>NC_139024.1:72654503-74078394 GCF_964662115.1 Mustela nivalis | reverse complement strand
GCATCGGGCTCTCTGCTCAGCGGGGAGCCTGTTCCCCCTCTCTCTCTGTACCTTACCACTCTCCTATCTCCCTCATCTCGGGTTTTTGGTCTTTAAGATTTTATTTATTTATTTAACAGAGAGATACACATCGTGAGAAGGAACACAAGCAGGGGGAGTGGGAGAGGGAGAAGCAGGTTTCCCACTGAGCAACGAGCCCAACGCAGGGCTTGATCCCAGAATTCTGGGATCATGACCCAAGTTGAAGGCAGACACTTAATGACTGAGCCACTCAAGCACCCCTCACCTCAGCTTTTTCGTTCGCTTGTACTTCTCATTTGTAATGAAATCGTTTCTGATCCCACCTCTCCTATAGCTAAACTTGCCCTATAGAAACAGGTGTAAGTGTCTGAGTATTTCATTATGTCTTTCAGTGATTGAGTGCCCAAGAATTTGCTTATTGAAATAGCTGTTATAAATGACTTTCCTTGGGGGCATTGTATTGCTTTCGTAAAATTTGGTGTATAAGTAGGTTATATTAGCTATGAACTTCATTTCAATATCATAATGGGCATATTGTGAAATACCTATTTATTTAGAGGAGGGGTGTTGATTTTGATAAGGTAGAGAACTGTGGATCTATAGCTCAGTCACTTTTGGAGATCAAGAAGCCGCCCTATCCTGAGGTGGCTGTTTGCGTCTGTCTGTAAACCAGTTCTTCCTTACGTTGAACCAAAACCCCCTCTCCCTACAATCTAATGCCTGGTCCCAGGTATTCCCCCTCAGAGGTGTACTGGTACAAGCCTAAATCCATGACCAGGTAGGATCTTTCAGACATTTGAATATAGATGTCAATTCACTCCAACTCTTTGTAGGCGAACCCTGACCAGCTCCTTTGACTTTTAGTCTTACAGCTTAGTTTCATGTCACTTAACCACCCTGGTTGCTCCACTTGCCTTCTAGTTCTCCTATAATGGAAGAGTAGAGTGAAATGCAGTCATCGTGATATATTCTAATCCTCAAGAAGAGTGGCACACATATATTCTTCTTTATTCTGGGTTGATTAAGAGGTTTTTTTTGTTTGCCTTTTTTTTTTTTGTTTGCCTCCGTTTTTGGAAGGCAGGTCGGTGGAATGTCACTACTGGGTACATGGAGTTTACCGTCACCTAAGAGGGCAGGTCATACTCGCTGTGCTACTGCTGATCCGGCTCTCTCATTCCTTAGCTCCTCACCCAGATGTACAACCTCAGGTTCATATGGGGAATTCCACCTTCCTACAGACAGCTGACATCTGTCTGAATCCAAATGCTGTTATCTGGGATGTTACTGATCCCTCTTCCAAAAGTCTAATAAGGAGGTCCCTGTTGTCATTCAAGTTGGTGGTAAATTTACTGATGAACAAATACTGCATTAAGCTATTAGCGTCCTCCCTCCAGGCTTAAGATGGAGGTCAGCTCCGGGCTCTGGGTTAGGTCAGTCAGTTGATCAGCTCAAACCTCTTGGTACAGGGGTTCAGTGCTTTTCTTTATCCATGTAATCATCGAAGCATCCACCCATGTCCAGCCCACATTTCTCCATCTTATCCACAAGCAGATCAAGAGAAACTTACCAAATGCCTTTAAGTACAGTTACATTGTATTTTACTTCCATTTCCTTAATGTATGAGAATAATAGCTATGTCCAAGAGGGAAATTAGGTCAATGTAATTTGAGTAAGCCACCATTCCCTGAACTTCCTCCCCTCCACCAGCCCTGCACTCCAGCCACCCCAGACCACTCAGGATTCTCTGGGACCGCACAGTCCCCGACCTGGCTCACCCGGCCTCCGTCTGCCTAGTGAGCCCAGCCTCACTAGGGCTTCCTTGCTCCTCCTTCATAGCCCAGCCCTGGCTTTGTCTGCAGAGGTTCCTTGACTCTCCTTCCCTTCTTAGCAGTTAGTTGCTTCCCTCTGTGCTCTGCAATGTCAGGGTACTTGCCACCTGCTGTACCAGCTGATGGGTTTAACTTGCCTGTTCCACCTGAGTTTCTTGACCTGTGAATGCTGGTGTTCATCTTTTATCTCCAGCAGAGTACTTGGTCCAAGATAAGATAAGACCCCTTTAAGAAGGAGTCTGCCTGTTTGTTATTGTTCCACTGAATGGTTAGTTTTCTGTAAACAATCTCCACCCCTGGTTTCACTGCATCTTCTTCAAGTCCTGGCCAACCTGCCTGTTGTGATCATTTCTAAAGTTTTGCTGGGAATCTGTGTGATCTGCAGTGTGTGATTTACACAATTTCTAACTTTTGAAAATTAAAATGTATTTGTCCATTGTCATGCTGCTGGCACTTTCCACATCTTCGATAATTCCTGACCCTACTAATGACTTTTTAGAAATCTCATCTGCACATTCTCTTCTTAGATGAAACATAAAATGATCTGTCTAGCCTAGAGATGGGTCTTAATTTAAAGTATCTAGGAGCTTTGGGTATCTGGATGCTAAGTCAGTTAGGCATCTGCCTTTGGCTCAGGTCATGATCCAGGGTCCTAGGATCAAGTCCTGCATCAGGCTCCCTGCTCTGGAAGTCCACTTCTCCCTTTACCTCTCCCTACTGCTTGTGTACTCTCTCTTTCTCATCCTCTCTCCCATGCTCTCTCTATCTCTGTCAAATAAATAAAATCTTAAAATACCTAGGAGCTTTGATGAAATCTCTCTACTTCTTTTTTTCTTTTTAAGTGAACTCTGTGCCCAATGTGGGGCTTGAACTTGGACCCCAAGACTGAGAGTTGCATGCTCTACGGATAGCCAGCCAAGCACCCCTCTTTATACTTGTCTTAAATCAAACTCACATTGGTTTAATTCTTTTCAGCTAATTCCAGGTCCTTAAGTGAAGAAGAGTGCCACAAGAGCTGATGAGTTCTCCGTTCATGTTGCTATCCACTGGCTTTGCACCATTTTCCCAAGTAGCTGAGACCATTGGCCTGTCCTTGATCATCACCTTGATTCAGACGTAACTTTTTGGCTCTTGGTTCTGTTCTACCTTCTGTTTTCTGTTGTTTTGGTTTTGTGACACACATTTGTCTACTTGGGGGCATTATCCCCTGGTTGCTCCGCTTACATGTTTGTGGCAGCCTTTCCTATCTGTTGCTATGTCTATCTTCCCAGGTTTCTTGTTAAAGAAAGTATTCAAACTCAGACCTTGGTTAATGCTGAAATTTAAATATCCTTCCTTTGTTTAGACGACTGGGGCTTTGAGAAACACCGAACATCTCTTCTATTTCTGTAGAAGTAGAAGTATTCTTTTCTTTTCCTCCTCTGTCTTTTATTGATGAAATTATAAAAGCCACACAGTCTTTGTTTCCTGAGTCGAAAACTTCTACCAATGACACAAATCACTTGTTCTTGCGAAAACAGGCTAGGCATAGAAAGGTACAGTTTGGTCTGTCCCCTGAGGGGCCAAACATAGTGTGACCAAGCCTCAAAGCATGTTTTCGTCATTATTTCATGTGTATAATAGGAAACATGTTGTGGGGAAAACAGCTGATGGACATCATAGGTACACTGGTGTTTTTCTAGTTCAGACTGGTTATACCTGAACATGCAAGGAACGACAGGGTGTTAGATTCGGAGCCAGAAAGCCACCCTGGGCTACACGGGTCCACGCTGGTTTGATGTACTCCAGGAGTCTCCTGTCGCTCAGTGCTTAAATTCTTTTTGAGTGGCGCCATGGTCTCAAACAGGGAATACTTTGCAGGTAATAACAGCAAATATTTTGTCTTCAACACAGCGCTTACAAGGTAAGGATTTTGTAGGTGCCCTTTTTATTTGCATAATGAAAGGATTTGGGGTTGAAATTGACCATCCTGATTTCAGATCACAAAAAGAACTATTTAGATAGAAGATTCATCTTGTGGTTACCTCATGAAATTCTTTTTGGTCTGTTATGTGCCATAAATGCAGGAGACTTGTAATTCAGTGTTTGGATGAGCCTAGAGTTTATTGATGTGAAGAACAGTCAACATTAAATGAAAGAAGGGCTTTTAAGAAGCCCATTATGGCCACTTATAATGGAAAATGTAGTTCCCATTAGAGATTGATTTAAGGAGCTCTGGTTTTTCAGTGAAGCATGAAGGCTTCTCTACGGTGCTCCGTGCAAATCATTTTTATAGCATCCTTTGCTGCTCTCTTCCCCGTTAATCTGTTGGTGTGTCTGGACCTGAAAGGGCTGCATATGTCTTGTTTAAGGAATACAAAAATCCCCAGACATTTAAAAGAAATCAAAGATAAGTATATTTTTTGTTTATCAAAGAGAATACTTAAAAAAAAAAAAAGTATACAAATTCTAAACAGGTGCTCCGTGCAAATCATTTTTATAGCATCCTTTGCTGCTCTCTTCCCCGTTAATCTGTTGGTGTGTCTGGACCTGAAAGGGCTGCATATGTCTTGTTTAAGGAATACAAAAATCCCCAGACATTTAAAAGAAATCAAAGATAAGTATATTTTTTGTTTATCAAAGAGAATACTTAAAAAAAAAAAAAAAGTATACAAATTCTAAACAGACGCAGCGGCACCAGATGTCCATTCTTGGATCATTTAATCTTTCTCTCTTGTGCTGCTTCTTGTCAATATTTTTCCACTAGAACCAAATATTAGTTTCTGGCTCAGCTTGTAATATAAAAATTTTCCAATTAGATTGTTATGACTTCATTTTTATTCATGAGGAGAAATCTAATAAACAGGGATCATCACATATGGTGGCATGCAGGAGAGGAACTTTTAAAATAAGCTACCTGGCCCAGAGCAGGGATTCTCCTCTTTTCTGGAGTCGGAGAGAGACCTGTTTGCATCTATATCCCTCGCCCCCATGTTATTTATTTATTTATTTATTTGCCTCCAAGTAATTCTTAATTGTTGGGGGGGGGCGGGTTTCTTGGATTTATATCAGTCTGCCTTATAATTGACTCTCCCCAACCTGGATTAATTCCTCCCTTAGCTTTTATGTAGGTTTACGGCCTAGTTCTGTGTTAGGTATTTAGGGATATAAAAGGAAATGGTGAAACATGGTGGGTTTTGTTTGACCTGAAGGCACTTTTGTTTGTGGCCGAGGGGCTAAGAGAAGCAGCATGGTCACGCAGTGAATGACTAAGTGCTTCACGTTGAAATAAGCTCCCGAGGGAGAGAGAGGAGAGCACCCTAGTGGTCAGGGAAGGCGTTAGAGCTGAACGGGGCCTTGTGCTAGATCTGGTCAAATGGAGGAGCTTGAAGCTTGAAGAAAGAGTAAGGATTATGGTGTGGAGTCAGTGCGGGGGAGGGTGATGTTCAAGGGACCCCACTGGGTTCTGGCCACAGTGTGAGACTGGGCTTGGGAGAGCTGGACACCACTGTCTTTCCTTCTTTCTTTCTTCACCCAGCTGCTGCTGCTTTTAATTAACATATAATGTATTATTTGTCCCAGGGGTACAGGTCTGTGAATCATCAGGTTTACACACTGCACAACACTCCCCATAGCACATACCCTCCCCACTGTCCATAACCCACCACTCTCTCCCTGCCTCCCACCCCAGCAGCCCTTAGTTTGTTTCATGAGATGAAGAGTCTCTTATGGTTGTCTCCCTCCTGATCCTATCCTGTTTCATTTTTTCCTTCCCTACCCTCCACAACCCTCCGCCCTGCCTCTCAGATTCTTCATATCAGGGAGATCATATGATAATTGTTTTTCTCTGACTTATTTCACTCAGAATAATACCCTCTAGTTCGATTCCCATCATTGCAAATGGCAAAATTTCATTTTTTTAATAGCTGCATAGTATTCCATTATATATATACACCACATCTTCTTTATCCAGTCATCTGTTGATGGACATCTAGGTTCTTTCCATAGTTTGGCTATTGCGGACACTGCTGCTATAAACATTCGGGTACACGTGCCCCTTCGGATCACTACATTTGTATCTTTAGGGTAAATACCCAGTAACATCACCTAGCTTCTTGAATGAATGCTTGTTCCTTGAGGCTTGGCTTCTACCCCTAACCCTCTCCTGGTGCCGTCCTGTGGGAGGGCTCAGTGGCGCCTTCCCCCGACACGCAGCTACATTTGCTCTAACCTACAGACTTTGCTGAGGCATTGGGTGCTGTTGATTCTAGACTGCTTTTTCTCACTCATTTCCAAATATTTCTGATTCCAGAGGTTATTGAAAGGCATCGAAGCATGCACCAAACTGGATTTAAATCATTTCTCCACCACAGCTGGTGCTGTGGAACTAGGGAAATTAGGATCTCTCAACCTCCATTTAGTGGAAATAAGGATACTGAATTTATAGTGTGGTTATAAGGATTAAAAGAGATAACATGTGGCTAATATGTTGAAGTAAATAACTTCTATGTAGGCAGGCATTATGATTGGTTTGCTTTTCTTACCTGGTAGCCAGTCTGTCCTTCTTATCTGAACGTGTCTTGTTCTTTTTCTGTCTGTACCTACACCCAGCGGATCCGTCCTTCCGGAATTTTCTCTCTCTTCTTTTTACCTATTGAAATTCTCACTGCCCTTAAAGACTTACGTCATCACCTTGATCCAAAGTGAACTTTGTGTCTTCTCTATTTGTCTTTGGACAACTCTGAGTTAACCATCTCACATTTTAGTGTTTTGCACACATCTTATTTTCCCTATTGTGTGATAAAGTCTTTCAGAAAGACACATCAGGCACATCAGGGACTTGGAGGTCAAGCCGTCAGTTCAGACTGTGATCCTTTGTTTCCATGGAGGGCTTTGTGCATAGCTGTCATGTTTGCAGGGTGTTACTGTATTTTTGCTTTCTTGCTTGTTTGCTTTTCTTTTCTTTCTTTCTTTTTTTCTGACTTAGCCACAACCATATACTGATAATTTCTAAACTTTTTGCCCTAGCCCTCACCACGCTCTAGTGCTTTAAATGCAATCAAATATCTGATGAGTGTCTCTAGCTGACTATCCCATGGGCACCTTGAAGGCAATGTGTCTAAAACCTGTTCTTTTTTCTGTTTCTAAGCCCTGACCCACACCCGGTTTGCCCCTTCTTGTTGATGGTGTTCTTTCTGTGGTGTCACTGTCTACCCAGCCCCTGTGGCAGAAGCTTGGAGGGCATTCTTCATCTTGCCTTTCTGATGTTGTCCACACTGAATGAGTCACCAGACCTTGACTCATTGGCCTTCTAAGTATTTCTTGAGTGCATCCCCCCTTTTTCTGTGTTGGATACTGCTGCCTAAATGTAGACCCTCCTCTCTGAACTAGTTTTACTGTAGTTTCTTCCTAACAGGTCTATTTCACGCTTACTCAACTCTCTCAAGTCCATCCTTAGTGTGGGTGTATCACAGTCCTTCGTGTAAAACACTTCGGTGATTTCCTTCCATGTACATCAGGGATGAGAAAATTGATCTGATCTCCTGTTGATCAATTCAGTAACATCTGTAGCAAGTGAGGCACTCTTGCTTAGTTAGTGATGTCTGAGGTAGGAGCTGCGAAGGGGCATGTGGCACATAATGCATAGCTAGGATTAAGATCAAGCTCTTTAGTGGGACATAAATGGCCGGCCGTGCCCCTAATCCTGACTGTGTCTTCATCCCCACCCCCACCATTGCCCTGCTTCACATTTAATCCTGGAGCAGCAGAGAAGTGCAATTCTTCTTGTGTTGTTCATGCTAGACCTGCTTCCCCTACCCTTAGTAGGAGATCCATACTCATCCTTGCAATCTTGGTGTGCACGGGGAGTCAAGGGGGTGGGCCGTGCATGAGGCTGAGAGTGCTTGCTTTGGATGCTCCTGGCACCCGTGTCTCCTCCATAGTGGTCAGTATCCCATGCTCTGAAACCCTAAGCATCTCCCTTGTAAGGCAGTAAACTCTGTTAGAGCAAATATCATGGCTTATTTATCTTTGGCCTCTGATACTGGTCACACAGTACCTTCCATGGAATGTGTATTGTGAATTAAATTTTAGTTCTTCGAAGGGGCACTTGGCTGGCTTAGTAGAGCATGTGGCTCTTGACCTTGGTTGGGGTTGGGGACTTGAGCCCCACACTGGGTATAGCAATTGCTTTAAAGTCTTTAAAAAAAGAATAATTCATTGAATTGAATTAGCAAATAGTTTGATTGATGAACGTTCTTTGCTTTTACTTTGATACTCCTCAGAATGAGAGGATAGATTTTAGGGAAGGTTAATGCTTTGCAGAAAATTTAGGTTAGTGAATCAGGTAGAAAGTAGACATTGGAAATTTTTTTTTTTTTAAGATTTTTTAAATTATTTATTTATTTATTTGACAGAGAGAGAGAGAGATCACAAGTAGGCAGAGAGGCAGGCAGAGAGAGAGAGAGAGAGAAGGAAGCAGGCTCCCTGCCGAGCAGAGAGCCCGATGTGGGACTCGATCCCAGGACCCTGAGATCATGACCTGAGCTGAAGGCAGTGGCCCAATCCACTGAGCCACCCAGGCACCCCAACATTGGAAATTTTTGAGCAGGGCTGTGGCATGATGAAAGTGGTATTTAAGGAAGGTTGATCTGGAGACAACCTTTTATTACAGGTTTAAGGTGCTCCTGGGAAGCCTAGGTGAGGGTAGCAGTGTGGGGAGAGGGAGAGGCAGAGAGACAGGCATAAAGCCATTTTGAAGAAGAGTTTCCCGAGGCTTCGTACTTTCATTTCCTCATTTGCTCATGTGGGATGTAGTCACTGGCATGTTCCCGAAAATAAAACGGGACATTGATGTTATTTTTAAAGAAAGAACATTCTTGTAAAATACCTAAGTGATCCATTTTTCATAATTATGTATGAGACCTATACATGATCAATTACCTATAAAGTGATTATGAGTTCATAAATTTTTTTTAAAAATTAACTCTTCTGCATAGGTAGCCTAAAATATTAAAAAATCAGCGATTTTCATTTTTTAGCACATTTTGAAGTAATTGTTAATTGTGAGGAAAATACTTCAGTTTTCTTTTCCAGCTACCTTTTAGTTTAACACTAAACTAGATGGTAGGTTTTAATCCCCCCCACACCGTGAACATTTGCATTTCGTGTATTACTTATGTGACCTCGGTTACAGGTTCAAATTTATCTTCCGTTTGTGGCAGGCCATGTAGTTCCACTCTGCTTTATTCTTCATCTCAGCTATTATAAAGTTCATAATTTACAGTCACTTTGTTGTTTTTTTATTACAGGGTTATGACTCACTGATAAAAAAGAAGGACTTCTCCAAATACTTCGCGTTGTGATTGTGTATGATGGATACCAAGGAAGAGAAGAAGGAACGGAAACAAAGTTATTTTGCGCGGTAAGCGTTGCTTTGCAAAATTACCATCAATATTTAAATGTTTGAGGAGGGACTTTGTCCTCAAGTGTAAGTTGGCAGTCTGTGTTTGGTGAGCGTTTGTAAAGAAAACAGGTGTCCAATAAGAGTTACGTGTACTTTGTTTTCATCTTTTTTCTTGCTTGCAGTAGAGGAAGAACATTCGGTGCTTGTCTTTCTGTATTTGATGGTTATCCCGGGCCGGTCATTACGCACTGAACTGCATGTTGCTTGGGACCCCGCATTTAGCAACCTACATGAAATCTTAGATCCTAAATGCTTCATTCCTACTGCTCTAGTAGCTTACTTGGTTTAGCTATAACTAAAAGTCTATGACCTATTTAAAGCTTATTATCTTGTTGGAAGTCCGTTCCTGAAAAGTAGTTTTGTAGTTAGGTGGAATAGATGAAATTCTGCCATTGGAGTTCATGTCATTACTAATGCTGAACTCATGCAACATACCCGCAGTTCTCAGTTTGTGAATAGATATAATCTGTAGATGATCAGTTACTCTCCACAGATTTAGCCGTATAATGGGCAACTACTCATCACAATAAAGTGCTTGACATGCTAAAACATTTACCATTTTGATAGAATGTTTTCAAACTCAAAGTGAGAACACATAGGCTTAAAATTATCATTATGGTCTCCTATATCGAATCATTTCTTTTTTTTTTTTTTTTTTAAAGATTTTATTTATTTATTTGACACAGAGAGATTATAAGTAGGCAGAGAGGCAGGCAGAGAGAGAGAGGAGGAAGCAGGCTCCCTGCTGAGCAGAGAGCCTGATGCGGGACTCAATCCCAGGATCCAGAGATCATGACCTGAGCCGAAGGCAGCGGCTTAACCCACTGAGCCACCCAGGCGCCCTCGAATCATTTTTTAAGAACTGAATTCAGCCTCACCACATTCCCAGTCTGTGCTTGTTAAAAGATGCAATTATCATATGGTTTCACTCATATATGGAACATAAGCAGTAACACGGGGGACCATAGGGCAAGGGGTTTAAATCTGAAGGGGGAGAAATCAGAGAGGGTGATGGACCATGAGAGACTCTGGACTCTGGGAAATAAACTGAGGATTTCAGAGGGGAGGGGAGTGGGGGGACGGGGCAGGGTGATGGGTATTGAGGAGGGTTCCTGTTGTGACGACCCCTGGGTGTTACGCATAACTGATGAGTCATTGAGCACTACATCAAAATCTAATGATGTACTATGCAGTGGCTAACAGCATAATTAAAAAAAAATCAGTATGTTGTATATATATTATATGTCAGATTTATGTCAATAAAAAACAAGGCTCCACCAAGGGGAAAAAAAAAAAAGACGTTTTTCTTATTTTCCAAATATAAGCCTTTGAAACTGAAAACCAAAAATTTTTGTTGATTTTTTTTTTTAATCCAGAAATAAAGCTAGGTTTTAGATTATTAATAGGAAAAGGAAGGAAATAAACTTTTAAGGAACTACTATGTGTAAAGTTCTTTACTTATTATTTTATTTATCTCACAATAAACCTAACCTCCATTTCTCCCTATTTTACCACTGAGGTAACTAAGACCCAGAAAACATTTGGCCCATTTCATGCAGCATAAAAGTCCATATTCAAATATTGGCGTGCCCCAGTGAGTAATAGTAAACTGTGAGTAAGAGTTTTTGGAAAGCAAGAGTTAAACAACTTATTGTAGTGTGGTGTTCTGCACTATTACGACTACAGAGTAGCAAGATTGGGGAAGAAAGAAATCAGGCATGTAAGGGGCGGAACATTAGACAGAAGGCACTTAGAATAAATAAGGACCATACAGTGATGTTTAGAAACACTTTATTTTGAGATAGTTATAGATCACATGGAGTTGTAAGACATATTACAGAGAGCTACCCCGCACCCTTCATCCAGTTTCCCACAATGGAAGCCCCTTACGTAACTGTCCTGTAATATGGCCACTAAGAAGTTGACATGGATACAATCCACTGACCTTACTCAGATTGCACCAGGGTTACAAGCATTCATTTGTGTATTTGTGTGTATCTAGTTCTGTGTAATCACATCACATGTACAGAGTTGTGTGACCATATCAAGATGGAGATACAGATCAGACAGGTCTCTTGGGCTACCCTCCTATAGTGGCATTCATTTCCTTCCCTCTGCTTGCCACCCCCGACAGCCACGAATCTGTTCTAGTCTCTGTAATGTGTCATTACAGAAATATTACAGACATGGAATCCTATGACATGTAACTTTTTGAGATGAGATTTTTTTCACTTAGTGCAGTTCCTTTGTGTTTTAGACCACTCAGACTGCTGTAACAAAACACCATAGACCCGGCGGCTGATAAACAACAGAAATGTATTTCTCAGAGTTCTGGAGGTTGCAAGTCCAAGGCCATTGTGCCATGCATGTTCTGTGCTGAGAGGCTGCTTCCTGGGTCATCTAAGGCTGTCTTCTCCCTCTAATCTCACATGGCAGAAGGGGCAAGGAGCTTTCTCATACCTCTTTTATAAGGGCACTTATCTCATCCATGAAGACCCCACCCTCATGACTTACTCACACCCAAAGGCTCCACCTCCCCAAACCATCACATTTGGTATTAGGTTTGAGCATGTGAATTTTGAGGGTTCACAACATTCAGATCATAGCACTTGAGATCTGTTCAAGATGTCACATGTATCAACAGTTTGTTCCTATTTATTGCTGAGTAGTATTCCATGGTGTGCCTATATCACAATTTTCAAGTATTTGCCTATTGAAGGACATTTGGGTTATATCCAATTTAGAGCTATTACAGATCAAGCCACTAGGATCATTTGGGTGCAAGTTAATTTTTCTTGGATAAATGCTCAGGAGTGGAATTGCTGGGTCAGATGGTAAGGGCATGTTTAATTTTGCAAGAAAGTGCCATCACCTTTTCCAGAGTGGCTGTACCACTTGATATGCATGCCTTCCTATTAGCATTGCATAAATGACCCAGTTTCTCCATATCCTCATTAGCATTTGGTATTATTACTCTTATTTTTAGTCATTCTGATAAATGTATAGTTTAATTTATATTTCTTTAATGACCAGAGAGGCTGAACATCTTTTCATGTGTTTATTAGTTGCCTGTCTAGCTGCAGAGCAGTGCCTTTTCACGTCTTACCTATTTTCTTATGTTGAGTTTTTTGAGTTCTTCATGCACTCTAGATACTAGTCCTTTGATGGAGGGTTTGTAGCTCTTTTCTCCCAGTCTGTAGCTTTTGTTTTCCTCCTCTTAGCAGCAGCTGTTGCAAGAGCACAAGTTTTTACTTTTGATACGGTTCAGTTTATTACTGTTTCCTTTTATGGATTATGCTTTTGGCTTTAACTCTACTGCTTTACCCAGCTGTAGGTCCTAAAGATTCGCTTTTTTTTTTCTTCTACAGGTTTTATAATACTGTGTTTTATACTTGTCAGTCATCTGTTTTGAAATAATTTTTATATGAGATAGAAGTTTCGGTCAACATGTTTTCTTTCGTTTCTGCTTATAGATGCCCTAGATAGTGATTTGGAAAGCTTCAGTGCCTTCTCACCTTGAATGCACACTGATTCCAACAGGAAGGGTGACGGGTGGTTCAAAACCTACTCAAAGTTAATCCCTCTAGTTACTAAGATGTAGAATAAGGGGAACCTCTTCAACAGTGAATGAAAGAGGAAACTGTTCTGGAAGAACAGCACCATTTTTTTTTTCAGCTCAGAAATGCAAAATTTAATTGTCATGCTTGCCTTGACCTCTTGCGACAAGTATTCTAACAATGAAAAGGAAAACATCCAAAAATTCAGTATGACCTTACAAGCATAAGGATAACAGACCAAGAACTAACATCAGTGATGCTGTTCCAACAGCATGCTAACAGGATTAGTTATAGGAACTGAGAGATGGAGAGAGAGAACAGACAAATCTGTATTTTAGTTGTTACCGTGCATTGGTGGTCAAAAATGGTCAAGCTATTAAAAGCAAAAGGGAAACCAGAAAACCCTCCAGTATCAGAAAAGAGGCAACCAATGCTAATACTCTTTTCAAATGCTTTCTCACTAAATGGTGGAATTACCATAATATGGAATTACCAACCGGACCTACTTGAAAGTCAGTTTCTCACAACACAGGGCTGATTTCCCTGGAGCAGTGTGCTTAAGGGCAGTCCAAGCAAGATTGCCTCAGCAGAATGTCGAGTCAGACCAAGGGTAAGGCTGAGCTGATGAAATCACATCACCTTACGTAAATCTCTACTGGTCTGCAGAGGAGATCAAAAGATTTGTCCTTATTTCTACCTGTTGCCATAATATGTATCTGAAACCCCAAAAACTGCTTTTAAACTCGGTTCCCCCTCTCTTCATCCTTTTTTCCTTCCATGTCATTAAATAGCCTCTATTTCTTCCGTGTACTTTTTTTTACCATGTGGTTTCGTGAACATTGTATGCTTCACATGTTTGGTAAATAATCCTTTATCTACCTCCTTTGCTGAGGTGGTTCTCCCTCTCTCCGAATTTAACACTGAAGCAAAGTTAAATTCAAAAGAGCCCATTTTAATAATTTTGGGGTTGAAATTAGCTATTTGAGGATCACCCAGTACTTCCTTTCTTATAATTTATCTTGAAATATGCTGATGTAACTATAAATGGAAGGGTGAATTAGCTTTACTACTAGTTAGATTTATTTTGCATAAGTGCTTAAGAGTTTTTGAGATCTCCTGGCCTGGCTCACCTTGTTTTCAGGATCTTTGGTGGTGTTTTATAGCAGTTGTCTGTTCCAGATTGAATGATTCATGAGACCTTTCCCCGTGCTCTTGCAAAGAATTTGTGTATACAGAATAAGTGTATTATATATGTGGATTAATTCCTTGATAGTTGACAGGTCTTGCAACTAAATGAAAAACTGAGTTATTAAAGCAGATTGTACTCCCTGTGTTGTTCTCTACAGTGCTCATTATTCATTATGGCCCCTGCTCCCCCTCCTTCCCCTTATAGTTAGAATGCATTTTTTTTTTTCAGTAGTGCCAAACACTATTTCTTCCACACTTTGACATTATATGGCTTTTGCAGAATTTAGAACCCATTTGGTGTTTTTTTTTTCTTTTGTGCAGGTCTCTTTATGTTCTTTGTGTGTTTGAACATTTTTTAAAAAACAGAGCATTCAGGATTGAGGGTTAATGTAGGATATCAAAAATATATTTTCAGTGAACCTAAAGTGGTGTTTTGTGGGAGATTGACTTTTCCCCTCTGCTGAGGTCTGATGGGGCCTGTACATAGACACTGAGTGGTAGAGGCTCAGCAGTAGACTCTGTTTGGTTTGTATGGGTCCCTCTGGCTGCTGCTTCCTGGTTATCTGGAAGAGCCGACCCGCTGCTACCCCCTGCTTTCTTCTTCCCCATGCCACTGCTGAGGAATAGCCTGCAGCACGGAGGGGGTGATGCTCTTCTCTCTGCCTCACCCTCTCACCCCAGACTCTGAAGGTTGCAAACTGTAGAACACGTCTTGGCTCCGATCCTCACTCCTCTGACACCCCCCATTCCATCCCCAGCCTCCTCCCCGGTAGTTCTTCATCCTTGAACCTCTGACCTGCCAGCAGAGCTCCTTGTGTTTGAAAAGCACTCCCCGTGTATGACCTTGGCCAAGTTTTCCAAATTTCACCCTGGATTTCTTGTTGTTAAGTGTGGCTAATAATAGCCTATTAACAACATGGCTTTGAAGAAGGACGCCTCCCAGCCTGAGCCAAGGTGATGAAGTCCAAATTGGACACAGCATGGAGGACCCGAGTTGACCTGGTCTGGACCCTTACACACACTATTTGAGGTTTGGCCCCTTCTTCAGGGAGGGGGACCTGGAGGCTGATACTTGAACCCACTGATTAGCCTTTTTATTAAATATATAGAGTCAGTTGTGGGGTTCTCCCATTCAAACAAAACCAAACCATGGTGCCGTGAGGACGAAGGTAACATATCCAGAGTGCTTGGCACAGTGAGTGCTCAGCCACCTGTGACCTTGGCTTCTGTGCTTACCTGCACCTTCATCTTCACCTAAAAATCTTCATCTTGGTACCCTACTCCCATTCCATGAGCTGCTCCTGTGGTTCAGATCAGGGAGGCAAGAGTGATCTCAGCAGTCCAGAGAGGAATCAGTAGTTTCCCAAAGATACATTGTTAGAGCACAGCTAGGCTCTGGAATAGCATAAAGTGGAACTACATAGTCCAAAGGGCTTTGAGACTTCTAAGGCATGCTTCTATTTTGTAATAGGAGCCTAGGCCCATGGGGTAAAATTGTCAATGACCTGATGCCCCACACCAGGCCACTTTATGTATAGTAACTGGTCATCAGAGCCTCACCACCAGGGTTTGGCACATTCTCACGTCTTGGGTGTGCAAGCCGGGGACACCCGACTCCTCAGCCCTTAAGAGTGGCTGGTCACTTTTAGCCAGGAGTAGCATCTTATCCCGAGTAGAGTGTATTGCCCTCTTCTGTGTGTGCTTTCCTGTGAAAAGGTTTGAGAGATCTGGGCCACCTTACCTTCATACCAAGCATCTGATCTATAAAAATTTTCATACCCAAATACGATTAGATTGTTACGGAAGTTAGACTTCCAGAGTTGGAGTTGGAGTTGGAGAAACTTGAGTGCGTTGGAGAAACTTGAGTGAGATGAGACAGCAGGCGGGGGACGCAGGATCAGAGCCCAGCTCTGTCCTCATGCAACCACAGCTTATGCTCTGCAGCGCAGCCCGTGGCAGTGGGGCAACTTGATGGCAGAAGGGGGCCTGTAGAGCACAGGCTAATTCACTTCATCGTGAATTCAGGTGCAGAAGTGCATCCCAAGTTCTAAGTGACTTCTTAAAAAGCTCACTTGTTTATAGCTTGTGGGGACATCCCATACTACGTTTTGTCAAGTTTAATGTCAGAGTATTGACCAACTAAGGCAGTAGGAAACATGTAGTCTGTGTAGCCCACCTACCTAAGTCAGGATTACGTTACAGAGACCCTTGTTACTCGCTAGGATTGCCTCTTATCTAAAAGAGTAGTTGCCTATAATAGAAATGCATGCAGAAATACGTTTGGTCAGAAAACCCCAAAATGCCTTTTTGGGCAAGCACAGAGTCCCAGATGCCGTGGCAGGTATCAACTGGACGGGTCCAGCTGGTTGATCTGCAGCGTTGCTGAGGATAAGGGAGGGCCCCCTCTCTCCAGCCTCACAGAGCTGTCTCTGAACCCTCGGGAAAAGCTGCACTTTGTGGTGTGCCTGTGCTAAGAATGAACATACCACATGGGTGGAGTGGTGGGCTGTGAACTCTTGCCCTTCCTTTAATTAACAGTCTGTAGACTGTTTTTTCCTGCTGGTCAAGGACTATTAGAGAAGAACTTTAGCATGTCCAAGATTTGAGGAGAAACTTTATTGTTACGAGTGGCTGGATTCAGATATTCGGTCATAATACAGGTTTTCATTGAGCTGATACATGAAAAGCATACAGAATGGGTTTAAGCGCTTGGTAAATGTTATAATGCTACACTGTCTTAATATTTGGTGAATATTTTATTCTCTCAGTCTTGTGATTCTAATAAAAGTTAATAATAGCATTTGTTGGCCCTTGACAAAGTGCCTCCACGCGCATTCTCTCCCTATATCCTCACAGTGATCGCCTGAGTAGATAAAAATGCAGATGACGCATCTGTATAGTTCAGGAGGTTAAATAACTTGCCTCACATCACTTACCCTTTACATGGACGAGCGGAGTCCTGAATCCCAGTCTGCTTTGTCCGTGTCTCTGATTATTTTTCTTGATTCATATTATCTTGGTTTCAGTTGAATTTAGGAATTAATTTTTACTTGAGAAAGGGAGTAGAACATGTTATTGGCATCATAATGTAAGTAGGAAAAATTGTACATGGCTTTGGAAGGAGAATGTTTTAGTTGGTTTTACTGGAAAGCATATTTGATTTCAATTTCTAGAACCATCCAAGAAGACTGTCATTGCCATTAGTGCCTGCTATGATCCATAGCATGGCCCAGGAGCACTTCCGTGTATGATCTTCATAGCTCTTGTTCATGGGTTTGCACTGAGTCTCCCCCAAAATGGGCCATCTGGAGGGGTGGGATTCTCCAGTAGGTCAGTGCTCATTTCATGTGCCTCCTTAAATAAATAGCAGTTGGCATGTGGCAAGTGTTAAATATTTTTTTTTTTTTTTTACTGACTAAAAGACTGTATTTAAAACGGCTTCTTTAGTGTAGGATCTAAATAGTTTAAGTCTCAATTTTTTAAAAGATTTTATTTATTTATTTGAAAGAGAGAAAGAGTGAGCGAGAGAGAACATGAGCCGCGGCGAGAGAGAGAGAGAGAGAGAGAGAGAGAGAGAAGCAGGCTCCCCCGCCAAGCCGGGAGCCGGATGCGAGCTTAATCCCAGGACCCTGTGATCATAACCTGGGCCAAAGGCAGACGCTTCAATGACTGAGCCACCCAGGCACCCCAAGGCTTAATTTATATCACCACAAATTTTTTAATACTCAGCAGTTTTATTACTCTTAAAAAATCGAGAATATTTTAAAACCATTTCCTTTAAAAAGTTGCTTGTGCCTTATTTGAAAATATTACTAATTGCTGATTAAACTCTTGAACGAGCTGTAATGTCATTTAAGGCTTATGCTTCATATTTTTTTTATTGAGTTCAGATCAAGCAGCACTTAAGAGAGCATTTTAAATACTGCCTGGCACTCATTAATGAGGAAAATGTCCATGGTCAAGTTGGAGCTGCTGATGTTTTTAAGAAATCATTAACTTTTTTCTACAGATTTTTTAAAAGGTTTATAAACATTTAGACATTTACAGATAGACTCATGCTTTGTTTTTAAAAAACACGCAGGGTTACTTGATTTAATTCCGTGTAGTGTACTGCTTTTCAGTCTGTAGGTTACAACCCATTGGAGCTTCATGAAATCAATTTAGTGGATAAGAACCAGCATTTCTTCTAATGGGATGGAACAGAATAGATTAGTCTGGACTAAAGCTAAACTGAATAGAAGAGATGGGAATGCATTGTAGGTAGGCAGAATAAATAGTATTTCACAAAAATTTTGTTTTAAATGTATATAAGTATGTATATCTTGAGTTACAGTTTAAAATTATTTTTTATTGTGAGCCATGATCAAAAGAACTCCTTATTCCTTGGTGGTTCGTATACTGGGAGTGAGGTTATTTTCTTCACTGAACAACAAATTTCTTTGAAAATTGTTCATCTAATACCTGTTAACCAATTCTTCAAAGACAGCTGTACATAAAGTACCTGTTATATAAATATGTTTTCTCCCAGTACAGTATAATGGCTTCCTATAAAACTGATTTCAAGGATCAGTGACAAGCAAATGTCCTTCTGCTTGAAATCTCAGGCTGATCTAGATTGTCCTAGATCTTGGAGTGAGACCTGATGAAACTGTAACCTTACAAAACCACCAAATGGAACTATTTTGATCATGAAGCTTGGGGAACTTGTGTATGGTCTGCCTGTAGGACTCTCCTCTGTAGATCTACTTAATGGCTCTGGGGCCTAGGGTATATTTTCTCCAAAATGAGAATAATAACAGTACCTACCGTAAGATATTGTTGGAGGATTGACTGAATTAAAATAAATATATAAATCTCTAGAGTAAGTGCCAATGAAAAATTAGCACTAATGGATTTTAATATAAAAGCATGCTGCCTAAATGAGGAATACAGGAATAATTGAGAAAAAGTCAGAATAAATACATAGGCATACATTTGGTGTATATTTTCAGGGAGTTTTTTATGTCCCTTGAAACTTGTCCATAAGCATGCTGACCACAGTCATTTAGTGATCCTTCAGTGAAGACCCAAGACTGTAGACATAGATAAGACTAAAGCACTCGAAAAGTAAATGATAGAAGCTGTCTCCCTCCTTTTTTAATGTTGTTGCTGACAGTTGTGGAAGACTTCCATTGAACTGACTTTTGAGTTTTTCTGAAACTTGGCACTGTCTCAGCTGGAAAGAGTTCGGCACATGCCTTTGAAAACTTTTACTTATTGCTGGTACAGTGACTCTTCAGTGTGAGAAAATGGAGTTCAGAACCAGAAAAACACTTTGTGCTCACAGCTCTGGAACTTCCTAGCTCATGCTGGGACTCCAGGTATTGGTGATTTTAGTAGAAAGTTTTCTTTTTCTCTGAAACTCTTTCCTGAAAATTCTATCAGTCATCACCCCTTCTACCCTCATAAGTTAAATGCTAATTGCGTATCTTCCCACACATCTTCCCAGATTAGTCTTCCTGAGACAAGGTTCAGATATGTCACTTCTGCTTCCCAGATTCTTCTCTCAAATTTGAGGTTCTACACAATATGGCTCATTCCTACCTTTCTGTCTTTATGTCCTACTTGGATTTTTCTTTATATGTCTTCTGCTTTATTTGTATGATGAACTTTGCCATCACTGTCCTCTTCCTGTATACAGTGATGGCAAACCCATCTCTAACTGTCATACTGTCTCTTTGACACCTTTCCTATTTCACTTAATTCTTAACCGCTCCCCCAAACACACAACTCTATGTGCCCTTCCCTGCCACTGGACTCAGAGGTCATTGCTAAGGCCTCATTTTGCCTCCTCTTGGGGCCCTTAACACATTCTGTCTTTGGATGTCCCCATAATGCTTCTCTGCCCTATTTTTTGTTATTTATTGTTGGTTCTTTTTCATTTTTATATTCTGCACAAGGTCTAACTTTATGCTCTGCATCTAACGGTAATTCAGTGTGAATGATAGCATTTGTTGAATATTTGCTGTGTAACAGACACATTTGTGTACTTATGTAATCTCATAATTACTCCCTGAGGTAGGTCCTGTTATCATCCTGATTACAGATAAAGATGCTAAACTTTGTTATAGGTATTGTGGAATTTGCCCAAAGTCACATAACTTCAAAGTGGCAGATCCAGGACTCAACCCAGGTGTGCCAGACCCCCTAGCCCATGCCTGTAATCATTATGCCAGTTTTTCAGTAAACTATGTTAAATGGAATCTCATGGAACTTTATCAGTTACCCAGGCAAGTATAAGTGAGACTCGCTGATCTAGATCATTAAATGTGTTAAAGTACTAAACAGGTATTTGCTGATTTTCAGTGCAAAATTGTTCTTAGGAGCTTTGGAACAAATTAGGAGTCTCTAGTCATTCAAGGAAACTTTGAAAGTCTTCACATACCAACAAAAATGTCACCAATCTCCTGACCTTTCTCTCTATTTTTGGGGATGTGGCAAGAAGTGCCCTCTTAATTTCCTCTTTAGACTCAAAGTTGGAGGCCCTAACAAGCTGAAATTCTCCTTGCTTGGGCATTTCTGTTGTAAAGATGCTTGGTACTTGAGCCATGGGTCATGTGTTCTTGTGTTTTTACTTCCCTTTTCCTTCATTTGCCATTTCTTTTTTTTTTTTTTTAATTTTTTATTTTTAATTAACATATAATGTATTATTAGCCCCAGGGGTACAGCTCTGTGAATCACCAGGTTTACACACTTCACAGCACTCACCACAGCACATACCCTCCCAGTGTCCATAACCCAACCACCCTCTCCCTATCATGTACCATTTCAAGTAAAGTTTGCATAAACAACATGGTTAATTCCCCATTTTTTTCTGGACTCATTTTGTGGTGTAAATACCAGTGAAGGCACAACAGCTCTGCCTACTTTTTCTAGCTTTTTTCTTCTCACGTGTAAATGAAGTTGGTGGTGAAAAGGATAACGTGCCAAGTTTAAGGGGACTAAGTGAGAAACATTGTAGTCCATGATTTGCAGTGTGATTCAGCACCAAATAAGGCAGACTGTTGTGTCACTACCATAGAGCATGAACCCAGGTCTCGTGGGGTAAGAAGACACGATGAGTTAGTTGGATCTGGGAAACCCTGAGTCCCTTTCCCAGAGCAAGAAAGAATTAGCTTCTGCTGAGGCAGAGACTGGTGGACAGCAAAAAGGAGGTCTTTTCTCAGTAGTTCTGTTACTAGAGCCAGCTTCCCATGAAGAAGAATCAGAGATGACTGTGAGGTGAAGCTCTCCTATTCTAAAGTGAGAAATGTAACTTGACAGTCATGAGACATGAATTGTGTAGGTGTGAGCATAGCATATGAAGTAGACATAGAACCACCAAAGAACAAGAATATGGATTACATCTATATTTTAAAATGGTTTTATTAGTGTATTTAAGGAATACTTGACAACCTAGATGACCAAAACACAATCATGTGAACTTAGGGAAGAGTTAAATCAGAGGGCAGCATGCTTCAAATATTCTTTTCTATACTTAAAAAAAAAAAAGAAAAGAAAAGCCAAAAAACAAAACCATATTATATTTCTGAATCACTCTACAGCATTTAAAATACGGTTTGCACATACATTTTCAAGAACACATCTGTTGTACAAAGCAGAATAGATGCAAAGTTGATGCATTCCCATCCTGAATAGGTGGCGTGATTTAAATCAAATTACCGTCAAGGATGATTTGAGCCAAGTCGTTAATCATTTTATTCATTTCTCCTGTGTCTGTGAGACCATGTTTGTGTTGATTATCACAACCGCATTTTGTGTTCTTCACAGTTTAGAGCCAGTAGAGGCTTGGGTTTAGAAGTTGTATAATACATAATTTAAAGCAGATGAATTTTGATATTTCAGATTAATTTTGTTAGCACAGCAGAAAGCTGAATGGTAATTTGGTTATTGCAGTTTCATAATGTAATTGAAGCAGATGCTGGTGAGGTCACTGGGGACTGAGTCATCTCCATTTCAGTAGCTCCATCATTTTGTTTTTAAAGTGTGTTGGGGGGTTCTTTTTGCTAAATGGACTACTTTTACTACATAATGAGAGAAATTTAATTTTTCTAACTGTAGCTCGAACATATAATCAGGATTTCAGGTTATTTTTCTTTTATAAGAGTAAATAGATTTAAAGTGCAAAAACATTTAACAGTTTTTCTTTTATAAGAACATATGGATTTTTTAAAAAGAGAAGTTAATTATAAATACATATCTAATCTTTAAGTGCAGTTTGTACTGTCTTAACAGATCAATGAAAACTTAAAATTATAAAATTAATTGAGTTATGAACCTAATATAAATAATCTTGACTTTCTTCCTGTTTATTTTTATCCACAGGGAAACCTTTTTCTAAGTTTGAGTATATGACCATATTGGTTTTTATATTATCTGGTGCAAGTAGATACTTACGACATCTCTCAGTTCTTTGACTTACTCAAATGTAAGACTTTGAGTCATATGATGTTTATCCTTGGATTTAAAATAGATTTTTGTGTTACGGGGAGAAACTTGAACATTGCTTATATCTCTGAAAGACCTTATGTGCTTGCATCTGTTAAGCCTAGTGGGTGCAACAGTGAACACAATAAACATGGGTCTTGTTCTTACAGAGATTATTTTTCACAAAAACATTAAATAAGGAAATAAAAATGCGTATGTCATTAGAAATTGCAGGGTTTGCTATGAGGGAAAATAACAGGATGTTATGAAAGAACTGTAAGGGCAGTATCTACTTCAGATAGGAATGATATTCAAGGAAGACCTTTAGAGAATAATGATATGTAAGCTGATCTTGGCATTGGGCAAGATTTGCCATATGATCTGTGTGTTTAGGAGAAGGGCTGGGGAAAAAGGAAAGGAGGAGTCTGTTCTAAGTAGAGGAAACACTTAGATTCCAAGACCTTAAGGGGGGAGGCGGGGAGGCGTGGCAGATTTCTGGGTCTGCGGGAAAGCCAGTAGGGCTGGAACAGAGTGCTTTAGGGAGGATAGCACAAGAACGGTGGAGACGAGTGCTGGTGACAAGTCACGGAGGTGTTTGTTGGCCACGTTTGGGAATTTGGATTAAGCAACCAGGGGAATGGAGGTACCATTAAATGAAATGGGAAAACTAGAAAAATAAGAATTTTGAGCGGTTTTTTTCAAGAATTGAAGTTTGGACATGTTAATTTTGAGATGCTTATTAGCCATTTCAGTAGAACTGCTAACTGTGACTTGGGTATATGTGCCTAGAGTGAAAGCAGAGTGGTCTAGGCTGAGGGAGAAGTTGAGGAGTTGTTGGCCCCAGCAAGCAGGGGAGTGGATGAGACCATATAGGGAGAGAATATAACGGGAAAAGAGAACAAAACTTAGGGTTGGGGAACCTTGATAACTCCAGCATTTAGTGGTCTAGTAGGAAGAAATCCAGAAGAGATGGTATCACAGCAGCCAAGAGAAAAGAGCAAGCATTTCAAGAAAGAGAGAACGATCAGAGATTTTGGAAGCAGTGAGAGGTAAATTAAAATGAGGACTGAAGAGTATATATTAGGTTTGGCCACTTGAAGGTCACTGATGATTGAATAAAAGTTTCAGTGCCGAATTGGGAGAAGACAGTGTAATGCAAATGGGAAGTCAGGGAATGGGCGCAGAGCTCCAGGCTCAAGTTCTTCTGGGAACTTGGCTAGGAAGGGAAGCCAAAAATTACGGCCATGGTGGGAGGGAAATGTGGAAGTCAAGGAAAGATAAGTTTATAAGGATGGAGGAGGAAGAGAAGTAAAGCATGTTAGTTGGTTAGTGGGGATGGTCCATCAGAGTTGGGGGGTGGGGTCTCTGGAGAGGCCAGCTTGGTGACTGACCCCTATGTAAAGTCATGAGGACATTAACAAAGCAATAAAGCAGGAGATGAGCCACACCAGATTTCCTATACCCTGTCCAATAGAACACGCTCTATAGGCTATATTTATAGCCTATACTTATATTATATTTATTATATATAATAAATATATAATATTTGTATATATAGGCTATATTTATAGCCTATATATTTATAGCCTATAACACGCTATAAAGTTTTACTTGTGTGTATTGACAGTTCTACCCTCTTTTTTGCTGATTGCTCACTGTGTGCCAGGAGGCTTACAGATAAGACCTTATTTAATCCTTAGAACAATCCATGAGGTAGATGGTGGTATTTTCCTCATTTTGACCGGCAAGAGAGCAGGCTCAGAGCAGTTCCGTAACTCCCCAAGAGACAGACTAGTAAGTAACAAGTCAGGATTTCTTCCTTCTGTGTTCAGCTCTTGGGCCTTTATTAACTACAACTTCCATACTACCTTCCAAGTATAGTATAAAAATAAGTAGAATCAAGTCTATTCCATATTAGACATTTGCAGTTGTAATATATTCATTTAGAACTTTATAGAAATTTTGTCATAATTTTTTTTTTTTTGTTAGCAATTACTAATGTGTCCTCCTTGTAATATATGTCCAAAGGTAGCTGGAGAATTCCTCCTAAGTGTTTAAGACTTTTTCCTTACTGGTATGAATCTTAAAAATAAATTGTAAGTGACTGGGTTTTAAACTGTTGGCGTTTTAACATAACTTTTTGTTATAGGTGAGCATTAGTCATTCATGCGTACTTTAAATGAAGAATGCCGATCTTAATGCTGGGGGTAGGAGCTCGATGTACAGTACGTTTGAGGAGCACAGCTCCCATTCTGTGGTAGCCTGTCGTAGTATCCTCTGCTGGTTACAGAAGGCAGGCCATTAGCAAATGTTCCTGCATTTGTAGGTAAACATCGTACAGTGGAATGGTCATGCTTGCACAGCTCTTGTAACAGCTGTTCAATTTCTGTTCCTGCAGTTGGGATTCTAATGAGTGTCTCGAAGACCTTTGTTTCACGCACTCACAGTGACTTCATTTTGTAGGCACATCACATGAGGGACTTCCGTCCCTCTCTAGCAATAGGTGTGGGATATAGATGTATACCAAGTAATGAGGTAATTCATTAAGGCCCTAAGAAGTGACTGATAAATTAGAAAGAAAAGATAGCATTTTCTTTAGTAAGCATCAAATTCATGTTAACTTGACATTTCATTTTTATTCTTCCACTCATCATTTTAATACGGGCACCATGTCTAAGTTCAGAAGCATAAAATCTTTTAGGAGTAGGGCTGAGGCCATCGGGGCCAAGAGGTCAAGGACAGAATCTCTGCTACATCTGACAAATAGGCCTTTTTCAACCTGGATTTGAGCTTTTCCACCTATAGGGGCATAGTAGGGGTTACCCCCCAGCCCCGCACATAGGCTATTCATTTGTTTCTTGAAAAGCTCTTGTTAGTAGAAAGTTGTTCTTAAGTTTTTAGTTAAAATTACTTTTTTTTCAACTTATCCTACTTATATTCTCAGTTACTGAGGATCCAGGCAGAATACATCAAGTCTCACTTTCATATATTATCATTGTATGTATTTGAAGGCAATGTCATGTTCTTCCTGAACCTTCTCTTTTCCATGCTGAATATTCCAGGTTTCTAAATCTTCGCATCTGGGGCTCCTGGGTGGTTCAGTCAGTTAAGCATCTGCCTTCGGCTCAGGTCATAATCCCAGAATCCTGGAATCCAGCCCCACTTTGGGCTTCCTGCTCAGTGGGGAGCCTGTTTCTCCTCCCACTCCTACTGCTTGTGTTCCCTCTCTCACTGTCAAATAAATAAAATCTTTATAAAAATAAAAAGTAAATCCATCTAAGACAGTTTTCAGATTCTTCACTACCTCAGTGTGGTCTGATTACTGCATTTATATTGTTATCCTTTTGTTTTCATTAATATAGTATTATACTTTATTTGTTTGTTGATAACAGTTGTATTCACATTGGGGGGAAAATAGGGGTTTTCCTTATGGGAATTGGACTTTTAATTTTATCTTGTTTGTTTTCTATCCCTTAATCTAATTTTCCAGAAATTTTGAAACCTGATTTCTTACATCAAACATGGTTGCTGTCCTTCCTCACTTGGGTCGGATAAACAACCTGAGCAGCTTGTCTTCTCTGTCCTTATCCAGGTAGTTGATTAAAATGCTCAGTTGGAGAGCTGTACCCATCCTGGCATGTTGGTACCATCAGAGGATTAAATAATTTTCTTTAAGACTTTCAACTTGCTGTAAATCATCTTGCTCTGAGTTCAGTTAACCAAATTCTCTAGCCCAGCTGTTTCCATCTTACTTTTTTTTTTTAAAGATTTTATTTATTTATTTGACAGAGAGAGATCACAAGTAGATGGAGAGAGAGGCAAGCAGAGAGAGAGAGAGAGAGAGGGAAGCAGGCTCCCTGCTGAGCAGAGAGCCCGATGCGGGACTCGATCCCAGGACCCTGAGATCATGACCTGAGCCAAAAGCAGCGACTTAACCCACTGAGCCACCCAGGCGCCCTCCATCTTACTTTTTAAGAAGATAATGTCAGACATTCTGAAGGGCCTTACTGAAATCTTGATATACTGTCCCTTGCAATATGCCCATTGATAGGCGAAATCTAGCAGTACTATTAAAAAAGACAATTATGTTAGTTCGTTTTCCATCATTTTCTTTTCTTTTTTTTTTTTTTTAAGATTTTATTTATTTATTTGACAGAGAGAAATCACAAGTAGACAGAGAGGCAGGCAGAGAGAGAGAGAGAGGGAAGCAGGCTCCCTGCTGAGCAGAGAGCCCGATGCGGGACTGGATCCCAGGCCCCATGCCCCTCCATCATTTTCTTATACCCATGGTGTTTCCTAGCAATCAGTAAGTTCTCTTCAAGTAATCACAGCTGATTGGTCTAATATCTGTCATTTTATTTTTGGGGGAGTCATTATCAAGCTGCTCAGTGTGCCATTTCTAGAATCTGATTTTCTTTTTCTTTTGAAAACCAGATTTTTGGGGCGCCTGGGTGGCTCAGTGGGTTAAGCCGGTGCCTTCGGCTCAGGTCATGATCTCAGGGTCCTGGGATCGAGTCCCGCATGGGGTTCTCTGCTCAGCAGGGAGCCTGCTTCCCTCTCTCTCTCTCTCTCTGCCTGCCTCTCTGCCTCCTTGTGACCTCTGCCTGTGAAATAAATAAATAAAATCTTTAAAAAAAAGAAAACCAGATTTTTAAAAAAAGATTTTATTTATTTATTTGACACACAGAGAGAGATCACAAGTAGGCAGGCAGAGAGAGAAGGGGAAGCAGCTTGATCCCAGGACCCCAGGTCACAATCTGAGCCAAAGGCAGAGGCTTAACCCACTGAGTCACCCAGGTGCCCCAAGTTTTTTTGTTTTGTTTTGTTTTGTTTTTTTAATTCCAGTCTTTCTCTTCAGAGATTACTGGTAATGGGTTCCACAACTCAGGGAGTTGTTTCATACAGGGCTAGAGACTTTGTCCTGGATCTCATTTCCTTAGCTGTGATGCTTCGTCCTCTAGTTTTTTCCCTTAGTCTGTTTGAGAGAGCTGCCATGCTGGAGTGGACTAGATGCACGTTCTCTTTCTTAGGCGTTAACTTCACCCGGTGTGCCTTGGGCAGTGGCCCTGTTGCTTCTTTTTTTTTTTTTTTTTTTTAAAGATTTTATTTATTTATTTGTAAGAGAGAGAGAGAGTGAGAGCGAGCACAGGCAGACAGAGTGGAAGGCAGAGTCAGAGGAAGAAGCAGGCTCCCTGCGGAGCAAGTAGCCCAATGTGGGACTCGACCCCAGGACGCTGGGATCATGACCTGAGCCGAAGGCAGCTGCTTAACCAACTGAGCCACCCAGGCGTCCCGCCCTGTTGCTTCTTGAAGCCTCATTCTCTCAACATCCCGAAAATTTCCTTGTGACTTTTCCCTTTGCGTTGATTACAACCATCTGTTCATCCTGAGTTTCCAATTTCCACTGTTCCTCTAGGTTTCTGTCATTTGCTTTTGTCTGAGCTTCATTTTGTTCCTTTCTGCCATTCTTTGTACATGCCTGCTGAAAACTCGAGTTCATCAGGATACATTTGGTTCTCGAGATGCTTTCTGCTTTGCCTCTTCAACAGGCTCATTTGGGACGGTGTTGACAGAATTTGTTTTGAAGAACCTCATCTTTCTTGAGCCATGTTCCTTTTAAGCTCTGGCCATGAGATTATATTCATTTGTCCTTTCCCTTAGCAAACATTCATTGGCTCACTCCTGTGGAATCTTTTTTTTTTTTTAAGATTGTATTTATTTATTTGACAGAGACACAGCGAGAGAGGGAACATAAGCAGGGGAGTGGGAAGGGGAGAAGCAGGCTTCCCATTGAGCAGGGAGCCCGACATGGGGCTCAATCCCAGGACGCTGGAATCATGACCTGAGTGGAAGGCAGACACTTCATGACTGAGCCTCTCAGGCACCCCATTCTTGTGGAATCTAAAAAACAAAAGAAAGGAATAAACAGACAAAATCAGACCTATAAATGCAGAGAACAAACTGATGGCTGCCAGAGGGGAGGAGAGTAGAAGGTGGAACAAAAGGGGTGGAAGGGAGAGGGAGATACGGACTTCCAGTTAAGGAATGAACAAGTCGTAAGAATAAAAGGCACAGCATGGGGAATATAGCCAGTTGATACTGGAATAGCGTTGTGTAGTGGTAGGTGGTAGCTACACCTGCGGTGAGCAGAGCACAACATACAGAGAAGCTGAGTTACTATGTTGTACCCCCTGAAACTATTGTAACATTGTGTGTTAACTGGAAAAAATAAAAAATAAAAAAATAAAATAAATAAATAAATACTTGTAGGAATGTACGGTCTGGTATAATAACAGGATGCTTAAAAAAGAGGCAACAATGGGCTAAGTACCCAATAAGGGGACT
Source organism: Mustela nivalis (assembly GCF_964662115.1). NCBI lineage: Eukaryota > Metazoa > Chordata > Mammalia > Carnivora > Mustelidae > Mustela > Mustela nivalis. The sequence goes on along the minus strand of NC_139024.1, from coordinate 74,049,544 downwards.
GCCAAGTGCTAAGAATATGGGGCAGAGGAAGTGACTATCCAAAAGAGCCTGGGCATCATCATAAGAAAGGTGATGCTGTGGAGAAAGTGAAGGAAGGACATTTCACACGGGCGGCGGGGGGATGTGTGTAATGCATGAAATTCATGGGATTTACATGTGACTAGGACACTGAGATGGAGTCCTTATATTCGTTAAGAGAAGCCTATCATTTGGGTCAGTTTTTTCTCATTATCTGCTGTATATTTCCATGTCTTCTTTTGACTCACAGTCATAATCTTCCATTGGAAGGTAAACATTGTTGAAGACCCAAACCTCTAAGATTCCTACCTAGGACTTCAGTCATCAGAGAGTCCGTTCATGTCTCTTCTGTTGGGGACCAATCCCTTGACCATGTGTCTGGACCAATTACTCTTTCTTGACTGATGGTTTTGATCATTCTTAGGCTGTTCTCTGCCACTTTTTTAAATTAATGTGCTAAACCTAATTCTACCAGGGTGAATTTGGGTTGCCTTTATTCCCTCTGACAAGGAGCCACCAGATACCTTCCTCTTTTCTTTTAATTATTAAAGGGATCAGGGAAATAATTACCAACTTAGTTTTCTTACTTTGCAGGCAAGAAAGCACACATCCGTTCATTGTTTATGCTACCTAAGGATTAAAGTTTGCACCCAGGATAGGAGGCACGAGTCTACAAGCCCACAGATAATTGGCTTTAAGCAGTTCCATTTTTCACTGGTCAGTAAAGAGCCTTCATTTATGGCCCATGAGGGTCTAGCACACCAAAGATGCTCAAAGTTTTCAATTTCTTAAAAAAATCAGCTTTGGCTGGTAGCCTACTCAAAATTCACAACTGATTTATAGTGAAACTCAGCACCAAGTTTACTTCTGGGGAAGTGCTGCTGGGAGTGGGAAGTTCTCGGATAGGACTGGTGAGGAATTGCTGTGATCTCTCAGGTGCCCTTGGTGTTTCCTGAGGCCACTGGTGGCTCTCCTATCCATGGCACTGATGCTACCTCCTTGGCATGCTGTCCGAGGCTTCCTTCTCCCTGCCACATGTTCTGGCCGCCAGAATTCTTTTACTGGTTTCAGTTTCTCTCTGGAGCTTCAGACTAATTTTCTTTCTTGTATTTATGATAAATTATTTTCCAATTTCTGGAAATGCTGTTTAAGGAAATATTTATGTTTTTCAAAATAAAAGTTTTTGTGTTCCGTAGAGTGAAACTATTGGCTCTGGAAATCTGGTGATTTCTTAATATGGGGTCACAATTCTATCTATCTATCTATCTATCTATTTATTTATTTATTTATCTATTTATTTATTTATTTATTTATTTATTTATTTATTTGACAGAGAGAGATCACAAATAGGCAGAGAGGCAGGCAGAGAGAGAGAGGAGGAAGCAGACTCCCTGCTGAGCAGAGAGCCCGATGTGGGACTCGATCCCAGGACCCTGAGATCATGACCTGAGCCGAAGGCAGCAGCTTAACCCACTGAGCCACCCAGGTGCCCTGGGGTCACAATTTTAAGTGATTCTCATAGTTTAACTGCATTGAAGGGGAAAAAAGAAATTCAGGGAAAAAAAATCAGAAACCAGGAAAGACAATGTGCCTATAGTGAAGGCCATATACAGACACAGAAAACATTTAGTTGCTGAGGCAGACAGCTAAAACTCTTAGAAGGAATAAGTGGGGCAGGTCTTTGGTGTCAGTCAGGACAGAGGATTTGTACCCTCTCTCAATGAGCATGTCATCAGCACTCCTCACATATCACTTCAAAATAGCAGTCCTGATTTTAAAAAGTCTACTTGCTTAGCAGATGCAGTTTTAAGGCAAGGCTCAGAACCTTTCCTAACCCTCCCAAATCTCAATTCCGTTCCTCACTTCCTCCTGGAACAATGAGAGACTGGCCTCACTCGCTTAAGTAAGGCCTTCTTGCCTCTGTCTCTTCCTTCCTTTTTGTTCTACATAATTGTTTCCTCTGAGAATAATGGAACTTTTTTAATAAATGGCATGTTAATCCATGAAGTTGTCACTATTTATTAAAAATCATACTGCATGCAAAAATATTTTTGTAGGGAGCTAATCAAGAACTGATGAACCTTTTTTTTTTTTTTTTTAAGATTTTCTTTTTTTTTAGAGAGAGAGAGCGCACAAGCAGGGGGAGTGGCAGGCAGGCAGAGGGAGAAGGAGAAGCAGGCTCCCAGCAGCGCAAGGAGCCCAAGGTGGGACTCAATCCCAGGACCCCAGAATCATGACCCAAGTTGGAGGCAGACTCTTAAACAATTGAGCCACCCAGGCACCCTGCAGAACTGATAAAGAACCTTTAAAAATAAGTTGTAATTGAATGCACAGTGAGAGAAGTATTAAAAGAAACTTATGGGTGGCTAATTTTTGTTTTTTTGTTTTTAGTAAATGCAAACGTTTGGCTTTAATCATGGAAGTCTCTCACAAAATTTTTATCTGAGTCTGAAATCATCATGAGGTAAAACTAAAGTGACTTAAAAATATAAACGATGCGGGACGCCTGGGTGGCTCAGTTGGTTAAGCAGCTGCCTTCGGCTCAGGTCCTGATCCCAGCGTCCTGGGATCCAGTCCCACATTGGGCTCCCTGCTCAGCAGGGAGCCTGCTTTTCCCTCTGCTTCGGCCTGCCATTCTGTCTGCCTGTGCTCGCTCTCTCCCCGCTCCTCTCTGATAAATAAATAAAATCTTAAAAATATATATATATATGTAAACGATGCTTATGAAATACATGTGGGCATAGTATAGTTCATCCTCTACACATATAAGAAAATTTCATTTAAAATAATGCAGAATTTTGTTCTCTGAATAATTAATCTTCCTGTGATTTAGATTTATCTCTTAGTTGTTTATTCCTATGGAATTTAGGGCTAGAAAATACCTTAAAAACGACTTTAGCTGACTTCTTGCTCGAACTGAGTTACTGAGCCTTGAGAGGTAGTTCTTGAACTGAAGTTAGTGGCTAGTGAGGGCATCATTTACCCATTCATTCAGCAAACGTATTTTGCTTCTGGTGTATATCCTGGCTAGTGTAAGCACTGAGTATATAGGGATATGTAACTAAGCGGGATATTGTCCCTTCCCTCAGGGAGCTTACATTCTGTGGGGAGAACCAGATGTTGAACAGCTAAATTGCAGCAGTGATGATGCAGTTAGATTATTGATAATTGCTGCAAAGAAAAATTAATGGCGAAATAGCACTGGTGGATCATGGAGATTGAGACAGAGCAGGGTCCCCCCGTTTCTATTTAAACAGTTTTCCAGTAAGGGAGGGTACATCTCAGGGAAACCAGGTTTGGGGCAGATAAATGACAGGCGGGGCTTGGGTCACCTTGAATTTGGTGTGCCTCTGGGAAGGGCACGTGGAGAAGTGGAAGACGTGATTGGATACACAGGGAAGACGCTCGGAGCAGAATTCTGAACTGGAAGTATAAAGTGGAAAAGGCATCAGTTTAGGAATAAAAATGGAGTTTGTGGGCCGTGGGTCCTCTGAAAAGAGAGCAGGAAGAGAGGACTCACAACCCTGCCCCATCCCTGATCTTCCCCGTGACTGCAAGTACATCTACCCCATCTGAAAATCTGGGAGTTGGTTTTAATCCTCTTTACCTCACTTTCCACACCTGATTCATTAGCAAACCCTGTTGACTTCACCTCCAGAACGTAACCTGTCTGTTCACTTCATCGCCTTCATCCTCGCTCTCCGGGACGGCTGCTGTAGCCTTGAGAGGGTCTCCTAGCTTCTACTCCTACCCTTAATAATCCCAGTCTTCACGTAGGAGTCAGAGAAGAACTTTTTTTTTTTTTTAATGATTTTATTTATTTATTTCATAGGCAGAGATCTCAAGTAGACAGAGAGAGAGAGAGAGAGAGAGGAGGAAGCAGGCTCCTTGCTGAGCAGAGAGCCCGATGCGGGGCTAGATCCCAGGACTCTGAGATCATGACCTGAGCGGAAGGCAGAGGCTTTAACCCACTGAGCCACCCAGGCGCCCCAGAAGAACTTTCAAAACACCTATCAGATCACCTCATCCTCTGGATTAAATCTTCCAGTGGCTTCTCATAGCCCTTGTAATAAAATCTAAACTCTTTACCTTGGTACAGAGCCTGCAAATTTCAGCCTCTGCCAGCGTCTCTGATCTGGTCTTATCAGTGTTCACCTGAGCACCGCCCCCCAGCCGATATGGCCTTCCTCCTGAAACACAAACAAGAGCAGGTTGTGGCATAAAGAAAGCTGGAATATATCTATCAGATTGGTAGTTGTGTTTGCCTCTGAAGGGTCTAGGGAGATTAGAGTTGGAAAATGTCCACGGAGACCTCCCAGCCCTGGCTCACTGCTCCCTCCATCCTTGCTGCGCCCTCTCTGAGGCACTTCCTGAAGTCAGCTGCTCTGGAACCATAGGACCCCCGGGATGAGTGTGGAATCCTGCGCCACCAAGGAGATTGGAAACCTAATGGGTCAAAGGAACTGCACAGTGAAGCGTTGTTCTCCATAAAACAGAAAATAGAGACCCGAGGAATAGAGGATAAATGAGAAAGTATATGGTTTTTACAGATTGCAGGGCTCACCCATGTTTCATGATTAAAAGCAACTGTAAGTGATAATGATAAAAAATTGAAACAGTGTAAAAGAGGGTAGCATAAAAGATTTTTAAAGTCTTGACATTTTCTTTCCTTCTCCCCTGCAGTTTCTGTTCTCTAAAGATCACCTGGGGGATAGGATCATATCAATCCTTTTAGAAGTACTCTAACTAACTGAACATACATACATAAAATAAAATAAAATAAAATGTTGCTACTTTGGGGATGTGTTAGTCTACATCAGTTTCTCCTCTCTCCCTTCCTTCCTGTTTCCTGTCTTTTTGTCTTTCCTCGTTTTCTGTTTCCCTTTCCTAGTTTTCTTTTCTCCCTTTTTTCCTTCTCTTCTTTCCTCACTTCGGCCCTCCCATCCTCCCTCCGTCCTGGCATCTGTATTTACACAGAGGCCATCCCACACCGGGGAGTGTGTGCTATCACAGCCCTAAGCAGCTCACCTCCTCTGGAGGGAAAGGATAATGGAGTTCCCCACCCTCTCAGCTCAGGTGCCTGCCGGGATACTGCAAGCAATGAACTGTATGTTCATTTGAGAGCAGCAAATACATAGGAGCACAGACACAGCTGGTATGAAGAGAAATGGAAGGTGCTGGAGATACGTAGCCTGAAGAAGAAAAGTTGGTGGGTGGGCGTGCTATCTGCTTCCCATCCCATCTTGAAAGGCCTGCCGTGAGGAGCGAAGTCTCTGTTCTCTGATACAGGGGAGGAGAGAAGGCAGACCAATGGCTGGAAGCTTCGGAGGCAGATTCTGGCATTCAGCATCACGAATAACTTTATAAATGCCATTTATAGATTTATAAGTAATAATTGTTTTCTCTATCATTGAGTGCTCCTCTTGATGCAAATGGCAAGAAAACCCCAGGAGACTAGGCGAGTCCTTGAGAATAGCTGACTTCTGGGTTTGCCTGCTGTGATTTTCCCCATCACCCTCAGACCCTGCAGTGCGCTACTCCTGGGGCTCTGGACCCTTGGTGTGTGGTAACAGGAAGACCGCCAGCCTCTATCTTCCTGGGTAGGAGCAAACAGGAGTACCTCCTGGTGGCTCAGTCAGTTGCCCAGCTCTGCTTGCTCTGACTGAAGTGAAAACACCCCTTTGGGAGGGGAAACAGGTGGGGAGAGCTCAGTGGCCAGTGGTCCGGGGCACTTCCTGTCTTGCTGAACAGGAACAGCAGGTTTTCCCTGCTCTGCCAGTGGGGCAGTTCCCTGGTCAGCCTTGGGGCAGTCACTGTTTCTGCTCAGAGTGGCTTGCTCTTATCCATTTCCCGGAGGAGCCCGTCTGGGAGCCGGACTTCCCTCAGAGCCCGTTTTCTGGTGGCATAGATTTGGGGACCTGGGCATTACTTTGGAGTTGAGCATTTACAAGTTCATATATTTGACAAATGAGGGGTTTCTCTGGCAGTACAATTCACTAAAAATTTTGCAGGCTTTCATTCTTTTTTCACTGGCCACACTCCATGGGTTAGTCACCAGGACCGTGGAACTTTGGATGGAGATAGCTGGCTCAGGAATTTTGGTCTCTCAGCACTGGGCTAGTAGTCAGCTCATGCTCTGGGCCTTCAGAGCAGCGCTGCCCTCTGGGCCTTTGTTTCAGGGCAGTGAAAACCAGTGGTCTGACCTGGGGAGGTGCTGTTTATTTGCTTGTTAGGAGCCCTGGACTGTTCTAGCTGCATCCGTGCAGGTGCAGTGCACGGTGGGCCACAATCCTGTGTGTGCGGCAGAGGGAATAAGTGGAGGTGTATTTGGAGTGCCTGAGGAAGAGCAGTTGCTTACAAACCCTCATCTCAGTACAGCAACGTCTCCTACCTATTTTGCACTGACTTTAGTTGGGGCAGATAATTTGGCTTTCCCACCTGTGCAGGACTCCAGGTCACCAGGCCTGCAAGCCACAAACAAAAATTTTCTCTTAGCAAAGGTGTATTCTCATCTGGTTCTCCTTTAAGCTGATAAATTACAGCCTAAACGTGCCTCCTCCTTGTGAGATCTTACTGAAGGCTGAAAGAAACAGAGAGTTCACTCTAGAATCCTAAAAATTCTCTTAAGTCCCCTAATAATCCTAATAATGCATTCTGATCGGCACACTATCTGGTTTTAAGGTACAAATGACATCCATTTTATTGTCATATGACAAAGACATCCAACCCCAGCTCATCCAATCCACATTTTGGGATCCTTCACAGGAAACAAACCTTATTTCTTATGTAAATTTCCATAATAGCCAGGACTGTCTTTCCCTTTGTTGGGAGCAGAGAGCAAGAGTCCCAAGTAAGAGAAAACATCACACTCGCTGAGGAGAGAAAAGAAGGCATTAGGGGATTTACTGGCACACATAAGTTAAAAGTCCAGGTTAAATTTTAGATTTGACTTCTGGAATGCCTGGATTGGGGCCCAGATAATGTCATCATGACTCAGTTTCTCCGTATCCAAGCTCTTCCACTCTTTTGTCTTCTTAGATTTTCCTTGGCAAACACTGCGGATTCAGGATGTCCCTTGTGCAACATCAGGCAAAGCGAGTGTGTTTGCCAGTAGTTGACGTAGGATTTACTGTGATTGGACCAGCCTAGGCCATGGGCTGGTTCTTGGAGTCACTGCTGCTAAGGCAGCCATCCGAGGGGCCTCTGTGCTTTGATTGGCTTGGGTTGAGTGTTTCATCCCTGGAGCTGAGGGGGTTCCTTACCCGATATGGTATTAAAAGGGGGGAGGGTGTATTTACTGAAAATTGAAACCTGATCTTAAAACAAGGGGAAAAGATAGTAGGAAGGCCAGCAAAAGTCAGCTACAATTATCTGTAGGGTGTTAGACACTGAACTCGGCACTTCAATTAAAGTTTTTAAAAAGAAGAATGATAGATGTTGAGTCTCAGTGAGTTTCTAGGAACTGGAGAGTTTTGAGAGAGCATCTGTAAATACAGTACTGAATTCCATCATTGGATGATTTGATCAGATGCGTTTTAAGGAGCTTTCCTACATGAGATTTTATAATCTATACTTCTTGGAAAACAAACTGGAAAAGACTTTTTTCCCCCCCTTAGGTAATTATCTTACCATTTTGAATTTATCCTTTTAGGATTTTTAATATTGTGACAGCTTTATGTAGAATTCTGAAAATTCAATTCAGTGCTTTCTTTGACATTACAATTCCTGTAAAACAATGAATATAGAAAAATATAGAAGAACTAATATACTGATGGAGAATACCTGCTTTTGTGTGTATAGTAACTCACTAAAGATACAACAGTTGATAAATGCTGACTTTTAGTTTTTATCCATGCTACTGTGAAATTGTATATATGGGTTAAATACTGAAACTTGCTTTTTTATCGATTGGAGCTTTATTATCTAATCCATAAAACCAGCAGTGAAACTTTTCTTTATTTGATTTTCATTTGAACTGTGGCTAATATGCTCTCTGCAGAGAATTTCCACAATAGTTAAATATATTTATTTTCCCCCATCTTATGCAATATCGTTGCCATTATATTTTGGTTTTCTTCATAAGCCTTTTTTAATCTCAGCCAAAATACTGTCCAGCTGAGTTTTCTTATGGTTTACCAAAGGAACATGGGAATCCACAGGAAATTTGGATGACTATTATTATTCTAATGTCATAAGGGTTTAAAAAGTTTTATAATGTGTATTAAAAGGAGTCCCTGAGATCAGAACACTTAAACTATATAAATAAATGCAAATCTGTGAGAAATTACCTTTAAAACTCTGAGTGTAAGTTTCTTGGTACAAAACTGCTATTGGTGGTTTGATGACTAAGTTAGTGACATATAATGAACTCCTTTTTTACCTCTGCGTGATGAGAGACATAGTAAGGACAAAGAAGAATTAATGATAAGGAAGTCCAGTTTTCTTTATTTGGGGGAAGGAGGCAGGTGGTTTGAATGTGGGGGAATTCTTAGGTCTTGCCTCTCAAAACATATTATTCTTTGAATTAATAGATTGGTATTGGGTGAAGTTTGATTTCTGTCATTTGAAGGGTATAGAGCAGCTTCCCTTGATAGGAGGTCCGTTTTAGTCTATGTGGCATGGTCAGATTCAAGGGTTTTATCAATTTGTGAAATTTGACACAGATAAAACTCAGCTTGTCATTGGCCCACTTTATCATTCCAGGATTAATCTTTGTTCATTTCCTTATTTGTTATGTATTCATTCATTCATTCGTACCCCACCCTACTCTACAAGGATTTGAGATACCTTATAAAAATTACATGTGTGTAATCCACATGCAACCAGCCTTGTTTTGTCCACTCCCAGCTTTAAGTCACGTCCAAAGAAATAAGCACACCAGAGAAAATAATTCAGATATTTACTTCAACTCTCAGGAAACCTCCAAGAGGGTAGTTAGTTCTATTTGATGGAACTTTTTTTGAAACCCTCTTTCGCCATCTGAACTTTTGCATGGCTGTTGGCTATTTCACCAGACTCCTTCCTTTTTCTTGACCCTGAACTTCATGCTATTAGTTGTGTAGTTGTTCAGAACTACTTCCGTGGTCAGTGTTATGAAGGGATCCCATTTTCAGGGCACCCAGCTGGCTTAGAAGAGCATGCAACTAGGGTCATGAGTTGGGTTTAGAGGTTACAGTCAATCCGTAAGTTCACCAATAAACATACACACATATGTCCGTATGTTAAAAAAACAAAAACAAAGGGACTTCTTTCCACAGTTCTCCCTGTTCATGAGTAGAGCACTTACTGGTTTTCCAGGTGTCAAAACCCTTCCTTACCCTTAACCTTGAAATTATGTAGGACCTCACATCCAATTTAAAGGAACTCTAAAAAGATGTGGTAGTAGGGTCTGTTATTAACATTCATAAATGCAGTTTATTGCAGCGAAAATGCCGAGAGAGGACATGATGCCAATATAGGGCTCAGTAAAAGATATTCTGCAGTGGGCTGACATAACATGGTTCAAGACTGCAGCTTTCTGATGATCTGAATTGACCCAAGAATAAAACTTGACACTGTCTGGAGCAAAAAATGCTTATACTGACCTTGGAGACCAAAGCAGTGGTGGAAATGAGTGGACAGTAAGTGGTATCTGCCAGCCTCCTTTTTGGTGCACTGTGGGGAAGGAGGACTGGGGCCTGGTAATGACTGCATGTGCCTTTTCCAAGGAGGGAAGCTGCTGTTGCTTTGTTCCAGCCTGGCTGGCCAGGCGGGGCCCAGGACCAGTGCTATCATGTCTGCTAATTCTTCAATGTGAGCCTGAAATCTACCTTTTTATGTGAAATATCCTCATTTTAAATGCTGTGTTTTAGTCATTATGATGAAGTTCTAGAACCTAGGTGAGGTTCGGTGGGCTGGGGTCCGGAGCTGATGACCAAGAAAGAATTCTTGAGACATCTTTGGTGCAAAATGGTGGCTTATTAAAGCACAGGGACAGGACCAGTGGGCAGGAAGAGCTGCTGCCCCGGGTTGTGAGAGATGGCTGTGAGAGATGGTGGGTTTTTGTATCTTGCAGTTTTGGAAGGTGGGGAGAAGGAAGGTTTCAAAGGAGCTTTCATATGCTAAAGAGGACCTACTAGGTTCCAGGATGTGGGAGACCCTGCAGCTTGATCAATGTTGTCTTTTAGCTAGCCGTTAACATCAAGATAGTTGGGAGGGCGCCTGGGTGGCTCAGTGAGTTGAGCCTCTGCCTTCGGCTCAGTTCATAATCTCAGGGTCCTGGGATCGAGCCCCGCATTGGGCTCTCTGCTCAGCGGGGAGCCCGCTTCCTCCTCTCTCTCTCTCTCTGCTTGCCTCTCTGTCCACTTGTGATCTCTCTCTGTCAAATAAATTTTTTAAAAAATCTTTTTTAAAAAAATGGTTGGGAGATTCCTGGTGGGATGTCACAATCCTGCTATCAAGCGTCGTTGTTAGTGAGATTTAGGTTCAGAAGAGATTTAACTATATTTACATTTCCTTCTACCTCAGCCTCCTTCAGTTTTGTTTTTGGAGGGGACGGTGACATTAGGGTTTGAGAACTGAGTTATTTGCCTCTGGAAATTGTGCTATTAATAAGGTAACTTCTTTGTTTGTAGATCTCTAGGACATTGTAAACCAAGGGAGACTCCTGTCTTGTAGGATTGTAATTTCTGCAAGTTAACTATTTGTTTATCGTTTGGGGTGCCTGAGGAATGTCACACACATTACCGAGGGGAGATTACCGAGGGTAGCGGGTGGAGAGGGGGTGCAAGGTGCCAGCTTTTGCTTTGTTTTCAGTCAGCCTCCTGCTCCCTCCTCAATTAGGATTTTTTTAAAAGTGCTTGTGGTCCAAGCAGAGCATACCAGCAGGCACTTAGTCACATCTCTGATTGAGAAAAGGGTAGCCTGCTTGGTTTTTGTACAAATTCATCAGTCTCACTTTTCATCTTCTCTGATGTGCTCAAGATGGATGTTCTGGCAAAGTGCGGAGTCTGGTGTTCTCTGATTCTCAACATCAGCTAGGTATCCCAGCTATTCAATTCCATTCTGACCCTAACAGGCCCTGAGTCTGTGTCAAAGGCACAGGTTTAAGAGCTCAGTCCCTTGAGATGGTCCTCACTTCAGACGCCATTCATTAAGTCCTGAATCCCCAGTCAGCCCGCCCTTCTGTCCAACTTGGCTATTCACTTGGGAGTTCCTGGATCCCGCCTCACGTCTGACAATTCTAAAACAAGTCACAGGACTCGGGAAAACACTTTGCTTACATTTACCGGTTTACTCTAAAGCGTGTAATTCAGAGCAGCCCAATGGAAGAGGATGCATGGGGCAAAGTGTGGGAGTGGGAGGGAGCAGGGCTTCTGTGCTTCTTTCTGGGCCTGCCACCCTCTTAGCACCTCTGTATGATCACCAGACCAGAAGCTCCCCAAACCCTGTCATGTAAAGGTTTCTGTGCAGCTGTCATTATAGAGTCTTGACTGACTGAATCAGGGGCGCTAGTGATTGAACTCCACGTCCAGCCCCTCTCCCCTCCCCAGAAGTCTGGAGGTGGGGCCAAAGTTTACTATCTCCTAATCAAGGCTTGGTGTTTCTGGTGACCACTTCCTGTCCTGAGGCTGCCTTAACTGCCCCCCCCCCCCACACACACAACAGGAGTCATTTATTAACACACAAAAGATATTCTTATCACTCAGGAGATTGGAAGTGTTTTAGGAGCTGGATGCCAGACCTGGGAGGGAAAAAGACCAGGCATTTATTTTTTATTACAATACAGGGGTTCTTTTGGTTGGTTAAGAGCAAACTAGTACCCTTAAGAGATCATCACCCTTGAGGCATTTTGAAAAGCCCAACCAAGGCTGCCATGTGATTGGAAGGTCATGCCCCAGAGACTGGCCCTCAGAAATACAAAAGTAAGGCCAAGGTTTTTCTTTAAAAATCTATTTTTGGTGTGCCTCTACATATGAATGAATAACCTTAGAGCTTGACAGCAATTTTAGAAGGGAAAAAATTCGAAGTAGATTATTACTAGTCTTCCACCCCCGAATCCTATATTTGAGCAATGTCATTTCCCAAGGATACGGACGGTATGTATCAAGTACAAAAAATACTCATAAGAAATTGAATGGACATATTGGATGTGAGCCAACTAAATTGAGAGCATCTGCCAAATTAATTTTTCAGATTTTATACCTGATAATCAATTATTCTTTCTGAAAATACCTATAATGACAGGAAGAGTTATGAGGCCGCTTCTAATTTATAGCATTGAAATAACATTATCATAAAAGAGGAAGCATATGTGTGTGTCTAAAATTATTCATAGGCAGTTAAAATTATTAGAATATATTTTAAAAGTTGGAAGGAAGAAGAGAAGTTGAGTTAGAGCATATTCTAATTTTATGCCACTCATACTTGTTTTCCTTAGCAGGACATTTCTGCTAATCACAGATTTTATGTTTCACTTATGAGGCTTTTAGGAGAGTATTAACTTATATACTAAACTGGTTATTTCTGGACTATAGTTTTTAGCTTTTATTTGCCTCCATGTTTCTATAATTTAAGCAGTTAGGGGGGAATAGATTAAAAATCAGATAAAATCACTTTATTTCTGCTGGGAAGATTTCAAGTAGCTCTGCTTTAGCTAGTTGCTTGTTTTGCTGGAATAGCTTCAAGAAATTAATTTTTTTCTGTTTTTCCAGAAGAATCTTGTCTTTGAAATGTATTGCTGCTGTGCTGAAATACGTATGTCATTGAAGTAGATCCCAGTGGTGTCACTGGGGAGTCCAAGCAGGTGATTGGTTTTGAATTTAAAAAAAATTTTTTTTAATTGTCATTAAAAATGATTTCTGGCACAGTAAGGAGCTCCAATAAAAGGAAAAATATTTGGAAGACTTCATCAGCTTTGTAGGTGATTATAAACACTGGAAGACTGATTTCAGTGATAATTGAAGTGATCAAATACGAAAACAAGATTTAACCCTTTGGAAATCCAGCCTGTTAAAATTTTCCTTCCAATATCCCCATCTCCAAGAGGCTGAAGGTCCCTGAACATAAAATGAAACCTCACATCTGTAATATTTCCACTGCATCTTGAGACTTCAGGATCACTTTAAGTAGACTTTTTTGGGTTTTGATTTAGAAACAACATGTTTACTACCACTCACTGCAAACAGTGAACTTTTCTGAGACCTAGTAATGATTTGAACATGGGATATAATGTTGGGTTTATAATTATTTATATCACATGCTAATATAACCAGTGTGGTAGACTGAATAATTACCACCAAAGATAGCCAGGTCGTGATGCCAGAATTTGTGAGTGTTACCTTATATAGCAAAAGAGACCTTGAAGATATGACTAAATTAAGGATCTTGACATGGGGGGGGGGGTTATCCTGGATTATCTGGGTGGGCTTCAAAATGTGATCTAGGTGTCCACTATGAAGGAGGTGGAGGGAGGTTTGACTACGGAGAAGGAGGCAGGGAGACACTCAAGCCAGAGACGGTGCTCCTGGCTTCGGAGCTGGAGGAAGGGGCTACAAGGAATGCAGCCCTGCTGCTGATTTTGGACTTCTGACCTCCAGAGCTGTCCGAGAATAATTGTGTGTTATTTTAAGCCCCAAGTTTGTAGTAGTTTTTTACTGTAGACATAGGGAACTAATAGAGCCCCTTAGTTCAACTGTATTAAGTTAAATAAACCACATGCAATACATGGTAAAGCAAAAGAAATTTAACAGTTTATACTTTGTCGCTTCTTAACATTTCTACTTGCAGATTTGGGGTAAATTCTTTGTTGCTGTGTTTATCAGCTTATCCTTGATGGAAAAGCAGTAAAATTCCCAAAATGTAAATACCGTAGTTACAGGACTTTGCCGATTCCTCTTGGCACAAGGCGCTTCTCTTATCATCTGGAGCAAGTTCCCTTTTCTGCTTCCCTTCCTCGGTTTATAGCCGAGTTCTTTATTACCGTGTCAGTGCCTTTGATTTCCCTGTAACTTTCTCAGGCTGTGACTCAGCATCCTGACTTTTTAGAAGAAGGAACCAGAATCCCACACGGGCAATCTATATATGCAACAAAAGCCTGTCTTGTTTCATAAACACAAGGCAAACATTCTACACAGTAAACATTCTTTTCATGGTAGTGCCATTGTCAGCCCGGTACTGCGGAGGGGCACATAAGGTTCTCTGAATGTCCCTTAAGAACCCATGCCAGGTCTCTTCTGAAATTGTGACACTTTTGCATCCATTCCTGGTACCTGCCCTTTGATTAGCAAAGTCTCCTATGAGCTACTGATCCCATCACTGTTTTCATAGAAATCCTAAAAAGGGGAACTTTGGTATTTTGTCCTTGATTGGCATTCCATTTAGCAACCTGTATTAGAATGCATTTACTTTTTGAGACCAGGGGAAATTCCATTATGTGTTTGTGTGCTCACCTGTGTGGGTATATCACTAGTTATTGAACTCAAAGCCGGAGGATCTCCTTTCTGACTGAATCCGTGTTTCTGAACCGGAGTATTTCCATACTGACTGATTGATTTTCTTTGGCAGGGGGAGGGGGGGATCACATTGTCAAAATTAAACAAAGTGAGGAAGAGAATGTGCATCTCAGAGGTTGGCCCTAGAATAAGGTACATTTATAGACTTTTCTAGGGATTATTCCTAAGCTTTTTTATTTTATTTGATCATAATTCTAAGAGGAATTTTCATTAAGTGAGTGTTTTTGTTTTTAACTGTCTTCCCCATCTGACATGAAGTTAAGATGTTATTTGCACATATCATGGTTGGGAATTCGCAGTGGAAACTGAAAACTGACCTTCCTTTTGTGAAAACACAAAATGAAATATTAGAAGGGATATTCTGCTAAAAATAATAAATAGCTTGTACTGATGACTAAATTCATAGCAGAGTTAAATTAATATTTATGTATAGCAAGAAAAATAATGTGAGCACGTGATAACATCTAGAATTTATCAGATACCTTTTTTAATGTGTTACAGTGCTTTAGATGTTAACTTATTTTCTTGGACCCTGAGAAATCCTCAAGTGATGGCCATAGCTTCAGCACAACAAACGAGTAACTTCTGGTTATTGAGCCCTTGCTGTGGGCCAAGCTCAGGTTGTGTTCAGTAGTCATTGTATGCTTTCTCTGTGCTGGTTAGTTTAGTCATCACAAAAAAGCCATCTGAGGCCATTCTGTCCCTTTGAAGCCAAGGAACCTGAGTTTAGATTTAGTAACTCACCCAAGGATGCACACCAAGAAGGAACAAATGAGGCTTCAAATACAAATGATTCTGGCCCAGAGGCTCAGCTCATTTCATGATGACACTCCATTTCCCTGAGTCTGGAAATGGCAAGAGTCAGGTTCCAGCACCCAGGAGAAACAGCTTAGCCTCTGAGAGCAGTGCAATGACAAGGTTGCAGTGGAACAGCCAAGAGCAAGACCCATGAGGTAGTCCCCACTGAGGACAATAGCCCAGCTATGCGTGGTAATGGAGGAAGAGGGGCTGTATTGCAGGATTTCTTCATGATAGCTGGACTCAGGAGAAAGAATAAACCACAAGCAGATTTGGCCAAATGTTGCCATAGCTGCGGGTATTTAATTTTACAAATTTATTAGCCTGATAATTACAGGAGCAATATATAAGTGTTGTACCAAAAATACCAAATTATATAAATGTGAAGTAAAAGTTGCCCCCCTTCCTCTGTTGACCATTTTCTCATACCCTTATATCTAAACACATGTAAGTATATATCGAAATGGGATAGTTGCTGGTTTGAAAGGGTTCTCTTTCACAAAAACAGGGTCAAACTACAATACTGTTCAATAATTTTTTTCATGAAAGACTCTTACATCTATATCTTTTATGTGAGTACTCCTATTTCCCTACAGAGGCAATTTTGAGGAAAATATTTGTATTAAAGAAGACTGCAGATAACTCTTGAACAACATGAGTTTGAATGGTGCATACACTTATACCCGAAATTTTTTCAATAAACATAGCACAGTACTGTGAATGCATTTTCTCTTCCTTACGATTTTCTTAATAACATTGGCTTTTCTCTAGCTTACTTTGTTGCCAGGATATAGTGTATAATACATATAACATAGAAAATATGTTAATTGAATGTTGATGTTACCAGTAAGGCTTCCAGTCAACAGTAGGCTCTTAGTTGTTGGGTTTTGGGGAGTCAAGAGTTAATATGTGGATTTTGGGCTATGTGGGAGTTGGTGCCCCAACCCCTGCACTGAGTCATTCAAGAGTTAGCTGTATTTTAGAGGGGTGGGCAAAATGGGTGAAAGTGGTCAAAAGGTACAGACTTCCAGTCATAAAATAAATAAATCCTGGGGATGTAATGCATGGCATGGTGACTGTAGGTAATACTATTATATCACATATTTGAAAGTTATTAAGAGATCTTAAAAGTTCTTATCACAAGAAAAAATTTTGTCACTGTGGTGACCGATGTTAACTAGACTTGTTTTGGCGATCATTCCACAGTATATACTAATAGCCAACCATGATGTTGTTTACCTGAACTTAATGTTTATGTTCATTGTATCTTGAAAAAAAAGATGCAGGGCAGCCCCATACAGTTTCTCGGTCAGAACTTGGACCTGACTTGCTTGTATACTTCCAGTAATGGGAACGCTACTTTATGGAGCAGTCAGTTCTGTTATTGGATTGCCCAGTTAGAATGTATACATGTATACATACATACATACATGTGCATGTGCGTGTGTGTGTGTGTGTATTATATATATTTAAAGATTTTGTTTATTTATTTGAGAGGGACAGAGAGCATGGGCAGGAGGGCCAGACGGAGAGAGAGAAGCAGGCTCCCCACTGAGCAGGGAGCCCCTTACGGGGCTTGATCCCAGGACCCTGGACACAGGACCTGAGCCAAAGACAGATGCTTAACTGACTGAGCCACTCAGGCGCCCCTAGAAAGTTATATTGAACTAACCTTTATTACTCGGTGGCTTCCTCTCCTTCATTAATATGTTCTCTGGAGTTCCACAGACTAAATCTCATTCCCTCTTTACCTGTAACTGAATGAAATAGAACAAGAAGGGGTATCCTTAAGGAAGATGAAAAAAAAAAACCCATCACAAAACTGAAAACAAAAAATAAACAAGTAAAGAGAAGATGATATTTTTCTCATGGTTGATCCATTCTGACATTTTCTACTTTTCTTCGTGGAGCTGTTTGCTTCAAATCATAGAGCAGTGCTTTTTTTTTGCCTTTTTTTTTTTTTTTTAATAGCCTTTGTATGTCAGTGGTTCATGTACAGTGGTTCATGCATCAGTGGTTCCAAATTGGCCTCTGGACTTTCCCAGGGATGGAAGCTGCAGTGAAAGGAAAATGTACTCAGATGTGTGGGAGCACAGGGAAGTGCAGAGTTTGGGGAAGGTTTAGTTTGGATTTAAAAGATTTTTTTTGTTTTAACCTCAAAACTGCTTCAGCACATTTCTCATCCAGCTAGGTATAAACTGTAGGAGCCAGACCAAAGCTTGAAAATCCTGTCATCAGTCTCTTGCTTTGGTTTTACCTTATAAGTGCTGGAGGTGGTTCATTGTGCTTTCAGAAGCAGATCCCAGTTTACACAGAGAGCCACGCCTAGAGTTGAAATCTTTCCTTCCTGCGAGTGCATTCTCCATCGAAGCCCATGAGATTGCTAGTTATGTCTCCCCCAGATAATTCATAGAATTTCCAGAGTCCAGTGAATTTTATTTTATTTTATTTATTTTTTTTTAAGATTTTATTTATTTATTTGACAGACAGAGATCACAAGCAGGCAGAGAGGCAGGCAGAGAGAGAGAGGAGGAAGCAGGCTCCCCGCTGAGCGGAGAGCCCGATGTGGGACTCGATCCCAGAACCCTGGGATCATGACCTGAGCTGAAGGCAGAGGCTTTAACCCACTGAGCCACCCAGGCACCCCAGTGAATTTTATTTTAAATCAAGATACATATGTATGTGTAGAACACTTGTAGGCGTGGACCTGGGAGGCCCTGAGGCTTCTGGCTCACACTTAGTTTTGTGAATTCCTGCACACTTAACTGTGCCCCGTGCATGTAGAAATATTGGGTTCAGTGCCAAGGGCCAAGAAAGAATCCTTGAGATGTCTTTGGTGCAAAATGTGGTTTTATTAAAGCATGGGGACAGCTCCCATGTGCAGAAGGAGCTGCACTGAGGTTGTGAGGAGTGACTGATTATATAAGATTTTCTGTCCTGTAGAGCGGGGAGGGAGATGTTAGGGCTCCTGGAACTTGAGTCTCTAGGCTTTTGGAGATTGTCTTCTTCTTCTTCTTCTTCTTTTTTTTTTTTTTTTTTTTGCTGGTAGATCCTTAAGACAGTTGCAAACTGATGGAGACTCCTGTCCTGCCTGCCTATGATCTCTATCAGTTAACCAATTGTTTTTCCCTTTCCTTTGCTCTAGAGCAGCTAGGAGTGCCTGAGGAATGTCACATGTATCTTACCCGGGGGAGGGGTGCAGGGTGTTAGCTTTGTGCTTTGCCTTTAGCTTGCTTTTTGCTCCCTCGTCATTTACCGCCACCCTCCCCCCAACAGTCTTGATCCTTAAAATCTTTAAGGTTGTTGAAGGTGGAGGGTCTCACTCTCTGTAGCTTCTTCCTGCTCAGTAGGGGTGTAGAGATATCCCTACCTATGGGTCAGTATTAGCCAGGGAACATAAAGTGGAGTTGCAAAAGGGGAAGGCAGTTGAATCCAATTTAGTAAAGAAGTAACTCAGTACATCTTTAGGAATCTTTTGGAATCATCTGCGGACTTGAAGTCATTGGAGATGGGAGTCTTAGTGCCAAGCAGAAAGACACTGAAAAAGACCACATACTAGGATTAATATGGCTATAAGAATGAGAAATCCAACAAGGAGATCCTTAGTAGTTGACTGTAGTCATCCCCCAGCCTCAGGAACTTAATCCCTGAAAGGGAGAGAAGGATTTCGTGGAGCCTCAATTTGGGTATTCAGATTTTTCAATAGCCCTGTGCCATGTTTGGGACAATTTGGAATGCATACATAGCATTGGATTTTTATAATGGCCCATGTACTGCCTTGTGCCGCTGCTAAAACATCTAATCCTATTCTGTCTTGTAGAACTGTTTTATGATTGAGTTTTTTCAGTGTTTCATAGAGAAATGCTATTTTGAGTGTTATTTAGGGCTTTGACTGTGTACATATTAAGAGCGTCCGCATGCGAAATGACACCTCCAGTCCTAAAGAGGGAACAAAGTTGGATGCTCAGTGCTCGTACGAATAAGACACAGAACATGCCCACTGTTGTTTTAAATTTGAGGGTTGGCTGTGTTGATAATAGCTTTAAAAATGTGTCCTTGCAGGGATACCTGGGTGGCTCAGTTGGTTAAGCAGCTGCCTTCGGCTCAGGTCATGATCCCAGCATCCTGGGATCGAGTCCCACCCACATCGGGCTCCTTGCTCAGCAGGGAGCCTGCTTCTCCCTCTGCCTCTGCCTGCCATTCTGTCTGCCTGTGCTCACTCTCTCCCCATCTCTCTCTCTGATAAATAAATAAAATCTTTAAAAAAAAAAAAAAATGTGTCCTTGCGTCCAGGCAAAACCCGGAGTCAGGCAGCCTAGCCAGCCTGGGAGAGCCAAGGCCACAAGTTAGAGCTGCCTAGCCATTGGGTCCTGTTAGAAGTCAGCCCTCTGATTATAGGCCTCCTCCAGCTGCAGTCTGGGTATCAGGGGCTATTTGGTTTTGGAGGGCCTCCTTTCCAGCGGACTTTCCAGAGGAAATCACTATGATCAGTGCCCTGCCATTAAAGGCCCTGGAGGAGAGAATCGTATCCCCTGTCCCTGGTTCCTCATTGCATTCTAGACTGCAAAATGGGTGCCAACAAGTGGACGGAGATACTGTGTCTTGTCTTGAAGACGATGCTACGAAGGCCTTGCCTTGAAGTCTGTGCCTTATTTTGCTTTGCCTTGAAGAACCTACTGTTTTTAACCCTTGGAAAACACTAGAAAACCTTTACAAGGAGAAATTACTGAATTTTGTAATTTAAGCAGTTGGTACGGAACATTGATGGAAAACAGTCAAGACAGAAATTCCTGACGGTCTGAGCAACCTTCCAACACAGGCAATTCCTTAGAGCTGAGTTCCCTAGGAAATGGCCCCCTGTTGGGTTGTTTTGTTTTTTGTTTTTTGTTTTAAGATTTTATTTATTTATTTGACAGAGATCACAGGTAGGCAGAGAAAGAGGAGGAAGCAGGCTCCCTCCTCCCTGCCGAGCAGAAAGCCCAATGCGGGGGCTCGATCCCAGGACCCTGGGATCATGACCTGAGTGGAAGGCAGAGAGGCTTTAACCCACTGAGCCACCCAGGTGCCGACCCCCCCCCCTCCACGCACCATGGGGTTTTAATTCAGTAGGGTACTGGTTTTGTCTGGCTTTGGAAGGGTGTCTGTGGCTCATGGCTGGACTGGAGATGTAGAAGAGATCACATTAGACCAATGAGGAGGAAACCTTTCATATGGGAGTCTCAGTCTCATGGTTGTCCTGGTAGATTTAGGTGGCGGTCCCTTGCCCAAGACAGACAACTTTGTATAGGGACAGGAATAAAGAGAGGGCATCGGGTTTCTGGGTCTTACTACCATTCAGGCCAGAGAAATAACTTCCAGCCAGAAGTCAGACTTTCTCCTCCCTATAGGGCCAGGGGCTAGTGGATTGCGTGCAGCCTGAGCAGTAGACATGAAAGTGTTCCAATAAGACTATACTCCTTGAAAAGCCCCTCAAATGAAAGTAAAGGAAGAGAAGAGAAAGGATTCACCACTTTGCACCGTGGCTCAGAGTCCAGATGAGAAGACTGAGACCCGTGTTCAGATGCCAAATGATACGGAAATGTTGGGATCAGGAGCCCAGGGCCAAGAAAGAATTCTCGAGATGTCTTTTGTGCAAAAGGGTGGTTTTGTTAAAGCACGGGAATAGCACAGATGGGCAGAAGGAGCTGCACTGGGGTTGTGAGGATAGCTGATTGATGATATAAGATTTTCTATCTTGTAGAGAGAAGAAGGTGATGTTAGGGCTTCCGGAACTTGAACCTCTAGACTTCTGGAGATGGCTTTTTTTTTTTTTTTTTGCTTGTAAATCCTTAAGACAGTTGTAAACTGACGGAGACTCCTGTCCTACTTGCCTGTGATCCTCTATCAGTTAACCATTTGTTTTTCCCTTTCCGTTGTTCTAGAGCAGCTAGGAGTGCCTGAGGAATGTCACATGTATCCCGCCTGGGGCCAGGGGTATGAGGGTGGGGGGGTGTTAACTTTACGGTTTGTGCTCACCTTGCCTTTTGCTCTCTCAACATGCCGTGACTTTGGGAAAAGGTCCTAATTTTTCTTAGCTTTCCTTATCTGTAATAGGAAGAGAAGATTGCCTACCTGTGCTGGGCTTTTGTCAAGGAGGGATAATATTTGTATAGTACACAGCATGGTGTCTGGTTCATTAGTCAACTCAAGAGTAGTTTCTGTTAGAAGAAAGCTCTTTCAAACTTCTGATAATAATTTTTTTTTAAAAAGATTTTATTTATTTATTAGAGAAAGTGAGATAGCAAGAGAGAGCATGAGCAAGTGGGGAGAGAGAGAGGCAGGCTCCTGACCAAGCAAGGAGTCTGATGCGAAGCTTAATCCCAGGACCCTGGGATGATGACGTGAGCTGAAGGCAGATGTTTAACCTACTGAGCCATTCAGGAACCCCAGACAATAATCTTTATTTTTTATTTTTATTTATTTATTTATTTTTAAATACTTTATTTATTTATGTGACAGACAGAGATCATAAGCAGGCAGAGAGGCAGGCAGAGAGAGAGGAAGAGAAGCAGGCCCCCAATTCAGCAGAGAGCCCAACTCGGGGCTCAATCCCAGGACCCTGGGACCATGACCGAGCGGAAGGCAGAGGCTTCAGCCCACTGAGCCACCCAGGCGCCCCTCAGTAATCTTTTTTTCATTCATTCATTCATTCATTCATTCATTCATTCGTTCATTAGAAAGATTATTTATTTATTTATGTGACAGACCGAGATCACAAGCAGGCAGAGAGACAGGCAGAGAGAGAGGGAGGAAGCAGGCTCCCCGCCGAGCAGAGAGCCCGTTGCGGGGATCTATCCCAGGACCCTGAAACCATGTCCTGAGCCGAAGGCAGAGGCTTTAACCCACTGAGCCACCCAGCCCTCCCCCAATAATCTTTTTTAAAGAGCAAAACTTGATTTTTAAAATTTGGCAATGTGTTAAATTATTATGGTAGGAAAGAGACTTCATAGACCAATAACTTTAAAAAATATTTTTCTGACTAGCTAATATTTATATGTGGTGTAAAATTCAAAAGGCACAAAAGAGAACACAATGAAAAGTCAATTTTCTTATTCTGTCTTTCCCTCTTGCCACTAACTTTTGCCGGAAACTCACTTTACTGTTTTTTCATGTATACCCTTGTAGACATAGTCTGTGCATTAACTACATAAGTTAAAGTAGTCAGTGATTTCTATCTTCACCCTTCCCTCTAGTCTCTTTCTAATAGAGCTAACTATTGAATCAGTAGCTCTAAGTCAGTACTGTCCAACACTTTCTGGGATGAAAGAAGTGTTCTCTAGGTTTGTCACACACTATGGTGCCCCCTAGCCCATAAGTCTGTTAAGCTCTTGAAACGCGGCTCTTGCAATTGAAGAACTGAATTTTCAACTTCTATTTCATTTTAATTAAATTTCATAACTGCAAGTGGCTGGCTAGCATGACCATATTGGGCAGTGCTGTGCTAGATATTTATGTCTGTGTACTTATTACATACAGAAACACATGGACCTCAAATTGTGGAATTAGAGAAAGAGTCATCTAGAACTACTAATATAATATTAATTAAAGAAGTCTATAGTTCATTACATCTTAGATTATATGTGGCAAATATATTTTCTTTTTAAGTCAAGTATCTAATTAAGAAGATGTTTCTTTTTGACACATACTCCTAATTAAGAAGATGGTAAAATGTCATCTTTGTAGGAGAGCCCTGGCTACAAGTGCAGAGCTCAGTCAGATCACAACAGAGCCCTGGTCATCTGCTCGTTCATTTGTTCTTGCATTCCAGAAATCCTTCCTGAGTACCTCATGTGTACGTATGGCATTTTAACAAAACCTAGATGAATCCCTGCCCTCAAGGAGCTCTCACTCCAGTGCTCACAGCCTTTCTGTGCTTCATTGCCTTGGATGTTGGAAGGAGCAAAAGAGACCTCTGCAGAGACAAAGCAAGGAACTTGCTCAAGGTCCTGGCTCTGATTGTTGCCAGTGAACTTTATTTCCTTTAGGAAAGGAAAAAGCTTCAGAAGAAAAAAGTTTTCATTCAGCCACTAAGAATGTTTTCTTTAGCAGAATCACCTTGTTTTTTTCCTTCAGTCTGCTAACTCTGGGTTGGGTGCTATTTTTAATTTTAAAATTTCAATTAAAAAAAGCCAAGAGATTACAGAATCAGTCCTTTAACACTCCTTTATGGTAGGGAAGGGACAAATAAGCAGCTCTGCCTCCTCCTTCTGCGCTTGGGGAAGGTCTGTGATTTCCCCAACCTCTGGCTTTCCTGGTCTCTCTCCCAAACCATGACTACTTCTTAGTGTTAGCATTTCATTTGATATAAGTTCTATGCTTTTTACCTTTCTGCATTCTCAATATTTTTTAATATGAACACATATGAATTTCATAATAAAATAAAGAATAATTATCTTGTAAAAAATAGTCCAGAGAGATGATGAAAACCTGAAATGATTCACTGGGTACAGCAGAGATCAAAAGAGAAGGTGAATTTGAGAGGGAAGGATTTAGGAAACAGAACCTTTAGGGCTTGGTTAGAGTAGTGGGAGGAGATTGAATAATAAAACTTGTTTTAAGGGGCACTTGGGTGGCTCAGTGGGTTAACCCTCTGCCTTTGGCTCAGGTCATAATCCCAGGGTCCTGGGATCAAGCCCTGCACCGGGCTCTCTGCTCAGCAGAGTTGGCTTCCCGTCCCCCCTTTCTGCCTGCCTCTCTGCCTACTTGTGATTTCTGGCTGTCAAATAAATAGATAAATCTTAAAAAAAAAAACTTGTTTTATGTAATTATGATTTCTTTTAAAGAAAGATAAATGCAGCATAACAAAATAAAGGGGGTTTCGGACTCGTATTTGCAGCTATCAAATATAAATATGTCTCATTGTTTACAGTAACTCATCTGCTGAACATGATTTGCTAAGTATTTTTTGGTCCACAATATAAATGTACATTTGGAGTCACTAAAAAAAACTTGGTTTATTTTCTTGTGTAACCTTTTTTTTTTTTTTCAGTTTACCTTAATTTGGTGATAACAAAACCCTTTTCTGAGAATGTCTTACCATGATAGATACTGACTTGCAGAAAAACAGAGAAGGCTTAAATGGGAACGTTTGAAGAGGAATAAATATACCACATACATCAGATGGCAGTTATTCCTTCTTAGACAAGGCCTTAAAAATGCATTCTCTGCTTTAAAGGAAGGGTTTT
Organism: Mustela nivalis; assembly: GCF_964662115.1. NCBI lineage: Eukaryota > Metazoa > Chordata > Mammalia > Carnivora > Mustelidae > Mustela > Mustela nivalis. The sequence goes on along the minus strand of NC_139024.1, from coordinate 74,025,012 downwards.
ACAGTGGGCTTCCCAAACTCACATAATAAGATCAGAATGTTTTGGTCATGTTGATAAACTCCAGAGCGACAAATTCTCATGAGAACTCTAGTCAAATGAAAAGATGTAGCTGATTGTAAAATTAGTGAGGTATTACATTGGATTCTGTTTTCTGTTAAACAAGTTTGGTATTGCTATTTTCTAGCCTTTTTTTTTTTTTTTTTTTTTTGAAAAAACAACTACTTTTGGCTGTGAGTGTTGAGAGTAATGGTCTGTGCAGAACAGGGTCAAATGAATGAAACAACGTATCCCATTTTGTTATTTCCATGTGTGAAAATCAGTCTTTAATGAGATGTCCCTAGACAGTGCTACTGTTCATCAAAACATGTGCCCTAGATCTGAGTGAGTTTAATTATCATGGGGACCGTGAAATGAGGACATTTAAATCAAATTAAAGTGGAAAAATCCAGAAGAGGAAGAAGCAGTATATTTCAGGCTGCATAGAATTATTTTTTGACTCCTCTTTTCTCTCTTCCTAGAAGGAACAATTTTTGAAAGTGGGCAGTAAGGTTCATCTCAAGCATGTTTTTGAGAAGATCAGACCAGCCATACCCAGCTTTTTGGACACAGGGGTCAGCTCTTTGATAGATCTCCCTAAGTGAAGTCCTGGCTTCTGTATATTTCTAGGTTACTGCATACTAATTCAGCGTCACGTAGTAATCTTGATCAAGAGAGAAGTTGTTTTATTAAAAACCTTAACCGACTCAACATGGAGCCACCCATTCTTACCAGAAACAATGAATAATAAAAATAATAATAATAATGATAATAAATAGTTTAAAATCTGAGGTTAGAAAATAAAAACATGTCCATTGAATAGAAGTCCTTTTTAGGAATCCCCGGTTTGGTTTGGTTTGGTTTTTTAATGAGTAAGCATAAAACGATAGCTAAACTGAGAGATGGGGAGTGTATTCATCTGTGGTTTGTGTCTAGCTGTCCTTTCTCGTAGGTCATATACTTGTTTATTAGCTAATGAAAATCTAAGAGCTTGGCTGCTAAGTGTTCAATGAGCGATAGCCTCGTTGAAATATTTTGTTAGAATATGACACCTTATTTCCAAAGCTGAATGTGTCGCGTATCCTTAGTTCTCATGTCATTATATGATTTTTGTCATATGAAGGGATATTTTATTATTTCTGTTTCTGTTCACGTTACATGTTGACGTAGATTATCTCAATTGATGTTTGTAAAGGACCTTGTTGAATAAGGGTCTCTTATTTAAGCAAGGGACCTGTCCAAATTGTTAAATGGATTTATGCAATGTCACAAAGCAAACCAGTTAGTCCCTTTATTATCCTGTAGGTATCTCATTTTTCTCCCAGAACATTTCCTTATCCTTGCCCAACATCAAATTGTGTAGATAGATGCTCAAGAGAGCAAAGGAACTAGACACATACGTGTAAGAGACCACGTGTAAACAGAAAGGGAGTGAGCCCAAAGAGTCCTAATTTAAAATAATTATGTAGGAGCAGACTGTCACATATGCTAGAGGCCAAGACCCTGGTTCTTTATGTTCTGGTAAGGTGAAGGCATTCTTCAGAAGGGCTGGTAAGTACAGAGTTACATATCAATTAGAGTGAGACATCAAATGGAAAATATTTTGAGTTATTGGATTTCAGCAAAGTATAGTAAACTTCATATCTTTGACTTAGGAGTGAGGAATTAAAAACATGAGATATTTTAACTAATTTATCAGTCAGCTGGTACATTAGTAATCAGAATGATCACTTCATATAGTATCATTATGGCATTTTGTCTTGGGGTTACAGCTCTTCCTTCAGTACTACTGTGATATGTATAAAGGAAAAGAATTGCTTAGACCTGAACCAGCTTGCCAGACTTTTATATAACTCAGTGTGTGAATCATTTATAAAGGATTTATTTTTACAAATGTGTTTTCCCATTGAAAACAGGAAACTCTCTCTCTCTCTGTTTTTTTTGTTTTGTTTTGTTTTTGTTTTTGTTTGTTTGTTTGTTTGTTTGCTTTTTGATGTAACACTGCAAACGAGGCAGCCATATATTTTGATTAAGAGAATGTTCAACATTTAATAGTCTGTAGAAGAATCTAGTCTTTCCTTGGGCCCAGAGGACTTTTTCTTGATAATTTTCTGAGACATTAAGTATTGAGGATGTAAAGTGGAGGAAATGCTACTGGTCTCCATGTAAGAATTTTTAAGTGATAGAAAAGAAAAAATTAGCAGGAAAATGTGATTGACAGTAATATAAAGAAAGTGTGTTCCGTATCAGTTAATTAGTTTCTGAAAGCCCAACAGCATGAAACTAATGTAATTCCTCCTAGAAAAGCATTTCTCCAATGTTTTTCCTTTTTTTCTCCCCCTCCTTCCTAGATTGAAAAAGAAAAAACAAGCCAAACAAAATGCAGAGACAGCCTCCGCCGTTGCTACGAGGACCCATACTGGAAAAGAGGATGCTAAAGCAGTCATTTTAGAACAAGACAAGGCCAACATTGCTGTAGAAGAGGAATATATTACTGATGAAAAAAAAAAGAGAAAAAATAATCAGTTAAAGGAGATCAGGCGTACAGAACTAAAGAGATATTATAGTACTGGTGAGTATTGGTGGCAGTGATGTATTTTTGTTTTAAAAATCTATCATAGAGGCGCCTCAGTCCGTCAAGTGTGTGACTCTTGATTTCGGCCCAGGTCATGATCTTAGGGTTGTGAGATCAAGTCCACATTGGGCTGTGTAGGGCTTGGAGGCTGCTTCAGATTCTCTCTCTCCCACTCCTTTTGTTCCCGCCTCCCTTCTCTCTCTCTCTCTCTCTAAGAAAAATCCCCAAAACAAAAACAACTAATAATTCTTAAAAGACTGTTAATTTTATAACTGCTCATCATTATAATAATAGCAGCAGCTTATTGAGAGCTGTGATATACCACATACCTTTGTTTTACATACATAGTCTTGTATAGAGGGATAAGAGGGACATAGTTCGGCGTGTTTCATTAGACTTTGTGTTTCCAGGGTCCAGCACCTAGTGTGTGCTAATAAATATCTATCCAGTCACCTTCCCTGTTTGAGAAATATTTTTCTTGATGTATATAGACTTCTCCGTAAATATGTTGCTAGAAATGTCTGAACTGTTTGGCATCAGCTGGGCAATAGTCAATGGCAGAGACAAGTCCTAACGGCCATCAGTTAAAAAAAAAAATACTACGACTTGGGAGTTTTTAGTTAAGGGATTGATTTTTTTTTTTTTTTTTTTTTTTAAGGAATCTCTAGACCCAGTGTGGGACTCTCAGCCCCAAGATTAGGAGTCACATGCTCCACCAACTGAGCCAGCCAGGCACCCCAGTTAAGGGAAATTTTGAAATAAGTGTGCAATATTATAGTTTCTCAGAATATTCCCTGTGCTGGAAACCATATTAACAGAAGTGGCGTAGCTAGCATGGTGGAGGCGATAGCCCTGCTCTTCAGGGACCCATGTCACACCGACTGCTCCTATCACATGCAGGGCTGGGGTGTATGCAGAGGAGAGTGCAAGGAACAGGAAGTGGGAGTCAGGCCTTGCTGTGGCACGCTGGGTACTGTGTACTAAGATTGCTAGGCTAAGAGACAAGACGGGGTCTCTGAGAACAGACTGCAGGACAGTATGTGATATGGGCTTTTGTAGCAGATTCTCCTGGGGGCCCCACATTTGGTCATAGCTAATGCCAGCCAGAGTTCCTGGAAGACAGATCGTGTCTCCATGTTTAATAGAACTTTTGAGCAGTGCTTATCAGAGATAAAATGGGCTGCCTCTGGGGGGCTGATCAGGGTGACTTTGCAGGCACTGCTCCAGCAGAAGGCAGGTGAGGTAATCTGCTGTGGCGGGTGTGTGGTTTGTAGTGGTCCATTTGGGGTTATATCATGTATGCATGATAATGTAATTATATCGTGTAGTACAGAGCTTAGCCGTTGCTTTCAGTCTCAAGCCACTTAGAATTTTATAAAAAGCTGTAACTGTCACCTACTGAAAAAACTTCTGTGTGAGTGTTGTTAATAGACTTCCCTTGAAATTTCAAGTGTTGAGTATTATCCCTTCTTTGCAAAAAGAGGAAGAGGATTAAGGAAAATCCCGTTTCTCATCTTCTTTTACATATGAGTTGTGCACATTGGAGTTTTGGAAACGTGTGGTTTTGAAGAGTTGTACAGCTTAAAATACTACCTTTTTTTCACCCTTATTGTATATGCTGTTGCTTAGTGAGTATTTTGAAGTGGAGACATTTGCTCTGTAGGATTTCCCTGGAAGACACTGGTAGGGTCCTGTTGACCGAGGTTTCTTTTAGTCAGGATGCTATGCTTACTGTAGATGCTGTGTTAGGATAGTTTTTTCATGTGCAGCCCTCTGTTGCATGTGTAATGCTTTGAAACCGAAACAACACCCTTCACTCTGGCCTTTACCTATCCAAGTCTAACTTGACTTCAAAATCAGCTCAGTCATCATTTCTTATAGGACGCCCACCCTGCCCGTGGCTAGCTTAGGCTCTCCTTCTGTGTTGTCATTATGGATTTATTTATCTGCTTTCCTGTTTTGGGGCTGTCATCACATGGACCTGTATCATTAGCTTGGAGTACTATTTGAGTTACAGGTGTTCTTTAAATGTGCATCAAGGGCATGAATTAATACATAGGTGAATGAATACTGTTTCAGTAAGCTTGAGTTTCATGAAAATCCTGGAAGGATATAGGTCAGAATTAGTCTGATTTCCTTTGGTCATGGTAAGTAGAGATGCCATCATAGATTTTCATCTCTCAAGAATGGCGATGATGATTGGTTTGGACCCCTGTGGACAGGCTTGGTTGATCTGACCTGGTGTAGTAGTCCCCTGAGTCCCATCCTGGGTGTTGTTCCATACCACTAGGTGGGGCAGTAGGCCTCAAATCAAGAGTAATCCCATTTCTAGTGCTTTTGGTGGCTCTAGTCTGAGAAGAGACACTAAAATGGGAGGTTCTCATCAGCCACGTTAAGGATTTGGACTTTCCTGGAGTCAGTGGGGCGCTGTTGGGGGAATTGCATTAACTCTGTGTTTTACAGTGATAAATCTGAGGACATTGGGTAGAAATCAGCTTGAAGTCAGGTAATGCTGGTTGGAGAGTGGGGAAGAGGAGAAAGGCACCTGACGAAGAGATTTTCCTCATAAAATTCAGCAGTATTTGGTGACCATTCTAGGGTGTGAGGGACAAAATGAACAGAGTTAAGAATTGATAAACTGGAAAACTCAAGAAGGAAAAAAGAGTTCAGTGTGTTTGTGTTTGGAGATGTTTTTGAGGTACCAAGTGGATTTGTCTAAAGGGACCTACATTTCAGGTGAGAGGCCTAGAAATTGCTACTTAAAGGTACGACATAAATCCACACATGTAAGAGAAGAAACAGGGACCTGTACAGAGTCAAAAACAAAAAGTTAATAGATGACAAATGATAATGAATATAGAAAAACAGACTAGAAGAACCTGTGACAATATGTTGATAACCATTTTCTCAGAGTACAGAAATTGCAAGGGAGTTTTGCTTTCTTCATTTTTTTAATATATTAAATATTTACCATTATTTTTAATGTTAATCAAAAAATACAGAAAAATGAATAACAGAGTAAACCCAAGGGGCTTGCAAAAAGAACATTTAACACATGTCAAGTTCCATAATCAATAAGGGGGAACATAGTAACTTTCTGTGGGTATCTCTTTCCGCATCACCAACATCTATCTACCTAATCTAAGGAACAAAATAACATTTTTACTTGTTGAATTAGATTTATCTGTGCCTCTTGTAGGCCTCTGGTAGCAGTTCATTGCTATCTCTTAAGATTTAGACAAACACAATGGTTAGATATCTATAAAAGATGTTACAGAAAGATCGAATCACTTTACTTGCCCCATTGTAACAAAATGGTGCAGATGCTAAAAATGTTTTGTTTCTGAGAGAATGGAGCGGGAGAATGGAAGTGAAGTAATTACAAGGAGGCAGATGGCATCAGATAAATCTAGATCCAACACCTAATGTAGCACCTGGCACACAGTAAACATCTCCAGACTTTCCCCCCACCCACAAAAATTTCTAGAATATATGAAGGCAACTCTTCCATGCTTGCACTGTTACTGATACATAGGAGTCTTTTAAACTTGTGTTTATTTATGTGAACTCTTAAGGAATTGTTTGGTAATAGTGTATCTCAGTATATTTTTCAAAATTAGCTATTAAGTTATTAAATTGACACAGTTATGTTGGAATGTGTACATATGTATCTTTTGTCTCATCAATATTACAGTGTCCAAATATATTTAACAGCATGAATTATATCAAAAATTCTTTCACAATAAAAATAAATTATTCCTTAATTTAGAATAACACACATCCTTCCTTTTGTCGAAGTGGAGATGGGAAGGGGAATTTTACAAAATGGGTAATGTCTCGTAGGAAAGTTCTTTAACTGAAACACAGGTATGCAGGTACAAGATTTGAAAAAGATGGAGAAATTTTATAAACGAGGGAGGCAAGCCTAAATTGGAATAAAATATATTATTATGATTTTGTAGTGTTTTAGCATAAAAGATTAATACTAAAAATCCTGATAGTGAAGTAGACATTTTAAGAGAATTGGGAGGTTATTTTCTCAAGCAGAAAACACTTAAGTAAGAGTGTAGCCAGTTTTGTGATTATCACAATCAAAGATTTATTTAGAGAGAAAACCTCTGTAGGATAGAGAATGAATTTAGCTTTCAATAATGAATCTGTATGTCTCTATTATAATCATTTCAAATCATGGCTTTTCCTCCTAAATTCAAAAGAAACTTAATAAGAATAAAATAATAAATGAAGTTCTCTACTTGTCCTTTTTAAATATTTTGGGGTTTTGCCGCAACATGAAAGTTACCAGTCGATGAATTATTTTCCACAATGCAACCATGACACTTTTCCTTACATGGATACTTACTTTTTCATAGAGTTGTTTTAACCACACTTCCACACGTGTGAAGATTTCTTATCTGTCATTTCTCTTTTTCACTTAAGAAGTTCAGAAAGCCAAAGTTAAGTTATTATCATAAATGAATCGCCAAACATAAAAGTAGGTCAAACCACAACATAGAATCACAATGCCTTCTCCTCACAGGTAGTGTTCATTCTGGTGCTTTAGAGCTCACAGAATCACAGAATACAGGATTAAAATGGACTTTAATGTGGAAAGAGGATATCAAGAACCAAATTACTGTGGGTGTGGTTTTTTTGTTTGTTTGCCTTAAGATTTACTTATTTGAGAGAGAACACGTGCCAGTGATGGGGGGGTGGGGAGAAGGGCAATGGAAGAAGCTTAAGCAGACTCGCCCCTGACCTCTGAACCGAATGTGGGCTCAGTTCCATGACCCTGAGATTGTGACCTGAGCTGAAATGAAGAGTCAGGTGCTCAACTGACTGAGTCACCCCAAATTAATGTTTTTTAAATCAGGCAGAATATAGAGACTTGAGGGATTTGGGTATAAAATAAAGTGGTATTATTAGGATGGAAATAATGGGACCTGTGCTTCTTGGGGCCATCAAGGAACTCCGATTAATGTTTAATGTTTCATGCTGTGAAAACCTAGGTGGTGCACAAGACAGACCTGACAGGTACCCCCGGAATGCACAGGGTTAAGGAAGGAATGCAAGTGATAAGAGAGAAGATGACAGATATGGGAGGCATGAGTGAGGGGTCTGAGAATCAAAGGTGTTCTTGGTGAAGAGATGTAGTAATTAAACACAGCATAAGAAGAATGCTTTCATACCTGACTTTGGAAATCAAAAGAGCTTACCATATTTGGGCAGGATGAGGGGGGAAGACTCAGCATGTAGAGAAGCTATAGCAAATGTTTATAGGTTATGGATAAATGGTAAAAACAATCTTTTTAAAAAGAATGGTAGGTACCGGGGCACCTGGGTGGCTCAGTCAGTTAAGTATCTACCTTCAGCTCAGGTCATGATCCCAGGGTCCCCGGATTGAGTTCCACATCTGGCTCTCTGCTCCGTGGGGAGTCTGCTTCTCCATCTGCCTCTGTTGCTTTCTCTTTCTCTCTCTGTCAAATAAATAAATAAAAACTTTTTAAAAATTTAAGGTACAGAAGAACAAAGAAGAGAGTCAGGCACAGACTTTACAGCGATGAACACCAAAAGAATGAAATCTTCAGAGTTGTGGAGTAAAAGTTGTTTCTCAAGGTCAAAGAAACAGGATATTCTCCCACATAGTTAGTCTCAGGAAATATCCCATTTATGTCATACCTTTCCTAAACAAAGTTACTGAGTGGGAGAGACATTTTTTCCCGAGACACCCATCAAAAATCTAATCCTCAAAAATGAAAAAGTTATTTTATGAAAAAATTGGTGATGAGCATTGTAACTAATTAAACATAAAATTAAAAATACATAACCATTGCAAATATGGCTAAGAGCATGAATATTAAAATTTTTAAAAATTTAAAAAGCATGAATACAAAAAGCTGTCCTCTTTTTTTTTTTTTTTAGCTTTATTGAGCTATAACTGCGATAACATTGTCTAAGTTTAAGGTAGACTGCATGTTGATACATGTATATATTGAAAAATGATTACTGCCATAGCTTTAGCTAACACCTCCATCAGGCACATAATTACCATTTCTTTTTTGTAGTGAGAACATTTAAGATCTACTTCTTAGCAACTTTCAGGTATTTAATATAGTATTATTAACTGTGACCACCATGCTATACGTTAGGTCCTCAAAACTTCCTCATCTTAGAACTGGAAGTTTGGACTCTTTTTTTTTTTTTTAAGATTTATTTATTTATTTGACAGAGAAATCACAAGCAGGCAGAGCAGGCAGAGAGAGAGAAGGGGAAGCAGTCTCCCTGCTGAGCAGAGAACCGGATGCAGGGCTTGATCCCAGGATCCTGGGATCATGACCTGAGCAGAAGGCAGAGGCTTTAACCCACTGAGCCACCCGGGTGCCCAGGCACCCTGAAGTTTGGACTCTTTAGCCAATATCTACCCCCCAGTCCTCCAGCCCCTGGTAACTTGACAGTGATCAAGGGACATTCCTTCCTCTTCCTTTTCCAATGCCAGCGCTCCCATAAATGGAGTACATTGTAATGCATTCTTGTCATTGTTGAAGCAAAAAGTACAGTCACTGAACCAAACAGCTGTGTTTTAAAACCTGTTGTCTTAGAGCTAGATCTGAATCTAGTCCTATTATAATTGATCTGTTTAGTCCAAATACTGTTCCCTAATGAATCTGTCATATCACATTTGTATTGGGAAAAATCTCATTGTACGAGTAAGACCCAGATTGAATTTGGGCTGAAACAAGGACCAGAGATCACATAAATATTGTTAGTGATTTTTCAGCTTAAGCGGTTTTGAGACATTAAATTAGGAATGACTTGGGGAAAGGACAAAGGAAAAAACGCTCCAATACGTTGATAGTGGGATCTTTCTAGAAGGCAGTAACCATTTTATTATCAAGAGACCTACTTACCTTTTCCATACCTTTTGACCCAACAGTACTTTTGTAGAAATTCACCCTAAGAAACCAGTCATGAGCATACCAGAAGATTTAAATACAGTGACTATCATTTCATTGTTTATTATTTATTTTGTTCCTATGTTTATTTGTTTGTTTATCCCTAAGTTTTTATTTTGATACCAGTTAACATGAAGCGTTCATTAGTTTCAGGTGTACAGTAAAGTAGTTGAACAGTTCCATACATTAGCCGGTGCTCAACACAAGTGCACTCTTTCATCAGCATCCCCTATTTAACTCACCCCCCCCAGTCCTCTACCGTCTGTTTTTCCCCCTTTGCTCACTTGTTTTGTTTCTTAAATTCCACATATGAGTGAAATCATGGCATTTGTCTTTCTCTGTCTGATTTATTTCATTTAGCATTATACTCTCCAGTTCCATCCGTGTTGTTGCAAATAGCAAGATTTCCTTCTTTTTTATGGCCCAATAATATTCTGTTCTATAAATATACCACATCTTCTTCATTGCATTGTTTTAAATAGTGGGAAAATAAAAATAACATAAATGACATAAGATGGAAGACTGTGTGCTATTTTTAAATGATACAGAAAAACACTATGGGAGGGGCACCTAGGTGGCTCAGTGGGTTACACAAAGCCTCTGCCTTTGGCTCAGGTCATGATTTCGGGGAGCCTGCTTCCCCCTTTCTCTTTCTGCCTGCCTCTCTGCCTACTTGCGATCTCTGTCAAATAAATAAGTAAAATCTTTGAGAAAAAAAGAAAAACACTGGGAAATTTTCACAAAATACTGTTATGGTAGGAAAGCAGGTTGGCAATAGTATATAGATAATTATTCCATTTTTGTTGAAAAAATAACTCTTCTGTATACCTACAAAAAGGGAGATGGAGAACTGCTGGCATGGCGGTCACCAGAATGTAAACATGGATTCTTTCCGAATGCAGTAACATGGGTGATTTTGTATTTTCTTCTCTTGTTCAGCGGTATTTTTCATGACCATTTATAGTTTGTATTTGTACAGAATTGGTCTTTATAGTTCTTATTCCCTTCTAAATTTTAAATTTACCCAACTAAGTTTTTGATCCATTTATTTAAAAAAAACTACCTTGAGTTTTCAGATGAAAGAGCCTATTTTATTTTTTTTTTTAAGATTTTATTTATTTTATTTGACAGACAGAGATTACAAGTAGGCAGAGAGGCAGACAGAGAGAGAGAGGGAAGCAGGCTCCCTGCTGAGCAAAGAGTCCAATGCGGGGCTCGATCCCAGGACCCTGGGATCGTGACCTGAGCCGAAGGCAGAGGCTTTAACCCACTGAGCCACCCAGGAGCCCCAAAAGAGCCTATTTTAGATGAGTGACTCCTGTAGGTTAAATGCTTTATTTCATTATTTAATTTACTAGTAATTATGATCTAATGCAGGTGGTAGGAGCCTATTAAATAGACGAGAAAATCTGGAAGCTGAGTAACTTAACCAGAGGTCCCGCTGTGGATCAGTATAAAGCAGGGATTTGAGCCCAGCTCTGGCACAAAAGTCCTAACAACGCCACTGTACATTGTTCTGCTTCCCCCAAGTAAGCTCTCAGGGAAAAAGAAGCCAAAAGTTGAATAAAAGTTTAGGTCTTCTGGTTTCTTAGTAAAGACAAAATCTTGGTTATACATGGAGTTTCCATTTCCCCTGAACTAGAATGTGAATGACGATAAGGTTGAAATTTCTCCCTGGGCTTGACCTAGTCATATATGTAGTTACAGTCAACACACTGACGGGTTTTATGGCTGGTGTGTCAGAAGCTGACTCAATAACTGAAGTACTCTGTTTGCTTCCATACTGAGGAGAGGTTAGTTGACCCATTCTACAAGTACTTGAGGGCCAGCTTCCTGCTGGGGGCACTACTAGGCTCTGAGGTAAAGATTTTCACCATAAACAACTCCCCCACCCTTCTTGCATTCTAGATTGTACATCAGCGTGACTGTGACTCCACTCATGTTGGTCATGTGGCATGCTTAAAGGAAGGAAAACAACATCTGCATGGCATTTCCCTTTGTGTCAACAGAGGAGAAAACATGGAGTTCATATTTAGTGTACTCTTTCTTCCTCACACCCCTGCCCTCTCCATCCTCAAGAGGTGAAGATTCCTCATGGCATACCTTTTAAAAATTTTTCTTGTAACAGCTTATGATTCAGGTGTTCCAGAAGTTACCCTTAGGATACCTAATAATAATATTTAATATTTTCATTGCGCTCTTGACAGAGTGAGGCCAGTAATTTCAGAAGTGTGTATCACCGATAGAGAACATATTTCTTTAAGCAAATACGAATCCTGTATTTTTCTTCAAGAACATTTCTAACTTCATATTTTTAACTATTAAATCTTTAATCTGTCTGCATTGATTGAAGAGTGGTCTGGATTTTTCTCCAGATCTTAACCAGTGTTCACCCAACCTCATTTAATAGTAATCCTTAAGGTTTCCTGAGTCCTTGTTTCACACATTGTGCAGTGCTCTACCTTAATCAAATTGCCTTATGTAATCCTTACAGTGACTCGGTGGGAGTCCAGTTGGTATCCCCATTTATCTACTTTTAATTTTTTTTTTATTTAGGTAGGCTCCACGCCCAACGTGTGGGGCTTGAACTCAGGACCCTGAGATCAAGAGTCTTATGCTCTGTTGACTCAACCAGCCAGACACACCTGTGTTCCCATTTTACATGCTGGGAAACTGTCTTTGATTAAGTAAAGTTACTTAATTATACAGTGAGCTGGGGCAGACCAGTACTGTCATTCAGTCTGTCTGATGCCAAAACCTCCCCCTCAAAGATGAAGTTACATGACATTTATGGGAAAGGCTAGCCTTTTCTCACTAGTTTATAAAAGCATTTTTGTATTCCATTAAATTCCTTCAATATAGACCTGATTTTTTATACTTCATTTTTTAATTGCTATGGCTTTATAATCATTCGTTTTAACATCAGTACAGGATTCCTACTGTCATTTTTCTTTTAAAAATAATTTTGGATACTCTTATGATCTATTTATGCTTCCAAAGAAGTATGATGATCAATTTGACATGTTTGCCTTCTCCAAAAAAATTCTTTTTATTTGAATTGCATTTATCTTAAACATTAATTTGAAGAGAAAGTGAAATATTTACAAGAATGAGGTTTCCAATTTAGGAACATTATATATACCTCCCTTTATTCAAGCTTCCATTTACATCAACTTTACTAAACCTTTTAAAATTTCTTTACATATATACATATATATCTTGCCATTGTCTCATTCTATTTATTCCTAAGCATTTTCTTGGTTCTTACTATTATGCCTGGTACTCTTTGTAATACATTTCTTTTTTTTTCTTTTAAAGATTTTATTTATTTATTTGACAGAGAGAAATCACAAGTAGGCAGAGAGGCAGGCAGAGAGAGAGAGAGAGGGAAACAGGCTCCCTGCTGAGCAGAGAACCCCATGCGGGACTCGATCCCAGGCCCTGAGATCATGACCTGAGCCGAAGGCAGCGGCTTAACCCACTGAGCCACCCAGGCGCCCCTTTGTAATACATTTCTATAACAAATATAAAAGACTCATATCTAGGCACCTTACTGAACAATTTCATGATTTTCTGGATATTTTAAGATGTTGGTTCTTTAGGTAGACAATTCATCTGTGAATAATCAAAATGTGATCTCTTTTATCTCTCTTTAACTCTTATCTTTTCCTTTGACTAGGGATTCCAAAACACAGTTGAGTATAAACCATGGTAGTAGGAATTCTTGTATTTATATTGGTGTTTTAATATTTGCTTTCAGTGTCTGATATAAGAGCTCCTCTCTGTTGCCTCAGGTATACCTTGGAAAGCTTTGCTTGATTTCTAAAGAGACCGTTGGTGAACAGGTGGGTACACATTCAAGGCAGGTGTGGGCGTTGTCTCGTCTCGAAGTGCCAAAGAGTGGCAGAGATTCCCTCTTCAGCCTTGGGAGTTCCAACCTGCCGGTCTCTGTTGTCTTTGCAGTGTTGCTGCTTTTATCTCCATGACAAAGTTTATTTTTATGACCTTAAATTCTTGTGGTTTAGTCCTGTATCATCTTAGGTTAGCCTCTGTGTTAGAGTTGAGCGGAGTGGGAGATGTTACGTCCAGAAGCCTTAGAGCTTTGCTGGAATTGCTCTTAGGCCTGTGTCTCCCACAGAACAACTTGACAAAAGAAGAATGGGATGGAGGTCCTGCAATGCCTGGGGGTATTTCTGCTGCTGCAGACCCTCGAATCTTTCTTCTAGAAAGTTGAGGTGGGGGTGGGGCCTCACTGGTGCCTTAGTTCAGGCTGTGTTTAGCAAGGAACAGGACAGTACAGACCAGGAAGTGATTTCTCAAGGTCGTTCAGCTTCCCTTCTCACAGGCAAATTACTTTTAATATACAGCTTTTAGGGTTCTGTTGATTTTTCAGGAGCTTTTTTTTTTTTAAGATTTTATTTATTTATTTGACAGGCAGAGATCACAAATAGGCAGAGAGGCAGAGAGAGAGAGAGAGGAGGAAGCAGGCTCCCTGCTGAGCAGAGAGCGGGATGTGGGGCTGGATCCCAGGACCCTGGGATCATGCCCTGAAGGCAGAGGTTTAACCCACTGAGCACCCAGGCACCCCTCAGGAGCATATTTTTAATGCATATCAAAGAATAACTAAAAGTTCTTTGTGTTAAGGGAAGCTCACTCCTATTTTTAGTTTTCTAACTAGTGTTATGTTTTTAATTTTTTTTTAATATAATGGCTGTTTAATTCATTGAAGGCTTCTTTAGCATTGAATCCAAGTGATTAGATTGGGTTTTTCTCTTTTAAACAATTCATAATCATCTATCAATGTTCTGTCACTCCCGTGTTTGGGAATGAAATCTTTTGGCTTAAGGTTTAGAATTCTTTTCATACCCTACCCTGTTCAGATTCCTATTAAGTTGCATTGACTGCATTATTAATACTAGCCTTTGTTAAGCACTTACTCTGTGCCAGGCTCTGAGGGAAACACTGTGCTTGCCATCTCATTTAATCTTTTGAACAACATTATGAGAATGCTCTTATAGACAAGGAAGCAGAGGCACAAAGATTTCAAATAACTTGGTTAATGTTGCACAGCTGTGAGAATTTATCAGGTTTGCTATTTGAACTCAGCTCATTTTGACCCCCAAACCAAACTGTGATCAGAAAAATGTTTAGTGGGATGCCTGGGTGGCTCAGTTGGTTAAGCAGCTGCCTTCGGCTCAGGTCATGATCCCAGCGTCCTGGGATCGAGTCCCACATCGGGCTCCTTGCTCCGTGGGGAGCCTGCTTCTCCCTCTGCCTCTGCCTTCCACTCTGTCTGCCTGTGCTCGCTCTCGCTCGCTCTCTCTCTCTCTGACAAATAAATAAAATCTTAAAAAAAAAAAAAAGAAAAATGTTTAGTGACATAAGGGAGATGGCATATGACTTGATTTTATGGTTAATATCATCAAACTGTCATAGCCAAATTCATCAGTTCCTAGGATAGGGATATGCCAGTCATTGGAAGTAGATTCTTCTGCTTGTCAGTCAGGGTGCCCCTTTCATAGAAGGATCTGGAGAGACAAGAGACAGTTTTTGCCTCTACAAATTCATCTCATTTGGATGCCATGGAAAACTGTCCTCCCTCTTTAGACAAGTTCTTGAGGGTCCTATGCTGTCAGCTCATGTACCCCATTTAGATGGTCTTATGATAGAGACGAAAGGAAGGGGGAGAATGGATTGTTCGAGAAGAGTAAGAGGAGAGAACACCCACACACCGATTAAGTGTAAGGCGAGTACAGAAGTGGCCCTGATACTTTCTCATTCTGTTTCTGCTTATTCAGATAATTGATAGCAGGAAAAAAGCTACATACTGTCTTTTCTGTCTTTCCTGTATCTATACAGAGATATGGAATCAAGATCCAGGGAATTCACAGTTGTCTTTAGTCTCTGTTCTCAAAGACAGTAGGGAACAATATCTGTTGTCCTGACTTCACCCCATCTCCAGTGGTCTGTGACAGATGCTCAGGTTTGAATGACATTGGTATTGCCTTATTCTTGCATGTTTTTTTCCTCAGAACCAGAACATCTAGCCAGTGCTGCATTCCTTAACATCCCCTACCCATTCTCCAGCGCACTCACAGCTCAGATCACTACTTGAATCCCCGAAAATTCCCTCTTTGAATTTGAGCCTCTTATCTTTTCCTATATTTTAATTTTTTTTTTAAATTTTTGAAGAGTTTATTTATTCTTGCTGTGACAGAAGAGAGACACAGCGAGAGAGGGAACACAAGCGGTGGGGGGGGGGTGGGAGAGGGGGAACCAGGCTTTCTGCTGAGCAGGGAGCTCAATGTGGGGCTCCATCCCAGGACCCAGGGATCATGACCGGAGCCGAAGACAGATGCTTCACTAACTGATAAAGGTGCCCTTATCTTTTCTTGTAAACCTGTTCTCCACCTGTGGTAGGCAGGTATGTGTCCTAATTTCCAAAACCTGTTAGGTTACACAGCAAAGTCGCATCAGGCTCCTTGCTCGGCAGGGGCCTGCTTCTCTTGCTGCCTCTGCCAGACACTCTGCCTACTTGTGTGTGCTCTTTTTCTCTCTCTGACAAATAAATAAATGAAATCCTTTAAGAAAAAGAAAGAAAAGAAAAGAAACATGTCTAGAATCTCAGATGCATGGGCCGGCAGCCTTGTGTTGGGGACACTCCCGGCCCTCCTCTGGGGTGGGAGGGAAGAGGCAGGATGGGGGGCCAGGCAGGTAGCCCCACATCTGCAATTTATGAGAAATGAGACGGGCGGGGCTAGGGACCTGCATTTCTCTCCTCTAGGGGTCTTGTCAGTTTTGTCAAAGTTCTTCCTTACTAGGCTCTGAAGAGTTTTTGTTTTCCTGAGGCGGGGCAGGCCGGAGGTTCAGCTGCTTTGCTCTTATAGTTTCTGAGGAACATCTGGCCAGGTCTCCCCTCCAGCAGTAAATACTATTCCGTCATTTGCTCCAGGTTCTCCTGAGCAGAGGAGGGTCTGAATGTGTGTAGATATAAGGGTCTGAGGAGGCTGACGCTGGACGTGACACTAACACTGGGAGAGTCCTCCGTCCTTGTAGGTAGTGACGGGCCCTCCCCAGAAACCCTGGAGATGGAGCCCCATCCTGCCTCAAGGCCGAGTAGTCCTTGCCCAAGGCCGCTGCTGTCTCTTCTCAGCTCTCCTTAGGGTGGGAAACCTCTCCAGGGCTTCATGGGCTATGTGCTGCAGAGCCTGTCTAGGTGAAGTATGCAGGCCTTCACTTACGGACACACGCACTGCCATCTTTAAAACTTAACCACCAGCCCCCCCGCAAAAAAACCCTAGGAAGCAGTATGAACCTTCACCCTGTGCTGTTACAAAAAGAAAAAGATTATTTGAGACAGAGAGAGAGCGAGCACAGGGTGAGGAGCAGAGGGAGAAGCAGACAACCTACCGAGCAGGGAGCCCGATGCAGAACTGGGCCCGAGGTCCCTGAGTTTGCGACCTGGGCTGAAGGCTGACTGAGCCACCCAGACACCCTGCCTTGTGCTGTTACGCTGTGAAAAGACAATTGAATTAGGTCCTTGGAATCAGACCGTTCTTTGCTGTCTGTATTGAGTCCGTTGTAAAAATGGCTTGTGGCTTTGATGGGTTCATATGATATTCCTGGTGCGATATTCGGTCAGTGACGATGTTGCCAGTAATCCAACTTGTCGGGTTCATTGACCTGTATCGTTCGATCATACATTCTGGGTATCATATTAAGGCACAAGACGTCCAAAGATGGATAGACATCATGGTCCTTACCTCCAGAGTTTCAAAATCTTAGATTCTGGAGGGAAGGCTTTTTTCCCTCTCCTTTATTTATAATGTTACTATGTTTGACATTTTTCTGGCCTACCCACCTGTGACAAAGGAAAAGTAATTTTTGTACTAATTCAGGTATTCATGTTCACTTTATCCTAAAAGGTTCAGCAAGCACCTGTTTTTCTTGTGCAGCTGAGCAGTGTGGAAACTCATGGTTTGGTGGCTAACAGGGATCCACTGGGACCAGAAATAATTGTGCACAGTTGATGTGCAGGCGTGGACTGGAAGCTGCCACAGACGGGAAGAGGATAGGTTCTAGAAATGGGAAGCGCTTACAAAAGGGTAGGAAGGGTCTGTTCTGAAAGCAGGAGTAGCTGCAGTGACAGCTGTTTGTAGTGACAAGAGAAGGGCAGGAGTGTGGGCCAGAGAGTAGAGCTGACATATTAAAAGGATGGAATACCAGATCGTAAGAGTCATAAAGTACTATGATTGGGTTTTTCATCGGACTGTGTAAATTCTCCCTACCTATAGAATCTAGAGATCTGGAGCTCTAAGAAAACGCTCTCTGTCTCATCCTCCTAAAGTAATTTACACGTGGCCACCTGAGGGTAGGGAGGTCACTTTCTTTCTAGTCTGGAGGAATTTCCGGAGTCTCTCTGGTTCTATAAAAGGATCCAGTTGAACATAGAAATGACTGGAAAGAACTCTAATGACAGCACCTCTTCCTTTTTTCTTGGTTTTTAGTATTAATATAAAGGAAATATTTAAAAGGCAGATCAGTACCACATGAATTAACTCTTTCATGCTGCTGTATTACCTTCCAGTTCTCAGTAAACTCCTATTTATCATGTGGATGTGGTGATCTTGTGGATCTGCCTGTACGTGGGACGTTGTAGGACCCCTGATGTAGAGCACAGAGCTAATCTTAGTTCATGGCATATCACCACCGGCCGAGCTGGGCTCCTCGTTATTTATTCATTAATTTCCTTGTATCCTCATTCCTCCCTCCCATTTCTTTCCCTACCGTACACATCCTGCTGTGTTTGGTATATAGACTGGTATTTGGACGTGACCTTGAAAAATGTGTACTTCCTTTGTGTGCCTCACACAAAGTTTTAAGTATACCTGTTTTAAGTATACCTTATGGTACTGTTCTGTATATCCCCTTCTTTTTCTCTCATGTAAACACACGACAGTGTATACTTCTGGCTTGTTATTTCTAATTACTGCCTAGAATTCCAGAGCATTTCTACTAAATTTTGCTTACCCTCCAGCTTCCTGCTGCCACCGATGAGGCTGTTCAGTACATCCTCCAGCAAGTGACTTTCTGATATCTATAAAGTATATACCTCCTGGGAGAGGATGGATGTCTGTCCGATTGCTGAGTCGTAAGGAAGGGCTGTACAGATTTTATTTGCTGCAATGGTTATACCAGCTTACATTCCTACTAGCAGTTCACATCTCCGCCGACACTAAAATTATCCAACTTTCTGATTTTTGCCATGCTAATAGCTGGGAAATGATACCTCATTTTAGTTTGCTTTTAGTTTGCATTTTTCTGATCACATACAGGTTAGAGCATCTTTTCATGTCGTTAATTCAGTTGTATATTTCTTTGTCACTTAAATTGTTATCCTTTGCAATATGTCTCTCTGGTTTTCAATATCTGGGCTGATTATATAAGGATGTGTTTAACCATGAGAATTAATTTAAATCATAATGCAGCTGCTAAACCTTAGGTTGACCTATTTTGACCTATAAAAACGGTAAAGTCTGTGGCCCAACTTACAATATGTTGTTGGGCATATTGGTCTTCCCAGATTTTCACTATTATTAATAATACTGCACAAATCATATGTTATGATATATGGTAGTTTTCCTCTTTGGATTTTTTGCTTAGGATAAATCCCTAAGGGAAAGATTACTGAATCAAAGAATGAACATTTCTATGGCTGTTGGTACATATTGACAAATTGCTTTCTAAAAGGGCTGGAAATCCTTGTGCACTCTTGTTGGGAATGTAAATTGGTGCAACCACTGTAGAAAACAGTATGGAGCTTCCTTAAGAAATTAAAAGTAGAGGGACGCCTGGGTGGCTCAGTTGGTTAAGCAGCTGCCTTCGGCTCAGGTCATGATCCCAGCATCCTGAGATCGAGTCCTACATCGGGCTCCTTGCTCGGCAGGGAGCCTGCTTCTCCCTCTGCCTCTGCCTGCCATTCTATCTGCCTGTGCTCCTCGCTCCCCCCCCCCCGATAAATAAATAAAATCTTTGAAAAAAAAAATAAAGAAATTAAAAGTAGAAATACCAGATGATCCAGTAATTCCATTACTGAGTATTTACTCAAAGAAAATGAAAACACTAAGTCAAAAAGATACATTGTAGCACTATTTATAATAGCCAAGATATGGAAGCAGCCCAAGTATCCACTGATAGATGAGTGGATAAAGATGTGACTGTGTCATACACACACACACACACACACATGCACACACACACACAGGGCAAGAGAGACAGAGTGTGTGCGTGTGTGTGTGTGTGTGTGTGTATGTATAATATTACTCAGCCATAAAAAGTAATGCAATCTTGCCATTTGTGACAACATGGATAGACCTAGAGGGTATTATGCTAAGTGCAGTAAGTCAGACAGAGAAAAACAAATACCATATGATTCCACTTATATGTGGAATCTTAAGAAACAAATAAACAAATGAAACAGACTCTTAAATACAGAGAACAAATCAGTAGTTCCCAGAGGGGAGGTAGGGAGGGTGGGTGAAATAGTTGAAAGGGATTAAGAGGTACAAACTTCCAGGTATAAGATAAATAAGTCACGGAAATGAAAAGAACAACATAAGTAATATAATCAGTAATAGTGTAATAACATTGTATGGTGAGCATTGAGTAATAATTGAGTAACTGTAACTGTTGATCCACTGTTATTTTAATTATACTTCATAATGAAAAAACAAAAAATAAAAGGATGGGATTGATTTACATGATGCTTCATGTATATCATAAGTATATTACTTTAACAGTTTCATTATATATTATCATTTAAACCATTACATTAGTAACTATAAAACATTGCCTCATTGTTATTTGTACTATTTGATTATAGTTAACATAAATCATTTATTCAAGTGTTCATTGATGAATAGTATTTTTTTTAAAGAGTATGTTCTATTTGTGCCTGTAGTCCATTTTTCTAGTTGTGTCTTTTTTTTTTTTTTTTTCAGTCAGTTTGAAATTGTTGTGTTGTGGGTTTTGTGGGTTTTGTGTTTTTTTTTTTTAAGATTTAATTTTTAAATAATCTCTATACTCACTGTGGGGCTTGAACTTTCAACCCTGAGAGCAGAGTCTCATGCTCTACCAACTGAGCCAGCCAAACATCCTGAAAGTGGGTTTAATCTATTTATTTATTTATTTATTTTTATTTATTTATTTATTTTTTATTATTTATTTATTTATTTATTTGAGAGAGAATGAGAGGAGACCATTGGGGGGTGAGGGTCAGAGGGAGAAGCAGACTCTCCACAGAACAGGGAGCCTGACTCGGGACTCGATCCCGGGACTCCAGGATCATGACCTGAGCCGAAGGCAGTCTCCCAGCCAGCTGAGCCACCCAGAGGCCCCTTGAAAGTGGGTTTTAATGTACTGTAGATTACCCTATCCTCGATCCCTGAAAATGAAATTATTGATTTATATACATTTTATTCTTCAGATGACAATCAAAACAAAACACATGATAAAAAAGAGAAGAAGATGGTGGTTCAGAAGCCCCACGGTACTATGGAATATACTGTAAGTATAAACAGGAGGTGTGTACATTTGTTAATACCACTGGATTTGCATGATGTTTCCCCACGACACATCCTGTCCCTTAGCTGCATTCCTCTTGTTTGCCCATTAATTAAGGAAGCTTTTTAAGACCTGTTCTAAGTTATTTCTCTTCCCTCCATATTCTCTCTCTAGGCAATGTCATGTAAACCTGTAACTTGGATTATCGTTGCTATGCCAACAATGGCCAACTTTAGGTCTCATCCCATCCATGCCTTCTGAGTTCCATAACCAGAGTCATTTGCCTGCTTATCATATCCATTTAGATCTCTGAGCTCGTTTTTTTTTTTTTTTTTTTTTTCAAGAAGCAGTGGCTCCATCAGCCACCCATTTCTACAATCAGAACTTCATCCTTGACATCTTCTTCCCATGACTCTCCATGTTCATTCTTTTTTTTTTTTTTTTTTAAAGATTTTATTTATTTATTTGAAAGACGGAGATCACAAGTAGGCAGAGAGGCAGGCAGAGAGAGAGAGGGAAGCAGGCTTCCTGCGGAGCAGGGAGCCCGACGCGGGGCTCGATCCCAGGACCCTGAGATCATGACCCAAGCCAAAGGCAGCAGCCCAAACCACTGAGCCACCCAGGCGCCCCTCCATGTTCATTCTTATCCCTGTGACCATTCAGCCAGATCCCTTTATTTTACCTCTCATAGATTCATGTTCCTTTACAAATTTGTCTCAGTTTACTGATTCACTAATGTGATTGTTACTTTATTTTTTTTTTAAGATTTTATTTATTTATTTATTTTTAATTAATTAATTAATTTATTTATTTATTTATTTAAGATCACAAGTTGGCAGAGAGACAGGCAGAGAGAGAGGAGGAAGCAGGCTCCCTGCCGAGCAGAGAGCCCGATGCGGGGCTCGATCCCAGGACCCTGAGATCATGACCTGAGCCAAAAGCAGCGGCTTAACCCACTGAGCCACCCGGGCGCCCCAAGATTTTATTTATTTATTTGAGTGACAGCGAGGGCAGGAACACAAGCTTGGGGAGTGGGAGAGGGAGATGCAGGCTTCCCGCTGAGCAGGGAGCCCGATGTGGGGCTCAATCCTAGGACCCTGGGATCATGACCTGAGCTGAAGGCAGAGGCTCAACAACTGAGCCACCCAGGTGCCCCGTGATTGTTATTTTAATGTCTGTCTTGTGCCTTAATTCATGGACCTATGGGGAAAGACCACTTTTTGGTCACCATTGTATTTCTGGGGCTTGCAAGGTATAGGCTTCCATATTGTTGAATCAGGAGATGAATAATGCTGTGCATGTGTGTATGTGCCGTGTACGCCTCTCTCTCCTGCATCGTGAACTCCTGGAGTCCAGGAGCTGCGTGCATTTATCCCAGCTCTGCTACAAAGTGAACACTCGGGTCTAGATTTATTTTAATTCACTATAAAGGAGCATGGTTGAGGCGTGTTCTCTGACTGCTAACAAGAAATGAAGTGCTGTCGCCATTGCCTGGTTGTGATTTTCTCATGTGTATGTTTTTCTACTCATTACTCATATGCTGTGCCAGGCTCTCTGTACGGCGAGCAGCAAGACTTGATCCTTCCCTGGCATTTCTTCTGGAATGCTGAGTTATCTCCAAGCCCTTCTAGAGTCACACAGGAGAGCCGGGCACAGGCATTTCATGCTCCGTGTTCTATGAATGTGTACAGCCATCTTTCTGGGGGTTAGAGGACTAGGCCTTTCCGGAAGGGATTTGAGGTGATTTTTTTATTTCACTTTGCCATGGTCTACAATATGTTTTTGATCCCCATAACACCTTGCACAGTGCCTAACCTCCTAGTAGGTACTCAAAAAGTATTGGATTATTTATCATTAGTAACGGTATAAAATCCAAAGCCATGTGTGTATCCAGCAGTATCATTCCCAAGCCCCCCAAAGAAATGAGACGTGTTATTGGCTAGGAGATGCTTCACAAAGTATATACTAACTGCTGCAGCGAGGACACACGGCAACGCCCATGTTACTTAAAGAAACAAGGGATCAGATTCGTAATGCAGCGATGCCTTCCTGTTTGATTGACAGGTTATGGGATTGGTTTTACTTGGCAAGTTATTTTTTGTACTTGTCATTGGAAATAAAAGGGGATTCATAACTTCTTGTTTAGAGAACCATGAGAACCACTTACTGGATTGCTTATTTTGCTCCAGAGCTGTGGATGTTCATGGTAGAGCATTTGACTGCAGAGCTGTGGATGTTCGAACATCTGTTCAGTTTTGGTTTTGTCTGTTTGTTCATTTATTTTGGGGGTTTTTTTTGCATCCGTTTAGTTTTAAACATTTAATGATTCCAGTGTCTGTCCTAGGGTCTATGGCTTGCTTCTCTATTTATGTCTTATCCATATGTAATAACTCCAGATTGTTAATGTTTTTCTCCTTCCTTGAACTCCCTAACCAGTATATTCTACAAGTGTTTTCTTAAAAATATGAAGCCAATTTTTTGATCACTTGGCATGAAGTAAGTGCTGTGAAGCAGGAATTATAACTATCTTTTTGATGGAGGAAGAAGCTGAAGCACATAGAAGTTAAAAGCAAGTGACTCAAGGTCACACAGTCGCAGATTCACAATTCAGATCCAACAGTCTGGCTCTAATTTCCATTCTCAGTGTGTCTTGTACTGACTCCTATACCCTGAAAACTCCTAGATTTGAAAATATTGTATAAATATCCAATAATGAAAAAATAATACATACTTTAAAACATTTTTTTTTTTTACACTTTTGGTAAGGCTGATTTTGCCCAGAGTAGAAGTAGGGGCATATGTTGTTAAATTTTCAATGACTTTTTAAAAATACTGACTTGTCCCAGAAATGCTTCAAGGTCATTCTGGTTGTCATCTGTAACTGTGAATTTGATTAGTCTGAGACCGTTCATCAGGTTAGGGGTTTTTGATGCTCAGACTGGTAGTGAGTTTCATTCTCCATCTGCATCTTCCCTGGTCCACGACCTGCCATCCCTGCCTCCCGTTGCTGCCTCATTCAGGACTTACCTGGGGAAGCCAGTTTTGCGTTATCAGTACAGCCATGGGTCTTGAACCAGGATTTTAGATGGGAACTTCTTAGTGAGGCACACCAGAGTGGCATCCCACTAACAAGTTCCATCCAGTGACCCTAGACAAGGAATTTGGGATATTGACCTGCCCAGAGGCAGCAGACTTTTTTGGGTGGAGCTATTTACTGTGAAGTTTCCCATCATCTCATTGCCCTCTCTTGGTCCGTTTCCTCCCTATTAGCAAAGGAAAGAAACCTCCATCTGGGAGTGTGTATCACAGGTTTCATAGATTTAGATAACCTTAATTGGCTGACCATGAGAAGCTGTCATTTTAATGACTGAACAATGATGGATAGCTAATCTGAATTTCTTTCCCATTTCTTTGCCTTCCATTGTATTCATTTGTCAAATGTTTGAGTACTATTCTGTGTGTTGGGCACTGTGCTGACACTGGGGAAGTCAGCCATTAACCAGTCACTCTCTAGGAGCCTTTAGAGCAGCAAAGAGGCTGGCAAGAGACAGCATTGAGAATAGAGAAAGCCCTGACTTCCCTTTTGGGTAGGTACTGTGTCTGCACTTTATTTCTTCTCTACTTAACAGTTTTGTATTGTATCTCATGGACTTGTACTCCATATAAGAAGTTGTGCCAAAGTAGGTGTAGAAATCTAATTAGTGGACACTGAAATTTGAAGATAAGCCCAGAAATGAACTGATTTAAGACCTCGCTCTTCCATGGTTTCATTAAGACTTGAGACTCTACTCACTTTCTTTTTCAGGATATTTCTGGCTAGAACTACTTTTCATTCACTCATATTGCAAATAGATGAATGTTGGCCTACTACGAGGAAGGGTTTTTGGGTTTTTTTGTTTTTGTTTTTGCTTTATATTTTGAATCTTGTTTGTCTGATTATTCTAGGCTGGAAGCCAGGACACCCTAAACTCCATAGCCCTGAAGTTTAACATCACTCCCAATAAATTAGTGGAACTGAATAAACTTTTCACACACACTATTGTTCCAGGCCAGGTAATTCTTTTCTTATTGGATATTACTTTTTAGGAATTTTGCATTTATCATTAACGCCATTTTTAATGCTTCACTGTTAGTGTCACAGGATCCACATTGGTGATAATGTGCATTGGCTCCATCTTTCCCTTGGATCAAGAACTCAAAAAGCATTCTGGAACCGAGGAACTGTGTTCCTCATTTTGCATTTGCAAATGATTAACACAGTTTACTTAATCATTAGTGTATGTTGTGGATGTTCTCTATGGCAGCAAGATAAGTTAAATTTGACTTTTTCTTCTGTAGAATGTAACTCAAATGTTCCTAGAATGTTTAATTTAGAAGTGCAAGTTTCAGTTTATTCTACTCCTGGGATACATAATGACCTTCACTTGATTTTAAATTGGGCAGAATTTTGGGGTACCAGGGTAGCTCTGTCAATTAAGCATCCAACTCTTGATCTCAGCTTAGGTCTTGATTTCAGGGGTCATAAGTTCAAGCCCTGCGATGGGCTTCACACGGAACATGGAACCTACTTAAAATATCTAACTAACTAAATAAGATAGAATTTTGTCATTTTTTTCTTGATTTGATACCCGAAAAAAATGGTCGATCAGCCCAAAGCAGAGAAATTCAGTAGGACTATTAAGTAAAAGCTACACGATTTTTTCCCCAGGTTTTTTTTTTTTTTTTAAAGATTTTATTTATTTATTTGACAGAGAGATCACAAGTAGGCAGAGAGGCAGGCAGAGAGAGAGGAGGAAGCAGGCTCCCTGCTGAGCAGAGAGCCTGATTCAGGGACTCAATCCCAGGACCCTGAGATCATGACCTGAGCCGAAGGCAGCAGCTTAACCCACTGAGCCACCCAGGCGCCCCTCCCCAGGTTTTTAATGCCGTATTTATTAAACCAAAAGAAATTGACTAATTGTGTAATTTTGCCACTGTCAGTTAAACCAGAAAATTCTTTTAGTACCTTCCACATATTTAATAAGATGTCTGCTTAAACTACATTTAACTGATTAATATAAGTGACCTAGTCTTTGGCAGGTCCTTAACTGAGGCCAAGTTTCCCCTCCCATCCATAGAACTGTCTGCTTGCTATGAGCACCTGCGGGTTTCATTGCTGACTTCCTTGAGCATCTTTCTGCCCCTCTATGTGATAGTGACATTTGATTTCTTTCAGAATAGATACTGCTACTTTTAAGTACAAGGGCCCCATATGAAGCTAGTAGGACCTAAGTTGGCCAGTTTGTATATGGTGCCTTTACTATTTAGTATTTGGTATTTACTCTTGAGTACTTTTGGTGCTTTTGTATTTAGTATTTAAAAGAGAAATTAGCATACTGCCAAAACCGGGTAACTGAGGGGAAATATGCATTTAAAACTCTTTAAAAATTAATGAAAATTTATCTCTAGGAAAATTAATAGTAGATTTGTCCTTATAATCTGGAGAGCTGCTACATATCAGTGACCTATAGTAGAGTACCTAGGTATATATTTACTAATTTAAGGCCAAAGACTATAGGCAGTAGAATGCAGAAACAAAATTTAAAGTGATTCCTTATTTTTTAACTATGTCCATAAACATAGCCAACTGGAAGTAAAAGGACTGTTTTAATATGCAGATTGTAATGGCAAAAATACCCAAAATAGGAGCCCTATAGCTTTATTTCTGACTGGCCTTAGGGTAGCTGCTTGACTCGGGCAAGTCTCTTCCTTCTTGGGACCTCAGTTTTCTAATCCCTGAAATGGGGGGGCACAATATCTCTGATGTGTTTTCTATGATAGCCTTTGCTATGCTGTCTAGCCCCTCATATAACTATACAGTTACATGCTGTTGGCTATCCCAGGACCCAGCTATAATGAGGATTTTGCTAACGAAGGTAAGAAATCAAGAAGAGTGAAATTGAGAGGATTTCAAAAACTGTAGATAATTTTTTGTCTTAGTGCCCAAAAGGGTAGGTATTCCTTTCATCTCAGTAGGTCTCATAACTCAAAGCTGGTTTTATCTGCTCTGATTTCAAAAAAGTTGAGACTCATCCTTCTAGAGTTCCAATTTGATGGTCCCCATGAGGTAGGAAAGGAAACTGGTCAGGCTGGGTGAGTACAAGTAAGAGGTGATTTTCAAAGGAATCTGTAACTTACTGAACTGCAGTCTTACTGTAGACCTTTTGTTGTTTAAAAGACCAAGACCATAGCAGACAAACCTTAAATAACTGAGGCCTAAAAATTTTTTGGATATTAGTTTGGATACTTACATCAAATTTCAGGGAAAAAAGTGTACTTTTTCAAGTAGTTTATCTTGAACACACTCAGAAGTTCCCTTGCAGAGACATGGTTGAAGTTGTTTTTATTTTCACTGGGTGGCTTGGCTACACACGCTTAGAAAAATTTCTAAGCTAAAATGATGACAGGCTTGTTTTACAGTAAGGAACGTGATGACCTCATATCCCCCATTTGCCTGTGTGTTGGGCAGACCTAGCATTATTATTTTTTTTTCTTTTTTAGAGAGAGAGAGATCACAAGTAGACAGAGAGGCAGGCAGAGAGGAGGAAGCAGGCTCCCTGCTGAGCAGAGAGCCCGATGCGGGGCTTGATCCCAGGACACTGGGATCATGACCTGAGCTGAAGGCAGAGGCTTAACCCACTGAGCCACCCAGGTGCCCCTAGCATTATTTTCTGAAGTCAGTAGGCAACCTTTACCCCTGCCAGAGTTTCAGGCTCGTTTCCATGTGAGGTAGCAGGTGTTTCTACTGAGCTCCCCAACATCCAATGGTCACCTCTGTTTGCACTGCAACAAACTGTGTAAACACAGGAATTATCTTTTTGGACGTGTAGAACAGGCCGGACAGTAGACTCTCAACCTGTGTTGCCTAACACTTGTCAAGAGCTCAGATACAAAAAAATACTCATGGAGAATTGCTTGGAAGAAATGTCATCTCTTCATTCCTCTGGTCTAGATACGTAAGGTAAGTAGAAGAGCTGTCTACCAAGACCGTGTAATGACAGGCCTCTGTAAGTTGCTCTTATGGAACTCTGCACGTTGGCATTTGCCACTGATTCACATTGAAGACGTTGTAAAGAACAGTCCTCCAAAACTGGCTATTGTATGAACTATCACTCTGTCATCAAAGACAAGTAGTTCAGCCTGGGACACTCTTTATGAGACGTAATGAGAAAATACTCAAGAGAAGCTGGCTTTTATCTTATGATCGTTGAATTCTGCTGACTAATGATGTCCATCCCTTTGCATTGGTTATTTGGAAACTGAGAACTGTGTTATGGCTCACCCCTCAATGAGCGGTAATCTTGGAGCACATAGTTTTAGTAGTAATTAGTCTTCATGTTATTTCTTCCTGATGTTGGCTTCCCTGTCTTTATAATAAAGTGTCTTTTGTTATTGCCTCGCATTTTTCCTAGATTGAAGAGAGGTCTGAATAACTAAAGTTAGAGCGGAGACAAGATGGGAAAGAGTGAATAACAAACACTATTGAGCAGTTGTTACATGATTAGTGCTTATTGTGTTTTGTAACAGAAGTCCTCATTTTAATACCGTATATGATATATGCCAGAATGTCACATGTTTCATTATAAGTGTGCTGAATGACAAGATCATCATGACATTTCAGGAACCAGTACATTTTGCAGGAGGCGGCTATTTTGTACAATTTGGGAGATTTTAATACTTGTTTTTGATAAGCTGACAGCTGTAGAAGAGAAAGTATTGAGGTTATTGATAATTACCTTGTACGACTTTCTATACAATGGTTTTACTATGCTAGCACTCAGGGCCTGTTAGCAAGCGTGGATTTGTTCCATTTCTTCCTGATGCAGGTGTTATGTTTAGAAGCATGCATGCTACTCTCTCTCTCTTCCCTGGTACTATTAGTACCCTTCCCCGGAAGCTTCTTTCCTCCCTATTTAAATCTCCCATACTGCTCAAAGTTTCACTTGGGCCCACTTGCTGGCTATGACCTGCCCAGGGTGCTCACCCACTTTGTTCCTCCTCTTCTGTGAGCTCCTGAAGTGTCTGTAGGTATGTCCCAGACCTTTTGCACTACACACATTCCTATAGTAGAGCATTGTTTCCTGGATTAGTCTAGAAGTCCCCAAGGCACTTGGGCATTTTGCAAAGGCCACCCAGGTCTTAGCCATGTTCTTAGCATGATACTCTGCAGAGAGCAACTGTTCTAAACACTGCCTAGTGCGTGCCTGCCTGATTCTTCATCCTCAGCTATTCTTTCCCATTTTCAGGTCCTTTTTGTGCCAGATGCCAACTTTCCTTCCAGTACCTTAAGGTTCTCATCATCCAGTCCTGGTGCTACGGTCTCTCCTTCATCATCAGATGCAGAATATGATAAGCTGCCTGTATGTATATCATTTGTGAGCTGACATATTTATCAATCATGTTTTTTGAGTTGTAGAATTTTACATGTTGTTTTTCACAGGTTTTCATCTGAAATGCCCCCAGAGGGGTGGGGATAAGGATTTGTCGTTAGTTGAGAGAATGCATCCCATCAAAAAGAAACCTGTTCACGTTGAAGGTCTCAGAGGCAAAAATGCACACCTCGTTTATGTAAAAGTATGAAGTTAAAGTCTCACTGAGACTGATTGTTTGTTTGTGTGGCTTTTACTCCCTTCTCTAGAATACTTGAGCCCTGAGTCAAATATGAGTTCCTTCATTTAGGGTATTTTCTAAAAACATTCGATGAGCTGTTTTTACAGTTTCACACATATGCTCATGGTATAGTTTAAACCTTAATGCGATTTGGATACTTACTGTATTTGTGATAATTTTTGAAGGACAAAGGATATTTGCCTCTTTTTCATGTTCATGTTAAATAGAAACAGGTTCCTTACAGGAAACTATTTATATGCATAATCTGTTTAAACAGTGCTTCTATTTGATTTTGGGGATTTTTGCTTTCTTCAAGGATGCTGACTTAGCAAGAAAGGCCTTAAAACCCATTGAAAGAGTCTTATCATCCACTTCTGAAGAAGATGAGCCAGGCGTGGTAAAATTTCTCAAAATGAATTGCCGATACTTCACCGATGGAAAGGTATATGGCAGTGTAATTTGTTTCCTTCTCTTGGACTCCATGGAAAAATAAAGTAGGTTCCAGATTACTCAAGACATTAAAATATCTTTCCCAGAGTTTCATCGTAAGATTTCATAAGTGTCTGTTTGTTTTCACTTGTTGGATGCCTGGCATTTTACTTATTATATGATTCCTTGTGACCTTGGATTTATCATTTCCTCTTTCAGTTCTTGGCCCGTCCATTGCTAGGGAGCCAATATAGTACACACTTGATAGCAAAGACCAGTTAGACTCGGTGAATTTAAAATCCAGTTCTGCTACCCACTAGCTCTGAGACCACAAGCATGGTATTAGAGTTGCCTAAGCTTCCATTTTCCTCATCTGTAAAATAGGATCAATAATAAAATTTAATCTTGGGGGGGTGGTGGTAATTAAAAGGGATGATCCCTGTAAAGATCTTAGCATCTAACTTGGAAAATGGGAAATTCTCAAGCCATTTGCTGCTGGAGATGCTGGTATTAAAAATAATGTCTGTGATGTGTGGTTTTTTTGATTGTTGGTGTGTTTTAGAAAGCAAATCCAACTTCTAGTGAGCCTCTGAAGAAAGGGTCTTGTTGATACAAAGTGAATTCCTATGTTCATAGTAGAGACTTCATGCCAGGTTCCAAGTGGTTGGAAAATACATTATAAATATGCATTTATAGCTTTTGCAACCAAGGATAAGTGATGCTTGAATTCACTTGGGCACCTGGGTGGTTCTTTGGGTTAAGCCTCTGCCTTGAGCTCAGGTCATGGTCTTACTGTCCTGGGATCGAGCCCCACATCAGGCGCTCTGCTCAGTGGGGAGCCTGCTTTCCTCTCTCTCTGCCTGCCTCTCTGCCTACTTGTGATCTCTCTCTCTGTCAAATAAATAAATAAAATCTTAAAAAAAAAATGCATGATGAAATGCAGAATTCTTCACAAAGCTGATTCAGTACTCATTAAGAGTATGAAGATAAATCGTCTCCCTATAGGGCGTCCTGTGTATCCTGCTGCCTCTGAGATAATCTCCCTGGGACCATCTGTAACAGACTAAACTGACCAAGCTTCAGACAGAAGTTCCCACTGAATTACTGGGTTTGGCCATTAACTTCCACAGTTTAGTTGTGTCTATCTCTGGTTGCAAAAATTTCATATTCCAATTTGTGTCAAATTTTGCAGAAAGTGGCCTTTCTAAACATTTTAGAGAAAACCGTTAGGACTCTCATTTGGCACCACGGCTCTGAGACAGATGCTTCCTGAGCCCAGTACCATGCACTTGTTGGACACATGGGGAATGTGTGCTGAGTGAATTCTCAAGTGGGAAAACACTTGGGACAGCCCTTTCTATTCTACAGGGAACCGTGGCATGTGAGGCATTACAGCCAAGGTTCCACCACGGTTGTGCTATGGCCAGGCTATGCCAGAACTAGGCTCGGTTGATGACAACAGAGGGGCAGCTCTGTTTTCGCAGCCTCCCCGCACAGTACCCAAGGTCGCATTCCTGCAGCCTATTGTCCTAGTCTTCTGAAAGGGGACACGACTGTCACATAAGATAACCATGCTTCCCCAGAGTCAACCGAAAGGCAATAGGAGTTCATTAAAGCGGTTGT
Organism: Mustela nivalis; assembly: GCF_964662115.1. Taxonomy (NCBI): domain Eukaryota; kingdom Metazoa; phylum Chordata; class Mammalia; order Carnivora; family Mustelidae; genus Mustela; species Mustela nivalis. The sequence goes on along the minus strand of NC_139024.1, from coordinate 73,993,188 downwards.
GGTGGTTGCCTTTTTGCCAGTACTGATTCTTTCTTGTCCCTTTCTCCTGCAGGGGGTGGTCGGAGGCGTCATGATTGTTACTCCTAACAACATCATGTTTGACCCTCACAAGTCTGATCCCCTGGTCATTGAGAATGGTTGCGAGGAGTATGGCCTCATTTGCCCCATGGAAGAGGTGGTTTCCATTGCTCTCTACAATGACATTTCCCACATGAAGATCAAAGACGCCCTGCCATCGTAAGAAAGATTTCTTTGTTTACCAAACAAACAAACCTCAGGTGTTTGGAGAATTAAATGCAAGTAAAAAGTGAGGGCATTGGCAGGAGTGAGAGATTGTGTAGAGGTGAATCTTGAGGGCGGAGGATGGGTACAGTAAATTTTTTTTTTAAATGGACAAATGAGAGGAAATGGAGATAAAGGGAAAGGTTGCACATACACAAATGAAAGGAGAAAAACAAAAATGCCAGGGCATTAAAATGGCATTTCTTTTTCTTTTTTTTCTGAGAAGCAATGCATATTCTTTATGAATTAAGGAAAGAAGAAATGAAGTTTCTCTGAAAAAGTGTTAGTCAGGTTAGCAATCAGAGAATAGTGTTTTCCTCTCCATTGAGTTGTCAAGCAGGGTTAGGTTCTTCTCATTCAAAGTCTAGGATAGGCAGTCTTCCCACCTCACGTTCTCCCTTAATCCTGCACGGAGCGAGCTTGGCCTGGACAGCGTGGAGGCCAGACCACCCTCCGTGGTGTGAAGAGGGAGGAATAGTGGTCTGTTTGTCTCTGAAAAGTAGGTGAATAGTAACCTTAGGCTTGATTATTTTGCCTTTTTTGATTAAAAAAGGAGAGAGAGAGAGAGAAGGAAGCTCCCCATGAGAAAACAGAAAGAGCGTTAAGAAAACTCAGGGAATTGATTTAGAGGGATGGTTGGACTCTTACTGCCACTTTGTTAGCATTTTTCTCTCTCTGTGTCCGCTAGAAGTAAAAATCTTTAGAAACCCTCAGTGATAGGAAGGTTGAGGGAAAGCAGTGGGTCCTAATTGTGCAGGGTAAACTAGCCCCTGAGACTTAGGAAAAGAAGGGAAGGTAGTTAGAGAACTAACCCGGACACAAAGTCCTTAGGGGTTTATACCAGCAGGAATCCCTGGACTCTGACAGTCCTTGGCACCTGACCCCGCCTCGGCTCTTACCCGACTCCAGGCCACTGAAGCTAGAACAGAGCACAAGCACTGAAGTAGCTTCTAAATTCTGCCAGAAGTGTCCAGGTGAGAGCATAGGCGGAGTGGCAGGCCAGGCAGTTCTGCCTGAAGACTAAGTCTTGGAGCCACATTGCCTGGGTGGCCCTGGCTCTGCCACTCATGGCTCCATGACCTGCCCGCGTTTCTCAGTCCCGAGCCTCGTTTTTCTAATCTGTTAAATGGAATGAATAGTATTCTTCAGCTTATAGGGCTGTTTTAAGAACTAAATGTATTGATACGCCCAGACTCTTAGAAAATAGCGTGACACCTACCAAGTATAAGCTGTTATCACGTGAACCTTTCGTTCATCTCGGAAACCGTGATCATCGTTCTGGGATTCTCATGGTCCGTGCAGTTGAGGCTTCTCCTTCATCTTAGTGCATGGCTCTTGAGCGGCAAGGATATGAAGAGGAGTGGATCCTGGCCTCTGTCCTGGAGGAGCCTGCAGTCTGCTGGGCACAAGAGACAGCTGGGGAGAAGTGATAATTGTGTCGTGTGCACAGAAGGGCACCCAGTGTCCCATGCGGACCTCTGTGAGGGAGCGGCCAGCTGCCTTGGACTCTCAGTCAGCAGAGAAGAGGACATGAGGGATTGGTTCCGGGACTAAGGAATGAACATTAGGTTCTCTGAGGCAAGAGGAAAGATGTGAATGAAGAAACCTATAGTTCAGTTTAGAAGTGGATGGCCAGGCAGGAGAGTATTTTTGGTGGCTTCTAATGGAGGCATAACTCTGGCACATCCTTGGTTCAGGACGTTAAGGATTCCTTTTAATAATAAAAAAGGAAGGTACGTCTTTACAGAAAGATTTCCCTCATTGGGGGACAGGGTTTAACGACCTGGGGCACAGGGTTAATGCTGTAGCTGGAGGGAGAGAGAAGAGTGAAGAATTGGCTCGTACCGTGTTCAGTTTATTTCCGAATGCTGTAGATTCCTGCCTTGGATGTAAGTGTGTGAAGAAGACTTTTCAGTCTAGAGAACAGTTTGTGCACCAATGGGCAAAATAGAATGTGCGGTGGGATTGGTGTGTGATTAGTAGTGACTTTAGCACTCCAACAATTCTTTAAAAGTTAAAAATAGGTTCAAATTTCATTATTGCTAGAAGTTGTCTGGTAAAACAAGAAGTACAAATGATCTGGGCACCTGGGTGGCTCAGTGGGTTAAAGCCACTGCCTTCGGCTCAGGTCATGATCCCAGGGTCCTGGGATCAAGCCCCACATCAGGCTCTCTGCTCAGCAGGGAGTCTGCTTCCCCACCCTCACCCCCACCCCTGCCTGCTTCTCTGCCTACTTTTGATTTCTGTCTGTCAAATAAATAAATAAAATCTTTATTTAAAAAAAAAAAAAAGTACAAATGATCTGACTGCAATATGCAAATCATTTTAAGTGTGTGTGTGTGTGTGTGTGTGTGTGTGTGTGTGTGTAAAATCTCCTCATCCTCCCCTTCACTCTTCGTATTTTGTGTGTGGGCTATTTCATAAGTCCAGCTGCCACAGACATATAATAGGAAGGGAACAACTGGAGGGATTACTGATCACCCTTGGGTGTCTGGCTGAGTCTAGAAAACATTAACAGTCATGCCAGTTGACTCCACTGTGTACTTTGCCCCAACAGTGCTTGGCAGTGATAGCATAAAAAACAGGTAAATTAATCCCCACTTGGACTGGGTAGATGAGGAGGAAGGGAGGGGTGGACAGGGTAATATAGGAGGCTGAGCAGAGTGCAGTCCCAACTGTTCATGGGAGCCAACTGGGCAGAGAAGGGAGAGATGAGATGGGGTCTTGGATGTGTGAAGTGTGTGAAGAGCTGAGTTTCTATGCCACATTAAGTGTGGGGTCCTAAAATGGAAATTAGGACACATGACACTAGTTTTTTGGCTCTAGGATTGGAGCATCTTCCGTGTCTCCGGATGCTAGAGTTGGGTAGCACATTCTTGGGCATGCAGGTTCCTGCAGAGCAGAGACACTGTCGGAATCATTGTTTAGCATATGGCGTGTAGGGGCTTGACAAATGCTTATTGAATTGAAATGAATTATGAACTAAAGAAGGTTTTCAAGCATCTGTCAGAGCCTAGCTATTATGTAGGCTTTAATTTGCTATTGGAAAAAGCATGGATGTTCCATGCATGTGATTTATAAAATGAGTCTGGGGGGATAGTCTTATAACTTGAGGACTTCCTGGTACTTTGTGGCTTTCTTGCCCTAGTTGTTGGACAGCCAGAGTAATAAAGTAGTATCTGAACGTGATCTAGCCTTTTTAGGAAACAAAATTATTTCTGAAATCTAAAAATGTTCTTTTAAAAAAGAGTCTTTATGTATCTGTGTTTAAACCCCAAATCAGTACTAAGGTAAGTACAAATACAGGTTATGCAAAATTGTGCCAGTCACGGCTCAAAGATTATATTTCCCGAGCATTTGTTTTAAACTTTGGAAAACATGTCTAATCAATATTCTTGTGTCATTCAGATCTGGGTAGAAAAGCATCTGTTGTTAAGGGACAGTATGTTTCAGCTGATAAACTGGTGCCCGTTATCATAAAGTAAAATGGTATTGTTAAGAGTCAAGAAATTAAGAATTTTAACCTAAGTATTGTAAGAGCTTACTTGATTTTCTTTTCTATAAACTTTAAAGTGTAAAATGGAGCAAGTGCTGTATAGTCACTATACAGAGGACAAAGATTCTTGCATCTCCCTCAGGAGTAGAAGGAATCTGTTATTGGAAACATCAGGTCCAAGTGCTAAAACTCAAAGTTAGGGTTCAGGACTAGTAATTTATAAAATAGTTAAATGAGTAGCTACTCAGTCAATGAGCCATTCAGAATTAATGTAGTTGGTTTATATCCTATTTTATAAAAAGGAGCAGCTTTGAATACTTAAAGAATTTAGGTCATAGTACTAAAACATTTCCTTGGTCCTTTCCTTCGTGAATATCAGAAACATTGTTTCATCATTTAAAATCTGGGGATATCTATTCATGGACATGAAGTCATTTATGAACCGTGTTCATAAATGACTTCAAAAATCATTCATGTCCTTCTAGTAGGATATGCAGCTCTCATGGTTCTTTGTTTTACCACTTCATGTGTATTTATTTATGTTTCATTTTTGAAGTCAATTTCTTGATTTCATTTCCTTATTCTGAAATCATTTCAACATAAATTTAAGTTGTGGTATATTTATGTTTTAGTTTTTGGTTGGGTTTTGTTTTAATTTTTGCCTTTCTTCCATTTTGTTTTTGGTTTTGTTTTTAACATTCCATGTGCACCCACCATTTTTCCCCCGACAGTGACCTACCTCAGGATCTTTGTCCTCTGTACAGGCCTGGAGAATGGGAAGACCTGGCTTCAGAAAAAGACATCAACCCCTTCAGTAAGTTCAAGTCTCTCAACAAGGAAAAACGGCAGCAGAATGGGGAGAGAAGCATCTCTTCGGATTCCAAATCAGTAAGACCTTTGGAGAAGTCAACAGAACACACATACATGAAGCCCTCAGATAGCTCTCTGTCAGGAAAGTTAAAGATTCTGGAATCTTCTACAGAGGCAACTAGTGGATCTACCACAGTGACTAAGGTCAGCAAGGAGCCTTCTGACACTCGTGCTGCATTTGAATCTATAGCCAAAGAAAATTCCCTTTTAGGGGAAGATGATGACTTTGTTGACTTGGAAGAACTTTCTTCTCAACCTGATAGTGGAATGGACAAAAGAGACACTTCAAAGGAGTGCCTTTCTCTTGACCCAAGAGAGATAAGGAAAGCTAAGTCCCACATCATTGGTTCTACTACAGAAATGCAGGTGCAGTCAGCCCTGAACTTTTCAGGAGCAGATAATGATGCCGAACTGAAGGAGACCCTAGATTTAGAAACCTGTGAGAAGCAAGATATAATGCCAGAGGTGGACAAGCAGTCTGGTTCCCCAGAAAGCCAGGTGGAAAACACACTGAACATCCATGAAGATCTTGATAAAGTTAAACTCATTGAGTATTACCTTAATAAGAACAAAGAAGGGTCACAGTTAACTGAAAACTTGCAGAAGGCAGAATTAAGTGATGCCAAAAAGACTGAGCCAGTGGGAATAGATATCACCCTTAGTAGTTCTCTTCCCCAGGTGAGTGGTCCCCCAACTGAGGGCAGTAAGGAGCCAGATAAAACCTGGGTGAAAGACAGAGTGTCCCTCCCATTGCAACTGGCGTCTTCTACAGAAGAAAATGTGAATAAAGGGTCTTTAGACACCGCTTCAGAATCTACTCTGGACAACAGCTGTCAAGGCGCACAAATGGATAATAAGTCTGAAATTCAGCTGTGGCTCTTAAAGAGAATTCAGGTACCCATTGAAGGTAAGCCGCTTCTCTTTAGTGTCTTTATATCCTGCTGTACAGTTGGTTTTCTGAAACTTGTGAATACAAGCGAAATTAGGACAATTGTTTGAGAACAGTGTTCTCTCAGTAGACCGTATCTTTACTGATAACATTAATTGGGAAAAAACTTAGCATTATATAGTATCTATATAGAACTTGAACTGTGACCTAGATTTCTAGGTCAAAAGTAGTTTGTTTTTTAATTTCAAGGGACTTTCCTTTTCACCTTGAACTTTTAAATCTAAAGGGGTTTGAAGTGTTTTTTAAGATAATTCAGTGCTGGGGCACCTGGGTGGCTCAGTGGGTTGGGCCACTGCCTTTGGCTCGGGTCATGATCTCAGGGTCCTGGGATCAAGCCCCGCATCGGGCTCTCTGCTCTGTGCTGAGCCTGCTTCTCTCTCTGCCTCTGCCTGCCTCTCTGCCTACTTATGATCTTTTTCTGTCTCTCTCTCTCTCTCTGTTAAATAAATAAATAAAATCTTAAAAAAAAAAAAAAGATAATCCAGTGCTAAGCCAAATTGCCTTATGATGTAAGTGGGTCCTCAGTGTCATTCCTTGAGAGGTATCCTTGTGAAGTGCCACATTGTATGGGTTTTTATGCTTATTCCCAGCATGTTGCATCTTACGTGATGCAGAACCAGCCGAAACTGCAATCCTTGTCCTTTTTGTGCTAAAGAAGGTCTGGAAAATGTGATTAGTTCTAATATGATGGTGTTTCTGTCATATACTTTGATTTTTTGTCACTAAGAGGGGATTGGGAACTGTTCTTTACTAGTTGAAAGGTTTTACTTTCACCAGTATTGTCAATATTGAGGAAGGTTTTTTTTTTCCCATGTGTGATTCAGATATGCTTCCTTCAAAAGAGGAGAAAAGCAAGACCCCACCCATGTTTCTGTGCATTAAAGTAGGAAAGCCAATGAGAAAATCCTTTGCCACTCAGAGCGCAGCCATGGTCCAGCAGTATGGCAAACGAAGAAAGCAGCCAGAGTACTGGTTTGCCGTTCCTCGGGAAAGGTAATTGGGTGCTGAAATGGAAAATGTTGGACTACTAGATTCTGACTGCACCTTGGTTTTTTATTTTAGCTCTTTAAATAGTTAATCTTATTTTTGAATAAGACATTTGTCTTAATTGTATCTTTTAGAATTTCTAGGAGGACTTTTTTGACTCGTTTTCTGCTAATGAGTGGCTTCAGTTTAGCAAATTTGAGGTCATCTGTGCTGAAACCCTTTTATGACTTCCTACACAGTTGAATTTTAAATGAAGGAAGATTTAGATATTCTTAAGTGCTGGTAATTGGAAGAGAATAAAAGACTACTGTGGAACAGATCAAAACCTCTCTAAGGGCAGGAGAGAGGCATGGGTGCAATTCTTGAAGTGCTTATTATTCTAGGGAGCTAACGGTTGCTTTGGCCTTGAGGAGGGAGTCTCAGTGACTCAGCAGCTGAGACGACATGGGATCACCTGGCTGGGTCTGAGGGACTGTACCCTCTAGAAAGATTTGTATATTTAAAACTGCCAAAGAAGAAGTGTTACTGGTTATATGAGTCTAGGATGGTGGGCCCAGTGGTACAGAATTTTTTTAGTGGCACGTCATTAGGGACATCTTTATAATAGAAAATAGTTAGGAGATATTATTTTTAGGAAAAATTAAGTGTTTTCCTTTTGTATGTGTGGTAGAATAAAAATGTCTTTACAGAGGTCTTGCAGTTAGTTTTCAAAATTGTAAAACTCACATATCTTTCCTCTTTCTACCTAGTTGTTAACATTATCATCTGAGCAGACCTCTTGGCTAACAACCTGCCAAGAACTAATATACTCAGCAAACTTCCTTAGGCATGAACTGTTAATAAAGCAAAATTAAATTCCAAGCAAGGGCACACCTTCTGGTTGATGAGTATCCAGAATAATTCTCAATCAAGGGAGTTGCCCTGTTTTAATAAATTATAGTTTAACCTGAAAAATAGTTAGTAGGATTTTAATTAATGAATTTGCCCATATCTGTTCCCTGTCTTAGATACAAAGCTGTGTTAACATGGACATTGACCAAAATTTTTGTTTATGTCTTATACTTTCCTACCCATGCCTGCAACTGCCACGGTGTTTCATGGAAACTTTCGGGATATTGGGGAGATTAAAAGGAAAATGAATGTCTTTTTTTATTTAGAAATGTTTAACAGGAAGCAATGTTAAGTTTCTGAAGACCTGGTAAAATGAGAGTTCTAAAATCAAATTTCACAGTCAACAATTCCTTAGAGATTTGGGCCCACTCCTGATTTTTTAGATGAGGAAAACAAAGCACTGAAGCTTTCATCCATGTTGCTGGTGAGGTGGGCTTACAGAGTCACCCAGAAGAATCCCTTGTTATATGTATCACTTTTTCTTTGGGCACATGTATTATTTATAATATAAGGAAATTGTGGTTTTTTAATCTATTTTATTATCTTTAATGAAACTGTGCACACCAAGAACTTTTCTAGAATAATTATAGCAATCCCACCCATGCAGCTACTATATTACTGTCATTTTTTAACCCAGAACAAATCTGTAATGTTGAAATACTTCTCTTTGATCTCTTATACAGGTGGTTTTTGTGGGCTTTTAATATTTATTTATTTATTTATTTTGAGAGAGGTGGGTAGGGGCAGGGGGAAAAGGAGAGGAGCTCAAGCAGGCTCTACGCTAGGCATGAGCCCAAGGTGGGGCTCTGTCTCAGGACCCTGAGATTATGACCTGAGCCAGAATCAGAAGTCCCACACTCAGGGGCATCTGGGTGGCTCAGTCGGATGAGTGCCTACCTTCGGCTCAGGTCATGATCCCAGGGTCCTGGGATTGAGCCCCGCATTGGGCTCTCTGCTCAGCGGGGAGTCTGCTTCTCCTTTTCCCTCTGCCTGCCATTCTGCCTACTTACACTCTCTCTCTGTCAAATAAATAAATAAATAAATAATAAATAAATAAATAAAATCTTTTTAAAAAAAGAAAGAAGTCCCATGCTCAACTGACTGAACCACCCCGGCACCCCTTGTGGCCTTTTTCAAGTAGGTCACTTCTTGAATTCCATTTTATTGTATTTTATAGTTTCTATGACTTCTGTCTTTGGCTAACCTGATAGACTTAGTTTTCTTTCTTAAAGTAATCATGCATTAACCAAGCATTTTCTGGGAGGCATTATATCTCACTGTGTTGTTGATGTTAGGAAATTTTTTTAAGATTTATTTATTTATTTATTTATTTGACAGAGAAAGAGGGAGAGCACAAGCAGGGAGAGCAGCAGGCAGAAGGAAAGGGAGAAGCAGACTCCCCGCTGAGCAAAGGAGCTCGATGTGCGGCTCCATCCCAGGACCTGGGATTAGGACCTTGGCATCATGAACTGAGCCAAAGGCAGCCACTTAATGACTGAGTCCCCCAGGCACCCCGGAAATTTTTGTTTTAATTGCTCTTCCATACGTTTCCCTGTCTACCTACCCTACAGGAAGCCACATTTTAGTTAAGACTGGGAAAGATGGCGCAGTTCTATAGTTAATTCCCACCTAGAACTCCAAGTATAGAGTGAGAAATAAGAAAAGGTGGTTTTTATTTCCAGTTTATGAAAATCTTTTGGACTTCAGGCTCAACCAAGTCCTTGAGGAGCTAAGAACGTGACATGCAATGCTTTCCTTACCCGATGATCATTTCTTGATTCCCTTGCTATATCAAATGGAGCATTTCTACTTGCTTTTCTATTACTGGATCCCTGCATCCATTAGAGGTTCAGGAGCAGAGTGAAGTCCCCCTGGTAGTGGCTCCCTTTCAGGGTTAAAGTGTCCTCTCAAAGACCTTCCAGGTGTGGCGCCGTATTCTCACTGGAGGTCTCTCTCTCATTTCCTCCAGTGCATCGAAGCTTCTCGTCACAGGAGATAATATTCTCATGTCGACGTAGCTTCACAAGTGTGTTTCACTCTTCCTCTCTGTTGTTCCTGATAGTTTTAAAACATATTTGTTCTTTCCCTTTTGTTATTATTACTAAGAAATTAACGCTACCAAAATATTTCCATCTTCACTTACAGCATGCCCTGTGGTTTCCAGGGTGCCACTGCCTAATGAATGGTCTCCCAAGTAAGAAAGTGGAGAGGGCGGGAGGCAGGGGAAGCAATCATATAGTTGCTCTTTAACATCTTTGTTGGGGTTTTCCCCCCTGCAATCCTTGTTACTCAATTCTAGATACAGAACTCCCTAACTACATAGTAACAGTTTTAAATTATCAGAAGATCTGACCACTGTGGATCCAGCAAATCCAGTGGTTGGTTACCCGTTGCAGCCCCGTATTGCAGCCCCGTATGCTGCTACTTGAGACATGTGCGCATTGCCTGAGGACGAGGTGCCTGTCAGCTTGAAACCCTCCCTGCCTCGGTCGTCGCAGCTTCCAGATGCACACACTTCTCTTCAGTCAGCAGAGGACAGTAGTCTGCTGGGGAGATCTGCTTTGTCTGGGGCCTGGGACATCCAGCCTTTTCCTCCTCTCACTCTTGATGCTAATTTAAACTTGAGAACCGTGGATGGTCTCACCTTCTATTAATCATCTAGTATAGGATTTCTCAGCCTTGGCACTGTGGACATTTTGAGCTGTTTAATTCTTTGAGCGGATGTACTTTGCATTATGGGTTATTTAGCAGCATCTGTGACCTCTACCTCCCCAGCTGACAACTGAGAGAGTCTTCAGACATCACCTGGGGGAGGAGTTGTCGGAGGGACAAAAGAATCTCACGCTGAGAACCACTGGTCAAGTATGAGACCATGAGACCGGGCCCATACACCATTCAGAAACTGATTATGAACCATAATAGCCAAATAATTTAGGGCTTTGACTGCTTAAAACTTTGTTATACCCAGTCATGTTCACTGTAATTTACTGATCTGCCTATACTCTGTTTCCTTTACTCGACCCTAATTTTTTACGGAGAATTTCATTAAAATTTTTTGAACTTAGTTATTAATCTATAGTTTTACATCTATAAAAACAAGACTGTTGCTCCTAAAGAAATAATTTATCTGGAAGGAAACCCGAAATTGATAGAATACAAAGGAGAAGGTCTGTGGTGTTGACAGGCATGTATTTTTGCCCCTTGACTCTGTACAAGTCTGTACTAGCAGCCATCCTGGGTTTAAGAAGACAACCATCTCGTGCCCTGCCCTGGAGGGCATGTGGCGTCTTGGGCTGCCCAGCTCTGGCTCGTGGAATAGTGAGTCACAAAATCAGGCAGTCATGAATGAGAATCCCTAGGAATAGTGTGCCTTAGAATGAGGTACTTTATCCATTTGAAACATAGTCTCTTAATTTGGAAAATGGGTCACTGTGGAGCATTAAGTAGTTAGATCATGTCTGAATACTTATTGAATGCATAGGACCGGGCAGGTGTTAGGTTAGTTCTAGATAAATAAGATTGGGAGTCTACCTTTAGAAGCTTATGAAAAGCTCTTGAAATAGTTCGTAGTTCTTTTTAGAAACTTGAGAGGATTGTATTCCATAGATTTGGATACTGTTCTATGTGAAAAATGCAATTGTCTTTTTTCTTAATACTAAGAGATTATTTCTTTTTTAGTTTAATTTAATTTAATTTAATGAATTTATTTATTTACTTGACACAGAGAGAGAGACTACAAGCAGGCAGAGAGAGGAAGGGTAGCAGGCTCCCCGCTGAGCAGAGAGCTCGATGCAGGGCTCGATTCCAGAACCCTGGGATCATGACCTGATCCAAAGGCAGAGGCCTTAACCCACTGAGCTACCCAGGCGCCCCTATTTCTTTTTTCAGAAAGAGCCAATAATCCCTGCTCATATTGAAACAGCCTTTTTTTTTTTTTAAAGGTTTTATTTATTTATTTATTTACTTGAGAGAGAGAGAGCATGAGAGAGGGAAGAAGGTCAGAAGGAGAAGCAGACTCCCTGCAGAGCTGGGAGCCCAATGTGGGACTCAATCCTGGGACTCCAGGATCAGGACCTGAGCCAAAGGCAGTTGCTTAACCAATTAAGCCACCCAGGCACCCTTGAAACATCTTTTTATCCTGAATTCCTTATGATCTCTACCTGTGAAATGTTTTAGAGTAATTGATTTCATATTATCCAGCTTTTAAAATAAGATGGAATTAAATGGCAGGAACTCTGTAGAATTTGCCAAGTCATCCATAAATGTTAAATCCAAACTGAATTAATTGGTTAGTGTGACTCGTGTAATAAGTAAGCTAACAAGAGAAATGAAAGGGAGAGCCTGTGGGTGTTTTAAAATTTTTTCATACTTGAAAATAATTATGCTACGGTAATCTTAGCTACACTTGAACATACAGGTATATTGGGGGGAGCAGAATTTATTTTGTAATCTGCTTTTTCCTGCACTTAATGTTATACACATTTTCTACATGAAATAGTATATTATTATAGACATACGAACAGCATAGCACCCCTCATACATTCCCTGAATGATTTAATGATGCTCCTGCTTTGGATGTTAGGTGGTTCCAAATTTTTTTGCCATTAAAAGCAGTATTACATTAACCATCTTTATAATATCCTTAAGATAGTCTTACCAATTCACAGGATATGTTTAGGGCTCGTGGAAGTGTGTGACAATTTGTATACCACCAGCATGAGAGTGCCCTTTTCTCTGTGTGATGGGAAATCTGTCATATGATTCTTTATCAGTTTGGTAACGAAGCAGATGCAGCTTTAAAATCGTTTTTGTTTTATTTTGTTTTAATGATTTTATTTATTTATTTGGCACAGAGAGAACATAAGCAGGGGTTGCTGCTTATGCAGCACAGACTCCACAGAGGGAGAAGGAGAAGAAACAGGCTCTCCACTGAGCAGGGAGCCCGATGTGGGGCTCGATCCCAGGACGCTGGGATCATGACGCTAGCCAAAGGCAGATGCTCAACCAACTGAGCCACCCAGGCGCCACTTTAAAATCATTTTTGTTTTGGACTCCCTGCTCAGCAGGACTTGGGCCCCCTGCTCAGCGGGGGAGTCTGCTTCTACCTCTTCCTGTGACCCCCCCCTACCCCGATCATGCTTGATCTCTCTCTCTTATTTTCTCTCTTTCAAACGGGTAGATAAAATCTTCAAAAATAAATAAATTCATTTTGTTTTAAAGCTGAGTGCTTCATATATGATATTTGTTTATATAGTAAGGTCAGTAGTGGCCTGAGGCTCTTTATTTAGTAATAAAAATTTATTTATACCTTGATGCACAAATATATATATATATATATATATATATTTTAAAGATTTTATTTATTTATTTGACAGAGAGAAATCACAAGTAGATGGAGAGGCAGGCAGAGAGAGAGAGAGAGAGGGAAGCAGGCTCCCTGCTGAGCAGAGAGCCCGATACGGGACTCGATCCCAGGACCCCGAGATCATGACCCGAAGGCAGCAGCTTAACCCACTGAGCCACCCAGGCACCCAATGTACAAATATATATTTAATAATTATTCTAAAATACCATGTTCTCTAATAAGCTTCTCATTAAGATCAGCAAGCACTTTGATTTATATAAGATACTGGTTTGTGCCTGTCCACACTTAGAATAAACTCCTCAAGTACAAGTTAAGTTGATTCTATTTTAGAAAGCATGATATTTCCTTCTGTAATGTCAAGAGTGACTGATGCATTTTATAAAAGTTGAGTTGTTTAATTCTTTCAAAATTGAGAGCTCACAGGTAGCTGTCCTGTTAAAAGGTGCTATCCATGTTGTATGCACGTTTCTCACATCCCATCTGTGGGCAGTAAGTACTACTGCCTGAGTTAGAGATTCATCTGGTCAAGTTCTGCATGGTCGCCTAGCCGAAAGCATGGAAACAAGAGCAAGACCCCATTTTTAGCAGCAGTGCCTTTTCTTTAGGTCCGCATTTCCCTCAACTATAGTCAATGGAAACCCATCCCATGGCCAAGTAATAGGTGTTTTGTGGTTAAATATGGTCCATAGTCAGTGCTTATCTCTCTCTAGAATAGATTTATGCTTATAGTTGTTGTTCTCTTCATAGGTTTTTATAGGAATTTCTTAGTTTAATTTTCTGCTACTTTTCCTGATATTGGGATAATAGAATATAGTTCATTTATTTTATCTCTACTTATATTTTAATTCTAGGAGATTACTTGGGTATTCATATATAAAAAGATTTATATGTATTTAAAGACTTTATATGTGTGTGTGTTTAAAGACTTTTACATATATATATAGACTATATTAGTCTGATTTCCGTCAGTCTTAAAGTTTTTACTGTAGTACATAGAATTTGAGATTTATTTCCCTTTTTCCACATTTCAGAAGTAACAGCCACACATACAAAGGCCACATGTATAACCTCTTGGTCATCAAAGCTCTGCTGTATGGTTAGGAGTGACTGGTTGGTGGCAGATCCTGGTCAGGATCTACCTTTTAACTATCTGTGTGTCTTCTTCTCATCTTTCAGAAGGATTCACTCTTAGCTTTGGAATATTTAGAGTGAAGCTTGAAAGCCTACCCATCCTGAGCTTTCCGTGATGTGCCATCTGTCTGAAATTGTATTCATTTTTAAACCATGAGTCCAAGCTTCTTTGGAGCCTGATAGAATTCTGGTGCATGAATCACAGCTTTATAAAGTGTATCAGATTATTGTGGTTGAACACATACTTTCAAATGATGTTCCAGTAGTACCTCCGCCATACGAAGCAGGATTGCCACTCCTAAGTCAAGGGCGGAATACGAGCTCAACATTCAGTTTCCCCAGCTTGGAGAGAGGGCTAAGAGGGCAGGCGGAGTGCTCAGTGCCTGCCCCCTGAGCCCTTCCCCGGCATGGTACTCTGGGTGGTTATCTCACGTAAAACGCAGGAGTGCTTTGTGAGGTGTGTAGTGTTATTTTGCATTTTAGAAATGAGGGAAGTGGGATGTACTGGTTTTCAACACCTTGCTCAAACAGGCAAATATCAAATCCATTTGATTTCAGATTCCATTCTCCTAACTAGATCAGGCAGGCAGCTGAAACTGCCGTAATTATACCCTTTATGTAGATATAACTGAAACAGGGACGGGAGATACTGCAAACATTCAAGGTCGTTTCTTGACTAGCAAGGGAATGAAAATGTGTAGCATCCCCAGCTTGATTACTATCCTTGGGCCTTGCCGAAGTGCTCTCCCTCTGACTAGACGTGTTTCACTAATTATGCGGAGAGGAAGTGACTGATATTTTATGGGTGCTACTCCATGGGTGCCCCCTAATTGAACTGAGGTAGTCTAATGACAACGTTGTATAGAAATAAAGAGTTTGGCTATGGTGTCCTTTCTGTAATATTAGGTACCTTAACTTGGTTGCAGGCTGGTTCTAGCTTTGGCTTATTATTAGAATCAACTTTTATGTGCTACGGTGGTTATCTGGCCCCGAACAAACAGAACACTACAATATTCCTTCCTCTGAAGCTCATGTCACAAGGTCTGGTGACTTTATTTTATGTGACGCCTCTGTGAACACAGTGCTTGAACCTAAACTACGGCTCCCCATTTTCTAGTTCCTCCCCTTAAAATCTATTTTGTTACCTTATGGCCAAAATAATCTTCTCAAAAGGTCTTTTGATCATGTCACATTGCCACAAAAAAATATCCTAAGCCTTTGGAACTAAAGTTTAAACCCCTGTTTGTCTGTTAAAGCTATTTACAGAATGGCCTACCTTCCTTACTTTTACTTTTTCTTCATTTGTCTGAATCTGTGACTTTACTAAGATTGGTCACTTTATGGGTTTTTGCCTGTGAGGTCTAGGACCTTTCTAGCTTGGCACCTTTTAAAAACACTGTATTCCTGAACTCGGGTAGTTCCTGTCTCTTCTCTAGCTGTGTAAATCCTTTGTTTCCCAGAATAGTGCCTCCACAGTGATATCGCCCTAGACTGGCAGTAACCATCTTTTCTCAACCCACATTTGACTGGTGAACAGCCCACAGACGCAGAGGCACTAGGGAGTGGGGGGAGTGGGGGAGCGGGGGAGCAGTTGAAGTCTGGCACCTTTTCCTCTTACAGGAGCAATCTCAATTTCTAAATTCAGAAATATTGAGGACGAAAGCTTGTGAAGGAATGTATTCTGTCGCATAGAGATGAAAGTATGTAGAGTTAACAAAGAACTCATGGCTCAGATGGGTGGATGCCCAACTTAGCTTTGTAATAAAATCATCGAGGAGCCTTTAAACATACAGAGACCCAGATCCTTCCCTGAACATCCTGCAGCTTTGGATTTGGAATGGAATGCTAGAATCTGTGAGGTTTCCTCCATATTGTCATAAACAAAAGGAAATTATTATGTCCTTATTTTTACCCTCACTTTCTATATTGTTTGATACCATTGACCATCATCCAATTCTTTTTCTTTTTCCTTTTTTTTTTTTTTTTTAAGATTTTATTTGACAGAAAGACAGCAAAGAGACACAAGTAGGGGGAGTGGGAAAGGGAGAAGCAGGCTTCCTGCAGAGCAGGGAGCCTGATGCGAGACTCGATCCCAGGACCCCAGGATCACAACCTGAGCTGAAGGCAGACACCCAACAACTGAGCCACCCAGGCACCTCCCATCATCCCTTTCTTGACACTCTCTTTTCTTCTGTCATTCCTTACCAGTCCTTTCTTCTTATGTTTTCTCATTCAGTGTTACCCCTTAAATAGCCTATTTTCACTATCTATACAATTGCCTACACCTAATTAATTCTTTCTTATATGCCAGTCATGTCTAGTTATCTTCAGTGTAAAACTTCCTGCTGAGCCCCAAACACATATACACCTGATGGTTCTCAATATTTAGATCATCCAAGGATCAAACAAACTCAAGGCAGATCATACCCTACATGGGGGCTCTTATTTCTACTTTTGTCCCTGCCACTATCCCCACAACTCCTGCCTCCAGTTTTCTCCATCACAGTAACTGCTGCCACCAGCTACCCAGTCCCCAGGGCCAGAATGAGGACAGAATCTTGCTTCTCGTCTTCTTCCCACCCCAGTCCATTACTGCATCTAGCTTATTCTATCCACTTTGTATCACTAGGATCTCTAGCTCCCATTCTGCCCCTTCTGTGGACGTGGCTGAGTTCCAGTGGTAGGAAAGATGAATACGACATACTGACCGGTGTGCTTGGGGTGTTCAGCTTTCCCTTCCCCTGTCCGGCTCCATTACCCATCTCCCCTACATACATTTATTAGTTCAAATGTCTCCTCTAAGAGACTTTCCCTCTCTAGTTTAGATAGTGTACCCCCACCTCTGTCACAGTACTTCCTACATACACTCTTCTATGGGTGTGGACTACTTGGGGCTTTTGACACTGTGTCCTAAAAACAGTATAGGATCTAGTAGGTAATATACCATAAATGTTCATTGGATGGATGCATGAATAAATTAGCTTATAGTCTCATAGATAAAAATATTGAAATACCTTATTCTTTAAAACTAAAATAATGCACAGACTTTATATAATTAGAAAAATACAAAAAGGCAAGAAGAAAACTTTCAAATTTGTTACACCAAGCTAACTACAATTTATTTTTATTTTTGTAGACTTTTGGCCTTTTTTCTATGTATGAATGAATGTTATGATAGCATGTGTGTATCTGTCTGTATTGATAATTGTGGGTGTGCGTGTATGTGTGGGTATATGTGTATTTTGTAAACTGCTTTTATGTTAACACATCTTGCTTTGCCATTAAATGTTGGGCATGCATTTAGTTTGCATGCATTACTTTTGCGGTTAACAGGCAAAATCATAAAAAAGAAAATTGATTCTCTAATTAAACTCGATTTATAAGGAAAAAATGTCCAAATCATAAGGACCATCATGAAGACTAAGCAAAGTGCACTCAAGGGCATTTCCCTTGAAGAAAGAAGCATAAATTAAAGGAATCAAAAACTAACCTACTTTTCTAGCTTGAAATCTTTAACCATGGTTAGTGCTGCATTTTCTGATCCAAAGTCATCATGTTTTTTTAGCAGGGTCAGGGCTAAATTGAAATCTTTAATAACTGTCAATGCCAGTAAGACCATAGTGTTAAATAGCCTTTAAAGTACTGTACTTTCTAGAACAGTTTAGGCCCTACGTAGCTAAACCAGATACACTTGAGAATATAAGCCCTGTGATTTTCAAGTATAACACATATCATACTGTATTCTTATTGTGATGTTTCAGGTAAAAGTGTTACTATTAAAGAAAGAAAGGGGGGGTCTCCAAAATAAACCCTAAAGGAACGATCTTCCTTTGTATTTAACACAAGTTGAAGTTCGGAAAACTCCTGTACAAGTAGAAGCCATAGAATTTTTAGTTATTATTAGTTAGATGCCAGTATTTTTTTTTTTTTAATGCTTTAAAATCATGCTTTAAAATGTTTTGCAGTGATACTGCTTCCTCTCATTCTTTTTCTGGTCACCTTACCTTTCATCTCATTAACTTAACGGTCTAGAAATTCATCATCCCCTTCCAGAAGCGCTATTAGGCAGCCACCCTTCAGTAATTTCAGTAACCAGCTTTGGCAAATGCCTCAAGTTAATCAGTGACTCTATAGCCAGATCCAAGTTCATGAAAAAATAACCCCCTTCCGAGGAGCTCATCACTGTGGTGGCTGTGCTCTCTGCTGGAGGAGTGGACGCCCGCACTCTGGAGCATAGAGCGGGGCCTGTCTCCACTGCACGATAGTCGATGCCGATGGGGGCCGCACATACTGTTTGGGAGTAAGTATGCAGAAACAGTAATTAGTGCAAGCCTGGATGCCTGTAGGAGCCGGATGGAGGACTCGGGGGAGGGAGGCTGGGGTGCCAGTGTTAATGAGCTGCCCTAGGGAACAGCTGCTGCGTACCTGTGTCCCTCCAGCTGAATGCTCTGTGTGGGAATGTGAGCCTGGTGTTGCTTGATCTTCCCGTCTTTTTCAAAATAAACTGAAAGATGGATTATGTCTGTCAAATCTCTCCAATTTTTAAGTATTAGCCACTATTAACAAAGAGAAGTACAGATGCTGAGTCCAAGGCTATGGCCTGCCAGCCGAAGGCCTCCAGCACGGACATTAATACAAACTTCTAGTTTCTACTTATTTTTAAGTGATCCTTTTTATCACTGTAATTATTGTTCTGATCAAGGATTCTCAAAAGAACTGTCCTATTATTTTTGGTGAACCAGGATGAAGCATATTTAGTTGGTAATTTATAAATAATTTTTTAAAAGATTTTACTTATAAGAGAGAGATTGAGAGAGCATGAGACGGGGGAGGGTCACAGGGAGAAGCCGACTTCCTGCTGAGCAGGGAACCCGACACAGGACTCTATCCCAGGATCATGACCTGAGCTGAAGGCAGTTGCTTAACCAATTGAGCCACCCAAGCGTCCCAATAAATTACCTTTTTATAAACACACCAAGACCCTTTAACAGTGGGCATTATACCAGGGCATTACTAACCATTGCTTTCATTTAGAGTTGTAGAATACTGAATCTGAAAGGGACCTTTCAGGGCAAGGGAAATGACCTTTATCGTGCAAGGACCTTGGGTCAAGCCATTGATGTGGGTTTAAGAGGTGGTGGTTTCCTGGTAACAACCTCTCGAGGTCCAGAGTGCTTTGCCTTGTTGGGCGTCTGTGACTGTATGGAGCCTGGGAATGTTCTAGATTGAAGTGCACTGGAGTATCTTTAATTTATAATCAACAATACAAGTGAATGGTGGGACTTCATATACATGTATTTCCTTATTCTTTGAGTCACATTCTTACTCTTCATCCCTTCCCTTGTCTTAATTATTTCCCATTCTCTGTGCCTAATTTATTGTAAAGTATGCTTCTAATATAATAGCTATGAAACTAATGGTTCCTGCTTAAATCATGAGGCAGGTTTAGGGGTTGTATCTTCCTGTGTGTAGCCCCAATTTATTTTTCTGCCAGTGAAGTGACCCTTGAAGAGAATGCCTAACTGCTTCGGGGTCACTCTGGTCTAGTTTGTTGGTCTATGTGGTAGCAAGATGTTAGATAATCACATGGAAGGGACTTTGTAAAAGGTCTGTCTGAAGGTAGATAGAACTTCCTTATACCTCTAATGCTCCAGACACCTATAGGAGGAGCTAGGTTTTCTTACCTTCATTTTAGAAGCTCAGAGAGATTCAGGAGCTTTCCCAAAGCCCCCAGCTAATAGCAAATGGGACCAGTTCAGGTCTTTACCTTAGATGTGTGTGATTTTCCACTTTACCTCACAACTATGTTAAAAAAAAAAAAAAAAGAAGAAGAAGAAGAAGAAGAAAGAAAAAAGGCAACAGTAAATAAAACCCCACCATAGCTAATTTTGAGAAAATAGATTGTAATTGTGCCTAAAGCCCATACACTTAAGTATGAACAGCAATGTTTTGTTCCAAGCATCAACTCGGGTTTTTCATCAGGTTTTATATCCCTTAATCCTACAGTTAGTTTAAAGATTTATTTATTTTAGAGGTGGAGGAGGGCAGAGAGAGAGAGAATCTCAAGCAGACTGTCTGCTGAGCACAGAGCCCAATGCAGTTTCAGTCTCATGACCCTGAGATCATGATCTGAGCCAAAACCCAGGGTCTGATACTTAACGGACTGAGACACCCAGGTGCTCCTCAACCCTACAGTTTTATCAGTGCTGGGCTTTATAAATAATTTAAAATATAATATAATAAATATTATATATTTATATAATATATTACTATAATTATTAATTATATTATTTATTAATAATTTAAAATATGTCGATATGATTATAACATATTTATATAATAAATACATATTATATATAATATTTACTATATTATTATTTACTATTATAGTCATTTTCTTAAATTAATAGTCATTTTCATATATATATATAAAATAACTATAAAGGAAAAGGTGAAGCATATTGACTGAGACCATGATCTGACCTGAGGTTGATCCCGGTCCCCACCTAACATACTGTGTGGTGTTGGTCAAGGCAATCCGTGTAAGCACCCTCTTCTTCCATTAAACAGAGATGGTGACTGTAGTGGCTGCCTCATGGGGTTATTATGAGGAAAAAACGAACTTGTCCATGCACTTAATGAAAGTTACTTGTGCTGCTGCTGTTGCTGTTCCTTCCCTTAATGCTTTGTTGCTCCTGAGGTAAGCCTGTTGCCCTTCAAAAACTTGTATCATTGACCTTTGAATTTCTTTTCCACAGACAACTTTAACGGCTAAATGGGGATTTGTAACTTCAGTAGGATGTCTCCTTTGGGGTGGATCCCTGAAGGAACTTTGTGTTGATGATAAAGACCTTTGAAGTTTATGAAGAAATTTGATTAAGTCCAAATTGGTCAGTAGAAAACTTAAACAAAGCTCGAGGGCTGAGTTTTGGTATTGACTGTTGCTGGATGGGTTGGTACTAGTACCGTGCCCGGAGGAGTATGCATGGCAAGCTTCTCCCCGCGTCCGCTGCCACGTGTGGGCTGTGGCCTTGACCAGCTCTTGGCGGATCACCAGTGTAGCCGGCTCCACACAGCCTTTGTTTCTCTGCCTAGCTTTTCCGGCTCTTCGGCCCTTGGCTCCCCAGCGATTTTTCTGAACCACGGGTCTGGCCAGGCTGCTTCTGGCAAGGCCCAGGCCATTGCCTCCACAGTGCCCAAAGCTGTGCCTCCCTTGTTCACAGGCTTCCTCCACAAACGGCCCCATATCTGCACGCCGTCTGTACTACTGTTAGCTTAATAGAGGTCTTCTGAGGACTTCTGTCCTTGTTTATTTACTTAGCCAATCTTCTTTAAGTAAATGTGTAGCTATTAACATACGGTCCTCTGTGTACCTTTTGAAGTTGCTAGAACTGCCCTACACTTTGGGGAACAGTAGCGGCCGGAAGAGAGGTCCAAGCAATTTATCTTGTGCTCAGGACTCTCCCTGACCCACCCAGTAACCCAGCCCCTCTGGCTCGCTCTGTCTCCTTTCCTGCCATTCTAATCGGCAAAGACTCAGTCTGGCGCTTTCATTGCCCTCCTCAGGCATTCCAGCTCTGCCCATGTCCCAGCTCAGACACCCACTGGCTTCCATCACTGTGCTGTTGGAACCGTGTCTGGATTTTTTGTTTACTCCCTTCTACCTGAGCGCTCTAGGGCAGGGTCTGGGTCCCCTGGCCCTGTTTGCATCACAGAACCCTCTGGCAGAAGGCCCCAGTGACCCAACTGCATTACGCTGCTTTCTCTCAACCGTGTCCACTGTGCCCTCCTCCTAGCATCACCCTGATCTCTGACGTGCCATGTCTTTTTGCACATGTTCCCTCTGGGGAATGCCATCTCCCTTCCTCCTGTAACTGCCTCTTGCCCTGATCCCAGCCTGAGATGATTCTCCTCCAGGCTTACCCTTGTTATCATGCTTCTTTAAAAAAAATAAATAAATAATAAAGAAAAGAGGCAGCAGCATGAGAATGGTTGTTGGAGCCAAGGTATGAGAACACGGGGCTGGACCAAAGAGCACATTTTGGAGACAGGCACGAGACAGAGCTCTCAGGCACCCCCAGGACTTTGAATTTACCCTAAAACCTCCAGGGAGACATCGGAAGGATTTTAATACAGCTGGGTGAAAGTGATCAGATTTGTATTTTGTAAGATCACTTCTGCCTTCCCGCTGTTTCGTCTTGGCTTCCTTTCAGGACCACTTTTACTGTTTCCTCCGTAAATACCAGCTTTCCTACAGTCCAGCACTTGACCTCCTTCCCCGCTCACATGCCTTACCACACCCATTGCTACTGGACAGCAGCCTGTTTGGCAGTAATTACTGGTAATTGTGTGGGCTGCACTAGAGGGATCTTGAGATAGGTGAGGCTGGAGAAACCCAGTGACTCATCAGAAACAGGGTGAAGTACTGAAAGGATTTCAAAAGAACCATTAACAGGCTTTCAGAAGTGAAGACAAATGATGACTGAGTCTGTTGAGTTTGACAACAGGTCACTTAAGAAAATCAGGGGCGCCTGGAGGCATACTCAGCTGCCTTCTGCTCAGGTCTTGATCGTGTGGTCCTGAGATTGAGCTCCCCGCTCGGTGGGGAGCCTGCTTTTCCCTCTCCCTCTGCCCCTGCTCCCTGCCTGGTTGTTTGTTTTGTTTTGTTTTCCTCTCTCTCTCTTTCAAATAAATAAGTAAAATCTTAAAAAAAAATTTTTTTAAATCAGCTTCAAAAAAAAAAATCAGCTTCACTGAAATAGGGAGGAAGGGAAGAAGGTTAGTATCTGAGGCGGGTTTAAGAATGGGTGTATACTAAAAGGTTAATAAAATCAGAAGGGAAGAATTCAGGAATGAAAAGAAGTTGGAAGTTATTCTAACCCAAATGTTAACAATATGTTCTGAAGGGAAGATGAAGTATGGGAAGGGAGCTTTAGGGAGAAACAAAATCCAGAGGCTTTTATGTTTAAGGATGGGGAGATTCAAGTAGGTTTGTGGATTAAGAGGAAAGGACTAGAGGCATGGAGAGGTGGGGTGTAAATAATGGAGGAAATTCCCCAAGCATTAGGACTGTCGGAAATACAGACAAGAGGGTTAAAATGGGTAAAAGAAAAGTGTCTTGGGGCGCCTGGGTGGCTCAGTGGGTTAAAGCCTCTGCCTTCAGCCCAGGCCACGATCTCAGAGTCCTGGGATCAAGCCCTGCATCAGGCTCTCTGCTCAGCGGGGAGTCTGCTTCCCCCTCTCTCTCTGCCTGCCTCTCTGCCTACTTGTGACCTCTGTCTGGTAAACAAACAAATAAATAAATAAATAATCTTTTAAAAAAAGGAAAGAAAGAAAAGTGTCTTTTTCTGAAGAGAAGTATGCTAAGAGGGACAGTGCAGGGGAGTGCATTATCAGGATGGTACAATGGAGAGTGTTCAGAGAGGAAGGTTGGTAGGAGAGAGAGGTGGAGAGCTTGCAAAAACAGAGGTCTCGAATAGCTACCACTTGGAGTAGTACAGGAAGTGAATTAGAGGGGAGTAGGGAGCCCCGTGAGGGAGGGTTTTCTTGGCCAAGGTTAGGTGCCTTTGATTTGAGTAATCCATTAAGCACAAATAAGAAAACCCAGCAACATCCATCATTGCAAGGGAGGAGTCAGCAAGACTGTTTCTGGGAGGTGTTTGGAGGGACCGGTGGAGTAGGAGGATCAAAGCATCACCTCTAGGGGGCAACAGTGAGGGTGAGATGGAAAGATTGGCCTGAAGTGTGGGAACCCCAGAGGGGCTAATGGCTGGAGAAAGTGGGGGAATGAGGGGTCAAGTTGAGAGTAAAGCTGGTACAGAAAGGGGGAAGGAATGGGTGAAGGGGAGGCAGAAGGACAAGGAGGGGAATTTCCAGAACTTCGAGGCTTTTTTCCAGAAGGGTTGACTTCTGGGAACTAATGACCAGGAAAACCCAGTTAGCCAAAAAGAACCATTCCAAGAATTAGGTTAAATAAACTTAAAATAAACTTACAGTCACTCTAATCTAGAAGGAGAAAAGATGAAGTCATATCCTCTTCCTTGCTCCCCCCCCAATCAAGTAGTAAAAATAAACAAAGGCTGGAGAATTGTGCAAAAGAGCTGGAAAGAGGGGGACGTTGATTCCTTCCATTTGGTCTCCAGAGGCTTAAGAGTTAAGTAATCAGATTGGTTCCAAATGAACTTTAATTTTCTCTTGAGAAACAGGCCATGTTAATTCTTCGTTCTTCTTTCTTTGCCCTCAGAGGCATAGGATGAAGACTCTGCCTACATGATAGGAGGAGATTTTATGTGGGAGGCTATTGCTGAGGGAGACAAGCAGGGTGTACTAGTGCTCTGAACACCTGAGAAAAGGGACATGAACATCCCCATCAGGATGCCCTGTTTGTGCAACATACTTTTGAGGTTTCTCATCTCAACATACCTGAGGCTTCCCAAGGTTGGGGTGACCTTGTTTGGAACAGAGATGGAACCTACCACCTGAGACAGTAGAGAGGCCATTCAGGGCTTCTGTCTTGTATGTTGCTGCTGGTGGAGAACCATTCCCAGAAGCATGGCTGAAGGGAGGTGGCTGCCCTGTGATGTTGCCTGAGCATGGAGCTCAGTCTTGGTAGTGCTGTGAGCCTCCTGACGAAGGGTGTGGGAGGAGGAAAAATGGGGGGGGGCAGCATGTGCCTTAAGGGCCACCTAGGGCATCTGGGTAATACTACTTAAGCTTCATTAATGAAACTGAAGTCGAGGAAGTAGTTGACCTATGGTCTGAGACCTCTGACTGTGGATGGGTCCTCCTTGGAGTTGAGTGTTCATAAGAGAAGAAGCGGTCAGCTTAGACTGGCTGCAGCATTCCCAGAGATGGGATGTTGGGGCACATTATTCTATTTGCTGGGCCTCAGATTGGACATAGTAATAATACTTATCTCTTAGAATTATTGTACAATGGAAGGTCCTTGAAACGGGAATCACATCTTTTCTCTTCAGGTCACTGATAGAGTTCATTGGCATTGCTTAAAACACAAGGCCACTTCTGTGTTTGATATTAAAAATATTTATGACTCTGACCCTGTTTTCTGTGATATTTTGAGAATACCTCTCTCCTTTCTAGTTACTTCTTTCTCTAGCCAGTCCAAGGTGTGCAGTGCTTACCCAGTTTAAAGGACTGGCTCTGGCTCCTACACTACACACTACAGACTGCTGCAGAATAGGACACTCACTCTGGCGACAAACAAATCCAGAGGCTTCATTCACCACCCACTGGAAACCCAGCAGTCCCAAGGGAAGAAGTTTGGGAGAAGAGGCCCTCTTACCAAGTCACCCCAGATTCCTGCCCCAGGCTGAGATATTTCTTCTAGAGAGAATAGCATTGGCTGGCAAGAATGCTTTATGCCAAAATTGACCTTGTCCCCCTCTGCCCTAACCTATTAAAGTTCCTGAGAAACTTACATGTAGCCATTCCCTTCCATGGTATGCCTGGTGTGGCCGATAGTTTGGTCTAAGTTTTACCAATGGCACACTCTGCCCAAATTGACCTGCTCCTAAAATAATCATGGCATTCATATGGATCCCAGGTCATTAATATAGACCATTTCCTCCACTGCCTTGAGAGTTTCTTTTCAAGAAGGGTAGGGTGGGGAGAGGGGTATTGTCCTATGCTGTGGTCTTATCTCTATTAAGACCACCTTAATTAGTCAAAGATGCTCTAATAATCTTGAAAATCTCTTCCAAAGAGAGGGTATTAGTCACAGGATTCCTTCCTCCTAGGAAATCCTTTGGACCTTATACAGATCTTTCCTCTCTCCCACCTTCTAACCCAACAGGTTGTAAGCACAAGTCGTCTTCAAGTAAGGAATGTCTAATTATATCTCCCTCCAGTATAATAAATCCTACTAACCTTACATCTACAAAATAAAAAGGACTGCTTAAATGGTCTCCTCAGGCAATTGAATGTCTTTGTCACCAAAAAGAGAAGTAACTGGTAATTGCTAGGATAGCATCTCTCCTTAAAATCTTTATTGACTTGCAGTTTGCACAATTTATATTTTCTTAAATGTCCAAGGAGGAATGAAATCTTTTTTTTTTTTTTTTTTAAAGATTTTATTGACTTACTAGTTGGGTGAGGAGGAGCAGAGGAGCAGAGGGAGAGGGAGAAGCGGACTCCCTACTGAGCCGGAAGCCCAACACAGGACTCAGTCACAGGACCTCAGGGTTCATGACCTGAGCCAAAGGCAGATGCTTAACCAGCTGAGCCACCCAGGTGCCCCTGATGTAAGCTCTATACCTAATTCCTCATTCCCTTGAAGTCTTAGACAGGGATATGTGTCAACATGAGCTTTTAGCATTTCTTGGAATGCTTCTTCAATGTTCATGCTTACACAGTGACTTTCCCTATGTGGGTAAACAGAGAATACATGAGCAGTCCTTCATGAAAGTCAGTCCACAAAGTGATAAAAATGTGTCTAGTGTCATAACCAGGAAGTGAACTGGGGAATAATTTAGAAATCAAGGTGAAATAAGGGGGGGGGGGGTTGTAGTGTGGTTGAAAGAACCCAGTGGTCACCTCAGAAGATCTAGTCCTGGCTGTGATGCTGACAGACTGCAGAGTCCCATTCCCTTATATCTAAGCAAAGTTAGTTGAATTAAATGATACCCAATATTCCCATCAGCTTTCATATTTCTGAAGGTAATCTCCGTGAGGGGAGGGTCACGGAGAGTATATAGGAAGTGGGTGTATAGGAATTGTTTCTGAAGGAGGCAATGCCATCTGGCCGGAGACCATGAGAAACACACCTAAAGTTGAATGAGTTGGGTTGACTGCTGTAAGGGAGAACACACACCATGGGACCATGGGCCATCTCAGAAAAAGGGTGCTAGAAAGGTATAGGATTTAGATTTGTGTTAGGTGATACAGGGAAGGATTTAAGGAAGTGGGAATTTGTTCTAGATTAGATGCTATCAGGAAGCTGAAGTCCTGCTGTGATTGGGTGTCTTATCACTCTTATCTGACAGGAACTAGACTAGAGAGGCAGACTAGAAAGGTTAATGCTGTAATAGGTAAAGAAGCATAGTTATTGGGCGCCTGGGTGGCTCAGTGGGTTAAGCCGCTGCCTTCGGCTCAGGTCATGATCTCAGGGTCCTGGGATCGAGTCCCGCATCGGGCTCTCTGCTCGGCAGCACCCTCTCTCCTCTCTCTCTCTGCCTACCTCTCCATCTACTTGTGATTTCTCTCTGTCAAAAAAAAAAAAAAAAAAAAAAAAATCTTTAAAAAAAAAAAGAAGCATAGTTATTCACAGTAGCCGAATTGGAGGGATGTTGGTCATTTTTATGGCTGGACAATGTTCATGTTTTTGTTTGTGTTCAGATATAAGATCTCAGAGTGATCTTGTTTTTGTCACGATTCATCATAGTCATAGAACAGTCTTGTTTGATGTTGAAGTTTTGTGAAATTGTTATGTTCAACAGGAGAATGCCAGGGCCTAGCTAGGAGTGCCAGGCTAGCTCCAGGTGTCAGGGACTGCTTTTCTCTTTCTCACGGGTAAACTTGCCAGCAAATAATTAGGAAATCATGTTATTCAGTGTGGATATGTGCATAGTAGTTGCCTTCTTTTCCAAGAGTTCGAGTGAAGCATACTTGGTTCCCTGTTACAAAATACAGTTAAGATGGGCAAACTTTTAAGTGTTAGAAAACTGAAAGAGAGTTGTATATTCATCAACCTCTCTGGAATGATTAATTTTCTTCTAAGTTAATTTTTAATGGGAAATTTTATACTACATGGTGAAAATACTTCAAAGATTCAAGGAAGGCAACAATGATATTGTTAGGATAGGAAGACAAACAGTGATGTCTTTCCTAAAAAGGGCAACATGGGTTTTATATAGCAAAGTTGTAACCGAATTTCTCCTCTGAGGACACAGTCCCACTTCTGGGAATATATCTTACAACTATACCTGTACATGTGTGAAGTGACTCGCATACAAAGTTATTTGTCACAGCCTAGTTCATAACAGCACAGTCTTGGAAACAACCCAAGTATCCATCTATAGAAATGATTATGTAAGCTCTGGTAAATCCACAGAGTAAAGTACTGGGTAGCTATAAAAGAAAGAATGAGGAAACCATTTATGTACTGACATGGAATGATATCTAGGATATATTGTTAAATGAAGAAAACAAGATAGAGAATAGTACTGTCTTTTGTAGAAATGGAAAACAAAAAGAATATATATATTTACTTATATCTATATAACACTACAAAAATATATAGGAAATGAATAAAGTCATCTATAAGGGAAAAGGATGGGCACAGGATGTGGTGGACAGAGATGTCAGTGAGAGGAAACTTCTCATTATTTGCTTCTTAAAATATAATTTTGATGTTTGAATCATAAAAGTTTTCTACTCCAAAAAATAAAATAACTTAAAGATATAGATGATATAAAATATGTCATTCTTCCATTCCCCAAAGGTAAGCATTCTGATCGCCTTCATATGTAACATTTCAGAAGAGTCCATTGCACTAGTCAGGGATCTCCAGAGAAACAGAACTGAAAGGATATGTATATATAAATATACACAGATTCATTTTAAGAAATTTGGCTTACATGGTTGTGAGAGTTTACCAGTCTGCAGTCTGTCAGGGAGGCTGGCAGGCTAGAGACCCAGGGAGAATTTGATAAAGTAATCTCAGGTCTGAAGGCTCCCTAGAGACAGAATTCCTTCTTGCTCAGAAGACCTCAGTCTTTTTCTCGTAAGGCCTTCAACTGATTACACAAGACCCATCCCCATTATGGAGAGTAATCTGCTTTACTGAAAGTCTGCTGATTTAAATGGTAATCATCTTGGGAAAAAAACACCTTCCCGGCAACATGTAGACTAGGGTTTGACTAAAATATGGCTATGTTGTTGTCAAATAAAGTTAACCATCACACCCATGTACAATTATATCTATATTTGTTGTGTTTTTTTTTTAATAGAAATGGCAGCACATCATACACACTGATACATACCTTATCTTGGATGCCAGCTCTCCATGTTTTGAAGGAGTAGGAGTAATCTCCAAGGAAATAAATACATGTCTCGAGTATATGAAAATTGATAATCCTGTATTATGAAAGATATGATTTATATAAAAGGGAAACAGGGACTTTGAAAGACATTTGATAGTCATTCATGTTTACATTCTCTTAAAGTTTCCACAAACTGACAAGGAAAACACTGACCCCACAGTCACAAAGAGCCAGTTCATGAAAGAAAAGCTGCAGCAGGAAGAAAACATGTGAAAATTGTTCAGCACACAAACACTCAAAGAAATGCAGCTTCAATTTTTATTAAACTCTTTTTTTGAAAAAAGCGTAAGCAAGAGTGTTAAGAAACTCTAATGCAGACTGCAGGGCTGGTGTCAGAGTGAACGAAAGTCTTTCAAAAGCAGCCCGGGAGGATGAATCACAAGCTATAAAATCATGCCCTTTGGCCCAGTGATCCCTTTTCTGGGAACTAATCTCAAGGAAGTAATTCAAAAGATGGTGAAAGGCGTAGACCCGGAGGTTGATCACTGTAACATTTGTACACTTGAAGGAATGGGAACAAGCTAAATATCCTGAGGACACGGGAATCCAGGCTCTTCATGATTTATTACTTCCATGAAATTAGCCATTAAGAATCAGTACAAAGATGGCAACATAGCAGATGTGCATAATTTAATGTTACATATCACAATTATATCTTGCCCTGATGACAATGAAAAGGAAATTATATATAGACCAAAATATAAAAACCTAGAAACCGTTTGATCCATTGGGATTTCAGATGTATTCTTCACAGTTCTAAAGATTGGGAGGTCCAAGATCAAGGTGCTGGATTTGTCTGGCAAAGACCCACTGCCTTGTTAATAGGTGACTGTCCTTTCACTGTGTCACATGGTGAAAAGGGATTCTTTTATTATTATTGGGCACTCATTATTTATATTTATATTATTGGGCACTCATCCCAATAACAAGGGTTCATGACCTAAGCACTTCCCAAAGGTCCTTTATTGAAATACCATCACATTTGGGGTTAGGTTTCAACATATGAATTTGGGGGGGATACAAACATTGAAGGTATAGCAACACTGTTATAAACTGTTTACGTAACTATAATATTTTAAGATGAACAATAATCTCTGCTTGGAAATTAACCATCTATTGATTAAGTCTGGAGTGATGCTACAGTACCTTCAGATGTTAAGTATGTATGAGAGAACAGAGAAATTAGGAAGCTGACCACATTCCCATGTCAATAAAATTAGGTCTCTTTCTAATATTAAAACAACTAGTATTACTTTGTAGTTATAAAAGGTATTCTGTTGAAATTGTAATAGTGCTTCAACCACATAAAAACCCATTGAAGTATTGTTTATCTTGTCCAGCTAAAGGATCAGATCAGTTTTTTCCCCCATTGAATACAAATGCCCAATAAATAAAGACCAAACGAGGAGTAAATATTTGGTGTAAATGCTTCATTGTGTTTTTTCAGTTTCATGTCCCATCTCATGATCTTTTCCTCAGATTGAAAGACAGGTTCTCAGTGTCTATGGACCTCTGCTTTCACTTTTTGACTTATTTTCCAAATTTGGAATACATTGGTAGAGACGATCTTCCCAGTGGGACCTTTCCCAGTTAGTACAATGGATTTGCCAAGGAGGGAAGAGACGGTTGTTAAGTGCTCAAGTCCCTGCTTGTGCCTGCCAGGAAAGTGAATTTGGTGTTGACTCCTATGACGAACATGTTTTTCAGGGTGGATCACTTGTACACGTTCTTTGTTCAGTGGTCTCCTGACGTCTATGGGAAAGATGCCAAAGAGCAAGGCTTCGTGGTGGTGGAAAAGGAAGAACTGAACATGATTGACAACTTCTTCAGTGAGCCAACCACCAAGAGCTGGGAGGTGAGCACTCAGGAGGGGCTGAACCGTCATGGTCCTTAAGCTACAGTATGTAATTGAAGTTTTCTTGGGTCTAGACACCAAGAACTTCTTGGCTGGCAAGAAGTTAGGTTTCTTGTGCACTTTGGAAGTGATCAGGGGAAAAGCTTTATTCCTCTGTTTGAGCTAGTTTTATGTGTCAGATAAATGCCACACTGCTGGGTCATTTCGCTTTTCCTTTTAAACACTACTGATGGCTCCCCTTTATGAACAGGATGAAGTTCAAGCTCCTTCATGTCGCCTGGAAAGCCCTTCATAATTTTTTTGAGCATTTACCAAGCTCTTCCCATGTCAGGGGCACAATGGATGAGATAAGCAGAATTTACTATAGATGAATCCTTAGAGTATAATGAGATAACTGCCATTGTAGGTGAAATGCCAATTGCTATAGGAGCATGGGGCCAGGCCCCTGAATAGAGCCGGGGGATCAGGGAGAGCCGCCCAGGAGGAGTGATTAGAAATGAAGATCAGAAGGAGGGGTTTGGGCAGTTGGGGTGGCATGGGACATGGGACATGGGACACGGTCTGGCCAGAGAGGAAAGTCTGTGCAGAGGACTGACCCAGGGGAGAAACAGAGCATGTAGCACATTTAATAAACTAGGAGAAGGTCAGTGTGGCTGGACCGTAGGGTACAAAGCTAAAGGAGGGGCGAGAAATGAAGCAGGGAAGGGAAGCCAGCAGAGGTTCATCACAAAGGACCTATGAACCCTGTGCATATTCCTAAAGGTAATGGAAGGCATTGAACCCTTTTGACTCTGGAGAATTATACACGCATATGCATCTCATACAGCTCTTTCTTGATGGCAGATGTTCAAGGATTGGAGTTGGACAACACTTGAGTCTCGAAGACCCATTAGGAGGCTCTTTTCAGTCGTCATTGTTGAGAGCTAATGGTTGCTGAGAGTGGCAGTGGGGATGGAGAAAATTGAGTGCTTTTGAAAGATAATTAGAAGGTGGAGTATACAGGATTTTGTGAGTAATTATTATATGTGGAAACTAAGGAAGACGTCAAGATTGATCTCTTGGTTTTCAGAGTGGGAACTGGAGGGTAGTGGTACCTGCCCTTCACTGAGACAGGAGCATAGCAAAAGTATTAGATTTAGTAAAAAATGCTCTGCATTCTGGGTTTAATCTAAATTTGAGGTGTCTGGAATTTCCAAGAGACAGCTGAAAATAAAACTTAGGAGAAAGATCTGAAAATACACTTTTGGAAATCCTTAGCAAAGTTGAAGTTATGAGTATAGATGAGGTCATCATAGGAAGAGTATATACAGTAGGTAGGGAACGGGGTTCAGAGCAGAACCATTAAGGACACCTGCATTTAAGGGGCCAAAGGCAGTAAAGACCACAAAGGTGACTGAGAAGGAAAAGCCAGGAAGGAGGTAAAACATAGGGAGAGTCATGTCTTAGAAGCCAAGGGAAGAGAATGTTTCAAGAGGAGGGTAACAGTCAGAATGACTTATGTTACAGAGGAGTCAGACGCTAGGAGCTGAGGTATGTTTCCTGGGTTTATTTTTTATTTTTTTATTTTTTTATTTGACAGACAGAGATCACAAGTAGGCTGAGAGGCAGGCAGAGAGAGAGAGAGGAGGAAGCAGGCTCCGTGCTGAGCAGAGAGCCCGACACGGGGCTCGATCCCAGGACCCTAGGATCATGACCTGAGCCGAAGGCAGAGGCTTTAACCCACTGAGCCACCCAGGCGCCCTGTTTTCTGAGCTTAAAACTGAGGTGGTGGGTGCCTGGGTGGCTCAGAGGGTTGAGCCTCTGCCTTTGGCTCAGGTCATAATCTCGGGGTCCTGGGATCGAGCCCCGCATCGGGCTCTCTGCTTGGCAGGGAGCCTGCTTTCCTCTCTCTCTCTCTCTGCCTGCCTCTCTGCCTACTTGTGATCTCTCTCTCTGTCAAATAAATAAATAAATACATACATCTTTTTTTCAAAAACAAAAATAAAAACTGAGGTAGTAGTTGGTGACTTTGACAAAAGCATTTTCATTAAAGTGGTAAGTATAAAATTTAGATTCCAGTGGTTCAAAGAATGAGTGGGAGATATGTAAGTAGAACTAATAGAGGTGGGAAACAACTCACATTTGGTTTTGGAGAGTAGAAATGAGATGATAAGCTGGAAGAAGTGAGGTGGAGAATGTTTTCCCGCTCCTGAGAGAGACTTTAACCTTTTGGATGAGGTCAGTGGGAACGCCAAAGTCAAAGTTACAGAAGATACGGACAGGAGGAAGGGAATGATCAGGAGAGCAGATCTCTGAGAATCGCCGGAAATGTGGGGGTAGGGATAGGATTGGTCTTAGGTGGGCGTGGGTTGTAGAAAAGGATAGAGTGTATACCCAAAAATGCAGCTTCAGTGGTGGTATATCGTGGCATTTTTCAAATAATGGTTTCTTTGAGGTGAAGGAGGAGTTAGAGGAATATGGAGAAGGTATGAAGCAGCAGTTACAGACACTAGGAAAAATGCTAACAGAAGACTGTCATGGGGCGGCTGTCTGCTTTTGAGGGCACCGGACTTTCCTCGTGGCCCCAGGCTGCAGTGAGCGGTGAGATTCTCCAGCACTCCCATCCTGGTTTTATGTTCGAGTGGGCAGTGGGATCCTTCCAAGGCCAGAACCTTGCCAGTTTGGGATGAGCAAGGGTGATAAACCTTCCCCTTGGGTCTGATCCTTTCTGGAACGCTGGGTCCTTTTATATGTGTGCAAGGACTGACACTTCTTTTTTGTCACCCCCTCGTGGCCTGAATGTGCGGCGGGCACACACACAGCTGCCTGCGGCAAACTCCTACCCTCCCTCAAGGACCCTTCAAGTGACTCCTTTGTCACTGCTGTGGTGCTCTCAGTCCATCCCCTGTCCTGTCCTCCCACGGCTCATCCTTCAGAGCTGTCTGGTGGACCGCACACCAGTTTACTTATTTCCATGTCTCCCGCAGTTCACAAAGCTTCTTGCTTGAAACCCTGTTTGAAGATATTTAAGCCTATCGGCTCTTCTTTCCTTGGCTTTATCTATGAATTTAGGGTTTTTTTTTTTTCCAGTTTTTGTTCCTGTCTCTGGCCAGTGTTTCCCAGTCGGTTTGCTGGTTCCTTTTCTCATGCTGTTCCCTAGGAGTTTGTCCTTGACCACCTTGTCATCTGTTACATCTTTCTTGGCTGAGCTCAACTCTTGTGGCTTGGCACTGCTGACCCCTGCATCTGCCCCCGCCACATACTTCTTTCCCCCGAGCGGCTCCCATTAGAGCTCATAGCTGCCCCACAGGCCCTGGTGGAAGAGGTGATGTGATACACGTATTCTGGCCAAGGCACCCAGGAATATCAAGTCCTGTCCTCACCTCATCTTCTCTGTTCAAGAGGCCCCCATAAGGTATGTGCACAGATGAAGCAAAGCCAGGAAGTGTGCATTTTCTTATTGAGACGGTGGCTTCTCGCTCTAGTATGGAGGCCCAGAGGGAAGGTGTAGATTGCATTAGGGACTGAATCCTCGCCTGATGAAGGCCTGAATATCTTGAGCCAAAGCAGCCGTCTTTAAGAGCTATTCTGCCTCTCTGCTCTAATCCCATCCTTGAATCTCAGCTCTTGGCAACCCCAGTGGGAGGAGAGGCCACACTTACCAGCACCAGAGGAAAAGGAGCTACAGAGGTATGCAGGGAGAGAAAGTTCTGCTAGATGACCTGATGTGGGCCAGGCCTTCTCGGGCTGAGCCGCTGAAAAGGAAAGGGAGGGCAGATTCTTTTCTTTTCTTTTCTTTTCTTTTTTTTTTTTTAAGATTTTATTTATTTATTTGACAGAGAGAGATGACAAGCAGGCAGAGAGGCAGGCACAGAGAGAAGAGGAAGCAGGCTCCCTGCCGAGCAGAGAGCCCGACGCGGGACTCGATCCCAGGACTCTGAGATCATGACCTGAGCTGAAGGCAGTGGCTTAACCCACTGAGCCACCCAGGCACCCCAGCAGATTCTTTTCTAGAGAATACTGTCTACATCTGTAGTGGAAGAGGAGGAAGAAAGGAAGGAATAGAGAAGGAGGAAGAAATTCATTGGCCTATTTTAAGTTCCTTGTGCTTGCGCTGACAACTGGAGAAACAGGTGGCTGGACTGGTCAGGCCACCTTATCTCTGTTTGCTTGCCATATGACAGAGTCCAAAAGTGCAGTGAGTAGAAGCATGCTGGCCATAATCCCTCCATGCAGGAGCAAGCTCTGCACACTAGCTTTACCGTAAAGCCAAGCCACTGTGAGGGCACCGCTCCTCCTCTGTGGGTGGAGAAGAGGCACCTTCACTCCCCCAGAAGCTGGCAGGTGTCTGATCCTCAGCATGTCCAAAACAAAGACTCTTGCCCACAGACTTGCCTCTTCTCACATATTCCCATATTAATTAGTGGTGTCCCAAGCTAGAAAACTTGCTACCATCCTAGATTCTTTTCCTTCGTTATCTAGTCAGAGTCTTACTGTGATTCTCCATGGTGCAGGACCTCTACTTCCCTCCACCAAACATGCCTCAGTCAGCCCGTCTGCACCCTTCACTTGGACTTCCAAGGGCACCTCTAATCCCAGCCCAACCACCAGCCTATTCTTCTGTACAGAGTTTCTTTAAATAAGCTTTATTTCCTAATTTTATATAAGTAACACCTGCTTATTGTGGAAAAATTTAGAAACTACAGAAAAGCACAATGCAGAACATTTAAAAATAATGTGACCACACTTAACACTTTTGTGCATTTTATTCAATTCCTTTTTTCTCCCTCACTTATTTTAGGATGTTATCTAGGGGGTGAGGGGTAGGGAGTCTTGCTTTTTATTTTTGTAAAAGGCATTCATACTGGGGCGCCTGGGTGGCTCAGTGAGTTAAAGCCTCTGCCTTCAGCTCAGGTCATGGTCCCAGGGTCCTGGGATCGAGCCCTGCATCAGGCTCCCTGCTTAGTGGGGAGTCTGCTTCTCCCTCTGCCTCTTCTTCTATCTGTCTCTCATGAATAACTAAGTGAATAAATAAATAAATAAAATCTTTTTTTAGAAAAGGCTCTTATACATGTTCTGTGCTATTTTACTTGCTGAAATAACGCCTGTGAACATATACTCCCATGCTTATGACACTCCGTGCCTCCCCATCGCCTAGAGCCGTCACACCCACTGGCCAATCATCAGAATCACCACTTGGTGAATTTTTTTTTTTTTAACTGAAACCTACACCTTTACCACTAAAGATGTTAGTTAATTCAGTAGGTCTGAGTGAGGAGTATCAGAATCTGTGTTTTTAAAAGCTCCTTTTTTAAAAACAAAATCTGTGTTTTTAAAAGCATCCAAAAAGATGATTTTGAAGAATAGCCAGGTATTAGGAAAAGTGGCCTCTAGAATAAGTTCTAAGCTTCTTCTTCTTCTTCTTTTTTTTTTTTTAAAGATTTTATTTATTTATTTATTTGACAGAGAGAAATCACAAGTAGATGGAGAGGCAGACAGAGAGAGCAGAGAGCCCGATGCGGGACTCGATCCCAGCACCCTGAGATCATGACCTGAGCCGAAGGCAGCAGCTTAAACCACTGAGCCACCCAGGCGTCCCAAGTTCTAAGCTTCTTAATGGCATTACTGTTCTTTATTTTCGCCACTTCTGTCCTTCCCCAGCTTCATCTCAACTTCTCTTGCTTTCTATTCACAAGCCATAGTGAACCATAAGAACATAGCTCAGTTTTCTTCCTGTACTCTCCACCTGGACATCTCCCCACACCCTACCCTATGCTCTCAAACCCAAGCCCCATCACCTCTGTGTGAATTAGCCATCTCCAGACTCTCTGGGTGGCCCCTCCCACCTTTGAGTTGCTACTATTAGCATTTGTATTACATGGAATGGCATTCATTTATTTATAAATGTCTCTCAGACACTTGGGGGGTGCAGTTTGTTGAGCATCAGACTCTTGGTTTTTCAGCTCAGGTCGTGATCTTGGGATTGTGACATTGAGCCCCGTGCGCAGCAAGGAGTCTGATTCGGGTTTTCTCCCTCTTTCTCTGCTCCTCCCAATCATGTTCTCTAAGATAAATCTTAAAAAAAAAAAAAAAGACCTCTCTGCTGTCTCCTCACCCACTTGAATCTGAGGACTGCTTTGTGTCCCCAGGTCTGGCAAATTAGCTGGCACATGGCATCATAGAGAAGGCAGCCGGTAAATGCTATCTCTTGCAAAGGGTCGGTGCTGAGGAGAGAATGCTCACAGGCACAAAATCCAAGTGATTCTGCCCCAGGTTGTGTCGTGGTTCTTGCACTGAACATAAGTTCTAGTTCACCTGGGTCTGGTCACTGAGTATCTGGCAGAGTTCTCATTAGAACAGACCCTTGGGATGAGCTATGCCACAGTCCCTGACCCCCTCAGCAGTACCAAAGACCATTTTGATGTGGAAGAGTCACAGAAAGATCGCTAAAAATCGATCCAATGGTAATCTGCATTTTTTTCCCAACCCCCTATGCCATCGAATCCAGAAAGCAGAGGAGGGCTGATCGTGCTTATTAGTCACTAAGGGTAAATGTTCCTTTGCCAGCTCTTTTGAAAAACTGAACCTAAAGTAACATTTTTTTCAGCCTCATATAAACCAGATGTTCTCCCATTCTTTTAAGTTCCTCATATCTAACAAACATGATATGGTATTGAAGTGAAATACCATTGGCCTAAGTATAATGAAACTACCTCGGGTCAAGGCTCCCTTTTATCCTTCCTTCAAGATTCAAACCTGTTGCTGGCAACATCCATAAAGTTTTAAAATGGAAATTTAGCTTTAGAGAAGGTGCTGGAAAAAACTCCAAAAAGGCAGGGCTTGAAGAGCTAGCTTAGCCAGAGGACTATAAGGAAGAAAAATATAAGAAGACAAAGAAAAACAAACAAACAAACCAAAGGAGTTTTGTTTCAGTTAGGAAACTTACCGGTTTCAAAGGTGAAAGTGTCATTTTACTGCCTCACAGCTATGCCTGACAGGAAGTGTGTGTTTGCTCTAAATCCTAATTTGGGTGTGTTCCTGCAGAAATGCTGAACCCTCTCCTGAGGGAAACAGAAACTCAATTATGCCGGAAGCTAGATGCAGCACAAACCATTGTAGCTCCTTGTGGCCGGCAGCAACAGTGGTGGGGCAGCCAGGAAAACGCTGCTTCTATCTCATTAGCAAGCAGACGGTTCTCCCCCACTCAGGATGAGAATCCGAAGGTTGCCCTTGGACGTTCAGATTTTCTATTGTGCCAGACCTGACCAAGAGCCTTTTGTGAAGGTATGTGGGAGTCCTTGAGAGCTAATGAGGTGCTGGTGATTCCTCCAAGATCCGCCACTGGGTATGTTTCCAAATGCCTCCTAATTAGAAAGGATGTGCTGACATTTCAACCGAAGCAGGTATTTTATTTGTTTTGGGAGATGGATATGATGTGGCTTGTCCCTCCTCCTTGGAGTAAAAAAATCCACATTTTAGTTTTTTCATTCAGCCCTGTTTGTACCTCTGTTAAATGTAGAGTTCACTATAAAAATATGTGCTTTATTTAATACACTTAAAATCCTGTGACTGTGACTCTTTGACAGGGTTTTAGGTAAAGCCCCATGAGAAGATAATAAAATATATTAGTTAATTTCCTTACCTGTAAATCTGGGTGGCAGGTACTTTATATCTGTCACTGTACAAATTGCAAATTGAGTGGCGTGTTACCTGGCAACTTTGATTAGATGTACATAAATGCCTTTGATTAGATGTACATAAATGCCTTTTCTCTATAATGCAAAAGTCCACTGACGTTAGTACCCAGGTATTTTGATGAATTAGTCACTATATCATTTAGTGACTTCTCCAGATGTTAAGGGGGACAAAGAATAGATTTTTAAGTTGAAATTGACTTTGTTCATTCATAAGCATAGTTACAATGAAATAATAAATGTGTACAAAATCAAGTTTCTCAGTTTTGAAGGAAAGGTTATTTTGATAGTTTCTGAATTGTACATAAAGAAATGTAACCTAATTGTAACTTAGCCTAAAGCTTTGTGTTTCTTTGTATTGCTGCTTCTGGTGGATGTTACCATTTGTTATTTCTATCAGGGTTTGTGGCTTTGTGCCATAGCCTTGAGAGAAAACAGGAGTCTTGATTTTAAAAAACTATCCTTATCTCCCAATTTCCCTATCTATAAAAGATTACAGAATGATTGCTATTAGCTCCTTAACAATTCAAACTTAGATGCAGGCTAAAAGAGAGTAATTTAGGGCTTTTCAGGGGTCTAGGTCACCTGTGGAATCAGGCATAATAATTCACACTCCATGAGCACTCAGCAGTGGTAGTAAAAGTGGAAAAACCTGTGACTTGAATTTGTACGCACTTAGTGTCTCCGCTACACTGTGTTAAACTCTGCATTTGCTCAGAAATTGTAGCTGAAATTAGCCCTTTTCCAAAAGTCCCGGTTCAGTTTATGTCCTACTGCTAAAATTCCACCCGTTACAAGCACTTGTGTGCCTGAGGTCATTTTTAGCAGGCGAAGGAAAAGCAGCTATATCAGGTCTGGGGGTTTCTCTACATTTCAGATCATCACCGTTGAGGAAGCCAAGCGCAGGAAGAGCACTTGCGGTTACTATGAGGATGATGAGGAGGCCGCTCTGCCGGTCCTGCAGCCCCATAGCGCACTCCTGGAGAACATGCACATCGAGCAGGTGGGCTCTCCCAGGGGACTCAGGACCCTGGGTGGGGCGGGGTGGGGGGTGTTCCTAGGCCTTAAAGAAGCATTTCCCATCCCTGCCTGCACTTGCTCTTCTCACGGGGGGGGGGGGGGGGGGGCAAGTTCTACTGGAAGAACACCAGCAGCCTAACCAATACCAGCATCTGAGAGGTTACATTAGCTCTCCCTGTCACCTCTTCGGGAGTTTGGGGACTTGGCCAGAAACTGTATCCATCTTCTAAGTCCAAATGAAAACCCATTCTTGTCTTCAATACCAATTTTTAAATTATCCTACTGTAGTACTAATGCATATCCCTAACACTTAAAAAAGGATTCAGATTTATCCTGGTGATTACTACAGAGTTCCAATAGTTTTAACTTACAGGGATCAATAAAGGTTATATAGCAAATACACTTTACTAGCTGTATGGAAACTACCAATCACTAGGAGTAATTTTCCTTTTTCTGTGATTTCCTTTGTTCACTTTATATTTTCTGAAAACCTGCAACTTTAGTTTTATGAAATACTGTAATGTGCTGTATTTGAACTGTAGTAAGGAATCTCTTGCATTTCTCCTGTTAGCTTAGAAACCTGAATTTCAGAGACCTTAAAGAATCAAGTTCAACTCCCTCAATTTGCAAATGAATCTGTGAAGGCTCAGGAAAGCCAAGAGATTTGACCAAGCAGCTACAGAAATGGGGTTCATGCTGATATTACAACTGATGTTAAGCATTCTGAAGACTTCAGTACTTCATAGCCTCCTTTGTTGGTATTTTTGAAGAGAGATGCGTTATTGGTATTTATGGGAGCCAAGTTTAAGCTAAATGTTAACGTAAGTGAAAGATACAGCAAGGTGAATACAGACTTCATTTGACTACTAGCACAAAACACCTGTGTTCTTTGCTCTCCCTTCCGTGGGAAGCTGCACTGAGTTGTCAGTAGCAGCTCTGAGCTTATGAGCATTTAGAAAGAACAAATGGAGAACCATGAACTGTTTGGTGAAGGTCAGGTTGAAGTGTAAAAGGGAAAGCAGGTATCTAATTCCTATCAGGCTAGGTGCTGTATCTCCAGATGTACAGTTGCCTGGTGACCCCTCATTCAAGTCCCTAAGAGGGACTGTATGCTCTGACTGGCATCCCTGCCAAGGTAGCAACATCAAGGAAGAGATTTTTCCCTTCTATTTCCTGGGGTATAGTTACAAATATTTGTCAGATTAAAAAGGAGCAACATGTGAGTAAGGGTGATTTTGAGCTTGAGCCTCAGGTACTTGCTTAGTGGTACAAGCTTATTAGATTTGTGGACAGATTGTATATTTACATCTCCATCTTTGGATTTGCAGCTGGCCCGACGCCTTCCAGCACGGGTACAGGGGTATCCGTGGAGACTCACATACAGCACATTAGAGCATGGGACCAGTTTGAAAACTCTCTATCGGAAGTCAGCATCCCTAGACAGTCCTGTCCTGTTGGTCATCAAAGATATGGATAATCAGGTGAGGCTTGTTCATCTCACAGAAAACATTTTGTGATGACGATGTTCAAACTTACACAATAGTAAAGAGGCCAGTGTAAGAACTTGCCATCATCCAGAGTTCATAGCTAGCAGGACTTTGCCACATACACTTCATAGGTCTTTGTTGGTTTTTCTTTGCTGAAGTATTTTTTTTTTAAGATTTTATTTACTTATTTGACACAGAGGTCACAAGTAGGCAGAGAGAGAGCAAGAGATGGAGGGGAGGCAGGCTCCCCACTGAGTAGGGAGCCTGATGCAGGACTTGATCCCAGGACCCCAAGGTCATGACCTGAGCCCAATGCAGAGGCTTAATCCACTGAGCCACCCAGGCGTCCCTTGCTGAAGTATTTTAAAGTAAATCCCAATTATTATGTCATCTCACCCCAATATACTTCCAGATGTATCTATAGAAAAAAATGGAGTGTATTTCCAAATACAGTTACATAAAGGAATTCTTTTTTCCTGTGCTCGCCGTATAGTAGGAAGCAATAATGATATTCTGCAACCTAAAGCTGGAAAAGCTGGACAGAAGTCAAGTCTGGATTGGCAGATAGTGCAGAAAAAAGTTCCAGTGCCATACCAGAACTCTTTACAGGTAGCTGAACTAGTGCCCACAAACCTTGCCTGCGTGCTTGCCCAGATGGAGAGCAAGTCAGGGCTGAAGTGTGTGGCACCTGAAGGACCCAACGGTTACAAGGGATATTCTGTACCATTGCTCCTCGCCCTTTCTCTTGGTCTTGGAGGCAGTAGTGAATTCTAGATATTAGCCCCATGCACCCGGACTAGTATTCTGTCAGCATGGATGTGAGTGGAATCTGGGCGGTTTTCTTTCATATACTACCCACTCCGGTTTTTGCTCCACAAAAGGAAGACATCTTTCAAGATTTAGTCATTTCAGTTTGGTCTCTGCTATAGCAAGAAGAATTTTCTTTACATTTTTAAGATGTAGATGTCATTCTTTTCTCTTTCTGGCATTGAAGCAGGTTTTGTTCAACAGCTTTTCACTTATTCATATGTTGAGAAAATGTATGAGTGCCTGTTGTATTTGGGGCACTATGAAGCATTGCTTGCTCTGAAGCTATATGATTGTGGGCATTTTAGGGAAGTTGATATTTGCGATCATAATTTGTCTTGGGAGAAATTAGCAGAGAGATGGGGGTACTGGAGGCACTGTCTTTCTCAACTCTGATCTTTCCTGTGACTTTATTGCTGTGTTATTATAGATAAAGAATTGTGAGGATTAGTTTACCTATTATCATTGTTGTTATTACTTCTTTTTTTTTTTTTAGATTTTATTTATTTATTTGACAGAGAGAGATTACAAGTAGGCAGAGAGAGAGAGGAGGAAGCAGGCTCCCCGCTGAGAAGAGAGCCCAATGCGGGACTCGATCCCAGGACCCTGAGATCATGACCTGAGCCGAAGGCAGCGGCTCAACCCACTGAGCCACCGAGGCGCCCCTGTTATTACTTCTTGATTGATGACACTTTATTTAAACATTATCCAAGTGGGTACGGTCAGGTTAAAAATTTTTAAATAATAACAACAAAGGCTTAAAATGGAATTACATAGGGATTTAGTGAAATGTTAGAGTTGTTTTATATGAGCTATGGTTAGATGGTTTTATCACATACAAACCCTCATCATAAGTACAGATTAGTTCTACTAATTTACCAAAAGATACCAAGTTTGTTGGGGAATGTGTTGGCAGCACAGAGCAGGAATGCAGCACAATTTCACCTGCACCCAGTGACCCCCCAAGGCAAGAATGTGGCTTTGCTGTGTTTGAGAACAGGGTAGAATAACACCTGTAAATTTATCTGGGAACAAATTATGTAAAATTCTAATTTAAAAGCATTATGTATGTAGAACAGCACCAAAGGGAGCTCTGCAGAATCAATAGTCAGAGAAACAACCATAACTGGTAGAAACTATAAAAACAACAGTCACTTCAAGTCTCTAAAAAACTGCTGTGATATATCCTCAAGGAGTAGGTCCCAAGCACTTCTTATCCCCTACCCAAGACCTATGTTTCAGAGGCTAAATTCCCAGTAAGTATGGCTTGGAGGTGGAGGATTATTTTCTTCTACCCAACCTCTGTTTGTAGGGGATATGCTCTACCTTAGGCATGGTAGAATGAAGGAATATCAAAAGCCCTTGCCGAAGCTCTTAGAGCAGAAGTTCTATGACCAAGAGCTACTACCCCTGCCTGCCACCCTCCTCATAAAATATAAGTGTTCCTCTGAGGGAAGCAGCCACTATGCAGCCCCTGGCTCCCCGCTCTAGGAGAAGAGGCAGATTGTAAGACTTAGAGCTCTGCTAACCTCCTCCCATGAACACACCACGTTACAACTGTACAACAGTTCTCTCTGAAAAGACCTGCAGACTAACAGAACAAATGTTGTATAACGTAGGACGGGGCTGGGAGTGGGGTAGGGTGGGGACAAAAAAAAAAGATGGGTAGGAGGGGCAGAAAAGCAGTCTTGACAGGACTCCGCCCCATCCTCCTAGTGACCCACAAGAGGGAGAGAGATCACAAAACATGCACCTCCTCTCTGAGAAGTGAGGGGTCAAGTCCCACATTAGGCATACCAGCCCATGGGACCTGTACCAGAAAGGCAAGCTCCCAGAACAACGGTCTTTGAAAACAAAGGCTAATTTTGAAAACGAGGCTGATTTTTGGGAGAGCAAGAGGGCTGTAGGAAAGGGAAAATAGCATTGTTGAAGGGCTCACACACAGACTCACTTGCTCTGAGTCTCAACACAGAGGCAATAGCTTGAGAAGCACCTGGGCTACACGT
Organism: Mustela nivalis; assembly: GCF_964662115.1. Lineage (NCBI taxonomy): Eukaryota > Metazoa > Chordata > Mammalia > Carnivora > Mustelidae > Mustela > Mustela nivalis. The sequence goes on along the minus strand of NC_139024.1, from coordinate 73,949,310 downwards.
GAGGGAGATTTGTTGACTAGTTGACTAGTTGACTAGTTTCAGAGAGTATACCTGAGAGCAGGGGTCTGGTTTTTGTTTTTTTTACTGCAAACCTGGTGCTGATGGGTGCCATTTTTAGTGCACTCAATTTCCCTTGCTAGTACCACCAGCTCACTCCACATTCCCCTGTGGCTCCAACCCACCGGGCCAGCCATCTGTTCACCCAGCTTGGCCTTTGCCCCGCCATACCCGGCCTTCAGGCTGGCCCCAGCTCTGTGCTCATCCACCACAGCCTCTCGAGACGTAGCACACAGACTTTCCCCAGCCCTGCACTCATCTACTTGTCTACTGTGGCTCCCACCAGATCCCTTGCACAGGCTCCCTGAGCCTGTACTTGTCTACCACACCCCCTGGCCTGTCAGACACAGTGGCTGAACTTGCCCTGGCCTAGCCCCTGTCCACGGCATATCTTTAAAACAAAAACAGACATAGAGCTCTGAAGCTGTCCCCAAAGGAACAGACTTTATTTAGAAGAGTATGGACAAGTTCAAGCCAAAGAGAACCCTAGAAAATGATGACTGTTTGGGGGTAAACAATTAAGAGGAGGCTGGTAACTGCATAAAGACAACAAGCTAAACTGAGGAGCATCTAGTTGAGCAGAGAGAACCAGGAAGAGAGATCGCTAAGGAGGGCCTTCCTAGAGTTAGGAGAAACTTCATAAACTGGCCAAAGAAACTACCCCTGCAGGGAGGGCCCAATTTTAATCAACTTAGACTGTGGAGTAACTTATACCACAAGGCACTGTGGAAAATAGAGCAATCATCAGGCAATGGATGGAGTCTGATTTATACTAACTTAATTCCAGATAAGGTACTGAAATGTTACTTTGATATTGCTCAATTACATTTTCCCATTTTTATGGTAATTTTGTTATAATATTACATTGATATATATTAAAAACCCAATGATAAATTGTGCATTAAGGAGGGCACTTGATGGAATGAACACTGAGTATTATAGGCAACTGATGAATCATTAAATTCTACCTCTGAAGCTAAGAATATGCTATATGTTAATTAAATTGAATTCAAATAAATTTTAAAAAATAAAAAGATTACTACTTCATGTAATGGTTTTCCACTAAAGAAGCTGAGAGAGAAGAGGAGAGCAAATACACATTTGTAGGTTTTATTATATGAATCTTTTTTTGGTTTTTTTGGTTTTACCACTTCTGGCTGTCTCAACTTTTTTTTCCTCCATGGATTCCTTTGTTCTGTTTTTGTTAATATATTAAATTTTTAATGGTATAGACTCAACAATATCATTATATACATACCATAAAATTTCTTTCAAGATAAATGAATAGAGGAGAGAGGGAGTCAAGATGGCGGAGAAGTAGCAGGCTGAGACTACATCAGCTAGCCGGAGATCAGCTAGATAGCTTATCTAAAGATTGCAAACACCTGAAAATCCATCGGCAGATCGAAGAGAAGAACAGCAATTCTGGAAACAGAAAAACAACCACTTTCTGAAAGGTAGGACCGGCGGAGAAGTGAATCCAAAGCAACGGGAAGATAGACCCCGGGGGGAGGGGCCGGCTCCCGGCAAGCGGCGGAGCAACCGCGCACAAAATCAGGACTTTTAAAAGTCTGTTCCGCTGAGGGACATCGCTCCAGAGGCTAAACCTGGACGAAGCCCACGCGGGGTCAGTGTGGCCTCAGGTCCCACAGGGTCACAGAAGGATCGGGGGTGTCTGAGTGTCGCAGAGCTTGCGGGTATTGGAACGGGAAAGCCTGCTACAGAGACAGAGCCGACAGTAAGCTCACAGCTCGGTGTTACCTTGAACCGGTCGCAGGCTCAGTGAGCTCGGAGCGCGGACGGAGGTCAGGCAGACGGGAGTGACCGGGCGCTGTTCTCTGAGGGCTCACTGAGGAGTAGGGCCCTGGGCTCTTGGCTCCTCCGGGAGGGAGACCAGGAGGCCGCCATTTGTATTCCCGTCCTCCGGAACTCTACGGAAAGCGCTCAGGGAACAAAAGCTCCTGAAAGCAAACCCGAGTGGATCACTCACCCCGGCCCCGGGTAAGGGCAGTGTAATTCCGCCTGGGGCAAAGACACTTGAGAATCACTACAACAGGCCCCTCCCCCAGAAGATCAACAAGAAATCCAGCTGAGACCAAGTTCACCTACCAAGGAGTGCGGTTTCAATACCAAGGAGAGCAGCAGAATTCCAGAGGAGGAGAAAGCCAAGCACGAAACTCATGGCATTTTCCCTGTGATTTTTTTTAGTCTTGCAGTTAATTTAATTTTTTTCTTTTTCATTTTTTGTTTTTTTTTTCTCACCTTCAGGTAAAAAAAATTTTTTTTAACTGTTACCTTTTTCTTTTTTAACGATTTTTTACTAGTTTATCTAATATATATACTTTTTCTTTTTTACATTTTTCTTAGGTGTTTTCTTTTTTTTTTTAATTCTTTTCTTTTCTTTTTTTTTTTTTTCTTTTTTTTTCTTTCTTCCTTTTTGAACCTCTTTTTATCCCCTTTCTCCCCCCTCACGATTTTGGATCTCTTCTAATTTGGTTAAAGCATATTTTCCTGGGGTTGTTGCCACCCTTTTAGTATTTTACTTGGCCTTTCATATACTCTTATCTGGACAAAATGACAAGACGGAAAAATTCAACACAAAAAAAAGAACAAGAGGCAGTACTGAAGGCTAGGGACCTAATCAATACAGACATTGGTAATATGTCAGATATAGAGTTCAGAATGACAATTCTCAAGGTTCTAGCCGGGCTCGAAAAAGGCATGGAAGATATTAGAGAAACCCTCTTGGGAGATATAAAAGCCCTTTCTGGAGAAATAAAAGAACTAAAATCTAACCAAGTTGAAATCAAAAAAGCTATTAATGAGTTGTAATAAAAAATGGAGGCTCTCACTGCTAGGATAAATGAGGCAGAAGAAAGAATTAGTGATATAGAAGACCAAATGACAGAGAATAAAGAAGCTGAGCAAAAGAGGGACAAACAGCTACTGGACCACGAGGGGAGAATTCGAGATAAGTGACACCATAAGACGAAACAACATTAGAATAATTGGGATTCCAGAAGAAGAAGAAAGAGAGAGGGGAGCAGAAGGTATACTGGAGAGAATTATTGGGGAGAATTTCCCCAATATGGCAAAGGGAACGAGCATCAAAATTCAGGAGGTTCAGAGAACGCCCCTCAAAATCAATAAGAATAGGCCCACACCCCGTCACCTAATAGTAAAATTTACAAGTCTCAGTGACAAAGAGAAAATCCTGAAAGCAGCCTGGGAAAAGAAGTCTGTAACATACAATGGTAAAAATATTAGATTGGCAGCTGACTTATCCACAGAGACCTGGCAGGCCAGAAAGAGCTGGCATGATATTTTCAGAGCACTAAATGAGAAAAACATGCAGCCAAGAATACTATATCCAGCTAGGCTATCATTGAAAATAGAAAGAGAGATTAAAAGCTTCCAGGACAAACAAAAACTGAAAGAATTTGTAAATACCAAACCAGCTCTATAGGAAATATTGAAAGGGGTCCTCTAAGCAAAGAGAGAGCCTACAAGTGGTAGATCAGAAAGGAACAGAGACCATATACAGTAACAGTCACCTTACAGGCAATACAATGGCACTAAATTCATATCTCTCAATAGTTACCCTGAATGTTAATGGGCTAAATGCCCCTGTCAAAAGACACAGGGTATCAGAATGGATAAAAAAACAAAACCCATCTATATGTTGCCTCCAATAAACTCATTTTAAGCCCGAAGACACCTCCAGATTTAAAGTGAGGGGGTGGAAAAGAATTTACCATGCTAATGGACATCAGAAGAAAGCAGGAGTGGCAATCCTTCTATCAGATCAATTAGATTTTAAGCCAAAGACTATAATAAGAGATGAGGAAGGACACTATATCATACTCAAAAGGTCTGTCCAACAAGAAGATTTAACAATTTTAAATATCTATGCCCCCAACGTGGGAGCAGCCAACTATATAAACCGATTAATAACAAAATCAAAGAAACACATCAACAATAATACAATAATAGTAGGGGACTTTAACACTCCCCTCACTGAAATGGACAGATCATCCAAGCAAAAGATCAGCAAGGAAATAAAGGCCTTAAACGACACACTGGACCAGATGGACATCACGGATATATTCAGAATATTTCATCCCAAAGCAACAGAATACACATTCTTCTCTTGTGCACATGGAATAGATCACATCCTTGGTCCTAAATCAGGACTCAACCAGTATCAAAAGATTGGGATCATTCCCTGCATATTTTCAGACCACAATGCTCTAAAGCTAGAACTCAACCACAAAAGGAAGTTTGGAAAGAACCCAAACACATGGAGACTAAACAGCATCCTTCTAAAGAATGAATGGGTCAACTGGGAAATTAAAGAAGAATTGAAAAAAATCATGGAAACAAATGATAATGAAAACACAGCGGTTCAAAATCTGTGGGAGACAGCAAAGGCAGTCCTGAGAGGAAAATATATAGCGATACAAGCCTTTCTCAAGAAACTAGAAAGGTCTCAGGTACACAACCTAACCCTACACCTAAAGGAGCTGGAAAAAGAACAAGAAAGAAACCCTAAGCCCAGCAGGAGAAGAGAAATCATAAAGATCAGAGCAGAAATCAATGAAATAGAAACCAAAAAAACAATAGAACAAATCAACGAAACTAGGAGCTGGTTCTTTGAAAGAATTAATAAAATTGATAAACCCTGGGCCCGACTTATCAAAAAGAAAAGAGAAAGGACCCAAATAAATAAAATTATTAATGAAAGAGGAGAGATCACAACTAACACCAAAGAAATACAAACTATTATAAGAACATACTATGAGCAACTCTATAAATTTGACAATCTGGAAGAAATGGATGCATTCCTAGAAACATATAAACTACCACAAATGAACCAGGAAGAAATAGAAAGCCTGAACAGACCTATAACCAGTAAGGAGATTGAAACAGTCATTAAAAATCTCCAAACAAACAAAAGCCCAGGGCCAGACGGCTTTCCGGGGGAATTCTACCAAACATTTAAAGAAGAACTAATTCCTATTCTCCTGAAACTGTTCCAAAAAATAGAAATGGAAGGAAAACTTCCAAACTCATTTTATGAGGCCAGCATCACCTTGATCCCAAAACCAGACAAGGATCCCACCAAAAAAGAGAGCTATAGACCAATATCCTTGATGAACACAGATGCGAAAATACTCAACAAAATACTAGCCAATAGGATTCAACAGTACATTAAAAAGATTATTCACCACGACCAAGTGGGATTTATTCCAGGGCTGCAAGGTTGGTTCAACATCCGCAAATCAGTCAATGTGATACAACACATCAATAAAAGAAAGAACAAGAACCATATGATACTCTCAATAGATGCTGAAAAGCATTTGACAAAGTACAGCATCCCTTCCTGATCAAAACTCTTCAAAGTGTAGGGATAGAGGGCACATACCTCAATATCATCAAAGCCATCTATGAAAAACCCACCGCAAATATCATTCTCAATGGAGAAAAACTGAAAGCTTTTCCGCTAAGGTCAGGAACACGGCAGGGATGTCCATTATCACCACTGCTATTCAACATAGTACTAGAGGTCCTAGCCTCAGCAGTCAGACAACAAAAGGAAATTAAAGGCATCCAAATCAGCAAAGAAGAAGTCAAATTATCACTCTTCGCAGATGATATGATACTATATGTGGAAAACCCAAAAGACTCCACTCCAAAACTGTTAGAACTTATACAGGAATTCAGTAAAGTGTCAGGATATAAAATCAATGCACAGAAATCAGTTGCATTTCTCTACACCAACAGCAAGACAGAAGAAAGAGAAATTAAGGAGTCAATCCCATTTACAATTGCATCCAAAACCATAAGATACGTAGGAATAAACTTAACCAAAGACACACAGAATCTATACTCAGAAAACTATAAAGTACTCATGAAAGAAATTGAGGAAGACACAAAGAAATGGAAAAATGTTCCATGCTCCTGGATTGGAGGAATAAATATTGTGAAAATGTCTATGCTACCTAAAGCAATCTACACATTTAACGCAATTCCTATCAAAGTACCATCCATCTTTTTCAAAGAAATGGAACAAGTAATGCTAAAATTTATATGGAACCAGAAAAGACCTCGAATAGCCAAAGGGATATTGAAAAAGAAAGCCAACGTTGGTGGCATCACAATTCCGGACTTCAAGCTCTATTACAAAGCTGTCATCATCAAGACAGCATGGTACTGGCACAAAAACAGACACATAGATCAATGGAACAGAATAGAGAGCCCAGAAATAGACCCTCAACTCTACAGTCAACTAATCTGTGACAAAGCAGGAAAGAATGTCCAATGGAAAAAAGACAGCCTCTTCAATAAATGGTGCTGGGAAAATTGGACAGCCACATACAGAAAAATGAAATTGGACCATTTCCTTACACCACACACAAAAATAGACTTAAAATGGATGAAGGACCTCAATGTGCGAAAGGAATCCATCAAAATCCTTGAGTAGAACACAGGCAGCAACCTCTTCGACCTCTGCCGCAGCAACATCTTCCTAGGAACAACGCCAAAGGCAAGGGAAGCAAGGGAAAAAATGAACTATTGGGATTTCATCAAGATCAAAAGCTTTTGCACAGCAAAGGAAACAGTTAACAAAATCAAAAGACAACAGACAGAATGGGAGAAGATATTTGCAAACGACATATCAGATAAAGGACTAATGTCCAGAATCTATAAAGAACTTAGCAAACTCAACACCCAAAGAACAAATAATCCAATCAAGAAATGGGCAGAGGACATGAACAGACATTTCTGCAAAGAAGACATCCAGATGGCCAACAGACACATGAAAAAGTGCTCCATATCACTCGGCATCAGGGAAATACAAATCAAAACCACAATGAGATATCACCTCACACCAGTCAGAATGGCTAAAATCAACAAGTCAGGAAATGACAGATGCTGGCGAGGATGCGGAGAAAGGAGAACCCTCCTACACTGTTGGTGGGAATGCAAGCTGGTGCAGCCACTCTGGAAAACAGCATGGAGGTTCCTCAAAATGTTGAAAATAGAACTGCCCTATGACCCAGCAATTGCACTATTGGGTATTTACCCTAAAGATACAAACGTAGTGATCCAAAGGGGCACGTGCACCCGAATGTTTATAGCAGCAATGTCCACAATAGCCAAACTATGGAAAGAACCTAGATGTCCATCAACAGATGAATGGATCAAGAAGATGTGGTATATATACACAATGGAATACTATGCAGCCATAAAAAGAAATGAAATCTTGCCATTTGCGACAACATGGATGGAACTAGAGCGTATCATGCTTAGCGAAATAAGTCAAGCAGAGAAAGACAACTATCATATGATCTCCCTGATATGAGGAAGTGGTGATGCAACATGGAGGCTTAAGTGGGTAGGAGAAGAATCAATGAAACAAGATGGGATTGGGAGGGAGACAAACCATAAGTGACTCTTAATCTCACAAAACAAACTGAGGGTTGCCTGGGGGAGGGGGTTTGGGAGAAGGGGGTGGGATTATGGACATTGGGGAGGGTATGTGCTTTGGTGAGTGCTGTGAAGTGTGTAAACCTGGTGATTCACAGACCTGTACCCCTGGGGATAAAAATATATGTTTATAAAAAATAAAAAATTAGTTAAAAAAATTAAAAAAAAAAGATAAATGAATAGAGGAGAAAGTGGACATTTTCTTACATAACCCCAATGCTGTGTACCTAAGAAAATTAACAGTAATTCCTTAGTATCATCCAGCCCCTAATCCTTAAATAGATTTTCAAGATTGCTAGGAAGGTTTTTTAGTTAAGAAAGAATATATTTAGAATCACGAGAGGGTGAAAGTAAGGTAGCTTTTCCTTTTCATTCCAGGAAAGGACCCACTTCCGTCTGCCTATGGCCATTGCCCTTCTGTCCTGTTTTAAGCACATGCTTTTTAAAGTAGATGCCTGTCTCAGTTGTATTTTAGTTTTTTTACTGAAAGATCACCAGGAGAAGGAAATGGATTTTTGATGTTTTTGTTAGTGTTTTGTTTTTATTTGTTCTTAGCAGCTGTAGAGAAGGGTTTAGTAGCAGGAAGTATGAAGAACTTAGTTAGAAAGAGTTTAGAAACTTTTCCCCTACCTAATTTTTAGTATTTCAAGTTGCCAGAAACTAAGTGTAACTGGTGAAGAAGAGAGAGATTCTACCATGGTGATAATCCAATTAAAATAATTTTCAAAAGGGGCGCCTGGGTGGCCCAGTGTGTTAAGCCTCTGCCTTTGGCTCAGGTCATGATCCCAGGGTCTTGGGATCAAGCCTTGAATAGGGCTCTCTGCTCGGCATGGAGCCTGCTTCCCCCTCTTTCTCTGCCTGCCTCTCTGCCTACTTGTGATCTCTGTCTGTTAAATAAATAAATCTTTTAAAAAAATAAAATAATTTTCAAAAGCTACGACATGTTTCAGATAACCTCCATTTAAGGCAGTGTTTCTCCAGTGGGTTTCTGAAGTAGGAGGTGTATGGGAATCACTTAGGGATGTTTGCAAAATATATATGTTCATTCTTGCCAGTCTTACCCTTTGTAAGCACTGGTCAGGATCTGAGCAGGAAGACAGGAAAAGAAACAAAGACAGTGAGAAAAAAGAAGACAGTGAGAAAAAAAAGAAAACAAAAAAAGCAGAAAAATTACTGGTTCAAATACAACTAAATCATCCTGAAAGTCCATAGTCTTATGGCATTTTTATTTTTTCTTAAAAGCCATCTTAAGCCAAGAGATGTTAGATCAGTCATGTTAAGACACAATCCTTTTTTTTTTTTTTTTTAAGATTTTATTTATTTATTTGACAGAGATCACAAATAGGCAGAGAGGCAGGCAGTGAGAGAGAGAGAGGATAGCAGGCTCCCCACTGAGCAGAGAGCCCAATGTGGGGCTTGATCCCCGGACCCTGAGATCATGACCTGAGCTGTAGGGAGAGGCTTAACCTACTGAGCCACCCAGGCGCCCCAAGGACACAATCTTAATAAGCATATTGCCAACTCATTTTTATAAATTGAAAGAAAAATGTATTTTCTCTGGGGAAATTACTGGCCATGAATGCACTTATAAAACACACAGGACACATGATTTTGTTCTTTCAACCACTCACTTCTGTGTGCAAGGTGTATCTTACTGTTTAATGTTCCTAGTATGTCATCTGTATTCACAAGAGGAAATCTGACCCCATAGGGATCTTCAGAAATGTTTTAAAATTGGAACAATTGCTGGCCTTTGACAAATACATTCTCTGAGCCACTTGAGTTCCAATTAGGAATAAGGACATTTTATTTGTTTGTTGGTTGTCTTTTTAACTTAAGAGCTCTAATTTAGTAATGTTCTTTGCTGAAAGAGGTTTAATGATAACTCAGAACAGGATTGTGTTGGAGTATTTCAGAAAGCCATTCTTTGGGAGGTTTGGTTTGAAAAAAGATGTTTCTGTTTTCTTTTGACAGATTTTTGGAGCATATGCAACTCATCCTTTCAAGTTCAGTGACCACTATTATGGCACAGGCGAAACATTTCTGTACACATTTAGCCCCAATTTCAAGGTACCTAAATGGGAGGAATATCCACTGTATTATACTCACTGTTATGTTGTCAGGATCATGGCGGGGGGTGTTGGAGTTGGGGGACGGCACTGGAGCAGCAGCTGTCACACTACCTTATCTGGACGCACGCAAGGCTGGATCTGTTCTTCATGGCTATAGCACACAGACTGCTTTGAGGGTCCCTCCCTGGGCCTTGCAAACTGCTCTTTCACGTGCTCTGGGATCTAGGGAGGGATGATAGCAGGTCAGAGCCAACATGTGCTTGAAGAGGTCTTTCCTACTTTACAACTCCTTTGAAGATCTGGCAATCTCGAGCTTCCTCAGTCAAGGGCTAGTTTCCTTCCACACAGACGTACTATCCCAATAATTCCCTCTTCCCTGATTCTCCAGATTGAAATGTCTGTTCTCTGTCTTGTGTTTGTATCCTTAGGTCTTTAAGTGGAGTGGAGAAAACTCATACTTTATCAATGGAGACATAAGCTCTTTGGAACTTGGTGGTGGAGGGTAAGGTTTTTGTTGTTGTTATTAATTCACTGCCTGACCTGTGAGAGTTTGTTTTAACCGGGGTAACCAATACCTTGTGTCAGATGATTTCAGTTAGGCCATCTCCTTCATTAGGACAGTGGCCCAATGCATGAACCTCAGAGTCCAAGATAAAATGATTTATTTATGTGTCTAAATGAGGGACTGTTATCAGTTGTCTTTTAGGAAAGATGGGTCATTTAAATGTAATAAAGGAAACGTATTGTTTTCCAAGCAGTTTAGGGTTTTGTCTGTTGGTAGCATAAAGGAAACAAGTTGTGGGGAGGGAGGGCAGAAAGTGTGTCACGTGAGACTGAAGTGTTTTCACCTTTTGGTATTTGTGATTATTTCAGCGGACGGTTTGGTTTATGGCTAGATGCTGACTTATACCATGGACGGAGCAACTCTTGCAGCACTTTCAATAATGATATCCTTTCCAAAAAGGAAGACTTCATAGTTCAGGACCTTGAGGTATGGACATTCGAGTGAAACTCACTCAGACTGCCTTAAAATACCACATGATAAAGATCGGGTTCCATCAGCCCTCCTAAAGCTGGCTGGAAGACAGGCCCTGGCCCTCACGGCCACGTCCATACTGCTTTCTTTCCGCCCTCGTCTCGGAGCACGGCCACACCGCAGAGGGATTCTCAAAGGGACATGTGGAAGGCAGACAACGAAGAAAGAGAGTTGAAGTCCGGGTTGTTGAAAGACTTTGTACTCCCATTTCCTTCACATCCATACAGCGAGGAATCAGAATATTTATAGATGTATGAGTTGAATGCAATTTTTATTTTTGGTAACTGTGAAAAAAAAAGATACTGTGGAAATACATACATGCCTTGTGTATTTATCAACATAATTTTCATTACCAAAATGTACAGCCTACTATTGTTTGCCATGGAAAAGATTAGTCTCATTTAGAAAAATTGAAAGTGCTTGGCACTTAAAGGGAATATATGATTTTTTTAAAAATTGTCTTATTTATTATTTCTAGTATATTGTCGAAATGTGTTGGCAGTTTTTTCTTTTAATGTGCAAATCTTGGAATAAAGAAATGTATACATTTTGTGCTATGTTTTGGCAACAAACCCATTTGATTTATATAGTTTTATATTGAAAAAAAATTTTTTTTGCCCTAATTGTTTAGGGTGATAGGTCTTAAGCAGCATATGTATTTGAATAATTCTGAAATTTAAAAACTCATTACCAATGTTTATATTGATTTGACTATTATAGGCCAGCCTTCCATTTAGTCATTAAAAAGGTACATTTTTACTTACTCTGATCATAATTGTGTGAAGAAGCAGCAGCAGCAGCAGCAGCCATTTCTCACAGTCATAAGTTGGTATTTACAGAAATGGGTACCTTTCTGAATCTAGACTTAGAACAATCCCTGCTTTTGAAAAGAAAATGTTTTGTTTCCTACAAGATCATGTGTATTAATAACAAAAACTTTATTTTCGTAGTGTGTTGTGCATAATTTCCCCCAGCTTTTTAAATTAACGAATATGCCTCTGTTTTAAAAGAAACTGAATGTTTTAATTTCTGCATATTTTATATCAAATGAAAAATGTCAAATTAGCCCAATTGTCTTGGTTTCTAGACTCATTTGAGAAAAAGCAATGCAAAGTACATTCATACCAAAATTGGAATTTAAAAAACCCTATTTTTTAACAACCCATTTTCATATCATAAAATACTCTTTGTTAAAAATTATTTTAAAAACCTTGTTAAAAATTAAACAATATTATCGATTGCCAAACTTTTATGAAAGCCAAAGACTGCTAATGGAAAAAGTTTTCAAATAATAGCCAAAGCTGAGAAGTAGTCTGTCATAAATTATATCCCCAGTGATCTCTGAAAGGAAAAATTAAAAACAAGTAGCATTTATATATCTGCATTTTAAAAAAATAAAACCATCTTTATAGAATGTTAGCCTTAAGCTGGCAGAAAATTTCCTTTAAATTATTCTCTTATGTTTGGATATTTATGAAAGAGAACAAATTACCAAGTGGCCTCCTGTCAGATCAGCAACTCATTCACCCTACTCACATTCCATGCAAGTTTAAATGAATTCTGTTAAATCTTAAATATGTTATCTGGGTGTGCTTTCACCCAAGTTCTCCTATTGAGAACTCTGGATTAACAACATATTGACAGTTTAACCTTAATCTGCTTGTTAAATGATGTGTTGGTGTGAGATATCAGGAATGTCTCATGATGATCAAGTTTAGCATTTATGCCATTTGCAACCATAGGCTATTAACGAACAAAATGGTCATTTTGCATATAGTTCACTCCTACCTAGTTTAGTCCATGATACTATACTTGTGAGAGCATATCCAGATGCTGTGTTCTCTATTTAAAACAGTATTGTCCAATCAGAAATGTGTGGCCCTTCATTTATGGATATTGAGTATATGTAATGCAGTGCTAGCCCAGTATTTTCAATAAAGGAATTTATGCATCCAGTGTGATTTCTTTCCCGAGGATTAATTCAACAGGTATTTATTGGATGCTAGAGGTTCTCCATGTGTGAGAGGATGATGAAATATCCAAAATTAAACAAGGTCCAGTGCTCATGTTTTTATTGCTGCCTTGGAAAGCCCCTTTTTGTTCCCATTAGCCTCCCTCTTGTTCTCCAATCAGTTCATTAAAACTCCTGTTAGCTCTTGAGCCAGTTTCTCTGTTCTTAATCCTTCTAGATGTTCTTTGAATAGTGACCCCCTCTTTTTAACATCTCTCTTGATCTACTTCCTAGTATCCATGAAGGATCTTACCCTCTCATTAGTTTTTCTGATCCCAGGCATCCTGTCTTCTAGCCCTAAAGACGAAGACCTCAGTCTTCACTGCTTCTCAATTCCTCAGTTTATGAGTCTACATTAAAACACTAGAGTGGGAGGGGGCAACCTAATGGCTCACTAGACTCTGTTGAAAATGATTTAGATATATCCCCATGCTATGAGTCACCAGGGACATCCTGATGAGCATGAGAAGTATTACTGCCCTTCATTTGATGTTCTTTTCTTTAATTACTTATAAACTTCTAAAGGCATGTGAAACAAGACTAGTAAAAGGAGAAAACCCTAACCTCAGAGCATCACATCCTCTACTCCTACCTCCTTGCCTGTGACTGTTATCCACAGTGATCCCCTAACAGAAGTGTCTTTACTAAAAAAATTAGGCTTTCCAATTCACTCCAAAAACTAAAATTCACTCCGATTCACTGCTTGCCTATTTCAAATCTAGTGATTCAGAATAAAAAGTAGATAGGGCCTCCTTGGTGTGGTCAGTCAAACCACCAAAATGGTGTTTCTTGATAGAATCTCTTTGAGGACCTATTGTTTATTTTTCTAGGTCAGTGCTGCTCCATAGAACATTCTATGATGATGGAAATTTCCATGACTTTTTCACTATCCCTTATACTAGCTATTAGCTACCATACTAGTGTTGAACACTTGAAATGTGACTTGAGTGACTGCCGACCTGAAATTTTAATTTTCATTTAAATTTAGCCAAATGCAGCCAGCCCCTGCCATCGTGAACAGCCCAGCTCTAGATCAAGATTTGGCACAGCCAAATCGTTCTTCCATCAGCTATAAACTCAGACTATTATTCCTCCACCAGAAGAGAACGTTGAGTTCTGAGTACTTTTATTTATCTCTGCCATTATCCACACAACGTGGCACCACCTAAAGTAACAGTGTGTGTCTAACTGTTCTAGGTAAATGACCAGAGGACTGAGTTGTCTGAATCTTTCCAAGCTGAAAAGTTGAATCTCTACAGGATTATTGATCTCCATTGCTAACCAAAGATAAGGAAAACCTCTCCCAGGCCTTGGTTCAAATTAGGATTTTCTGCTTTGGCCATTAGCATGTGTTTTGTTCCTGCACTGGACATTCTGCTGCTCATGGTAGCCCCGTAGGATGCCACATCCCTCATCAGACATCCATCCAAAATGCATAATGAACCACAGGAAGGAAAAACAATTTATTGCTTACACAGAACTGTATATCCAGATTCTGAATCATCAAAGAATAATGAACCACCAAGAGTGCCCCAAATAGTTATACTTGGTGACCAATCTTCTTTACTAAGCTTGTCAACTGGGATGCCCACTAGCTACACACACACTGAGAGAACCTGCTTGCATATGGACAAAGTTTTCAATATCAACCTGTTAGAATGAAGGATGATCAAAAAGCACTGAAGGCCCCTGGATAATCTTAGTGTCCTATGTACACATCAACAAGGGCCCATCATTTGATCAACCACTTCACCTCTAGGGTTACAAAAAGTAACTGATTTAGCTTCTTAACCTAACCCTTGAGGAAAACATTAAACAGGAAACACCAACAAGAACCACACTCATGTTCAATAAACTTGGATGATAAGGCATGTTTTCTCATGTCTCCACAGCTAAAAAAAAAAAAACCCTCCTTACCTTGACATACTCTGGAAACACTGGAATTCAGCGGAACAATTCAGCTTTGAATCCCTACAACAATCCTTCTTGATTTCATCTCACTCATGAGCTGATGGGTCAATGATATTTTTACCTAACAGCTGACTGAGATCAGCTTTTTCATCTTTCAAGACTCGAGTTAATAGTAAGAATCTTTCTTAAAGACATGCTGTGTTGAGGTGTTGTGTCAACCTTGGGAGTTGTTAAAAGGCCCCATTATTACTTCATACTCAATAAGGCCTAGTCGTCTTCTCTTGCAGCATCTTGTTTCCCTATTAGGTTCTCCAAAGGGTCAGAAAAGTGGATAGGTTTGACCCGGAGTCCATGAAGAAGAGTTGGGGGCATGTAGCATGGGTCATATCATCAGATTACCCAGGTAGAACTCAGAGCTTCTAAACATTTCAAAAGGCAGCTGGCATAGTGCCCAAGGCGTGAACATTCTGGGTTTGAATCTTTGCTTTAGAGCTTACTATGTGAACTAGGTTAAGTAATGTAACTTCCATGTGCTTCACTTTCCTTATCTACTAATTGAGAATAATAATAATGACCACCCAGGATTGTATGATGATTAGAGCACTTACAGGAGTGCTGAGCATGAAGTAAGCACTACTAAACAAGAAAGGAATTCCTCCCCTTCAAATGGAGAAAACTAATAATGTGAGAGTTGCAAAGGAAACTTCATTTTCTAAGACAGCAACTCATTTAGTTATAAAAACTATTTTCAGACACACTGCAATAGTTCCCATTTCCTCTTTAGATATTTTTACTAAGGATTTGTTTCCTTTCTTAATTACAAAAATAATACATGTTGATGGTAACGTTTTCAGTAATTCAGTAATTCAGCAATTTCAGCAATTCAGTAAAAGGCAAACATTTTCCTCCCTATATTCTCAGATAACAACCATCAAACTTCCCTGGGTTTCCTTCTAGAGCATTTCTATACACATATACTTATTTATAAATTCTTAATATGAATAGAAGCATACTGTATATACCATTCTTTAGTTGTCTTTTTAACTTAATATACTGTGGACAACATTTTTTTTTAAAGATTTTATTTATTTATTTGACAGAGATCACATATAGGCAGAGAGGCAGGCAGAGAGAGAGAGAGGAGGAGGAAGCAGGCTCCCTGTAGAGCACAGAGCCCAATGTAGGGCTCGATCCCAGGACCCTGGGATCATGACCTGAGCCGAAGGCAGAGGCTTTAACCCACTGAGCCACCCAGGAGCCCCTGGACAACATTTTATAACAGTATATTCAGATTTATCTCATTCTTCATTGCATGGGTCTATCATTGTTAAATGGTTCTTCATTAATAGAACTTCTTTTGGCTATTAAAAAGTTCTGAGTAACATCCCTGTATATAGAACTTGGTGCATTTATGAATGATATATTTTTGAGATAATTTTTAGCAGTGAGTCAGAGTTACATACATTCTATTTAAAAGGATACTAATTATTCCTGTATAGAAGTTATGCTAACTTGGTTACACCAACTGTGTATGAGTATGCCAGTTCCCTTATATCCTGACCAACACTAGTTAGAGATTATGGCCATCTCTTTTTAATCTTTGCCAAAAGGGTATCTTTTTTTCATTTTCATTTTTAAGCATCAATGATGTTGAAAACTTCCCACAGATTGGCTATTTTTGTGTCTTTCTTCCTGAATGTTCTATCCAAGTCCTTCGTATTTTTTTCTATTTTCATCATCTTACTTATTTTTTATAGTAGATAATTAGTTTTTGATATAATGTTCAATGATTCATTAGTTCGGTATATCACCCAGTGCTCATCATATTATGTGCCCTCTTTAATGCCCCTCAACCAATTACCCCATCCCCCGCCCACCTTCCTTTTTTGCAACCCTCAGTTTGTTTCCCAGAGTCAAGAGTCTCATATGGTTTGTCTCCCTCTCTGATTTCTTCCCATTCAGTTCCCCCCACCACACACACACACTTACTGTCCTCTGCACTATTCCTTACGCTAGTGAAATCATGTGATACTTGCATTTCCCTGATTGGCTTATTTCACTTAGCGTTATACCCTCCAGTTCCATCCATGTCCATACAAATCACCTTATGGGTTTGTAAGCATTCTTTGTATATGCAGCCACAAACTTGCAAGTATGATTCTTAAGGTTGTGGTGCAGAAAGGAATGGTCCTTCCTCTAGCTGCTCAAGTTCTTCCTCTGGCTGCTCAAGTCTTAGGGGAATAAATGAAGGATGACTGGAGAAGAGATTTCGGGGATGTGGTGGTGGTGGTGGCATGTGTAGCCGACCTTGGAGAAAGAATGCCTTCATTTTCAGATCTCTCAGTTATTGGCATTCTGAAAAATGTAGACTGAAGGGAAGTTCCAGGGCTTCAGTGATTTAGGACATTGCCTAGGAGTTACATCACACTTCTAAAAGTGAAACCTGGATAATGGTACAGAAGACCATTGAAATGAAGAGCAAACTATCCCTTGAGTTTGCACTTAGGTAAAGGGATTGAGAGAAGAGTGCAAAGCCAAATGATAAACCAGATTCTTCAGTCTAACTTACTGCGTTGGTTTAGGGAGATTTATCAGCAACAGCTCCCCATGCAAAACAAAACAAAACAAAAGGACATTTTTAAGAGCATCTTTCATAAAACAGATAATCTAGGCAAGTTAATACAGTGCCCAATACTATATAAGCATGTAGTAAATGTTAGCTAGATCCTGCAACCTCCACTTATTAGTAAGTCACTGACCTGTAACTGTTTCCTCTGTGACTCAGTTTCCTCATCTGTAAAATGCGAGCAATAGTACCTTCCTCAAAGAGATGTTATGAGAATGAAATTGATTAATATAAGTAAAGTGTCATTATAATAGATATGTTTAGTTGTTTTTTCTTTACCCTTCAATATTGTTTCTAAGATTTGTTCAGGTTGTTACTGCAGCTATATTTTATTGTGTGTGTTTAATATTCTTCTGGGGAGGGGTGCCTGGGTGGCTCAGTCAGTTAAACATCCAGATTCTTTTTTTTTTTTTTTTTAGATTTTTATTATTTATTCAACAGAGAGATAAAGATCACAAGTAGGCAGAGTGGCAGGCAGAGGGAGAAGCAGGCTCCCTGCTCAGTGGAGAGCCTGATGTGGGGCTCGATCCCAGGACCCTGGGATCATGACCTGAGTCGAAGGCAGCCACTTAACCGACTGAGCCACCCAGGTGCCCCAAACATCCAGATTATTAATTTAGGCTCAAGTCATGATCTCAGGGTTGTGAGATCGAGCCTTACCTCAGGCTCCAGACTTAGTGGGGGGGTCTGCTTGAGATTCTCTCTCTTTCTCTCTGCCCCTCCCTCTGCTCTCCTCTGTGTGCATGCTCTGCTCGCTTATTCTCTCTCTCCCTCAAGTAAATAAATCTTAAAAAAAAAAAATTCCTCTGGTGAATGTATCACTATACCACTATTTATCCATTCTCCTGTCAGTGGATGTGCTTTTTATTTTGTTTTGGTAACAAAACACTCACTGGATGGAACTACTGGCCCCTCCAGCATGTGACTATTTGGCTTGACAACATACCCCACAATGTTTCACAAAGCAACTGTATCATTTATATGCCCATCCTAAGAATACCTTGTTCAACATCTTATAGTAACTTTCTTCATTTCTGCCATTTTCAATAGTGTGCAAATTTATTTCATTGTAGTTCTTTTTTTTTTTTTTAAGATTTTATTTATTTATTTGACAGACAGAGATCACAAGTAGGCAGAGAGTCAGGTAGAGAGAGAGAAGGAAGCAGGCTCTCTGCTGAGCAGAGAACTTGATGCGGGACTTGATCCCAGGATTCTGGGATCATGACCTGAGCCGAGGGCAGAGGCTTTAACCCACTGAGCCACCCAGGCGCCCTATTTCATTGTAGTTCTAATTTATGTTTCCCTGACTAATAATGAGGATGAGCATCTTTTAATATGTTTCTTGCTCATTCATGTTTTCTCTCTTGGGAGATGTCTGTTTAATGCCTGTTTCTTCTAGTTTGTCTTCTGGGAAGTGGTCACCTGAAATCTTTGCCATTCCTGCCTTACAAATAACAGACATAAGTCAGCATGCTAATCCTATCTACTTCTGATGAGGAGGACAAATAATTAATATGATGAAATCTGAGGTTCCCAGGTCCTATATGGGTATTTTCTCAAAAGTCTCCCTGCAACAGGGAATATCTAGGGAAGGGGTGAAAAAGGAGGATGTTTGTTAGATTGTGATTTACGTGGCAGATCTGGGCATGTGTTGGCGCTTATTAATTTGGTTTTGTGATTTTTAAAGAAGATTGTATTTATTTATTTGACGGGGGAGAGCACAAATGGTGAGCGGCAGGCAGAGGGAGAGAAGCAGGCTCTCTCTGAGCAGGGAGACCAACATGGGGCTCAATCCCAGGACCCTGGGATTATACCTGAGCCAAAGGCAGACACTTAAACCAACTGAGCCACCCAGGCACCCCTGTGATTTTTTTTTTTTTTTAAGAAACATCAACAAGCAGTTTGATTATAACAATAGTAAATATTTATTGAGTGCTTATGAGTCAGGTACTATTCTAAGCACTTTACATATATTATCTCAATTAATCTTCATGATAATTTATGATGGTCAGGAGACAGATACTACTATGACTATGTCTCAACTGAGGAAATGGAAACCTTGAAAGATTAATGACTTGTCCCGGATAGAATTACTAAATGACAGAAATAGACTTCAAATGGTAGAAAAGGCTTCCCTAGCACATTCAGCCTTTAACCATTCAGATAACCACAGGACTTAGCAAAGATGGAGGGAGAGCATGGTGGGTGCCCAGAAGCTATTCAGGGTACTGATGGCCCTTTGGGGTCTATTCTGGGCAGGGATAGATGTTGAAGATGGGAGAGCAACTGAAGGAATTGAAGAAAGGTCAAGAACAGAAATTACTGAGAAGTCAGGAGAATCTCAAAGTTGCTGGGACAGTGTTTCCAGAGGTGTGAAGAGTTACTAAAGTCACCTAGAGTTTCTAGGTTTTAAGAGCATCTGGGTAAATGTAAAGTTAGGGTTTTGCCAGCTGTGTTAAGGAGGAATGGAATCCAGGTGCTGGAAGAGCTGAGTCATGGACGTGCAGGTTGAGATTACAGTGGGAGTTTGGCACCATTTGTGGCCCAGGCGCTAAAGCTTTCTATGAATCCAGGCAAGTGGCCTAGAGTTGGTGGACAATGATGACTATGCTTCATGCTACGGCATGAGACTCAAAAGGCGGCAGAGTGTGCGGGAGTTGCACACAGATAGGCATGGAATCACCTCGGACTGGCAGTTAGAGACTAGAAGAATACCAACACTCCTCTCAAATCTCTCTCAGCATGTTGAAAGGCAGGGAGAAAAAGCAATTTTTTTTTTTTTTGTCAAGGCTCAAGGGAAGTTATGTCTTTGGGGGGAACGCCAGATTTCATTTAAGGCAAGAAAGAGAAGGTATGGTTCTCTGAGGACACAGTGAAACTGTGGTTTGTTCAATGGAAATTTTCAAAGAGGCTGGTAGTGGAAAGAAGCTGGGGGAAAAGAAGCATAGGTAATTTGTGTATGAATAAAGAGTTTGAGGGTAACTAATAAGAACAAGAATGAATGGTGTAGATGAGTTTTTTTGTTTTTTGTTTTTTGTTTTTTTACCTTGAAGTTCTAAAGAAATGCAAGTCTGAATTTGACTTAAAATTAAGTTCAAGATGGAGCGGGTGTACTTATTTACACAGCTGCTGTCTTCTGTCGATTTGGGGGGACAGAATGTGCCTCTGATGCTACTAAAAGGGCTGCAGGATGCCCCCCTCTATCAACCACCAATTATATGATCCTGAGTAGGTTCCTCTTCTGTGTCCCATGTTATACATTTCTAAAACAGGCACAGGAATATCTTCCTGAGTTGTCAGAGAATCAAATTAATGTTGGTTTAAGAAAGTGTCTTTGAAAATGGGGTGTAAATGGTAGGTTTAAGAAAGTGTCTTCAGACTGGGGTGCCGGGGTGGCTCAGTCAGTTAGGCGTCTGCCTTCTGCTCAGGTCATGGTCCCATGATCCAGGGACCATGTAGGATGGGTCCCTACATCTGAGCAGGAAGCCTGCTTCTGCTTCTCCCTCTCCTCCTCCCCACTCATGCTCTCTCTTGTTCTGCTCTCTCTCTTTCTCTCAAATAAATAAAATCTTAAAAAAAAAAAAAGAAAATGCCAGATGAAGGTAAGTTAGTACTGTTATGATGTTAATTATATCAAACTGTGTTTATACTGAATTCTTCACCAGAAATACAAAGTCCAAGTGTAGCCTTTTTCCTGATAAAAGTAAGAATTACTATTAACAATTTGAAGACATAGCTTTCAGGAAAACATTATGGAAAAAAAAACCCAGAAATGTCTGTATTATATTCTGTACATAAAATAATTCATCAGGAAAATAGCTGGAAGCAAAAGTCATTATGCGAGATTTTTTTTCTCTTTTGTCATTCTTTCCATTACAAATGATTTACACAGTTTCCACTTCAGAACAACAGTTCGGAACTTTCCTTAAAGTCTTTTAGCAAAGCTCAAATAGCCACAAGTTGGGACTCTGGGCCACTTGCAAATATATATTCAAAGAATGTTTTAAGTAAGACAGCTTCATAGTCAAGCTAGAAATTTCTCTCCTTTCCCACATACAAGCACTCTTCCCTCTCCCTTCCTTTGCCTAAACATTTCACTCATTCTAACAGGTGGAGGCCAATACACATGCAATATTTAGTACCAGGCAATAGTCATTTTAGCCTGTATTTCCTTTTATACTGTTGTTCTTAAGAAAGGAGAAATATGTTCATGCTTGTCTTTTACCTTCAGAAAAATCCAACATTCTTGAGACTGGTGAAATAACAAAAAGTTACTTCCATTTACAAAATAGAAGTCATGAAAGGTCTTTGTATTTATGTTTAGGAAATTTCTATTTAGGATGTGGAAAAGGGTGCCTACTGTGGAGATGATACTTTATGAGATTAAGATATATCCCTCAATACAATTTCCATATTTCAGTGAAAAATGAAAAGAAACACCACACTGTATCAGACACATAGATGTAGCAGTTCTATAGCCCATCTCTGCCAGAAATACCAAGAAATTTGCTGAAAATGTCCTATATCTTCTGACCTCGGGGTTGAACATCTCAAAAATTTTTGGAATGAGATGTTGTGAAACACAGAATGATTAAAAGAAATGAAGTTCATCTGGAATCCTGAATTTTAAAAAAATATGTGAGGATGCTTTTCTTTTGACAAAAGTAATATATTTTCATTGTTGAAGATGTAAAATATACACCAACAAAATTAAGGAAAAACATCAAGCCATCATTTATCCATCCAGAGATCACAGTGCAAATATATTGGTGTATATATATCTCTTCAGCATCTTCTTACAAATCCTTATGTATATATAACAAATGTGGACTCACACGAGACATAACATTGTGTAAGCTACTGAACAGACGTGAGTGTCAAAGGACCGTGGTGAGGAGCACAGTTTCCCAACAGGCTGCTAGGGTTGGGGGTCTCAGCTCTGTCACTGACTAATGGGATGGCACAGGGCAAGTTTCTTAATCACTCTGCCAATGGGAATGGAGGTTCTGAGCAGTGAAGTCACAGAATCTAGAGCTGGAAGGATTAGAATGCCATCAGCCAAGGTAAGAGTAAGAGGTTTGTATTGGGGAGAGCAGCAGTTCAAGCTACTAAACACCTGAGTGGAAATATCCAATATGCAGTTGGATTCTGACTTGGAGAAAAGTATGAATAAATTTAGAAACGGGGGCATCTGGGTGGCTCAGTCATTAGGCATCTGCCTTCAGCTCAGGTCATGATCCCAGGATTCTGGGATCAAGCCCCACATAAGGCTCCTTGCTCAGTGGGGAACCTGCTTCTCCCTCTCCCTCTGTCTGCTGTTCTCCCTGCTTATGTTCTGTCAAATGAATAAGTAAAATCTTAAAAAAAAATAATAAAGCTAGAAATGTGGGAGTCATGGTGTATAGATATATTTTTTTAAGATTTTATTTATTTATTTGACAGAGAGAAATCACAAGTAGACGGAGAGGCAGGCAGAGAGAGAGGAGGAAGCAGGCTCCCTGCTGAGCAGAGAGCCTGACACGGGACTCGATCCCAGGACCCTGAGATCCTGACCTGAGCTGAAGGCAGTGGCTTAACCCACTGAGCCACCCAGGTGCCCCCCATGGTGTATAGATATTTTAAGCTTTGAGACTGGATAAAATCAAGGAAGTGAATATAGATTGAGAAGAAGAGCAAGGAGTAAACCCTGGGGCACTCCATCCAACACGAGGAGTTCAGAAAAGATGTACAAGGAAAAAGAATTTAAAATGTACAGGTACGGGTGCCTGGGTGGCTCAGTTTGTTGAGTCCAACTCTGGATTTTGACTCGGGTCACGATTTCAGGGTTGTGAGATCAAGCCTTGAGTTGGGCCCCAGGCTCTCCCTCTCCCGGGCCTCCTTCCCTCTGTTAAAACATGTGATAAAAGTAGAGTTAATTGGTGGAGAAAGGATGGTGAGTTACTGTCACTTCCTCAGACTGCAAAGAATGGAGACACCCGAGTGGATGACCTTAAATGATGTGTATTGACTTTGAGTTGGCAATAGCCACTCTGCTCCTGGGCTCAGACATTCCAGCACCTCTGCCTCTCTGATCTTTATACGTAACTGTAGTCTCTGGCATTCTTTCAGTACTTTCTTTTTCCTGTGAATACTCTGGACTCTTCATACTTGCTCCCTTTATTTCACTTACTACCCTTCTCTCTCAAACCCACTAGAATAAGGATTCTTCTCCAACACAGCAGTAAAACTGCTTCTCTCCACTTTACCAAAAAGCTCCACTCAATTCCCGGTCCTCTTGGCATCCCATCAGCAGGTTCTTTTTTTTTTTTTTTTTTTAATTAATTAATTTATTTTTTTTAAAGATTTTATTTATTTATTTGACAGAGATCACAAGTAGGCAGAGAGGCAGGCAGAGAGAGAGAGGAGGAAGCAGGCTCCTGCCGAGCGGAGAGCCCGATGCGGGGCTCGATCCCAGGACCCTGAGATCATGACCTGAGCCGAAGGCAGCGGCTTAACCCACTGAGCCACCCAGGCGCCCCCCATCAGCAGGTTCTGACAGAGCTCGTTGTTCCCTCCTCCTCCTCCAAGACCATCTTTGCTTTCCATCCAGCACATCACTTTCTCCTGGGGCCACTTTCTCTCAGGCATGTTTGGCCTGTCCTCACATCTCTAAGCTTTCTAAAGCTCACTAAGCTTTCTAAAAGCCTCGTTTCCCTAGCTCAGTCCTTTGAAATTTTCTCTTTGCTTATACTTACTCCTTTGGTGATATTTTTTTAACTTCAGGAATGTAAACACTACATGCTAAAGATTCTAAAATTCATACATGTATCCTGGACTTCTCTCTTGAATTTAAGGCTCATGTAACTAGTCACCTAATGATATTGCCACTTCAATGTCAAATAGGTTTCTGCAGTGCACTGTATTATTGTTCCAAAGTTTTTGCCTTTTCCAGTCCTAGATATTTAACCCTGGTCTGCTGATGTCAGAGTTGGCCGTGTGACTTGCTGTGATCAAGACATAGGAGCAGAAGTGACTTGTGCTAGTTCTGAGAAGCCATCAGGGCCATCATGAGGCTCCACTGACTCTGTCTTCCCTCTGTTCTGACACCATGACCATACCTGCTCCCTCACCTTGGGTCATGGGATGAGGACCGCACAGACAGAGCCAACATGCAACAGACACATGTGTCAATAAAAAATAAACCTTTGTTTTAAGGCATGAAACTTTTTGGAGTTGCTTACTGCAACAGACTTAGTCTAAAGAGACTGAGCTAGCATCTCAACTTAGTATACCCAGAACTGAATGCCTGGTCTTCCCTGCTCCCAAGCCTGCTCTTCCAGAGTTCTCCATTTTAGTAATCATGGGCTTCAACCTTCCAGTTTTCAGACTAAGAACCTCTGAGTTGTCCTTGATTACCCTTGGTATCGCATACTCCACATGTAGACACAGGGGATACTTTGAGGAACTAAAAACTGACAAAAATGATAAAAATTCCCAAGATTACGTTCAATGAGAATGAAATAGACAATAATAAAGAACCACAATACGTTAATGATGTGATATTTAAACACATATATAATAATATTACCACGTAACATTAAATATTTAAACATAAGCATCTAGAAGATAATAGGTGCAATAAAAACAAGGGAAAGGGAGAGCTCGGGGTGAGAATGAGGGGGTAGGTTGACAAGGTGGTCAGAATTGACTCCTCTGGGGAAGAAACATTTAAGCAAAGATGTAAAGGTGAGAGGAGAAATCTGCATGGCTAGTAATAGAAAGTGTATTCTAGGCAGAAGGACAACCAGTGTAGAGGCCCAGATGTGGGCACAAGCCTGGCTGGCATAAGCAACAAGGAGTCTGGTGTGGCTGGAGCAGAGTAAGCCATGGAAGTGGCGGTCGCTGATGTCAGAATGGAAGGAGGTGGGTAGGTGGTATACAGTGTCAAGACTTATGGGTCCTAATAGCGAAATCTTTTGGCTTTTGCTCTCAGTAAGACACAGAACCACTGGAGGATGTTGAACAGAGAGATGTGATCTGATTTATATTTTTAAAGGATCATTCTGGCTGCTGTGTTAAGACTACATGGGAGAGGGAAGAAGCTGAAGGAGGAAGACTAGTTAGGTTACTGAATAATTCACATGAGAGGTGATGGTAGCTCAGTCAAGGCTGACAGTGGTGATGAGATCAGATTCTGGATGTACTTTAAATTTCCTGATGGATTGGATATGAAGAGTTAAGGGGAAGCATCAAATATGATCTCAAAATTTCTGTCCTCAGTAGATGGCAGAACAGAATTTTCCCTCAAGTAAGATGGTAGAAGGTTTTGGGAGGGGAAAAAGAGCTCTCCCCATAGCCTAGTTTCAGACATAATATCTGGTAGATACATGTATAATTGGCAGCTTGGAGTTCAGGGAAGAGGTCTATCCTAGAGATTTAAATTTGGGAGTCATTGGCATATATGTGCTCAAAGCCACAAATTATGCGAGATTACCAAGAGAGCTGAAGAAAGGAATCTTACCACATATGTGTATCTTTCTGTATGTCAGGGCGAGAGATGAGTGGGGAAGGGAGGGGAGGAAGGAGAAGAGGAAATGGCTTTACAAACCCTCACTCAGTCTGTGTTCGATTGGAGCACTGAAGCTGCTGAATTAATTAAAGTAAAACATCTGATCCCTTACATTGTTTTACATACTATCACTACCTATTGGAATTAACTGTTAACATTTGTCTAGAGTTTTGTGCCAGGTTGCCAGGCTTCAGTTCTCAAAATAATATGTGTAGTAAGCATTGTTATTATCCTCATTTTATGGATGAAGAAACAGCCTTGACACAGAAAGATAAACACTTTAGCTCAAATCTTCACAGATGGTAAGCTGTAGAATTGTCTGACTCCAGAGCACGCCTGGAACAGGGCTGCTACTGGCCCATATGGTACCCTGGCAAAATCAGAAAACATTCCGTTTTGCAAGTAAAATGTAGTTTGTGTCACAAGACCCAAATGACGGTTACCCAGAGGAGCTAACCAGAGGACCAATAGGTAACAGTTCTGCCTGTGTGTGCCACACAACTGCCTGGGCTTTTGCTTGATCCCACACCACTACTTCAGACAAGTTTTAAACAGTTTGTGTTGCTTCTCCCACTTCCATGATAGACAACGATATCAAATTCAAAGTTGGTGAATGGGAAGCAAGTCTTTGAAAGTGCCAGACAAGTGAGGGACCAATCACAGGTGTCACTAGGAATGTAGTCAGGACAGGTACAACTTGTGCAAATGTGCACCAATATGTAGGTGAATGAATGGTCTCTAGAGACATGCATGTGGTTACACATACTGATTGTGGGTTCTTGTAGGAGTTAGCTCTTCACTGCTCCAGAATTCTTAGGCCTGTGACTTTATGTATGGTAATGTTTATCTACAATGTAAATTAGCATATTCTTATTTATAGTGTTCTTCTACAGTGTGTGATCTGAACAGTCCCATGCATGCAGCAGCCTTATTCTTAATGATTCTTTTATTCATCAGACAGCTGTTGAGGATCTACCTACATGCAAAGCACTGTATGAGGCACTACAGTAGGTTCAAAGACACCCATTCTTTATCAAGGAATATGATTTCTAGTAAGAAATATATGCACATAAACAGTATAGAATACAAAGCATTAAGTTTTACAAGAGAAGTACTGAAAAACTACTCTGTGAATTCACAAGAGAAAGTACTTATTTCAGTTTGGTTAATTAAAAAAAAATGTCATGAAGTAGAGAGCAGTTGAGGAGTGGTTTGGAAGATGAATTTGGATGTGCAGAGTTAGAAACAAAGATATTTCAGAAGGAACAGCGTGGATTAAAAAAGTGACATGGTGGGACGCCTGGGTGGCTCAGTTGGTTAAGCAGCTGCCTTCGGCTCAGGTCATGATCCCAGCGTCCTGGGATCGAGTCCCACATCGGGCTCCTTGCTCTGCAGGGAGCCTGCTTCTCCCTCTGCCTCTGCCTTCCACTCTGTCTGCCTGTGCTCGCTCTCACTCTCTCTCTCTCTGACAAAAAAAAAAAAAAAAAAAAAGTGACATGGTGTCTGTAGTACAGTGCACGGAAATAGTGGATAGTTAGGAAGGCAAAGTAACGTAGGAATTCTGAACCCTGCTTTGGATTCCCAACGGGGTGTGAAGCTATTATAGTGGTCCCCCACACCACTGGCAAACTGAAAGATGAATGAAAAAAGTCTTGAACACCTATGTACAACTACTTTAAAAATACATAAATGCTGAGGGCCTGGGTGGCTCAGTGGGTTAAAGCCTCTGCCTTCGGCTCAGATCATGATCCCAGGGTTCTGGGATCAAGCCCCAAATGGGGCTCTCTGCTCAGCCGGGAGCCTGCTTCCTCCTCTCTCTCTCTGCCTGCCTCTCTGCCTACTTGTGATCTCTGTCAAATAAATAAATAAAATCTTTAAAAAAATACATAAATGCTTTCAATTAATACAATAGAAATCATTCAAAAACAAGACTGAATTAACAATACGACTTTGTTGTTAGGTATTTTCTAAGTCAACAAATAACAAGGATACTATAATGAGCTAGTTTAAAAAATTTTTAAGTGTTAAAAAAAGAGTTCTGGGACACCTGGGTGGCTCAGTTAGATGGACGACTGCCTTGGGCTCGGGTCATGATCCTGGAGTCCCGGAATTGAGTCCCTCATCTGGCTACCAGCTCCATGGGGAGTCTGCTTCTCTCTCTGACCTTCTCGCTCATGCTCTCACTCTCTCTCTCTCAATAAATGAAATCTCTTAAAAAAAGGAAAAAGAGTCTGTGTTTAAAAAGGCTGGTGGGTTCTGGAGTTAGACAAACCTTTTTCTTAGTTTGTTTCTTCATCTCTGTAATGAAGATTGTAAAACCAACCTTGTTTGGTTGAGAAAATACATGGCGCACTTTAAGTGTTCAGCAAATACCAAGTATTATAAAATGAAAAGCTGGGTCAAATCAGAGTCCACCTCCAATACCAAGTTAACTGAGACTTTTTCTTTCGGGCGCGATGGTTACGTACGGGTTTTTGAGTGACAAGAGAGTCAAGGAGGGAAACCGGTTACTGTAGTGGTTGAGGCATGAAGCTCGAGGAATAGTACAGACTATAAACTTAACGACTCCGCATCTACCTGTGTTTAAGGAATGTGAGATAAAGGCCACTATTTTGAACTAGCTAATGCTTTCAACAACAAAGAAAGGAGATATGAAATTCAGTTTTGGGTATTTTGAACTTAAGGGACCTAAAACTGTCGTGGCTGAAAATGTACACACGAAACATCAAACATAATCTATGTTGAAAAGAAATTGTGCTAATTCTCTATTAAAACCTATGAATTTAAAAAAAAAAAAACTTTTATTTTTAACACCACAATACACTCCTGGGAGATACCTACTTGCAGCTTGAAAAAAGACCGCCAGCATACCCACCAGCTTCCACTTGGCCGGGCACTAGGGCGCGCCGGTGACGTCACCGCGACGGTGCACACTCCTGCGTCTCGAAGGACGTAATGCGTCATTACCAAGGAGACGCAGGGGGGCGGAGCGACTTCCGTAAACCCCCGCCAGCTCCTCCAGTCGCGCGCGCGTGCGTACTCGCGCTTCCCCTTCCTGGCCTCTGGCTGTGAGGCGGGTCGCGTCGTCGCCCTTACTGTCAGACTGATCTGCGCATGCGCTCAAATCCCTGCCCTTCCCAGCGGCAGGGGGAGGGCGACACCTCCAGGTCAAAGTAAGGCGTTGCAGGAGGCGGACTCCGCCCAGGGCGAGCGGCGCGAGAGCAGTCAAGGTTCCTGTCCACCTTGAGGCGGCTAGGATGGCTGAGGAGTCGGTGTGCGGTCGAGTCGAATCCGAGGCTGGTTTTGAGGCAGTGAAGCCTGAAGAATCTAAGGTGTCTTCGCCGAAGACTGCCGAGGTTGTCGCAACGTCCTCGAAGGCGGAGGACTACAGTAGCAAGTGCGTGTTCTGCCGGATCGCGGCGAAGCAGGAACCCGGCACCGAGCTCCTGTACTGCGAGGTGGGCTGCGTGCGGACCGGGCGTGGGACGGGGCAGGGACCAGCCTCGCGCCGTGGCGGACCGCGGTGGGGTCGTGTCAGGCCCCCGGGAGGGAGACCTCGCAGGTGTGGACCGGAGTGGGGCAGGCGGGGTGTCCTGGTGTTAGTGACGGATTTGCTTCTCGCGAGTGGGGTCTGTCTCCAGCATTATTGTTGCTGTGCCGAGGGGGTGGGCAGCGGGGGGACAATGTAGCGATAAAGCCAGACACTTGGGCTTCTGTCTGCAGGTACGAGGTATTTGGCAGAAAATAGCATTTGTCGCTTGTTGTTACTGGAGGGACTCCTCCGCCCACCCCCGCAGCCCCACCCCCTGCGCTTCTCGACACTGCTTTTCAGTTCTGCACTCTCTCCTTCTGCGACTGAGGGGAAGAACTGGTAGAAAGGAGACGATGGTAATAGGGAAAAGCTTCATTGAACGGACAGAAGTTAGGCAGGGGTCGGGGGTGGAGCCGAGGTCAAACTATTTCTTAATAAGCCCCAGATTTCCACTCAAGGGTAAAGTTCGCACAGGCGTTGTTGGGACGAATGCACATTTTCGGAGCACTGAGATTTTGCGCAGGTACTTGAAAACAGGTATCTGGAAATCATTTTCATCTGCTGGTTCTACTTGCCTTTAAAGAAACAGCCTTTGGAGAGGATCAGATCCAAAGATTCTGTTTTTTTGGCTGTTGTTGTTAGTAATCATTAATTCATTTGTTAAAAGTGAGTTGAATTTGTTCTAACCACCTAGTGTTGGAGACAAAGGTGAATTTATGGCTAGAGAGACGACGGAAGTGATAGACCTTGAAATCTGTGCTTGACTAGGGGAGGGAGTGAAGACGGGAAGCGGTTGATAGGGAGAGGGGTCAGTACATCAGCTGTCTGTAGAGCAGGCCTCTGCTGAACTGAGCCACAGTCAGGACTGCACCACCTAAAAAATTATGCACACTCCAGTACCAATGTTGAGGAAAACTAGTAAATAATAGCTACTAATAATGTAAAAAGTTTTGTCTAAAAATAGTCATGGAGGGGGCCACCTGGGTGGCTCAGTCCTTAAGTGTTTGCCTTTTGCTCGGATCTTGATCCCAGGGTTCTGGGATTGAGTCTTGCCTTGGGCTTCTTGGTCAGCTGGGAGTCTCCTTCCTCCCTCCCCTTCCCCTGGGCTCATGATCGATCTTTCTCTCTCTCTCTCTCTCTTTCAAATAAATAAATTATCTTAGGAAAAGAGTAAATTAATTTTTAAAAATAAAAACGGTCACCCGTAGGGGTTGGGATGGTCCAGAATTCTGTCGTGGTTTTTCCAGGCCAAAGGTCAGGATTTTTTTCTCTATGAAGAACATTCTCAGAGTAAACTATGTAAAAAGCCTGGAACATTTTTATAGGAGAAATTAGACACATTACTTTTAACTAATTTA
Organism: Mustela nivalis; assembly: GCF_964662115.1. NCBI lineage: Eukaryota > Metazoa > Chordata > Mammalia > Carnivora > Mustelidae > Mustela > Mustela nivalis. The sequence goes on along the minus strand of NC_139024.1, from coordinate 73,918,668 downwards.
TACCCTACATAGGTGGCATAGGATTAATATATACAGTAGTCCATATAATACAGAACATAAGCAAGCAAGATGCACATGTTTGTGCAACATGCCTCAAAAAGTTGCAGATCTTAAAATTGAATCTAAAATGATTTTATATATAAGAGCTCAAAGATTTATCTTTTCAAAAAGAGAATCTGGGCGCCTGGGTGGCTCAGAGGGTTAAGCCTCTGCCTTCGGCTCAGGTCATGATCCTAGGGTCCTGGGATCGAGCCCCACATCAGGCTCTCTGCTCCGCGGGGAGCCTGCTTCCTCCTTTCTCTCTGCCTCTCTGGCCACTTGTGATCTCTGTCAAATAAATAAAATACTATTTAAAAAAAAAAAAAAAAAAAAAAAAAAAAAAAAAAGAGAATCTAATCTTTGTGTATTTTGCATTATATATAGTCTATTCTTATATTCATTTATATATGTTTATTGTAAATATTTAGAAACTATTGGGTTTATATAAAGTAGGGTAGACTTATAATTAAGTCCAGAGGAGAACATGTGATTTGGAATAATTGGAGTTACCAGCATCATGTGGGTTTAGTCTGGGAAATCTTTCTGGCAAAAGCTAGACAAGACTCCTTACTCCGTAAGCATCTGTATAGTGTATTTGTGCTGTAGACTGCAGAGTTGAAAGCTAATACTAGGCCATGCATTCTCAGAGAGGGATAAAAGTTGGTTTTAGGGTGACAGTATCTTACTCTGTGTGTGTGAGGCAAAAATAAACATAGTGGACATAAACAGATAAAGAGTATGTCTGTGGCATTAAAATATCATGAGACTGGAACCGGGAGTTCTTAAGAATGTCTTGCAAGCGGTGACAGTGAAAACATGGTTGAGAAATACCAGGCTCAATGTTTATTTTCACCTTGCTTGAGGCCACACAGAGGAAATACTAATTTAACTTTAATGTCCTCCCTCTTCTTTTTTTTTTAATAGTTTAGAAAGATTTATTTATTTATATGAGAGAGAGTGAGAGAACATGAGTGGATTGGGGAGGGGGTAGAAGGAGAGGAACTCCATGCTGGGCACAGAGCCTGATGTAGGGCTTGATCTCACGTCCCTGAGATCGTGACCTGAGCCGAAATCAAGAGCATCACCCAGGTGTCCTGCTGTTATTACAGAATATTTGCAAAACACTGTCTTGTCTTCAGAGTTTATCTTGATTATATTCCAAGAAGACATGAAAATTTAAATCTTTTCTCAAAATAGGATGTGCTGCCACACGACATAGGAACACTTCATGCATTGCAACAGTCTTTTTTTTTTTTTTAAGATTTTATTTATTTATCAGAGAGAGAGGGCGAGAGAGCAAGCACAGGCAGACAGAATGGCAGGCAGAGGCAGGGGGAGAAGCAGGCTCCCCGCGGAGCAAGGAGCCCGATGCGGGACTCCATCCCAGGACCCCCGGGATCATGACCTGAGCCGAAGGCAGCCGCCCAACCAACTGAGCCACCCAGGCGTCCCGCAACAGTCTTCTTGAATATTGCCAAATACTCAGCTTCCAGTTCCTGTTTCATCCTTGTGAACTCTTCCTTTGTCATGGACCCTTCTCCTTCTCCCAGCTTCTGAAGTTTTTCCCTTGAAGCATCAAAATCAGGTCTTGGTGGTGCTGGTGGGATAATGTAACCCGCATAGTCTTCATTTTCAATTCCTCCCTCTTCTTTAACCAGATTTGCCCTCCACTTCAGATGGGGTGGTACTGAAATGTTCTTTCAAATGTTACTTACTTGCTTTTGATATCAGTGGGGTTATTTGCAGAAAGAAAAACTGGCTACTTAAAGCAGAAATGGATTTAATATAGGGAATTATTTGCTAAAAAAGTCATTGCAAGGGTTGAAGGAAAAGCCTTCAAGAATGCCATCCAGAAGGTGCCTGGGTGGCTCAGGCTGTTAAGCATCTGCCTTCGCCTCAGGTCATGATCCCAGGGTCCTGGAATGAAGTAGCAAACTGGGCTCCCTGCTTAGTGGGGAGCCTGCTTCTCTCTCTTCCTCTCCCTCTGCCTGCCACTCCATCTGTTTGTGCTCACTCTCTTCGTCAAATAAATAAAAATATATTTTTAATTTAATTTTATTATTTTTTAGAGAGAGAGAGGGAGAGCACATGCACAAACATGTGGGGCTTGATCCCAGGACCCTGGAATCATGATCTGAGCTGAAAGCAGTGCTCAACCACTGAACCATCCAATTGTCCTTAAATAAAAATCTAAAAAATCAATCAATCAACCAATCAATCAATAAAATGACATCCAGAACAGCACTTGCATGGTGAGGACCCGTTTCCTCTGCCACAGCCAGGAAGTTAGGAGTCAGGTGACTGCCATTGGAACTTAGACTTCAGGAAGATGTCTCTGTAGATGGGACTCAGAGTTGAGGAAGCAGTGTGACTGCCATGGTTGAAGAATTTGAGGTTGGATTCTGCTTTGTTGTTCAGGCTGTTTCACCTATTATAGGATGTTTCCCATTTCCGACCTCTGGGCGCTAAATGCTTGCGGCACCTACATATTTCCACTTTGACAAATAACAGGTTCAGAGCTACACTGTACCTCCTGGGTCTGCATTGGTAGGTCGTGGCACCAGAAAAGTGGATGTCTCATGTCTGTCTCTTGACTAGCAATTGACCAGACATTGGAATGGGGACAGGGGAGAAAGAAAAAACAATCTCGGTTCCTTAGAGCTGACCATGTTTGCCTGGTGGAACCAGCGGAAGCTGCAGAAAGATTGCTTTTTCTTGGGTTACCTTGTCAAAGCACCGAAGTCTGAAGTACATCTAGTTTGAAAGATCTAAATTCCATCTGGGGTTTTAGCTTTTTAAATTTCTGCAGTACTAAAGACACAGAAGTATTTGGAATGGGGGTTGAGTGCCCATCTACCCTTTTTACCATAGTTTGTCATATTTAATAGATGCCAAGCCGATGCTTGGATTCAGTGCTGATAATGAAGATGAACTAGCCGTTGTCTAATCCATGCATTCTCAAAAGGGGTAAAAATTGATGTTCTTGGCTGGGGCAGGAGCAGGGGCAAAAAAAGTTTATTATTTATATATATAAAACGTATGTATAGCACTTAGGATAGAAACACATGTACAATTTGGCTGTGGTATTAAAATATCCAGGGGGAAGGCAGCCATTAGGGGAAAAAAAATCTAAAAAGTTTCCTTAGGGGGATGGTAATGAAAAAAGGCTGAGAAACACTGTTAAAATCAAACAGCGGCCATGATTCCAACTTTAAGAATGTGTTTTGGGGACACCTGGGTGGCTCAGTCGGTTAAGCCTCTGCCTTGGACTCAGGTCATGATCTCAGGATCCTGGGATTGAGCCCTGCATAGGCCTCCCTCTCTCTCTGCCTCCTGCTCTGCCTACTTGTGATCTCTCTCTCTGTCAAATAAATAAATAACATCTTAAAAAGAAAAAAAAGAATGTGTTTTGGAGGACAGACTGAAAGATCTTGGAAAGTAGTAAAAACTATAATGACACCATTTTTTTTTAAGGAGCAGAGAAGGAAGCATTGGTAGCTTTATTTTTCTATTTAAGCATTTTTTATTTATTAAGCAATCTTTCAAGTTTACTATATGTTATTCACTTGTAGTTTAAGGATAACTATGGCATGTTCCACACTTGAGAAGCTTGCTTCTGATCTGCATTGAAAGCATAAATGAAAAGTTTTCATTTAGTTGTCATTAGGGATGGGTAGTCAAAATTCTGTGTTTTAAAGTCACTTGAAATATCTTTTCTTTGGGGGTGCCTGGGTGGTTTACTTGGTTAAGCATCCATGGTCCCTGGATCCTGAGAGCTGCCCTGCTTGGGCTCCTTGCTCCGAGGAGAAATCTGCTTCTCCCTCTCCTTCTGTTCATCTCCCCCAACTTGTGCACTCTCTCTCTCATGCACTCTAGTCCTGTCTCTCTCAAATAAATAAAATATTAAAAAAAAGAAATGTCTTTTCTTTATGTAGTTATGTTATAAAGGTGATAGTTAGGTTTATTTATTTGTTTTTTTTTCAATTCATAGGGATTATTTTGAAGTCCAAAAGAGTATTAAATATTCATGTTTTTAACATCAGAATTGTAAAGCTAAGTACATTTGGAAAAGTCTAGCATCCATTCTCTTATCATCTTTACCCTGTTCCTCTTCCCTCACAAAAAACTAAAAAAAATATATTTTTAGTTTATCCTTTCATTGTGAGAATTTGTATGTGTATGTTTATATTTGTACTCCCTTTTCTTATATAAAAGATGGCCTTACCACACTCTCCTGCTCCTTAATTTTTTTAACTTCAAAGTACATTTCAGAAATGACTTTTAAGTATATAAAGATCTTCATTCCTATATTTTATAGCTACATAGTACTTCATTGTATGGATTTGCTATAATTTACTCAGCTAGTCTCCTAGCTGAATTTTGGACCTTTGGGTTCTTTTCTTTTCTTTTTTTTTGCTATTACAAATCATGCTGCAAAGGATAGCTTTGTACATGTATCATTTCATATTTTTTGTCATTGTATCGTTGGAATAGGAGAAAGTCTGTCTTAGAGTCTAGATAATGGCTAGTTCAGTAGTAGCAACAGGAAAGAGAGTAACATCAGAGGGCCAATTTCAATATTTTAGAAAGCTTAATGAAAATCTAACTCAATCATTGATTGCATTGGTTGACTAAAATGCATAGCTTTTTCTTCACCTGTTTTGCCTCCACCCAGCCTTCCTTCTAGCAGCTACCGGTTTGTTCTTAGTATAATGCCCTCTTCTTCCATCTGTGTTGTTACCAATGGCAAGATCTCATCCTTTTTTATGACTGAGTAATATTTTATTGTATATGTACATTGTATCTCCTTTATTCATTCATCTATTGATGGATTCCTAGGTTGTTTTCATGTTTTGGGTATTCTAAATAATGCTTCAATAAACATAGGAGTGCATACATCTTTTGGAATTAGTATTTCTATTTTCTTTGGGTAAATAAATACACAGTAGTGGAACTGGGAATCATATGGTATTTCTGTTTTTAATTTTTGAGGAATCTCCATACTGTTTTCCATAGTGGCTGCACCAGTTTTCATTCCCATCAGCAGTGCCCAGGGGTTCCCTTTTCTCCACATACATGCCAACACATATTTCCTGTCTTTTTAATACTAACATTGGACTGGTGTGAAGTTTCATCTCATTGTGGTTTTGATTTGGGTTTCTCTAATGATGAGTGGTGTTGAGCATCTTTTCATGTGTGGTTTATCCATTGAAAAATTTTTTAGATAGCATATTGAATAAGGATATTTAGGGAATATTGATTTTTCTTTTGGAAAATCTTGAAACTCAAGTGTCAGTAGGTTGAAAGACTCCCTTTTTCATTTCTTTTTTCCTCTCATAACTATGTGGAGTATGTAAATCAGAAAACTAATATAATGGATTGGACACTTAGTGTACTATACAGGAGTTTGTTTTAGCATTTTAAGGGCTTTTTAATGCTATAAACAGAACAAAAAAGTATTTGTGTATAAGTGCTGTAAAAAATGTTTAGAAAGGCAACCTCTGGATATATGGATGCTAGATTATTTTCCTGTTTTAATTGTGGAACATACCACTTTGGAAAAAATTAAATGTAAAAAAACAGTTTATCAAATTTGCTATGTTTCTGTAGTCAAACCTTTAAAAGTACATATTAAGAAAAACCCTTAGTTAGGTAGAGATGGAGAAATATATAAAGAAATTTTAAAAAAACCTTGGGATTGTTGGTAAGGAAGTTTTTTTGTTTTGTTTTGCTTTGTTTTAAAGATTTATTTATATGAGGGGGTGCCTGGGTGGCTCAGTGGGTTAAAGCCTCTGCCTTTGGCTCAGGTCATGGTCTTGGGGTCCTGGGATCGAGCCCCACATTGGGCTCTCTGCTCAGCGGGAGCCTGCTTCCCCCTCTCTCTCTGCCTACTTGTGATCTCTCTCTCTCTGTCAAATAAATAAAATCTTAAAAAGATTTATTTATATGAGAGAAAGAGCATGAGTGGGAGGGAGAGAGAATCTCAAGCAGACATCCCCCCCACTCGCCCCGGGCATGAAATGGATATGGGGCTCCATCTCACAGCCCTGAGATCATGATACTGAGATTACAATGTGAGCCAAAACGAGGAGTGGGACACTTAACCCACTGCGCCACCCAGGCACCCCTTTGGTCATGAACTCTTATTAAAGTTCATTGATAATTGTTTTCCTGAAATTAGCTTTATATAAGTCTTCAACACTGCTTTATATAAGGCTTCAACATTGCTCATTGCTAACTAATGAGCATCTCATGAAGAATGCTAAAACATGTCTTTATAAACTTAATGCCCAGCTGGGATTAGTTGTATAATATAAGTACCATTTCCCTATCAGACTGAGATTTATGGTGTGGAAGACATGCCAGAAATTCTTTTTAAAATTAGGAAAATAGGAAATTCTTTTTAAATATTCTTTTTAAAATTCTTTTTAAAAAATTCACTGACAAATAATGTTTTTCCCTTCAGAATGAAGACCTAGTTTGCTTCAAAGATATCAGACCAGCAGCACCTCATCATTACCTTGTGGTGCCAAAGAAGCATCTTGGAAACTGTAGAGAGCTAAAGAAAGATCATATAGAACTGGGTAAGATGACGACAGTATTTTTCATGGTTATATCATCCTGAATCGGCATGAGTTGATAGTAGTTACAGTGACAATAAAAAGAAACAACCTAGCCAGGTGTTAAGGAAAGAGGAGCATTATGACTTTGTGAAACTTCTGTTATGAAAAATTTCAAATATGTACAAAAATACAGAAGATAGTTTTATCTCCATGTGGTCATCACCCAAGTACCACTTTTATTAACTTGTGGCCAGTCTATTAACCTTCTCCCACAGTGGATTTAAAGTGAATTCTAAACATCATGTTATTTAATCTTTAAAATCTCTAAAAGATAATGCATCTTTATGTTTTAAAATGATGGCTTTCCTTGACTCTGAAAATGGAAGGTGCTATCAAAAATGAGACCATGATAGGTGCTATCAAAAATGAGACCAAAAATGAGACCAAGGTACCTGTCTTGTAAGTTGCTTGTGTAGAGGTACTAACCCCAAAGTTTAGTGATGAGATTTAAGCAATGACGTTTTAGCTTCTGAAAAGAAGAGTTTGAATCATTTCTCTTAGGATTATCCTGTATTTTCCTACTGATGATTTCTGTGACTTACCAGTCATTTCCTAAGACATTTCTTAGTTCACTTCATATCTGCTTTCATAGCCTTTATCTCCAGGGCCTGGGATTAGTTTGGTTAATAATTTAAATAGCTGGGATGCCTGGGTGGCTCAGTGGTTTAAGCATCTGCCTTCAGCTCAGATCATGGTCTCAGGGTCCTGGGATCGAGCCCCGCATCATGCTCTCTGCTCAGTGAGGAGCCTGCCTCCCCCCCTCTCTCTGCCTGCCTCTCTGCCTACTTGTGATCTCTGTCTGTCAAAAAAAAAAAAAAAAATTTAAGTAGCTGACAAGATAGATAGATTGGGCCAGATTTTTTGGAGGTGAATAAGAAATTTCTTGATGGAAAACTTTGATGTGTAGTTCATTTAGTATTTAGACTATTGAATTACCAGTTTTTCAAGTGTTTCTTCTCAATATTGCAAAATTTCTTAGTCATCTTGTACTTCTATGAGTACATTTCATATTTACTCCAGCAGATAAAGGCCAATATTTTTGCAATATTTAGTATCAAGCAGCAGCCGCCATGCCTTAAGTATTTCCTTCTTATGTTTTTTAAGGAGGGAGAAATATGTTTATGCTTGGTTTTCTTTTTCTAGCATTCTACTTTATTGAAAGTTTTTATAACTGTTGCAAATAAAATGTTAACCAATTTTGAAGCAGCGTGGTGGGTATTTGGGATTTCATTATACCGTTCTTTCTGATCTTGTTTGTATTTTAATATTTCTGTAATAAGCTTAAAGTTTCTTGTAATTAGTATTTATATACAATCTATGAAGTTGGCAAAATAATAAGAATGTGGAAGAGCTCAATAACACCATCAAGCATTGTGATTATAATTGATACTTTTAGAACTCCACCCAACTATAAAATCCACATTTTGTTAAGAGCACGTGTTCACCAAGATAGCCCATATTCTAGGCAATAAAGTAAGTCTAAATACATTTCAAATTATTGAAATCTTGTAACATATGTTCTCTGATGACAATGGAAGTAAAGTAGAAAAATAATAAAACCTGGAAATGTATTAAATATTTTAAATTAACACACTTTTTAATAATTTCCAAATAAATTTCCAAATAAATATAGACAACAATATAGAATTGATAGCAAAAATACAACATATCAAGATTTGTGTAATGTAGCCAAAGCAATACCTATGTGGAAATTTATAGCTGTATATGTTTATGTTAGAAGAGGATGTTTAAAACCAATGACCCAAGTTTCTACTTTAGGATGCTGGAAATAGGCAATCGAATTAGACCAAAATAAGTATAAAGAAAGAAATAATAGGGTAGATAATGGTGAGATACAAGGGAGACAATAGGTTTTGCTTCATGTATTTTGAATCTGATTTTAAGTGAATACATAATTAAGATTGTCATGTCTTCTCAGTGAATTGATCCTTTTTTATCATTGTAAAATGTCCCTCTTTATCTTTGGAAATACTTTTCGAGTCTATTTTGTAAGACATGAAATTAACTACTATAACTTTCTTGTTACTTGCTGTCCACACTGTGTATCTTTTTCTATACTTTCAAACAAAGTGAATATTAATATTTAAAGACTTGAAGATAGCAATATAGTTGTATCTTGCTTATTTGTTATTATTTTTTAAATGTAGTGTGAAAATCTCTGGTGTTTAATTGAATTGTTTAGCTCATAATCCTTTAATGTAACTATTGATGCAGTTTGATTTAGGTGTCCTATCTTGCCATTTGTTTTCTGTTTATTCCATTTTTTGTTGTTATTGCTCTGTTTCTTTCCTGCCTTCTTGTGGTTGATCAGATATATTTTTTGTTATTCTACTTTATTTCTTGCCTTTTTATGTATGCCTCTTCAAATTTTTTAAATGGTTGCTCTAGAGATATTAAAATACTAGTGTAATTATCATAGCCTAATTAGAATTCACATTGTATCAATTCATGAAAAATGTGATAAACTTTGGTACACTTTGTGTTATTGTTGTCATATATATTATATCTACATACTTTATAATATCTTGGTGTTGTTAAAATTATTGCATTAAGCAGTCATATGTCTTTTTTTACATTTTTATTTATTTTTTTAAAGATTTTATTTATGTATTTGACAAGAGAGAAAGAGAGACAGTGAGAGAGGGAATACAAGCAGAGGGAGTGGGAGAAGGAGAAGCAGGCTTTCCTGCTGAGCAAGGAGCCTTATGCGGGGCTCCATACCAGGACCCTGGGATGGTGACATGAGCTGAAGTCAGATGCTTAATGACTGAGCCACCCAGGCACCCCAGTCATATGTCTTTTTAAGAAATTAAGAGGGTGCCTGGGTGGCTCAGTGGGTTAAGCCTCTGCCTTCAGCTCAGGTCTTGATCTCAGGGTCTTGGGATCGAGTCCCACATTGGGCTCTCTGCCTAGCAGGGCGCCTGCTTCTCCCCCATCTCTCTCTGCCTGCCTCTCTGCCTACTTGTGATCTCTCTATGTAAAATAAATAAATAAAATCTTAAATAAATAAATAAATACAATCTTAAAAAAAATTAAGAGAAAACATTTCTCCCATGTCTGGGATCTTGGGAATATTTTAAAAGAAAGCAAGATACAGTCTTGCTTGAAGTAATGAGTTGTTTGTATTTTTAGACCATATGGTACTGACTTAGTTATGGAAGTCTGTCATCCTCCTTGCTCAAGCCTGATTTAGAGACCTAAGCATTTGCAACAATTTTATGAACTTCTTTTATAACAACCATCGTCTATAGATTCTCTCATTTCTTCCCCCTTACAAATACTTGGTTACACCATTTGGAAACAAAAGAGATCTCAAGTTTGGCATTATGCTCAGGAGATTGCAGGTTACCAAATTTTTTCTCATCTGGAAACGCACTCCTATTTGAAGGCCATAAAGCACCAAGATAATAAAGATGCTAAGGCAGATAGAGTTCAGAAGCCAAAACAAATATATGAACATTTAGCTAGTCAGAGGTAGGCTGACATAAAGGACTATCATATCCTTAATTTGGGCTGAAAGACAAATTCAGTTTTCCTGTCTGCCTTTTTGATTCAAACGTGTTTTTGTTTCTTACTTGGTCTCCTTATGATTAGAATTAGACCTCAACAGGATCAGACGTCCTAAGTAGTCACTTGTTAGTACTCTTCAGCAGCTGTTCAAAGTCAGCCTGCACACCGTACTTTGTGATAGCTTCAACCTTCATGTCAGTGTTGATGAGCAAACTTCTCAGTAACTTAGAACTATTAAACAGGTCTTTAAATGTTTACCCACTGAACATGACTTTTGATTAGAAAACTTAAAATTAATTACAATTTAATAATGTCTTCTACGGTGTAATGTGGTTTCTTTCATGTTTTTTAGTTGAGAGCATGGTGACTGTTGGAAAAACTATTCTTGAAAGGAATAATTTCACTGACTTCAAAAATGCGAGGTATGTATACTTCCACATAGAAACCAATATATGTAGTTGGTTTTCTGAAATGTTCTCTCCTAGAAAATATTCTCTCCTAGTGGCTTAAGTACAGTTTTCCTGAAAGTGAGCATACATTGCTCATTGGTAGTATAAATTTAATAAATAAAACTTCTTCCTCTCATGTCTCAGCATCTAACAATCACCACTTGGAGTTTGGGCAGACAAGTCTATTTAAGCAGTGGGTAGGTAACATAGTTAGAAGTCCACCTTTCTTTGTTCGGTATGTCTATTTGTATAAAAATTGTATGTAAGTTGAATTTCTTTCTTTAGAAAATATTTTATTTTATGTGATTGAAAAATATTATACTTCTAGTGTGAAATTAACTTGAATTTGTTGCCTCCTGAGCTGATCTCTGGCGTTCACCAAAATTTGAGCAAAAAGCTTATAATGTTCAATGTGGCAATTATTTTACTTAATCTAAATAGTGTATTTTCCTTTTTAAAACACTTTGGACTTTGTCCTGTGTGACCAGTGGCTAGATTTTGGTTAGATTTACTTCTAACATCTGACCTGGAATTTAAAGAGACCTGAGCGCTAATGCTTTCCATGCTACTTGTTGTGTACTGGGCTCATACTGGCTATGATACTTGAGGCATTTATGCTCTCCAAGATAATACCGGTTCTGCCTACATACAGATTCACATAAGATTGTGTGTGTGAAAATCCTCTGAAAACTATGAAGTGCTATTCAAGTGTAAGGGACAGATGGTATTTGAGACCCTTTGGCCAAAAGCAATATATATTCCCTTCCCCATCAGAGGAGTGTTTATAGTAGAATGAACATTGGACCAAGAGTCTCAATCCTTGCTCTATTACTGCCTCACTTTGTGACCTTGAGAAGTCTCAAGGATCTTGGCTCTCCCATCTTTGAAATGAAAGGGTTGAATGAACCTTTGAATTGCTTCTAGCTTTTAGGTTACTTGATTCTACATTACCTGAATCCTGTTTCCCAGAAGGAAAACTCAGCCTCTTTTTCCTGTAGTGGGGGAAGCTTTTCTTTTTTTTCTTTTAATTAGAAGATTTTATTTATTTATTTGACAGATCACAAGTAGGCAGAGCGGCAGGCAGAGAGAGAGAGGAGGAAGCAGGCTCCCTGCTGAGCAGAGAGCCCAATGTGGGGCTCAATCCCAGGACCCTGAGATCATGACCTGAGCTGAAGGCAGAGGCTTTAACCCACTGAGCCACCCAGGCACCCCTGGGGGAAGCTTTTCAATATGTGTTGTGTTTCTGACTCTCCATTATCAGTCCTGTGTTGCTGCAATAGACCACATCTCCTAAGCCCTCTTACACTCCCTCTCATTGTAGTCTTTTTTTTTTTTTTTTTTTTTTGAGACTCACTTATAGTTTGAGGAGGCAAATATTTCCAGGCTTTTGGCTTGAATTATTGTTACATGTGTGCCTTGCTCCACTCAGAATTTCTAAGTGGATTTATAAAATTGTAAATTGATTTTTAAGATATAGAATCATATTTTAAAAATTCCTTAGTAGAAATCTGTTAGTAGTCAAAGGAATTATCTTATAAATGTTTTTATAAAGCAGATTATTATGAATAACTATCATTTTACTTATTTTCAGTATTTTTTTTAAAAGATTTTATTTATTTATTTGACAGAGAGAGATCACAAGTAGGCAGAGAGGCAGGCAGAGAGAAAGGAAGGGAAGCAGGCCCCCTGCTGAGCAGAGAGCCCGATGCAGGACTTGATCCCAGGACCCTGAGATCATGACCTGAGCCGAAGGCAGCAGCTTAACCCCCCGAGCCACCCAGGCGCCCTACTTATTTTCAGTATTAAGCAAGAAATTTGAGTGATAATTTTAATAATGATATAAATAATCTCATTACTGGAAGATGGGGTGATGAGGAAATGACTACTTTATTAAAGGAGAAGGTGCACCATCTACTGGCTATGTCTTGGAATAAAGAAACCCTTCTACTTGAGTGTCATGGAATCTTTTTTTTAAAGAAAAAGTTGGAATTTATGCCAAACATAGTACACAGCAAACAAATTTATGCCTCAGCTATACAGTCTAAAAGTTAAAGATCTCAGAAGTGCCCTGTAACTTTTTTTTTAAAGATTCATTGCAGAGCCATATCTTAGGAGAATTTAAGGTTAAAATTGATAAGGACTGAGATGATAAAACATAATGCCAACTCAGAACTATTAAAGGATTACTGAGACGTTATATGCTCTTAAGCGCTTGATGAAGAGTTTGTTACTGTGGACTTCAGCACAGAAAGACAAGGAAGTGTGTAAATACTGAGAAGGATATAAAGCAGTAAAAGTGATGACTGAGTGGCAATCTAACCTATTTTGAATATCTTTAATATTTATGTGTTCTAGCATGAAAAAATGGCTTTAAACTATTGTAGAACTGACTAGTCAACTCTCTTACCTTTCTGTTTTAGAATGGGTTTCCACATGCCGCCATTTTGTTCCATCTCCCACTTGCACCTTCATGTGCTGGCACCTGTTGATCAACTTGGCTTCTTATCAAAATTGGTTTATAGAGTGAATTCCTATTGGTTTATCACAGTAAGTATTATTATTTAGTAGCAGTATATAAAAATATTTACAATAGTTGTCCTTTTGGTGTAGTTCTTCTTTTCCTGGCAACAGTAGGCACTTAACAGCTTTTGTAGGTTTGATCCTTTCCTTTAATGTACTGCTTGCACGTACCCAAAGTAGTATTTTTTTTTAAAGATTTTATTTATTTATTTGACAGAGAGAGATCACAAGTAGGCAGAGAGGCAGGCAGAGAGAGAGGAGGAAGCAGGCTCCCTGCTGAGCAGAGAGCCCGATGCGGGACTCGATCACAGGACCCTGAGATCATGGCCTGAGCCAAAGGCAGCAGCTAAACCCACTGAGCCACCCAGGCGCCCCCCAAAGTAGTATTTTTAATTTAAGGGATTTTCCAGGTTATCAGATCTGTAGGAAGAGAAGTTACAGTTAAGTCTTTCCATTGCAAGCAGAGGATATGATATAGAAGAGCCAGGGCACTAGCAGTTCAGAACCCAGAGTCCAATCTGCATTGAAATTGTGGCTCCATCAGTTACTTGAGGACCCATTTTCAAGTTACTTAAATGTTTTCAGACCCAAGTTCTTTATCTATTACCTGCCTATAAAGAATACTGCCCAGCTATAGGGTGGATAAGAGGATTGATAAAATAATTTATATTAAAGCAGTTAAAACTGTACCTTGCAAATAGTAAGTACTAGTAAATATCACCTGTTGCCTCTGTTATCACCAACATTATTGTAGAAATTGTAGAAACTGAATTTCTGTAATTTTCTAGTTTAGAAAAGGGCTTCCCTGGTAGCATCAACTGTCAGATCTGAGGTTGAAGCCATTGAACCTAAAAAAATGCAGAATTCTGCTTTGCTAGGGCAAAAGTAGAATCAAATTCAAGCTGATTACAGGCCTGTTCCCTGACAGTGAAGCCTTAGTTATTAAGTGACTGTCCTTCCAGAGCCACTTGACTAATAATTTACCAGTCACTATGTATCTGTGATGGTAAGGAGACCTGTAGTTGCTATATTTAAGTAATCACTGAATTACAAATTGAATAATTGCTGTTAATGCATATTATTATTATTATAGTCATGGTACCCAAGAAATTAAAAAGCATGATTTATAGAAACTTCATGTTTCAAACTTTTATCCCTCTTTTCAACTTGTGCAGATGATTTTATTTAATTTAAAAATAATTTAAGATATTTATGTGTGTGTGTGTCTGAAATAAAAATTAGTAGACTATTCAATAGGGCAGTTGGTGTGGTCTCTTTAAAAATTCAGTGTGATTAAAAAAGGGATTTTTTTCCTTATTTATATTTCTTTTTTTTTTTTTTAATTTTTTTTTTTTTATTAAATTTTTTTTTTTAAAGATTTTATTTATTTATTTGACAGAGAGAAATTACAAGTACACTGAGAGGCAGGCAGAGAGAGAGAGAAGGAAGCAGGCTCCCTGCTGAGCAGAGAGCCCGATGTGGGACTCGATCCCAGGACCCTGAGATCATGACCCGAGCCGAAGGCAGCGGCCCAACCCATTGAGCCACCCAGGCGCCCCCTTATTTATATTTCTAAGTTTCTATGTGCTCCATGGTTTTATAATAAAGTAACTAAAAATACATTTTTTGTAATGTTTTTAACTATATTTCCTTACATGACTTTTTAGCTAGAAAAAAATGAATGAACAAGGTTATAAGATCTGTTATTGGTTCATTCTGTGGATCTGAAATCTCCTTAGATCTGTCAGCATATATTATGAGACTTTGAAAAAAATCAAGATAAAGACATCAAGATTTATTTTAAAATCTCTTTTATAATGTTTCAGATATTTAAGATGTTTGAGAAAAGTATCTGAAATAATGATAACTAACAGACTTTGGTTTACTTTTTAATTTTTTAAATATATTTTATTTTTTTAGAGCACTTTTAGGCTCCAGATTGACTGGAAATTTATAGAGAGTTCCCATATACTCTCTGTCCCCCAAATATTCAGAGTCTCCCACTGTAGACATCCTACACCACAGTAATACATTTGTTATAATCCATGAAATTATAGTTACACACCATTTTTATCCAAAGTTCATGATTTACACTAGGGTTTATTCTTGGTGTTCTGTATTTTATGGGTTTGGACAAATGTGTAGTAACATGTATCCAACATTATGGTATAATAAAATTCTCTGTACTTTACCTATTCATTTCTCCCTCTCCCTTAATTGCTGGTAATCCTGATCTATGCCTTCATAATTTTGCCTTTTCCAGAATGTCATATGGTTGGAACAATACAGTATTTAGCCTTTTCAGATAGGCTATTTTCACTTAGTAACATGTATTTAAGGTTCCTCCACATCTAGTTTACTTTGTAAAATGTTAGTATTATATTTATTTTCCTTTTCTTATTGAAGCTTTTTAACAAATAAGATAAAAATCTGCCTGTGTATATACAATGTGGAATGCCTTTACTGTAGTTTATAAAACTATTGAGAAATTTTTATAAGATATATTTAGGAATAGAGTATGTAATAACCAGCTCTTCTGCTGGGACTTTTTATAATACGGGTGCCAGTAGAATTATTTCATGTAGGCTATAATAACCAGAATTTAAAAATATGTTGTTTTTTCAAAATTACAGGCTGACTGTTTGATTGAAAAACTAAGAATATGAAAATGTCAACAGTGGAAGATTTTCCTAATCTTGGCTCAACATAAACTAATATTTTCATTCTTTTGAAGTCTAATTACAATTGTAAGGTTCATTGGGTTTTATGAGAGGTTATTACTGGCTAGCCTTACATCTTTTCTGAATGTCTGTTTCCTGAGATATGTGATACAATTCCATGGATACTTTGTCATTGACTTCTTTATTTTAATGGTTACTTGTTTAAGGTATAAAATACTATAGATAAAATCCCATTAAAACAAATCCCGTTAATCAGGAAGGGCTATTTTTTCAAAAAGCTTAAATATTTTCATTTCTTAGTAGTCTATTACAATAGTGATTTATTTATGAAGAATAAACTGGTATGGAAAGTACTTTATTGGAGCCTTTATTACTATGAAGGGAGACAGAAATTAACTATTTCTTGACAGTTATATAAGTTTACATACAAAATTTCAAAATGAAAAGTACCATACTACATAGCGACTTATGTTCTTGTTGATTGAAAGAATCGTTTTGTGTCACTTTTTACTCAGATTTCAGATGCTGGTTTTCACTAACATTTTTGTGATAAATTGTTCCTGAAAGCTGTAAAATATACATAAAGTAAATTCTAATGGATTTATAAGAACAATTTGGCTATCCAAGAGAATTCACTGTAATGGCATTTTACCTGCAAGAACATAAATGGGGAAGAAACATAAAACGGTTATCATAATATTACAAACTGGTGGAAATTATTGTTTTATGATTTATTGTACCAAAGGAAAAGTAGAATTAAAAAGTTTTAGGCCTGGATTTTATCATGAAGAAATCCTGATTTGAAAGTAGGAACAGATAAGCTTGGATGAGAAAATTTAATAGCTCAATGTTAGCATTACTGATACATCATTTTGTGAGACATATTTCTTTAAGGATTGTGCTTATCTACACTAATAGTGAATGTGAATAAAGAATAAGGTACTGAAAGCTGATCCTGCATTGTGTCAATGTATAGTAACACCATGTGTATGAATATAGAGGAACACAAGGATTGAAGTATTGATGTTAGAAGTAGGCTGAGATGATTAGGTTTTGTTCTTATTTTTGGCATGATATTAAACATAGTTTTAAGTAATGAAATACTTATTACAATGTTTAATTAAATATCTGGGATATTTAGTTAAAACATCTGAAATAAATATTTATCCATTTAACAAACATTTGCTGAATATTTAACATGCAATGATCAGGAAATATAGGTGAGAAAGGATAGTCTGCCTTCTCATGCTAATACAAGGGTCAGACAAAACCAGTGATTACAGCTATAATCACAAAACCAGTGATTAGCTGCTGTAATGTTCACAGAAGAGACTGTGGAAAGGACACAGTTTTGAGAGCAGGTGGCAGTGGGACTGAATATTTAAGACTCAGTGTTTGTCAAGTAGACAGTGGAAGTTCAGGCCACATGTACTTTCCTGAGTTCTGCTTCCATTATTATTTACTGTACAGTTGAAATGAATGTTCATGGGGCGCCTGGGTGGCTCAGTGGGTTAAGCCTCTGCCTTCAGCTCAGGTCATGATCTCAGGGTCCTGGGATCAAGCCCCCCATTGGGCTCCCTGCTCGGCAGGGAGCCTGCTTCCTCCTCCCTCTCTGCCTGCTTCTCTGCCTATTTGTGATCTCCCCCTCTCTCTCTGTTAAATAAATGAAAGAAAGAAAGAAAGAAAGGAAGGAAGGAAGGAAGAAAGGAAGGAAGAAAGAAAGGAAGGAAGGAAGAAAGAAAAAGAAAGAAAGGAAGGAAGAAAGAAAGAAAGGAAGGAAGGAAGAAAGAAAGAAAGGAAGAAAGGAAGGAAGAAAGAAAGAAAGAAAGAAAGGAAGGAAGAAAGAAAGGAAGGAAGAAAGAAAGGAAGGAAGAAAGAAAGAAAGGAAGGAAGGAAGAAAGAAAGGAAGGAAGGAAGGAAGAAAGAAAGGAAGGAAGGAAGAAAGAAAGAAAGAAAAAGAAAGAAGAAAGGAAGGAAGGAAGGAAGGAAGGAAGGAAGAAAGGAAGGAAGAAAAAGGAAGGAAGGAAGGAAGAAAAAGGAAGGAAGGAAGGAAGGAAGGAAGGAAGGAAGGAAGGAAGGAAGGAAGGAAGGAAGGAAGGAATGTTCACATTCTGTTTTAGTCACTGGAAGTGGACATACGGGTTTGGAGCTCTCAAAATTAGATTTCCAGGCTCTTCAGCACTGCTTTGTTAAGTAGCTCACTGACCCACCTACACAGATTACCAGTTGCAAGTTTGTAGAAATCAGCTCAAATATGACCAGCTTTGGAAAAGGAATTTTCTATACGTACAGCATGTTGTACTATGTGAACTTGGAAAACCCTTAATCCTCACGTTCTTAGCAGCTTTTCTCATTTACTTGTAAAGATTAATAAATTCCAATTAAAATTCACTCAGCTTTTTCAGTAGTTAAAGAGTATTTGGTAACTCAGTAGCTACCCAAAACATTAGCTCAACACAAAACCAATGTTTAAAGTACTATCTAGAGCATTTCTTTTGCATGTTATATTATTTGTAACTGCAGAATTGTAAAGTGATTGGTAAGTTGTGTGCTTACTTAGCTGAAAGAAAGCTAAATAAATATGGAAAAATACTGTGTCAAAGTTTTGACTCTCTGGATTTTGTGTATGTGTGTGTGTGTGTGTGTGAGAGAGAGAGAGAGATAGACTTTATTTTTTAGAGCAGTTTTAGCTTCACAGAAAAATTGAACAGACACTGCAGATATTTCCCCTATAGCCTCTCTGATTATTAACGTTCCCCAGAAGAGTGGTACATTTGTTGCAGTTAAACCTCCACCTCCACTGAAACATCATAATTACCCAAAGTCTGTAGTTTATCTTAGGGCTTACTCTTGGTGTGGCACATTCTATGAGTTTGGGCAAATATATAATGACATGTATCTCTCATTATAGTATCATGCAGAGTATTTTCACTGCCCTAAAATCCCTCTGTGCTCTGTCTGTTCATCCTTAGTCCACCAATCCCTGGCAAGCAGTGATCTTTTTACTGTCTGTGTAGTTTTGCCTTTTCCAGAATATCATATAATTGGAATCACACAGTATATAGCTTTTTCAGATTGGCTTCTTTCACTTAGTGATACTCATTTAAGGTTTCTTTGTCTTTTCATGGTGTGATAGCTCATCTCTTTATAGTGCTCAATAATATCCTGTTTTCTGTATATATTACAGTTTATCCATTCACCTACTGAAAGATACCTTGATTGCTTCTATGTTTTGCCAACTATGAATAAAGCTGCTGTAAACACTCATATGCAAGTTTTTGTGTGGACATAAATTTTCAGCGCCTTTGAGTAAACACCAAGGAACATGATTACTGGGTCACATGATAAGCATATGCTTAGTTTTATAAAAAACTGCCAAAATGTCTTCTGAAGTGGCTATACTATTTTCCAATATTACCAGTAATGAATGACAATTCTTGTTACTCCACATCCTTGCCAGAATTTGGTGGCATCAGTGTTTGGGACTTGTCCAGTCTATTAGTGTGCAGTGCTTTCTCACTGTTTTAATTTCCTTTTCTCTGATGATATCAATATGATATGGAGCATGTTTCCATGTGGTCGTTTGCCATCTGTGTATCTTCTTTGGTGAGATGTCTGTTAAGGTTGTTGGCCCATTTTTAAATTGAGTTGTTTTCTTATTGTTGAGTTATAAGAGTTCTTTGTATATTTTGTATTAATGTCCATTATCATGTGTGCCTTTTTGCAAATATATTCTCCCAGTCTGTGGCTTGTTTTCTCATTTTCTTGACACTGTCTTTCACAGAGCAGTTTTTCATTGTAATGAAATCCAGTTTATCAGTTATTTCTTTAATGGATCATGACTTCAGTGATGTATCTAAAAATGTCATTGCCATACCGAAGATCCATCTAGGCTTTCTCTTATTATCTTTTAGGTGTTTTGTAGTGTTACATTTTACATTTAGGCCCATGATCCATTTTGAGTTAATTTTTGTGAGGGTTGTAATTATGTGTCTAGATTTTTTTTTTTTTGGCATGTGGATGTACAATTGTTCCAGCACCATTTGTTGAAAAGGCTGTCTTTACTCCATTGTATTGCCTTTGCTCCTTTGTCAAAGATTAGCTGGTTATATGGGTCTCTTTCTGGGCTCTCTTTTTTCTGTTCCATTGATCTGTTTGTTTTTGCCAAATGTTTAATAATTGGTTGGCCCTAATGTATGAAAGATTCACTGTCAGAGTTGTAGACATAATTCTTTCTATAAGAATACATGGTCACACATTTATTATTGCAGTGCTCACACACTTTTAGATTTTGGTATCAAAAAACTATCAACAAAAGTTGATGCCCATGCCTTCATTAAGTGCCCACTACTCTAGTTTACTAAAATGAAAATGATACCTTTTGATTTATCTGCTTATGAATCAGTTGTTTTCTGCAATATAAATACAAAAAAATCTCTGATTCAGCTTAATTAAACTTAATTAAAATGCTTATGTCTACCTCTGATTAAGAAGAATCCAATCTGGCTTCCAGGTGGCTCAGTTGGTTAAGCGCCTGACTCTTGATTTTGGCTCTGGTCATGATTTTAGGATCATGGGATCGAGCCCCATGTCAGGCTCTTCATTCAGTGCGGAGTCTGCTTGTCCCTCTTCCTTTGCTCCTCCCCCTCCTCTCTCTCAAATAAATTAAAAAAAATTAAAAAAAAAAAAAAAGAAAAATCCTTGTATGATTATTTAAAAAGTCACATAGGTGGAGACAGATCCACAATCAACCATCATCCATTAATTAAACCAATCCTTAAGTCAAATATCTTTCAGGTAAATGTATTATATTTCCTATTGATGTAAAACAGGCACCTTGAGCTTATTTCCCTCTCCCCTCTGCATTCCTCTCAATCTTCTCCATCTTTGTTAATGGCAACTGCAATCTTTCAGTTGCTCAGGCCAAAAATCTTGCAGTCCTTCTTGACTCCTGTCTCTCATACTTCATATCCAACACCTTAGCAAACCTTATCAGCAGTATTCTCAAAATATATTCAGGATTTGGCCACTTTACCCCACTTGTACTTCTGTCATCTTGGCCAGATTCTCACCATCTCTTGTCTAATTTATTGCAGTTGGCCTCCAGACTTTGTTTTTGTTTTTTGGTCTGGGTCTACCCTATCTATTCTCAATACACTTGTACATTCAACATGCATGTCTGAATGTTCTCTTAGCCCACATTTTCCAAGCACTTTGCCCTCAGACATGATGTTACCTTGAGGGACCTGAAACAAAAATCAATTCATTCCTTTCAGTACACAGCATCTGCCTTTTCAGACACTCCTCTTTTCATGCTTTGAATGTTGCTAGAATCACTTGAGTGGACCCCATGCTTCCAGTTGCTTCCTTTCTACCACAGCCACCATCAGACCATCAGAGTTCTTTCAAAACTATGGCCTCATTATGTCATTTTCTTGCTTGTGAAAACCTGTTTTCCCTCAAAATTATTCCATCAGCTTGTGGAGGCTTCATCTCCTGCACTTGTATCCCATATACTAACAATTTTTACTACTCCAACTAAACAGAGCACAGCTTAGGAAATCTGTTCACTTTTAAAAGCTGGGTTAAAATGTTATCTACTCTTGGAGGTCTTCCTGATATTCCTGCCCACAACCACAGCACTATTGTTTCTTTAGCTCTAGTCTGTGATACTTTATTTTCTTAGCACAGACCTTACACAGTCTAACTGGGAAATAGGGGGATATCTCTTACCACTGGATTCTGACCTTTTTTTATGAGCTGGGGAGCTAATTTTTTACCTTGTATCCCCATTGCCTTAATTCGGAGACTCATTTATATTACTGGTCAATAAAGATTTTGTTTTAATCTCTGAGTCACTTAAAATGTTACCATAGCAAACTAAAATATAATTGAGCACCATGATATCCCTAATTCCAACTACTTTCAGTCTAAAAATAAAGAGTATAACCTAGATATCCTCTGAATCTCCATGGCCATATGTTCTTCATGGCAGTGTGCATGACCATTATAACTTAGGCATAAAACCACTTTGAGTTTCAGAAGAATTCACCCATACCAGCAGTCCAAGCACTTAATGACCAAACTTGCAGGACAATGGTAAAGTATTTGCTAGCTCCTGCCATCTTGCTATTTTCTTGACTTTTCCCTTTGCCTTTAGCACATATTTATCTTCTTTTTGTATTAGAATTTTAAAAATTCTCTGTAAAGCCTTTCTTCTGGCCACATGACCCACAAGAAATCACCTAACTTAAGTAGGCTTTTCTAGATATTTTCTCAGCTAAGGAGATTTTTGTGAGATTCTCAATCTAGCTGGTAAGAGAGGAATATTTTCTTTTGGCTACATCTTCTGCTGAGAAACAATTTTGCAGCATTTTGCCAGTTTATCCATAAAATTCTCTCTCTAAGCATGGGTAAGAGGAAGGCAAACATGCTATTTATTGTGGTACTGGGACTCAAAGCCCATCTATCCATACTCCCCTGTCCCAGCAATGTTTCTCAAACTGCAGCGTGCATTTACGAGCACCTGGTGGGTCTGTTTAAAGCAGACTGCTGGATCCTATCCTGAGTTTCTGATTTAGCAGGTTTGGGGGTAGGCAGGACTTTGCATTTCTAAGTGGTTCCTAGGTGATGTTTCTGATAGCTGCCATCAAACAAAAAACAGAAGTGTTTTTAAAAATATGTTTAGGTCAGGGTGCCTGGGTGGCTCAGTGGGTTAAGCTGCTGCCTTCGGCTCAGGTCATGCTCTCAGGATCTTGGGATCGAGTCCCATATCAGGCTTTCTGTTCAGCACGGAGCCTGCTTCCTCCTCTCTCTCTCTGCCTGCCTCTCTGCCTACTTGTGATCTCTCTCTCTGTCAAATAAATAAATAAAATCTTTAAAAAAATATATGTTTAGGTCACAACCCAAATTAAATTCAAATCCCTGGGGACAGATTCCAGGCCTCATATTTTTGAAAATTCCTCAGGTAATTCCAACATGCAGCTAAGTTTAAGAATCTGTGCCCTGAAGGATTGAGCAAAACTCCTCCGATGGCCCAGTTAAAGTACTTCTCAGGAAGATGCCTTTTATGGGACCTGAGACCATTTATTTTCTATGTAATAATTTTTCCTCTTATGAGAAGCAAGTAAGATCAAGAGATCGTGATTACTGGGAATTGTGCTTAAATAAGGATCTGTGGGTCCCTTCCTAGAAGGTAAGTTGCACACTTACTTTGGGACTGTTAATACTTGCATATTGCCAAGAGCCTTCCTTTGTTTAGAAATCATGTTTGCTATTTACATTTTAGGAATTAAAGAAGAAAGGGAGAGAAGGAAAGTGGGAAGCAGGGAAGGAGGAAGGACAAAGACCTGGCTCAAATGTGGCAAATGCACTGTGAACTTACATCACTTCTGGTTCACAAGTTCTACCCAAGAGAAGTAATAAATGGGGTTCCCTTAAAAAATGTGCAAAGCTATGTAAGTTACAAAGCTGAAGCCTGGAACAGAGTGGATGATATACAGGTCTTCCTTGGCCTTGTATTTGGAGTGTAATAAAAGTAGAGTGAAACACTTTTTGGTATCTTATGATCTCAATCTCATTGCCATCAAAAGAATTAAATTAAGTACCCGCTCAAGGAGAGAAGTCATCCTTAATTTTGGCAGGCCCTAGGTTAGGCTCCTTTCAGTTTCTATTTCAGTCAGTTGCTAAGGTTATGATAAGAGTTGTTCTCTAGGGCGCCTGGGTGGCTCAGTGGGTTGAGCCGCTGCCTTCGGCTCAGGTCATGATCTCAGGGTCCTGGGATCGAGTCCCGCATCGGGCTCTCTGCTCAGCAGGGAGCCTGCTTCCCTTCCTCTCTCCCTGCCTGCCTCTCTGCCTACTTGTGATCTCTCTCTGTCAAATAAATAAAATCTTTAAAAAAAAAAAAAAAAAAAAAAAAAAGAGTTGTTCTCTAGCCTAGCTCAATCAGGCTGCCATCTTACATCTGTCTGGAAATGTATGGCTTTTGATTACTTGAATTGTGGCAGCATTAGAGTTTAACGATGGCCAGGACACAAGGCAGAATCTCCAGCCCATTTTCCTTCCCTTTTTTTCTATGCACAGAACCTACGTCACAGGTAGCAAATTAGTAGGTCTAGTTTACAACTAGAATTCCGTTTGGGAGAATTTTTTGATCAGAGCACAAGCTCTACTTTTCACTACTTCTGGAGATCTTGAGTCATATTTTTTTTTTATTTTTAAAGATTTTATTTATTTATTTGGCAGACAGAGATCACAAGTAGGCAGAGAGGCAGGCAGAGAGAGAGGAAGGGAAGCAGGCTCCCTGCTGAGCAGAGAGCCCGATGTGGGGCTCGATCCCAGGGTCCTGGGATCATGACCTGAGCCGAAGGCAGAGGCTTAACCCACTGAGCCACCCAGGCACCCCGTTGAGTCATATTTAAATCAACTGCAGCTGCTTAATTTTGAACTGGTACCTTGTCCCAAATTGTTCAAGTTTGTTTCCCGAGAGGGCCCAGTGTTCGTCCTCTCTTCCTTGATTATCTTCATTTAGATTGAGAACTACCCTATGATTCAGCAATTGTACTACTGGGTATTTACCCTAAAGATACAAACGTAGCGATCTGAAGGGGCATGCACCCAAATGTTTATAGCAGCAATGTCCACAATAGCCAAACTATGGAAAGAACCTAGATGTCCATCAACAGATAAATGGATCAAGAAGATGTGGTGTATATACACCATGGAATACTATGCAGCCGTCAAAAGAAATGAAAGCTTGCAATTTGCGAAGGCGTGGATGGAACTAGAAGGTATTATGTTTAGTGAAATAAGTCAATTGGAGAAAGTCAACTATCATATGATCTCCCTGATATGAGGAAGTGGAGATGCAACATGGGGGGTTAAGGGGGTAGAAGAATAAATGAAACAAGATGGGATTGGAAGGGAGACAAACCATAAGTGACTCTTAATCTCACAAAACAAACTGAGGGTTGCTGCGGGGAGGAGGGTCGGGAGAAGGGGGGTGGGGATATGGACATTGGGAGGGTATGTGCTATGGTGAGTGCTGTGAAGTGTGTAAACTTGGCGATGCACAGATCTGTACCCCTGGGGATAAAAATACATTTTATGTTTATAAAAAATAAGAAAAAATTTAATGTTTGGTAATTCTGACAAGCTTTGGGGATGGGGCATATCAAGCACTGCACATCATTCCCCTAATATTTCGTTGTTCTCTGTCCCACCTTGACCTCTCATGTCTCTCATACTTTTATCCCTTTTCTGAAGCCTTGAGGCCAAGAAAAATCTGTACTCCTCAGAGACTCATCTTATTGTTTCTCTTAAGTGGACTTATCAAGAGTTTTCCTAACAAAGATTGCTTGTTAAGACAAATTTTCATACTTTTATTTTTTAAAGAGAAGTTTCCTTTAATTCCATTTATTGGCCCCATACAATATGCCAGGTGTTATATTAAACACTTTCTGTACATTATTCTACTTAATCCTAACAATCCCTTGAGGGAGACAGTATTAATCCATTTTAGATAAAACTGCTGTTAAAGGAGGCTAAGAAATTTGCTTAAGAGCATATAGATCATAAATAGTGGGACTGAGATTTGAACCTAAAATGGACATCACAGCTTACGTTCCTAATCACCACTATGAAGGCAGAGGCTAAAGGACTGAGCCATCCAGGTGCCCCTCCATCATCGTTTTAGAATTTTTTTTTTTAAAGATTTATTTATTTATTTGACAGAGATAGAGAGAGAGATCACAGGTAGGCAGAGAGGCAGGCAGAGAGAGAGGGGGCGGGGGGGGGGGGGAAGCAGGCTCCCTGTTGAGCAGAGAGCCCAATGCCGGACTCGATCCCAGAAACGTGAGATCATGACCTGAGCCGAAGGCAGCGGCTTAACCCACTGAGCCACCCAGGCGCCCCCATCATCGTTTTAATAGAGTTGGCTGTGGACTGTGCCTGAGCCTAACATCACAACCTTCTAATTATTGAGTAAATTACTGAGGACGACATTTTGTTTTCTATGAGGTCTAGAACGAACCACGAGATTACCTAGGTCAACAGCTTATTCCAACTGGCTTAGGGGGCATGTACCCTTGAAAAGATATCGTAAAAATACAAAAAGGATATGAAATATTAGATGACTGAGTGGGCCAGGTCCTCCAAGCTTGAAGTCGATAGAGAAGTCTATATGGAAAAGGTGAAGTTCCAGTCCAGTTTTGAAGAACTAAAATTTGAAGCGTTCCTTCAACAACCTCCCAGGAAGCTGGAAGTACATTCCTGGTCGGAGGCCCAACGCAAACTTGTGTTACCGCAACCTGCCGCGCAACCCAGCAGAGCTCCTCACACTAGCTCCTCATACTTCGGCATTTCAACCAGAAAGTACCTCCCAGCGGGCGTTGCCCCTCCAGGCTCAACGTATCCGCGCGAGGAACCCCGAGACAGCGTCCACCTCGCCCAGCTTCCGCTTCCGGCCCTTCAGGCCCCGCCTCAGCGGGAAAGGCGGTGGGCGGGAGGAGGCAGAGAGCTGGGAAACTGTACGCCTCGCGCAGGCGCACCGCGGGCGACTGCAATGGCGATGTCGTGCCCATTGAATAGGTATCTGCTGCTCATGGCGCAAGAGCACCTGGAGTTCCGCTTGCCGGTGGGTCCGCAGCGCCCTCCACAACTTCTTGACGGGAGAGGACGGCACAGCGGGGGTTGGTGTGCGGGCGGCAGAGATCTCAGCTTGAACAAGCAGGGATCCGGGGGTGTTTGCTTGTCGGAGGTATCAAGCGTCCCTGGTCCCTCGGGCCCTGGGAAGGATCCTAGCTCCGCGGAGGGTGTGTGAGAGAGAAGTCCAAGACAGACTCTCACAGACTTGCCAAGCATTTTCATTCATTCTTCTGCCCATGCGTCAGGCATTGGAGTTAGGCCGGTGGATATGACCCGTCGTCTCGCTCCAGGAGCTCTTCCCCCAGCAGAGAAGAGAGTCAGCTAACGGAAATGCCCAGTGCAGTGTTTTAAGTGGCAAATATGCGGGTCAAAGCCCGTGGAGGAGGGTGGGATTTCTGGAGGTGGTGGTTGGTGGCAGGGATTAGATGATGGAGAAGTTGGGAAAAGTGTTTCATTCATTCAGAACATTTTCAGAATGCTTGTAATTGCATGTGTTGGGCGCTGGGGATATGGAAATAGTAAAGACGGTTTCTGTCTTCAAGGATTTTACTGTTTAGGCTAAGGTCCGCGTATATGTATGAACATTTTAAGAAATAACATTTTTAAGTGCAGTGGTAGATATGTAGGGCGATACGAGAGCATAGAAGGGGAATCTGATCCACCTGATGAGTGGGGGATGTTGGCCATTAAGAGGGCATGCATGAGGATATGACACTTCAACAATAACTAAAGTATCAGTAGGAGTTAGCCAGGCCAAAGATAAATAAATTAGAATTACAGTTCAGTATTGAATTATGAAATATTGTAGCTGAGAGTGACAGAAAAAAAAAAAAAAAAAGAGCAGGAGATGTAGATAGGGTCCAGAAAATGCAAAGCCTTGAGTACGCTGGAAGGGAAGAGAACATTTATTTGCTTGTAAGGGAAATTTACTGAAGAGTTTTGAGCAAAGAAGATTTTTTAAGAAAAAATCACTTTGGCAGCAATAATGAGGATAGATTTGAGAGGAATAAGTCTGGAAGCAGAGACCAGTTAGCAGCCTGTTGAAATAGTCTTGTTAGTAGAATAAGAAGGCCTGAATTAAGGCAGGGGTAAAAGCATGGGATAGATGGAGCATACTTAGGTGATGAAATCATCATCACTTGATGATTGACTATGGGGGGGACAGGGGCCAGTCAAGGATGACTCCTGGGTTGCATCTCCACTTAAAATGTGGAACACAGGCAGATGAAAGATTTAAATTTTGGTTATGCTGAATATTGGTTATGTGTTTCTGTAATATCAAGTGGAGATGACCGGGGATGGCGGGGGTGGGGGGCAGGACATTGAATTTAGAGCTATACATGAAGTACAGTAGAGTGGTCTGGACTGGTAATAGATGTTTGGAAGCTTCTGCATATGAACATCAGGGGAGGAAGTGAAATTATTCATAGAAGGCATAATGTTGAAAGAGTGGGGGTCCAAATACAGGAGCTTGGAAGTATTGATAGTGGGGGGAAGTGAAAAAAGAGGCGGTAGTGAAGAGGTTTGGCAGGTGTCAGACTAGAAAGTCTTTGCAGGCACAGAAATCAGGAGGGTAAAGTTCTAGGAATTTTGCTAATACTATTGTATAGAGTTTTAGAGTGGGGTGGTGAGCTAGATTGCTTGATTTAATGATCACTGGAAAATGAGGAAGGGGAGATAGACTGCTCTTAACTGGAGAGTAAGAAGGGAAAGTAGAGATTGGTTAACAGTTTGAGGAAGGCCTAGGTTTAAGCAGAGTTCACAGGCTGAACAGAAGGGGAGAATGGGTATAAGGGCACAGTAGGAGATTGGCCTTTCACTAGAAGGGGGGAGTGGGCAAGGCGAGTTAAGCTGGAAATGAGGTAGCTGCCTGAGGATCTGTTTTCTAGGTTATGAATGAGTTAAGGTTGTTTCTTGAGAGATCAGGGACCAAGCAGTTGAGTGGAGACATTGGGGAAAAATAGTTAAATTTGAAATAGTCATTCAGAGTAAAAGAGGGAGCTGACAAGTTAAACATTGAGAACACAGGTATTAGAGCAACGCTGGAAATCCAGCTAGGGTGATGATCATGTCTTTGTAATTGTGCTGCTATTTCTCTACTTTTCTTCAGTTGTGTGCCATTCACTGGCCTTAGGAACAGTGAAGGAAGACTGTGGCATTGATTCAGGATTAATGTTTTGCTGAACAGGTGCACTGGCAAGATAGGAGCGTAAAGGCATAGAATTTCATGGAGGAGGTAATATTTTAATAGATCTTAATTGATAAAGAGCTATTTTGTGGATAAAGAGGATTGGAAAGCGTTCTTCAGTAAGAAACAAAAACAAGTGGAAGGAGTTGATTATGGTGGTTTGGGGTGTGGGATGTGGAGAGTGAGGATGAAATAATGGGCAGTGGGGGTAGAGAGGTGGGTAGGATCCAGAGTTTGGAATGCTTTGAAACCATTGCAAGGAATTGGTATTTTATTTTAAATTTAAAGGGGGAGCCATTGACTCTTTAAGCTAGGAAGCGACAATTTTTTTTCTTTCTAAACCAGTAAGTGACTAGTAATCATTTGTGTTTTAGAAGGAGAATTCTGGAGCACCAGAGAAGGAATACTGGAGTGGAAAAAGAGGCCAAGGAGGCTGTGTGCCTTAGTCCAACAATGCAGTGAGAATGGAGTGGTTAGGCTGCAGTCTTCGAAATAGCATCCCTAGTACTTGGACATTTTACCTGTTTGTCTTAAATTTTTCTTTTTTTTCTTTTTTAAAAGAATTTATTTATTTATTTGACAGAGAGAGAATACAAGTAGTCAGTGAGGCAGGCAGAGAGAGGAGGAAGCAGGCTTCCTGCTGAGCAGAGAGCCTGATGTAGGACTCGATCCCAGGACCCTGGGATCATGACCTGAGCCAAAGTCAGTGGCTTAACCCACTGAGCCACCCAGGCGCCCATCTTTGTCTTAAATTTTTCTTAGTGTCTTACCCTGGTGTCAATTTCTTACTCTGGTGTCAGTTTAATCTCCCAAAAAGCTCATTTCTCTTTTTAAAAGTAATTAATTAATTAATTAATTAGACAGAAATCATAAGTAGGCAGAGAGGCAGGCAGAAGAGGGGTCGAGGTGTGGGGAGCAGACTCCCTGCTGAGCCCAGAGCCAGATGCCAGGCTTGATCCCAGGACTCTACCCACTGAGCCACCCAGATGCCCCTCATTTCTCTTTTCCACCCTCATTGTCCCAAGGCTGAAACTTCCTAGTCTGGCATTAGCCCACTGTTGCATGGTTCTTTGTCTCCCCCCACTCCCACCTCAGTGCAGCCACGAGAGAATCCCCATCATTCCCTGAATGATGCTCTCAGTTTTCAGGCTTTGGCCTGTGCTTCCTTTTGTCTAGTTG
Source organism: Mustela nivalis (assembly GCF_964662115.1). Taxonomy (NCBI): domain Eukaryota; kingdom Metazoa; phylum Chordata; class Mammalia; order Carnivora; family Mustelidae; genus Mustela; species Mustela nivalis. Next base: position 73,888,814 of record NC_139024.1, on the reverse strand, counting down.
GGTCTTCTTATTTCAGTCTTCTATCTATTGATTTTATGTAGTCAATCTTCATAGAGATTTACCCACATATTTATTTTAGGTTTATTTTTTTACTTGATTCTTTTTCAACTCTACAGTTTCCTTTTTAATAGATTTTTAGTTTTTGCCTAAATTCTTAATTATGTCTTTTATCTCCTTGAATATAAAAAGCAGTTAAGTCTGACAAAGTATAGAAAACACATATTAAATATGATAAAAGTAGTCCTGTGGGCCCATTGCTTCTGTGTACTGTTTCTCTTGGTTCTTTTTCATATGTGTGCTGGCTTATTTTCAAAATCTGCACTAGATATATTTGGAAAGTTATCTGAAGAAATAACAGGAGGCCTAGGATGATGTAAATCCTCCTGAAGTAGAAGCATTAATGATCTAGGATGCCTTAAACTCATTTCCAGGTATTAAGTTTTGTTTCTATTCTGGTTTATACATGTTCCTCTGGTATGTAGCTTTTGGAGATCCCAGTCCAAACTGGGTGGTCTGTCAAGCTATCTTTCTTTTCTATGGATGACACCATATTCTTTTTGTCCTTCTGGTCCATTAAGCTGTCAAAAGGACCATCTAGCCCCATAGCTGCTTTTGGAATTGGTCAATGTCCTGGGAAGCAAGTGGCTGCACCTTGGGATTTCTGGCTTCTCCTGAAGTTTGGTTTGGTAATTCTTGTAATTGCTCCATGCGTCCAAGCAGATGCCAGGTTTTTCTAGTTCTTCTAAGCAGAAGGCTGAATTTGAATTACCTAGTTTGCCATCGCTAGAAGGGGAAGTCCTCTTTCGTCTGTGCAGATTCTCTCTGTATTGCAGGGCTTAAGTCAGTTTGCATGAAAACTTTTCTTCTGAAACTTAAGTGATCTTTTCTCCTTTGAACTCTAATGTAGTACCTTTTTGATTTTACTTTTTTCAAGAGCACTCACTGTTTTACAGCTCACATTTCAATTAACTAGGTTGAATGTTTTGTTCTATTAGACCATAAGCTCCCTGAAGATAAATACGTATTTATCTTTACATAGCTCAGTGCCTTGTACATATTAGTTTCGTAGTAAGTATTGAGTGAGAGGATCCCTTTGAGAAAGGCAATCAAGAGGACAGTCTACACTTTTGAGTACATCTTCTGTTTTAGAACTGCTAAGTAGAAAAAAGAATGAGTAGCTGCATTTATGATTTAAAATGAGAGATTAGGAATATAATGTGGCCCTGTTTTACCTTTGTAGAGTTAATCAAGGCCTGTTTTAATTGGCGCCTGTCTTATTGTACTAGAGTTCAGACACCTGGGTTTTATTGCTGGCTCTGAAACAAACTAAATGGATGAAAAAGTGAGTGGCTAAAAGAACTGAAAAGCTCATGTGAATTAATGCATGAGGCACGCCCCAGATCATGCTGTATTTTTAGATCCAGTAAATTCTTTTGTTCCTAATATAGGAAGATTCTCAACTAGAAAGTGAATTTGCTTTAAGAGCGAAGATTTGGTGTTTTGCTTTTTCCAAGTAAAATTTTTTTTTTTTTAAAGATTTTCTTTATTTCTTTGACAGACAGAGATCACAAGTAGGCAGAGAGGCAGGCAGGGAGAGAGGAGGAAGCAGGCTCTCTGCAGAGCAGAGATCCCGATGCGGGGCTCGATCCCAGGACTCTGGGGTCATGACCTGAGCTGAAGGCAGAGGCCTTAACCCACCGAGCCACCCAGGTGCCCCTTTTTCCAAGTAAATTGATGGTGTAGTATAATACAAGTTTTGCTCATAAATTTAAAACTTGGGTTATCACTATTATTTTAAATTTTATTTATTTATTTTTTAAAGATTTTATTTATTTGACAGAGAGAGATCACAAGTAGGCAGAGAGGCAGGCAGAGAGAGAGGGGGAAGCAGGCTCCCCGCTCAGCAGAGAGCCCGATGCAGGGCTCGATCCCAGGACCCTGAGACCATGACCTGAGCCGAAGGCAGAGGCTTTAACCAAACAATGAGCCACCCAGGCACCCCTTATTTTAAATTTTAAAATGTTGCTTAAGTTTGGGATAGTGGAGCTAATACTATGCTATAAAACTTCAATAATCCTTCACTTTTTTTTTTTTTTTTTTAAACTCTTAGAGCCTTTGTGGTTTGTTTTGGCCTGTTACTAGTTTTTAACAAGGTATCTCAGGACCAGCAAATTTTGCAATCAGATGCTCTGCCACTGAGCTTTACCCACAGAGCAGCAAATGTTGATGTTTTAAATGTGAAGCTGGAAATGAACAGTAATATTCTAGGCCAAAGTAACTTAATCTATAACTTCATTTTTTTTTTTTTTGTTTTGTTTTTGTTTTAAGAATGATAACTTGGTCAGTCTTGCTTGATTTCTTGAGCCACTGGACTTCAGTTTCATCATCATCTTGATTCCTTTACTTAACACTCTAGGTTTTGTGCCCTGTTGTCACAGACCTCTTTCCTTCATGAGATAGCTATGATGATTCCTATTTTCCAGATGAGAGAAGTGCCTTGTATAAAACCACATGGCCACTATTAGGAAGAGGTGAAAGTAAAATTGTGATTCATCTAATTCCCAAGTCCCATGATGCCTTCTATTTAAATATGTGTCATGTGTGTTTCAAAATGACTTTGGGGTTACCTTCAGTATTTACTGATAGACTATGCAAGTTCTTGCTCTGTTCATATAATTCAACTGAATTTAGCCCCTTGTAAATCCAGGGATTAAAGAAAAAAAAATGTTGCATAGTCAAAAGGAAAAATAGAAAAAGTATGAATTGTTCAAACCTTCTATTCCTTTTGGTCTTGAGGTAGAGAATGTGGTGGTCTGGGTATACTGTCTCATGGTGCCTATGGCTCATGATGAGCTTGGTGTTAAAGGCCGCTTCTCCTAGTTGGGATGAAAGGGGACTGTAGGCACCCAGCAGAGAGGATGCATCTCTGATTGGGTTACCTCCTACGTGAGACCTACAGAGAGGTGTGGGATTCTACCTGCTTTATGGTAGAGCTCTAAGACTAAATTTGTTAGAATGTTATTTGAGGAGACTTAATTTGTTAGTATATATTATAAAATTTATATAGTCATCTTGTATTTATCAGTGCAAAGTGATTGTTTCACAGAATGTAATATTATCTGAACATATTTCAACTTTGATTCCTGATGTTTTTAAAGTAGCTATTGTGTTCTCTTCCTAGTTCTGTAAATTGAGCCAGAAAGAAGAGGCTAACTTACTGTAACTTCTGTTCAATGAATCAACAGTGATGCTTCCTGGTTAATCACTTATTTCTTGTCTAAATATCCTCAACTTCTCTGTTTAATAATTCATTTTATTTTTAATGATCAGTTGTCAGATTTACTTGCCCATAGTTTTGTCATCTGTTTTTTTCCAAAATTGGGGCATTTTCTGAGCAGGTCTTTTGGCAGCCTTCTTGTTGTGTAAAATTTCTCAGAAATTACTTAACTGTGGTTGTGACTGTAAAATTTTTTCAGAACATAGAGTTGTAATTTGCCTGGTGCTGAAGTGACCCCAGGTAGGTCACTTAACCGAAGGTTAAGGTCACTTAACCACTCTTAAAAAATTCTTACTGTACATATATCTGTTAATAGACTTTGAGTTCCCTGTGTTAAAATGTGTTCTTTCTATAATATTTTCAATGTAGGAAATAAAGTCTTTGCTTTCACTTTTTGGAGGTCAGTTCATCAGTAGTCAGGAAACTTATGGAAAGGTAAGTTGAATTTATATTTTTCATTAGACCATATTTATAAGAATCTTGGGTTTGAAGAGAAGAACTGCAAACATTTATATTTATATAGCTACTTGTTTCTATTTCTAGGGGCAATTGAATAAAAAGGATATTTTTGGAAAAGTTGTGGTTTTGGAACGTCATTTAAGTTTATTTCCAGTATTCATTTAGTTTACTAGTTTTTAATTTTTGACTCAACACTTGTACTCTGCTTGGTATCTTTCTCTTAGTTGAAAAAAAAGGACTGTTTTCTGTTGATGAGGTATGATTAAAATTAGAATATAGAATTTAGCAGAATTTCAGACTTAATATTGGGAATTATTATACATTTGAAATTATGCATGTATAAGATTGTGAATTTTTGAGCTTTATATTTTGTATTTGATAGTTTATCAGTGTATTAGAGAAGTTTGGGAAATAAAAAAAAAGTCATTCCTGGGCACCTGGGTGGCTCAGGGGGTTAAAGCCTCCGCCTTCGGCTGAGGTCATGATCCTAGAGTCCTGGGATCGAGCCCCTCATCAGGCTCTCTGCTCAGCAGGGAGCCTGCTGCCTCTCCTCTCTCTCTGTCTGCCTCTCTGCCTACTTGTGATCTCTGTCTGTAAAATAAATAAATAATCTTAAAAAAGGAAAAAAAAGTAATTCCTAATTCTTCTTCTTTCATGTGACTTACAATTTGAGGGTAGGGCCTTTCAGTCTTTTTTCATATGCTTTTTTCCCCTTTAGTTCAATTTTTTAAAAAAAATCATGATTCACCTTTTTTTTTTTTTTCCCCCAGAGATTTTCTTTATTTGACAGAGCACAAGAAGGCAGAGTGGCAGGCAGAGGGATAGGGAGAAGCAGGCTCTCCGCTGAGCAGGGAGCCCGATGGAGAGCTCAATCCCAAGACCCCGGGATTATGACCTGAGCAGAAGGCAGCTGCTTAACCATCTGAGCCACCTAGGTGCTCCTTCCCTTTAGTTCTAATACTACTTATGAACTTCTTCAGTCTCTTTTTTACTTGATAGTATTAATATAGGTCCATATTGCTACATAGCCTTCATTACTAACAGGGTCATATAATATTTTCTATTGATTAGTTCTGTCATTTATCTAATTACATTCAGATTGCTTTTCAGTTTTTCTATTAAAAATAATATTGAGATAACCATCTTTTTTCTGTTTGGATTATTTAGAATTTTTCTGTAGAGTAGTTATAAATATTGGAAGAAGAAAGAATAGCAGGGAGAATTTCTTCCAGAAGATTAGAGAACTTAATTGAAAGTCTGCTAAAGTTGGACTTCTATTTCTTTTCTTTTTTTTTTTTTTTAGATTTTATTTATTTATTTGACAGATAGAGATCACAAGTAGGCAGAGAGGCAGGCAGAGAGAGAGAGAGAGGGAAGCAGGCTCCCTGCTGAGCAGAGAGCCCAATGCGGGGCTCGATCCCAGGACCCTGAGATCATGACCTGAGCCGAAGGCAGAGGCTTAACCCACTGAGCCACCCAGGCGCCCCATGGACTTCTATTTCTCATTGATTTTCATGTACTGAGGGAGGAGGAAGAAAGGGAGAGTATAGATATAATTGGGTAAGCATGATGAACTGAGGTCAGGGTTCTGCTTTGTTTTTCTGTATTCTGGCAGGGGGTTATCAGGGTGGAGATGAAAAGTGCCTATAATCAGGGCTCCTGGGTGGTTCAGTTGACTACGCAACCAACTCTTGATTTCTGCTCAGGTCATAATCTCAGAGTTGGGAGATCAAGCCCTAAGTTCAGTTCCATGCTTAATGTGGAGCTTGCTTAAGTCACTCTCTTTCCCCCTCTCCCTTGTACTCCCATGTACACCCATGCATGCTCTATCTCTGAAAATAAGATAAAATAAAATAAAAATTTAAAAAGTGCCTATAATCTTGATGTTGAGACAGAGGATTGGTAAACAGTTCTGATGCACCTGACACTTTTCCTTAGATAAAATAATAAGAATTAATGATAATATATCCTATGATTTTCCATCATAGTTATTTCTACCCCTCAGGTGGCCACAACTACTTAAAAGAGGGATCATTCAAAGAAATACATTACGTAGAAGTTAAAAGTAAAATAGCTATATTATCAGGAATGATCAACAATAAAAAATTCTGAGATTTTACTTTGGGGTAAAATATGCATTATTTTGGTCAAAATACATAAGAGTAAATGCAAAATTAATCTCAAGTTTAACCTTATATTTGCTGTTATTTGCATTTATGGTCATTTATAAAAGTGTTCTGATGTTGTACTGTATTATCTTAACAGGTTACCTATTTAAATAATTTACTTTTTTACTATTGGAGTAATTTTTATTTTGGTTAGAGAATTCTTAAATAAAAGTAGCAAATGGGAATCTCTCACTGACTTCTTGGCTAGAGAAGCATATGAGGCCATAAAACCAGTTACAAGTTGTATATTGTTATTTTTTTCAGTCTCCTTTTTGGATTCTTAGCATTCCGTCAGAAGATATTGCCAGAAACTTAATGAAACGAACAGTGTGTGCCAAGTAAGAGAAACTTATAATGTTTTCCTGTGGATTGTATAATGTACTTCTCATACTACTCTGTCCTCTTGCCGCTCTGTTGGCGGAGAATTAGGGGTATGTTGTGGGGAGCTCATCTTAGCTTGCAGATACATGAATTTGCCACTGGGTGGTGGTGGTAGAACAGGGAGTTTTCTGCTGAAATGATGGTGATGGAATGTTAGTGGTGAAATGCATGAACCCTTGTTTTGGGGTAATTTTTTTAAACTTCTGTATTAAGCAGGAATATAGTTTAAGATGTAAAGGTTAAATGCCACATTTAATTATAACCAAAGTATTGAGAATCTAAATATTTTTTCTTATAGATGGCTTTTAGTTGGGTGAGCAGATAAGTCTGAAATGACAAAAAGTGAGGACTGCTGTGAAATGTTTTACTGCTTTATTTGTTAGAGAGTGAAGTCCTGATTATCTTGTGTGGATTACTATAATGATGTTGTTCATAGTTTATCCTACCTGTTTTCTAGATTTTATCATTGGTGTCTGATCTTTTTTCCCATTTCTTCTTTCTTTCCCTCCCTTTTTCCTTCTTTCCCAATCTTTTAAGTTGAAACTTGCTAATGGGTCTTACTATTCAGTGAAAAGGACCAGCAGACAGAAACATAACTAAAAAACATATCTTCTGAACAATTATTACTTTTGATTAACATATTAAAATGTATGGTTCTAAGAGTTGTTTGATTTCAGTAGATAAGTCTTATTAGGTTTGAAATAGCTGCTTGAGGACCAGGAACTTATATACTTCCTTCAGAGCTTTTACCTTCTCCTGCATTTACTTAATGGTAAAATTAGTAATTATGTAATGATTGTATAATATTATATAATAATTTCCTTGCCTACTTTCTATTCTCTGTATATTTTGAATAGCTGAGGTTGGGTATACCTTCAGTGATAGCTAAGTAAGGGTGGTATTACTATAGAGGTCCTCTGTTTATAAATCTAATAGAAAGCAAAGGAGGAGTTCATTTTCAAATGATAAAATTCAAAGTCCTAATTGTAGCATTAATTGTTCTGGAAATAAAATAGACTATTATAAGCATGGATTGAAAATTAACTTAAAGTTATTTTTTGTGGTAGACTAGGGATTGAAAGTTAATTTTGTTTTGTTGATTTATTTTTAACATGGAGTATTTTGAGCATATTACAAAAAGGATGAAAAATATAATAAATACCCACGTATCTACCTTGTTAGATCTCAAATTTTGAGATACTTCCCACAGCTTTCTTAAAAAAAAAAAAAAGTGGTTTACAGAAACTGTTGACTGTGCACCTTTCCCAATTCTACTCCCCTACTTCCCTCAAAGGATAGTTTCTTAAATTTTGTCAGAAAGATTTCACTATTACTTCCATAATCACTAAAATATTTGAGATTATTGGGGCACCTGGGTGACTTAATTGTTAAGTGTCTGCCTTCAACTCAGGTCATGATCCCTGGGATCGAGCCCTGCATTGGGCTCCCTGCTAGGTGAGAGGCCTGCTTCTCCCTCTCCCATTCCCCCTCTCGTACTCCCTCTCTCGCTATGTTTCTGTCAAATAAATAAAAACTTTTAAAGGAAAATATATTTGAAATTATTGTATTAGTAAGTTGATATCCATGCTTATTTATATATCACCTATCAGAAGTGTGGCAACCTATATAGCTTTATAATCGCTGAAGTATGGATCACAGTAGTTAAGTCATATATATGAAAACTGTTTACTCTGAAAATCTAAATCATTAAAGGTATTATTATAAATGAATGTTTTAGTTATATCTGAAGCTTTTGGTGCTATGTGCCTAATCTTTATTTTGACTATTTAAAATATAAATTTATTATATATAAATTCTTTCTGAAAAAGAGGATATGGAGTCACATTTTGTTGATTCTAGTTTATTGTTATAAGTATTAATTTCTACGTTATACTATATAATAGCTCATTAGGGATAATTATAATCCATGAAACTGCCTTTCCCTGAATTGGGTTGGGATTCCTTTTTTTTTTTTTAAAGCTTTTGAGGAGCAGTGTATTATAGTGCATGTAGTCATGTGTGTAGTCTAGAGTCTGATGGATTGGAATCCTAGCTTCTTTAATTGCTATATGACCTGAAAGAGTCATTTTAATTTCCTTGTCCCTCAGTTTCCTCATGAGTTCAATGGGTGATGATACTGGAAGCTATCTCTTAGGCCTCCTATGAGGAACAGTTACGAATCCATATTATATGGCCTTAGAGGGTGCCTGGGTGGCTCATTTGGTTGAGCAACTGCCTTTGGCTCGGGTCATAATCCTGGAGTCCCGGGATCGAGTCCCACATCAGGCTCCCTGCTCGGCAGGGAGTCTGCTTCTTCTGCTGACCTCTCTACTCTCATGCTCTCTCTCTCTCTCAAATAAATAAATAAAATCTTTAAAAAACAAAAAGGCCTTAGAACAGGCCCTTGTACTTGGAGTTATATGTTAGCTTTTATTATTTTTTATTATTTTTGTTTTTCAAGGTTTTCCCTTTCCAGAGGTTGAATTACATATGCTTCCCCTCAGTTTATGCTTCCAGAAGTCTTCTCCCTTGGGTTTCATGAAGGCAGTGAGCTTTGTTCTGTTGTGTCTTCATGCACAGAACAATTCCTGGTATATAACAATACTTAATAAATATTTGTTGAATAAATGAGTTGATTAAGCTTATTATAATCTCTTAGCATTAAGAAAAAATCCTGAGTACGAGGGATTTGGGGACATCTATTCTGAATAATTGTGTTTGCTGCTTTTTACTCCTTGTATGTTTGTATAGCTGAGGTCAGCCCTTTAGTGATGGCTAAGTAAGAGAAGGATTATTGTAGAGGCCCTCTTTCAATAAATTCAATAGAAAGGAAATGAAGTTTATTTTCAAAGGATAATATTCTCCATCCTAATGGCAGCATTAATTACATTTATAAAGTAGTTTGAATTTAGATACACAAAACTATGCTACTATGTAGATTTGAGTTCCATTACAATGAATTCTTGTTTGTAATGAAATTTGCTTGTAATTGTTTACATGTTCCTTGAAATTGGTGGAAGCGTGAAGATTTTTTTTTTTACAGTAAGAATTTTCTTTTTGTAGTGGTTAGAAAAGTAACTAAGTTATTAAATATTAGTAAGTAATAGTTAAATATTAATTGTAACATTTTTAACTGGTCATTTTTATTTTATGGAGCAAACACTGCAAAAAATTGGATTTGCTGCAACTTTTCACCTGTTTCACTAAAATAAATGATGTTGCTACATCATTTGTATTCTAGCATAAAAATATAATAATGGAAACTTGGAAAAATCTTGACTTAAGTTTCCTTCTTCTGTGTAGAGTTAAACTTCTTTGTGTGATTTGGACTTAATGTTTTTTAATATTAAGTTACATTTATTAACTTAATGTTTATTAACACATTTCTCATTTATAGCTTAGAAGATATAGGCAATAATTGTATTAGTGGAACAAGCATAAAGAACGAGGGAAGTAATTGTTCCATATTACTGCATGGACTGATTTTGTTACTGAGGTTAGTAGTAATCATTTATTTCGTAGGTCCATATTTGAGCTATGGGGTCATGGAAAATCTCCAGAGGAGCTGTACAGTTCTCTTAAAAACTACCCTGTGGAGAAGATGGTACGTAGTGAAATTTTTATATAGGTGTATCTACAGATACTGTAGAATTATGAAGCTTTAAATAACTTATTTGCTTTTATTTTAGGTTCCATTTCTACATTCAGATTCTACGTATAAAATAAAGATTCACACATTTAATAAAACATTGACACAAGAAGAAAAAGTCAAACGAATAGATGTAAGTGAATTTAGCAATAATGAAAGAAGCCTATGAGAATAATGTGGTCTGTTGCTGTTGATATGTAATAATTCTCAATTCTGATAAGTGCTTATTTTGTGGCACATTGTGTGCTGATTCTCATGTTTTGTCTTACTTAATGCTGATACTAAACTTACAAGATCAGTAGGACTATGCAAGCACCATTTCTCCTTTAAAATTCTAATGGGACATGAAAATCACTTTTATTTTTTAGGCACTTGAGTTTCTGCCATTTGAAGGGAAAGTGAATTTAAAGAAGCCACAGCATATATTCTCTGTTTTGGAGGATTATGGTTTGGACCCAAACCGCATCCCTGAGAATCCACATAATATCTATTTTGGTAGATGGGTAAGGAGGTGTTCTTTTTATGTATTTGAGGTTGTTTCTTTAAAAGTTTAATGTTAGACCTTTGTATAGGATTCTATATGTAGAATTTTAAAACAACTCAAGACTCAGAATTACTGTATGAATTAAAATGAGTGGAAAATATGTGGTTATGTTTTTTTGTTTGTTTTTCCAGAGATTCCTGGGAAGTGCACGAGGTTTGTTATATATAGGGCCTAGACATGGTGTACCAGGAAAAAATAACATGAGACTTGTCAGAAAGTCTGGATTGCTTTTTAAGCAGAGAAAATGTAGTGTGCTGTGGTAACTGAGGGATCTCATTTGTGGAGTTCCCAAATCTAAGCTCAAATTCCGAAAAGAAATAAAATTACTACAGAGCAGTCCTGCTCTCTTCCCTAAGGGTAATGGAAGCTGGGGCTTATGTTACAGATTATTCTTCTTAGGAGAAAAAAGAAGTGGGCAAAATTTACTCACTACCAACCCCTGGAATTATTGCATTCAAATTCCATTAAAATTTAGTTCAGAAAGTCACAGTAAATTGCAACAAGCTAAAAAATACAAGGTATTTGTCCATAATTACCTCAATCACGTTTTTTAAGTGAACAAATTTAGAGCAATGCTAAGTGGAAAGAAGTTTTTATCATCAAGATACTCTGGTTTTATTGTGAACGATTAATTTCAATCTGTTTTATACGGTTAAACTAATCTGAAGAATCTCTGATCTAGATTGCAGATGGACAGAGAGAGCTTATTGAGTCATACAGTGTCAAAAAGAGACACTTTATTGGAAATACAAGCATGGATGCTGGTTTATCATTTATCATGGCCAACCATGGAAAAGTGAAAGAGAACGATATTGTCTTTGATCCATTTGTTGGAACAGGTATTTTTATTTAACTGTTAAATTAGTGCGTAGATATTACTTGTTTATATTAGTCAAGCTCATAGTAATGTTTTTGCTAAAACATTAGTAAATTTGTACAAAATAATCTTAGCTATCATGAGATGCTGACTAAGAGATGACCACATATTTGTGTAATAGCCCAGTATACAACATTTGAGCCACTTCAAGAATGATAGGATTTAATTTTGTGGGCTTTTTCCCCAAGTTAACCACTAGGTGGAGGGGCATACCACACATTGCAATACCGTGTACTGTGGAAATGTTGTAAAGCTATAGTTTATCAAAATAGGGAAACTTGAATGGAAAAAAAAAAAAAAACTTGAGTGCAAGATAAAAAAAAAAGTGTTCATTATTTAACATGGATAACTATATACTTACATGGAAAAAATGGGTACTGTGTCTGATCTTTGATTTGGTTTGTAGAGGTTTATAAGTAAGTATGAAAATAAGGAAAGTGACTTAATTATTAACGGGCTTGAGCCTGGCTGCTGAGACTGCAGTCTGTGTTCTGTCCTCGTGATTAACTTTGTGTAGAAGTCCTAAAATTCCGCATTAACCTCCTCTGATTTGTGAGGAAATTTTCCCACTTTGCCCTATTTTTTGCTGGCTCTTACTCATATGTAGGGAGCACTCATATTTAGATCTGTCTGGCTAAATTCATTGTGATTCAGATTGCCTTGGAACAAATTACGTTTGTGGTTGGAGTTTCTCCCTGTAGCTGTCTTTCCCCATCAGAAACTTGGGAAGGAGCTCTGCCACAATAGCTAACATTGTTGAACTAAAAAGAAAAAAAACTTCCTGAGGGGATTATGGCACGGAGAGAGGTTATGTGACTTGGCCAAGGTTATACAGTGTGTAAATTTCATGAGATTCAAACTCAAGCAGTCTAACTCCAGAGCTCATGCTCTTAACTACTACACTAGAGTTGTTTCTTTCGGCATTAAGATCTCTACTACACTAGAGTTGTTTCTTTTGGCTATTACACCATAACCCAACTTGAGGAGTGTGACCACATGCGATAAGGAAGAAATCTTATCAAAGTCAAGAGATTTCTAACTGTTGGAATGAATTTCTGTGTTTGTTGTTGAATTAATCTGTTGGTGAGTTTCTCTTCTGCATTCCACCGGTGTCTCCATATATCCCCCACCTAGCATTAGACCTATTTGTTTCTTTCCTATCTTCATTATCCTTAGTGCCTCCCCCCTCTTTTTAAACTCTTATTGGAAATAATGTCAAACTTATAGCAAAGGTACAAGAATGAAAATAGAACAGAGAACAAACCACTTGCACATACTTGACTCAGATTAAACTATTGTTAACATTTGGTCTCATTTGCTTTATCATTTCTTTTTTATGTTCATTTACATAATTTTGTTTTCTTTACAGTTTGAAATTGCATCCATCCAGTCTCTTTACCTCTCGAATGTATATATCTTAAGAGTTAGAATATTCTCTTATGTAACCATGGTGTAGTTTTCAATGTTAGCAAATGTACTGCTAATGCAGTACTTTAATGTTCATATGACATTTTTGCTAATTGACCCACTGATGTTCTATATACTATATTTTTCCTTTTCAGTCTAGCATCAAGTGTTGTATTTTGTCACTGATGTTTCTTTGATCTATTTGGTATGGAACAAGTCCATAGTCCTTTTTCTTTTGTGAGATTTGCACTTTTGAAGAACACTGTCCCTCCTCTCTTTTCTTTTTATTTAGAATATACCTCACTTGGGTCATTTATTTCTGCATGAGTTCTGCAAGTTATACATTCCTGGCCAGACTACTACAACAGTGATTTTGTGTCCTTCTCAGGGCATCTGCATGATGGTTATCTGCCCCTCATTGGTAATATTAATTTTGATCAGCTGGTTAAGGTGGAGGGTGATTTTTCCATTGTATGTTAAGACCCATGTAAGTATCCTGTACCACATCTAAATTCCTCCTCACCCCTGTCAAGTGGTCAGGTTGGCATTCATTGAAGATCCTTGCCTGAACCAGTTTTAACTTTGGTCACAAAGTTAACTTCTGGTCACAAAGGGATGAATTTTTCCAGTAGTACTTCCTCCACAATTACCACTCAGCACTCATTCTATTATAATCAAGAGCCCTTTCTTCTCTCCTATGTATTTATTATTAATATAAGCTGTGGATTCCCCTTAGTGGTCTATAATTAGTTAACTTATTTTGTTGCTCAAATTATCCCACTTTAGCCAAGGAGCCCTTTTGTACTGTATCTGTCTTTGTGACCTCTACCCTGTCTTTTTTATTTTTGGGTACTTTCTTACTTTCTGGCTCACCTTTTACCTGCCCAAACTCTGGAATCAGCCATTTCTCCAAGTAACTGTTGTTTCTTTTAGTGGGGAATGGTATTAGAGACCAAGATCTGAGTGCTAGGTATCTTCATTTCTCCACACAGTCAGCAGATAAGCTAGGACATTTAGGTGTGAATGTGTACAATATGGATACAAATATGTATGCAAATATCCCTGTGTATGTACTGTGTATGCATGTGGATAGACACATGTATTGTAGAAATTGTGAATTTTCTTTCTTTCTTTTTTTTAAATTTTATTTTTTATTTATTTGACAAAGATCACAAGTAGGCAGAGAGGCAGGCAGAGAGAGAGAAATAAGCAGGCCCTTCACAGAGCAGAGAGCCCGATGCGGGGCTCGATCCCAGGACCCTGGGATCATGACCTGAATTGAAGGCAGAGGCTTTAACACACTGAGCCACCCAGGCACCCCAAGAATCCTGTTTTCTTTCACCATTTACACATTAATTTTTTTGCTTGTTGCTATAATGTATCTAAAATAGTTTCAAAATTGCTTTACCCTTACCACTAAAAGAAAAGCAAAAAAATACAAAAGCCCTATTAAAAGGATATATGTTTTTAGGCTGTGTATTCTGTTCTTTACCACACCTAAAGGGCAGTAAAATCAAATATTGTGCTTTCTTCTTTTCCCCTTCATTTCAGAATCAGTTTGGAGTTCTTTTTTTTTCAGTTTGCCCTCAGTTTTAGATTTTTTTACTTCCTTCCAGCCTTGTTGATTTATTTTTAAATATGCAGAAAATCAGTTTACTTTTAGAAGTCAACTATGTAAGAGATATACTCATACAAGTATCACTTCTTTCTGTATCTCTTCATTCTCCTCCCTCATCCCTTGAAGATACCCAACTTCTTTTCTTTTTTAGTTGATTCTTCTTATTTGTGGGGTTTTTTTTTTGTAATGATAGGCAGATATATGTACATTTTATTTTTACTTCTTTCTTACACTACATTGCTTTTCTCACTTAACAGTTTTTCCTGAAAATCACTTTCTGTTAGTTCATAGGAATTGTCTTCATTCTTTTTTATACTTGTACTCCATGGGTGTATATACTGTAATTTATTCAAGCAGTCTCCTATATATACTTGGACATGAGTAGTGTCCAGTATTTTAGAGTTATAAATAATGCCTGCAATGAATAATCTTTTGTATATATACTTGCATAATGTTGGAGATATGGCTCTAGGGTAAATTCTTAAAAGTAGAATTGCTGGATGAGGAACGTATGTATATTTTAAACCTTGTTTCACCAGCAGAGTTTATTGTCAAGGTCTTGAAATGTTGCCAGTCTGTTGGATGAAAACATTATCTCAGTTTAGTGTTATTTTATATTTCTCTTATTATGAGTGAAGTCTAATAACCTTTTATATATATATTTAACATATAATGTATTATTTGTTTCAGGGGTACAGGTCTGTAATTCATGAGTCTTATATAATACCCAGTGCTTGTTACAATAACATCCTCCCCAATGTCCATCACCCAGTTTCCCCATCCCTCTACCCACTATGCATGTAGCAACCCTCAGTTTGTTTCCTGTGATTAATAAGAGCCTCTTATGGCTTGTTTCCCTCACTGTTTTGTCTTGTTTTATTTTTTTCTCTCTTCCCCTATGATTCTCTGCCTTGTGTCTTAAATTCTGCATATTGGTGAGATCATATGATAATTATCTTTCTCTGATTGACTTGTTTCACTTAGTGTAATACCCTCTAGTTCCATCCATGTTGTTGCAACCTTTTTTTTTTTTTTTAAAGATTTTATTTATTTATTTGACAGAGAGAGATTACAAGTAGGCAGAGAGGCAGGCAGGGAGAGAGGAAGGGAAGCAGGCTCCCTGCTGAGCAGAGAGCCCGATGCGGGACTCGATCCCAGGACCCTGAGATCATGACCTGAGCCGAAGGCAGCGGCTTAACCCACTGAGCCACCCAGGCGCCCCTGTTGCAACCTTTTATTAAGGGCCATTTTGATAATTTCTTTGGAAATATTTTTCATGTCTTTTGCCCATTTTTATGTAGACATTTCTTTATTTTTGAAAGTACTTTGTATGTTAGGGAATTAGCCCTCCCTCTTTTTTCCTGTTTTTTTTTTATATGTATGTAAAGATGTATACTATATGGGTATTGCATGCATGCGTTTATGTGTGTATACACATAACCAAATATTTTTTCCCAGTTTGCCATTTATTTTTGACTTTGCAAACAGTTGCCTTTTGCCATGCAAAAGTTTTTCCTACATTTATGTTATAGAGGTATCTAGCTATGTTTCTTTTCGTAGTACATTTATAGTTTTAGTTTAGTTTCTTTAGGTCTCTGATCTATTTGGAGTTTTTCTTATATGCTGTGAGGAATGGATCTATAAATTTCTTTTTTTTTCCAAATGCTAAACCTTTTATTAATCTTTAATTTGTTCTTGGACTTTAAAAACTTTTTTCTGGGAAGTGAGAATTCTTTGACATACATAGATGTACATAATGCTTAATATGTATGCATACATGTAGATAATACTATAAAGTCTAAAAATAGAGCTCTTAGTATAGGTAAAATTTATTTCCCTTGATGTCTATGAGGTTGGGTATATTATGAAATGCTAATTTCTGCCACAGCAATCAAAATATTGATTACCTTCAATGTGAGTAAGGGGCAAGGAGACCTGCCCCTAATTTGCTTTAGAGCAGCTCCTTAGAATGGGTAGTACATCTTGGTCTGTCACTGTTTACATAGGACAATGAATTGAAAATTACAAAGAGGAAGATCTTTGCAAAGATGCTGCTAAAATATATTTTTTTAAATTTGTGTTTGTAATTTAAGCATAGCTTTAGAATCTAGTTTTTGGTGCTTTTGTTTTGAAATTGGTGATGTAATTGTGAATAGACACAATTCTTAAGTATAGTTTGTCCTTTTTCTTGGGCTTTTTGTCTCACTGATGGGTAGTACCTTCTGAAGGATTGGGGAAATACTAACCCTGTTCCCTCCTCCATGGCCATAGTTTTTCACAAATATTTTTGATAGTATTTTTTCCTTGTTTTCTTTTCTAATATTTAAAAACAAAGCCAAGTGGATCCAATCCTTTTCCATTTTAAAGGCACAAAATTGAAATATATTTGTTTCCCAAATGTTTTATCCACTGACTTCTCATAACCTGTGATTTTCTCAAGGTTATAGGATAGAGTAGAAAGCTTCTGGGAAACCAAAAGGAGAGATATAATCTTTCCCTGCCTAAATGCCTTTCCTTTTTCTTGAGACAGTGTGATATTGTTGTCTAGAATGACATTATAAGTTGTAGAAACATACTTTCCTTTCCATTTTAGTGAGTATGTTGCTTTTCATTTTAATAATTTTTTTTTAAAGATTTTATTTATTTACTTGACAGACAGAGATCAGAAGTAGGCAGAGAGAGAGGAGGAAGCAGGCTCCCTGCTGAGCAGAGAGCCCGATGTGGGGCTTGATCCCAGGACCCTGGGATCATGACCTGAGCCGAAGGCAGAGGTATAACCCAGTGAGCCACCCAGGAGCCCCTCATTTTAATAATTTTTTTTTTTTAAAGTTGCGTATCTCCCATTTTTTTTCCGAGGGAGAAGATACTTCTCATTGGGCTAGCTTTTGGTAGTTAGGAAGTCCTGTTGCTCTAATATGAGCAAGGATTGATGAGCATGATATGTGGAATACCTATAATGGTACAGGCCCACCTGTGATATACAAGAGTTGTGAATGGTATACAACTCTTACTAATTGAGTGTGCAGCTTTACTTAATTTAATAACAGATTTTACTTTTATCTAACTGGAATGCTAAGTGTATATTTGTTTTAATTGGTGCTGACCCCAAAGGAGAGAAAATGGTATAGAGAAAAGAGCAAATAGAATGAGTTTTAAATCCTTAATCTATTAGTTATTATATCACTTAGGGCAATGTTCTCAACTTGTCTGGGCCTCAGTTCCATCATTAATAAAATGGTAATATTAATATATTGTGAGGATTAAGTAAGGTAATACATGTATATGAAATTCTTAAGAAGTTGCCTGACACATGGTAGGCTTTCAGTAGACTATAATGGTTATCATTATTATTTTTAAATTATTATTTTGTTAGGAACTTAGATGCCTTTCTGGTAAAAGATGTTAGATATAGCCAGTATTGAATGATCATGATGAACATTTTGGCCATGAACATCAGTCCCTTCTTTGACTGATTTCCAAGGTATTCATAATTTGCAACTGTTGGCAAATTGTGACAGCAGGCAAGGAAATTGAGGGTTAAAATTGTAAACATCTAATTCATTGGTTATAATGAAAATAGCTGGTACAGGTAGACACCCAGCCAGTTGCTGTAGGTAGCTGTGCTATGATTTTATGACAGAGGTCCTTAGATACTTTTCTCCTTCCCCTCTCTCAAGTGATTCAGCTATTTTACTAATTGAGAGTATACCCAGGAGACCATTGTGCACTCCTTGGCTGCTTCTACCTTCAAATGAGCCATAGTGTAAGGAGTGGAGTACAACTCCTTTTGAATTTTATCATTGCAGAATGATAGATGCATATGACAGGTGTTGAGAAACTGACGGCCCTGGTCCTGGGAGGAAACTATGGGAGAGTAAAAGGGACAATTAGGAGAGAGGTAATTGATCTCTGTAGGTCTGTGGATTAGTCTCTGGGTCATTCCCATTTTTGTCCACAACTCTTTATAGTCTCCTTTTCTTGAGTTTCATAGTTTATCTGGTAAAATTTCTATTTTCTAGCAATATCCTTTTGCTCAGGCTGCTAGTGTAACTTACCTGAGTTCATTTTGAAAAAGGATAAAGTAGATACAGTAGTATTCCATTTTTCCTTCTTTTCTCCTTTCCTTTCAGCAAAACTAAAGCCCAGTCTCTCAATTCTGCACTTTTGTAAGGCTTTTCACTTAAATCTCTAATATGAAAATTGTAAAATAGTTTCTGTATTATAAATAAATTTCACTTATTATGTCCTTTTGCCAATAAGATATTGCCCTAACCTTAAAGTGGTTACTATTTAAGAAAGGAGAAATTAGAAGACTGAGTTTTTGGTATTTGTATACTTGGTAGCATAAGAAATTGGGTGAGTCACATTACCTCCCCCTCATCACTTCACCCCTCCTTTATCACCCCTTCTTCCACCAGAAGGTTCAGGGAAATTCCAACTAAGGTATAACTAAATGTAAAAAGTGCTTCAATTTAATTGAGAAAACGATGAGATGATTAACAGCGATTACCCAGTGACCAGTTTAGAGAAGCTAATTTATAATAACTTTATTTAAAACTTTGAAAGCTTAAAGAGCACAAAGTTAACTAACAGATGTAGTCTAACACATTATTCATCTCCTTTCAGCAGTGTACTCTAAATTGGGTCTTCTCAAAACTCACTCTAACCAAATGGATAAGGTTCTGTTTAAGGAAGCACAGGAAAGCTTTTCTGTTCCCCTTGACAACTAGTTCTTCTAGGTGAGTATCTGCCTTAATTGGCAGAATTGTAGTAATTCCTCGTAATTCGGGTGAAGTGATTTTGTGAGTATTCCAGTTCTTCACAATACAGTATCTTTCCTAAATATGGATGGTTCCATTTATAGAACAAGACTAATGAGGTCTTACTTAGCTTCCCTCTTGCACAAATACTCCTTATATTTAGTATGAAGGAACTTAGGTTTTGGTTACTGCTATACTTTTTTTAGTTCTCCATTCTCTTCTTCTTGGGGTCTCGTAGTAGTAGTTACAGTATTTTTCACAAGCAAAGTCTATTTATTGAAGTGCCTGTTCCCGGACTGTGTTTTAAATGGCTATGGAAGGAACACCATTAATTTACAGATCTTGACCCTCTGGAGGCACTACCCATCTTAATTATAGAAATTACCTTTGGAAAGGATATAAGGGAAAATACGTAATTATTTTCCCTGTCTGAGTCTGTGCATAGTTTAGGAATATATTTCTGATGTCCATTTGACAGACCTTTCTACGGTGCGGTATAGCTATTAGGAATTTTTAATTTGGATGATGGAAAAAAAGTAAAATTCAGTGGAGAGCACGGTTATTAAAATAACTGATTTTTCCCCCTTAAACAATTTAAAAATATTACCTTTTATTTTAAAATGTTTCATTAATTTTCAAATCTTTATTAGGATTTTTCTTTGTATGTGAGCTAGGCACAGCTACCAAGTTACTTAGTCCAGTCAGATTGTATTGGAACTTTTGTTTTTACTTTGATCACAGCACTAAGTAAAAAGAGAAGTCATTGTATTGTAATTTTTGTTGTTATTTTTGTGTATGCTTGATGATAGTTATTCAGAAATTCATATTTACAGTTTAAAATGAGGTAATTGCTTCACTGGTTACAGGAATAACTGTTTATTGTACTAATATTTTAATTTTTATGGGGATTAACATCTTAAATATTAATTATACCCCCTTAGGTTATTTGAAACTCAGGCTTCCATGGGAATTGAGCCTAGTTGTCAGAATTTATTTATTGCTAACTCTTTTATATAGCAGTTTTATATTCTTGTTTGTAAGTAAGGAGCAAGATGCTTTGTATAGACCTCTCAAAATCAGATGGAAATGTCTAAATGTACATTATTTTATTTATTTTTTTAACTTTTTAAAAAAAATTTTTATTTATTTATTTGACAGACAGAGAGATCACAAGTAGGCAGAGAGGCAGGCAGAGAGAGAGAGAGAGGAGGAAGCAGGCTCCCTGCTGAGCAGACAGCCCGATGCGGGGCTCGATCCCAGGATGCTGAGATCATGACCTGAGCCGAAGGCAGAGGCTTAACCCACTGACCACCCAGGCTCCCCTAAACTATTTTTTAAAAGATTTTATTTATTTATTTGAAGGGGGGAAGGACAGACAGAGGGAGAAGCATACTCCCTGCTGAGCAGGGTTCCCAATGTGGAACTTGATCCCAGGACCCTGGGATCATGAGCTGAGCCGAAGGCAGTCGCTTAACCAACTGAGCCACCCACGTGCCCCTAAAATATACATTATTTTAATTAAAAAAAAATTTTCCCTAAGCAGTATGTTCAAAGTAATGATGACAGTACATACATTAACTCCTTACATTGTGACCAGTATAGTGAGCACAATTTAGTGTTTAATTCTGAGGCTTCTAAAATATGGTCAGGACCAGTGTTATTCTTCGGTACTCTGCCTACAGCTATTTTTTAAGACTTTGGATCAGACTAAATAAGAGATAAGAGTCTGGGACTTTCTGGTTAACAGACTATAACTGTGTGATTTTCAGGTGGCCTTCTGATAGCATCTGCTCATTTTGGTGCTTATGTATATGGGACAGACATAGACTACAATACAGTTCATGGCTTAGGTGAGTAGAGGTTCTGGACTGTTACAGGCTTTGTTTTTGTATCAGATGTGCTTTCAAAGTAATTAAATGGGTTTATATGGCATTATGCATCTATCTCGTGTTAAGATACAGAGTTGTGGTATAATGTAGTTTTACTTATTCTTACAAATGATAAAATTTTGTTGGATATCTGCTTTTTATGAAGTGATTCAGTATGTGCAAAGCAATCTTGTGGGGGATAACAAAGATGAAAAAGAAAAAGCTCTCCTCACTGTCTTAGTAAGAGATTTTTAAAAAGTTGGAAAACTCTAAGGTTGTGAACTTTAGGCTTGGGAAGGAGGTAGGAGAGAGACTAGCCATCTTCTAATTAGCATGTCCATGTTAATAAACACATACGGTTTCTATTTAAAGATTATCACCGTTTTTTATTCATAATCATACTCTTGCATGAATACTGGATTAATTGCTAGTCCTTGAGTACTCTATTGGTTTTAATTCCATAACCAACCAAAATATCTTTGAAGTGGTTGACATGACAGTAACTTAGAAGATTCTGCATTGGATTCAGGTTAACTCAAGACAAACATTTGCTTGCTTTTGAGGCAGTTTTGGAAACTATTTTAAAATCTAGATGCTTTGCTAATGATACATGGTTGGTTGGAACTGAATTATACTGAAGAAAGTATTCTCATATACCTGAATGGTAATAAAAATGTCAGTTTCATTGATGATTTTGAAATTCTGTTTATGGTGGTATTCCATTATTGTAACTAGAATCAGCCTTTTAAACACCCTTTTTCTTTTTACTGTCCAGTTTTTCCCAAGTTACTGTATTGGTGAGAATTTATTATACTCCTTTTTTTTTCTTTTTCTCTTTTTTGAAACAATTTGACATATTGTGCTTGATGACCCTCTTTTTTCCTACCTTGACTCTAAGGAATTTAGTAATATTTATCATAAGGAGAACTGGTTATATTTTATCAAGTTCACCTAAATGGGCTTACCAGAAAAGATATTCTTGGTGATATGTTAGGGCAGACAAAGTGCTAAGAAGAATTATTCCAGTTTGCTTTTAGTAGAAGTCATGTTTGCTTTAAGGAGATTGTCCTATATAATTTATTAGAATTCTTATTTATAAAAGTTACATTATAACCTTTCAGTCTACTTGAGCAGAATTCTCATTGAGGTAGAATTTTCTCAGAGCTTACCCAGGATGTTCTTAATTATGCACTCTGTTTCATGTGCTTATAATTTCTTTCTGTACTCTCAAATATTCTCAAAGTTTCCCATTTTAAAAATATAAAACCTTTCCTATCAGTCCTGTCGGGGCCCTCTAATGGCCACTTTGTTTTCCTCTTCCTTTTGCCAAAGTGCATCTTGAAAACTAGTATTTACTTGCCGTCTCCTCTTCTTCATTTCTCAGTCTTCTGTCCATTGTTTTCTAGCTTTCACGCCTGCTGAAAACTCTCACTAGGGCTACAGATCTTAGCATTTGGCAGTGTTGACCTTCATAAAGCCTCCCTTGGTTTCCTGGACCGTGGCCTCATTGGGTGGTACTTCTACTTCTTTGGTTGTTCCACCTCTGTCTTCTTAAGGCCCTGTGGATTTCTTTGACCTGTGTTAACATGTTGCTTTCTCTGGGCTTCTCTCTTTGACCACTTTTCCTCTCACAACACATTCTATGCAGAGTCATGCCATTCTTCTCCTTTTGATTTTTTAAGTTTTGTTTTTATTGTAAAGTAGATCAAGATACAGAAGGGTGTATAAAAATAGAATAATTATAGAACAAACACATAACTGCCACCTAGGTTAATAAAAAATGTCATTCATTCTTAAGGTTTTAAGATAAGTGCATATACTGATAATCTCCTCAGTGTATTTATTCTGGCTTCCAACTACCCACTGAATAGTTCTTTCTGAATGTTCTGTGGGTAGCTGACAAGCATGATCAGTACATCTCAAATCTCATTTTTTTCCCCTAAGCTTGTTTTTCCTCTTTTTAAAATTTATTTATTTATTTATTTATTTTTGAGAGGAGGCAGATGGGGCAAGGGGAGAGGGAGAGGGAGAATCTTAAGCAGGCTCCATGCCAAGCATGGAGACCAGTGGTGGGCTCAGTTTCATGTCCCTGAGATCATGACCTGAGCTGAAATCAAGAGTTGGATCCTAGAGGCACCTGGGTGACTCAGTTGGTTACATGGCTGCCTTTTGCTTAGGTCATGATCCTAGGGTCCTGGAATCAAGCCCCACATCAGGCTCCCAGCTCAATGGAGAACCTGCCTCTCTCTCTGATTCTGCTTGCTGCTCTTTCTGCTTGTATTCTCTCTGTATCTCTCTGTCAAAAAAAAAAAAAAAAAGAGTTGGATGCTTAACCAACTGAACCACCCAGCTACGCTGGTTTCTCCGATCTTAATCAATCCACAGTATCATCATCCACTTGTGTCTCCTAATACTAGAACTTTTGAATTTCTTCCTTCAACCTCCACTTTAACTTTTCATCTGTAATGTCTCTGCAAGAGCTCCATGGTCATAGCATTCCTTCATTTCTCAAGTTAGCTCTCTTCATTTCTGTTTCATTTATAAGGGCCCATGCTCAATAGAGCTTTGTATCTTACTTGTATATGCTTTCAATTCAGTAAGTATTTAATAAGTGTTTAAGGCAGTTTTACTTGAAAGGTGATAGAAAAAGATCAGTTAGACAGTACATTTTACTGGCCAAAATACATTTTTGTAGTAAGTTGAAATAAAAATAACTTTATGTAAATAAAGTTAGGATTTTAAGTGAAAGCAAGTTTTATTTGAGTAAAGGTAGGTTTAGATGAGTTAAACATTATTTTAGCTAAACGATAAGAAATAAGAATGCTCTATTTGATTTGTAGTTTCTGTATTCTTTTTTCTTTCCCTTTAGGAAAGGCTAGTAGGAAAAACCAAAAGTGGAGAGGACCAGATGAAAACATTAGGGCAAATCTTTGTCAGTATGGTTTAGAGAAGTATTACCTCGATGTCCTGGTTTCAGATGCGTCTAAACCTTCCTGGAGGAAGGGCACATATTTTGATGCAATCATCACTGATCGTAAGTTTATTTTTATAAAAAAGTAGGAGTAGGATTAGTTTCCTAAAGTCATTTACATTTGAAGTAGAAAATGTATCAACACATAGAAAATATCAGCTTGTACTAGTATTCTCCTCCTGCCGCCCCTGTCTTCTTCACATAGTGAGAAGGAAAAAACTGTGAATATAAGGCAGTATACCAATTTAACTATGTAGTTAAGCGTTTACTATTTTGGTTTTTTAAATAATATGTATTGACTTGTCTTTCCTTTTTTCACTTCAGTTTATTTTTTGGAGCATATATTTATTTTAAAATTTTGACTGTAATTGATTATTAGTATACCAACTGGAGCCAAAATGTCATTTGCAATTAGAGTGTTAGGTGTCAAAGAAGAGAGTTTTATTTTTTGATTTTTTTTTTTTAAGATTTGTTTATTTGAGAGAGAGAGAGAGAGATCATGTGCCTTACCCCCCCCCCCTGAGTTGGGGGAGGGGCAGAGGGAGAGAATCTTCAGACTGATTACTCACTGAACATGGAGCCCAGTGTGGGGCTCAGTCCCACAACCATGAGATCATGACCTGAGCCGAAACCAGGAGTCAGATGCTCAGCCAGCTGTGCTACCCAGATGCCCCAAAGGAAAAGAGGTTTTTTTTCCCCCCCAAAGAAAAGAGTTTTAGATAAAACGTGATTCTCCATGTGTAAGCTTTGGTGTTTTGTTTTGTTTTGTTTTTGTAGCACATGTTTTGACTGACTTCTCTTCTAGAGTTACAAGAAATTTGGAATTTTGTGAGCCACTAGGCTTGTGAACCCACTGCGCTTCAGGAATGTGAATAAGAACTTGTTTTCCTGTGCCTCATGAGTTCTGGGCTTTGCAGACATACTATCTAAGAATAGACTGGCCTTTTTCTACCATATTTTGCAATAAATAAATCTGTAAATAGTAGCAAGGGTATCTCTACTCTTCTGTCTCCGCTCCCTTCAATTCTTTGGTAACTTAGGTGCTCCTAGATCTAACAAGAGAAAAATTACCAAGGCATTACACTGTTAGTATGAATCTGCTTTATAAAAATTGGGTAACTTTTTACTTAGAATCTAACTTATTGTTTGTTCTCATTCTGTTTGTGTATTTATATAAAGTATGTAACTTTTTTTTTTTTAAAGATTTATTTATTTATTTGACAGACAGAGATCACAAGTAGGCAGAGAGGCAGACAGAGAGAGAGGAGGAAGCAGG
This sequence comes from Mustela nivalis, assembly GCF_964662115.1. NCBI lineage: Eukaryota > Metazoa > Chordata > Mammalia > Carnivora > Mustelidae > Mustela > Mustela nivalis. The sequence continues at coordinate 73,863,559 of NC_139024.1, read as the reverse complement.
CTCCCTGCTGAGCAAAGAGCCCGATGCGGGGCTCGATCCCAGGACCCTGGGATCATGACCCAAGCTGAAAGCAGAGGCTTTAACCCACTGAGCCACCCAGGTGCCCCAGTATGTAACTTTTTTTAATCCGTTGAAAGTGAGTTGGCTGCACTGTAGGCTTTTACCCCATACCTCACTGTGTATTTCCTAAGAGTAGGAATAGTCTCTTAGGTAGCCAGAGTATAGTTATCCGTTTCAATAAGTCAGTGCAATTATTGAATTTTATTTTGTCACCTACTTTTGTTGTCACCCAGTAATATCCCTTTATTTATTTCTTTGCTTTTCTGTCTGGGATAGTATCCAACCAGGTATCAGGTATTGCATTTGGTAATATCTCTTTTAGGCCTCTTTTAGTTGTCACACTGTCACAGCCTTTCTCTTTTTATAAGACATTGACATTTTTGAAGAAGACAGTGGCCTGCTGTCCCTTCCAGTGTTTTAAATATAATGTTCTTGTGTTACGTGTTCTTGCTTGGAATATTCCATAGGTGGTGATGTGTTTCTCTCTGAGTGTCCCATCTGGAGGCCCATGATATCCATCTATGCCTAACTGGTGATTAGGTGACTTTTGACTATCCATGTTATTTGTGTTTTCTGTCTAGCTCCCTATGGTATCAGAGAATCTACGAGAAAAACAGGTTCTCAGAAGGAAATACCGAAGGGGATGGAAAAATGGTAAGTAAAAGTTTAATATGATACTATTTTGAGAAGAAGCATGTTACTGTTTTTAATTAGCTAAGTTTAACAGTCTTAAGGTCTTTCATGGATTTTGAAATTGTTTTCTTTTTCTAGCCCAGAAAGCCATGTTCCTGTTTCCTTGAGTTATCATCTGAGTGATATGTTTTTTGACTTGTTAAACTTCGCAGCTGAGACCCTCGTATTAGGTGGAAGACTAGTCTATTGGTTACCAGTGTATACACCAGAGTATGTAATGCTAAATAATTTTATTTTTAATTTCACTTTTGTTATGGTATTTATATAACATTTTCCCCCTATTTTTAATTGGATTTAGAGTAAATATCTTTGTGTTTAATGTTTATAATCGTCTTTGTTTACCTACATATGTGTATAAAACAGTCCCCTTCCTCTTACTGATTGAATTGCTTTGACCTTTTCATTTTACGTCAGGAGTTGGCAAACTATAGCCTGTCGGCCAGATATGGTCCTCACCTGTTTTTATAAGGCATTTGAATTAAGATGGGTTGAACTAAAATGGGTTTTTACATTTTTAAAGAGTAGTTAAAAAAGAAAAAAAGCAAAGAACATGTGACAGAAATATATGTGGCCCACTAAGGCTAAAATATTTACTGTCTGGTCCTTTAGAGGGAAAGTTTGCCAAACCTAGTTGTGTACCGTCATTAGCTCAGGGTCTGATATATCATAGCTGCTGGTAACTGTTTTGTTAGGCCACAAACATAGGTAATTTTTAACAACTTATTTGAGGGATTCATCTGCCACAAGCTAGCTTTAATATATATTGGCTATTATGATGGCCTTAAATGCAGTAAATCTTTTTTAAAAGCTAACACTGAAATAAAAGCTGTGCTTATATTTAAAGCTTTGATTATGTTCCACATGATTGGTTTGGGTTTTATTATTCAGTAACTATTAATTATAAACAGAGCTGTGTACATCAACAATGGAGCAAATGATGTCTTGAATAAGACAGAATCTTTAAATTTGAAAGATAATTTAATATCAAGCTCAAAATTTGGCTGTTTCTCTAATCTGCCATAGTAATCTTTTGAAAAAATTATTTTAGTTCTTATGTTTACTATACGTAATTGTACAGAAAGCATTTTAGAACAGTGTTAACTTGTCTGTCTTTTCAATGTGGCAGATGGTCCTCAGCAGTTGGAAGCTGTGCTGTTTTTTGTTTTAAAAATGTTGTATTGGAGGTTACTGTGGACTGACTTTATCACATTTTTAGTTATCAGCTGATAAGACTGTACACTGTACACGTTCATGTCCAGACCCCTTAATGCTGGCCTTCTGTTTTGCTTCCAGTCATAATCTCATGTAATCTTTTCAATTTAGAAATAAGGAAAATTCCAAGGAGTGAATTGACTAGTCTATAGTTAATAGCTAGCTAAGCTAACTGGTTTCCTTATTCCTGTGGCTATGTTTGCTTAATTCAACAGTCTACCAGATCTCATGTGCTTGGTATGGGAAGCAATAGATGGAGTTTTACTAGTATTTTTGGAGAAAATCACTTTTGTTTGTTTCTATACAGAATGGTTCCTGCCTTAGATAAGCTGAATTCTAGCAGCAGTTTTTTAAAAGATTTATTTATCTGGGAGAGAAAGCCTGCATGCAGAGTCAGGGAGGGGTAAGGGAGGAAGGGAGAGAATCCCAAGCAGACTCCCCGCTGAGCTTGGAGCAGGATGCAGGGCTGGGTCCCATGACCCCAGGATCACTGAGCTGAAACCAAGAGTCAGACACTCAACTAACTGAGCCACCCATTGGCCCCCCACTTTTTTTTTTTTTTTAAATTAAGATTTATTTATTTATTATCGAGAGAAAAGCTTCCCATTTTAATTTAAGTTTCAGGACTAAATTTTTAAAAATTTTATTTTGAGATAATCTCAGACTTACATAAAAGTTTCAAATGTAACATAAAAAACTCTCCTCATCCAGACTTTTCCAACTACTAATGTACACCTATTAATTCTTCTTTCCTCACCCATTACACTAGTCACATATTCATTATCATTCTTCTTTTTTGGAGTGATTTGTGAAGTTGCAGATAATGATGTCCTATGACCCCTACATACTTCATTGTATTTCTCAGAAACAAGGACATTCTTGTGAAACCACAGTCAGCCCTCCAAGTTTGGAAATCAGCATTGATAACACTGGTCCATTTTATGGACCCTATTCAAATTTTACCAGTTGCAGTCCATCTGAGAAAATGGGCTTTGTTAAGCCATCAAGTCATTTTTTTCCAGTCTAGAATATATCCCCATTTTTTCTTATCTTTTGTATCCTTGACAGTTTTGTAGAGTATATGGCTTATATTAAAGGTTGGCCCTCAACGAGGGTCCAACTGGTGGTGGTGTTTTTTTTTTTTAGAAAGAAAGAGACATGGCAGGGTGGGGCAGAGGGAGAATTGATGTTTCTTTTTTGACCAGATTCAGGTAGTGCCCTTGGTAGGAACACCACACAAATTATACTGTGTTTTTGTACGTTGCATTGGAGGGCATATGGAGTTAATCCCTACTAGAGATCTTTGATTTGATCATCTGATTATTTTGTTCTCTCAGGGTTCTCCACTGTGAGCCATCATTTTCTCCTCTGATTAGTATTTCATGGGGGAGATATCCCAAGATTATATCAAGATCTTGTTCTTCATCAAATCCCTCTTCACAGTGACAACTCCATTGTTGACAGCCACTACAATGATGACTTTTCCGTTCCATCATTCCTTCTGCATTTATAAGTTGGCATCTAACTATAAGGAAGAGTTTTCCCTTCATCCCCCATTTGTTTACAAATTTATTAATTTATTTTGCTATGGAATCATGGGTGCTTATGTTATTCATTGGGTTATAATTCATTACTATCCCTATTTTGTTGCTTAGATTATCTCAGATTTGATCAGTGGGAGTCACTTTGAGGTGGTTCCTCTGTCATTTTGAAATGTCCCCATAGTTTTGGTATACTTCTTATTTTTTGGCGTTTCTGACTGTCCACTATTTTGTACTTTATTATTCAGTTATAATTGGAGTTGAATGTACTTTAGAATATCTTTTGTAGTTCTTTTGTCTTTTCCTTTCTCTTTATACAAAATTAAATTGGAGGTACTTTAAAGTATTTTTAATATTTCTAAAGATCTTACAAAATGAACACTGGATTTTTTTTATGACTTCTTGATTTTAATAATTTGCAACAAGGGAAAATTTCCACATGCATATTATCAGAGGAATATTTTAAGAGTAGAAAACGGATACATATTTTTATCACTTTTTTTTACCTTAGCTGTTTTTCAAGGGAAAGACTTTGTTCAGGTATGTGGCTGATGCACACATGGGAAGACTATGTTCTTTACTTCCCTAACTTCATCCCTGAAGAAAATTATGTCCACATCCTTTGATGTTCATTACTAGACTTCTGTTTATCCTTCTTGCTTTTTAAAAAATAACTTTATTTCCATGTATTTTATGCAGAATATACTCCTAGTAATAAGTTTGTTTCTCCAGTTTCCTCTGGGATATCTTTATCTTCTGTGCAACCTCCTCTTCTGGTTTAGAAACAGTCTACTCTTTCAGTAAGGATCATCTTACTGAGGCAGGAGAGCTCACATACGGGTTAATCCAAGCATGAGCGCTGTAAGTTGTATGTCGTCACATCTTGGGGGCTGTTCACCTGGAGGCGCTTAATAACCAGAAAGTCTACATCCAAATCCATAAATTCGGCATTATTGTCTGCATTTGTAAGCATGTGCAGTAAAAATTCAGCATTCTTTGGGGCCAACAGCTGTTTGACCTGGGCACACTTAACCACCTCTGCCATTGTAGCGACAGAATGGCACATGGCTTCTGCAGTGTGACATCCTTCAGATAGTTGGTGGCTTTTCAGATCTGCATACCCCTGATGGCCTGGATAGTTTCATGTGTGTTCTTAAAGTGAACACGAAGATTTGAACCTCTTGATTTGAATGATTTTGGGGGTTTTCTGGGTCAAGGGAGTAGCAAACCATTTTCAGAGGTCACCTCAGGCTGATTAGGAAGATAATCTCCTTCCCTTTAACCTAAGGTGATCTTACTAATGAATTATTATTACTACTGTTAACTTATTTTTTTTTTTTTAATTTAAAGATTTTATTTATTTATTTGACAGACAGAGATCACAAGTAGGCAGAGAGGCAGGCAGAGAGAGAGAGGAGGACGCAGGCTCCCTGCGGAGCAGAGAGCCCGATGCGGGGCTCGATCCCAGGACTCTGGGATCATGACCCAAGCCGAAGGCAGCGGCTTAACCACTGAGCCACCCAGGCGCCCCTACTACTGTTAACTTATTAATGAGCTTAGTTTGTCGTGTGTTTGTCAGGAAATGAATTATTTTTACTTCTGTATTGTATGCCATATAAAATCTTTGTTCTTTTAAAATAGCACAAAATTATTAGGAATTTAAGACCAAAATCATCTGCAGAAGTTTGGAATAATTTTCTTGCTTCCGAATTAAACAATTTAGAATTAGTTTGATTATATTGTATTAAAAATATGGCTTTTTATTGAACTAAGAATAAAGATTTCATTTTAAAATTATATATTAGCACAGTTCAATTTTAAAACTTTTTTTACTTTTGGTGTAGTGAATACAGGTTTTTAGTCCTAATACTGAATTCATGTATTCAACCAAATTCTGTTATGTGATTCAAGTTTAACAATAAGAATTACAGGGGCTCCTGGGTGGCTCAGTTAAGTGTTTGCCTTTGGCTCAGGTCATTATCCCAGAGTCCCTGGATTGAGCCCTGCATTGGGCTCCCTGCTCAACAGGGAGCTTCTGTTATTCCCTCTCCCTCTGCCCTGCCCAATCCCCAACGATGTGCTTGTGCTCTTGCTCTCTCCCCTTCCTTCCTTCCCTCCCTCTCTCTCAAATAAATAAAATCTTAAAAGTAAATAAGAATTACGTATTATAATCAAGTTCAGGTATTATTCTTTAAACCCAGGGCATTTTGAAAACTATAAGACATAATACAAGTAAAGTACTACCTAAAAGCTTAAGTTATTTGTGAAGAATCATTGGAGCTGATCATTGAAAAAGGATTTTCTTTTTGGCAATTTATTTATTTATTTATTTATTATTATTTTTTAAAGATTTTATTTATTTATTTGACAGAGAGAAATCACAAGTAGACGGAGAGGCAGGTAGAGAGAGAGGAAGGGAAGCAGGCTCCCTGCTGAGCAGAGAGCCCGATGCGGGACTCGATCCCAGGACCCTGAGATCATGACCTGAGCCGAAGGCAGCGGCTTAACCCACTGAGCCACCCAGGCGCCCCCAGATTACTCTCTTGAGGTGATTAGAAACTGCATTTCTTTGTGAAAGATGTTCTTTAATAGAAATCCCATTGCTACTGCTTGTGTTAAAAACATTGACAAAGTAAAGAAGCTTAATAAAGTATGCCCCAGCGCAGGATGTGGGGGGGGTATTTTCCCCCCAATTTTATTGAGAAATAATTAACATACCTCACTGTGTAAGTTTAAGGAGTGCTGTGATGGTTTGATTTACATAGGGGATAAACTTTAGTAAAATGAATTTTGGAGTGGCTCAGAGCAGTGAAGGGAACATGGTTTTTTGGTGGTGTTATGTTCAGTTAGCCACCATATAGTACGTCATTAGTTTTTGATGTAGTGTTCAGTGATTCATTAGTTGCATTTCCTTTCTTTTAGCAAGGAAACAAGAAAAAGTGATCCCTTGACCTGTTTTCAGTGAGTGCTCTAATCAGTGCAAAATCTTTTCTCAAATGGGAGGTGAAATTCTAGTGTTATTTGGAAGTAGCTTGAGGCATGAAGAATCACAGGAAAATGAGTATCAAAATTGATTCATGGTAAAGCTAGAGGTCTATGCACATAGTTAGTTTTGCTTTTTAAAAAATAATGTAATATAATTTGTATATCATGAAGGTCACCTTTTTAAGTTTAAAACTCCATGGTTTTTAGTATATCCATGAAAGTTGTGCAACCATTACCACTTTCTAATTCTGGAACATTTTTGTCACCCCTAAAGAAACCCCATATACATAAGCAGTCACCACCACTTCTGCCCCTGGCAGCCACTTATCTATCTCTGTGGACTTTCCTGTTGTTTCCTGATTTAGGTTTTAAATAGATGTTTGGATTGTAGGGCTATAGTAATAAAACCGAAGTGAAAATAGCATACTGTACTATCATAATGACCCAGGCGTGGAACAGATTTATGGCTTCTATTTAACAGTTTGTAAAAAATTCATTGCAGTATGCTGGTATGAAATATATTAGGACATATATCGTTAATTGATACTTTTAAGTTCTTAGCGTGTTGTTTTGGGAGTATGGTATACTGCTAAATTGATTGGTTCTAGTATAATAGGGTAATGGTTAAAAACTAGCTTGTTAATGATAACGATGACCCAAATGATGTTCTTTCATGCTTAACCTCAAAAGATCAAGCTGCAAAGGTAATTAAAATACAGAAATGTTTTTCTGCTCTTAAGCCAAATGCCTGGTGACTCGGTTTCAGCAGCTTAGCATCATTTGGGTCATCAGTATCAAGTATAGTTGCATTGGGTTTGTACTTTCAGATTTGATTTGTAAATTTGTCTTGGTTTTATAGTTATATAAGCATATGGACTTTACATCTCACTTATATATCTTTATGTTACCTTTTAGTACAAATCTTTAAGTCCACTCTGTCAGGAAATAAGAATTTTTTCCCTTTAAAAAAAGGATACATAACTAAGTTTAAACAATACTATTTCAGAAATCTACAAACCATGCTTTTTCTAGCTTAAAGTCAAGGCTATATCTTCTTTCTGTTAACCATGGTGTAGAATGTATTCCTTCATATCATAAATGCTTTGTGTAAAGATTCCAGATTTGATGTCAGCTAATGTTACGAGAATTCAACTTTCCTGACTGTATAGTGAATATTAGAGAATTGTTAGATCAGGTGAAAACTGAAATGGTCTTTAAGTACTGGAAAGCCCTAAGAAAGGATGCAGAGGATGACTTCAAGAGAATTCTTTCCACTGATAAAACAGTGAAGTGCATTATGAATGTTGCTTGGTAAGTGAGTGTTGAAGGTTTTGAGCATGTGGTTGAGGTAATGAGGGAGACTTCATTGAAGGTCAGAGGGGCTAGAGAACTCAGTAAAAGAGTGGTAGTGAAGACCATGTTGACGTATTGGAACAGGCTAGCTGAAATGGTAGTAGTCCTTTACAGGAAGTGCTGTTTGGCACCTTTCCCAGTTTGGACCAGAGTTTTAAAATTTCCCATGTGATAAATGTTTGTGGAGACAATCTAGGAAGGTATCAACATTTGCAAAGGAGAAATTAAAAAGGGCAATCTGTGGTGTTCTTAATGGCACCTATACCTGGTGAGCCCCCTCCGCTGCTGTTCTTCAGCATGCTGCTCCATAGCTATTTCCCCCTCATCTGTCACCTGTGTCTTTTGGTAAGATTGATGCCAACAACCTAGCAGATGTCAGATGCTGAGCTACTGCAGCCTGACTGTCCTGCTTTCTAGGTGTCCTCCTCTCCATTCACGTAGTATGTGTGCTGGATAGCAGCAGTCACCACTGCTCATGATTGTGGTTAAGGTGACCATGAAGTATTTATTTTATTGGTAGATTATTTGAATAATCTTATAAATAACTTTAGTCCTGTATTTACAAAGTAATAGAGGTCTTAAGATGCCATTGAAATTTTGCAGGGACACTTCATATTATGGGGAAAGTATATGCTGAGTGGACATTATTCTTTGGGAATTTATAAAAATTTCCACATGAATCAGTCCCTCATGAATGTCAAGGGGTTGTTGTAGAATATATTTCTAATGTGCTCTTGTGAGATGCTTTAGGATGGAGTTATTGATTCGTATTTTTGTGGTTTAAATACTTGGTATTTTTTCATAAAACATACTTGCATTCTTAGTCTACAGGTAAAAGAATTTACCTGTACCTTTACTCCTTTTTTTGGATGTGGTAATATTCAAATTCTTTGCTTTTTAAAAATACAGATTGTTTATGGATTATCTGGACAGTTAGCCTGTGTGAAATAAAATGGAACAGCATGTAGTGGGGGAAGTCCATATTACATTGGACAATTCTGTGATGATTCTGTGTGGTATGTGCATGTGAGCCTAAAGGTCAGCTGTTCTTTCTTCAGATACACTGAAGAGATGGTACCCTGGCACCCTTGCCTGAGGCTTATTAGCAACTGTGAGCAGAAGCTTTCCAGCCACACATCAAGGCGCTTGATAACAATGGAAAAGGTGAAGGAATTTGAGGTAAATTATCCTAGTATTTTTTGGCTAAAATTCTGGAAGAATCCATATATTTCTTTTAGTTTTCTTGTAATGGAGTTTGAAAATGTTAGTCCTTGATCTTTAAAAAGTTACCAAATTCAGGAAGGGGTAGAAGTTCAGGAGGTTTGCGGTATTTGGTGGAATTTAGAGGGTAAGAGTTGGTTATAAAAGTTGAATAGCAGAATGGAAATTTAACTTCTCATCTTTGCCACTAATGCAGTTTAAGACAAACAAATAAACAAATAAACAAACAACACAATTAAACAACCGTTGTCTAATTAGCAATCTACTAGTTACCCATTTTTCTCCAAAGGCAAGTCCTACTTGATTACAGACTATTCTGAAGAGAAAATGTCACTTTATATAATGGAAAAAGTAATTTGCTGCTGTTAGGGCCCAACACATGTTCTTGCCCCACTTTCTCTGATACACACACACAAACACACACACTATTCTTGGGAAGAACAAAACATCTGTTATTTCATATCCAGATCAGAATTTATACGAATAATGCCTCATAATGGAGCTTAATTAAATCTACAGAATGCTCCTTGGGCTTTACTTGTCTGGACTGACAACCACAGCTTTCCAAAGTAAACTTCAGTGAGCTCCATCTTTGTTTTTGATCTCTAGGGTAAGCAGAAGTCAGATTCATCTCCATATTTGATGTTTTTCATCTAATTCACAGCTCATGGATTCTTTCACAGTAGTGAAACCCAATATTTATTTAGTGCTTTTTGAATATATTATTGTGTATTTCTTGTTTTTGTCCTTTTAATTTCATTTGCTACCTGTCTCTAACTTAGATTTTATCACCATATATCTGGTTTGTGCTAACATCTCCTAAATTCTCTCTTCCATTTTTCACACCTCTAGTTCTTAATTGTTAAGTGACTCTTCCTAAAACACTGTATTCATTATGTTACTTCTTTATGCAAAAAGTTTAGTGACTCCTTTTCATTACCAAATGAGATTCAATGTAATATAAACATTCTTCAGTAATCAAGCTCCAATATCAGGGCATTTCTGAAAGTTTAAGCTGTTTATGTATTTAAATAGTTGGTTCACGTTCAATTAGGGGTGGTTGTGTAGGTGTGTATGTATTTATGTGATAGAATTAATGTAAGTGTCTGTCATTTTTAAAACAAGTTTATATTCAAATGATAGATATGCTTGGGCTGGCATCTTGTACTCATATCATAATTATTCTGTATATCCTTGAAACTTTAGATTTACATTTAAAGAAATATATTAATATTGAACAGTTATTTTGCTGAATAGTAACACCTTGCTTTTCTTCAAATTGTGTTACTGGACTTTGGTGCTCACATTTTATAGGAGACATGTCATTTAATTGTTGTTTTTTGGAAATAACCTATCCTGAGAATGATGATCTACCATTAAATGTTTAAAACATTAAGAAGCTCCAAAAATTCTAAAAGAGGGGTTCCCAAGTTGTTTGACACAATGACAGCCTTCTGCAGTGACTTTTGAATGGACAACATTTATTTGTATATACAATAGAAGTCCTCTTAACTAATCTGCATTTCAAACCCAGTTGACTTACTAGTACTGGCCATTTTTCTTCTAAAACACCAATACTAATGCCTATAACATGTCAGGTATTTCCAGCTAGTGACTTGCTTGATCTCTACTCTATCTGTACACTTCTGTTTCTACCAGCTGAATTGTCTGTGTGCCATGAATCAGCTGTGTTTGTTTTGTGAACTGGTTAAGCCAGTTGTATTTGTTATGGTAATTAGGAAGTCTAACTAAACACTAGTTAGACCAGGGAAATGTGAGTGTGAGAATAAAGTTGTCATTTCTAGAAGAGCTAAGTGGACTACTTCAGAAAGATTGGATCAAGTGAGTTGCAAAGAAAGACTCTTGGACTCGGAATGTATGAGATGACGATAAAAGGTTGAAAAAAAGTTAGTGCAATCTATGTTTCTCTGCCCAGATTTGCTGTAAGAATCTTTATGTTCTTGCATCATTTTACAGAAGCCAAAACTGAAAATCTTTGTAGGTTCTGATTCTATATCACAAGATTGATAAACGAGTATATAATTTTTAAAGTTAAGATGTTCAGTGTATTTACAAAATGTTTTCAGTTTTTCCTGCTTTTACTGACTTTTTCAGTTAACTAACTGTAGTATTAGTCTGTTTGGGCTGCTATTGCAGAATACCACAGACTGAATGGCTTAAATAACAAGTTTATTTTCTTACAGTTGTGGAGACTGGAAGTCCCAAGGTCAAGGTGCCAGCAAGTTTGGTTTCTGATGATACCTATCTTGCTGAATTGCAGACAGCTACCTTCTTGCTATATTCTCTGTCCTGTTGGATTAGAGCCCCACCCTTACGATTTCATTTAACTTTAATCATCTCCTTTAAGGTTTAGTCTCCAAATATAGTCAGGTTGGGGGTTAAGGCTTTAGTATATGAATTTGCGGGGGACACAGATAAGTCCATGCCAGTAACAATTACCAACATCTATCACAGTGAAAAAGAGGCCTCTATTGCATGTTAAAGTATGCTTTTTTCATGCTCTTCCAATTAGTTATTTATCATATATATGTTTGTTTTTTAATATTTTGAGGGAAGTAAGGCATTTGATCATTTAAATTAGTAACACTGCAGCTCTTAGAAATTGCAGCACTTAATGTAATCATTTGAGTTAGTAATAACATTTATGTGCCAGGCACATGAGTAATACATGTAAAAAAAAGAAATAGTACCTGTCGATTTGATAGTTCTAAATCTTGATATTAGAAAGTAAAATGAATGACATCAGCATTCTTTATTTTGTGGCCTTCATAAATAGTACCAGCACCAGCATATGATGTTTATGATGGCTTTGAAACACTGTTCAGAAGAAAATATAGAGAAAGGACTCTAATAATTGATGGGGCCACATAATGAACCAGTCATTTCTTAGTGGCAAAGTAGGGACCTGTTGTCATTTCTCATTTTCTTTCCTTTAAGTTAATTTATTTAGGAAAATCTTTTTTTTTCTGGTACTCTTTCCAGATTTATAATATATCTATAGGCAGTCTATTGGAAGAAATTTTATCCCAGATATTTTCTAGAAGAAAGAACCCTGTATGTATACAAAAAATAAAGTTAGATACAATGAAGGATAAAATATGACTATAATAATGATGGTTTAAAAATATTTTTTTAGGGCGCCTGGGTGGCTCAGTGGGTTAGGCCGCTGCCTTCGGCTCAGGTCATGATTTCAGGGTCCTGGAATCGAGTCCCGCATCGGGCTCTCTGCTCAACAGGGAGCCTGCTTCCTCCTCTCTCTCTCTCTGCCTGCCTCTCCATCTACTTGTGATCTCTCTCTGTCAAATAAATAAATAAAATCTTAAAAAAAATTTTTTTTAAAGAAAGGTATTGTTAAGATAAACTAGTTAAAAGATGTTAAAGAGGAAAGAGGAAAAGTTAAAAAAAATTAGAATAAGAAAAAAATTTTTAAAAATTTAACTTTGCAAGACTAAAAAATCATGGGGAGAAAGCCATTAATTCCATGCTTCGCTTTCCTTTCCTCTGGAATTCTACTGTTCTCCTTGATCAGTGAGCTTGGTCTTGGCTGGATGTTCTTATTGATCTTCTGGGGCAGGGGCCTGTTGCAGTGATTCTCAAGCGTCTTTGCCCAGGGCAGAATTTCATTGCCCTAGCCAGGGGCCGGGCTAAGTAATCTGCTTCATTCGCTCTCGGAAATTTTTGTTCCCCAAATGCTTTCTGAGAGCTCTGGAGGATGGGAATGAAAATGGCGGCCTCCCAGTCTCCTGCCTGGAGGATCCGAGAGCTGGGGGCCCCATTCCTCAGTGCACTCTTGGAAAAAAAGCGCTCAATCACTCCAGTCTCCCTGATCTGCAGCTGCGCTCCGAGCTCACCTGGCCTGTGACCAACCAATCATTTTTGTCTGTGGTGCACAGTCCGGTGTGGAGTCTCCAAACCCAGCAGATTCCTGCTGCTCTGCTCTTCCGGTGGATGAAGGTGGTTCTACCGGGATCTGCCACTTTTGGGGTCCCTTCTCAAAGGGTAGTTGTCTGACTGTGCTGCAGATCACAGTTTAAGGTAACCCCAAGCTGAGAGCTCACTCCTTGGCTCCATCTCTGTAGCCGGCTTCGCCGCTTTGATACCTGCGAGCTCTGCTATACTCAGACACCCCCGATCCTTCTGTGACTCTGCACGACCTGAGACCACACTGTCCCCGCGAGGGCTCCACCCCCGCTTAGCCTCTGGGGTGATGTCAGTCAGTGAAGCCGACTTCTAAAAGTTCTGATTTTGTGCTCCACTGCTCTGCTGCTTGCCAGGAGCTGGCCCCTCCCGCTGTGGTCTATCTTCCTGTTGCTTCAGATTCACTTCTCCACAGGTCCTACCTTTCAGAAAATGGTCAATTTTCTGTTTTTAGAATTGCTGCTCTTCTCTTCGGTCTTCTGTTGGGTTTGTAGGTGTTCAGAATGGTTTGATAACTATCTAGCTGAACTGTGAACTGATGTCATCTCAGTCTGCTACTTCTCTGCCATCTTGACTCCTCCCTCACCTTAGAGGTTTTTAAACCTAGAAAGGCAGTGTTAATTTTTGTTTGTTTTTATTATTTTACTTTTGTCCTTTCAAATTGATATAAAAAAGAAGAAAAAAGGGGCACCTGGGTGGCTCAGTGAGTTAAGCCTCTGCCTTCAGCTCAGGTCATGGTCTCAGGGTCCTGGGATCGAGCCCCGCATCGGGCTCTCTGCTCAGCAGGGAGCCTGCTTCCCTTCCTCTCTCTCTCTGCCTGCCTCTCTGCCTACTTGTGATCTCTGTCTGTCAAATAAATAAATAAAATCTTTAAAAAAATAGAAGAAAAAAGCCCAATGCTCAAATAAGTTTTTGAAACAGCCTTCACTTTATAAGATCAAATTTCATCAGTGAGTTTTAACTAGTATGCAGTGTACTATTACTGAAAATACTGTCATGTTAAATTAATCATATTTGGTTTTGAATTAATCATTCCATTTCTACCTTCTGTTTGTATGGAAAGGACTGTATGTAATTGCAGCAAGATCCTAGTCCTTTATAATTCAAGTGATGACATAAAATTGTCAAACAGTTCTGTTACGTGTCTAACAAATTATTCTCAGCCTTGTTCAGCGTTGTTGACTTTGGCAGTGGGAAACTATTAATTGTAGATTTTTACACTCTTGTGTACTGTCTTTCTGCATTTTGGGTTTGTCACTTACTAGGTTTAATTTCAGTATAACTTTTGGCCCACTCGATACATTGTTATAAAGTGTTCTTCCTCTCCCCTTTTAGAATGTAAACTTAGGTGTTAAATGAGAAAACTATCTAAAGAATGTAGGTGTTTTATAAAATTTTGTATCTTTTCATTATTACCATAGTATTTAGACTTGCTTGTTGAACATAATTTTTGCTACCCATATTAATGAAAACACCTGGTAAGAGAAGCCATTATTCCCTGTTGATACAGTCTGAAAGAGAAGGGAATGCTTAATGCTACTTACTGTTTACAGAGCTTTCATACCCATCTGATGATGTTATTTTGCTAATTTTAGAGACTAAGAAGTAGCTGAGTTGAGACCAAAACTCTTCTTTGTACTTGAAATTCTTTGACCTTTTTTATGCATCATGTTGCCTACCAAGACAGTTTCTGCTTTTGGAATATGCCAAGGTTAAAAGGCAAATATTCTTGAGTGGCGTATTTCTAATGTCTTTTAAAGATCATTTTTTCTCATTGTTAATGGGCGCCATGGTAGAATGGGATTTGTTTTACCAGAATCCATTTTTCCTGTTGATATATGTAGTTGATGCTGCTGTATATAGTTGTGGTCACAGTGCATACTCCTATAAAACATTTTCCTTATATAAATTTCGTTGGAAAAAAAATGCTGATTTCCAGAGTTGTCCAGATGGACCAGAATATTACATTGTCAGTGAAAACCACCTAAAACAGTACTCTGTCTGCCTTTTCCAACAGTATTCTTGGACAGATAAAAGAGTACCCAAAGTAGCCATTTTTGAGACTTTCTTACATTCGTATAGCTTTTAAAGTCTATTCTGTAGTATGTTTAAGTGTATAAAAAAAAAGTATCTTAAGTTGCTGTTGCACTAAATGGGCCGTCATGTGCCCTGTTTGTTTTGTGGCTTGTTTCCCTGATATGCTGTGATTTGAGAAGTACTGAAGTATAGGTAAGTTGAATTTTAGGTATTATATGGACACTAATGTAGACTATGGTTATATTATGTGAGTTAGTCAGTATAGTTCAGATGATTTAAATAATAGGGAGTATTGGGCAGTCTTAGTGGCAGGTAATGAGAATTAATGTTAATTTTTAAAATTTTGGATTGAATGAAGAGTCCACTAACATGATGCTGATGAATGCTTTATTAATCAGAATGTCCAAAACTGAAGGATTTGACTTATGGACCAGAAGATTTTAAAGCTCTGGAGAGAGAAAGAACCATTAACATGTTTTAAATGAGGAAGGGAGAGAAGAGACACTAAGGTCTCTTGTTTAAGAAAATGACTTATGGGGGACTTGAAGTAGTAGAAATTAGTCTTTGTGAAAAGTCGTTTACATGTTAGAATGACAGTAGTGCTGCTAGTCATGAACTGATGATTTGCTGACATAATGCTTGTGTCTATTTCGTTATGATTTATCTGTTCTCAGAATTAATGGTCACTTGTTTTGGCAGCTATCTGAGTTAAAGGTGGTTCTCACTGGCTGACCTTTCATTCTGAAATATTTTGTTTTTGCCTATCTCATGCCAGGACAGTGCATATTTTCCTTTCAGTTAGAGGTATGAAAGATTAGCGATTAAGTGCGAAGTATTTCAATCCTAGAATGTGCCCAGTGGGAAGGAGACGCTGATTCATTTATCAGTGAGAAAAATAAGACCAGGTGATACTAAGTAAGAACATGATAATTAGATGTGAACTTTAATGGAGGTTGTAACATAGTACAGTATTCATTATCATCCAAATATGTATGTATGAGAGAGAGAAAGGCCAAGAAAGACTCTTTTAAAAAATTATTTCTAATAGTAAGTCAGAAAGAAACTATTTGTGTTATCTATAAATTATGTTTTGGCTTGAGATCTTTGAAAACAGCTTTTAAGAGTAGATAGAAGCCTGGGAGAATGTGCATATCATGTTGAATGAAGTTTAAAGGATCACATCATCTACTTGTCTCATGTTATCTTGTTCTGAATGGCTTGCTTTAGCTGTAATGTAATTGGTACTTCTCCTTGAATTTAAATCTTAAAGGGTCATAATTTGACGTTTTCTTTTACATATCTTCAACTAGATGATTTTTGCCAAACAAACTGGGTATTTTGTTCATACTGTCGTGATGGTTTTAAATTATTGTTTCTGATCAACCAAGAAAAAGCAAATGTTTATCCCCTACCTACTCTAGGAAGGTAATCATTTAAGACACCCGGATTCTAGTATATATCTCTTTTATTTGCAGTTTTCTGAAGGTAGAGAGCATCTGTCAAATGCAGTTTTCTGAAGGTAGAGAGCATCTGTCATTATGCTCCAGCTGTAATGATCATATTTTGAAGCTATGATAGTAAAACAGTCTTTAATATACTCATGTCCCATTATAGAATCTTAGAGGTCAGTTGCAAAATACAAGTTTGATCTGGGAGTCCCGAGGTACGAATGGTTTAGGGAAATAAGAAGTTTATTTATTTATGTGGAGTCTCCATGATCCTCTGGAACTTCTTTTAAAATTCTACTTACTACTTACTAATTTGTTTTTTGTATTTTTATTTATGATATGTTTAACTTAGAATTATCTTTCTAATGTTTTTCAAATTCAAACATGAACATCGGTCTTCTTCTGCCTCCATGACCCACCAGGAATACAACCATGAGATTTTTAAACATACGGTTTTTTGTTTGTTTGTTTGTTTTTGCCTAAAACACATGTACAGGTTAATGAATAATTATAAAGTGAACATCTCTGTAACTACCACCAAGGTTAGGATTATAGCACCCCAGAAGCACCCCTTTTGGTGGCTATTTCTGATCATAAACACCTCTTCCTTCAGGTGTAACCATTAATCTCATTGTTATAGGAATCACTTTCTTGCTTTCCTTTGTAGTGTTATTGCTATTGAATTGATCTGTAAGCAAATTAATTATGCTTGTTTTGATCTTTATATAAGTGCATGTGTATTTTTGTTAATTTTTCTTTTAATGGATGGTGACAGTTTAAAAAAGTCAACTAGGAAAGTAGTCTCAAAGCAAAATAACATGTATGTGCATGCTAGTATATATTTTGGTCTAGTACTCATCCTTTGCTATGTACTTAGTTTTAATTAAATATTTGGATATAGGAACTAATAAGTTGTTTTATTTTTATCTGGTGTGTCAGTTCTGTATTCTTTTAATATTTGAGGTTAAGTTCTGATTTTTATAAAGTTAATGTATCTTTCCATGGAGACCATGTAGAAAGTACTTATAGTTCTCTGTTGCCATGATAGCATAAATATCCATGATGATCTTTTTACAGTTAGGAAGAAATTATGTGCTGAGTGCCTGATGTCAAAGTTGAATCATGAAATGTTACTTATTTTCAGAACTTAATGACAATTTTAATATATTAAAATAATAGACTATAGATAACTTAATATCTTGCAGAAAAATGAAATTTTTAAAGTACAGATTATTTATGAATACCTAATTTAGGGATAAAGATTTCCACCCTTACCTTGGTCCCACTAAGAATAATGCTAGAGGTTTCTCTTAATAGTATTAGATGCCAGACTTTTGACCTACTTGTCCTTGGTTTGCAAATGGCCTAGTGCTGTTTATCGTTGTATAACTTTAGCACAAGTGGTTTCTATAGCTACTGTCCAGTACCAGATGTAGAACAGTGGGAAGCTTTGATAAAGTGAGAAGGATTTTTAAACAAAAGCCGGACATGGGTCATTACCCTGATGCTGAACCGAGGCCCCTTATATTCAGCACTGTCATTTACCTTTCATTTCACTCTCTACTGATTACAAGAAAGAGAATGTACTCACTTTTTCTCTTCCATCTCTTTGCCTTCTTCCTCTTACCTTATGTAAGAATGTATATTATAGCTTTAATCCATTTTAAGAATACAGGAGTGAGTCTTTCTTGACAAAGTTAGATGAGCGTTGTTGGTTTGGTGGCTTTCACTATGATGACAGCATCATTGGTTTTTACTTATCATAGAATAAGTTTCATAAGCCATTTGTACTCAGTTGTTTGCAGTGAAACTGCTGTTTTATGTAAACTACTGTCACTCTGAGAATATAAATGACTTAAGGTTAATACTAGTGAGGTAGAAGAAATCATTATCTCACTATCAGGAATTGTCAGTAAGTAAAAAAGGACAACTTAAACCTGACCCATAATTATAACAGAAACCATTTGGATTTCTTATGAATGGCTCTGGTCTTCTACAGCTTAATTCCCAAAATGACACTTTTCTAGGGGATATGTCGTGTTTTTAAATAGTAATTTTATACATTGATGATTATCCTCAGGTATTTTTATCAAAGTCTGGGGGATTCTATAAAAGTAACTTCTTTTGGCAGTAAAAGGACATAGTGAGGGAGAACTTGGCATTAGTCAGAATGTGGATGGGGGTGATGTGAGAGGTGAAGCACGGACTTGTTTATAGGATAGGATGAGGTTGGGGGGATCCAGTGTGTAGTAGAGGATAGGGTGAGGGGCAAGGAAGTAGAGGAAACTCATACATGATGACTCCCTTTTTCTCTGTAAAAGAGGTTGTAAGTTTTTGCTGGGGGTGGATAAACATATTAATGTAAGGTCTTGAGGACAGATGAAATTTTATAAAAGGTGCTGTGAGAAAGAGAAACAAAACTATATCTTTTAATGATTTTTACATTCACGTACTTCTCCTATTTTTGTATGTTTTCTTTCCCTGACTTGATTACATGTTCCCTGAGGGGAAAACCCTGGTTTTCATCACTCATCATGTGTTTATGGGACCATTTGTGTAAGGTGGTGAGGCTAAACTGAGTTAAGTCATAGTCTTTATCCTTAGAGAGCCTTGCACATAAGAGAAGTCACTTGAACACTTGACTCGTTCCAGCCTCATGTGTTTGGTTTTGTAGTGATCTGTGCAAGGTGCTGTGTGAACACCATAGAGCATCTACTTGAGAAAATGGTATTCAAGCCAAGAGAGGATGCCAGTATTTTGAGCAAAGGTACAGAGGCATGAGAGGGATTGTGGAACATTCAGTAATCCCTAGACATTTTAGCATGACTGAAATACTAAGTATTCAGGGTGGACGGAATGGTTGGTTGGAAGCAAAGTTGAACCCCAAAGAATGTCTGCTCCTGAAGGTCTTGACATACCAAAGAACTTCAAGTTTATCTTTGTGGTGATGGCAAGCCATGAGGGTTACTACATAGAAGAATGGCAGAAGTTGGTGTTTTCTGCAGGCAAGTTTGAGTTGTGGAAAGATACCTGCGGTACCAGTGTGGAGGCTCCTGACGTCATGTAAAGATGATGAAGCTATAAACTAAAAAAGGTAGAATTGGAGATTGTAGAGGAGTTAATAGAATGCAGAGTTTCTTGGGCAGGTAGACAGGATAGGACTTAATGACTGATTGGATAATTGGGTGGAGGGTGACAGGTGTTAACTTCCAGAAATCTGGGTTGAGATAATTGAGTGGATGATAGTTTTTTTGCATATTTTTTCTCCTTTCCCCCCTCCTCCTGAAGCATGTGGGGGCTTTTCTAGGCTACTGCTCTTGCAGTGTCCCAGCTGCCTTCCCTGGTTCTGTGCTTTCTCCTGCCATTGGATTTTCTACATAGTAGCCAGAAGTATCTTTAAGAATGTACATAGGTAAGCTCTGTGATCTCATGGCACATTGGTAGTGCATCTGACTCCAGAATATAAATAGGTATTGAAACTCCCCTGCTTAAAAGTCATCAAGGACTTTCTGTGGAATTTAGAATGAAATGCAGAATCCTTCCCATAAGCTTCAAGGCCAGCGTGGTCTGTTTCTGGCCTGTCTCCCATTTCATTATGTGTCACCTTTGCTTTTGTTGCCTAAGTCTTAGCCACACTGGCCTGTCTTCAGGTCCCATAGTGTATTCTCTCTTTCTAGTCTCGGAGTCTTCTCACGCTGAGTTTCCTCTCTTGTTGTATTCCCTAGTGTTTTCTTCCCCTCTCTTTCTATAAGTTTAATTTCTTTTTTAGTTCTTAGGTAGATACTAGTTCTTAGGGAAGTCTTTTTTGTCCATACTCTTTACACCATCTAGCTAGCTGTCTCATATTCTTATGGTAACCCTTTCTTTCCAGTGTTTAGTCACAGTTAGTAATGCTAAGTATATGTTTGGGTATATATTCTTAAATGTCTGTCTTCCACTTGCATATAAGCCCTGTGCATTCACAGATCTTGACAGTTTTACCCAGTTCAACAAATACTAACGGAATGGCTAGTAACTGTTCAGGGGTTATTTGAGGTCCTCTGGAATTAAAACCAGCCAAAGTCAATAATATTTAAATAATCTATTTGAAGGAAGAGTAGGAATGGATAGTTAGCACTCAAAGTTTTCTGTTTCAGAGTACACAGAATTTTGTCATTACCTGACATCGCTCTTCAAAAATCAGTGTTAGAAAATGTTTGAGTCCCTCAATACCTAGGCCTCATTTCTAATGAGAAGCAAACCAAAAAAGTAGTCGAATTCACCATATTGTGGAAAGTCATAACACCTTCCCTCGGTTTAAGGAGGAGATGATAGCAAAGAATGACAGGTTTCTGGGAGAAAGCAGTAATCAGAAGGATAGTTTTACCTAAATGGATTTCTCAATGAAAAATCTTCAGTTCCTTTAAAGTCTGAGTGATTTATGATGCCCAGTTTGAGAAACACTCTTTCATGTGTCTATTCTCACAGTATAATTCAGGGTATCATTATATCCATTTAAAGTATCCGCATCAAATGTTACTGCAAAACATACAATATTGTTTCTTTTCTTGAGAATTTATTCCCATTGAGATTAAAAATTATTAAATTATAAGTGGCTGAAGTACTTTCCTTTTAATGTCTTTTTTGTTCCTTACTCATTGTAGAGTTGTAAAAATTAGAGTCCTAATTAACTTGAATAAGGATTAACTTGAACAAGGTCTAGTTATGTACTTTTTCTTTCTTTGATTAGAGGATAATTTGCAGTTCTGGGTTGGACATGGAGGACAGTGATATACTTTAGAGTCACCAAGGTGGATTTTTATTTGTATATTTCCACATCATCCTTTAAAAAATAAAATGGTGTGAATAAATGCTAATGTTTCCTGGTGAAAGATGGCCATCGTGGTCATGCTGGTGCTCTGTGACTCTAGATGTTTACAGCAGGCAGGACTCAAAAACAGGGAGGGACTGACGGTCAGATGTACAGTCAACTGTCCTTTAATGATCATTAACCCACATCAAGAAATACCTTAAGGAATGATTTATCTACTTCAGCCAGCAGAGGGCAGTATGCACATAAAAGTACACTACCAATTGTAAGGTTTCTTTGGCAATTGTGTTAAAATTCCTCGAGTGGTTTATGTTTAGAATTAGCAGTACTGATAGGGCAGGAAATTGGCTGGGTGGGACAGTGGTTAAAGGGGTTTTGTCTAAAAGCTTAGATCAGAAATACATGCTACCATAATGTTGCTGTACCGTGAGGAATGTCCTCTAGCTGTCAAACTCCACTTTGAATGACCCACTAATCTATCATGTGGGAAGTTAACTCTTTAACTATTGTTTTGATATAATTTCTACTAAAAAAATAAGTTTGATGGAAAAAGCATGGGTTTCAAAGTCTGATCTAGGCCACAATTCTGCAAATGCTACCTACTGACTGTGTGATCTGTGACAGACAACTTAGACTGGTTCAGTTTCCATTTCCTTATCTGCAAAATTTACATAATGATCTTCTAGGAAAAGATGCAGAAAATAATTGACTTTTGTAAAACAGTTGTAAATATAAATTGTTTTCTTGAATCAGAACTTGTAATTTCTTGTCAAATTTATGCTGTTTATTTTGCAATATTAAGTGATAGGTTTGAAAGCAATATGATTCCATTATATAGCCATCCGAGGCTAGTACAGATTTTCCTCCAGAAAGTGTTATAAAAAACAGTATGTTTGGTAAGGTGTTGATATCTCAAATAGATAAAGAATTTATAAAGCTGAACACCAGAAAAAAAGCAACCTGATTAAAAAATGGACAGAGGACCTCAATAGACATTTTTCCAAAGACATGCAGATGCCCAACAGACATATGAAAAGATGCTCAATATCACTCATCATCAGGGCAAAACAAATCAAAATCACCATGAGATGTCACCTCACACCAGTCAGAATGACTAGTATCAAAATGACAAGAAATAGCAGATGTTGACAAGGATGTGGAGAAACAGGAACCCTCACACACTGATGGTGGTAATGTAAATTGGAGCAACTACTGTGGAAAACAGTATGGAAAACAGTGATTTTCCTCACATACCATATGATCCAGTAATTCCACCACTGGGTATTTACTCAGAGTAAAGACATGAATTCAAAAAGATATACACACCCCTCTGTTTATTGCAGCATTATTTACAATAGCCAAGGCACAGAAGCAACCCAGGAATTCATCAATTGTCGAATGAATAAAGAAGATCTGGTGTATATGTACAGTGAAATACTATGTAGCCATAAAAATATGGGATTTTGCCATTTATGATAGTATGGATGGACCTAGAGGGTATTGTGCTAAGTGAAATCAGACAGAGAAAGGCAAATACTATATGATTTCACTTAGCTGTGGAATCTAAAAAGCAAATGAACACATGGACTCTTTTTTTTTTTTTAAGATTTTTATTTATTTACTTGACAGAGAGACAAAGAAAGAGGGAACATAAGCAGGGGGAGTGGGAGAGGGAGAAGCAGGCTCCCCGCTGAGCAAGAATCTTGCCCAATGTGAGGCTCAGTCTCAGGACCCTGGGGTCATGACCCAAGCCAAAGGCAGACGCTTAGTGACTGAGCCACCTAAGTGCCCCCAAACTGACTCTTAAATACAGAGAACAAGCTGGTGGTTACCAGAGGGAAAGTGGGTATGGGGGGATGAGCAAAATAGGTGAAGGGGATTAAGAGATACAGACTTCCAATTATAAAATAGGTGGTGGAAATGAAGACATGTGCAGTATAGGGAGTATAGTCAATAATATTGTCATGTGTGGTGACTGATGGTGATAAACACTGTTATGAGCATTGAGTAATGTACAAAAATTGTTGAATCACTATGTTGTTCACCTGAAACTAATACAACACTGTATCCACTATACCTCAGCAATAAAACTTTTTAGATGGTAAGTGTCTAAGAAACAGTGTAATCGATAATCTTAATATTTTAATCGTAACTCCTTAACTACTAACATGCTCCAAAATTTAACTGGTAGTTATGAAATTTGGGAAGGATAGTCTGTAATAATGCACTGCCATAGTTTTCTCTCTGGGCATTTCTTAAGTCTTTGTGTGTTTTTATTTTCTATGAAGTATTTTCTTGCTTACTAATAACTGGCAGAACTCAGGTCTTAGGATACATAGATGATACAAAGACTGATAGTGTTAGAGAGATTTGGAAGTGTTAGGGAGACCAGCAGTCAAACACTGGGGCAAGCTTGAGCTTGACGTATGGGGGACATCAAGGGTTGTGTTGCTTGAGGATACTCTTCTCCTTTTTGTTAGCACTTTGGTCTTCAAGATACGGAGTTGAAAAAAAAATCTGCAGATATTCTTGGTTGAGATGGGCTGGGAATGTGAATAGAGAGGAGTCATGAAAAGGCGATGAAAAATATGTAGAGTTGAATATCATCATCTCAAGTGTGAGCCCTGATAAACTGAAGATAGAATCAAAGAAAAAAAAAACCAATCAAGTTTGCCATTTTCTTCAGCATCAAGGTAACCTAAATTCTGAACAGTTGCAAATAGTAGATTTCATGTGGAAAGGATATATTTTAAATGTGTATTGTACAAAGGTGTGTGGTATTTACATGTATGGCATGTATATGATAATATGTGATAGACTATAGGTACTACCGAATGTTTCATGTGGAACATTTTATGAACTATGATGTTTCCACTTAGATGAAAGTGGTAGCTGACATTCCTGGGGTGTCTCTCTTACCTTGAAGCAAGACTTAATGCTACTAGGTAATGGAGCAGCTCTTGCCAGATCTCTGACTGCACAAGAGATTTGGGGTTTTGGGGTTTTTCAGGAGTTTTTGTTATGAATATCTTATTTCATGATCAGCCTTTCAGAAGAAGGCATTCCAGCATTGGACCCAAACACATACCTCACACTGATTATTCTGTACTCCTGGAGAGATAAAATAGGAATTTTTTTTTTCCTCCCAGAGATTGCATCTCTAAGGTTATTGCCTTTCCTAACTTTTTCCAGGAGCATGTATTTCTCTGCCTCTAGGTCCCTGTACCACTGAATATATGGTCTGGTAGGGGCTTATTTTGCTTTTCCTCTATTCTGAGGAAGTCTTGAGATCTAAACTACTCAAATAAATATGCCATTATGCCATACGTAGTAAAATGTTTTCTTTTTCTTTTGTTGAAAGATTTTATTTATTTGAAAAAGTAATAGAGCTTGAGCAGGGTTGAAGGGCAGAGGGAGCGGGAGAAGCAGACTCCCCCACTAAGCAGGGAGCCTGGCACAGGGCTTGATCCCAGATCCCAGGATCATGATCGGAGCCAAAGGCAGACACTTAACCAGCTGAGCCACCCAGGTGCCCCGGTAGTACGTTTTCTTGATAGCCATTAATTAGCATAGGTCGTAATTACTCCTTTTTGGGTTTTCCAGGCTCCTGCTGTTCATTTCTGTTCTCTTACTCTGATCGTCCATATTCTCTGCTTTTTATCCCCAGTTTGTCCTGTTTATGTCCTTTAGGTCAAAGACAAGCTATTTTGTTAAGCTATCTCTTTGGTCTGTGGGGAAGCCTGTCTCCCATTGTGTTTCAGCTTTTGTCTTGTACTTTTGCTTCCCCTGGTGAGCTGTGTAATTGGCAGTGTAGGTGGTCTAGACCCACTAGCAACTGAGTCTCAGTCAGTCTCCAGCCCATTCTCAAATGTCTTACTCTAAGCCTGCATGTTGGAATCTATCTTCTCGTCTTCACCACTGCAGCTCCAGAACATTCCCTGAAGTAGTCTCCAATGCATTTCAACAGAGAGGTGATCGTGTGTGGCTTGGAGGCGTCACAGGGAGGAGAGAAGACAGAAGGCAGACCTGGGAAGGACCTCATTGCCTGATTCCCCTGGTGTGGCAGAGGAAACGGAGAGGCTATTCAGCAGACTGGTGGTGCAGTTGACTCTCATCCCAGACAGTGAGGGGAAAGCCTCAGAATTGGGGCAAGTTTGAACCCATTTGGATTTTAGCCAGAAATACTGACATATTACGTTTGTGTTTGAACAAGTTGAGTTTGGTCTCAGTAAGGAAAATAGACTGGAGAGGGAGCCGCTGAAGGCATGGCAACTGGCTGTTTAGGGGAAAAAGGCAGGAAGGTACAATGAAGCTGAAACTCCTTACTGACTCTGTGGGCGAGAGAAGTGGATTTGAGACATTTAGGATGCAGAAGGGAAGATTCGAGGTCTGACTCAATGTGAGAGGAAAATGAAGAGGAATTTGACCCAGGCTTCTGATTTCAGTGCCCAGGTGGAGAATGACGCACGGAGCTGTGAGGAGAAGTCAAGCAGCCGGAGAGATGTCGGCATCTGGATGAAGCTCTGAAGTGTAACCAAGTGACACTTCTGCCAGGATGACGCTAACGTAGGTCAGGAAGTGGACATATTTTCTGGAGATCTTATTTGATACAGGGATAGAATTTAGAATCCTTGGAGGAGCAGATAATGGCATATCCCTTCCTTTCAGCTGACTCTTTTGAGTCAGACTTTTGATGAAAGTTGAAACGCGCAAGCCAAGGTTAAATGCTGGATTGTTCTATATTGCTGCTGTCCTTGAACAGTTCTGAGATGTGGACCAGACTAGAATCTTCTGAAATCGATGACACTCATAGGATTATGGTATCCCTCAGGCATCCTTGTGGCTCCCTAGATGTTCTCTTTGTATAAAAATTTTGTTTTGAAATTATCCTCTTGTTTCACTGAAGTAATCCTCTTATTTGCTAGCACTAAGTTGGTAAAACTTCCGATCCAGTTCTGTTGCTTCGTGGGTAGGCAGCTCAGCTGTCAAAGGCTTAGTTTATCATCTGGATCCCCAGAGATACTCCTTGAGTTGAGGAAAAAGTTAGCTCTGTTGGAGAAATCCTCATTATGTTGCAGTTAAGAGTATGGTATCAAGGGTCAAGTAGATGTATGTTTAAATCCTTATCACTTACCAGCTGTGCTCTCTTGGGCCTGTACTCTTTACTTCCTCATCTGTGGGGGATGCTAGTAGTAGTGTACTTCTCTCCAAGAGCTGATGGGTTTATATAAAACGTTTGTATTGTTTTTGGCCCATAATAAATACCTAGTAAATGCCACGTTTCATTTGGTATTCCTTAATCGTATACCTACAGGTTGATCAGATAAGATTTATCTTTTATCTTTTAGAAATTATATAGCCTGAAGTTAGTAACAATTGGCATGTTTTCATGTGCTTACAGGAATTTATAGTTAGTGTATAAAGTATATATAAGTATATTAGTGACACTAATATACTTAGTGTCATAAAATTTAAGTGGTATTTTAAAAATTTGATACTTTACCTTTATTCTCATGGTTTACTTTTTTAATGATGTGATTGTTAGAAGCAATACAGCATGCAGGTTAAGAGCTCAGTCTCTGGAAATGTATTTATACCTTGGCTTTTTAACTCAAGAGCTGTGTGATTGTGGGCAAGCTAGTTAACCTTTCTGTGCCTCAAGTTTCCTCATCTGTAAAGTGGAGAGAACTTTAGGCTGTTCTTATGTCATTGTAAGGATTGAATGAGTCAGTGTATATAAAGTGCTTGGAACAATGCCTGGTACATAAGTAGCCCTGTACCTGCTTTTGGGTCATAAGTGCCTCAGGCCTGGTAGTTTTTTTTCCTTGTGCAGAGAAAATGGATGGTGTTACTTCTTACAATTTCTAGGGTAGTATTTTTCTTTTCACTAATTCCTGTACTGAGCTGGCTGAGGTACTGATCAAATGGGGAGCTACTAGATACAGCAGGAGGATGGGAAAGGGGTTCCAGTCCAAGGTGGTGGGGGTGACAATGCAGGTTGTCCTGTGTTCTTCCTGAGACCACGAAAAAGATAATAAGGAAACTCACAAGAGAATGAAGGCTTCATAGCAGAGAGAGCAAGAGAGATGAACCAACAAAATTCTTAGGAGAGGAAAGTAGAATCCTGTGGATAAGTGAAATGGAATGCAGGCTGCAACACGGAATGGCAGAATGGTGCCACAGGGAAGGCCTTTTTTTCTTTTTTTGTAATGAATCCAGAAATCTGGGCAGGTTTAATAATTTTGTGTTTTGTGTGATTTTTTTGTTTGTTTGTTTTTTAATATCTGTGGCAAAATCATTTCTGAAAAAACAAATCAGCCGATGTAATTTTGCTACACCTGGGCTTTTATTGAATGTTAGATATGAGGAAAGAGATAAAGATACTCATCTCATACGGGAATAAGGAAAAATGTAAAAATATTTTGAAGATTGTTGTATTCCAGATATATTTATAGGTACCATTTTGATATTGAAACCTAGATATAAAAAATTAGGCTTTGTATTTTCTATTTGTGTCTTTACATTTGTTCTCAAAATCACATCAATTTACATGCAGTAGAATCTGAATTTACAGACGTACATAGGAAGTGAGATTTTGAGATTTTATTTCCGATTAGATTTTTTCACAGTTTGAGATGGCTTAGTGAAATTGGATGAGAAGCTCATTAGCCCTCAGTTTCCTAGGATGAAGTAGAGCATTCTACCCCAGGTTTGTATTTCAATTGCCTAAACATCAGTCTGAGCCCCAGTGCTTCCCCGTCTCTTGATGTCTTAAAGTATGGAAATCACTTGTTTAGCCTCTTCATCTACTGTGGTTAAAGTTGCCAGGACTAGTTTATTTTGAGGACTAAATATGGATATACCTCCATATAGTTTTATTTCTCTGTATGACATCATACAAAATATTTTCGGAGTAGAGGCTTCCTGGTGTGATGATTCTTACAGTCACAGTTGATTTCAGTTTGTGCTAAACCGTGAATCTGAAGATGCTCGTGATTGTCTTGACTTGTGTTGCCCGGGGTGGTTCTCTTTGGCCCTCTCTGGATCTCTGTTTTTCCAGCAAAAAGTATGTAGTCTCTCTGTGCAGAGAATTGTTGCGTGGATCACACAAGATGAAGCAGATTAAAACACTGTTGGATATGCAAGCTTGATACAGATACAGAACAGTGGTGTATTTCTAATTCAGATAATAAAGAAAAACAAACATGCCCCAGAGAGGGGAGATTTTGCTTAAAGTAATAACTGCATTGGTTTCCAGCTAAGCAAAGAAATAACTCAAACATCTTTGTTTTTTATATTTTCTAACCAACCAGAACCGGGACGAGTATTCACATCTGTTAAGCGATCACTTTCTCCTATACCAAGGTCATAATTCCTTCCGTGAGAAATATTTCAGTGGCGTTACAAAAAGAATTGCCAAGGACGAGAAATCTAGCCAACAGTGAAAATTAAGATTTTGACAATGGGAAGAGTAAGGATTTAACAGGAAAGACATCTGGATGTGGACGTCCATGTATGATACAGATAACATATACTCTTTTAAATAATTTTATATAACAAAATAAAAGCTACAAAGTAAATTGAACAATTCTCTTACAATTAGCTTTGTTTTATAGATTATTTTGTTTTATGTGGTCTTTGGAACCTTATTTAATTTATATTTGTATTTTCAAGTATTATGGAAATTGAAAACAGTTATATTTTTGATAATTAATTTGCAAGGAGAGCTGATTTTGTTGACTTTTTAAACAGATACCTGCCGAATATGTTATAAGCAATTAACTAACCATGATTAAGAATTTATTCATCAGTGGGTTTGTTTATTTGCTTTCTGATTGTAATTGATTTACAGTGCCACTAATAAAGCTTATTGAGGATTCCTAAAATTGTGTTGTATTCACTGTTTTTTAGGGGGGAGGTGATAAAAGAAATGATTTTTTTTTTTTTTAAATGAATTCCAGGCTAGTATGTAATGACAGTGATAATGGTAAGGAGGAGAAAGGCTAGGACCTGGCGACCTGAAAAGCTCCCCAACTCCTTGAAGCCTGTCCACATCTGAAGCTCGTCTATACCTTGGACTTGCTCCTGCATTCCTAGACCTTGGTCAAATTAACTACCCACAATTTTTGGTTTAGAGAGTAACCGATAGTTAAAGAGCAGAAACAACAACACAAGTCCTTGATGGTTCCCTAATGGTATTAGGCCTAATCAGAGCTCTTTGAAATAGAAGCTATATTTTTCTTGAAGGAGAAACTTTGCTGAGTCTACATAGTGTCCATCATGAAAATATCTTGTTTGAAAACCACTCTACCCATTAAATCAGGATGCTAATAGCTTTGCTGTTCTTGGTGGTCAAATGTATCTCAGCAGGGTAGCAGTAAACGGATCTCTCCTTCTAACCATAGCCTATTTTTATTTATGCTATTATTATTATTATTTTAGTGTAACTGCTGGCTTTTATGGACTCCCAGTTTGAATCTGCATGGCTTAGGACCTCCAAAAGACCTGCCCAAGCAGAGAGAGAGAGAGGAGGCCATCTGTGTAGTTCTTTTCTTGTCCTGCAACCCTGCATCTCAGCAGCAGATCTCAAACATTTCAGTGATTGTTTTGTTTTGGATTCTGGGTGATTTTTTGTACACTGGGGAAAATCTAAAAGTATTCAAGGATAATATATTTTCAGTATTTCTGTTTATAAACCATCTTACTTAAATTGTTTTGAGGTTATATGGAGGGTGAATTTGCAACTCTGTAGCTGACTGAATTTAGCATATGAGATTTTATAACCTTGTCCCATTTTGTTTTTGCTTATCACAAAAATTAGTCCAAATAGTTCTGGAGAAGTTATATTACTTTAGTCACTTTGTCCTTAAAAATTATCTAATATTAAAAAAAACATTTCAAATTATTTCTTCTTACCACCAACTGAGGTCTTCTGAGTTTCCGTTCTTCCTCATCTTTATCATCAAATTCAGTTGTCTATTCTCGAAATATCAGTAGGTAGACTCAGAGTGTGAATGTGTGTTAGTATTTTGAAGTTGGTACTTAGAAGTGAAAAAGAAACCTGATCACTTTCAACCAATTTTGATTTTAAAGCAGAGGTCTCAACTCTTATTCTAAAAAAAAGAGACTATTTTCTGGCATCAGGATCTTATTACTTTCTTTGTAAGTTATAGCAGATCATTTCCAGGAGTGTTTTGGTTGTATGCATGCTCCTTATGCATTTACTAGGAGAATATCCCCTAGTAAAGTGCCTACATTTTGGATAGTCCTGTAGTATGAATTTATAGTGGAATCTGTGTGTGAACCCTAGGTGGTCTGTTGGCTGGCCTATTTCATGTACATAACATGACAAAATCTATCATTTTGTTTCTGGCACATATTAAATATCCATAAAATCCAGATGGGTACCTTGGTGGTGTTTCATCTGAAGTAACATTTTTCCTATCCATTCTGGTGGGGATTTGTTTTTGCTGGGATAGCTGGGAGGAAATGGTGGAGTGGATGGTCTTTGGTGTGTTTAGCCAGAGTGGCCAGCAGATTAAAAAAAAAAAAAAATTAAAATCTGCTACAAGTTTCTCAGCCACTTCCCGCCTATGGTGACCCGGGTTTTGGCCAGCTCACCACTAACTTCCTTATGACTAATTCTTTAAATACAGAGATTGAGCAATAAAACATTTCAAACTCTTTAAATTCTGGGAGGTAAGTCAGTATTACCACTATTTCCTTATGGACAAAACTCACTCAAAATTTGAGATTCCCTTCATATTTAAGAAAAGTGGTGATTACAAGTAGAAGTTTGTTGGGACAGTCGAGTATGAGTTAACATACCAGATGCATTGTAGTGAATGTGTTTATATTATTGGATGAAAAATGTGCTTTAGAAGTCTGAGACTTAGAAACAGCTTTTGAGGTAATATGTTTTATACTCTTATAATTAAATTAAAGAAGCAGGGGCTTGACTTTTTTTTCTAGCATCAGGAAATTAGATATTAAGGTTGTATTATCTAGATGCCAATATAAGCAAATCTGGCTCTTGAATCAAAGGCCTCAGTTGTTTTGAGTTAGGAGAACTGCTGACATCCTATGCTGGAAGTATTATCAGGTATTGATAATCCAAAGAAATACGGAATTAAATATGTTTGTATGTTGGAAATAGAATGTAACATTTTGGGGGGGATGATCTTTCTATACCATTTTAGTCTCCCTAAAAAAAAGCACAGTGGAAATAAGCTGATGTTAATGGTTCTATTGGGGAAAAAATTCTTTGTAGCTAAAGCAGGGCGTAAGTAAATAAATTCATTAATGGAGTATAGGGGTGGAAATGGAGGTGGGTGTTGCTGAGAAAATTGATGACCTCATTGTTGATTTTCCTGTTTGACCAAAAGGGGATAAATTATACCAGAGTAAGGACTTTGGCTCTTTTTACAAGAGCATGGTTTTGCTCCATTATAAAGTTATTTAGAAAACTAAACACTTGTTAAGAATCTTTTTTCTTAGAAGGATTGTATTCATAGAATAAGTGAAGTCTACTTTTATTTCCAACTCACCCACTCCCATTTTTCTCAGATATTTATCAAGTAATGCGGTTTGTAATCCAAACAAAAAAAAGTGCCTTAATCCAGAACATACACACGGACACAATAACACTAGACTGATGATGTTTGTACTTTACTAAAACACTGAGATCGTCTCTAAAACAGAGTGGTTTGAGAACATAAGGTCTAGAGTGTAAAGAATTGTAATGGAATGATAAACATATCTGTGATTCTATCTAGCCATAGAATCATAGAGACAGCACATTCCTGTCTATCCTTTGGGGTGAAAAAGCTTACGAGGGAACCTGACCCTATTTCCTT
Source organism: Mustela nivalis (assembly GCF_964662115.1). Lineage (NCBI taxonomy): Eukaryota > Metazoa > Chordata > Mammalia > Carnivora > Mustelidae > Mustela > Mustela nivalis. The sequence continues at coordinate 73,831,404 of NC_139024.1, read as the reverse complement.
AACAGAGGCCTGCCTCAGGATGTTCATATGTTTCACTGTGTGGGATAAGCAAATTGACGTTTAGACATAACTGAGACCAACCTGGAATTTGGCTCTTATCCCTTCCTTCATAAGCCATTGAAGACAGGCTCTTAGGGGGATGGAGGCTAAATTGTCATGGCAGTTTCTTAAGAAGCCTGGGTCATGGAACAAAATGGAGCTTAATAGATGAATGTTAAGATAAGCCAGTCTTGCTTTCTGTAGCTGCTAGCCTTATTTCTCGGGATATTAGGATGTATTCAGTATATTTTTGTCCTAGAATTTGAATGTTCTTACTAAGATAATATTGCAGTGATGCCAAACTGAACTGCCTAAAAAGGAATCTGCTTTGACCTCTACGCCTTTAAAATCTCTCCTTTAATCAAGCCTTCCTGACTCTCTCCTGAGGGCTTATTGGAAGAACTCTATTTTGTCTAACATCCAGCAGTGAAGATTAGCTGGGCTTATGTGTGAAATTAGTCAAATTTAAAAAAAAAAAAAGGCTGTGGAGAAAATTAGAATGGAAAACTCTAAGTGGTGCTTCAGTTGAGTTTTGATGGATTGTACAAATATTTTATCTAGTGTGTTGTGAGTTTGTGAAGTGGATTGTGATGGTCAAAACCAGTATTGGTAAGCTATAGAAATCTGTGGAAGCTCCTTAAGTGTGTATTTATTTATTTGTAAATTATGGCTGGAATATGGCTGGCACCAGTCTGAGTGCTGCCAGCACAAACATCAAAACTTTCTTTTTTTGCATTATTTTATTTTGCTACAACTTGTACCTATGGGGAAACCATTCTCCACAGCTATCTTGCATTTCTGTATATCCAAGGAGGTACTGACACCCTGTACCCTAGACTGCCTTTCTGAGGATGTATGGGCACCATTGAAAGACAGTGTCTCCCCATCCTCTGCCCATCCCCTCTTCTCTAAAAACTGTTAGTAAACTACTGTGCTTTTGCCAAAATTGAATACTGGAGCCATCCGACCTCATGTTTCCATTGTGGCGGAGATGAAACAGACTCATAACTATCAGGTGAGAAGGGCCCAACGAGCCTCGTTTGTCAGATGGAACTGGCCTATTCAAAAGTGCAGCAGGCTGGGGCGCCTGGGTGGCTCAGTGGGTTAAAGCCTCTGCCTTCGGCTCAGGTCATGATCTCAGGGTCCTGGGATCGAGCCCCACATTGGGCTCTCTGCTCAGCGGGGAGCCTGCTTCCTCCTCCCTCTCTCTCTGCCTGCCTCTCTGCCTACTTGTGATCTCTATCTGTCAAGTAAAAATAAATAAAATCTTAAAAAAAAAAAAAGTACAGCAGGCTTTGCCCCATTGGCAACCTGGATTAACATGAAACGGTGACAGCTCTTTGGAGAAAATTTCATCTCTCATACCATTGCCCAAGACAAAGGCACTGACTCAGTGGCGTCCTTGATTCATAAAGGTTACATTTCGGGGTTTAAAAAATACATTTAGTTGTTGCATTTAGGAGATTGCTTCAGATCTGCCTCTTTAACTATTGGATTGGCCCAGTGGTCTTCCGAGGGCTGCTGCTATGGCTGTCTCATCTCAGTGCCACATATCAGAAATGGAGATGAAGCTGGTTGGTGGGGTCAGTGGGCAGAACACAAAGCTATTCTCATAGCTCCAGCCAGTACCCTCCTTGCTGAGCCTTGGTGTATTTTTATTGACTACTAATGATCTCTGGTTTGGTCTGTCACTTGGAAAACTAGAGATTTGCAAATTAAAGGCACCTTCTTTAGGGACTACAACTAGTGGACACAGATTGTGGCTGCTGAGAGAATGGTCTGGGTCATTCTCTGGTGAGGCCAACCAGAATAAAACAATTGAGCTGGCATTAGCCAAATTGCTCTCCCTGTTGCCTGGACCCATCATTGTCTCAAAACACCCCAACACATCTGCCATTGTAGGTAGGACAGACCAAGTACTGTATTTCTGAGGCAGAGCTACCATTTGTTGCCAGACTTGTGACTCCTGCCAAAAGTTGACCTGGTTGCCTTGTGGCTGAGGAGACCACACGGCATGGGGTGTTGTCCAGCACGCTCCTGGCAGACTGATTCCTTCAGGTCTCTGCCCCACTCAGAGAGCTATTGGTTGTGCGTCACTGCTGTTGACACTTTCTCGGGTTACGTGTTGCTGTTCCAGTCCAATCAGGTGACTCCAGCCACACTACTTCAGCCCTTGAAAGTAATCTGTGTCAAGTGTTTAGCTTTTTGGACCATTTGGTATGACAATGATATTATACCTTTTATTGCAGAAGCCACTCAACCATGGGCTGATAGTCAAAGTATTTGATAGACTTTCCATGCTCCCTACCATCCACAGGCATCTGAAATTTTTGAGCTTCGGAAATTTGCTCTATTTTTTCTGTGTTTTCTCTGGCAGTCCTTTACCAAGCCTTCTCAGAAAGGCTCAGTACATTGCTCCAGAGTTAGCTCAGAGTAGTGCAGTGTTTCGTCCTTTGTCAAACACCAACGTCTTAACTGGTAGGTTTCAAACTCAGAGACAACTGGTGATCACTGACTGGAGTCTCAGGCAGTGAAAACTCTGCACAACCAACACCAAAGAGGGAGCTGTGGCGATCTGGTCCAAAAGGACTCTTCCTGGTCAAAGCAAGAAAATAAAAATTCCAGCTGATTCATTACCCTTACTCTTCTTCTTTATATTTTCCTCTGGGTCCCAGAAAATGTTTTTTTAAAAACTCCAAATTTTCTATTTTATTTTAGTGGTATCCTCTGTTCCCTGTGCAAGTTTCGTGCCTTACTCTACTTTTCCTGTTGTCTGTGTTGTAAGGCCCGCCTGCTGATGGGTTGATGCCAAGGCATAGCGTGGTGTCTAGGGAAGCTTCATGACGTTCAGAGTCACAGAATTGTGAACTGGGAACCAGCCAGGCAAGGCTGGAAAATGCAGCAGGAGGATGTCTGATTTCTCTCTCCCTCCTGCCACGGTGGGGGAGGACAGGGCATTACCTCAGTATTTTCAGTGAGAATGCGCAGTAGGATTAGGTTTGGTCTGACTCTCACTTGGGCGGTAGTGGTGTGGAATGGTGGGAGATAGTCTTAGAAGCTAGAATGCTAGTCAGGATGCTGATGTGGACATCCCCGTTAGAGATGTGAAGATCACACCTAGAGCGATGGTAGTAAGGGTTGGTTGGAGAGAAGGTGAAATGAGCAGGTCCCGGTAATTGATTGGGTACAGGGATGAGGAGTCAGGGATGATGTCCAGGGTTCCAGCTGGATGACTCAGTGGACGGCATGATACACACTGGGACAGAAGATGGTGGAAAGAGGATGTCTTTAGGTTTGGCCATCCTAAACGTGAGGAGCCTATTGAACAGGCCTGTAGAGCTGCTGGGCAGGCTCTTGACGATGCAAGACCAAAGCCGGATGGTGATGGCACATATGAGGAGCAGTGGATCCCTGCATGGGACAAATAAAGCACTTGAGTTAAGATCCACTGCAGAGCTCCAAAGTTCATTGTGTTGCATTTCCTCCCTCGGCATGGTATGTGTGTTTAGCAAAGAGAATTGGCAGGACCCAATGCTCATGAGACTGGATCAGGCAATTCCAAGTTTATTACAAGAAATTTCTACTCAAATTACTAATGAGATGAAGTTACTCTGTTGCGTTACTTGAAGCTCTAGAGAACAGGACTGGCTTGGGGGAGATGTACTTCTGCCCAAACTGGAGGGCTGGATGTACTCCATTCTTGTGTAAGTTAGCGTGTTACGTCATAAAATTAGGACTTAAAGAAACTGACAAGCTATTGTTAGTTGCCGCTAAGAAAAAACCTGCTAAAGAAATAGCCAGGCTACTACTGTTTGGACTCAGGATGTGGAAAAAGAAGAACTCAAGAGTTTTTTCTTATCCTTATCCTTTAAAATTAAAAATACTTCCCTTTCCTTTCTCTTATTTAAGTAACTACATAATAGCTTTTGGGCAGCGATATAAAAATTACAGGGTAGGCCAGAATATGGGGAAAATTTTAATTAAATTGGGGGTTTTGTTTGTTTTTTTCATTTATTAAAAAATGTTGAGCCAAAAATCCCAATTTCCCCCTGCCCCTTTTTATATGTCCTTATGCATTTGGCAGAGTTCATGACAAAACCTCTTTCCAGCTGTGGACCCACCAAAAGCCTTTTCTGAAGCTCCTACTAATTTGGACTAAACTGACTGGTTGAAAGCTTCACACAGAAATCCTGCCAGGAAATGTCATAAGGTCTCTTGACATTTAATTCTACAAACAGTCTTATCTGTTGGAGCAAAATAAATAAAAATGAATGAAAAGTTATTTTTTGCCTTTGCCTTTGTTAGTTTTCATTTAGTTTCAGAGAAACAGAACCTGAAAACAACAGAACTTCATTTTGCCTTCAGTCTGGCATTTTTGAACCCAAAGAGAAGAACTTTCATGACACTAAGTGGGTTCCTAAGGCAAGAAGAAGGCAAAGTACTATGCGATGAATAAGGTTTCTGGGGGGAAGACATGTCACCTTTCCATCAGCTGTGAGTGGTCCCGGAGCCTTCCGCGGCAGGTGATCTCACCTCGTGCCTCAGAGTGAAGGGCTGGACTCTGGAACCTGTCAAGATTGATCTCTGTGTACTTCATTGCCATTTTCAACAATGGAAAAGACACAGTCCTTGTCCTCAGCTTGTAAATCCAGGGGCTGGGGGGTGCTGGCAAACAAAGAGGTAAGGAGTTCATTAAAATAGAGGCCAGTCTTTTCAGAGGGGAAGCCCAGGGTGGCTATAAGAGGAACTTAATCACTTCTAACAGTGGAGGGTGTATGAATCATGTGTTTCTGATATTTTGAGTTTGGGGGCCTTGCCGACCCTGGATGGGTGTCCTCCTGGGGCCAGCCAACGCTTAGAGGTCGTAAGGGACTCCGTGCCTGGGTGCCAGTCATATGCAAATCAGACAGTCCAGGTAGTCTTTCCTCCTTCCTGTCTTCTACTCTGGGCCATAGTTTCACTGTCCTAATCACCCCAGACTCAGGTACCAGGCAGCTAGAGACTAGGGCCTGTCTCTATACCCCAGGGCCCACTGAAACTATTCAAACTAGCCAACTTACTCAGCCTTGCCCATCCTTTCCTTAAGACTCCAGTAAAGGCTCCGGCCCACCTTTTCTCTCCACTCCTCTTTGTCTTCTGACTAACCCCGTGTGGTCCTGCCTGCATGGCGGGGCATGCCTTCTACTTCTGTGAACTTCAGGGACCAAACTATCTTTTTGGAGGTGATTGTCTTCAGACCATGGGTCTCACCATACCTGAAAAACCATAAAATCTACATTTAAAAGATAGGGGTGGGAGAGAATTGGGTGAAGGAAGACTTCTGAGAGAGGATGACACATAAGTCCACTCCTGAGGAAGGAGTGGAAATTGCCGGATGAGGTCAGATGGGGAGGGAAGGAGGGTGTTCCAGGCACAGGGATTAGCATCTGGAAAAGCACATTTAGATACAGTTCAAGTAGTTCACTTGCCTACAGCTCGAGGTATTGGATGAGGAGAAGAAGCAACGCTGAAGAGGAAATGAGGGCCAGATCACAAAGGACTTCTGTGCCTTGCTGTAGAGTCTGGATTTGAACATAGGAGACTCTCCCTCTCCATGGTGTCTATCCCTTTGGAGGACATCCTCAGGAAGTTTTAGCTTCTGACAAAATGGCGCCCTGTGGCTGAAGTGCTTGACTTGCTTGAGAAAGGGGGCCTGTGGTGATGAGGTTTGTAGCTTTGCTGCCGCTCTAGGGTGTGTTTTTCCCGCTTGGTTCTGGGTCTCAGTTAATGACGGAGTTGGGTGAGCCACATCCTTAGTGCTGCCTGAGTGTTAGTTTTCTCATCTCAAAGCCTTTTGAGTTTGCCATTACACTGTGTAAGAGATTTCCCGGATGAATGCAACAGAAACCTCCCTGACCCTGACTGACAGATATTTGTTCCAGAGCCAGGAAACAGTCGCCAGTTGGCCTCCTGCAATGAGAGAGATGATTTTTATTGATTTCCCTCCTCACACAGTGCTGACGGTATAGGCCTGCAGAAAAGCAAGCTGACGAAAATACGGAGTGTGGGTTGCCAACTCGTGTTTGTCCTTATTTCCAAGGACAAACACAAGCCCTGTCTCCAGGAGCTGCTTCTCTACTACAAGACAAATGAGCTGCTGAAGTGTCATGATTTTGAAATCCGAGCAATATACATAAAGGATATTTTACTGATCAACCTCAAAGAATCTGTCATATATTAAAAAAACGATTCAAACCCTGTTGCTTGTTTCAGAATTTTGCACTGGGGTCCATTGTTCTTCTGAGACCCGTTGTGTTCCCTGAAGGAGAGTTGCTCAGACTGCCTGTACCTCCCTTTCACATGTCCTTGAAGTACCAAGAGCATCAACTTTTTTTTTTTAAGATTTTATTTATTATTTGAGAGAGAGAGAGAGCATGCCCCCCTGAGGGAGTGACAGGAAGAGACTGTCAACCAGACTCCCTGCTGAGCTCAGAGCCCAACAGGGTGCTTGATGTCAGGACACTGAGATCAGAAGTGAGCATAAACATAAACCAGGAGTTGGAGCCACACAGGCAACCTTGATTCACAGTATTCTGATGACCTTTAAAAAACCCATCAGTAAAGAGAATGAGAGGGGGGCAAGGATAGAACACCTACAGGCCTTGTTTGTCTTCTCTCTGACGCTCTGCCTCTATCATTCCCTCCTTGTCTCTCCTTCAACGTTTCCTGCATGTCGGAAACAGACCCACTACTGTGGACTCCAAGATACAAGGTGTGTTTCTTATGTTGAAAAGCTACGTTAAGCTAATTTTTGTTGAATTATGCAAAAATCATACTTCTTTTGAGTCCCCATCTCTGTAACTTAAAAAAAAAAAAAAACAACCAAAGTTGTCAAACAAAAACAAGACTATACCGCTTCAATATATTGTTCTCCGGGAGACACACTAGTGAGGTGGAAAATGGTGGGGAGGTAGGGCAAGGGGATGTCATCAATTTTCAAGGAATTGAAAAGTTTTCTCCTTTAGTGCGCATTGTTTCTTTTCATGTCTTAACCATTTTCTTTAAGTGTTCATGTTTCCGCCCATAAAGTTCTACAGCCATCTTTTTCATGCTTCCTCTATAAAGTTCTACAGTCCTTTTTAAAAATTTTAATTTAAATTTTGTGAATAGGCAATAAATTTGCATGGTTTAAAATTCAAAGCAGTTCAAAAGGGTATATACCCAGTGAAAAGTTTCCTTCTCCCCCTGCCTTTCCCTCCCAGTGGGTCCCTCAGCTGCCCAGCTCTCTGCCCCGGAGACAACCACTGTCACAGATGGCTTAGCTCAATGTCAAATAGGGTAGGATAGTCCAAATGTGAGGCCATAATTGCAACACCCATGTGGAGCAATGGTGAGAAGAAAGGGCCAGGAGTTAGAGAGTGCATCCCAGTGCTATCCAGACAGCTCTTAATTCATTTGTGTCTATTTCTCACTATTAACATAAAAATAATAGTAATGTTCCTTAGCTATCTCCCTTACAATGAGAATCCACTAAGATGATGTGTATGAATGCATTTCAAAAAACTGTTCCCTACGGGAAGAGAAAACCTAGAACCTAAAGCTTAACCCGTCAGGCATGTTTGTCACGGGAGGGACTTGAATGGTTCACAATATTGCACGAGAAACTTTCATTTGATTTCAAATGAAATTCGAGTCATTGATTTCAATGATTTGCAATGAAGAGATGTCTGTGGGCAGTCTACTGGGCCTAGTAGGGAAGGATAAAAGGTAGATTTATTTCCTGTCAGTTTTGAAATGCTCTCTTTAATTCTTCCATCACCTAGCAGAAGGGGTGGCCTCTCTTAGATGTGTAACTCAGCAAAGAATGTGACTCTTGTAGCTGCTGATCTGCCACCTTTGGGGTGGCTTATTTCCTGGGCTGCTTGACTCCTTTCTGGTTCTTGGAGTAAGTTTCCAATCAAGGAAAGATGTGGTCTAGGTTACTTTGAAAAATGTGAGAGCTGGGGGAAAACACAGACTGCCCGAGGACTGTGACCTCAGGATTGCTGTCAACATTCTCCCTGAGGCCAAGTTTGCCATTGACTTTAGAGGAAGTTGTACTTAGGGAAGGAATGCAGACTCCCTGCACAGTAAAATGTGCATCTGTGAAGGGGAACTGGCCTGATAGCCTGGGGCCGGAGCCCTTGTTTATCCACAGAAGATAGGAAGCAAGGAGTAGAGATAAGGCTGGCTTTCCCCTGTGTATGTGTGTGTGTGTGTTCGCAGGCGCGCCTGTACCTGGCCCCGGAAAGGCTGTGTCTGGTGCAGATAGGAACTCTGGATGGCGGGCTGAGTCACCTGTGGGGCCAAATAGAGAAACCCTGCAGTAATATGGAAGGGACCAGTGTCCTCTGGTCAGAGAGCTCTTCTGCAATTTACCAAAGGAATCCCAAGTTTATGCCTTTTGTAGGCCCTTCCTTTTTAAAGAGACAATTATTAATTTTCAGAGACTCAATAAATGATAAACTTGTGAGCATTGTTTTTCCATTATAAAGCAGCTTAAGCAAAGCCCCAGGATGCCTGGGAGAGGATCCAAATTGGCAAGCCTTTGCTGCCGCCTCGCTCCCTTTTCCCTCTTTTCGTTCCTCTGGGACAGGAAGTAAAGGTTACTCCACAGGTAACAATCTAATGATCTAATGGTGTCTATGGTCATCTTGACCTTTGGATGCTGGGAATTGAAGTTGTCTCTTAGGTTATCTTTGAAGTTACTTATCTTCCATGGATCAGGGAAACTTCCGGTACTTTTCAAAGAGTGTGTTTTAGTGAATTAAGGTGGGATGTCTGGGTGGAGACACTGATTGTCTTTGTTGTTCCATCAGGGGATCTTTGGAGAAGTTTGTAGTTCACCACTGACTGGAAGCGACTGGTGGCTTTTGGTTAGGGTTGAATATAAATCAGAGCTCTGAACCCTGCATTTCTATGAGGAATTATAGTGACTGATGAACCAAACAGGCTTGGTTAAGCAAGTTGCTTAAAATCCACAAGACATCAGGAGCTTTGTAATAGGTTTGGTAATAATTAAAATAGTTAAAATGCTTCTGTCTGGGCAGCAATTAGTTTTCACGACAAATACAGAAAATGTGTCATTTATGCCATTGCCTTCAGTCAGTCAAACCCATGATCTGTATGTGAGATGGTTTTAGCTTTTTGACAGCAATGGAACTCAAGGAACCTGGGTCAAGACCTAGCGGCCTAAGAGATTACCTCCTATTGCCATGGTTGTCTTCAAAGTCTTTCTACAAGAACATCTTTGCTACAGGGAGGGCAGCTGAGGATTGAGAGGCTTAGTTGGGCGGCTCCAACTCCCCAGTGGTATTTCAGAAGGATAGAGCTAATGCCAATGGCTGGCTGGCTGGATTCTGTGACTCGAGGAGCCTGCCTTGAATCTTTAGGTTATTCCCTTATACTTTCCTGGATGTATGAGCTCTTTGCACCGCCACCTCTGGTCTCTGTTGGTACTATTCTTGTCTCCGCATCCATGGCCAAAGATGGGGGCAGAGAATAGGTGTACTCCAAACTGAGTTACTAACTAGATTTCTAAGTTTCTGATTACTTCTAAGACCCTGGGCCCAGAAGGAGCCCAGAGTGGGTGTAAGCCTAGAGTATATCTCACTGTTCAGGGTGCTCATCCTTATCCTCTTAATAAATTTTGGACCAGGCATCATGTGGCTGAAGTTAGTATCTATGACAGCTCTTATAAATGCTAGGAAAAGCAGTTAATGGATACAAGGCAGAGGCTGGGAGTAAGGGGATTCAATGAGCTACACTACTGATGATAACAATCACAAGTATGTACTAAATATTTAATAGGCTGACATTGTGGGAAATGTTTTTTATGTAATACCTAATCTTCATAACCATTCTACGCCCTAGGAATTATATCCATTTTACAGATAAGGAAACTAAAATTCACAGAGATAAGCAAGTTGAGCAGTTCAGTGGTGAGTAATGTTAGATGTTGGGTTTGAGCCTACCTCTGACTGATGAGATCTGCTTTTCTGAATGTAACTCTACTGCCATGGCCATTAGTCTTGTAGGTTTCTTCTGGGTTTCTCCAGAATAAGGCCTCTGGGCCATTCCTCTTGGTGTTCTCAGTGCCTAATCATCATGTCTGGTTGTCTGGCATTAAATCCTCTTCTCATGAAGCTACAAGGCCTCCACTGACACAGAACTGTCCATTGTCATGTCCAAAGACAGCTCTTCAAAATATTTAGAAAATTTATTGGGAGGAAAGGAAGGGAAAACAAAACAAAACAAAACAATACAAAACACAACGATGGTCAATAGGAATGTAGGCGGCAATGGTTTGTGCCGACAGGAATGTTTTCATGAGCCCTCCCCTCACCAGCATTCTAGTGAACTGAAGGGACAAGGACCACCATGAACCAGAGGACAATTATGCAAACCCTATGGATTTATTTCAAATGCATCAAAAACTCTTACTTTTCCTGAGTAAGTTTTGTTTTCTTCTTCCTTTCTTAATCCTGTAGACCCAACCTAGACTTGGTTGCAGGGTCTTTATCTTATTTCCTGGGTCAAGAACTCAAATTTAAAAATTGAAGAATTTTTTGCCATTGAGGGTTGGCTACTCTATTACCTAGGTTCTAAAAATAATGCTTTGCCTCAGAACGTGACATCTGCTGTTTTCTGTTTTACTTTTATCTTATCACTGGCTCTCCAGTTCAAACTGTTCACCAAGGGCAGTGACATGCCAGAGGAGGGTGTTCAGTGCCTCCACATCTCCTTTAGGCAAGGAAGGCCAAGTATGCTCTGAGAACAGGTCAACTCTGTGTCTCTGAAGAGCCATTCACTTCCTGGTCCATCACTCAGTGCATCTGTGACAAGGGGCAGATACCAGCACCTTGGAGCACCCAGGGGCTCTGAGTTGGCCCTACTTACGGGATGTGACCAGTCACTGCTGGGGGTGAGGATAAGCCCTGGGCTCTGTCCAGAAGGCATACAATAGTTTCATTTCAAAGTTTTTCCTTTTTTTCTTTTGGTTGGGAAATAAATCCCCCGACTCTGATGACAGACAATGACCCACTCTAAGGGCTGAGGGTAAGTCAGTGTATTAGATTTCTGAGGAGAGCAGTGTTTTGAGAATGCCACACAGACCGCTTGTCTGCTTTCAGATCAGAGGACTGAGGCATTGTTTATGTAGTTCGTGCACTCAGGGAAATGGGTCACTTGGTGTCTTAGTCTGTTTGGGATTCTACAACAGAATATCATAGACTGGGTAGCTTATAAACAACAGACATTTATTTTTTATAGTTCTGGAGGCCAAGAAGTTCAAGATCAAGGTGATGGCAGATTTGGCGCCTGGTGAGAGCCTGCTTCCTGATTTACTGATGGTTGTCTTCTTGCCGTATTCTTACATGGCAGAAGAGGCAAAGTCACTCTCTGTGACCTCTTTTATAAGGGCAGGAATCACATTTGTGAGGCTCCAACTTCACGACCTAATTACCTCCCAAAGGCCCCACCTCCTAATACCATGGTGGGGGGAATATTGGGATTTCAACATATGAATTTTAGGGGGACACAAACATTCAGTCCATGGCATGTATATAAAGTCCACGAGGCCCGTTTTAGTGGGCACTTTTAATCTTCTTCCTCATCAGATCTTTCTAAAGATGGCCCGGAGAGTCCCCTTGTGTTACTGGCAGAGCTGTTGAGAAGCGCAGCGTCTGAATGAGGGACTGTGGGATGAGAGGAGAATGTACACGGGCAATCCACAAGGTAGCGGTAGCGGGAGGCTCAGTCCTTTGCTAGTTTTCTGTTTCTCAGCACTGCCCCAGAACTTGTTAGAAATGCCCAGCCTCGGGCCGCACACCAGACTTGCTGAATCAGAATCTGCATCTTAACAGGGTCTCCAAGTGATTAATAGGGACGTTAACATTTTGATAAGCGCTGCTCCAAACTCAAAAGACATTTCCATTAATATCACACACTGTTGTCGGCTAGCAGGGAAGCAAGATTACTCAAGTCATTAACATAGTACTTCAGCTTTTGTTATTAAGGGTAGTCATTTGTTGATTTGAATGGAAATGGCCTGCTTTCTCTGAATCCGGTTGTTGTGTATCAGTAAATCACAGGCTGTTTTTTTTCTCTTCTATGTACTTCATAGCTCTCAGAAGGAGCTAAAGGTCAGTCCGTTCTTTCAGGCCCTGGTGCCTATTACCAGTTCAGTCTGATATTTGGATATGTCGGCGTCCTTCTTTGTGCCAGTAGCCAGTGTATAGCCACAACATGGTCGGAAGGCAGTGGCCACAGCCACTGCCTGTTGTGGACAGCTGCTGGTTTTCTTGACCCAACCCCTATTTCCTTCTCCTTTTGTAACAGCGTCTTTCTTATTGGAGGTGTGCAGGCGGGTGGGACTCTTTGTCAAGGTCCTTTCCCCTTTGATGACCAGGGGTTGGGATGTGACTACAGCAGGCCCAACGGGATGCTCTCTGACTGTGAGGCCAGGGCTCATTGACTATATCGTACCAGCTGTAAGGACCATTGCTGCCGAGATCCTAGGGCTTCTGGATTGCTGTACTGCCCGAGACCTATTCATATTCTTATAGAGTCTGTTTTTATTTGTCCAGAGTAGCCAGGTTTCTTTCTGTTGATTCAAGCCAAAGAACCCCAGCTGAGCAGAGGAATCTAAATATGGTTCATGTTGTGGAAAACCAATTTGGATCTTTTAAAAAATTTTTTAAAAGATTTTATTTATTTGAAAGAGAGAAAGCACCCATGTGCATGAGTGGGGGGAGGGGAGGAGGGAGAGGGAGAAGCAGGCACCCTGCTGAGTGGGGAACCCAGTGCAGGCTCAATGCCAGGACCCTGAGATCATGACCTGAGCCAAAGCAGATACTTAACTAACTGGGCCACCTAGGCACCCCCCCTGTTTTGGTCTTAATGAGGAGAGCAGGCACTTTTGAATCTCCACAGTCTTCTACAGCCTTCTACTCTGTTTCATTGGCTGGATTGTGTCTATAGCCAAGTAAAACATTTTAAGGTTTTCACATGTATTTGTAATTTCTCTTCCTTACCATGCTGTACTTTAATATATGTGTATATGTCTGTGAAAAGGCTAATATTGATCAATAATTACCAGGGTACAGGTAGTCAATACTTTTGTGGCAACTGCAACATTCACCTCAGTGTGTTTTTAGTTTTTTAAAGTTATGACTTTGGTCTTCAGATGATCTTAATACATCCTAAGCAAGTTAAAATTTAGTCCCAGGAAAAGAAAGAACACGTGTATAGCTTATCAATTTATCATATGGAAAGCAGTAGTATTAGTCCAGACCCATCCACTTAATGACCATCAGAAGATATTACTTACTTGGCAGCTTTCAGAGACTGTGTAAAAATTCACATATCCTTTCCACAAATGAATTTCTTAATTTTATTAGTAAACACAAAGGACTGAAGGTGATAGAGACTGATCAGATGAATAAATAATACTGCCTTATTCAAACCCAGGGCATAATTAACAATATAGCTCCTAGTTTTAGATGTTGGGAAAAAAAAAATGGAAGTGGGTTCTGGTACAACACTGGTTGATTTAATCTTAAATAAATAATCAATACCTTTCAGCCATTAAAAATATTGTAGACTAATATTTAATGAACATGTATTCATAAGAGAGAAAGAAAGGGTATGTACCATGTGACTGCATTTTATCTGTTATTTATGGTAATATTACTTATACATGCAAATATTCTAATGTCTTACAATAGTCATCTCTGGGTAGTTTTATTTTTTCTTACTTTATTGATCTGTTTTATTTTCATTCCAGTTATGTGTTTTAAAAAAATTTTTCTATTAAAATATGTTTTGCTTTTATAACATTAAAAAGAAAAGGTTATTTTTAGTTAAAAATAAATTAGAGTCTCAGTGGACTTTGTGTGTAAATTAATACGGGAAAATTTGTCAAGGATTATATATCTAGACTAAACCTTGTTATACCATGTAGAAATACTAAATTTCCCTGACAATGCAGGAAAAGTCTTGTTAGCTTTTATTTTTTATTAACCAAACTCAATGGAACTTAAATTAAGAAAATATTTCTTTAACAGTTCGCTTTAATTTTGTAAAAATATCCTGCAGTCAGGGATTTTTAAAAAAAGAGAATAAATTGAACTTGTGTTGTAATAGACATTACTGTTTTCTAGACCAGAGCTTCTCAAATTTTAATGTGCAGATGAGTCCCCCGGGGAATCTTGCGAAAATGCAGATGGGTCTGGGGTGAGGCCCGAGATTCTGGATTTCCATGCTTCCAGGTGGAGCTGGAAGCTGCTGGTCTGTGGACAATGGTTGGAGTGGCAAGGGTCTCTAGACAGAAATTGTTCTTATGGACATCAGAAATCACTCCGAGCCAAGGAAAAAGTAAATAATCTCTGAGCAAAAGCTTTTACATCCCAGGGTAGAAAGTTGGGAAGACTGGAGCCTTCTGGGTCTGGAACTTGAACGTTGCTTCAGAGTGGGACCGAGGTCAGTGGTGCAGGCAATAGGAGTGAGGGCTGCAATGTCGGACCAGAACATAGGCAAGTGAGCTGAGGATGAACCATCGTAGGAGGGAGGCCATCTTACTGACATGGCTGTTCCTCACCATATTATTTTCTACAATCTTCCAGAAGGTGCCACTGCTAGTCTCCTTCACCCAGTGGATTAGAAAGAGATAAATATTGGCAGCCTCTGGGGAAGCTACTTGGGGAGATGTTGTAGCCTGTGAACGTGAAGGGAGGGAAAAGGCGGGGTGAGGTCTGAATGTTGGTGCTGGCTCCTGAGCGAAAGTGGTCACGTGGTGGAGAGAGAAAGGGACCTCACAATAACTTGGGATCCTTGATCTCTAGTGGGTCTGAAAATCTACTTGTGTACCAACTGACAGGATTAAACCAGAGTCTGTGGACCCCTTTTAAGAACATGTGCACAGCTCCAGAAGGATTAGTACTTTCTCTTTTCAAGTGGAAATTAGAATACCTTTAATGCACTGCTGCGAGAAGAGCCCAAAGCCACGGGCTTCTGGATTGATGTTGTATAGGGAAATTGAGGCAGAAACTTAGATTTCATTTCCCAATTGACTTGCATTCTGCAGGTGGAAAGGCAAGAATTAATTTGCCTCTAAGATACAAATAAAAGTTGCAATTGAAGATTAGAAGTAATCTTTTGAACTAGTTGCTTGGTCCGGTCTGGGCCTTGATGCTTGTGACTGTGAAGTAGAATTTAAAAAAGTACCTGTCTCCTAGAGTTGCTGTGAGGATTATAAAATCAACACATGTAAAGTGCTTAGAACATTCCCCGACATACTGTAAGTACTCAATAGGTACTAATGGAAATTGTATTATTATTATTGTATTACATTATTATTTGCATTATTATGTTACAAATTATTGTATATACTATTATTATATTACAATTATATTAAATTATAATTAAAGTATTATAAATAATTAAATTATAATTATATTAAATTATATAGGGTAATAATTATATATAAAACATATCATTATTATATTATAATAGTACATTGTATTAAATTATATTCTTCTTCTTCTTATTATTACTCAGCTGTGCAGTTGTGGGCAAATTGCATTATTTCCCTGAAATTATTCCTTTTATGTACAATGAAGGTAATAGTGCCTATTTCATGAGCCCCTTAGGGGTATAAAAGGATAGATGAGGGCACCTAGGAGGCTTAGTTAGTTAATTGTCTGTGTTGCAATTAGGTCATGATCCCGGGATGCTGGGATCGAGACCCTCATCAGGAGCCTGCTTCTCCCTCTGCATCTCTTTCTCAATCTCTCTCATGAATAAATAACTAAAATCTTAAAAAAAGAAAAAAAGGGATGAATGCTGAGATAGGTGCTTGGCTGGTGCATGGGTAGAGCTTGGCTGCTGCTGGGCAGAGCTGGGAGATCCCTTATGCCTGCCAGTCATTTGCGTTTACATGGGAGTGGGGACTTATTAGGGAAGTGGACTAATTAGGGAAGTGTGCACTCCAGGGAACCATGATCAAGGCCAGATTGTGAGAGTAGCTGATCAAGGAAGACATCTGGGAGAAGTGCACTTTGCAGACCAAAATCAAGGCTAGCCTCTGCCAGGGTGAGGAAGGGGTCCTTTGGGGCCAGAACTCGATCTGCCCAGTCTTGCTATGAGGGATTCTTAGATTCTTAGGTCTGGGCTTGAACCTCTGTGGACTAAGTATAATCCTGCTGTCAAGATCCTCCATATTCTTTTTTTTTTTTTTTTTTAAGATTTTATTTATTTATCAGAGAGAGAGGGGGGGAGAGAGCAAGCACAGGCAGACAGAATGGCAGGCAAAGGCAGAGGGAGAAGCAGGCTCCCCGCCGAGCAAGGAGCCCGATGTGGGACTCGATCCCAGGACGCTGGGATCATGATCTGAGCCGAAGGCAGCTGCTTAACCAACTGAGCCACCCAGGCGTCCCAAGATCCTCCATATTCTTGCCTAGAGATGCTGGAAGTCCTAGGTCAATTGGCAGACCGGCCTTGAGGGCAGGCAGGGGGCGAGGCACATGGCGCTGCAAGGGTAAGGCTTGATGGAGTGCCCTCCCCTTGGACAGCCCATTTGTTGGCCACACTAGCCTGGGAAAATCAAGGGCTCATTGCCTAATGGCAGGAATGTTGGGGTGCCTGAGCCACTCCCTTCAAATTGCATTTTTTAAATGAAAGAAGATATGTTTTGTAAAATACATCATGTAGTATAAAGTGCATAAAACACAAGTACATTGATTAATAATCAATTATAATTTTAGTTATTTATTCATGAGAGAGATTGAGAAAGAGACGCAGAGGGAGAAGCAGGCTCCTGATGAGGGTCTCAATCCCAGCATCCCAGGATCATGACCTAATTGGAACACAGACAATTAACTAACTAAGCCTCCTAGGTGCCCTCATCTATCCTTTTATACCCCTAAGGGGCTCATGAAATAGGCACTATTACCTTCATTGTACATAAAAGGAATAATTTCAGGGAAATAATGCAATTTGCCCATAACTGCACAGCCGAGTAATAATAATAAGAATAATATAATTTAATATAATGTACTCTTATAATATAATAATTATATGTTTTATATATAATTATTACATATATAATTTAATATAATAATCAATTATCACAAAGTAAAGGAGCTCATCACTTGCATCAAGACATAGAATCTTGGGGCGCCTAGGTGGCTCAGTGGGTTAAGCCACTGCCTTCGGCTCAGGTCATGATCTCAGGGTCCTGGGATCGAGTCCCGCATCGGGCTCTGCTCAGCAGGGAGCCTGCTTCCTCCTCTCTCTCTCTGCCTGCCTCTCTGCCTACTTGTGATCTCTCTCTGTCAAATAAATAAATAAATTAAAAAAAAAAAAAGACATAGAATCTTGCCCAAACAGGAAGCTTTCCATCTACCACTTTCCCATCGCAGGTCCCTCAGTGCCTGGGATATCTAATCAATACCCTGACTTTCAGGAACCACTTCCTTCTTATGGTATAGTTTTGTCACCTAAGAGTTTATCTTTAAGCATAAAGATTTAGTATCTTCCTTTGTTCAAACTTTTGGTGAGATTTCAGCTATATTGTTGCATCTAGCTGAGGTTTGTTCATGTTCTTTGCTGTGTGCATAAAACTAGAGTTTACAGTATTTATCAATCCTATTGAGGATGGACATTTAGGTTATTTACAGTTTGGGGGGTTCTGGAATAACGCTGCCATGAGCATTCTTTTATAGGTCTCCAGATGATCATTGACATGCATTTGGTTAGGCTTATACCTTGGAGTTGACTTGCTCAATCATAAGGCATGTGTATTTTTAACCTTAATAGATTATGTCAGGTTATTTTCCCAAGTGGTGGTACCAATTTATAGTCCCACCAGGCATGATTAAGAATCTTAATTGCTCCAGATTCTCACCAACACAGTAATCTTTAAATTTTAGTCATTTTGGTAGGTGTGTACTAATTTTGTCGCATTAAAAAAATTTAATTGCAGTTTTATTGCTCTATAATCCACATACCATACAAGTCACTCATTTAGAATGTATAATTCAGTGGTTTTTCATGTATCCATGGAATTGTGTGGCCACCACATATTGTAATTGTTACTTTCCTGATTCTTAATAGATGACCACCCCTTTGCGTGTTTACAGATCATTTGTCTTCTTTTGCAGATCATTTGTCTTCTTTTTAAGCTTCTGTCTTAGTTTTCTATAGGGTTGTCCATCTTTCTTTTACTGTTTCAGAGGGGTCCTCTGATCTTGAGCCCTTCTTCAATTTGTGGCTCTTGTTTAACATCGCTATCTGATAAATAGAAGTTTTCATTTTTGGGTGACTCAGTTGGTTAGGCGACAGCCTTCAGCTCAGGTCATGACCCTGGAGTCCTGGCATCAAGTCCCACATCGGGCTTCTGGCTCCATGGGGAGTCTGCTTCTCCCTCTGGCCTTCTCCCCTCTTATGCTCTCTTTCTCTCTCTCTCTCTCTCTCAAATAAATAAAATTTTTTTCAAAAAAGTTTTCATTTAAAAGAAAAGATTTATGGGGTGCCTGGGTGGCTCAGTGGGTTAAGCCGCTGCCTTCGGCTCAGGTCATGATCTCAGAGTCCTGGGATCGAGTCCCGCATCGGGCTCTCTGCTCAGCAGGGAGCCTGCTTTCCTCTCTCTCTCTGCCCTGCCTCTCCATCTACTTGTGATTTCTGTCAAATAAATAAATAAAATCTTAAAAAAAAAATAAAAGAAAAGAAAAGATTTATGAGAAAGAAAGAGAAAGGGAGAGCATGAGCAGGAGGAGGGGCAAAGCGAAAGGGAGATTCTGAGCAGGTTGTGGGCTGAGTAGGGAGCCTGACGTGGGGCTGGATCCCGGGACTTGAGCTGAAATCAAGACTTGGATGCTTGACTGACTGAGCCACCCAGGCACCCTAGAAGTTTTCATTTTTGTTGTAAATTAAACATTGTTTTTTTTTTTTGGTGAGAACTTTATGTGTCCTATTTAAGGAATGCTGTATTTTACTGCCTCAGGTCATGAAGTTAGTCTCCTATATGGTTTTCTAGAAAGTTTGCTATTTTGCCTTTTACATTTAGATCTCTGATCCACTAAGAAGTGATTTTAGTGTATGGTATGAGTTAGGGAGTTTAAATTTTATGTTTATTCCATTGGAATATTCAGTTTTCCTAGCACTATTCACTGATATATCATCTATTCCCTCCTGTTCTGCAGTGCCCCTGTTGGCCTAAATCAAGTATCCATTTATGCATGGGTCTGTGTTAGGGCTTTCTTTTCTATTCTGTTGATATAATTGTGTATGTTTGTGCCAATAACACTGTCTTAATCATTGTAACTTTTAGAATGTGATTTGATATTTGATTTCTAGAAAAGCAAGTCATTCTGTCTTCTTTTTCTTTTTGCTTTTCTTCAAAAACATCTTGCTATCCTTAACTCTTGCATTTCCCTATAAATTTTAAAATCACCCTTGTCAAGTCCCACAAAAAGATCTGCTAGAGGGATGCCTGGGTGGGTCAGTCAGTTAAGCTCCTGCCTGTAGGTCAGGTCATGACCCAAGGGTCCTGGAATGGATCCCACATTGGACTCTCAGCTTGGCGAGGAGCCTGCTTCTCTCGCTCCCTCTGCCTGTTGCTCCTCCTGCTTGTGCACACCTGTTCTTACTCAAATAAATAAATCTTTGGAAAAATGAAAATAAAAAGGTCTGCTAGCATTTTGACTGGAAGACTTTCTTCATTCTCTTTCCCTCCCCACCCCCACTTTATTTTCCCACCCCCACTTTTTAATAACATGAATCCCAGAAGAATTTTTCTCATTTTGTGAGAGGTCTTATTCCAGGTTCACCCAGTTCACGTGCCCTACAACTGGGATGGCCGTGACAGCGTTCCATATTGGCTTTTGTAGGACCAGCCTCTGGACCCACAGTTGTAGAGTTGTCCAGGCTTGAGAGCCATCTGAGTTCCTGACCTAAGGGAACGACCAGGACTACTTGGGAATATCTGGGGATCCTTGGAAAAGGCAAAAGTCTGCTCATTTGGGGAGGGGGAATCTGGAGTCATTGCAAATTAAGGTCCCAAGGTATGTTTCCAGAAGCTGGAGAAATCCAGTCATTCTGGTTCCATGATGACTGAAAAAGTGAAGGATTTCTATTAGTTCAAATAGGCCAAGTCACAGAAGTTGCTTGTGAGTTACCTTTCTCCTTTCCCTTGCTTTGCCCTATCTGTAAGGTGGACACACAGTGGAACTAGGCTATGAACATAAGGCAGGATGCTAAAGTAGCAGTAGACCAATGACTTGGTAGTTGGTGATCAGAGAGAGGTAATTCCTTTTGAGCAGACCAATCCTGTCCGTGATGCCAGAGACATAAAGCTGTTAGCACCAACTAAATACCAGATATGTATTGACTGTGCCTTGCTTTACCTTTACTGTTTCTGGGAGAATTCTGAAAATATCCCCCAAAATAAAAGCAATAATCATTTGGTTTCTCTGGTTCCTTCTTAGTGTTCTTTTTTCTTAAATGAAGTGAACTTGTGAAATAAAACAACAAAACTCCAACATTGAATTTTTCCTGGGTGTTCTTGTTGAGGTTAGTTGCTTTGGACCCTTGTCCAAGACCTGCAGTTGGAGACAGCCATCAGCAGCAAAGCTGCGTGTTGTCTTACTCCCCTTTGTTAACAGCTTTATGCTGGGAACTCTCCATCCGCTGTTGCCAGCAGGGTGTCCCTGTTCCAGAACCTGTCATCCATGACCTTCCGCATTCAGATGCATCATCTTCTCTGATTATCGGAGATTTCTTAGGAACAGTTTTTCTTTTGTTTTATGGAGGCAGTAACTGTGTACATGAGGAGAGAGATGGATAATAGTGATACCTTTGGTTTCTGTAGATGAAGGATGTTTCTTTCTAGTTTCAGTGAAACAAAATAGTCTGTCAGAATGGTCTGTTAAAATTACCTTGATTTGGGGGCACGTGGGAGGCTTCGTTGGTTAAACATCCAAGTTTTGATTTCAGCTAGGTCGTGATTTGAGGGTCATGAGATCGAGCCCCACGTCAAGCTCCGTGCTCAGTGTGGAGCCTGCTTAAGATTCTCTTGCTCCTTTTCCCAGTGCCCCCAGCACTCTCTCTTTAATAAATAAATAAAATGCTTTAAAAAATTGCCTTGATTTTTAAAGAATCAAATAGAGGAGTTAAAATCCAACTACTTCCCAGTCGGTCCCTCTGGGAGGGTTTGGGGCAATTAGAGAATCCTACAAAGCAGAACCACATGAATCAAAATAAAATCAAACACACAGATGACATACTAAGTAGTAGCCATGGGCTCCTTTTCCTTTTCTGAGTTCACTGGATAGAAGCTTAATCAGGAAAGAGAGATGGATCTCTGGGGACAGTGATGGAGATGTTTCCCATCAGAGAATGAAGGAGCTTTCACATCTTTTGCTTTCCTCTAGGATTCCCATCTCAGAATTAAGAGAATGTTCGTTTTCAGTTTTCTGCCAGTAGTTGGAGGCCACAGAACTTTGGAAGCATGCAAGGCTTAGCCTTGTTGCACAGACATTCTCTTCTCTTGTTTTTTGCTCCCTCTCATGTACCTGTCACACTCCCCTGTTCTCCTTTTCCAAAATTTGAATAGAAAATGACTTTCAGGGACCCCTGGGTGGCTCAATTGGTTAAGCAGCTGCCTTCGGCTCAGGTCATGATCCCGGCGTCCTGGGATTGAGTCCCGCATCGGGCTCCTTGCTCAGCAGGAAGCCTGCTTCTCCCTCTGCCTCTGCCTGCCATTCTGTCTGCTTGTGCTCGCTCTCCCCCCCTCCCCCTCTCTGATAAATAAATAAAATAAAATCTTTAAAAAAAAAAAAAAAGAAAATGACTTTCAGATCTTGGATTCACCCAAAGGGAGAGATGTGTGCAAAACCAGATGGATTTATGAGGTCAGAAACCTAAAATAAAGGAATGAAAACTCTAAAGGTAGAATTCCAGGCATCAGCCAATTGGTGGGAGATTTTGAATGGTGTTCTCTTCTTTCCTCCTTCCCCTTTCCTCCCTTCCTTCCTATAGAAGTGGTAGACTCAGTGTTTGTCTTCCAGGAACTTATATTCTGATTGGGGACACCATCACAAATAAATCAGATTTGAACAACAATGACAAGAGATTTACCACCATTCCTTCAGCATTTACTCGGATGATGTGCTAAACGTCTTATATGTTTATCACATTTCATCCTTAAAACAGTTCTGTAATATCAGTGGTATTGTTCACCACATTTTTACAGATAGGGAAGTCAAGGCGTAGATTAAAATTGCACTCAACACCACACATCTATTAAGTGGAAGGGTAAAGTGGTCTGACCACTTTGATAATTTAGCCCTATACCATGTCTCACAGGCCACAGTAATTTGGACCAGAAGAGAGGGAAATAAAATGCCAGTGAAGGAAGCTCTGTGGAGTTGATAGGACTTGAAATGGTAAATTAAACAGGTAAATAAATGTCATTTATGGCCTTAATATGTTCTCAACTCTGATCAGTTCTTTGCCTCAGAGCTATAATTGTTCTAATAGTCACATATGAGTGTTTGGAGTGTAGTAGTTTTCCACTCGAAGTAGAAACTGCTTATCATTAATCACTGCATGCAGCCCTGTTTCCTCTGGCTTCTTTTGGTTGATGATAAATTTTTCTAATTAGCTGTAAAAATAATGAAAGTACACGTCATGTTTTAATCATAAGCCACTTGGGCCAGTGGCGTTTGTGTGATAGCTTAAATTCTTATTTTCCTGTACCAAATTGCTTTAAGTTTATGACATTTTTAGTAGACCTCCTATAAGTCCACAGAGCTCAGGACTGCAAAAGCTATGAACTTTTTTCAGTAACAAAATCACAGAAAAGAAAAGAAAAAAAAAAAAAGCATTGACACATTGTCAGTGGTTTATTTTCCCATATGTTGGTGGGATATTAAAGATCTTTGAGATCTTTGTGAATAATTCGATGCAGGCCTGGTTCTAAGAATAAAAGCTGGCATACTGATCAGTGAGGGAGGGTTTTTTTTTTTTTTTCCCTCAGAAGCCTAAGGGAACTCTTCTGAGAGTGGGGAAAATATATGGGCTTAGAAGTCACACTCTAACTGGCCTTCAGTATTAAGCTTATGGCATCCCTACAGGTTCAGTACACAATGGCTGCAGCTGGGAAAATCACCTCCTAGCAGAAGTTTTCCGTGCCACGGCATATCAGTGCTGCTCAAACCTCAGTGTTTGTCACCTCAGATTACCGGGCACCAGGCCACATTTCCTGACTTGGTAGGTCTTGGAAGGGGCCTTAATTTCTGCTGCTGACAAGTTCTCAGGTGGGGATGCTTCTGCTGGGGCACATACCAAATTCCGAGTCGGACTTCTGGACCCAGCTCAGTGCTAATCAGCTGTGTGACCTGCACACTTTTTATTTTTTATTTTTTTTAAAGATTTTATTTATTTATTTGACAGAGAGAAATCACAAGTAGACAGAGAGGCAGGTAGAGAGAGAGGAAGGGAAGCAGGCTCCCTGCCGAGCAGAGAGCCCGATGTGGGACTCGATCCCAGGACGCTGAGATCATGACCTGAGCCGAAGGCAGCGGCTTAACCCACTGAGCCACCCAGGCGCCCCACCTGCACACTTTTTAAATGTGTTTTTCCTTGAATCACCTGCACCTAGTTTGCTGAAGGTTTAGAAATCCCTTTAAGAACCCAAGAATTAGGTATTATCACTGTGATATATCTAATAGCGTCTGCTGGAGTCTCAGCGGGTAAAAATATTCCTTCCAGTCTGTCTGGGATCTGCTTTGCTTGAGGCGTTGGTGGGGCTTTTCTGTTTCTGGGGAGCTCTGAAGAAGAACTAATGCTATTTTTCAGAATGCAATGCATGTCTCTGAGTATGATCCTCGTATGGATGTAGGAGTCACAACATAGCACACTAGAGCCTGATAATTACATCCTGCACTAATTTTGAAAAGAAAACACTTTTATTTCTTATGTTCTTGACTGTATATTCCACAACACGTAACAGAATGTCTTGAGCTTTGTAGGTGTTCAATAAATGTTTGTTGAGTTGAAACATTTAATTTTATTATTTTTACAAATATTAAATATGTAAATATTAAACAACACACTACTGCACAAACAATGGGCCAAGTAAGAAAACAAACGACAAGTCAAAATATGCAACATTTAATTTTAATTTGCGTTTGGTGCCAAGAGTTCATCAGTATCCTTTGAGTAAATAGAAATAATCACAATTTTATACACTTAAATGTGCTTTGGAATTTATACGGAATTGGAGGACAAATTATTTGTCCTCATCAATCTTTATAAAAGTTGAATGTATGGATAAAGCATTTGGTGCTCAGATCATGGGAGAGCCTACATGCGAAGTGTTAGGGTTTCTGTGACTAGGATTTTTAGGAGTGACTTTTGGCTCCATGTCTTTTGGAAGGATTTTCCCTGTAACCATTGATGGTTGGGTCTGAATATAGGTGAAATGGCAGTTCTGTACCATCACAGAAATGTTGTAACCCCCATTGAGAACTAATTCAGAAGGAGCTTTGCACAGCACGAGCACTCTCCCTGAGCACTCCTGTTCCATTCTCTTCCTGAAGACTACAATGAGAGATGGAAGCTATTCTTTCTTAAAATACAATCTGAATCCCTAGGTTTAGCACACCAAATACGTGCTGATAATTTCATCATCTATTTTTAAAAGTCAGGGCAAGTTAGTTTACTTCTTTATTTAATAGATGAAATCCTCTAATGGGACCTTGTGAGTGACCTACCCTTGTTAATCTATTTCAAATGGGTACATGAATCATGAAGTCATAACATAAACCACTTTGGAAATATAACTTGCCTGGTACTCATTTCATGAAGTTCTCTAGGCTCCTCTTTTCCTCTTTCTCTAGGCTCCTACTGCACATGCTCTCATGCTTTCTCAGGCTTACATGGCACTTAGTCTATATTCTATCAGAATCGTCCATTAGCCTGTGCTCCATTGGACCACATACTCCTTAAACACAGACTGTAAGCTTCATTCTATATTATAGGAGTGTACTGTTTATTGAATCAATAAGTCATAGCTAGATTTTCCTCATCAAAGTAGACTTCTGGGTTGGGTATGGGAATATATATGCCAAAATATTTTGAATACTGACTATAGCTAAAAGAAATGATCAGAGGGGCCATTACAATGGAGGAAAAAGATACTAGAGCCTAGGAGTTACCACTTCATTTTTTGGTTATTAGTCTCTGGGGACAATGTCTGTTTTTGTACAATTAGCATAAAATATGTTTCACTGATTTCAGAATTAAATTTTTTACATGTTCTTTTCCTCAGTCATAGAGAAGATTCATCCAAAATGACAACTTCTCAACTTCATATTACAATGAAACATAGATAAATAGGAACTGTATTAGGTATAACCTTTAATTAACTGGATCCCATCTGAACCAGACTTTGGAGAAAAAAGCAAATGCAAAGAGCAAATAAGTAAAAAAAAAAATAAATAAATAAAAATTAAAAAACCCATAAGTCAGTATTTATTCAATCCATTTCTTCATTTATTTGAGTATATAAAAATAATTGTTTTCATGGTAATGCTCCATCATCAAAAATTTTTTTTAAGATTTTATTTATTTGAGAGAGAGAAAATGAGAGGGATCATGAGAGGGGAGAGGTCAGAGGGAGAAGCAGACTCCCTGCCCAGCAGAGAGTCCGATGATGTGGGGCTCGATCTTGGGACTCCAGGATCATGTCCTGAGCCAAAGGCAGTTGCTTATCCAACTGAGCCACCCAGGTGCCCCCATCAAAAATTTTTTAATTTAAAAAAATAATGACTGATAACAGAAATGGTACATTTTAGAAAGGCTCTCAATAAAAATTCCAAAAAAAATTTTTAATGTAAATAGAACATCCTATTTAGGGAATCAAGGTTCTTTAAATCTTAAATGCCAATTTTGTGCTCTGTATAAAGAAAACACTGTCAACAATCATACAACTCCTTTTCAGTCTCTAACTAAAGGAACTTGCAAATTCCCATGCGAAGGAAGTCAGAGTAAATGACTATGTGAGATCCATCAGTAAGGCTTTATTTAACTGCTATTTCTGGTACTGAGAAGTAAATAGTGTATTTGCAGGCTAATTACCTCTAGCAGCTCCATCAGGTAACGCCCCAAGTCTCAGCAACTTGATGTAAGAAAGCTTGTTTCTTGCTCCCATGGAGTCCAGTTGGGCCGGAGCGTCCTCCTCCTTCCGGTAGCTGGTCATCTCACTCAAACCATAGAGTCTCCAGGACCAATGTTGCAAAAGAGGAAGAAGATGAAGAAAGCATATGGCCCTTAATGGTCTTGGTCTAGAAGTGAGACACGTCATTGTGGTTCAGTCCGTCAGCCAAGCCCAGTCCCAGGGTCCAAGAAATCTGCAGGGAAGGCTGAGACCTGCATGTGAACATGCGGGAGGCTGGCACGCATTAACGGCTCCTGCCAGTCTCCTGGGAAATGGCATTTCACTCACCCCCTTTTCCTGCCTGCCAGTGTGCTACTGAAGTTGACGGGGTGGGGAGAAACTGAGGACAAGAGGACATATGTAGCAGATATGTACTATCTCTTCTGGTAGCAGAACGCACATTTCCTTATGAGAACCATCTGTCTCCCACTTTTGGTTCATATAGTTCTGGCCTGACCTTTCCTTTTCCTTCAGAGTTGAGCATGTGCTTGAGGCTGACAAAGCAGAGACAGCCGTGAGACCGGAGAGCCCTTCCTTCGGGACTCCCTCGCTTCAAGGGCTGTGGATGCCTCAAATGTCTGTAGCTGGGCCAGTCTGGTGCCACCAGTGGATCTCTCTGCTTGAAAATGAAGCCAAAAAGAGAGACTTTAGATCTAAGAGAAAACAGGATTTGTATGCCATTGATAGGACCTGGGGAACAAATGGCCAGTTCCTGCCTTGATTTCCCTAGTGATGTAAGCCACATGTTCTCTGAGTCTGAACTAGGATGAATTGTGCTTCTGTAACTCGCAACTCAAAGGGAAGAGCTGGCATCCTCATACCCCTTTGCCTTTAAACCCAAATAACGATAAAACTTCAAAATGGCGTTCTTAGACCCTTTGGTATTGTAACCCGAATAACTAGAGGTTGCCTAAGAACGTGGTGGTGATTGTCATCTCTCCATTTACATGGCAGGACTGTTACTTTTGTAATATAATACCATATAAAGGAGGAGTGACTAATTGTCCTATATGCATTTCTTCTAATCCTAGTTCAACTCTTAGTAGCTTTTATAATTACCAGTTGGCTGACTGATTACTATCTGAAGCAGAATGGATTTAATTTTGCCTGTTAATCATTAACACTTGTACGAAGTCAGATGTTTAAATCAGCTTCAAGAATATTAAAGGAGAAACACCTCTTCATCCCTGTCACTGCCACAAAAATCAGATTATCTGTCAATTGGATGTTTTGCAAGTATCTCAAGTAAATCTGAGTTATGTTTTTGGAGGCCCTGGAACCGAAAGGATATGGATCCCACAGTCAGACCCCAGCTTTGCAGAGTGTGTGGAGGGATTTGGCTCAATTGCCCTATTTAACCCAACACTTTTTGAAAAGAAGATACACAGCAACGTTCTGGTGATTCAAACTGGTGTAACCTCAGTGTCTAAATCACGTATTTGCTTACTTTCTTTCCAATAGGCTGACTAATTATGTGTCTTTATTTAGTGTTCTATATCAGAAGCCAAAAGAAATTGAGCAGCTGGGGCCAATTTTTAAATTGAAAACCAACAGAGCATTTGGCTCTCTGACGTGGTACCGAAGGATCCTTCTTTAACATCGTCATCACCACAGTGTCCAACCTGCTCTGTTCCAGATGTGCAACATCTGGGCTTTGAGGAGTGTGATTAGGAAATCAAATGACACACGTGGACATCCAAAACGAGAGAAGGAGCTCCAGCAGATCACTTTCCCTTCCTATGTCGTTTCTTTTATCTGATTCAAAGTTTGCTAGAAACCTCTATCTGGAAAGCAGAGTTCCTCCTCTTTTACAAGCAAGGCAACAAATGTAAGGAAAGTTTTATTGTCCGTGATAATTAAATGAACTGAATGAGAATCCATATGAAAAATCCTCTGTGGGGCGCCTGGGTGGCTCAGGGGTTAAGTCTCTGCCTTCGGCTCAGGCATGATCTCAGGGTCCTGGGATCGAGCCCCGCATCGGGCTCTCTGCTCAGTGGGGAGCCCTTTCCCCCCACCTTCTCTCTCTCTGCCTGCTTCTCTGCCTATTTGTGATCTCTGTCTCTGCCAAATAAATAAATAAAAAATCTTAAAAAAAAAAAAAAAGAATGGGCGATGAAAAATCCTCTAAATCCCTCTCCATAGAATATCTTCAGATTAATAAGGTGAATTGAACTGAAATCCTCTTACAGAGTAGAGAGAAAATGTTACTGGTCCCAGAGGGTTGGGTGGGAGGCATCAAGTTTCCTTTTAGAAGATATTTCCTTTCTTCCAAGATTGGGGCTATTTTCCCCTCCACATATATAAACAGTTTTCTTCTCTACATTAGACAGAAGATGTAACGATTCAGTTGACAATTTCAAACGACAGTGATTGACACATAGCAGCTTTGGCTGGGAAGGACTACTGTTGAGCTTTAAGTAGGAGTCCAGGGATAGAAAGAGGTTGCTCATTTGACTGTTAGCTTGTCCTTTATTGAGACCCTCCTTGTATGGTTAACACAATCACCTTGTGTCTAAAAAATCCTGGAATTAACATAAACCAAGTCTGGGTTGAAACGAGTGGTCTCAGTTGAATATTAGTGTAATCCTCACGATGGAGTAAACATCCTTTCTTGAATCTTCAGTGAGTATTTGTTGAAGATACTCTTCATGCTCACATGGTATCAAGAGTCCCTACCTTGGGACACCTGGGTGGCTCAGTGGGTTAAAGCCTCTGCCTTTGGCTCAGGTCGTGATCTCAGGGTCCTGGGATTGAGCCCCGCATCGGGCTCTCTGCTCAGTGGGGAGCCTGCTTCCTCCTCTCTCTCTGCCTGCCTCTCTGCCTACTTGTGATCTCTGTCTGTCAAACAAAACAAAACAAAACAAAACAAAACAAAAAAACAGTCCCTACCTTGTTCACAGAGTAGCTGGTAGGATAATACCAGTGTAGATTAAACGTGGTTACCAGCAAAAGGCAGCATACCATTAATACTATGTTGTGTGGTATAGACAAAAACTCTCTAGGAACTCAGGAGACAGGCTCTGATTCCACAGCGAGAGTGAGGGATTGTTCTGGGATTTAAGAAAGGTTTAATCACAGATATAAGAAAGGTTTAATCACAGATCACACCTCAACCCCTATGTGTGCCTGAAAAACACACATCCTTAGTCCCAAGACAGACTGGTTTGGGAATACGGGTAGCTCCGTGCTAATGCATAGTCCCCACTGAGGAAACAGCATTTATATCCCACTTACTGTAGCTTTGTTGAATAGATGTTTTGCTCATTGGAAAGAATGTTTATCCATAATGTATCCCATCCTTCCTTATTCTTAAAAAAGAGATCTCAGAAAAGTAAGATAGTCACTTTCCTGAGGGAAGTGTAGGACTCAGTGATGGAGGGAGCACTTTGGGATTATGAAAATTGCCTGTGAAATCAAATTTAGGTAAAAAGATAGCCCAGCAGCCATATGTAAATTGTTCCCTCATGTAGAAACAATAGTGTGCACTGGATAATTCAATAGAAAACATTAGTCATTTATCACCCTTAATTATCAGTCATCTCTAACTGCATCTGGTTTGCATTTTTTATTAGAAATTTTTTGGTGTGTTTTGTGTGTGTGTGGGGGGGTTGGGTTGTTTTTTTTTTGTTTTTTGTTTTTTGTTTTTTGGTGTTTTTTTTTTTAGTTGGACCCGGGCATTTTTTTTTTTCTGTTCCTGATTTCATTTTGTTATTCTTTTTAAAATTCCATCACTAATTCCCATGATGTGAGGAGGTTTCTATTTCATAAGGCACAATAAATCAAGCAGCTCCTCTGTGGTAACGTCGTCCTTCCTGTGCATTTGTCAGAGGCCCTCGATGGCTGGGTTTACTGAAGGTTAGCGAGTCACGCTGCTTTGAAGACAAGCTCGGGCAGCAGCAAGGGCATGCACACAGCTTCGGCCGACGTGAGGGAGAGCAGCTGCTTCAAGGAAGCCAAGAGTCAGAAACTGACCTTGGGACATCTTGAAGTTTGCGTGCTCTTGACCTGCTACTCTGGACAGTGTGGTGGCCGAGATGCACTTTCGTCCATAGAATGGTTGCATGGTAGTATTCTCGAATAGAAGACTAGTAACAGCTAATAGTCACCAAGAATGTTCTACATGCTCTGCATTATGCAATGTGCTTTTATGCATTGTCACCACAACCCTTTGAGGGAGGTCAATGTTATTATTTATCTCTTTCAGGTGAGCAAACTAAGACCTTAGAGAGCTATAGTTGCTTGTTAATTTCTTTTTTTTTTTTTTTTTAAGATTTTGTTTATTTATTTGACAGACAGAGATCACAATCAGGCAGAGAGACAGGCAGAGAGAGGGAAGCAGGCTCTCTGCTGAGCAGATCCCGGCGGGGCTCGATCCCAGGACTTTGGGATTCATGACCCGAGACGAAGGCAGAGGCTTTAACCCACTGAGCCACCCAGGCGCCCCGCTTGTTAATTTCTTAACTGGGGAGTCCCTGGACCATAAAGGTGTAATTAATCAGAACCTCAAACCTGTGTGAGGTAGCCCGATGTCACAGATTCTCCAGGGACAATCATTTTTACCATGAAAATCCCAGGACATTACGGGTAAATTCCTTGTTTTTGTTTTTGTTTTGTTTCTCCCCCATGATAACATGTGTGTGTGTGTATGTGTGTGTGTGTATTGCTATTGTTGTTGGTTCTTTTTTTTTTTTTTTCACTGAGGTAATAAGTTTATGTCAAGGGCAGCAGGACATGGTAATCATCAGAGTGTGTTGTGCTGCAGAGATCTTTGGTGGTGGCTGTCCCACCACCAAACAGATGTCCCATCTGTTTCATTCCACGGTGTCCCTAGGAATGAAACAGATGGGTAGCCTACTAGAATACTGCTTTATGTATAACATAGGAAGACTCTAGTTCTGGTGGCCCAAAACCTGACTTGAGTTGCTATGAGTAAGGAACATTTACCAAATCTCCTGACCCAAGGCAAGTCACAGATCCAGAGCCTCTTGACTGAAGGAAAGGCCAGATCCCCTTGAGGAGGAACCCATTTGTTACCTCAAGCAAATACCATAAATCGTTCTGCTTGTCTTTTTTAAAAGGAACCTGCTGCCATGTGATAGAATGTGTACTGTGGAAAAAGAGATATCTAGATCTTTTGGGAATTGCTAGACACTGCTTCTCATTTATGTTAATTCCTATGACCTAAACTATCCATAATAGACCATCAGTTAAAATGGGAGTTGTTAGTGATGGGGAGCCGGATGAAGGCTGAGCCCAAGTTTCATTCACAGTGAGCCCATTTGGTCAATTGAACTATCCTGTGACGATTTCCCCAGTTCCTGAATGTATAATAGGCAACATTCAGACTCTCCACATTGACTCTCTAACCCATGGAGGATGGGCCATTATGGTAGGAGGGGCAAAGTGGAAGCTCTTGGAACGTCCCGTCCCTACAAATATGGTAAACTAAAAGCAATATCACACCTGTGGGGGAAATTGCAGAGGCTAGTGTACTATCAAAGACATGAAAAGTGCAGAATAATACTTATCACATGCCCACTGAAATCCCCTGTTTGCTCTGAGAAGACATTGGCTGGGTCTTGGAGAATAAGCAGGTGGTAACTCGAATTACATCTGCTCTCACAAATATGCTATCTTTCCTGGACCAAATAAACACAGGCCCTGGAACTTGAAATCCAGCTGTGAACCTGAGTAATACCTTTTATTCCAGACCAGTTTGCAAGGACTGACAGAAGCAGTTTGCTTTTGTTTGAAATAGCCAACAGTTATTCACACACAGATAGTAAGACCTTCACACTCTTGAGTCAGGGCTATGCCAATTCTGTTTTCTGGAATGTAGTTTGCAGAGAAATTGACTGTTGTTACCTTGTATGAAACATCACACTGGTCCTCTACATAATATTTTGATGATTTGATCCAATGAGAAGAAACCTGGGTTTCTTAGTTGGTTAAGCCTCTGCCTTTGGCTCAGGTCATGATCCCAGAGTCCTGGAATTGAGCCCTATGTCTGGCTCTGCGCTTAGCAGAGAGACTGTTTTTCCCTTTCTCTTTGCCCCTCCCCCCACTCGTGCTCAAATAAATAAATAAAATCTTTTTGAAAAACCATATTCAATATGAGAAAGTCTGCTCCCTGTGAACTTCAGTACACCTCAGTGTTTCCTGTACTCATGAAGGCCTACAGCATCAGTGTGTTACAATAGGCCACTCCTTGGCACAGTGGAATAATTCAGTCAGTTGACATTGTGGTTATGTTCAAGGTGATGCCTTCCTGTTGTCTCTGTTCTAGACTCAGAGGTTGAACAAATGGATGAGAAGTGATATCAGGGGTCTGTGGTCTTATTAACTGAACAAATGGATGAGAAGTGATATCAGAGGTCTGTGGTCTTATTAACTGTGGTCTTATTAAATATCCTTAAATCACTCACCTTGGAAGGGTACCTTATCTAGTCTCTAATGTCTGTGCTGACTGACTTAAAAGTAACAGATTTAAATTCAGAAGTGCTTTTATCCACTTCAAGTTTATCTTTGTGTATGGTGTAATAGAATGGTCGAGTTTCATTCTCCTACACATAGCTGTCCAATTTTCGCAGCATCATTTATTGAAGAGACTTGTCTTTTTTCCACCGTATATTTTTTCATGCTTTTTTGAAGATCATTTGACCATAGAGTTGAGGGTCCTTATCTGGGTTCTCTACACTGTTCCACTGGTCTATGTGTCTGTTTTTATGCCAGTACCATGCTGCCTTGGTAATCACAGCTTTGTAGTAAAGCTTGAAGTCAGGCAACGTGATGCCCCCAGTTTTGTTTTTCTTTTTCAACACTTCTCACCAATTTGGGGTCTCTTCTGATTCCATACAAATTTTAGGATTGTTTGTTCTAGTTCTTTGAGAAATGCTGGTGGAATTTTAATTCGAAAGACATTGAAAGTATAGATTGCTCTAGGCAGTATAGACATTTTGACAATGTTTATTCTTCCGATCCATGAGCATGGAATGGTTTTCCATCTTTTTGTGTCTTCTTCAGTTTCTTTCTTAAGTGTTCTGTAGTTCCTCGAGTACAGATCCTTTACCTCTTTGGTTAGGTTTATTCCCAGGTATCTTTTTTTTTTTTTTAAGATTTTATTTATTTATTTGACAGAGAGAGAGATCACAAGTAGGCGGAGAGTCAGGCAGAGAGAGAGAGAGAGAGAAGCAGGCTCCTGCTGAGCAAAGAGCCCGATGCGGGGCTCGATCCCAGGACACTGAGATCATGACCTGAGCCGAAGGCAGCGGCTTAATCCACTGAGCCACCCAGGCACCCCTATTCCCAGGTATCTTATCGTTCTTGGTGCTATAGTAAATGGAATTGATTCTCTAATTTCCCTTTCTGTATTTTAATTATTAGTGTATAAGAAAGCAACTGATTTCTGTACATTGATTCTGTATCCTGCCACATTATTGAATTGCTATATGAGTTCTGGTAGTTTGGGGGTGGAGTCTTTTGGGTTTTCCATATAAAGTATCATGCCATCTGCGAAGGGAGAGTCTTCATTGCCAATTTGAATACCTTTTATTTATCTTCGTTGTCTGATCGCTGTTGCTAGGACTTCTAATACTATGTTGAACAAGAGTGGTGAGAGTGGGTATCAGAATCCTAGAAGAGAACATAGGTAGTAACCTCTTCGACATCAGTCATAGCAACTTCTTTCAAGATATGTTTCCATAGACAAAGGAAACAAAAGCAAAAATGAATTTTTGGGACTTTATCAAGATCAAAAACTTCTGCACAGCAAAGGAAACAGTCAACAAAACAAAGAGGCGACCCACAGAATGGGAGAAGATATTCGCAAATGACAATTCAGAGAAAGGGCTGATATCCAGGATCTATAAAGAACTCCTCAAACTCAACACGCACAAAACAGATAATCCTGTCAAAAAATGGGCAGAACACATGAACAGACACTTCTCCAATGAAGACATACAAATGGCTATCAGACATATGAAAAAATTCATCATCACTAGCCATCAGGGAGATTCAAATAAAAACCACATTGAGATACCACCTTACACCAGTTAGAATGGCCAAAATTAACAAGACAGTAAATAATGTGTGTTGGAGAGGTTATGGAGAAAGGAGAACCCTCTTATACTGTTGTTGGGAATGCAACTTGGCATAGCCACTTTGGAAAACAGTGTGGAGATTCCTTAAGAAATTAAAAATAGAGCTTCCCTATGACCCTGCAATTGCACTACTGGGTATTTTCCCCAGAGATACAGATGTAGTGAAAAGAAGGGCCATCTCTACCCCAATGTTCATAGCAGCAATGGCCATGGTCGCCAAACCATGGAAAGAACCAAGATGCCCTTCAACGGACGAATGGATAAGGAAGATGTGGTCCATATATATTATGGAGTATTATGTCTCCATCAGAAAGGATGAATACCCAACTTTTGTATCAACATGCTGAGTGAAATAAGTCAACAGAGAGAGTCAATTAATATATGGTTTCACTTACTTGTGGAGCATAAGGATTAATATGGAGGACATGGGGAGCTGAAGAGGAGAAGGAAATTGGGGAAATTGGAGGGGGAGATGAACCATTGGAGACTATAGACTCTGAAAAACAATCTGAGGCTTTTGGAGGGGAGGGGGTG
Organism: Mustela nivalis; assembly: GCF_964662115.1. Taxonomy (NCBI): domain Eukaryota; kingdom Metazoa; phylum Chordata; class Mammalia; order Carnivora; family Mustelidae; genus Mustela; species Mustela nivalis. The sequence goes on along the minus strand of NC_139024.1, from coordinate 73,796,493 downwards.
GGAGGTTGGGTGAACCTGGTGGTGGGTATTATGGAGGGCACATGTTGCAAGGAGAACTGGGTGTGGTGCATAAACAATGAATTCTGAAACGCTGAAAAGAAATAAAAAAAAAATCAGAAGTGCTCAATTTAGACATCATACACATATAACCACAAATGAAATTTTGCCCATTTTATTCTTGAATTGTGAATGAATTGCTTAAACTTCCCATTATCACTTAAGCATATTTATTTAACTTGGTTCTGGGCAAAAATGATTTAAGCCACAAATGAGTTTAAGAGAAGAATAGTTGGTGGCATTGCATCCATGTAGTTGCTAAAGCTAGAAACCCAGACACCATCCTTGACTGCCTTTCTCCATTCCCATATCCGTCCTCATCAAAGCATTCCATGTATCCTGTCAGTTCTATTGCCAGCAGGCTCTCCAGTGCATATGAATTTCTACCACCGTGGTCCATAGTCTTATTTCTTACACAGACGACTGCATCTGCTTCTCTGTTCTCCTTGTCCTCACTGTTTTCCAAATCACAGCCCTATTAAGCCAGATTGTGCATCTCATACTTAAACTGCTCCAATCTTTCTTCATTGTTTTCTATATGATTAGGTTCCTCCTTCTTGTCACCACATTCTAGGTCTTCCAGACTTAGCCTTCAGTCTTACTGTGTTACCGTGTTACTCACATCTTCCATACCCTATCTTCATGATAGCTCTTGACTTCATGATAGCTCTGCTTCCTCTGCTTGCAGTGACCTTTCTCTCTTCTTTGTGCAGCTAAAATCCTTTGCTTTTATTATAGTAGAGGCACCACTTGGAGTTGGGGCTCCTTCTCCTCTGAGGTTGACATAGCTCCCCATGCTTACCTTTCTCATGGCATTATTCACATTGTGTTTTAGTTCTCTTTATTTTTCTCTCTCGTCTCCACTCACCAGAGAATTGTAAGTTACTGGAAACAGGAGCTGAGACTTACCTGTGCCTAGCCTGGTGCCTGGCACAGAGGATGTTTCTGTAAACATTCATCAAATGAATAAATTAATGAGTAAAAAGAAAACAGTAACCATCCAAAAGTTTCTTGCTCTTTATTAGTTCACAAACCTAGTCAAGTTAATAGTTTACCAATTATAAACTGTCCCAAGTTCTGTGCAGGAACTCACTTTTGTTCTAACTGAATACACTGTTCTTCAAAGACACAAATGACATTAAATGTTTTGTAAATGAACCCACTGGGGTACAAGAAGGAATATTATACTGGAAAACATTAAACAACCTGAAACAAAAAGCAGATCATTTCCCAACCACAAATTAAAGAAGAAAAATACTCAACCAATATTAAAATCTACTTTAAATACTGCCAACATTTTGAAGAGAGGACACAACCAAATCCAGAGACCAAGACTTTAGAATGAAGACAAATGATAAACTAAAGGACATTAGCCAAGAAAATAGAGTATCAGGAAACCCATTTGGGCAATGAATGAAAATGAAATAAATTTAAAAGTTTAAAAATGTCTCACTTCTATGGGCTTGCTTCATCGTTTTTGGTTTTGTTTTTTCCTATAAGCTGATCTCAGAGACTTTCCTTTGTAGAAAGAGGCTGTGGCTGTCATTTTATCGTGGCCCGTGTTCACATACTACACAAGCACCAAATTATGAAGCAGAGTCCCCTGGGAGGCCAAGGCAGACTGGACATGCTTTTAAACTAGGTCATGATAAATAGGCCCAGCTAGAAAGATGAATAGAAAACTGGATTCTTCCCAGCATACATCCCCCCAAAGAAGTGAAATTCCTTCTTCCCTGTTTTTACAAATCTTAGCATTCTGAGACCTGTCTCAGTTTCTCCCAGCTTCATCGAAGCACTCCCCAGAGATTCAGCCACGGTGCCCATTTCTGCTGACCTCTGCAAGACCTTTAGATTCAGACTATTCAGTTGTTGATATTATTGAATTAGAGTTATCACTGATTATGTTTTTGTGTGTAAACATTGGCTCCCTAATCAGATTATTCCCTCTGCCAACAATTGTCTCTGACTTTCAAAACACATTCCTGACAGTTATGAGCACAGTGTACAGTGCGCATAGCAAGCTCTGTGTGCTCTCTGTGAATGTGACAGTTACATCAAATTAAATTGAACAAAAGATACTTCATGACAGAGATGGTTTTCCCCTTGCAAAATTATTTGCAGAAACAAAAATCAGAGTGTGACCATTTTAAGTGTTCCTGTACATACCAAGTATTTTCTTTTCTTTCTCGTTTTCCAGATTATAAGTGGGCCTGATGCCACTCCAGTGGTTTTCAATCCCGTATGTGCAGGTGAATCACGTGAAGAATTTAAAAAATACATGCCAGGGCTGCTACTGAGACCAATTTAGACAGAAAACACAAGGGAGAGCAAAAGGATTTCCCCAGGTGATTTTAATAGCCACAGCTGGAGAGCACTGTGCTATCCCAACAATGGTTGAGTCAGTCAACCCACAGTCTACTCCATCTGGGAGCCCCTGGAAGCTGCTTCTGGGGGCTTCTAAGTAGCAAGTGTGCCTTGCTGTTCATGAGGTTTTCAGCTTCCCAAATATACTAATATCCCTTTCTTTGGGTACTTTTAGTTCACTCATCTATTTATAATAAACACTATGGCAGCTTTTTTTTAAATTAATTTTTTCAATTTATTTATTGTCAGAAAAACAGTATTCATTATTTTTTCACCACACCCAGTGCTCCATGCAATCCGTGCCCTCTATAATACCCACCACCTGGTACCCCAACCTCCCAGACCCCCGCCACTTCAAACCCCTCAGATTGTTTTTCAGAGTCCATAGTCTCTCATGATTCACCTCCCCTTCCAATTTACCCCAACTCCCTTTTCCTCTCTAACACCCCTTATCCTCCACGATATTTGTTATGCTCCACAAATAAGTGAAACCATATGATAATTGACTCTCTCTGCTTGACTTATTTCACTCAGCATAATCTCTTCCAGTCCCGTCCATGTTGCTACAGAAGTTGGGTATTCATCCTTTCTGATGGAGGCATAATACTCCATAGTGTATATGGACCACATCTTCCTTATCCATTCGTCCGTTGAAGGGCATCTTGGTTCTTTCCACTCTTTGGCGACCGTGGCCATTGCTGCTATAAACATTGGGGTACAGATGCCCTTCTTTTCATGACATCTGTATCTTTGGGGTAAATACCCAGGCAGCTTTTAACTAGAGAATACAATGGGATAATCCAAGTCCAAGAAGTATAGGTTGCTTCTATACATTTAGAGGAAAAAAGAGCATTGGCTTACTTTGCTAGAAAAATCAAATCCCAAACCATTTTCATCTGAAGCCCACATATTTTTCATATCAAAAATAGCTATTTTTTTTTTCACAAGAAAGAGAATTCCTATTTGGACAATTGCATACTACTAGTTTGCTTGCATTTATAAAGATTTTATTTATTTATTAATTTGAGAGAGAGAGAGAGAGCGAGCATGAGAGGAGAAAAGGTCAGAAGGAGAAGCAGACTTCCTGCGGAGCTGGGAGCCCAGGGCAGGACTTGATCTGGTGACTCTGGGATCATGACCTGAGCCGAAGGCAGTCACTTAACCAAATGAGCCACACAGGCACCCTGTTTTGGTTGCATTTATAGACCAGTATTGTATTGTTTTGTTCTTATTTTTAAATTATTTATTGAGAGCTCATACAAGCCAGACTCTCTGCAAAGCTCTTTACATATAATCTGATTTAATGATGATATTATCCATTTGAAACATGTGCTTGTATAACATCTGTTTTATACATAAGGAAATTCAGGCTCAAGGAGATGAAAAAGTATCCCAGAGTCACATAGCTACTGAGAAATAAAGGTGGGATTCAAACTCAGATCCTTGCAGGCCAAAGATCTTAACCTTCGCACGAGCTCCAGGAATAACTTCTACCACCTGGTGCTGCTGAGTAAAATCCTAAATGAAATGCTTAACCTGAAATGCAAGGGTGATGGAAAAGACATAAATTGTGGTGGGTTTCCTCTTCATTTAAGTTCAACTGTAAGTCACTTATGAATTTATGTCTACTGTCTACTGTAGCCGTGTTTGTAACTTTCCACGAGACTGTGTTTTGGAGGATCTTGTAAAATTTCAAAGAAAATTCATGGGATCTTTTTTTCTTTTTTCCATATTAAAAGATGGGGAAGGGCAGCAATGTGGCTGTAATGCATGTTTTCTTTATTATAAGGAAATTATAGAATATATTCACACAACTGTTCTGCGTTGAACTCTAATGATGGTTCAACTCCCAGTTCTGTGACAGTTCTGTGCTGTGCTCTCTCCGCCCCTGTGAATGCACGTGCTCTCGGCTCTACCTACACGTTCCGCCACCCCATTGCAGTCATATCTACCGGCCACATTCCAGCCACGCTTTTAAGATGCTCCAACATTTTTCCTCTTGTTGAACAGTTTCCACTACCCATGTCTCTTTCCCACGCTGAGGCTTCAATAGCTTTTTTCCTTTGTCTTCCCACGCAGGCTATTCCTTTATGGTGTTCTATGACAGTTTCTGTAGCTCTTGTGTCGATCCTTTCTCACCTGTCCCTTCTCTGAGGCTGGAAGCTTCTTTGGGGCAAGATTCTTTATTGATCCTGTATCCCCAGTGCTTAGAACATAGCATGTGCTCAATAGACAGTTGGTTGAATTTTTGAATGAATTATTAAACAAATTGGAATTTACCTGACAGACCATGCTGTGAACATTGAGCAAAACTTTCATCGGGATTTGATTAGATCTCTATTCCACTTGACAACCTGTCACCCTCAGAGATTTTTTTTTTTAAAGATTTTATTTATTTGTCAGACAGAGAGCCCTAGGGAGTGCACAAGCTGGGGAAGCAGCAGGCAGAGGGAGAAGTAGACTCCCCGCTGAGCAGGGAGCCCAATGTAGGACTCAGTCCCAGGACTCTGGGATCATGACCTGAGCTGAAGGCAGATGCTTAACCAGTAAACCTACTGAGCCACCCAAGTCTCCCTCCCTGAGTTTTTTTTTTTTTTTTTTAAGATGTTAAATGTTTTCGGGGCACCTGGGTAGCTCAGTGAGTTAAGCCTCTGCCTTCAGATTAGGTCATGATCTCAGGGTCCTGGGATGGAGCCACGAGTTGGGTTCTCTGCTCAGTGGGGAACCTGCTTCCCCCTCTCTCTCTGCCTACCTCTATGCCTATTTGTGATCGCTCTCTCTCTGTCAAATAAATAAAATCTTTAAAAAAAAAGACGTTAAATGTTTTATTTATTTATTTATTTGTTAAATTGACATATAATGTATTATTTGTTTCACGGGTACGGGTCTGTGAATCATCAGTTTTACACAATTCACAGCACTCACCATAGCACATACCCTTTCCAGTGTCCATCACCCAGGCACCCTACTCCTCTCACCCCTCTTCCCTCCAACAACCCTCAGTTTGTTTCCTGAGATTAAGAGTCTCTTATGGTTTATATCCCTCCCCAATCCCATCTTGTTTCATTTTTCCCTCCCTGCCCCTATGATCCTCTGTCTTGTTTCTCAAATTCCTCATATCAGGGAAATCATATGATAATTGTCCTTCTTTGCTGACTTATTTCGCTTAGCATAATATTCTCTACTTCCATCTGCATTATTACAAATGGCAAGATTTTGTTCTTTTTGATGGCTACATGGTATTTATATCTTTATCTCTATCTATCTTTATCCATTCATCTGTTAATGAACATCTAGGTTCTTTCCATAGTCTGGCTATTGTGGACATTGATGCTGTAAACATTCAGGGCCATGTGCCCCTTCAGATCACTACATTTGTATCTTTAGGGTGTATACCCAGTAGTGCAATTGCTGGGTCATAGGGTAGCTCTATTTTCAACTTTTTTGAGGAACCTCCATACTGTTTTCCAGAGTGGCTGCACCAGCTTGCATTCCCACCAACAGTGTAGGAGGGTTTCCCTTTCTCTGCATACTCACCAACACCTGTCATTTCCTGACTGGTTGATTTTAGCCATTTTGCTTGGTGTGAGGTGGAATGTCATTGAGGTTTTGATTTGTATTTCCCTGATGCCAAGTGATGTTAACACTTTTTCGTGTGTCTTTTGGCCATTTGGATGTCTCATTTGCAGAAATGTCTGTTCATGTCCTCTGCCCATTTCTTGATTGGATTATTTGTTCTTTGGGTGTTGAGTTTGGTAAGTTCTTTATAGATTTTTGGGTACTAGCCCTTTATCTGATATGTCATTTGCAAATATCTTCTCCCATTCTGTCAGCTGTCTTTTGGTTTTGTTGACTGTTTCCTTTTCTGTGCGAAAGTCTTTGATCTTGATGAGATCCCAATAGTTCATTTTTGCCCTTGCTTCCCTTGCCTTTGGCGATGTTTCTAGAAAGAAGTTGCTGCAGCTGAGGTCAAAGAGGTTACTGCCTGTGTTCTCCTCAAGGATTTTGATCAATTCCTGTCTCATATTGAGGTCTTTTATCCATTTTGAGTCTATTTTTGTGTGTGGTGTAAGGAAATGGTCATTTCATTCTTCTGAATGTGGATGTGCAATTTTCCCAACACCACTTCTTGAACAGACTTTTTTCCGTTGGACATTCTTTCCTGTTTTGTTGAAGATTAGTTGTCCATAGAGTTGAGGGTCTATTTCTGGGCTCTCTATTCTGCTCCATTAATCTATGTGTCTGTTTTTGTGCCAGTACCATACTGTCTTGATGATGACAGCTTTGTAATAGAGCTCAAAGTCTGAAATTAGGATGCTGCCAACTTTGGTTTTCTTTTCCAACATTCCTCTGGTTATTCGGGGAATAACTTTTCTGGTTTTGTATAAATCTTAGGGTTATTTGTTCCATATTTTTGAAAAAAGTTGCAGGTATTTTGATAGGGATTGCATTAAATGTGTAGATTGCTCTAGGTAGCATAGACATTTTCACAGTATTTGTTCTTCCAATCCATGAGCATGGAACATTTTATCATTTCTTTGTGTCTTCCTCAACTTCTTTCATGAGTATTCTATAATTTTCTGAGTACAAATTCTTTGCCTCTTTGGTTAGGTTTATTGCTAGGTATCTTATGGTTTTGGGTGCAGTTGCAAATGGGATTGACTCCTTAATTTCACTTTCTTCTGTCTTGCTGTTGGTGTATAGAAATGCAACTGATTTCTGGGCATTGATTTTATATCCTGACACTTCACTGAATTCCTGTATGAGTTGTAGCAGCTTTGGAGTGGAGTCTTATGGGTTTTCCACACAAAGTATCATATCATCTGCAAAGAGTGATAGTTTGAACTCTTTGCCGATTTGGATGCCTTAGTTTCTTTTTGTTGTCTGATTGCTGAGGCTAGGACTTCTAGTACTATGTTGAATAGCAGCGGTGATAGTGGACAGCCCTGCCGTGTTCCTGACCTTAGGGGAAAAGCCCTCAGTTTTTCCTCATTCAGAATGATATTTGCTGTGGGTTTTTCATAGATGGCTTTGATGATATTGAGGTATGTGCCCTCTATCCCTACACTGTGAAGAGTTTTGATCAAGAAAGGATGCTGTACTTTGTCAAATACTTTTTCATCATCTTTTGAGAGTATCAGATAGTTCTTGTTCTTTCTTTTATTAATGTGTTGTATCACATTGATTGATTTGCAGATGCTGAACCAACCTTGTAGCCCTAGAATAAATCCCACTTGGTCGTGGTGAATAATTCTTTTAATGTACTGTTAGATCCTACTGGCTAGTATTTTGGTGCAAATATTTGCATCCATGTCAATCAGGGATATTGGTTTGTAATTCTCCTTTTGACAGGGTCTTTGTCAGGTTTTGGGAACAAGGTAATGCTGGCCTCATAAATGAGTTTGGGAGTTTTCCTTCCATTTCTATTTTTTGGAATAGTTTCAGGAGAATAGGTATTAATTCTTCTTTAAATGTTTGGTAGAATTCATCTGGGAAGCTGTCTGGCCCTGGGCTCTTGTTTTTTGGGAGATTTTTGATGATTGCTTCAATCTCCTTACTGGTTATGGGTCTGTTTAGGTTTTCTATTTCTTCCTGGTTCAGTTGTGGTAGTTTATAGGTCTCTGGGAATGCATCCATTTCTTCCAGATTGTCAAATTTGCTGGCATAGTGTTGCTCATAATATGTTCTTATAATTGTTTGTATTTCTCTGGTGTTGGTTGTGATCTCTCCTCTTTCATTCATGATTTTATTAATTTGGGTCCTTTCTCTTTTCTTTTTGGTAAGTCTGGCCAGGGGTTTATTAATCTTGTTAACTATTTCAAAGAACCAACTCATAGTTTCATTTATCTGTTCTACCTTTCTTTTGGTTTCTATTTCATTGATTTCTGCTCTAATCTTTATTATTTCTCTTCTCCTGCTGGGTTTAGGCTATATTTCTTATTCTTTCTCCAGCTTTTTTAGGTGTAGGGTTGGGTTGTATACTTGAGACTTTTCTTTTTTCTTGAGAAAGGCTTCTATTCCTATATGCTTTCTTTCACGACTGCCTTTGCTGCATCCCGAAGATTTTGAACAGTTGTGTTTTCATTTTCATTTGTTTCCATGAATTTTTAAAATTCTTCTTTAATTTTCTGATTGACCCATTCATTCTTTAGTAGGATGCCCTTTAGCCTCCATGTATTTGAGTTCTGTCCAACTTTCCTCTTGTGGTTGAGTTTTAGTTTCAAAACACTGTGGTCCAAAAATATGCAGGGAACAATCCCAGTCTTTTGGTACCAGCTGAAATCTGATTTGTGACCCAGGATGTGATCTATTCTGGAGAATATTCCATGTGCACCAGAGAAGAGTGTGTGTTCTATTGCTTTGGGATAGAATGTTCTAATATATCTGTGATGTCCATCTGGTCCAGTTTGTCATTTAAAGCCTTTATTTCCTTGTTGATCTTTTGCTTCAATGATATGTGCATTTCAGTAAGGAGGGTGTTAACGTCCCCTACTATTATTGTATTATTGTCGATGTATTTCTTTGATTTTGTTATTAATTGATTTATATAATTGGCTGCTCCCATGTTAGGGACATAGATATTTAAAATTGTTAGACCTTCTTGTTGGACAGACCCTTTAAGTATGATATAGTTTCCTTCTTCATCTCTTACTATAGTCTTTAGCTTCAAATCTAAATTTTCTGATATATAGATTGTCACCCAGCTTTCTTTTGATGTCTATTAGCATGATAAATTGTTTTCTGCCCCCTCGTTTGAAATCCAGAGGTATCTTTGGGTATAAAGTGAGTTTCTTTCAGACAGCATATTGATGGGTCTTTTTTTTTTTTTTATAACCCATTCTGATATCCTGTGTCTTTTGATTGGGCCAGTTAGCCCATTTACATTCAGGGTAACTACTGAAAAATATGAATTTAGTGCCATTGTATTGCCTGTAAGGTGACTGTTACTGTATATTATCTTTGTTCCTTTCTGGTCTATGTTACTTTTAGGCTCTCTCTTTACTTAGAGGACCCCTTTCAATATTTTCTGTAGGGCTTGTTTGGTGTTTGCAAGTTCTTTTAGTGTTTGTTTGTTTGTTTTTTGTCCTGGAAATTTTTAATTTCTCTTTCTATTTTCAATGACAGATAACTGGATATAGTATTCTTGGCTGCATATTTTTCTCTTTTAGTGCTCAGAATATATCATGCCAGTTCTTTCTGGCCCAACAGGTCTCTGTGGATAAGTCTGCTGCCAATCTAATATTTTTACCATTGTATGTTATGACCTCTTGTCCCAAGCTGCTTTCAGGGTTTTCTCTTTGTGTCTGAGACTTGTAAGTTTTACTATTAGATGACTTGGTTTTAGCCTATTTTTATTTATTTATTTATTTATTTATTTATTTATTTAATTTGAGGGGCGTTCTCTGTGCCTCCTGGATTTTGATGCTTGTTCTCTTTGCCAAATTAGGGAAATGCTTTGCTATAATTTGCTCTAATATACCTTCTGTCCCTCCCTCTCTTTCTTCTTCTTCTGAGATCCCAATTATTCTAAGATTGTTTCGTCTTATGGTAATACCTATCTCATGAATTCTCCCTTTGTGGTCCAGTAGTTCTTTATCTCTTTATTCTTTATTGTCCAGCATTTAATCTTCTATATTGCTAATTCTGTCTTCTGCCTCATTTATCCTAGCAGTGAGAGCCACCATTTTTGATTGAAACTGGTTAATAGCTTTTCTGTTTTCAACTTGGTTATATTTTAGTTCTTTTTATCCAGGAAGGGATTTTATTTCCCCAGAAAGGGATTCTCTAGTATCTTCTATGTTTTTTTTCAAGCCTAGCAGCATCTTTATAATTGTCATTCTGACCTCTGGTTCTGGCATCTTCCTAATGTCTGTATTGATTAGGTCCCTAGCTGTCGGTACAGCCTCTTGTTCTTTTTTATTTTTTGAGGTCTTTTTTTTGGCCTTGTCATTTTGTCCAGAGAAGAATAGATGAATGAGAGAACAAAATGCTAAAAGGGTAACAACGACTTCAGAATAATATACACTAACCAAATCAGAAGGGACCTGAAAAGGGGGGTGGGGTGTGGGGAGAAGAAAGGGGAAAAAAAAAGTGTGATCAGGCTGATGAATAGAACAGAGACACATTAGATTCTGGGTGTATTTTGTCTGTTAGAAGAAACTGCCTCCCCAAATTTTAAAAATTTAAATTAAAAAAATATATATAAAGAATTATATATATTTTATATATATATATATATATATAAAATATAGAAAGAAATATAAAAAATATAAAGAATAGATGAATGAGAGAACAAAATGCTAAAAGGGTAACAACGACTCCAGAATAATATACACTAACCAAATCAGAAGAGACCTGAAAAGGGGGGGGGGGGGCTGTGGGGAGAAGAAAGGGAAAAAAAGTATGATCAGGCTGGTGAATAGAACAGAGCCACATTAGATTCTGGGTGTATTTTGTCTGTTAGAAGAAACTGCCTCCCAAAATTTTAAAGAAATATATATTTATATATATAAACATGATGAAGGGATGAAATATAGATATAGATATGAATGATAGATATAGATATAAATGATATAGATATAGATATATAGATACATATATAGATATAGATAAATGATACAGATATAAATATATATATAAACACAATGAAGGGATGAAATATAGATATAAACACAAAGGGATGGAATATAACTAAAGATGAAAATTAAAAAAGATTTTAAAGAGGAATTGATAAGAAGTTGGTCGAAAAAAAAGGAGAGAATGTGATCAGGCTAGAGATTAGAACAAAGCTATATGCTAGATTTAGGGTATATTTTGGTCTGTTAGAAGAAACTATATCCCAAAGTTTTAAAGAAAAAGAAACTTATATGTATATAAAAAATTAAGGTTAAATACAATGAAAGGATAGAATATGACTATAAAAATGAAAATTAAAAAAGGATTTTTAAAAAGGTATTGATAAGATAAAATAGTTAAAATAGGTTAAAAATAGTGAAGAGGAAACATTCAAAAAAATAGAGAAAGAAAAAATAACGAAAATTTAAAAAATTTAACTTTGAAAGACTAAAGAATCATGGGGAATAAAATCATGAATTCTGTGTGCTATATTCCCCTAGCACTGGTGTTTCACAGTTCTCATTGATTGGTGAACATGGTCTTGCCTGGATTTTCTTATTGTTCTTCTCGGGGAGAGGCCTGTTGCTGTGATTCTCAACTATCTTGGCCCGATGCAGAATTGTACCACCCTTGCCAGGGGCCACGCTAGATAATCTGCTCGGGTTCACTCTCAGTAGCTTTTGTTCCCTGAATATTTTCTGTAGAGCTTTGGAGGACAGGAATGGAGATGGCGGCCTCCCAATCTCCAGCCCTGTAGGATCTGAGAGCTTGGGTCCCCACTCCTTAGTGCACCCTCAGAGAAATACAGTCAATCACTCTTTTCTCCCTGGTCTCCAGCTGCACTTTGAGGTCACTTGGCTTGTGAGCAAGTGTTTCTGTCTCTGGTGCATGGCTCTGTTTGGAATCTCCAAACCCAGCAGATTCCTGCTTCATGCTCCAGCGTAGCTTCTCCCGGAGGAGGAAGGTGAGTCTCCTGGATCTGCTGCTTGTGGGGTCCCTGCTCGAAGAGCAGTGGTCCGACTGTGCCTTGGATCATGGTTTAAGGTAACCCTGAGCTGAGAGCCCCCTCTTCGGCTCCATCTCTGCAGCTGGCTTCCCCCACTTCGATACCTGGGAGCACTGAGGCACCCCTGGTCTTCCTGTGACCGCTCGGGTCCTGAGATCACACTGACCTTGTGAGTGCTATGCTTCTCACTTAGCCTTTGGAGTGATGTCCCTCAGTGGAGCAGACTTCTAAAAGTCCCAATTTTGGGCTCCACTGCTCTACCACTTGCTGGGAGCTGCCTCTTCCCCCTGCGGTCTGTCTTCCTGTATATTGCCTCAGATTCACTTCTCTGCATGTCATACCTTCCAGAAAGTGGTCGCTTTTCTGTTTATATAATTGTTGCTATTCTTTTCTTCACTCTTCTGTTGAGTGTATAGGTGTTCAGGATGGTTTGATAACTCTCTAGGTGGATTCCTGGGACCAAATGAAATTTAGGTCTCCTACTCCTCTGCCATCTTGCACTTTTCTAGGTAAACCCCTTTACTGTTAAACAAAGATAAAGCCTTCTGTGAAAGCAGTTAGTTGATTTACAGTACCATTGATAACATGTTTATGAATGTGTGTGTATGAATGTAAGTCTCATGTAGACAGTTTCTCTCTCTTGAAATTCTGATATTCTATGTAATATTAAAATTAAATATACCAAGACATTGTAATATCACTGTTTACTCTAGTACATAAGATTGGTTCATCCAGACATTTATCTGTGGGGCGTCTGTGACTAAAACAACACTTTCAGAAAGAATTAATCCATACATGTGGGGTATAGGTGTTAGTCTATTAATATGTGTTGGGGTTCAGGTACAGCATGAAATCGTCCATAAAATTTGGATTTCTAAAATGTACCACAGAGGCTGTTGGAGGAGAGGGAAGGTTTTGGAAAAGGGCGTGGACCTTTGGAATGCTGCAGCCTGCATGACCACTCTGCTGTAGGAATGTGGGGAGTTGCCTTCTTGAAGCTTTCTTAGCCCAAACAGCCTCCCTGTGATCTAAGAGATGTATACATTGTCCCTTAGGCTATATTTAGCAGACCTCATAGAACATGCAGATCAGCATATCATATCTTTCCCCGAAAACAGATGCTGCTCGTTCTAGTAAGACCCCTTGGCACACATCATGTGCTTGAGAAACAGTGATAAAGATTTATGATTATCTGGAAGGACACATGAAGGCAGGAGCAAAGAAGAGTAAGGGTCTTCATCTCTGAGCTTTGACCCCTTGCCTTGTCTTCTTCACAGCAAAGTCTGGAGTAATGTTTCATCTGTCTGCGGAGGGATTGCTGGCCATTACTGGCCAATATGGGAAACAACATCTCAATGTAGCCTCATTTCTGAATGCTTTTCTTTGAAACAGATTTGTTCTCTCATACTGAAGAGAGATATTTTGGGGCAATGTCTGTTGGATGCATGAGGTCAGGTTCCATTTGCCTGGCACTGTGTAGTTCAACCCTGAAGGGCATGGTGATGTAGAGTGGCAACTTGTTTATATAAAAGCCTAAGAAGAACTGGTTACCTTCTCTTGCGGAAATGGTGACACTCAAACAGTTATCTCTCAGTCTGAAGAATGTTGTGCATCTTGATAACACACTGATTGATTTCCTTCAGTATTTTAAGGTCTTAAAATGACCATATGGAAATTCATTCAATTTCTTGAGAACTTTTCAATTTTCTCAGATTCTAACTTCTTACCTTGTTAATACATATCCCATGTGTTTAAATTACCCAGAAGAGAGGAGTTAAAAATAATTCATCACCTACCTTTACAAGCCTTAAGAAACATTTATATGCAATTGTATGATTTCAAAATTTTAGAGGCTGTGCAAGAAATATGAAATGGCCAGTTAAAGTAGTTATTCAGGTTTAGTCTAGTAAAAACTTTATTTGGTATGATTAATCATAATTACTTGCTCATAGTGGTTGAATTCTCTGTGTAGATTTTGTTTTAGTTTTAATTTTAACTCAAGTACCACACCTGGTTTTCTAACTTTGTTAGAAGACGGAGCTGGGGAGTACAGCGAATACAGTTTGGAGCTTTTTGCTCTTCTCAGTGGTTGGTCCATATGTTTGTTTATTTTTGTTCTGATATTTGGAGTCATGGCAACTGTGAATGCCAGCATTTGTCTTGGTGATTTCTGGAAGTTTTTGAATCGTTGACCAATCCAGTGGTCCTGCTTCTAAAGATTTATTTGCTAGCTAATCAACTGGATGGGAATTGTTACAAATAAGTAAAAATGACGCTCTTAAGTTGTGACTCAGAAAGTATGTGAGCTCTGCCAATCTTGTTGGAGCCAAATGACACAGTTCTAGCAACCATGCAGAATTTCCAAGTTTATCTCGAAGTACTCTGGGCCCTTCCCTCAAATCTCTTACATGTGAGGGTTTGTGTGAAAAGGAATCTTAATTTTAACCTGTCCCATGAACTGTTTCTTGCTTATGAAATATTTTCCACATTGCTTATTTAATGGAGGTGGAAAGAAGGAGATATTTTCCTAGGAAGGTATTAAATTATTTCCTTACAAGTCCAAGTATAATTTTGAGAGTTTTATAAGTTATCTTCACATTTAGTCGATCATAAATCTTGAGTTATGTGGGTAAAACAAAAACACACTGCAAATTAGCAATTTCTTCTAACATGTTGACTCTATCACATTGGTTAGTTTGAACTTCAGACAACTAAGAGGCAGAAGAATACACTTGATTCTTCCTGATTTCTATACTGGCTTTCCTCCTTCATCTCTTCATGCTCTCTGCTTACTATGTATTTGGAATGTTAAGATAAATTGACTGTAAAGATAACTGCAACGTAAGTATGGAGGACTGGTAGAGGGGACTTGTAATTTCTTCTTCTTATGAATATAATAGGGTTCCAGACAGATTAGGGTGATGCTGCTTCAGTCTTCAGTATACTGACCAAAATTGTTTCATTTGATACATTAGTGCATATAATAGGACATATTTTTGTTCAGCTTCTGGCTGATTAGTTGGATGCTGGAACTTGCTCAAGAACTTAGAAATAGAAAATTAAGTTAACTCTCTTAGAGAATTAATTATGGAATTAACACATGTTAATGGAGAGTACATTCAATCAGGCACTTGAATAGTGTTAAGGCCTACATGACATATATATCTCCTAGAACTAGAAAGTTAATTTAGTACAATTTAGTTAATGATAGTACACATAGGACATCAGCAAACAAAACAGTAGAGCTGGCTTATTAAACTTGGCCCTGACTATTTTTTTTTTTTTTTGGTGACGTATACCTTGGGGGTGACTATTTTCATATCCATAGTCATTTAATTTTGTTTGTGCTTCTTAAAATCTCATGTGTAATTTTGAACATGGTAGTGTCCTTAAATCCTTTGTGGAGTTAGGAACTTTGTCAAAGAAAGCCTATGTCCAGTAGGGTGGAGAGGAATGTTCCTTTAAAATTGTATTCTCCATATAAAATTTTATATGGGACTATTTTATGTATGGAAAATTTATGTGTCAGTGTTGACCATAGTCTCAAGGATCTTTGGAACTACTGCTCTGGTTACCTGGATTTGATTCTTGTGACTTTGCCATTGAGAAACAGAAAGCTTCTCATCTGTGTGTCTTGCAAAGGCTCTTGTGCCCAAATCTGGGGACATAATAGACATGTCAGAAGAGACATTATTCCCTGGTTGGCAGGCATGGAGAATGCCAGGGATCTCATCTAGGCCGGGCCTGAGTTTAAATGTAGAATGAAAAAGACAATGGCCCCTTTTTTGTAGTTTTTCATTAGTATGTGGAGTGAATGTTCAAGAACATTCTTAGGGTGAACACTGCAGGTCACATGAACTGTGGTCTATTTTCTACTTAGTTAATAACAAGTATATTACATGGAGTCTTTTCAAAGAACTCTCACATGTGTCTACTCTGCCAATACTTTCTGCCTTATTTTACCTTCACAGTGATTTTGTGAGGCAGGTAGGGCTCTGCCTTTAGTGAAAGAAGCCTGGATGAAGAATCAGATATAGATACTAATAACTACTTTATTGGCCTCCATTTTCTCATGTTTAAACATAAGATGAGTCTGGGAATGTGGTGGGGTGACTGGTATGAGATGGGGGTGGGTGCAGCTGTGGAAGATGGTCGGGCCAGTCCCCGGGGAGCACCTGGGCTTGGGTGAAGCTGGGAGGCAGCAGCAGCATGACCATGAAGTGGGGTCTCAATTCAGGGCCAACGGGTTTTCAAAAACATTCCTACCAGTTGGATCTCTGGCTCTTCATCCTCTGACATGGTGTTGTTTATCTTCATATATTTTTTTACCATGAAGGGGTTGCCTGATGTCTAGATTTTAACAAGTTGGCTCCTGGAGTGGATTCTGAAAATGACTACAGACTTCTCGAACAAAGAAGACAAGATTGTGCAACAGAATTTCAAACTCTGAGGGACTTTTCTTTCATTTTACATACTCTTGTTACTCCTTTTGGGGACTATATTAAATGAGTGATGATCTCACCCATTCATATATGGCTCAGTTCTTAAAAGTAGACTCTTTGATTCATGTTTAAAAACTTTTCAAACATCTGATAGCTTTACAGAGGCTGAGTATTAAAACATTTATACATAAAGGTTTACTGTATTCTTTAAGAAATCTGGTAATGTCTTGCCTTCAACATTTTAAGGGCTAGCTAGGGTTTAGTATTTTGTAAATTTGTGGTGAAATATTAAGGTGAAGTATTTAAAAATAAATTACTCAAGAGCAAGGGAAGGATTTTGAGAAAAAGGAGTTAAGAGCTATACAGAAAATGTAGATCCACAATGTATTGGCTGTAAGTATCAGTTTAATTTTTAGATTAAGTGGGTGTCTGTTATGGTTGCTGGATTGACACAATCTCAAAGAAAGCATGTAATATCCAGCATTGGAAATTTAGCATGCATGTCCTCTTACCTGGATGCTTCCCTCACTTTGTTTTAAGTTCTTGAACTCCCCTAAAATAAGACTATGTTTGAAATTTATTTTTTATTATTATGGCTGCATTAAGAATGCTTGTGGCCCAACTCACACCAGTCAGAATGGCTAAAATTAACAAGTCAGAAATTGACAGATGCTGGCAAGGATGCGGAGAAAGGGGAACCCTCCTACACTGTTGGTGGGAATGCAGGCTGGTGCAACCACTCTGGAAAACAGCATGGAGGTTCCTCAAAATGTTGAAAATAGAACTACCCTATGACCCAGCAATTGCACTCCTGGGTATTTACCCTAAAGATACAAATGTAGTGATTGGAAGAGGCACGTGCACCTGAATGTTTATAGCAGCAATGTCTACAATAGCCAAACTATGGAAGGAACCTAGATGTCCATCAACAGACGAATGGATAAAGAAGAGGTGGTATATATACACAATGGAATATTATGCAGCCATCAAAAGAAATGAAATCTTGCCATTTGCGATGACGTGGATGGAAATAGAGGGTATCATGCTTAGCGGAATAAGTCAATCGGAGAAAGACAACTGTCAAATGATCTCCCTGATATAAGGAAGTGGAGATGCAACATGGGGGGTAAAGGGGGTAGGAGAAGAACAATGGAACAAGATGGGATTGGGAGGGAGACAAATCATAAGTGACTCTTAATCTCACAAAACAAACTGAGGGTTGCTGGGGGGAGGGGGTGGGGTTATGGACATTGGGGAGGGTATGTGCTATGGTGAGTGCTGTGAAGTGTGTAAACCTGGCAATTCACAGACTTGTACCCCTGGGGATAAAAATACATTATATGTTTATTAAAATTAAAAAAATTTTTTTAAAAGAAAAAAAAAGAATGCTTGTGGCCAGAACATGTTTGCTTGTTTGTTTTTTGATAATGTTTTTTAATAACCTTAAATACATCAGCAGAATCATTTCAACAAATATTTGAGCACTTATTCTGGGAGAGGTACAGTAGTTAGCAAAAAGGACAAAAGTCCTTGCCTTCATGGAACTTACGTTCTTCTATTTATTTAAATGTTAGTAAGAATTTACATTCTGTAAGTGATCAGCTGGTGTTTAATCAGAAAGGCCACACTCCCAAAGCAGTTACTAGAAGCCCTTCCGAAGCTAATCCTATTGTATAACAGATATTCCTTTATGTAACAGATGTTAGAAATGGGTGCTTGTTGAAATTGGTGACATTTGATACGTGTGAATTGCCTAAATATTTTGAGGATATTCCCCTCCCTTAGAAACAGGGCATAGGGGGCACCTGGGTGGCTCAGTTGGTTGAGCATCTGCCTTCGGCTCAGGTCATGATCCTGGCATCCAGGGATCAAGTCCCACATCGGGCTCCCTGCTCAGCAGGGAGTCTGCTTCTCCCTCTGACCCTTACCCCTCTCATGCTCTCTTCCTTTCTCTCTCTCTCTCTCTCTCTCCAATAAATAAATAAATATTAAAAAAAAAAAAAAAAAAAAGAAACAGGGCATAGATCTGGTGAACTCTACACCCTCTCCCTTTAGAATGGCATTTTGAGTGAAATCCGGGAATGATTTTGGAAGATTTTAATTGCCTATTGTAGACTACAGGTAAAAATTATGCCTCCAAGGTATTGTGGCAACTGCCTGGAGAGAGCCTTTGATGTAAAAGTTAGTGCATCTAAAGAAACACAAAACTGGAATTTCACTGAGTATACCAAACAGTATGAACGTTTTTTCTGCAGCTTGCTAGTAATTTTGTCTAATAAATGTTTATTATATAGCTTAAAAAAAAATAAAAGGAAAGGAAAAAAAAAAAGATGATTCTGGGGCTCCTAGGTGGCCCAGTTGGTTAAGGTCTGCCTTTAGCGCAGGTCATGTTCTCAGAGTCCTGAGATCGAGCCCCACATCAAGAGCCCTGCTCAACAGGAGTCTGCTTCTCCCTCTCTCTCTGCCCAACCCTCCTGGCTTGTGTTCTCTGCTCTCTCATGTTCTGTCTCTGAAATAAATAAATAAAATCTTAAAAAAAAATGAGATTATTCTAAAACTCATTGTTCTCACTCTACATAAATTCATAAAAACACAGAGGTAAGTTATTTCTTCAAGATCATACTTTTCCAGGTAGTTAGGGCTGGCTCTAAGCTTATAGAATTCACCTCTAGATTTTAGGGATGACTTGCTTAGAATGTCACATACTAGTAATATTTGGAAATGAATGCTGATAATAATCAGCATGTGGTGGATGAGACTGGCCCTCCAGTGTGATCATTCAAACATCAAGTCTTTGCTGAGGAGTACAGACCTGGAAACTAATCTCTTCAGTTACATTGTCTACTCAAGATTGATGAAGAGTTGAATTATTTGTAGGAACTTGTCAAAGCTTCAAACCTAGTCTAAGGGAGAGGCAGCTGTGGCTACACTAGTTGTGGGAGGTCATGTCCTACAATGGAGTTGACTGCATCATGCTAGAACTGCTGGATGACCATGTTCATTAGAAATATTTGATTCCCTTGTTTTTTGTTTTTTTGTTTTCTCTTTGTTTGCCGTGTAACCTTCTGACACCAACTTGGCTTTCAGTATAGACTCACTTTATTCAGTCAGCAAATATTTTGAGGATGTCAAGTGCTAGATGTATACATTCAGAGTTGAGAAATGTGGTCTCCATTCTTGTCATTGTGGGGCTCATGGTCCAGTGGGGGTAGGAGAAGTGGAGAGAAACCAAATATCAAAAATCATTTGAGTGGGATACCTGCTCTAACAGAGATACGAGCATATTGTAATGGGAACAATTAAGTCTCCTGGGCCCAGTTTTAAGTGGGAAAGAGGAAGGAGTCAGAAAATATTTCACATGGAAGAAGACACTCAATCCAAGTCTTACAGTACAAGGAGATAAGGGGAGAACTTTCTAATTGGTCTCAGCCACTAGTTAAGGCATGGAGGCATATGAAAGCATGGCTTATTGAGGAAAGAATTGCAGATTATGTGTGATTGGAGATTGGAGTGGGGAGTGGATTATGGTCAGGCATGTGAGAGAGAGAGATAAAACCGGAGGCAAGCTGACATCAAACATCCAGTGACTTTGATGATCAGGCCAACTTTTTTCTGTGCAAAATGATGAGCCAGCAAAGAGAGAAGAGTTTGCCATGTGTAACCAGTAAAAGAATTCTGGTTCTCTTTGAAATTAACTCTTTTTTTTTTTTTTAAAGATTTTATTTATTTATTTGACAAAGAGAAATTACAAGTACACTGAGAGGCAGGCAGAGAGAGAGAGAGAAGGAAGCAGGCTCCCTGCTGAGCAGAGAGCCCGATGTGGGACTCGATCCCAGGACCCTGAGATCATGACCTGAGCCGAAGGCAGCAGCTTAACCCACTGAGCCACCCAGGCGCCCCTGAAATTAACTCTTGACTGCAGAGTAGAGTATTGTGTCTTTTGGTGTAGTCTTTCTTTGGGGCCAGTAGACCTATAGAATTCTAGGTTTATTGGCAACTAACCTGATTTGTTAGTGCAAATTGGTAAAGTGATGTTCTAGCTTGCTATTCTGTCCATTTTAAGTCTTAATAGTTTCAGGGGGCCTGATCAGTTCTGTAGCATTCCAGAAAACTGTATTTTCTATATTCACACAATGGAATACCATTTAGTGGATCCCTATATGATGTTACCTACATCTGTAATCAGCTCCTCTTCAACTCTAAGCTGGAGATTGAGGCTAGACTCCAGATCTCTCAGTCCTAGCCAATTGGTTACATCACTGGATATCTCTCTGATTTCAAATGCCTGGATAAATTAGATTTTAATTTCATTCTTTTGAGAATCAAATACGTGGTAGCATGATGATAATAGGCATTAGGGCACTGGTGCTATTTTTGTGGCTTTCTCTTTAAACCTCTGTAAATTGGAATGGGTTTTCTTCATCTTTATATTCTCCCATCATGCCTAGAATGGTCTTATGCATGCGGTAGGAGCTTAGTACCTATTCAGTGAATGATGACTTCACAATCAGATTTCTCCTATAAAGAATTTTTGTGTTGTATCTGGAATCTATCTTTTGCTATCTTGCATTAGCCATTAATACGAAATTGATTTAAGTTGATCCCACTTTCTTGGAGAATTTCCTTAAGAACAGGCTTGTTGTATCAGAGCTATGAAAGGCTAAATTTTGGAGAACAGAATTCAAGGCTGTGAGTCACTGTTGCAGATATAAGCTTGGGGTTTACAACCACAGTCAATGGCTGGAATCATTTGTCATTACAGGGAATGTTACTTATTTCGTCAGACTTCTCCAACTTGCAGACGCTTTTCCCCCTCCCAAACAATATAAAACTTTTCTTGGGTGTTAATGTATCAAAACTAAAGGTGACTAGATACAGAAATGAATGGGTTTATATTTCCCCAAAAATGTGTGATTTGAGGGTGATGACTGTTAAACAGGAGAATGTTCTCATGGTGTTGTTAGAGGAGAGGTTATTAACCTCAGGGTTCTAATAGAACACCTGGTTTGGAAAATGATTTTCCTTCTTGGGACGATAACCTTCCGGCCTCAGCTTCTGTTGTTGTTAGCACTATTGGTGTCCCACTAGCTACTAGGCTATAAATAATGCTTACATTAGAGGATCTACATTGTATATCAAGAAGGCCATGTAGTAATAAATGCTAATTATTTTAAGTAATATTCATGGGAAAGGCAAACTTCTAGAGAATACAGTGTGCCAAGTGATGAATAAAAGAGGCACTTTATATAATTTTAGCTTTCCTTACCTTAGGGCAATAGTATATTATGGTGCTTGTCGGAAAAATGTAACATAATTTTTATTTGATTGCATGCATGTTGAGTGTGAAACTTTCCTATATTTTTAATGGTTATGAAGCCTGATTCAGGAAACTAGCTTGCTTGCTTCCTTACTCTCTACATCCTAGGTGGTCTCCAGCTTTTTAATCAATTGAAATTTTTAAAAAATCTGAACTTGAAAACCAAGATTTCTTCATCTCATTTTTACTTCTTTTGCCTCAGGAGATTTAGTTGCCTTATGAAGACTAAAATTTGTTGAAGCTCTTTATGTCTGAACTTTTCCTTTTCTTTGCATTTCAGTATGTGTGTGTTCTCAGGGCAAAGGCTTGTGTGTGGAGGGTGTGGGCAGTAAGGAGAGGAAGTGGAGAAAAGCACTTAAAAATGCCTCTTACCCTTTTACAGAAACATCTCCAAACTCTTTGTTTATTCTTATGGTAAGTGGTTTTGCAAAGTGCTGGGCAGGATAATTTCCCTGAAATTTTCCCTGGATTTTAATGACCTGAAGAATTATTCAAAATTTCTTTCAGAACACTAAATGGAAGGGCATGTGGTCTAGTCTGGAGTTTCTGCACTGCTTTTCTGGATGGTTCATGCCTCTAGACTCAGCTGGCCACCCCAGAGAAGACATCCTTGTTTCCTCTCCTTGAAGAGCCACATAGCTCTCTTCTCTCCACTGCCTCCCCTGCCCTCGAACCTATAATTTGAGGTAACTGGCTATTGAATTTGGTGTCCACTCTCCCCCTCCATCTGTTGCCCTCCCTGTCTTTGCCGCTGCCTTATTTCCTCAGTCAGGTGCCGCACAGCCATCAGACAAGCATTCCTTCCAGCCCTTTCTATAAAGCGTCCGGCCAGTCCCACCCGTGTCAGACTTTCTCACCCTCTCTGCAGTTTGTGTTCTCCTTGTCTGTATGTGTATCTCCTTGTGCTGTTTACATTCAGTACAGTTATTCAGTGTGAATCATGTATGTTTCTCTTAGACATATTTGCCTTTTAATTAAGTGTCTGCTTCAGACGCATGATGGTAATGCGAATAGGGGAAGGGTGGTTCCCTCAGTCCTACAATGGTCTGAGCTTCTTAAAAATGGGCCTTCTATCACTCCATGGAGGCCACAGCTGTGTCTAACTGTTCTACAGTCCTACCCCAACCTGCTTCTCTCCCCAGTAGCAGTTCTCTGTCTTTCCTCCCTGACGTGGTTGCAGGGACCTTTTTGCCTTTGTCCTTCTTGCTAGAAGTCTTCACAACAAGGTTGGAGGAGTTAGGGCATCACAGCCTGGAAAATGGTTAGTAGTTAATAGAAGCCTGCTCAGGAATATTAATATTAATATCTGTCAGTCCTTCAGTCTAGTGATCACTTGAGGATCAGTTTCTCTATTTGTCTCATGGGCCCACACAAACAGAAGCTAATAGCATTTTGCTTTCATGTGCCAGTAGTTTAAGAAGTTTCCAAATGTGTGTGCGTTTTAAGAATGCTTAAGAAAGGGGCACCTGGGTGGCTCAGTGGGTTAAAGCCTCTGCCTTCGGCTCAGGTCATGATCCCAGGGGTCTGGGATCAAGCCCCGCATTGGGCTCTCTGCTCGGCGGGGAGTGAAAATCAACGCCTTCCTTGATTGTTTTAATTTGGACAACAAAGTAATATTGACTGAAATTACACCCGAGTATGTTTCTAGAGGTCACTTGAAAGAACTGTTGTTGTTTTTTTTAATTAGATAGGAGGCAAAGGAACTTGATACAGATTTAGCATTATAAGCAGGCCTTATGCAAATAAGTTTAGTGTAATTGGACATAATGCAAAAATCACAAATAGAATATCAGTTTCAGTGTCAGCATCATACACCAAATCAAACAATGTTATAACTCAAGCAGTAAGGCAGAGGTAAAGATTCTATTGTGTAGGGAAATTTAATAGGTGATTAAAAAACTCTTCTAGTGATAAAAAAGACACTAAGGTTGAAGATTTATGTGACACATTTAAGCGAAATTATTTCATGAAATGTAAGGGTGGAAAAAAGAGGTACTTCTTAATCAATATATGATTTTATTTTTTATTATGTTATGTTAGTGACCATACAGAACATTTTACTTTATATGAATATACTGATGCTAAGATCAATATATTATTGTATTTCAAATATGCATAAAAAACTAATTAATCAATCACTTTATAAGTACCAATTACCTGTTTCATCTATCCCTAAAAGGGTTGATGTAACCAAATTGGCCACAAAACTTTTATTATCCTCTCATTGGAAAAATGGGAAATGGCCTCATACTGGGATACTACATATAAGACCATGAGATACTACATATAAGACCTGCCCATTTGACTTCGGCGGGGAGTCTGCTGCCTCCTCTCTCTCTGCCTGTGTCTCTGCCTACTTGTGATCTCTGTCCAAAAAAAAAAAAAAAAAAAAAAAATCTTAAAAAAAAAGAATGAGTAAGAAATCATGGGTTTAAAAATACCAACTGACTTAGAAAATGTAGACGTTCAATATTCATTAAGTCCACAAACATGTATTGAGTACCAGCTATGTGTCAGATACGGTTGATATGGAAAGAAAGAAATTAGGCAGCTGCTCACCTAGGATTAAATCCACAGAGGAGTGGTTTTCCAATCTCCCTCATTTGGCAGTCACTTCTCATTGTTAAACCTGGGTGGCATTTTTAAATTGTTGATAGTTAGCTTCTACCATTTGATTGTCCTTCAGGGATATACTGTTTTTGTGTATACTGCTTCAAATGTGTTATGTTTTGAGTTTGGGAGGGAAAATTTCCCCCAACTGCAATAAACCCATACTCTTTAATGCAGTGTTAAGCTCACATGTACACATTTTCTATATCCAATCACATCACCTGTTCAGCAAAACTCTGTCTAGATATCTTGCTCTGAATATGCCCTGTTAAGATGAAAACAACTTTTATGCAGTGCTCAAAATTTGTCCACATACTTATGTTTTGATATGAGAGCTAACAGATACAGATAATTGACTTTTCTGTGCATTGACTTAATGCTGAGATCTTCCAGATAATTTTGATTAACTTCATGAATGGCAAAATGGATCTGTGTACTTTCCTGTAAGAATAGCAGTTAGAATGTACAGAAGTCAAATGGGCAGGTCTTATATGTAGTATCTTATTTAATCCTATGCCATCCTTATGAGTATGGTTCCATTTATTTCTCATAATTTGCATTTGAGGAAGTAGAAACTTAGATTAAGCAATAATGATAAGTCAAACTTAGCAGATATATTTGGAAATGTTAGCAAAATCAGATTCTTCTTTGGCACCTGAGACATAATGAAGGTACAATAAGAGATTTTTGGGGGGGGATAAATTTTGAGAAGAAAGAAGAAAATGAAACACTTAGGATTATGAAATCCTCCCCCACATCCTTGCAACACTGAGTGAAAAATGAAGGGGGCGGGGATTAGACCTTAGTAAAACAGATATAGATATTATTAAATATTTCTTCACTTTGCTATATTCTGCTTATCTGAATATAAAGTAACCCCCAGCATGAGGCCATTTCCCATTTTTCCAATGAGAGGATAATAAAAGTTTTGTGGCCAATTTGGTTACATCTGCCCTTTTAGGGATAGATGAAACAGGTAATTGGTACTTATAATATGATTGATTAATTAGTTTTTTATGCATATTTGAAATACAATAATATATTGATCTTAGCATCAGTATATTCGTATAAAGTAATATGTTCTGTATGGTGACTAACATAACATAATAAAAAATAAAAAAATAAAATCATATATTAAGAAGTACCTCTTTTTTCCACCCTTACATTTCATGAAACAATTTCGCTTAAATGTGTCACATAAATCTTCAACCTTAGTGTCTTTTTTATCACTAGAAGAGTTTTTTTAATCACCTATTAAATTTCCCTACACAATAGAATCTTTACCTCTGCCTTACTGCTTGAGTTATAACATTGTTTGATTTGGTGTATGATGCTGACACTGAAACTGATATTCTATTTGTGATTTTTGCATTATGTCCAATTACACTAAACTTATTTGCATAAGGCCTGCTTATAATGCTAAATCTGTATCAAGTTCCTTTGCCTCCTATCTAATTAAAAAAAACAACAACAATTCTTCCAGGTGACCTCTAGAAACATACTCTGATGTAATTTCAGTCAATACTACTTTGTTGTCCAAATTAAAACAATCAAGGAAGGGCCCTGTAATTAAGAGACTTTGTAAAGACTTTAGTATGCAGTGATTCTTTAATTTCTGAAGAATGGTTTCAGAGGAAAAACAAAACTTTTGTTTATATTTATGTGTATATTAAAGTTTTTAGAGTTTTCACTTCTTAAGCATAACCACAGGGACTTACAGATACAAAATAATGTGGAAACTTTGTATCAGGTCCAAGGGATCAGATAAGGTCCATATGATGCAATATTTTATCTTAAGTTCTTTGCTTGCAGTGAAGACACCAAGGCCAAAGATAAGATAACAGAGTTGGCTTGGGTTAAAGTAGTGGATGAAATAGGTCCATGGAGCATAGAGCCTGAGTGCAAAATATGTTATCAAAAAGGAGGCACAGAAGTTGTCCTTTCTAATTCTACTTGAAAATCCTGATGTGAATAGACATTCCTCTTCACATAAGCCCACCATACTATTTCATATTTCTTTGTGCTCATGATGAAAAAAAAAAAAAAATGCAAGGGGAGGCAGTGTACTTCACCTCTCTGAGGTCAAAAAGAGGTCTGACCTCTGCCTGGACAGACTGCGCCCCACTGTGGCATGATGTGGGAGATAGCAAGGGAAATGTCAGAGCCAAATAGGCTCTCTTCTTTGGTAAAGATTTCTCAGCTTCAAATTTGACACTTTGAAGAGCTAAATGTGTTGGATGCTGGTGGTGGTGAGTTTGGTTTGATACACAAAAAATAAAAATGCTCTTCCAGTTTTCAAGGAGCTTATGGCCTAGAAAGGGAATACATCTCAAGATCTGAGCTATGATAACAGTTTCCAACTCTTGGTCTCCAGGGCAGATAATTAGGCTTAAGACTTCAAGTGGAGGCACTTCAAGGAGGGAAGACAGACCAGGTAGCTACTCTGGGAAAGAGGTGGGTTGAGGGAGGGTAGTGCATGGGGAGCTCCGGAATCAAGGAAAGAAGTGGAGTAGGGTTTTTTTTGTTTGTTTGTTTTTGGT
This sequence comes from Mustela nivalis, assembly GCF_964662115.1. NCBI lineage: Eukaryota > Metazoa > Chordata > Mammalia > Carnivora > Mustelidae > Mustela > Mustela nivalis. The sequence continues at coordinate 73,769,541 of NC_139024.1, read as the reverse complement.
TGTTGTAGTTTTCTTTGTTTTTGTTTTGTCTTATTTGTTTTGCTTTTGTTTTTAATTCCAGAGATTGAAAAGGAAAGCAATCAGACTTCTGAGGTGATCTTTGGGATTGGAAAGAATGATGTGGTTGTGGGCCCTGGAAGGGCTGGACATCTGCACCAGTCTGGGCATGGAGCCTGCGGGGCACTAAGGATTGGAAGGGACTTCCTGAGAATGTGCCTGGCAGGTTTGGGCAGTCTGGGTGGAGTGGAGTGGTCAGGGAACAGTGCTGCTGGCAGTAGTCTCCACTTTCCAGGGGCCAAGCCACATGGCACCTTTTGCATACTTTGGATTCAAGTGAGGTGAACTTCATCTTTGGTGTGCTTAAGCCTCTTGGGTCTTCTGAGATGGCACTGGAGAAGAGAAGTGGAAGACTAAGCCAGTATAAGATTCTTGAGTTAGTTTTATTTAATATTTGGTGAAATAAGAGACAGGATCCTATTTGTACCCCGTGTGTTATAAACATTTCAAACCAATTCCATTTTATGGATTAGGGGTAAGAATGTGATTTGCTCCATGTCACATGACTAGGAAGTCACAATGCTGAGATTTCCTTAGCTGTAACTGGATCTCTTAGGCAGTCTCATTTCTTCTTATCCGTTACTTTTCTTTCTTTGTGGTATTATTTTCTACATGTCTTTGTACCCTAAGTCATTACTGCCTCCCTTTTGATTTTGGAAAGTTTTCTTCTGGCAGGTGAAAGAAACCCAATTTGAACAAGCTTGAGGGGGAAAAATAATTAAAAAAATGTATATGTATTTATATATGTCAATGCTGAACAGCAGGAAGACTATAAATTCCATCAGCTATATTTAAAAATATGTATGGAATTTGCTATATAGGGGTGGAGCCATATGTGGGGTACTTCACATTTTATGAGGGCAGGAAGGTGGCTAAACCTCGGGAACATTGTCCCAGTTGTCCCAATCATCTGTTGACCAGGGTGAACTGATACTATCTAACATGGTGGCTCCCATAATACCAGTGAAGTCTGGGCTGGGGGAGTGGCAGAGGGAAAGTGAGGTGATAGTTCCCAGAAGGTGTACTCTTTGGTAGACCAAAAAAAAAAAAAAAAAAGTTTACTACCGTTAATAATGATTTTGAAATTAATTATAATGTATGCTCAACTTATTTACAAAATGGTTCAATGAAGCTCATAATAAAAATATTTTCTAAGACTATATAATTACATGACTTTGTTTTAAATCATAACTACTTGCCGTCAAGCAGCAGGTATGCCTCTTCTCATTCTATAGGTATGGAAACTGATGTACAGAGAGGTTACACAGTTTGCCCAAGGACACACAGCTGGTAAGTTATGAGGACGGAACTCAAGCCTTTTCTATGACATCTTCCCCCTAGCGACTTCAGTTTTTAAAATAAATGGACTCTGGAGGTTCCTGAGTGGCCAACTGGTTAAGACTCTGGCTCTTGGTTTTGGCTCAGGTCATGATCTCATGGGTCCTGGGATCAAGCCCTACCTCTGGCACCATGCTCAGTGGAGAGTCTGCTTGAGGTTCTTTGTCTCTGCCCTTCCTCCCATTTGCACCCCTTCTTTCTCTCTCAAATAAATGAATAAATAAAATCTTTAAAATAAACCCGATTCTGTTGTTTAGGTCTCTCTCATTTATTTGAAGGAAACAACATTCTGGATTAATTTTAAGTAAAAGCAGCCTGAAGTCATGCTGAAATTTCAGACTTGAAGAGCTGATCATCTGATGGAGATGGCAGTGTTTCCATTTCTCTTTTCTTAGGAGAAAAGCCATTCTCTGTGCTCCTCTTTTCCTTTGATTTTCTATTGGCATCTCTGCTTCCCTCCATACTTTTCAGCATTCAAGCCAGATGCCAATTGTCTGTCTGTAGACACACTGCTTCTCAAATATACCAAGATGCCAGATGTATGTGTAATATTTGACCATATGTGAATATTCCAATAAACTCCTGGGAACTTATGTTCCAGTGTCAATGCTGAACAGCAGGAAGACTATAAATTCCATCAGCTAACCACAAGACTCACATATGTCTCATTTATAAATATCCAATAGATGTAATATATTCTAAATTTGACTTTTTAGTATGATAGAGGTGTTATATGCTCTCCCCATTGAGGCAGTGGCAAATTGCAAAAATACAAATTGATGGAATCGTCTTAGCTTATTGCTGTTATTATTGTTCACAGCAGTTGGTTATTGTGAAGAAATCTGCAAACAAGAACCATTTCTCAAGATGGATCCTGAAAGAAAAGAAGTATGTATAAATAGTAGGTAATGGATATGTTAAAAAAAAAAAAAGTTGAACCATCTATACCAACTGATCTAGGAAAATCCCTTGAGGGAATTAAATTCTAGAACCTCAAGCAAAACATTTCAAGGGTATCAGAGAAAGGCTAGAGTTTTGAGATACATTTCCACATACTCTCTCTGTCTGCCCCCCAGCCTCCGGAGATGCTGGCCTAATCCTCATTAAAAAAGCCAAAACACAAACCAAAACCACTTCAGGAGGATTTATTATATGCCAAGCTTTGTTTTGGGCCTGGTGACAGTTAAGAAGATGAAACAGACAGGCCTCTGTCCTCAGGTCACTCATGGGTTAGTACAGGAAATCTCCATGGTTATCAACATACTTAATCAAGAAAGCAGGAGTGGAAGGCAAAATTTCTTTGGAATGGCCCAGGGTTGGGAGAGAGGTTAAGACTCTTAGCTTGCCTCTGAGCTGGCCGAAGGATCTGGCAAACAGGGAGCTCTCTGTAGAACCACTCTCTCTTCTAGCAAGAATTAACAGTTGCACTGGTAATAATAAGAACCGACATTTTTCAGGTGTTTACAGGTGCCAAGCACTTTAATTATTTTTCTCGTTTGACTTTCAAAACCTCCTAATGAGGAACGATAACCATTTAAAAAAAAATTTATTTATTTATTTGACAGAGAGAGAGAATGATCACAAGTAGGCAGAAGAGGCAGAGAGCGAGAGAGAGGGGTAAGTAGGCTCCCTGCCAAGCAGAGAGCCCTGATGTGGGGCTTAATCCCAGGACCCCGAGATCATGACCTGAGCTGAAGGCAGAGGCTTTAGCCCACTGAGCCAACCAGGCACCTGAAAGATAACCATTTTTATTCCTGTATTACAGTAGAGGGAACTGAGGTTTAGAAGATAACATAACTTGCCAAGATCATATAATTGTAGGGTCATAAATTGTTTGATCCTGCAGAGAATTGCATTTTAATTTACAGAGACTGGGGTATGTGAATTGTTTTCTAATGGAGGTGTACTTGTGTGATAAGCGCCAAAGCAAGCCCTATCTATGCTGCAGGAACTGTGAGACTGTCTCTATTTCCATCACAAACTCTTTCTGGGACCCTGTCAACTATCTTCCCACAGTGCACCTGGAGCACTAAGGTGCACCTCATTTATTTGACAGTTGATTATGAACTGCTCTAGCTAACTCTTGCTTATCACATTATATTGTTTAATCCTCCTATACATAATGTAATTCTTCATGTTGGTCGATTTGTCTTAGAGAGTAAAAATAAGTCTTCTATAGCATCCACGGCAGTGTACATTATGGTCAATTTTTTGGTACTTATTTGAATTAAAGTGGTACTGGTTATCTATTGCTGCTTAAAACAAAACACATGTTATATTATCATTTCTGTGGATCAGGAGTTGGGCAGGTCTTAACTGGATCATCTGCAAAGTTATAACTGAGGTGTCAGCTGAGGTTCTGTTCTCATCCGGCGGCCTAAGTGGTGATGGATCTGCTTCCAAGCTCACTCAGGTCACTGGCAGAAGTAGTTTTCTTGTTATTATAAAAGTGAGGGCTCCAGCTTTTTGTCAGCTCTCAGAGGGAGCCTGCTTTAGCTCCTAGAGCCTGCCCTTGTTCTGTGCTACATAGTTCTATCTCACAGGCCCTATTCCCAAATCACAGCTTCCTTCCTTAGAGTCAACCACAGAGGATGTCTAGAATGAGTCTGTTAGTAATGTGGAATCACTTTGCCATAGTCTGTTAGTTAAAAACAAGGTATACATTCTGCTTACTTTCAAGGAGACAGAACTCTGCAAGGGCTTGAAGCATAAGAGTCAGGATCATGAGAAGACCTCCTTAGAGTCTATCTGCCATGATGAGAAAAGCAGGAAATGCCCAAATATTTGACGCCTTACCAAGTTCATTTAGCAAATCAATACTAGTACTTGAAATAGAATTCAGAAACCCGATTCTGATCCTTTTGTCCTAATTTCTAAATAATCACCATCAATAGTGAGATGGCCTTGGCTACACAGCAAGTTCTTGCCAGTGGAGATGGAGCCTAGGGATGTATCAGCTATGATATGTGTTGAGGGAGATAACTTGCTATGAATAGTCACTGTTCAAAGTGGTATGGTCAACTCAGAAACTGAGTTGAGATGCAAGGCTGTCTAGCCAAGAGTGGTTGGCAAAAACCTGGGTATATTAGGTTTAGGCTCTTTAGGTCCTCCAGAGAGAGAAGTTGGAAAGGTCCAGGTAGTTTGTCAGGACCCCAGCCTGGAAAGGCAGAGATAGAGCTCAGCGGGAGATTCAGTCTCTAGCGGGAAACTGAGATGGAGCCACAGCAATGAAAAATGGACCAGCAACATGCAGCTGCAGTCAGATTCTGACTGAGCATGCCTGTCCCTCATTCACTGGAATAGCATTTGGTTACATGTATGGGCAGAGGAAAGGTTCCTAATGTTCTCCCTGATGAAGGCCTCACTGAGGAAAGGGACTAAAAATTATCTCAAGAAATCTAGGCTCTGATTCCATGGTGATCAAATTTATGAGAAGCAATACATATTTACATTTTGTTCTTTTCTGAATGAAAGGCACATTTCCTTAATTATTTTCAGTAAGACTTTCCTTTTTCTATCTTCTTTCCTCTTCTCCCCCTGTTCTTGAAATACTTTAGCTTTCATTAGAATCCTTAGATTTCTTTCCAGTTATTCTTTTCTCTTTGAAGCCTTATGATAAAGATACAACTCTATCAATTGAACAAATTGGATCAAATATGCATTTTTTGCATATTGCTTATTTATTATACAACTTCCTATGCCTTTTAAAATAACGCAGGTTTTATGGGGTCTTTCTCCCGTGACTCATTTTTGGAGCTGATCCGAGAAGGAGTTATTCTCCAGACGTGGCACCATTGACCCTCATTTTGAATTACATTTTTTATTTATTTTTAAAAAGATATTTCATTCACAGAATCCCCACTGAGCTTTTTATTGTGGAAAATTAGGGCTCGTAAATCATCCTCCTCAGAAAACTATAAATTTTATACAATTGAAACATTCCATGGACTGAGCTTGGCACTTTGATGAAATCACTCCTTTGCTTCTCATAATTTATGAGCATCCCCCATTCTCCTCCCTCCTGCTCCATCATCACCTTGCCCTCCCAGCAAGGGGGGGGGGCAGTGGAGGTATCGTGCCTTTAAATTGCTCCCTGGGGTTTATTGAGTATAATTTGTGAGTGAATTTATATGAATCCACAATATTGCAATTTATCCAAAATTGGGAACAATAAAGCTTCTCATTTTCTTCTGGCAGGCAAAGGGACATGGGTTGATTACACAGGAGGTGGCTCAGTGTGATGCACCGGGGCAAGAACAATGTCCTTGGAGCCAGATGACATGGGTTACAGCCTCGGATCTGCCAGTGGTTTCCTGTGAGAGCCAGGCCTCAGTTCCCTCACTTATAGGGTCAGATGGGTAATCTCAAAGGTTCCTTTTAGCTCTTGTACATTCTGATTCTATGAATTGAAGATGGTTCTTAGCATGTTGCTTCTTTTAAAGGGTAATTAGGAAACTGACAGGATATATCTCAAAAGTTTAATGTGCTATTTTGGACATAGACAGTTATTTTTCATTTTTAGGGGAAAAGAGAGAAAGCACAATCGTAGTAAAGAAACAAAGCAGTCTTGATTTTTTTCTGCTAGGTTTGTTCTGGACTGTGAGGTCTTGGAAACCAGGGATTATATCTTATTTAACTTGGAAACCCTGATTCCTAGTACCGAACCTAGTTCCTGGGTTTCTGATAAAAGCATTGAATGAATCCAGAGAATCCAGAGCTGTGTTATCCCATAATTTCAAGTGCCCCAAACAGTTGCTACACACACACAGTAGGTGCTTAATTCATATTTGCTGAATTTCTAAGAAATGGTTTGCTTGCTATCATTGAGATATTGGAGTTTCCCCGTGTGCATTCCCTCTCCAGCTGACATCTTTATTTTTGTATCCCAGTATTTTCTCCTCACTAGGACTCCAGAAATTGCTCGCTTTATGACATCACTAGTACTCAGTCTTAGAAAAAGTTTTGCTGCTGGAGGAACAGGCTAGAATTAGAAGATGCGGGACTATGGCAAATTGGCTTAGCTTGAGCTCTGCAAAGAGACCTGGGCTGTACATCTCAAAAGCACTTAAAAGACCTTGGGTGGAATATTTCCCTCCCCCAAAGCTCCACTCTCTTTATCTGAGCAATGAGGGGGTCATACTTTCCTTATCTCCTGGGGAAGACGTGAGGATTCAAAGAGGTCATCTGTGTCAACTGCTTAGCCCAGTGTTGGCATAGAGTAAATAGTCAAATAATGGTAGCTATGACTTACTTTAATTATGCTTAGTCAGATTGGTGTATACATCAGTAATTGCAGCGGTTTTTACTTTTGTGTTAAAATTCAGATTCTGCTGTGGCAATGTAACTATTATCCTATGTAAAATTTATTATAGTTTTATCTTAACTGTTTCTTTAGCTCTTCAGGGCATATTTTGAGTTCCTTGCACTAAAAGAAAAGTGTGTCACTGATACTTAGTAAGGAACCTCACCACATTGTTTATCTTTTTACTCTGAAATAGTTTTTGCGATTACGAAGGAGAATATAGTGCTGTAAAAGAAGGGTCTGGTATCTCCTTTTTTCCACAAGATGGAAAATTTCCTCCCTGGCAGTTGTCAGTTATAACTTTGCCTTCGTGCGATGGTAATATAACACAGTTCCATTTCACCAAGACTGTCACCAGGGTCAAAATGCAAAACAGTCTGAAATACTTGAAAATCAAGGTGAAGTCAGTTTCTTTTCTTTGACCTGTCTGTGGGATATCCTGGCAAGGGATGAACTGGACCATGTGGTTTGGAACTGTTTACTCCCAAACATTGAAAAATGTAAATAAAAAATGAAGTTTGGGGTGACAGAGGCTCTAAAGCGATGGCCACCCAGCCCTTACTGGTAAAATATAGCTCACTTAATGACATTTCAGTCCTAAATCACTTCACTGCAGGCGAGTTTGCGGCTGGCGGGGGTCGGGGTGTGTTGCACAAAAACATTCCTTCAGGACCATTTAAAAAGCCTGAATAAGCAAAGTATCCTGTGTGACAAGACCCCGAATATCAAAGGGGTGATTCAGGTACACATATTCTTGCTTGTGGCTCCGGGCCCAATAACCTTTTCCTCATAGAGATAGATTCCATGGACAGAAAACAAATCTCTTTCCAAGTTAGAGAACTTTATCAGATTTATCTCTCATTGTCAGATCAGCATGCAGGAAACAAATGAGGTCTGCAGCATGATTCAAATTAGAAGGAGAGCAATTTACAGTGCTCGCTGGCTTCTCGTAAACCTTATTAATGTTTGGCATGGGGTGCCAAGGAGCCATAAAGTATCGTCCTGTTGAACATTCATATCTGCTTCGTCTCTTATTATATGTCCTCAACACAGCAGTTTAAATAAAGGCAGCCAGAGCATCTCGTGAGCAGGAAATGAGAAAGTTACACATGTTTTTGTCTCATGAGCAAATATTCTTCCCCGTCTTTTTAAAGTCTCCCACTGGGAGGCAAAGTACCATTTTTTGGGTTTCATTTTTCCTTAAGCTGTTGCCTGTAATTCCCACTTTGTTTTAAATTTGTCACAGTCCTAAAATGGAATTAAGTTGCTTATTTTTGCTCATGTCTTCCATTATTTTGAATTTGGGGCATTTCTTAATTCAGTCATGGCTATATAGTTGCTTGAATTCACATTTCCTTTTGAATTCTAGCTCACGGCATCCTAATGATGTGAACACATGCATGGATAGTGCCAACTTATTTATGTATTAGATTTCAATTTTCTTGTTTCTTGAAGGTTCTCAATATATTAGTCCTAATAAGACCAATAGCTGACATTTGCTGGGTGCTTCCTGGGTGCCATGCACCTTACATTTGGATTTTATTCTATCATCATAATAACACCATGTGGTAAGCACTATTATCACCTTTATCTTGGAGATGAAAAGAAGATCTTCCCGGGAGTCACTGCTAATTGAACAGAAGAGCTGGGAACCACATCCCAGCCATCGGCTTTAACCACTGTACTGCTGTCTCTCCAACACTGACTTACAGTTCATTGAATGTGCTGCCTTAGACAGCATGAGTGTAACAGAAGAGACGGGAAGAGGATGGGAAGAAAGAAGGGTGAGTGTAGAAAGAGGCATAACGTGGAGTTTTTACCAGCAGTGGAGCAGAGATCTTAGACCCACAATTGGCTCCTGTTGAATTTAATTGAATTGTCTTCTTAGGTACCTTGTTAATAGGAAGTGATGCAGGGTGGGCCACCCAGCCATTCTGAGAACTGGGAAAGGATGATCTTTCACTACAGATTACAGATTTTATTTTTTTTTTTGTAATTTTTTGTTTTGAAATAATTTATACCCCGAAAGAAGTTACAGTGAAGTACAAAGAACTCCCATATGACTTCACCTGGACTTTTCCTACTCATTAACATTTTACCACATTTTTGAGGGGTCATTTTTCTCTCTCAATAGATACTCATCATTTTCTGGGCCCTTTGGTGTTCATTTTCTAAGAATAAGTAAATTCCCTTACATAACCACATAATTACCTTCAGAAATCCTTACCTTTAGGAAATTAACACTGATTCAGCACTGATATATTATCTACAGATCTTATTTCTATTTCACCAATCACTCCAATAAAAATATTTTGGGAGATGTATTCAGGGACCCATCTGGGGTCGCATGTAGCATTGAGTTGTTGCTTCTCTATAGTTTCTTAGACTGCAACCGTTTCTGTCTTTGTCTTTTTTTTTGCTTTGACATTTTTTAAAGGGTCTGGGCAGCTCTTTTGTACACTTTCCATTTGTGTTTGTTTGATGTTTCCTCCTGATGGGATTGAAGTTAGATACTTTGGGCAGGAATAACACCAAAGCAATGTTGTGCTCTTCTCAGCATATCAGGTCAGGAGGCACATGATGCTAATTTGTTGCATTGCCCCTAATAGTAACAAGTTTTTCTACTATAAAGTTACAATGTTTCAGTAGATTAAACTTGAAATTTGATTTAGATGCCAGGTGCCTGGGAATTTGGTTCAAAGCAGGCCCATCACCCCCGCAACTTTGAGTATTCTGGAAGAGCTAGCTTCCTGACCTATAAACCCCAGAACCAGAGCAGTGGAAAGTGACGATAACCTAGGTCTTATCTCTATCACCAGAATCTCCAAGTAGTGTTCTTAGGAAAATGTTTATACGTAGAAAAATGTCTTGATATTTGCTGAAACTTTAATGAGATAAATGGAATATCAAAATATTTCTATGTCAAAACAAAATAATGATTTTTATTATTGATTCAGTTTATGGGTGAACAGAGCCATTTCTAGAGCAATTGCTCTTGGGGAGAAAATGGAGGGTGTGGTCAAATTAGCTTTGTGCTGTTGTTGGAGAAGGAGGTAGATGGACTGAGCCAAGTTGGAAATGCTGGAACCTGAAGTTGCATCATTCCCCTCGAGTGGAGGGGTACTATTATTTGTGAACATTTGGTGATTACATTAAGTGATGGAGGAGGCATGTGTCCAGGTAGCAGGAAGTTGGATTCACCCTCAGTCTACCTGTGTGTATGTGTATGTGTGTGTGTGTGTGTGTGCCCACATGCGTGCACATGCACGCACTTGGGTTTTCTCTGTTATGGGAAGGTGTGTAAGTGGGGATAGTACAGATAGAGAAGAAATTTAGAAGAGGAAATACAGGTGAGGACCCAGTCATAAAAGGGTTGGTCATTAAGCAGGTGCACAGACTGGTGCTCTAACCCAAGGGAGCAAATAAGAAGATTACAGAGTTGCAGTATAAGACCAAGTTTGGGCTGGTACCAAGTGTGACTTGAAGGAGGCTTTTGTGAGTGAGGCCAGAGAATTAGTGAAATTTTTAGCCTAAAATCTGGACTAATCTTAGAGGTTAAGGAAGAGAATCAAGAACTCCACTTGGGGGAGAAGCAGGGTACAGGATCTGTGGACCAAGCATGACCAGCTTATGCTGTTAAAGATCTGAGGTCCGTTCATAATCAACAACGATGCAATCAGCGTGGGCGGCTCTACTTACCTCATCCAAGCCACACTCACCATAGGGTCACAATATTATTGGGGAGGTGAAAATTTCTCTCTTCCAAAGTTGTTCTTCAGTCATATATCACTTGTGCAGCACTGTTGGGGCTGAGAACTACATAGCATGATTTGGTCTGAGCTTCATACCCTTCTAAGAAATAACTGAGAAATAGGGTTTCCTTTCCATATTGGGTGGGTGAGTTGGGTGGATGTGAAAGGAGAAAATCAGAATGTTCAATAAAATAGGTATTGTTGGGTGCCTGGGTGGCTCAGTCAGTTAAGCATTTGCCATTGGCTTGGGTGATGATCCCAGACACCTGGGATTGAGCCCCATGTCAGGCTCCCTGCTCAGCGGGGAGCCTGCTTCTCCCTCTCCTCCCTGTTCATGCTCTTTGTTGCTGTCTTTGTCTCTTTCTCTCAAATAAATAAATAAACTCTTTTAAAAAATAGGTATTATTAAAGAACTCTGCCACAATAGGACTTTTTGCCAAAAAATTGCCTTTAAAAATCATCACCTATTCTTACCGTCTGTAATTCTCTTCCTTTTCAGCTTCCTATTGTAATCCCTTTCTTTTCCCATGACATTTCCTATTTGTTTAATTTAAGCAATGTTCCTATAGATCATGGCAATGAGGTGTTGTATAAACATACAATGGGGCAGAATAGAAACCCTTCCTATAGTAACAGAAACCGTAGAGATTGTGTGTGTGTGTGTGTGTGTGTGTGTGTGTGTGTGTGTGTTTGTATAAAGCTGTTTTAAGGTCAAAGCTTTGCAGAGCTCATGGAATTGGGAAAATGGAGTGTTTTATTGTGATCACATTGCTATTTGAGTCTATTGTTTTTGTCATCATGATTTAACATTTACTACAAGTCTGTGGTCCCCCAGACAGACCCTGGCATTAGAAGTCAACACTGCTTGGTGGATTTATGCTTGAAATTAGATAGCAAAGCCACAAAATGGAAAAAGATAATACTTCTAAAACAGAAATATTGACTAATGCATTCCCAGAAAAAGTAGGTAAGGAGAAAAGGAGTTTGACCCAGGCAGTGATAAATGAGGAAAGTGTGAGAAGACTTACGTGTCTAACTTAAGGATGGTTTGCAGCCATTTCCAAGAACCCTGGGAGGGACCATGGAGGCTGCATGATCTAACCCTTTAATCCTCCTCTGCCACAGGGCAGACCCCATGGGGAGGAATCTTGATGAGGTGACTCCCAGTTCTGGATAATAATAACAAGAGACCCTCTGTGTAGGCAAATTTTCAAGGGGAAGTTTTACTCTACCACTTGCATAACCAATGCAACAAATAATCAAATCCTCGAGCTTCGAAGGAAACCCTGAGGGGATTTTTCTTTTAAAGATGTAAAGGTCATTCAAAAATAAAGATGTAATTTCTTAGACTAAGTTATTCCCCTCCCCTTGACATGTGTCCCAGATCATCCCCTTTTTTCCCCTACTTCAAATACCCCCTACACTTTTTAATATTGAATGTCTCAATAACAAAAGTAAGCTGCAGGTTATTTATGGAAACTGCACAATATTAACTTTGCTAATTACATGGTTGCTCACTTTCCCAGGACCAGATCACCTCCCATTTGTTTCCAACTGCTGTGGCCACCATATGCTTAAGAGTAAGACAGAAATAATTAATGACAGGTTTCCAAAGGAATCACATGTTATTGCTGCAGCTCACCCAGGGAGTTTGCCATCTAGGTTGAAGGACACATTATCCCAAGAGAGTGTGGAGTGAGTTGGGCTTTCCCTATCACCTGACCATGTGACCACTTGGGAAGCTTTGAATGGAGTTTTGAGGCCAAAATGACCCAAGTTCAGACTGACACCGGACACAGCAAATTCCTGAGTATACGGGATTTTCTGCAAGTAACTTCTCTGTGTCTTGGTTCTCTGTATATGAATTAGGGATAATGAGTTCTAATTTCTGGCGTGGCTCTGAATCTTCACTGAGGTGATAACGAGATGGTACTTGGCATGGGGTCAGTTGCTACTGAATGATGGTTCTTAGTTTCTTTCTACTCCATTTCATGCTTTCTAAACTCTTAAGTGAGAAGGCATAAAAGGCATAAAAGATGGCATTCCTACCAGGCTTGCTGTAAATCCAGAATAAGAAACTCCAGCTAGACCTCTTCTGCTAGGGGATTTGCTGTGTTATGGGAGCTTCGTTTTGCCCAATGTTAACCTATTCTCCGGTCTCCCCTTGGTTGGTGAGGGGGTGCCACCACCTGCTTATTGGAGAACTGGGCTCTTTGCTGGATCCCTAAACTGGGTTTGAATAAACTTGTGTCATTCAGCAACCCTTTATTGGTATTTATTAGGAATGGCAGGAGTGATCAATCCCTCTATGTGAAATAATTCCTGTGGTTACATAACTACTCAGGGCCCTGGATCTATAAATTCTTCCTGTCCCTTCTTCTTCTTCTTTTTTTTCTTTTTTCCAAGGGTTTTACTTGGATGCTGTTTCACCTCAAACAGCCAGTCCTGTTCTGACGTAGTGAAGATATAGAGCTTCCCTCAACTGACGTGGCTTGGCCAGATGCCAGCTAAGAGTTCCTCCAGGATATTTTGGCTGTGGGATAGGTTACAGATAGTCTGGCCTTGCTATCTTCAGTGATCATTTGTTGTAGTAATAATAACAATCACGGGGTGCATAATTAGTTGTCTAAAAACATGAACTTTATTAATTATCCTGCTTGGCTGTTGGCAACTCCGTCTAGACTCTATCTCTTCGTATGCCTTCATCTGTCATTTCTACCACAAATCCTCGACTGATCTCTAGCTGCCCACTTCCCTCTGTATCACCATGTTTCTCCGAGCCCCTGGCTTTTGCTCTGATTTTTCACTGAACGAGAGACTTAATGCCCTTCTCACTGGTAAGGAAGAGAAACTGAATCATGAGTGTCTTTCCATGTCTTCTGTGTTTTGATGTCTGCTAGTCCAGAGAGCCTATTACAGAGATAGGTTTGGGGTTTCTAGACTACCGAATCAATTTCATACACCCTTGTTGAACTTAGGACCCGATGGACTGGTCGGGCTGCAGGCTGGTGACTGGAGACACAAGGGAAACCCTGTCCCTGCCCTCTGGGAGCTCACATTCCAGCTGGGAAGCTGGGCATCTAAATAAACAACCATGGTACAATGTCCTTATTGCTGGAACTAAAGGATAAACACAGTGACTTTTGGGGTGCAATGGTGTCTTATTTGTACCTGAAGCAAGCTGTAGTAGCTTGATTTCTTCTAGAGTAACAATTTATCTCTGCTGGACAGTGCCGGTTTATCACTAGGGCCTTCTTTCACTCTTGGTGTTTCCGTTAGATGGTAAATTGCATAGTTCCTTTTTACAAGTCAAGAACCAACATATGAGGTTTGTTTGATCTGGGGACAATTACATTTCAATTTATCAAGAAGTTTTGTGTTGCTGGCTTTACGTGAGTGGTTGAGGCAGGAGAATAGGTTCCTGATCTTGTTTCCCCCCCACTTTTTTTTTTGTTTTTAAGATTTTATTTATTTATTTGACAGAGAGAGGGAGAGAGAGAGAGAGAGAGATCACAAGTAGGCAGAGAGGCAGGCAGAGAGAGAGGAGGAAGCAAGCAGGCTCCTTGCTGAACAGAAAGCCCGATATGGGGCTCGATCCCAGGACCCTGAGATCATGACCTGAGCCGAAGGCAGAGGCTTAACCCACTGAGCTGCCCAGGCGCCCCTTTGTTCCCCTTTTTTATCAGCAGTAGTGCTTATAGATTTTCAGATCACATCAAATGTAGGGTGACAGTCCTTTGCTCTAGCCCATTTGTATTTTTTAGTAAATAAGCTCAACAGTAGTATGAGTTATTAAAAGCATTTCTCTTCAATCATTTAAATTTTAAAATAACTCCCCAAAGGAGTTGACTAAGTATCTGAAAAGAAAAAAAAAAAAGATCCAAACCCAGATTTGATTATTCTAAGTCTCCTGTACCACTTTTCTTGGTGGATGGTAGTGAGAATTGCTGGCAGTTGTTCCTCGTAGTTTAGCTTCAGTGTGAAGGTAGAAGCAGATGCTGAGCATGAAGAAATCTAGATCTGAATTCCATGTGATTCTAAAAAACATAAGTTCAGGTTAGCATATGCATGAGAGATTGTATTGGTTTTATAGCCAAACTAGAATTCATTCATTCATTCATTCATTCACTAATGAATAAAATCCGCACCTACTGGGTGTTACGTGCCAGACCGTCTATGAGGCACACAAGATACAATGATGATTTATGCAGACATAGTTCTGCTCCCAAGGATCTTGCAGAGGTTGAGCCTCTAAAAGTGATTTGAATTTCATCCCCCTGATATTCAGTAGGACCCAGATCTATTCCTTAACTTAAAAAGGAATATGAATAGCCACCTGTAATCCTACCATCTGTTTTGAAAACAAAACAAAACAATGACAAAACAAAAAACAAAATAAAGCCCTTCAAAATGTATGTCACCAGAAAGCAATAAATAGGCAAAAAATCACTGAAAATGAACTCAGGAAATGTGGATTCTAGTTACAATACTACCCCTTATTAACTTTGTGACCATGGGTGTGTCACTTAGCCTCTCTGAACCTTTGTTTCCCATCCTACAATGCAAAATGTAAGTTTTTATGCGTTGTGTCCACCCTGCAGATGAACTCTTTAGAGCCTGGAAATTCCCCAACTCTTCTGTTCAGGTTGACTTTCTGGAAAAGTGTTTATTCTTAGAGGATTTGATTATTGAGTTATCTTTATATTCTGCTGCTGTCAGTAGATTTACCATAAATGTTTCCTGAGAATCTCTCTCCTGAAAAGATTCAGACCCCAGTTAAGTTCATCTCAATTAAAAATAGAACCGTGAGATGCAGAAGCTGTAGCACCTCTTAAACCTCTTCAAATAACATTGAACGACTAAGTGCCTGCTACTGTGGAGATAGTACCCACAGAACCAGCAGCAGGCCCTCTCAGAAAATGATAACACTCTAAGTGGCTGTCAGTCCTCAGTAATTTCTAGTAGTTTGGGGGATGCTACCTTATCTTCTAAGAGTTCTAAATGTTCCTGGTAGAAAAAAAAATGCACATCCTTTATTAAAAAAAAAACAATCCAATTGCCCACAACAACAAAATTCTCCAAAACAATACAGATCAAACAGGGATGCACAAGTCTAATGAAGCCTGTAATCAGAATAGAGTAGATAGTTATGGCCATGGGGGTGTCCAGCAGGTTTGGAGTAAAAGGCCAGTGAAGCAATTACATTTAAAAAATGAACATTAGTTTCTTGGGAGGTGGAAGAAATTTACTTCCTTTCTTCCTATCTCTTAAAGAAATGACCAATTTTCAAACATATGACTCAAAAATTGAATTTGGCTCTCATGGACTGTTTTCTGACGTTGTTTCTTATTTTCTTTTCGATTCTTTAAGGAGAGTTTGAAAACATCCCTTAGACTCTCCCTTAATAGAAATTTCGGCTATCAAGAAATTACCAAATAAAAATTGTAGAAGGTACTTTGTATATAAGACAAAACTCGGAGGAAGAGCTTGTTATCATATTTCAACAGCTATTCACTGGGGGGACATCTTTTTCCTCTTTCTAAATTGCATGTATCACTATTCATTAATAAGCAGAATGACAACTATTTAGACTGCCAGATCTCTTTATAAACATTTTCTTAGGTGGGTGGGATTTTTATGCACTTTCCCAAAGGGCCAAGTTGACAGAAATGGACTTTTGCTTTATTTCCACAGAGCTCTGGATCCAGATCCCTAGGTCAAAATATATGTTATTCACCTCTACCTTTGGTTGTGTGATCTCTCTGAAGGCTGGCCCAAGAGAGTCCTTTCTGATGAGACTTTCAGAGTAGCCATTAGTCATGAGATAAGCATGTGACTGTGGGCTGTTTGCAAAATGAAAGCTCCCCAACGAGAGGCTTGTCCTTTACAGTAAGAACCGGACCAGTTTTCCTCAGAAGCACATGGCTGCCTGCGTGGTGTGATTTGAGAAACCTTAAGCTTTTTGTCCTGGATATTTCCCCTGTTGAGCCTTACATTTTCACTAATAGTGTATCACTCCTGTGGGTGAAATCTTCCCAGGCCATTCTCTTTAAAATATGGCCATTGCCCTGGGAAAAGTCCTAATACTTTGGTGTGTTTGACTTTATAAGATCCTTTTTCCTTTGACAAAAGAAGCAGAGTAGGATGAGAAGACTAGGTAACTGGCAGGGAAAACGTGTTGAAAAAAGAAAAATGAGGCACACAATGGAAGATGAAGAGCCAGTGTGCCAATGAGAGTCAGCTCGGTTCCACTTATAAGTGCAGATTCAGTGTGTCTGTGTGCTGTGTTAGCTTTTGGAATGTTCCCACAAGCCCCCAGCTGAGTGTAAATGGAGAATATCTTTCTGGAAAAACAAACTGGAAATATTTATCAAGGCAATAAAGAGTACTTATAGAGAGAGAACCAAAAACTTCAATTGCAGGACTTTTTCCTAAAATAATAATCAGCGATGAGCAAATTTGGACCCAAAGAAGTTCAGTGGGACATTATTTATAATGGCAAAAATAATGAAACAAGTGAAATGTTTATTGGTAGGAGCATTAATACTATGGGAATGAATTTATGCTATAAAAGTGACTAAAACAGTATATAAAATATATAAATAATATGATTTCAAGCATATAAAATATGTATGTATAGATCATGGAATTTTAATTAGTGATTGTCAGTAAATGGTTATTTTTCTTTATTCCTTTATGTATTTTCCAATTTTCCACAGTAGTCATTTATTACATTCAGATACAGAAAAAACTTATTAAAAAATGCATCCAAGGGCAAATGTTTAGGTGAAGGTTATAAGCCTAAATTATGGGTGTCCTCTGAAGAGGTGGACTATTGCTGTTTAGCAATTTCCCAGTGGATAATTAAAGATCTGTCAGACTTTCCTTATGTATGGGTCTTTTACGGTTAAGGGCTTTAATTCTACATAAAGATGTCTACAAAGGATGAAATTTGGCACCTGGTGTTTGATTTTGGGTAGGATTGTAGCTTGCTGTGTCCAAATCTGAGAGAAAAAACAAATTGGATGGAGTTTAGCAAAGGGAGATGTGTTCTAAGCCTTTCTCTTAGAATTGGACAGTGGCAGCCACATGCAGAAGACAGAGGATGCCTTGATACAAGTCCCTCTTAGCCCATAGTAACATGTAACAGTTCTGTCTCCTTACTGGACACAGATCTGGGTCATCAAGCTCCTTTTCCTAAATTTGGTTTGCTTTCCATATTATATCTGGCCTATCTAAGAAGAAGGGATCTGGACTCACTGCCATGGCACCATTTTCCTGGTCTTCCCTCCACCTGGAATGCATTCTCCACTTACCTCCTCTCATGTCTTTTGGCCCATGTCAAATGGAAGTTGCTCCTTGAAGCCGCTACTGTTGCCGTCAGAAAGTGTGATCTCCCCCTCCTTTGAACCTCCATGGCACACACACATATGGTATTTTTTACATCCCCCCTTTCTGTTAGATTGCCAGTTTCTTTTTTCTTTTTTTTTTTTTTTTTAAAAAGACACATTTATTCAGCGTCATGATCAGACTATTACATTTAGCAATCAACAGCATGGGTGCAAAAAAAAAAAAAAATCTACATTAAAACCCTTTGTTGGAATGCTTTACACTTTCCACAGAACAGAAACTAAAATAACCTGTTATACAATTAGTCACAAATACAGTCCTCGAGTTTTTTTGCCCATACACATGAGTATTGTCTAAAACATGTCTTCTTTGTAGCAGCTAGGCCCTGCCACCACTGTGCTTGGCTGAGTTCACAAATCTGTTGTAACCTGTAGCTTCCCTGTCACTTCTCTGGCTCTCCTCTCCTGCTAAGCTTTGTTTCCTGGCAGGAATTAAAACCTTCTGCCACTGCCATAGCTGCTGCTGCTGCTGGAACCACCATAGCCACCTTGGTTTCGTGGTTTGGCGAAGTATTGGCCTCCACCACCATAAGGGCCAGAGCTTCTGCCTCCAAAATTGCCTCCTTTCATGGGTCCAAAATTTGAGGATTGATTGTTGTAATTGCCAAAATCATTATAGCTTCCGCCACCTCCAAAGTTGCTTCCATCATTACCAAATCCGTTATAGCCATCCCCACTGCCACCATATCCACCACCACCTCGACTGCCGCCAAAGCCACCTCGACCACTGAAGTTTCCTCCGCGACCAAAGTTGTCATTCCCACCAAAACCACCTCCACGACCACCACCGAAGTTTCCAGAACCACTTCGACCTCTTTGGCTGGATGAAGCACTAGCCATCTCTTGCTTAGAGAGCGCTTTCCTTACTTCACAGTTGTGGCCATTCACAGTATGGTATTTTTGAATGACAATCTTGTCTACAGAATCATGGTCATCAAATGTTACAAAAGCAAAACCCCTCTTTTTGCCACTGCCTCGGTCAGTCATGATCTCAATCACTTCGATTTTCCCATACTGTTCAAAATACTCTCTTAGATGATGTTCTTCAGTGTCTTCTTTAATGCCACCAACAAAAATCTTTTTCACAGTTAAGTGGGCACCAGGTCTTTGAGAATCTTCTCTTGAGACAGCCCTCTTTGGTTCCACAACTCTTCCATCCACCTTGTGTGGCCTTGCATTCATGGCTGCATCCACCTCCTCCACAGTGGCATAGGTGACAAACCCAAAGCCTCTGGAGCGCTTGGTGTTCGGATCTCTCATTACCACACAGTCCGTAAGTGTTCCCCATTGCTCAAAATGGCTCCTCAGACTCTCATCGGTTGTTTCAAAGCTCAGACCTCCGATGAAGAGCTTCCGCAGCTGTTCAGGCTCTTTGGGAGACTGACTTAGACATGACGGCGGTGGGAGGGGAGACTTTAACGATGCTTACTCGGCGGCGTCCACAGGCAGAAAAGGAGATTGCCAGTTTCTTAAGCATAAGGGCTGCTATGTCTTTTCTCTCCCATGTCTTGCCCATGTGGGCAGAACTGAGCTTATTTATTTAATGAATCACATGTTAATTTGGCCAGCCCACAGTCTGCCTCCCTTTCTTCATGCAGCTTAGATATGATTCCTATCATTTAGCTCAAAAAGATCACTATAAGTAAGGGTAACAGTCAATTTTTCAAAACTTCTCAATGGGGTAACTTTCTAGAGTAAACTATTAACAGATGGAAAACACAGAACACAGAACTACAACTATTCATGGTTTGAATTACCTGGGCTCTCCACCATGGTTTATTTAACTTGAGTAGTGTGAAAGAACCATGTGGGCTTTAGTGCTAGAGAGAACTGGCACTAGCCCTTAAGCCCAACCTTGATATTGGCTGGCAGTGGGATTTTGGGTAAATGATTTCTCTTCTCCATGCCTCAGTTTCTTCATTTGTAATATGTGGAATTAATTAATGGCTGTCTCCCAGCATTGTTGTGAGGATTATATGAAACGATGTTTGAAGACACTTCACATAGTGTCTGGCACACAGATTTAAGTCTCTGGGCTCACGAGGACAGAAGATCAGTTAGTCATATCCTGGACAATTTATGCCCTCTGAGAAAGCCAGGGCCAAGCACCCTAGACTTTGCAGGGCAGTATTTGCTTTATTTCTGGTCTGTTGCTCTGAAATCACTGACCTATTTGTGGAACACAGTCCCCCAAACAGTGGCTCCTTTGAAAATTTTGAGGGAACACCAAGCTGGATTATTGAATAAATTTCTGCAGTAAAAGCTTGTTTGAATATAAGTATATAATCTATGACTCTTTTATGTATCAAAGCAGGAGAGTTAGTGGGCTCCAGAGCTACACTGCTTGGGTTAAAAATTCTCTGCTATCCTTAATCTCTCTGTTTCCGAGAGAGGTTCTTACCTAAACTTGGAATGATGATAATGATAATGATACGAATAATAACGATAATCGTACTATCTGCCCTGTAGAGCTGCTCTGAGCAGCTTATTCAATACAGCTTACGTCTGCTGAATACTGAGAATAGTGCCTGGCACACAGTCAGCCGTGGAACAAAGCTAACAACTCCTAATAAATTGATTTTAGAAGGTGGAGCTCTTCAAGGACCATGTGGAGCCAAGTATTCCGATAAAGAAGTGAAGCTCTTATTTTAGTCCTGGTGCCATCTTTGTGGGGAGGAAGGAGCATATACTTTGGAGACTTGTGCCGCACAGTGGTTTGGATTTGTTAACAGCACTAGTCAAGGAACACAGTGTGCTGAAAAAAATTGCCAGACGCCAAACGAGATAAGGAGCGTCCTGTGAGCAGTGACAGGCTTGAACACTCCCTGCAAACAGACAAGGGAAGCGATGGCTCTGCCTAAGAAATCTTGTCCTTCAACTTTGACACCACAGATTTTTTTTTTTTTCCAGTTGCTGCTGACCATATAAACAAACACAGGAACTTCCTGATAATGGAATGTCTTTATTTTCCTGTGTAATTTCTACCTCTGTTCACAACATGGGTATTTAATACAGTAGAAATGAAATGGCGTGCCTGAATGAGTAATCTAATAATTAGATGATCTGATATTAAGAAATAAATGAAATGTGTGATCTATTCTGTAATTTAGTCTATGATCTATTAGATTTTTTCTTCTTTCTTTCCTTACATTCCATCTCTTTTGTCCTTTTTCGAGTTTTTTTTTTTTTAAAACCTAACCTTCTAATCCTTTGAATATCTACTTCAGCTATAATAGTTTATAATTTGACAGATGATTTAATAGGTATTTAAGTTTTCCTCTTCTCCCTTCACTGTCTCTTCTTTCTTGGCTTTTTGTTTGTTTGTTTTCTGCCTTTTGTGTTAGATTTCCTCAAATGTCTGGCAAACCTAGGTTGTTTATTCATAATTATAAGTGAGGCACAAAAAAGGTACTGGCATTGTGCCTCACAGAAGATTACCAAGGGGGTAAGTCAGATTTCTCATGGGACAAGGTCCCCCAAATACCTGAACGTTAGTTCTTTCTTGGGCCCGTTTCTGGGGAGGATTTTAGAGCATGTGAGAGGTATAAAGTCAGATACCAGTATTCTCAGAGCCCAGTGTGGGTGTGGGATGTGGGAGTCTCACTGCTCAGGATACAGACTTTCACTGAATCACCCTCTTTTTTAGGACACATGTGATGGCTTGACGAAGGAGCGTCAGTTCTTCATGTCTCCCCGGAGGCTCTTTGCTGTAGGACTATGGTTCCTCTCACCTCAGAGTAGAGTCTTGTTCTCTTAAATTCAGGCTGCTTTGTTACTTACTTTGGGCAACAGGATATGGCAGAATTGACAGTATGTCAATTCCAAGCCTTGGACTTCAAAAGCCTTGTGAATTTTGGCATGTTCTCTCCACCTGTCAGTGACTACTTCTTCCTCCTCCTCCTCTTTCCCATCCCTCTACCCCTCTCCTCCCCTCCTCCTCCTCCTCTTCTTCCTGGGAAAATAACTTTGTTTTGTTTGATGGGAAGATGTCTAGTCTGAGAAATTCTGAAATTGGTTTTTGGTGTCAGTGACCTTGGTGACCTTGAACACACTGAAGTGCACAGTTTCACTCAAGGGCTGGGACTCACTGTGACAACATCACCAAACTTTCCATCCCTGAAGCAGGAGGACAGGTACACAGACATGTTCTTGTGGCATTTCTTGAAGCAGTTGTACTTTTGGATTTAGAAGAGGTAGTTTTTGTAGACGACAGTGGTCCTCTGCATTTTCACTTTGGTCACCACACCAGACAGAATCCACCTCGGATAAAGACATTACCAGAGAAGGAGAATTTCTTGCCAATAGAAGTGCCCTCAGTGGCATCCTGAAGCCCAGACCAATGTTTATGTAGTATTTCTGGAGCTTCTCCTTGCCAGTTTCTCCAGGCCTGAATTCTTTAGATGGAGCATGGTCTGACCCATTTGCCGAGTTTCCACCACTTCCCCTTGTAGTAGAGCTGGTTGTTTTACACGTTTGCATTATTTGTCCGTCCTCATATCCATTTGAGTTTTTCCATCTGCTCTAGAGATCAGGATATTGGAATCTTATTTTAAAAATATTCTTAAGGCATATTTAGTAAAACTACAAGTCTAAAATATATGAGATATCCTAATTCTTTCCCCAGGTAATGTTCCTTTTCCATTATTAATCAGATATCCCTAAATATGAATATATTTAATAAGTATATTTTAATGTATTTCCTATTTTTAAATGTATTTCAATGTTTCACCAGTATTTGTTAAATGACTGGGTTGCAGATTCTGAACAGATTTTTGGTCTTCTTAGGTATTTAATTATTAAATGCCTTTGTAGGTATTTAATAATTAATTTAATTATTTAATTAATTATTTAATGAAGTCCCTCATCTTTCTGATTTCTAGCCCTTTTTGCAATATCCTTGTACCCAATTACCCTGGTCTTCAGCCTTCTCTAAATTGTTTCTGACCTGTTTTCATTTTCTTTAATTTTTTAAAACCAAAGCACATACCCTCCCCAATGTCCATAATCCCACCCCCTTCTCCCAAACCCCCTCCCCCCAGCAACCCTCAGTTTGTTTTGTGAGATTAAGAGTCACTTATGGTTTGTCTCCCTCCCAATCCCATCTTGTTTCATTGATTCTTCTCCTACCCACTTAAGCCCCCATGTTGCATCACCACTTCCTCATATCAGGGAGATCATATGATAGTTGTCTTTCCCTGTTTTCATTTTCATTTAGTCTCCACAGAGTTCTGAACTCATGACTCATTTATCCAACCTTGTGCTCTCCCTTCAAAACCAAACTTCCTATTCGCTCTCCATGGTGTTTGGGCTGTAGCTATCCCTTGAAGACTCCAGCCTGGCTTATTCTTTCAGTCCTCATGCCTCCGATTAATTTCGGTGGTTTAACAGAACTGTTTACCTTGCCCTGCATCTCTGCAGACCTTGGGCTGGTCTAGCCCTCCTGAGGCCCACCTCTCCCAAGATCAAAAAAGGGGGTTCAGACATCCTGAAAACTTAGGGTCTTGTGATAGTTATCATATTGAGCAGAACACTCATAAGAGATCAAGATTGATTTGAACATTTGAAATGAACTTTACAATTGGCTTCCATCTATGGAAACCGATGAACAAGGAAAGATTTTCCTCCCCTACTTAAGAAAGAAAACAATAAATCTTTGTTTTTTGGATACTATATGGTGCCCTATATTTTGCCTGATTCCTTCAAAAGACACGAGGTTAATAAGAATAAATATGATTCTTGGGCATTGTAGGAGAAGGTGGACGGATGGTCTCGTTCTTCCTTGCAGTATTTGGTCCACTTCTGAACCTTGTGTTTCGACCTATGCACTCACCAAATGAAGGAGATACAGAGAAGCTAGAGGCTGTCTAGAGGAGAACCTTCAGGGTGGGTTGTAGGAATGCAAAGCTGTATTATATAAAGAGAGATTGAGAAGTCTGGGAAGAGGAAGTTTGGAGAAGAGAAGGCTTGGAGTGGTTGAGGGAGGACAAGGAATGCAGTTTTCATCAGAATCACCAAATCGTCGTGTGGAAGAAGGAAGAGATAACTCCAAGGGATTGAAGGTGACTCAGTGGGGCCCAGAAAGACACGAAGGGCTCTTTTTTAAAAAAAGAATAGTTCATAGCCAAAATATGCTGCTCAGGGAGAATATTCTGGACCTCTAGGCGACCAAGCATAAAGTGGATGACCACTTGGTGGGGATGTTGTAGAAGGGATTGACTCATTGATGGGATGCTCTGACCAGATGATTTTAAGGTTTCCTTTTATCCTGAGATTCTGGAGTATTTGAAATTGTCATGACAGGAGATTCCAGCACTTTTTTTAAAAACTAAAATCATGATACAATGCACGTTTTTAGATAATCTAGGAATAAGTTATTTCTATTATAATGGTTAATGACATATTAATGTATGGATATGTTCTGTTTACTCATATAGCTCTTTTTTGGTGAACAAGTGCTATTGAATATTGTTGAAATAAAACTGGCTGCTTTTTCCCCAAATTAATCACTTGGGCTCAATTAAGATAAGAGCTTAACAAATGTCAGTTTCGGCCCCAGTTTCTGGGCTAAAAATATTTATCTATTTTCCCTTTTTCTTTGCTCCTTCCAAATTAGTAGAAAAATGATATAGATAGTATCACTGACAGTTAAGAATATAGTAGATCTGGAAACTCCAGTTAGGAGGACCTATTACTGAATAATTTAGTCTCATTTCTTTCATATGGGCTGAACTTCACTCAGCTTTATTAATTTCTCTCCCCATAGACTTACTTTCTCTTCTCAGTCTGAGTCCTCTCCATTTATTTCTTTGTCCCTGGACCATTTCCTGTGTTTTGACTAGAGATTGGTCATTTGTGAACGTATTTGTTTTTCCCTATGGATGCCAAAAAGGAATCTTGTCTTGTACATTTTTGTAATTTCCACACCATCTATTCCCCTCTTCTGCATAAAGTGATTCTCAGTAAATGTTTGTAGTTTCAAATGATTTCTATCATAAACTCATTCTGTTTCTTTGCCACAAGTTTGGTTTAGCAGTTAATATGCTAGCACTCATTAAATATCCTCTATAAGAATGTGATGAACTTGTCTTGGAAGTTAGAGGTCATTACCATTATGTGAGAAGACCACAGACCTGGTGGCTCTGAGTGTATAAGAACATGGCAGAAAAGAAAATGCATTTGACAGTTAAAAAAAAAAAAAACCCAACACCCATCGCATTTAAATGGGGATGGCCTTTTCCTGTGGTCTGGAGCCACTATTTCCCAGTGCTTAGACTGAGTTGTAAAAGAGAAGAGGACACTTGGATCTCATTCCAGATTTACCACCAACCAGCATTGTGATGTTGCACCAAGTGCAGGGTCTTTCTGGTCTCCATTTCTTCATCTGTAAAACAAGGAAGTACAATTCACTGGATTTGCAGCTTCTACCAGCTCTAATATTCCTTGACAGTAAACTGAGAGAGTCCCCCTATCTCTGACATTGTACCCTTTGCTTCTACTCCTTATAAGGTGCGCAACTTCAGACAAGTTATTTAGCCTCTGAGTGGCTCTGCTTCCTAACTTACAAAGTGGGGACACCTATTTCTTAGTGCTGTGATCAGGATCAAATGGGTTGCTGCATGTGAAGTGTTTAAACAGCGTCTGGTGCAGAGGCAAACCAACTTAATGTTGGTTCTTTTATTTTGCTACTTTGCTGAAAATATGTCAGTCAGTCCATCCCCTGTTGTTAAAATTACAAACTAATACCTGACGTGTTGCCTGGCATAGAGAGGATACCCAATACTGGTTTTAAAGCTATTTTCTATTCTTCTTTCAAGTAGCATTATATAAAGTTGTATTCAGAATATCTTGATCACTCACTTACTCTGGTCCCCAATTTGCTATCCTTAACTTGTCCCATGTAATTCTCAGTGTGTTTGTTTTTACACAGCTGATCTTTGGCTTCTGTCTCATTGTCCCATGTCCTGAGACCATGGAGAGACTTTGACCTTGCATTTCCATGTTCACAGAGCTCATCATTAGTATGTGGAGACAACTGGCACACAGAGATGTTGTCTAGGGATATCTGAGTCTAATATTCTAATGGAAGGCTCAGCGTCAGGGTGCTTCAGTCCTTCTAGAATTTTTATTTTGGCCTGGGCAGGGTGTTACATTGATGACTGGTAGGTGAATCATTTCAGGTCAGTATATTAGAAGTTTAATTATAACTATTTAGCATTTTGATCTGCAATAAGTTCTGTTCAAATTTTGTGGATGTGAGGAAATATATCCCATGAAGGTATGAGAGAGAAAGATATGAAGGAAACCACAGTGGGGGTCTTGAGTCTTAAGGAGTTTGTGCTGTTATTTAATGTGGTGCTTTAGGTATTCTGAGTGCAATAATTTAGAAGATGTTGCTGACACAAAGAAACTCATTGTATACAAATCCTTTTGTATATGTAATACCCTTTAATCCTTACCACTCTTATTTGATTTTTTAATTCTAAGGGCCAACTGAATTTCAGAGAGGTTAAATAATGTGCCAGCGGGTAGCCAAACCAGAATGTGGACTTGGGTCTTCTGACTCTACAGTGTATGCTCTAGAGTGTTCAGAGAAGAGAAGGTGATGCTGTTTCTGCCAAATAAATCTTGGATAAAATGAAGAAGCTCCTTGTACATTTTGTTTGTTTTAGTATTGTTAGGCTGTAGCAACATCTCTGATTGTCCAAAGTGGTCCACAATTTTCCAACTTTGAATTTTTGACAGAGTCATGATTTAAAGCTTGAAGCATATGATTATGAGATGGTGGTTCTCAATATTTACCACAATCTCCCGGCTAACCACACAGAAGCCAACTCTTAAGATTTCCTCTGGGAGAGTAGAGAGATTTTTCTCCCCACATGCAGTCCAACTCCATGGGAAAACATTAGCAGTGACAAATGACTCTCTGAACGAATGCTCAAATCTGAGGTAAATATGAACCTTTATTCCTCCACAAGAGGAAACCACCATCAGAATATTCTCTATGATTGTTTGAGAGACGTCATCTGAACACTTTTGGTCATTATCTCTTAGCCTTCAGGAAAATTGTTGTAGTTCTTTAGCATGCAGTGAGAAGTGTTGTATCTTGAGATGAAGTCTGTGTACATTGATCTTCATAGATATTTCTATTTATTCCTTTGGCAGACATGGACAGAGACATTTTTGAAAAATAGTTCAAGTCTGCGGACAGACAGAGCAGAATATATTTTTAAAAATCTACCACAGAAAGGATAATAATAGCTTCCTTGACGGAAGACAACAGACAGGCATAAAATATAAAGGAATTATTTTGTCCTGGACAAGAGAATTGCTGTTACAGCAAATTTTGACCTTGTCACAGTCTGGATAACTCTTAGGTTTTAAACTTCCACCCCCACAGACCCCAGTCCACAGAGGAGATAACTGATCTGGGGCTTAGCAATATTGGCAAGGTGGTGCATTATGGGATTTAGCTCTAGAGTGTTTGCTCCGCAAGGAGAGAACTGCAGGAATTTTAAGAACTTGCATCAATTCCCTTGTGTAGAAGCAGTATGTCTAAGTATATTTCAAGTAAATCCTCAACTCAACACATAAAGCTGCAGTTACACCACGCCTTTAAAAGGAAATTAGAGCACGGGAATGAGGCCAGACTGACCTTCATCCACCGTTTATCTCTTCAATTGCCCTGTCAGTCCATTTCAGTCACATGTTAAAGAGGCTTTCCTTTCACTGAGAGCGGTTCACCTCCCCTCCCACTCACCCCACTACCACATCGGTGTGAGGCAGTATAGCAATGTGCTATGTGTTTCTTTAGACATGGTTTCTCCAGCAAATTGATTCATTTCATAACTCTTCTTATGACAAATTTTTAAACGCTGAGTCATCATGTCCCTTTTTAAAAAAAAAAAAATGTCCTCAGTAATGGTCTTAGGAAGGTAGATTCAATCTGGAGAGTTTAAGACAAAACCTCAGTCTTTGACAAGCGGCAACAAATGCTGGGGAGGATGTAGAAGAAAGGGAGCCCTAGCATCTCTTGGTAGGAATGCACACTGATACAGCCCCTGTGGAAAACTGTATGGAGGTTTCTCAGGAAGTTGCTGGAGGTGCCATATTATCCCGCTGTTCCACCTCTGGGAGTCCGTCTGAAGGATATGAAAACGCTATGTTGAAGAGATACCTGTGTCCCATTTAGAGCGGCATTATGGACAAAAGCCATGACATGAAAACAACCTAAGTGTCCATGGATAGACGAATGAAAACAGTGTGATATCTATGCTTATATCCATGTAATGGAATAATATTCAGCTATAAATGGAACTGTAAAAAAATGCTGCCATTTGTGAAACATGGATGGACCTTGAGGACATTATGCTCCATGAAATAAGTCAGGCAGAGAAAGACAAATACTGTATGATCTCAGTGTGGAATCTAAAAATAACAAAACAAAAACCCAAAGTCATACAAAAGGTAATCAGATTTGTGGTTGTCACAAGTGAGGGGTGAAGGAAATGGAGGAAAGTGGTCAACAGGTATGAACTCCCACTTAAATGAATAAGGAAAGTACTAGGAATGTGATGTATGGTGATGACTATAGTTAACACTGTGGCAGGGGATACATGAGAGTTGTTAAGAGTAAATCCTAACCGTTCTTTTCACAAGGAAAAAACTTTTTTTTTTTTCTTTTTTTTGCATCTCTTTGAGATGATGGATGTTAACTAAACTTATTGTGGTCATCATTTCACAATATATGTAAGCTAAAATCACTATGCTATATACCTTAATCTTATGCAGTGCTGTATGTCTTTTATATATCTCAGTGAAACTGGGGGGAAAACCAGAAAAACCATCAGTCTTTGAAGAAATACAATAATACCTTTGTGGCATAAAAACTAGAGTACATGCTCATTAGGACAATTTGGTGGCACCATAACTAGCGTCATTTATTTATGTTACTGCTTGTTTTTCAAATGTAATCTGGGAGAGAGCAACAGTAAGTAACCATTCTACCCGCTTCAGTAGAGATGGTGAGATTCCTTGGGTTCATGTGGAAAACATAGCAATACAGATAATTTCACAAATTCATAAAGCTAGTGACTTATCTATGTAACACTTAAAATTTGTATTAATTTTATCCCCGATCACATGTTAGAAATAGATCTCATTGCTTGTAGAGTTTAATGATAACATTACCATCTGTGTGTGTATGTTTTGGGGGGGTGGTAACTTTGAAGACAAACATAAGGCACCGGTCGTACCTTAGAACCTGCCAGTTGGTGGACTGGCCATTTGCTTTTGTTTTTGGTCATCTGCATTGAATAAGTACATTTTGAACTGTTCCAAGCAGGTCAGGATTATCTGACATTGTTCAGGTTGTGCTTTGGTGTTCTCCTGTTGACCTTTTGTCTGTTACTAGACTTTGGTTAAGTAGGGAGTCACAACATGCGTATCTTGTCATTTCAAATTCTGGCCAGGTCTTGTATCTATCTCAATGTCTATCTATGAGGTAGTCTCACTGTCTGATGGGGGTTGCTAGTGAGAAATATACAAGTTTGAAACAAAATCTATTTTTATTTGTGTGGAGTGATGATCAATAAGCCATCCATTCTATTTGACTTAAACTGATCGCAGTAGTAGGTTATGGTCTCTTCAACACAGTACTGACACCATGACTGTTTTTAATGACTTCCAACATAGGAAGAAAAACTAAGAGCTCAGAACTCAGGGTGGGTGTGGTAGGGGAATTATAGTATAAAAGCCATATGTTTTAGAATTGGTTGTACTCTATGAGGTTGGAAGAGCTCAGGTATGTTTTGGGTTAGTTCAGTCCCTCAAACTATTCCTTTCAAATGTTTTCTTTCAACCAAATCTGAAACACATTTTGCCAAAACCTTTTTTCCCTTAATTTTTAAAGCCATGTGTATTTAAAGGGACATTTAATCCATATGTTTTGGCTCATTTACACTTAACTCATCAAGATATTGTTTTTAAGAGCTATTTGAGCTCCACGAAGCCCATTTTATAAGTCTTTTCTTCCGCAGTACTAGGAAGTTGTGTTTTGCTGGAAACAGAAATTGAACCCACAAAATAATTAAGTTCGGATGAAAATTGAGAATGTACAAGATTTTTGAGAGCCACCAAAATTTACTTAGAAAACTATGTTATCCTCTTGCAGTTTTTTAGTTATTTCTTCTAAGTGCTGATATGCTTTAGCCAGGATGCTAAATTTGATCATCTATTAAATCTTTCTTTCACAGTTAAATGTCTGAATGCTTATTGCCCAGAATGTGTTCTTTAGTGTAAAGGATAAAAACAAGTTCAAAAACTAAGAATACAAGTGAACTCTAAACTCCTTTAGAGGTGAATGTGGAGCTGTAAACTTGGACTTTGAGGGTGCCTTCCTTTGCTGTTCCCACCAGTATTTCTATACAGTTCTGCCTGCCCTTTCCTTCAAAGTTCTTTCTGCTGCATTGCAGGGAGGTAAGGAGCGGTTGCCGCCCAGGATCTCACTGTGTTATATCCTCTGCACCTCCAGGATCCTCAGATTTTCCTGCTGGTTAGAGATGACCCTAGGGCACTTATGAAACATATAGTGGATTTCCCATCTGTCTAGTATTACCCCCAGAGGTTCAGGTTCTGAAGACGTTCCTGGAGAGAACTCCAGAAAATCAGTACATGTTTTACATAGAGTACACATAGACAGTGGCTCTGCAGAGTTGTGAGGCTGAAAAGCTTCTGAAGTCAGTAATGACCTAAAGTTATAATCTCATCGTCTAAGGGAAGTTGAGCACCTCTGAAATAAGTTTTGCCCATTGAGCTTCAATATCCAATGAAAAAGAATGGCCTTTTCATTAAGAAATTAATAACAACAACAAAAAAATGTTCTACAACTCAGTTTCATTCACATGCCTCAGAATTGATTGAGAAAGATTTCTAGAGTGCATAGAATTGTTGATACTCTTCCTTCTCATGTGTGAGTAGACAAAAATAAAAATCGTTTTCTTTTTTTTTTTTAAAGATGTATTTATTCATTTGAGAGAGAAGAGAGTGCACATGGGAAGGGGCAGAGGGAGAACGAGCGAATCTCAAACAGACTCCCCCACTGAGCACACAGTCTGATGCCAGCCTTGATTTCATGACCTGAACCTAAATTAAGAGTTGGTTGCTCAACTGACTGAGCCACCCAGATACCCCATGATCTTTTTCAATTAGAGAAGATGTGAATAAAAATGAGCATGATTTTTATATTGATAGTGAAATACAAAAATGTATGTTATGATTAGGTTAATATCAGTTGATATAAATAAAAATCTTCTGGATCTTAACAATCTGAACACCTGAGAGTAAATTATATTTCTCCAAAGGCTAGTTTTTACTATAAGGAATCAAATTTGTTATGCAATATTAATGGGTATAATGAGTTTGATAGGGCAGTTTTGTGTACTTTTTATATCTTTCCTTTTAGAATGAACATATGCTCTTTTCTCTCAACACTGAATTCAGAGTATATTTATCATCTGAAGCTCACACCAAGATTGCCCTTGACAGTTAGGTGTACTGTCCATAAAGAAGTAAGTTGTCAGTCTACATGGAATTCTTGAAAAGTTCAGTATCATTTTTTAAGGTGACTATTTGATTTGGGAACAGATATCCATCATTCTGAACTTTTCAAGCCTCTCACAAGTACATAAAGGAACCTGGTTACCAGATGTTTAATATCTATGAGAGAGAAAAAGAAATTCAATGATAGAGTAGTCTCTTCTGAAAAATAGTATTAAAAAATTTAATTGTCATAATCTTGAATAATAACTTTCAATGTTTTTTCACAATAAGTAAAAATGTTTTTCAGTCCTTGACCTTAATATTCTTGAATTGTATTTATCAAAATTTTAAAATGTCAGTAAACCAGTTCTCAAAGATATTAACTCAATAATAAAGCATACTTAGCAGCTAAGTTAGCTTTTATGAGCTTATATATGTTATGCTCCTTTATTTTCCTGATGCTATCCTTGAGTTAATAATAATGCAAACTTTAAAAATAGTATGAAATATAGAAATAGTTAAAACTCTTTCTTGCGTATTTTCAATTTCATTTATTAATATTTAATAAATATATTTAGGCCATAAAAGCAATGCAGGCATACCTCATCTTATTGGACTTCACTTTATTGTGCTTCACAGATACTGAATTTTTTATAGATTGAACGTTTGTGGCAAACCTGCAGTGAACAAGTCTGTTGGTGCCATTTTTACAAAAGTGTTTGCTCACTTTGTGTCGCCGTGTCACGTTTTGGTAATTCTCACAATATTTCAAACTTTTTCATTATTATTATGATTTATTATGGTGGACTATGGTCAAAGACTACAATTCACTGGAAGCTCAGATGATGGTTAACATTTTTTAGCAGTGAAGTATTTTTAAATTAAGTTATGTACAGTGGTTTTTTTTTTTTAGACATGATGCTGCTGTATATCCTATAGACTACAGTATACTGGAAACATAACTTTTATAAGCACTAGGAAAATAAAAAATTCATTTGACTCACTTTACTGTGGTATTGGCTTTACTGCAGGGGTCTGGAGCTGAACCTGCAATATATCTGTGTTATAGATAATATATCTGTGTTATATATAATATATCTGTGTTATATATAAAGCTATACTCTCCTTTGATCATCAGCATCGATCCTGATCCTTTTTTGAGAAGTACCAACAATGTTTAATTTGATGTGTATCTTTCCAGACCATTTTATCTTTACTTATGTGAGATATTTTTTATGGCCCTATGCTATCTACAGCACTTTAAAAAAAATGTGTGTTTTAAATATACATTATATTATATATATATATATTATTCTGCAGTTTCTATTTGACCACCTTGATAAACTTTGTAATGAACTATAAAAACTTATAAGGTGATTTTCTCAGATTTTTGGGAGTAGATGGTAATATCATATTTAAATAATGATAATTTTGTCTCTTCCTTTTTGATCCTTATATCTCTTTTTTTTTTTCTTGGATAGATAAGTTTAGAAGTAAGAACTGAATAGATAATGATAATTTCAGTATCTTTTATTATTCCTTACTTATATACTGCTTCTAATATTTCATCCATTAAGTATGGTGCTTACATAATTCAACTACTGACACTCTAATTATTAAGGTAAAATTTTCCTTCTATTCCTAGTTTGCTAAGATAAAAAAATCAGGTGTTAAATTTCATCCAATGTCTACATTATTTAGCTTTTGTCTTTTGTCTTTTAATACAAAGAATTGATGGAGTTTCTACTATTGAACCATCCTTGCATTCCTGGGATAAATAAAATTTGATCTTGATATTTAATTAAAAAAATACATCTATAAATTTTATTTGCTAATGTTTTATTTAATATGTATGTGTCTTAATTTGTAAATGTGATTGGGCCCCAGTTTCTTATGCTTTGTTTTGTTTTGGTATCAGTGCTATATTTGCTCAGCAGAGTGGGTCACATGACTTCCCATCTTTTTCTTTGCTCTGAAAAGTTTATATAATAGGGGAATTATCTATTTTCTAAGGGTGTGATAAAATTTCCAAGTGAAAACTTAGATTGGGTGCCTTTTGAAGTATAACATTTTGATAATTATTTTAATTTCTTCAGTGGTTATTCCTTTGTGTGAATCTTTCAAGCTTTTCTTTGAGCCAGTTTTGGTGAGCCACATATTTTTTTCTGGAAAATTTGTCCATTTCAGCTATGGGTTCATCTAGTTATACTAAATTTTCCACCTAAAAATAAAAGCTGTAGCATTTCTTTCTTACCTCTCAGGTTAAGAGTAGAGGAATTGCTTTTCTTGCCAAGTTAATTTTTAACTTTTGTACCAGCAAGACAAAGTATATGCTACTCCAGTTTTTGTGATGTCTACCATGAAATTAGTTATTTTGGTGTAGAAAATAACTGTAGGAAATTCTGCCTTTTATTTTTTTTTTAAACCAAGTGGTATTGCGTTTAAATAATGCCACCTCCAACTCCAGATTCAAGAATCAGAAAATTCCATGATACTTCCAATTTTCTTAAACTCTGCACGTTTCCTCATCAATAAAATTGAAAAAAAAATCTTGCTATCTTACAGAGGTAGTAGCTATATTAAAGCATATAATGACTCTACTAATCTCTACCCAGAGTTTGTATGTATTAAATTATAGGAATAGTTTTTTTTTTTCTAAAGATAGATACCCTTTGCTTTAAAGAAAATGTACTTAGGATAAACTATGTATTTATATAAAAGAGTTTTTCTCAATGGATAAGTAATTGAAATTGAATCTGGAGTTTTGGACTGTTGTCTAATCATCCTAATTAAATAGCAGTATAAAAAAAGTTGACTACTTTGTCTAATTTGAGTTATCAAATGTAATTAAAAGCAAAGCAAATAAAAAGCAATTATACTTAATTAATTGTGCTTCTAATCAATGTAATCAGTCAAGTAAGTTAAGTAGTCAAAATTAGTCATGTTTTCACACACAGTAAATCAGTGAGAATGATTTTGCTGACTTAGTAGAGATTCCATGAAAGTAGCAGGTCTAAAGATGTTGTGCAGGCATAAATCTCTAGTTTCTTTCTTTTTTTTTTTTGTGCTGTTGCAAAACTTAAGATGCCATTTGGCATGGGGAGAAATTTCTTCACTCTATGCTTGCCAAGCTGGCAGGGCAGTGAAGGTGACATGAGTAGAAAAGTTCAGGAGAAGAGGTAAAGAAACTAAATTAGAAGTTCTATTCAGTTTGGGATGCAGAGTTAACTAACTTAAATCATTATTTTGTAAAAGGTATGTTTATGGTGTATATTCAGGGCAGCTCAACAACATTTGGTCCCAGCAACTCTGGGTTTTACCCTTTATCTTTTATCTTCTTAATAAGATAAATTTCTTTTATACTAAGAATGAGTGAAACCCAGTCTCATTAATTAATTAGTTTTTTCTTTCTGTTAGCATTGCCTTAAGATTAAGGAAATTAAGATTCTTTCTGTCTTAATTTTCCTGTCAACTTGAGTATTCCTTTCTCTGTTATACCCTACCAGGAAAAAACCTCCCACTTTCTCCTAGCGGACCACTTTTCCTACAGCCCTAAATTTCCAGAGCTAAGACATACAAATACATGGTTAGAAGTTTGTGTTTTTTTAATGCTTCCTTGCATTATGCTCTTCAAGAGAGTTAGACTGTACCCTCTAGCAATAAATCTGCTTTTTTATTAGTGGGGGTTCCTGACCTTTTTGTGTTGAGGAGATTTCTATTTATCATCAACTCCTCATCCCTGGGGGAAAAATAGGTAGGTGATACATAGTGAGAAGAAATAGTATATTGGAGAAAGGAGGGGAGGGATGATTGTTACGCAAATCATGCTTGCATTGCTGTATGGAGTAAGGGCACACTTTTTAGCCCAACTATGCCATGTTCTTGAGAGACATTTCTTTAAGGGGGGGGGGTTGTTGTGATTGCATGTTGGCATTTGGCTTTGATTGTGATTGTATTAAGTTATAATTTCTGAACATCAATATCATCTACTTTACTTTTAAATGAGTGGAATTTTCCAGTTGACTAAACTTGAATTTTATGCAACAAAGCCTGTAGCTTCCAATTTGTAAGTAGAAATGGCATAAAGATAGAGAAGGAACATGGATTGTGTAGTTAGAAAACCCACATTGGAACTCTAACTCTGCCATATTTTAGCTGAGTAAATTTGATGAAAGCATTCATAATTGTTGAATTTTGGTATACACATCAGTGGGAAAGATAATATCCATCTCATAGAGCTGTCAGAAAGACAAAATGAAATGTTCATAAAGCATGAGTGAGGCCTGGTGCGTAGAAGACTTTTGATATTAATTCCTCTTTTCCTCAGTAGCTATGTTAACAGTGCTGGGAGCGAGGAGACTGTTCTATTCTAGTCTCTATTTCTTACAAATTATATGACCATGGTGATTCCCATATATTATAAAGTTGGAAGAAATATCTTCCCAAATGAAAGATCTGTTTCATAGAAATTTTGTGACTTTCAAATGAGAAAGTAATATGCAATAAAATTTGAAAATTGTAAGTACTTAGGAAATATAAACCATCCTCTTTAAAAGTAAATATTAATTCAGGCACTGAAATGCATATATTGTATATGATCACAAAAGCACAATAAACAAGCATTCAGGAAAGAGCAAGTCTTAATATCTAAGATCATATTTTACCACATTTATTCTGGGTCATTTTCTAAGTTCATCTGCAAATAAGATTCTAAAAAATGATTTTTTTTTCTGACTATCGATATTTATTCTTTTACAAATATGATTGTGGGACACTGGAAGCCACTTCATTTCCTCAGAAATAATTTATATATGGAATCTTCTCCTAGAAAATATATACATATAATGGCAGGAAGATCGGGAGTTTTATTTTGAAGGAAAGTAAGTCAACAAATTTAGGTTGAATGAGAAATGAGATTATTGATCAAGGCCAATGAAAATAAATATTTTTAGAAGTTTTGTTTTGTTTTTAGCAATAATACCCATCTTGAAGAAACTGCCACTTGACAGAATAAATTCACTTGAGTAGCCAATTTTCTTCTCTTCTTGTTTGACTTTTTGATAATTGCATCAGATTTGGAAAAGAAATAAGAATGAGCCCTGTTACTGTCATGGAGTCTCTTTCTGCCCAAGAGAATGGGTATACCAACTTTTCAAATCACTGACCGTAGCCCTAGCAAAGAAGGGTTTGATTTTTTTTTTTTTTGAAACTGGAATAACGCATGACATTGCTTTATGTAATTAGGTGTCAATCCAGTTGCATACATAAGCTTTGTGCTGATAAGTGGAGAGTCTGTGATAATGCTTAGAAGTACTTTGGAGTCTGGGCTCTATGAAGGGGCCACTTGACTCACTGTGATCTGAGTTGGAACACACTGCTTTATTCCACAGCCAGCTAGACCCAGAGTGAGGAAGAACAATTTACCAGCTAAAGCAACAAAGCGATTGAGGTAGACAGAAAGTAATTAGTTTTTAATGATCTTTTGGAAGTCACATGAATAGATTGATTTCTGTTTTGATCTTACTTGAATTAATAGCGGCTTTTGAGTCTTAAATCCCACTTCGGCACGCATTGTTTCTCCATTTCACGGTCTGGCGCTCCTGCCGTTCAGGTTTTACTTGGACTATTGTTCCATTTTGTAAGGCTCTGCCCAGTGTTTTTGTGCTCTTCAGCTTTAAACATTGTAGTGGTGTTTTCCTTTTATTTCTATGGCTGTTTCCTCTTGGGAATTTGATGGGGTTATTATCACTTCCAAGGGGCTAACATCCAAATTGGAGGTTCGTCATCAATTCATTTTTTTCGCTGAGACAAGCTCCATACTACTCCTTGTGAAGAGCGGTTTCAGCCCTGTCCTGGTTAGAGCTCAGACTTTCCCTTCTCTCCTTTTTGGATTATCTAAATTATTTAGAACCACCTAATGAGGTTGCAAGGAAGCAGTTCCTATGACTGGAGTGGCTGTTAGGACTAAAAAGCTTTTCTCAATAATAAATTTACTTCTCTCCAGAGCTTTCCAGACAACGATAACATCCCTAGTTTCTACTCAAGCTTTGTCACCAACTCCTTATGTCACTGGCAGATAGGTGTCTACATTCCTCTACTCCTTTTCCCATGTGCCCATCCAATTCTCAGTCACTTTTCCTTGTCAGGAAGGTAGTAAAGGCTCACAGTTTTTGCCTTCTCTTTTGTTTGATTGTTTTGGTCAATCAAGCTATGCATGTATATATTTTTTTTCAGCTTTTCTTTTTCTTTTTTAAAGAAACATAGAAAAAGAAGAAAAAAATCAGTCAAGTTTGCAGCAATTAGAGACTTTCAGAATTTCAAAATAGACTTCCTGATTTTTCTATGTAATTGTATTCTTTAATATATGATAATTTTTATATAGTTATGCCTTAAAATAATTTTCCACTTAATTTAAAGACATTTTTTATGGCAAAAAATATAGACCTCCGTGATAATTATCAAAGACTGCCAGAAAAAGTATTGCATGTTTATGGTCCTGGGCTTTAGGATGGCTATAGAAAGAAAATAGAAGTGATTCAAAACTAGTGTAAGATCACATAAACACCATTACTAAAGGCCTTCTGGAAAAGAGAAATGGGAACCAATAAGCTTAAAAAAGTCAAAAGAAATTACCTTCTGGTATGAATCAACAGACTTTAGAACAAACTGAACACTCCACTTACACTAAGTGTGAATTAGTACTTTGGAAATTGAATGTCTGAGTGCTGGGAGTACTGGGATTCTGAATCTTCTTAGACTGTCATTCACTTCCCCACAGTCCGCAGGACAGAGGAGGGAAGTGGAAAACTGAAGAGAGAACCGGAAAATGGTAGACGATAAGGTGCAGGAGCCAAATTGGACAAGAGAGAAGGAGAATGCTGGGCTAGCATGTTGGGAAGAAGCCTTAAGAGAGGAAAAGGGAGGGGCGTCGGGATATTTACAGCCAACATTCCATTTAGCACCAGGCACCCAGTGGAGAAAATGCAATTTATCCTTGTCATAAACCTGGCTGTGCTGCTTTTCCTGCTGCCAGGCATTTTGTTCCCAGAAGAAGGGGCTACCCAGGAATGTGAGGGGAGGTGGGGGGTGGGTGGGAGGGAAGGTCAGGAAAGGCTTTCATGGTCAGCACCCTTAGTCAATTTCAGGTTAGATTACAGCCTTGTCACTTTAACTTTTTTGTTTATTACTCTCTTTTGGTTTCCATTTTGTGTTTGGTATAGTTGGGCATCTCTAGCTCTCCATTTCTTCCTTTTATTTAGCTAAGTGTGGTCCTCTAAAAATTTATTCAAAATCTTTTCTAACTATGCTGTAAAATGCTATCATGTTTTTTGTTCAATCCTTATAGATTCTAGGTCAAAACCTTCTGATTTTGTAAAAGCAAATCTTCATTCTGACTGAGGGTTTATATTAACCTACCATCTCTGTGGTCTTAGTATTTCAATGGCAGATATCCCACATGATTTGTTTTTTTGTTATACTGTACATTTTATTTCATGAGGATGTCTGAAGATGGTTTTTTCACTGAATCCTGAAGAACCTATCATTCACCAAAAGAACAGATGGTTGCTTTCTTCTGTGTCAATGACTAAGTTTGGATACTCAATGTGCATCTTCCAGTGATCTTTGGGGTAATTTGGACTTTGGGCATTTTTCCAAATGAATTATAACAGTTGCCCATTGTTCTTATGAATTCATCCTCATCCATAATCCAGCATTTGGGAGTTTTCCACCTTTCCCAGCAGTAGTCATCCAGCTGTAGTAAAGACAGTGTCCTCATCATGAGCTAGAGTTTGTGTAACACATTGGCCTATTTGCTCCAGAGGGAAAAGACAGAGCCGGATTAGGTGGTGGATTCGAATGGTGGCTCTGTCTTCTGGAAAAATGATTTTCTGACTAGAATTTTGTTTCCTCATATGTTTAAGGAGGATATAATAATATTTGTCTCATAGAGTTGTGGTGGTGACTCAGTAATGTTTTATAAGTGCTCAGTACATGGTAAGTCCTCTGTAAGTAATAAGTGCTGGTTCGTTATCATTGTTTATATTAATAACAACTATTAGCCATAACTTCAAATCCTTATATGCTATTTAGGGGTTAAAATGAGCAGACATTAATCACTTAGCGGATATTTGAAAGTTAAGCTGTAAGATAATAGCTATATTTTCAATTGCAGGCACTCGAATGAAGGAAAGATTTATGTGGGCCAGCTGATGGGGGAGAGAAGGTGTCCCTAAAGAGGTAAGAACTGAATTGGGCCTTGACGAGCAGATAGAATTTAAAACATACAAAAGGGAATTTAAGGTTTAAGAGATAGGAAGTCAGGGAGAAATGTGTGAGTAAGCACAAAATGAAAAAAAGGGTAGGGTTTCAGAGCTGTTTTTCTGGGTTATTTGTCCAGCAGTTATTCTCTCTTTTTATCTTCCTATCGGTGCCCTATTATTAAATTAAGTTTTTTTTTTTCTTTTTAGCTGTGACCTGCACCAAAATAATAAATATGCTCATAGTATCATGCCATTTAAAATCCTTATGAATCTTGGTTAGTTTAGTATTGAGCTGTTGCTTTGAAAGAATATCATTTTGGAATTAATTCTAGGGAGCTATGTTTGCAAGATTGTATATATTTTAGGCAAATTGAAAGTGTTGATATTCCTAGAGCCAACATGAAATTTCCAAGAAAAGCATTGCATTTCAACAACTAGTAAACACCATCTCATGTCTATGTTGGTTGTTTGTCCATTTACTAGAGAGATCATATTGAGTGGTCTACTGTCATAAGAGACAGTGCTACTGGAGGGCATGGTCCCTGCAGCCACCTCTTGTCCTCTGCACTCTCCCAGTCCCAACTGTGTACGATGCTTTAGAGGTGGGGACTTAGGTGAAGTGGAATCACCCAGGAAGTCAAGGGGTGCTAAGGACTCTACAGTTGAAACAGGTTAAAAATATAACCCAGAATTTCACCGTGACTATAAATGGAAGGTTGGTTTTTTAAAAAAAATCCCGAGATTGTATGATGCTCTGTATAATAAAATTTAGAGAGAGGTGAAATTAAACTGTATGTAGTGATGTACTCATTTAGTTCTTACTCTCTACAAATATCATT
Source organism: Mustela nivalis (assembly GCF_964662115.1). NCBI lineage: Eukaryota > Metazoa > Chordata > Mammalia > Carnivora > Mustelidae > Mustela > Mustela nivalis. Next base: position 73,729,047 of record NC_139024.1, on the reverse strand, counting down.
TATTACTGTTCCTGATATTGCCCAGCTGGTCTGTTCGTTGGCCTGGTCTATGGCCAGTGACTGACTGGCCAGGCCACAGGGTCCTGACCAACATTGCCTCACTGGGCAAAGGCAACGTGGCTGCTTTCAAGGCCCAGACTGTCCACCCATTTTTTACCTTAAGCCCTTAATTAAATGTAGGGGAAGTTTACGTGATCTATTTAATTACATGCATTCTTTCCCAAAGCATTTTATTTTCCGTGAAAGCCCCTGTATTGAAAGACTCTGTTGTCCACTGTATTTGAGCATCACTTGGAAGCATATCAGGAAAGACAATATAGCTTAGTGTGTTTGAAACTAAACAGATGTGGGTTGAAATTCTGTCTTCATCATTTATTAGCTGTATGATTGGGAGCAAGTTATTTAAGTTATTGTTTGCTCCCTGATAAAATAGGGATAATAATAGTATTTATTGCAGCTTTTAAAAAAATAAAGTAAAAGAAAGTGTGTTTAGGTCACTTAGTGGAGTGATTGATACATAGTGAATCACCATTAAGTGAGATTGATTATTAATCAGTAACCAATGTATTAATAATAAATGTGACTATTAATGATAAGTGTAATACTATACTTCTATTGTTAACACACTCTTTAATAAATATGATGATTAACATGGAAAATAGCTACTGTAGCTACTACTACAATTGTTATCATAGCGTTTGATTTGGTTAACTTTGTCAGTTCCCTGAGCGGTCACGCGAGGATAATATTACCTACCGGCCGATGATGTGAGCTACACCCAGATTTACCTGAGAGATGGGGTTATGCCTGTGTTTGACAGACCACACAATAATAATTATGGCAAAGATAGAAACAAGTAGCTGATGTCTGGTAGCACTTCTGACTTTAATATATACAACCGGAACGAGCAACACAGAGTTTTGGTGAGTGCTAGCCTTCTAGAAGTTAGGGCCCGCGTTTCTGGAGAGCCAGATGGAGGATTTGCAATGGATGGAGGATTTGCAATGGAGCAGGGTGCTGTGTCCTGAAAGGCTTGGCCAAGCAGCCTCTGATCCTGTTTCCTTTGCTGGGCCCAGCCGGTGTAGCTTTAGCGCTCTGGTACCTACCACGTAATTACAGAGTTTGTCATCATCTAAGAGAATTACTTTGCTAAGGAATATTTTTTCTTTCTTTTCTTCTTCTTCTGTAACTTTATTGGGATAATCTCACTGGGCATCCACATTGGGTCAGACGTTTTATGAGGCCTTGTACCTGTATCATTTAATACTATGCTTATAATCATCCCCTGGAGTGTGCCTTATCACCTGTGTTACAGGTGCTTCACTAACTTGCCTAATGATAAACGGTAGAGCTGGGATGAAAGTCTTTACCAAACCAAAGGTACATCTGTTCTTTCCACGGCACTAGCTCCCTGATGCAGGTATTGCTTAAGTGCAATTGTAGAGAAAGGGCTAATGCGGGTATGGCTTAAGTGCAAGTGTAGAAGGGCATCAAAGGGAGTGCTTCTCTGGGGAGAGTGGGGTTGCTTCCCTAAGGAGGGTTTGAAAGTGGATGGAGGGAAAAAAAAAAAAAAGAAAGAAAGTGAATGGGGAAACTCTGGGCGATCACAGTAATGGTGGTGAGGAGGTGATGCTAGATTTGGGAGGTGGAGACCATGGATATCAAATGTTTTGTGGCATTCTGGATGGTAAGATTGGAGACTTGTCCCACCCGAAATGCCAGCTGTGATCTCAGACAAGGGACTTAGGTGATTCAGAAATGTCTCTAGCTATTTCTTCTGAAGTGGTAAAAGGGGCTGTGGTGGGTTCGTGGTTATATTTTTGTAGTTTTCACTCACATACATCTTTCTACAGTGTAGAAAAACTCAGCTTTCACTTCCCAAGTAAGACTCTTGTTTCTCATCAGGTGTTTTGTTTATATGCTCTTCATAACCCTTGCACAACTTACTAATCTCTGTATCCCAAACCATACAGATGTGAGTGTGGACTCCATTTTGTTCACTGCTGGTTCTGTGGGGCCAGCATAGAATCTGGTTAATAGTAGGTGCTCAAGTAACACTTATTAATATAAAGGTTCTCTACTATGTATAAAGCCCAGAAAACAAGCTTAAAATCTTGGATTTATTTGTGCTCACTGCACTTCCTCACGGCTTCACAAGTAAACAGAAGCAGATACCTCAGCTTGGCTGAAAAAACCAACCAACCAACCAACCAACCAACCAATCAACCAACACATGAGAGTTTGATGGTCATTAAGTGTGCTGCATGAATTTTTGCTCCTTTCCTGACTCACAGATGCTCTGATAGTTTAGGGTTCTCACTTGGTCACCAGCAATCTTCTAGGAAGGGAAGTTCAGCTTTTGGAATCTGGCCCAAACAACTGGTACCTCACAAAGATTAGTTTCCACTTTAGCTCCCTTAGGGTGTCACTCCGTTTTCCCCTTTGGGCACTTTGAGTGATGTGGCTGTTGCCAGAGCCAGGATCTGTATTACAAAACAGTTAGCTGATTTTCCAAGGTGGCACTTGAATTCATCACAATTGTTAGTTGTCATTTTCTGCCCACTGAACTTTGAAATATTACTTATTTTTCCCTCATGGCATTCGTCTATATATTAGGGTTATTTTCCTCTTTCTTAGGATTTATGTAGGCGGCACTTGTACTTTTTCTTTTTTTTTTTTTTTCCAAAGATTTATTTATTTGAGAGAAAGAGAGAACATGAGGTGGAGGTGGGGGGCAGAGGGAAAGGGTCTGAGGAATTCTCTGCTCTAAGCTCAGAGCTGGATGGAGAACTGGATCTCACGATCCTGAGAGTGGAAACCAAGAGTTTGACGTTTAACCGAGTGAGCCACCCAGGCATCCCATGCCCTGGTACTTTTTTTTTTTTTTTTCAAGTATCTATAAATTTTTATTTTTTATAAACATATATTTTTATCCCCAGGGGTACAGGTCTGTGAATCACCAGGTTTACACACTTCACAGCACTCACCAAAGCACATACCCTCCCCAATGTCCATAATCCCACCCTCTTCTCCCAAACCCCCTCCCCCCAGCAACCCTCAGTTTGTTTTGTGCCCTGGTACTTTTAAATGACTAATTATAATACTTCAGAAGCCTTTGAGAAAGAACTATGTAATTTTCCATCTTATTTATGAGATTTCAGTTGTCATGTGACTTGCCTAAGGTCCCTTGGCAAGTAAGCTGGGGGTTTAAAATAAGAACCAAACATTCTTGATCTTTAGTTATTTGGCTTTAGCATCCTCCCCTTCCTTCCTTCCTTGCTCCCTCGTTCCTTTCCTCTCTCCCTGTCCTTTACTTTTTACTTTCTTTCTTTTTCTCAAGGGACTTCATTATTTACTTTCTTCCACATCTGACATGAAACTGCCAACTTTCTTGTTATAATTATTACCTTAGACTAAGAGGGCAGGGCAGGGTAGAGCCAAGTGTAGATGATTAAGGTAGGTTAGATGAGCCATGGAAGCTGCTCACTCTCTCTCTCACCTCAGTTTTACTCTTTTTTTTTTTTTTTTAACATTTTATTTATTTATTTGACAGAGAAAGACAGAGTGAGAGGTGGAACACAAGCAGGGGGAGTGGGAGAGGAAGAAGCAGGTTTCCTGCTGAGCAAGGAGCCTGGTACGGGGCTCGATCCCAGGATCCTAGGATCATGACCTGAGCTGAAAGCAGAGGCTTAACAACTGAGCCACCCAGGCACCCCTTGTTTCCCACATTCTTAATACCCTCCTTCAATTTCTTGGAAAAAAAAAAAAACACAAAATGACCACTTTTGTCTACCTTCTTCTTTCTTCACCTACTCTTTTATTCATTATTATAACCCTTTCTCATTAAAGCATGTTTTTTTCCCCCTTCCTGCTGTAGACACCATGTGTGCTGGTTTTGTTTGTTTTGTTTTCTCTCTCTTTTTCTGGGGGGACAGGTGAGGCAAGGGTGGTAGCAAAATGTGTGTCTACACACAGAAAAGTTTAAGACTGCTAGCTGAATGAAACTTTATGACTTTCTGAAATGCAAATTAGGTTGTGCTGTGCTGGCTCATTTTGAATTAATGCATTTCATCAAGTGGCTGGAAAAAAAATCAATCAACATGCTTATAGTTGTTGAAACCATTTAAAGAAAATGTGTAACAAGGAAGAGGACAATGGACACAAATGCACTTCACCCTCTGATGGCCAAAGAGAATTGTCTTTAACTTGATAATGTGTTTGAAAAAAAGACAAGACATTAACTTGGGAAGTTTTTGCCCTCCACTTCGAGTAGAACCCAAGGATTACTAGCATTAGGAGGAGAGATTGCAGATTATGGTGACTAAATGGAAGGATTACTGAAACACACATGCCTCAGGCTTGAAGAAGACAATGGGAATTAAGAGATTACAATGAATAGAGGGTGGTATTAACTGTTTTTCCAGGGTTGAATACTTTACAAAAGAAATGAGAACAACTATTTCTCAGGCTCAAGTGTGGAGCGGTGCTGGAGCCAGAGTTGCTTCTGTATATTCTTGCCAATCTTGGCCCCCAAAACGTTGGGTTCTACACAGTAGTCTCAGGAGACAAAATGGCGTTGTGTTGATTTAGATGCTGTTTCAACCTCAGTCTTGATTTGTTGTCTGAATACATTCATTTGCTGCCCTTCCTTGGTCGCTGCTCTTGTAGTTCAAATAGTGGAAGCTGGTGTAGAAATTGTACCTGAGGAAGCTGTGGAAGAAGGTACAAGGTCCCTCCACCAGTTTTCAGAGACCTGGAGTCTAAACCCAGTTGTGATCCAAATAATATGAGTGACTTTCTCAGATCCTCAGATACTTCACCTGGAAAATGGAGGGAAAGATGCTAGAGAATGTTCACAATTTTAGATGTTGCTAAAAATACAGGTATCTATCAAAGATTTGCAAGCATATTAATTGGAAGCATTGGGAATTCATTCAACTGTTCAATGGTTTTATATTTTGGAAATATCAGATGAGAGTTTGTGAATTTTTTTTCATTAAGGCTGTAACATTTATGAGATTCAGACACTTTATTGGGACTCTATTTTAAAAGGGCCAATAATTATTTACTTAAGAATAATAAAACAAATTTACATATAAAACATAAAACATTTTGGGGCGCCTGGGTGGCTCAGTGGGTTAAGCCGCTGCCTTCGGCTCAGGTCATGAACTCAGGGTCCTGAGTCCGCGTTGGGCTCTCTGCTCAACAGGGAGCCTGCTTCCCTCTCTCTCTCTCTGCCTGCCTCTCCATCTACTTGTGATTTCTCTCTGTCAAATAAATAAATAAAATCTTTAAAAAAAAACCACACACAAAAAAAACACAAAACATTTAAACATTTCCCTAAAGTGTGTTTTAGTCCAAATGTTGCTCATTTGTGGGAACCAATAGGTGAAACTCTTGACATTGAAATAAACTGAAATGATGTCTGATAGTTTCATCTGAGGTATTTTATTTAGTTCCAGAACTCCTGTAAGAGTAACTCCACATTTTGATTATGTATTGACACTCAATGTAAGATTAAAATTATACATTTTACTATTATTTATAATATAGAAATGTAACTAACAGGATACTGTCACTTTAGTCTTTCTTTAAAAAACGCTAGGGAATTTTGATCGGGATGGCATTAGAAGTATAGATGGTTCTAGGCAGTATAGACATTTTAACAATGTTTATTCTTCTGATCCACGAGCATGGAATCCTCTTCTATCTTTTTGTGTCTTCTTCAATTTCTTTCGTGAGTGTCCTGTAGTTCTTCGAATACAGATCCTTTACCTCTTTGGTTAGATTTATTCCCAGGTATCTTATAGTTCCTGGTGCTATAGTAAATGGAATTGATTCTCTAATTTCCCTTTCTATTTTTTCATTGTTAGTGTATAAGAACGAAACTGATTTCTGTAGATTGATTTTTGTATCCTGCCACATTACTGAATTGCTGTATGAGTTCTAGTAGTTTGGGGGTGGAGTCTTTTGAGTTTCCATATAAATTATCATGTCATCTGTGAAGAGAGAGAGTTTGACTTCTTCATTGCCAATTTGAATAATTGCTGTTGCTAGGACTTCTAGTACTATGTTGAACAAGAACAGTAAGAGTGGGCATCCTTGTTCCTGATCTCAAAGGGAAGGCTGTCAGCTTTTCCCCATTGAGGATGATATTTGCAGTGGGTTTTTCATAGATAGATTTTATGAAGCTGAGGAATGTTTCCTCTATCCCTATATTTGAATTGTTTTAATCAGGAACGGATGCTGTATCTTGTCAAATGCTTTTTCTGTATCAATTGAGAGGACCATGTGATTCTTCTCTCTTCTCTTATTGATTTGTTCTATCACGTTGATTGATTTGTGAATGTTGAACAACCCTTGCATCCCATTGATAAATCCCCCCTGGTCATGGTGGATAATTTTTTTAATGTGCTATTTGTTCCTCTTACCTAGGGTCTTGTTGAGAATCTTGGCAACCATATTCATCAGGGATATTGGTCTAAAATTATCTTTTTTGGTGGGGTCTTTGCCTGATTTGGAGATCAAGGTAATGCTGGCTTCATAAAAAGAGTCTAGAAGTTTTCCATCCCAATCAAAATTCCACTGGCATTTTTCAAAGAGCTGGAACAAACAATCCTAAAATTTGTATGGAACCAGAAGAGACCCTGAATTACTAAGGGCATATTGAAAAAGAAAAAAAAAAAAACTGGGGGCATCATGTTGCCTGATTTCAAGCTTTACTACAAAAATTTGATCATCAAGACAACATAGTACTGTCACAAAAACAGACACATAGACCAGTGGAACAGAATAGAGAGGCCAGATATGCACCCTCAACTCTATGGTCCAATAATCTTTGACAAAGCAAGAAAAAATATACAGTAGAAAAAAGACAGTATTTTCAATAAGTGGTGCTGGGAAAATTGGACAGCTATGTGTGGAAGAATGAAACTCGACCATTCTCTTACACCATACACAAAGATAAACTCGAAATGAATAGAAGACCTGAACGAGAGGCAGGAATCTATCAAAATTGTAGAGGAGAACATAGGCAGTAACCTTTTCAACATTGGCCACAGCAACTTCTGTCAAGACATGTCTCCAAAGGCAAAGGAAACAAAAGCAAAAGTGAACTTTTGGGACTTTATCAAGATCAAAAGCTTCTGCACAGCAGAGGAAACAGTCAACAAAACAAAGACCCACAGAATGGGAGAAGATATTCACAAATGACACTACCGACAAAGGGCTGATATCCAAGATCTATAAAGAACTCCTCAAACTCAACACGCACAAAACAGATAATCATGTCAAAAAATGGGCAGAACACATGAACAGATACTGCTCCAAAAAGACATGCAAATGGCTAACAAACACATGAAAAAATGTTCATCATCATTAGCAATCAGAGATTTTCAAATCAAAACCACATTGAAATACCACCTTATACCAGCTAGAATGGCCAAAATCAATAAGCCAGTAAACAACATGTGTTGGAGAGGATGTGGGGGTAAGGGGACCTCTTACACTGTTGTTGGGAATGCAAGTTGGTATAGCCACTTTGGAAAACAGTGTGGAGATTCCTCAAAAAATTAAAAATAGAGATACCCTATGACTCTGCAATTGCACTACTGGGTATTTACCCCCAAAGACACAGATGTAGTGAATAGAAGGGCCATCTGTATCCCAATGTTCATAGCAGCAATGGTCACAGTCGCCAAACTGTGGAAAGAGACAAGATGCCCTTCAACGGACAAATGGATAAGGAAGATGTGGTCCATATATACAATGGAGTATTATGTCTCCATCAGAAAGGATGAATACCCATCTTTTGTATCAACATGGATGGGACTGGAAGAGATTATGCTGAGTGAAATAAGTCAAGCAGAGAGAGTCAATTATCATATGGTTTCACTTACTTGCGGGGCATAAGGAATAACACAGAAGACATTGGGAGATGTATAGAAGTGAGTTGGAGGAAAACAGAGGGGGAGACAAACCATGAAAGACTGTGGACTCTGAGAAACAAACTGAGGGTTTTGGAGGGGATGGGTTGAGCCTGGTAGTGGGTATTATGGAGGGCATATATTGCATGGGACACGGGGTGTGGTGCATAAACAATGAGTTTTGGAACATTGAAAAAAAATTAAATTAAAAAAAACAACTAGGAAACATTCTTAGTGGTTGTGCTTTCTTTATTTAGCTGGGTTAATCTCTTGGTTGCTAAGGGCAGATTGATTTGTTTATAAACTTGTTAAACCAAATCTGCACACAACCACATCACAGATAATAGAGTGGGAAAAGACCACTCAAATTGTCAGTCTGCATCCACTCACCACCTCAGTCTTATTAATGTCTAATTTAACTTTTTCAGCATTGTATTCCACGGTGCATGTTTTGCACGTTGTATTTTTAAATGATGTGCTGAATGATGATTGTAAACCATGTGTGTGGGTGGGGCTGAAAAGACCCGATGTGCGACCAGAAATCCTTTTCCAGTGACATACTCAGGCTGGGCTACTGTCAGTGAGTCATTCTGGCTTCAATGACACTGGAGCTCCCATATGCGATTTCATGTCTTTGAGGCAGCCTGGTAGATGCCTAGCACGCTGATTCCACATTGGTACCACTGACTAGCACGAGGGAGGAGTGTACACCACTCGTAGGTTCCTGGCAATTAAACTTTTCTCTTGATATTCACCTCTTCTTGAAAGCCCCCTCATTTTGGAATCAAATTTTGGAATTTTAAGTAAAACCAGATCTTTCCATTTGTCAAATGAGCTTTCAACTTTTGTGATGTATTATTATCTCACACATGGAATTCTAAAACTTGGGAGATTAAGAATTTCTGTAAGTGTCATATTTCATTGTCTTAGCAATTTTTATGATCATGTGGGTGTCCAGATAGTGTCAGATATCAGTATGAAAGGGTAGCAAAGCTTGCGCATGTGTGCATATGTGTAGTAGAAGTTTAAATAGTAGGTGAAGTGGCTTTTGACAGGTGACAGCTTTAACCCACGTATGGAAATTTTTATCTATTATAGCAGATTGAAATTTATACACTATTTAGGAAGGCAGATATGTGATTTTTTTTTTTTTTTGAATTGGTCTCAGTTTTACTCTTCAGGCCTCCTCTCTGCCTAGAAAGGATAACTTAATTTCTTCCACCCCAGTAGCCTCAATTCGATCCAATGATTTTTTTTTGAAAAATTAAATATCTTAGTTATCTATCATTTCAAAGGTTGATCACTTTTTGAAAAAGGGTGTCCAGAGGGATTTCTTCCCATTTCTGTCAGTGGCATCTGGGAGCAAGGTGGGAGGTCCAATCAGGGCAGTAGCATGGGGGCTTGGCAGTGATTTATTTGTTGTCCTCTTGGTCCTGTGGATCTCACCATGCAGTGCCTGGCTTGCCTGTCCCCGTCCATGACTCGTCTTTTCAGCATCCTGCTAATTGCTATAACTGAAGCTTGTGTCCCTTTGATTCTGAGACTCCTCATCAGTGTTGCAGGTCCCTTTAGGACTCAGGTTCTGAACACCTTGGCATTACACATTAGAGCCCATGAGGACTTTTGGTTTTGAGCTCCACACCTCACTGGAGTGTGTGAACCTCTGGGGAGCTGGTCCTTCAGCTCACACTGAGGCACCTTCCTTAGCTGTGGAGACTGTAGTCCATAGCTCCTCTGGCTGCCATTTTGGATGCTGTGCCATTCCAAATGCAGAACTTCCCAGGAAGATTTATGATGGGCTCTGTCTCTGCCCAGGAAAGCATAGCATCAACAATGGCTCCTCAGATCCTCCTAAACTTCTCTGGGTGCTTCTCTTACTGGCTGACCTCTCTGTCCCTGAGATTGGAACCCTGGATGGAGAGGAGGGAAGTAGACCCCTCATGGCTGTTACCTTGACCCTCTCTTGCTCTTGCTACTTACTCTAGCACAGAAATGTTTTTTCCTTTCTAATTCCTGTCCTCTAAGAAATGACTGTGGCCCTATCTTCTTTCTTTTCTACTCTAGGACATTTAACTATTGCTCTGAGTCCTTGCGTTTGGCTTTATATGCAAAATGCTCAGCCTTGGGAAGTTTCAGCAAAGCCCCTTTCTTCCTCCAGAAAGCCTGACTTCTGCTAAATCAAAAGCCTTAGCATTCAGGCAACAGTCTTGCTATGGGTTTAAAATCTTGTATTGTAAAACTGTAAGCTGACTGATGATTGCCATTCTTGGCTGTGTGTTGCCCTTTTCTTGAAGCAAGGAACTCCATGGATTAAGAGGATGTGGGAAAGTTAGGGGAAGATTCCAGGCAAATCAGAGTTAGACTCTATGATTAGGAGGCACATGATATCTCATTGTCTGTTTTTTAGTGATCTTAGCAATTGTTGATGTTTAGTGCCCAAGTGGATTACATCGTAGATTCTTTAGCACTACTTTTATACTCTGGATCCTTAGTATATAAGCAAGATTGAGAAAACAGTGGGTAAAACGGAGATGAGTTTTCCCAAATGGTATGGTAACTTTCAAAACTTGTAAATGTGTTTTACAATTTCTCTGGCTTTATCCCCCACCTGCTAATGTGGAACTTCTCAGCAGAAAGGCTGCTTTCTCTTATCAGTTACTACTGGAAGTCCCCAGGGAGTGTGGCCTGTATGCTCTGGAAAACAGCATTCTCGGCTACAATGGGGCATCTTTCTGTCTCTTCCCTCAGTGCCTGTACTAGCTTTGACTTCCTTTGGTGATGTCCTCATTAAAACTTCTGGACTCCATGAAACCTCATACAGGTGGCCCTTATGGCTGCTGCCACTGCACTGATGTAGGTGACATCTTTCATCGATGCCCAGGGGCTGAGTCTGCCAGTTGTTCCCTCAAATATACATTTTCTCTTCCTCTTGGATATATAACTCTATTACGTTTTCAGCCATTCTTGCAATTTGTTTGAACTGTGTAATTAATTTCTAGACAATGCTAGCTATTTGGGTATGAAATGTGCCGTTGCTGGGAAGGACAGCTTTGCCCCCTCCATACTCTCTTCTCCTATCTGCTGGTCAGATGCAAATGATGATGATGCTCTGGGGCAGGTATCTGTAAATTTCTTCTGGAAAGAGCAAGACTGTAAATATGGTGGGTCTTGAGGGTCATGTGGTCCTTTGTTCCACGTACTCCGTTCAGCTGTTGTATAAAAGCAGGCATGAACAGTGGGTAAATGCCTAAATTCCTCAGTGTTCCCTTTACAATTTATTTTAAAAGAGAGGCATGGGAATGCAGTCAATGATATTGTAACAGGACAGAGGGTAGCTACACTTGTGGTAAACATAGCATAATGTATAAACTTGTTGAATCACCTGAAACTAATGTAACAATGTGTGTGGGGAAAAAAAAAAAAAAGCACAGGGATGTAGTTTGTTGGCAGCTACCCCAGCAGATGGCAGAGCCACAAGATGGAAAGTTCTTAGATCCTGTCAACTAGGAACCCACCTTCAGCTATTATATGAGGGAGGAACCAACTTTTATTGGTTTTGATTTGTAAATTAGTTACCTAGGACTGCCATAACAAAGAACTACAAACTGGATGGCTTAAAATAATGGAAATTCATCATCTTACAATTCTGGAGGCTAGAAGTCCAAATGTAGGCAGGACTGTGCTTCTTCTGAAACCTGGAAGGGTGGAGCGGGGGGCTCCCTGCCTCTTCCTAGTGTCAGGTTGTGGCCATCAGCGTCTTGGCTTGAAGCTCTAACATCCCGATCTCCACCTCTACTGACATGTGGCGTTGTTCCCATGTGTTTGTCTCTGTGTCTTTCCTCTCCAATAAGGACAGTAGTCATACTGGATTCAGGACCTCGCCATAATTTACATCTGAATTACATCTACAAAACCCTATTTCCAAATAAGGTCACATTCACAGGTACCGGGGATTATGACTTCAACATATCTTTTGGGATATACAATTCAATGAACAAAAAGCTATTATTCATTCTTGGGGAAGAGTTTGGTTATTACCGAGGCCCACTGGATTCTCAATATTCCAGTGGCGTGCTGTTCTTCATTGGGGAAAATGTATTTTTCACACCTTCATATCTCACTTGATGTGTCTCAGAATTATGTGTGTGGTGTGTGTGAAACAGCTTCTTCACTTGAAAGAAGAGCCATCATCTTTGTAGAAATCATGCTCCATGCCACAGGGGCTAGACAGAAACCAGAGTAGTGAGGGAAGCTAAGAAATAACAACCATCTCAGCAATGGACAGGCTGGGTGCCTGAGCACTGCTCTACCTGCTGTTCATGGGGCCGCAGAGCTGCATTTCTTCTCAGTCCCCTCCACATAAACTTTTTCCAGAAGGCTCATTAGTCACCTGGACTCTTGGCAGAACCACTTCCTTTTCTCCTGACCCTTCTGCTACCACCCCCTACAGACAGGACCAGACATGCTTAATCCTAACCGGAACACAACAGACACCCCTGCTTGCTGTCCTTCTACTAAACTATAAAAGGTGTTAATGACAAATGATAATTACAACAACTTCTCCATCTCCAACCAACAGATTTTTTTTAGGGGAACCATAACAGAAGTAGCTGGTTGAAAATTGTCTGTCAGGAAACTGACATAGGCAATTACCTTCAAGGGAAATTTTGAAACAGAGTTATAAACCAAGGTGAGTCTAAAGATGGAGTTTTTATCTATGTATGGTATACCTTGGCAGCCACCACCTGGTAAACTTGTTATTTTAGTCTTAAACCACTAATTTGTTCTTCCATGGACAGCCTAAATCAAAAAGGAAAAATAGGAATCAGTGAATTTTGAAAAGGGGATATTCATGTGTGTATCTGTTTGTGTTCAACCATCATTAATGTTTCTTGTTTTTAATCATTAACTTTGTTTCTTAAATTTACGCAAGTGATCAGCACAAAAATTCATTTCTTTGTTGTCATATGCTTATAGGCCGGCCTTCTTCCTCCTACCTCTGACATGTGTTTCCAGGTAGGTTTACTGATTTGTAATCAATCAGCAGAGATATTCACTGTAACTTTGGTTGCAGCCCCGTCTGGAAGAACTCCAGCCTGGGAGAATCTAAACATATCATTCAGAGGCCTGTGATGTTGGAAAGAAAGGAGGTTTTGGATGATTTTTGTTTTTGTTTGGACTTGGGTCAGTGCCTCCCATTTACAGCTGGAATGTGTCCTGGATGGTTTCAGATGTGTTTTGGAAGACTGACACGGACCTTACGATAGTCAGCCACAGCAGGGCATTCAGGAAACTCAAGGAGCAGATTATCGTGTGAAGAAACATATCTCTTAATCAGTGAAGATTAATGCTGAATACCGAGGCCGTGGAAATCTTCCCCCTCCACAGGCAGTCTTGCCCCTCCCAGGCAATCTGCACAGTTAAAACCTGTGCCAGGGTGGTAGGCACTTTTCTGTGGCTTCTCCATCAGGCTTTGACTCCTGGGAGAAAGGGTCACCCAGGGGATTTCAAGTCAAAATCCAAGAACCAAACTTAGTCTTGTAAATGACATGAATGACAGATAAGTGAAAGGAAAGAAAAGGCTCCCAGTATGTAAAGGTACAAGAACGAGTGCTAGCAGGGAGCTTACCTTATTGTCTGCAGTATGCATCTCATCATGCAAGCCTTCCTGTGAGAACTGCCGTCCTGCCACTTTCCTAGGAGGCAACGATGTCTTCTAATAGTGCGAAGCATGCTTGCTTCCGGGGGGAGATCTACTGGTGGTGAGTCCACTTGTCTCCTACCATCATGTTTACCCCTTTATCTTTTTTTTTTTTTAAATATTTTATTTATTTGACAGAGTTAGAGAGAGAACACAAGTAAGCAGAGCGTCAGGGAGAGGGGGAGAGAGAGAAGCAGGCTCTCTGCGGAGCAGGGAGCCTGATGTGGGGGGCTCGATCCCAGGACCCTGGAATCATGACCCGAGCTGAAGGCACCTGCTTAACCAACTGAGCCACCTGGGCGCCCCCCCTTTATCTTTTGATCCCCGCAGATAACGTTCCATCTTCCTTAAAATGTTTTTTTTTTTTTTTTAAGATTTTATTTATTTATTTATTTGACACATAGAGAGAGATCGCAAGTAGGAAGAGAGGCAGGCAGAGAGAGATGGGGAAGCAGGCTCCCTGTGGAGCAGAGAGCCTGATGCGGGGCTTGATCCCAGGACCCTGAGATCATGACCTGAACCAAGGGCAGAGGCTTTAACCCACTGGGCCACCCAGGCAACCCCCATCTTCTTAAAAAAAAAAAAAAAAAAAAAAAAAAAAGCAGGTTCTAAAACAAGATTGCAAACATTCTTTTCAAATAACAGCAACACAAAGTTGAATGAGTTATCAACATTTAGAAATCAGGAGATTACCCATAGGAATCAGCATTTCTTGTATCTCTTGTAAAACAGGTACCTGGGGCAGCAGTGGGCCTGCATTTCTGCATGGCAGAACCCACTGGAGCCAGATGCATGGAGCCATGTTCACATGGAGGAGGTGTTCTTCTTCTTCTTCTTCTTCTTTTTTTTTTTTTTTGAAGATTTTATTTATTTATTTATTTGACAGGCAGAGATCACAAGCAGGCAGAGAGGCAGACAGAGAGAGGAGGAAGCAGGCTCCCCGCTGAGCAGACAGCCCAACGCTGGGCTCGATCCTAGGACCCTGAGATCATGACCTGAACCAAAGGCAGAGGCTTAACCCACTGAACCACCCAGGTGCCCTGGCAGGTGTTCTTCTTAATGTAGGCCAGCTTTACTCATGGACAGGACCTTCCCTGTCCTTGTAGACATTTGAATTAGCAATGTCTGATTTATACACAAGCAAGCTTCAACAATTTTAATTTTCTTCCTTGAGATTACAAGTTTTGTTTTTGTCTAGAAATGAGCCACAGCCAGGGAATGGAAATGGCCGGTGAAAATAAGTCAATGGACTTCCCGAGAACCACAACCTGAATACTTCCTACAGTAACTGGGTTCAGAGTTGCCCATGTCTGAAAGACTGACGGAATAGGCAGTACTAGGCAAGGAGGGTGTGTTTATTTCCATAGATACATGTCAAGGGGAGATGCTTTCCGGAGAAGGTCAGTACTGTTGGTCTTGACTGCCTGGAGCATTCTGTTAAGCTGGAACTATGTCTTTCAGGGAGACTGTATCCTGAACTGTATGGTAAAACATATGGTCACCTGGCTAGGAAGAAAGTTTCTGGGTAAGGAGAATGGAATGCTTTGGGACTTAGTTAAACCTTGTCCTCTCTTCAATTTCTTCTACCTGTAGGATTTCTTCTTCCAGAGTTCTTGCTTCCTTGTCTAAGACCATGGCCATCTTTCAGGTTCCAATTGGTTATAGAGAAACTGGTATTTGTTATTTTGGAAATATAATAAAAAAATATAAAAACCATGATAAGTGAAATATAATCTCTTTTTTGGTTTTTAATACCAAATAAGACAGATATTTTTCTATATATATTTGTGTTTCTCTTAAGTGTCCTATCTTCCCATGATTGCTATTCTCCTATGATTTATTTTATATGGTCTTTTTCCAGGAATCCTTCTATCCCATTGGGTTTTCCTTTCTTTCCTTCTTTTTTTTTTTTTTTCCTTCTTTGCTGCTATGTTTTCCTTTTATACTAGAATCTGTGTTTAATTTTCTAGCTCTCTGCTTTTATTCCTATTTTTCTTTTGTCAGCCTGGTCTCTTTTATTTTCTGTTATTGTTTCCTTTTCTCCCTCTTGGTGCTTTCTTGTGCTATTGTACATGGTCTGTTTATTTCTCTCTCAGTTTGTTTTTTTCTCTTACCATATATTTAGGCCTCCTGCATACAAACACACAAGCAAAAAACACAAAATGAACTCTTACTGGTTAATTGTAGAAATCTCCCTAATTTCTTTACAATAACCACACACCATAAATCATTTTTATATTCTAAATTGCCAAAATCCCATTATAACAAACTTTAGTCCCCCCCCACCCCGGCTCCCAGTTTTCTACAGAAAATTCAAATATTTTTCTTAATTTTTTTTAAAGAAATAAAGTTTTCTTCCATGTAGTAGCTGCTGGACTAGAAGTCATTATGTAGATTCTGGTGCCATTTTGGTCATTTTCTGGCTCTCTTACCTTAAAAAAGAGTGTCTCTGGATCTCAGTTTCTTATTTTCTCACAGCTAAGGGGGAAGAACTTCCTTGCTGCTCAAAGTCTGGTCTTTAGACCTGCCACATCAAAGTCAGCTGAGAGCTTGTTAGGTCAGGTCTTCCCCTCACCCTTCCAGACACAGAATCTACAGATTTTACAAGATCCCCGGGTGCTTTGCATGCTTATCTAAGCTTGAGAAGCACAAACTAGATGATCTCCAAGATTTTTTCCAGCTTTAATTTTGCTGAACGTAGCAAAAAACTTAATAAGTGAAAGTGAGTGAAAAACTAAAGTGAAAACTGCCTTGCTCATATGCCATGGTAAAATCATCCCAAAATCTTTGATAAAATGCCAGCAACTTTGGGTCCTCCCTTAGAACAACTAATTGAGATGCTCCAGGGATTGTATTTTTTTTCTCATATCCTAGTTAATTTTTAATGAGTGGACTGAGAAAGCACTCAGGTATACTATTTGAACTTTTACCTCCTTTTCTGATGCTATCAGCACTGCTTTCTTTGGATGTAAGGTGAATCATTACTGTGGAAAGAGAGGAAGTCAAAACTATTTTACCTACTTAAAACCACCAAAAATTATTCTGGGGAAGGATAAATGTGTAAAGAGATAATTATTGAAGGTGACTGTATGTATTTTTATTGCATTTTGGGAGCAAAAGCAAGGTTTAGTCCTTTTTTTGACTTAAGTATCACTCAGACCTCTGACAATGGGAGTGTTTGTGGTAACAAGAAGGAAGTAACCCCTGGCGAGTGATAGATATGACATCGCATCCTGAGAGTCCTGGGGAGTGGGGGGTGGATATTCTAGCGGGATGGTTTCATTTCATCACAACTTGGTGCTCATGTTGACTGGGTGAGCACATGCTATGATTGAGTTACCAAACATTAAGTTCCAATTTATTTTTAAGTATTTCAGGTTGTTGAACTGTAGCTGATTTAAGAAAAATTGAAACCAACAGAATTTTTTTCTAAAACTTCCATTATAGTATCTTTACTGTGAGGACTGGAGAAGGAATAGTAAGAGGAGAGTTTGTCACAAGAGTATATGATGTGACAATACCACTATGGGGAAATGCTTTCATGTTATAGTTTTTCAAGTCAGAGCTTAAGAAACTGTGTCTTTAAAGATTAACTTTGCTTTTTTTCTTAAGGTTAAATATTTTTCCTTCAGTCTTAATGAGAATACAATCAAATGATTACATTTTGGTGTGATTGAATTATTTGATTAAAATAAATAAAAAGTGTATTTTACTTAAACATTTTTAAATATATATTTTTTTTGCTTAGTACAGCACTTTCTTTCTCCGTTTCCATGTCCTGAATTATTTCTGCATCATTAAGTTTAGCTGAGGAGCCAAAAGTCTGTCATTGCAGGGGGTTTCTGGGGTGTCACATTGAAGAAGAGAGATATTTAGAATAAGATGTCACCTTGGTCTGTTACTTGAGTGTTAGTCCAAGAAGTTATGTGAGCAGAGAAACATCAATCTGGCTGGACATCTGTCTTTCCCACTGTGTAGCAGAATCCCTGTGCAGAATCTTTAGTTGGGGATGGGCCATGGCCTCATTTCATCAGGTGTGCAGAGAGTCTCTAGAAGTTATGTGAGTCTTTCTTCACACATTGCTCAAAATCACATGAAGACTCAAAAAATATGTCCTCCGAAATTATTCTAGCCCTGGTCAGCATTATGAAGTAGGAAACTTCCTCTCTAATTGCTGTCTTTCTCTCATTGAAACTTTTTTACTTATTGTTGGTACTATTTTTGTCCCTTGTGCTCCCATCTCTGCCCCACTCATAGCTGCTACCTATGTATGGTATCTTTGCAATAACTTCTTCAAGTCACTCTATTATGCATTTTTTTCCTGGATAAAGAAATCACTAAACTGATATATTTTTCTTATTAACAAGTTATCTTTTTTTTTTTTTTTTTTTTTGCAATGTTTGCTACATCCTCTCAGCTTTCTTAAGTCTTTTGTAAAAGGGAGGAAGTTGAAGTTGAAAATCTTCCTTTCAGGGTGCCTGGGTGGCTCAGTTGGTTAAGGAGCTGACTCTTGATTCTGGCTCAAGTTATGATTCGGGGTCCTGGGATGGAGACTGATGTTGGGCTCTGCACTCAGCCGGGAGTCTGCTTGAGGATTCTCTCTCCCTCTCTCTCTGCTCCTCCCCCTGCTTGTGCATATATACATGTGCACACGCTCTCTCTTTCAAATAAATAAATATTTAAAAGGAAAACTTCCCATCAAAAACTTGATTGGGACATTTTAGTATTGATATTTTGTTTGATTTTTGGAGAAAAAAAAATTCCCAGAATATTTCTTGAAGCTCACCACTCATCTTTAAAGAAAACAATCTGTATTCTAAAGCTGAAAAGAAGTGTCAGTTTTTCCCTTTCCTTAGAACTTTTCAAATAGGAAATGTCTTTTCCAGGGTTTCACTGGATACGATGAATGGGCGGTGGTATTGGGGGTAACTGAGTGATGAGTGGTACAGAAATATTGATTAAGCTTGGAAATCAAACCAATCAGAAATAGTCATTTTCCTTACTTTAGTCCTTTTGCATCTTTTAACTTCAATCATTTTGTATCTTTCTTACCTTTTTTTAAAAGGTTTTATTTATTTATTTATTTGACAGAGATTGACACAGAGAGATCACAAGTAGGCAGAGAGGCAGGCAGAGAGAGAGAGGAAGGGAACCAGGTTCCCTGCCTAGCAGAGAACGCGATGTGGGGCTTGATCCCAGGACTCTGGGATCATGACCTGAGCCAAAGGCAGAGGCTTTAACCCACTGAGCCTCCCAGGCGCCCCATACTCTTTTTTTTTTTTTTTAAGTTTCATTTATTTGTGAGAGAGAGAAAAAGAGAGAGAGAGAGAGAGCGAGCGTGCGTGCATAAGGTGGAGGCGCAGAAGGAGAGAATCCCCAAGCAGGCTCCCTGCCAATTTCCAAGCTGATTCCACAACGCATGAGATGATGACCTGAGCTGAAACCAAGGGTTGGACACTTAACCTACTGAGTTACCCAGGTGCTCCTCGTTCTTACTCCTTGAAACCATGATGTCAGATGAAAGTATTTTATGTGATGTTAAAATTTAGCTCCATAAAAAAAAAGCACAGATAATTCCATCTTACCTTTATCTTTATATATATTCATCTTAAAATATTTACATATTTTAACAGCAGGACTTCTCAAAAATTACTTTTTCATGAAATCTTTGTGGTTCTGAATTATTAGAACCTTCCACATTCATATTCATAGCTTTTGATTCAGCCTATATGTCGGCATGTAGCAAATATCGTTTGATCCACTGATTTGTGCAATAGAAATTACTCATAGGGCCTTTTTTTTTTTTTTTTTGGATGCTGTTGCTAAGTTGTGGTGTGACCACTTCAGCTAGAACATACTCCAGACTTATGAAAATTCTCATACCCTTGTTAGTACTGTGGAAATTTTAAAGAACAACAGAAGTAGGCTTGATGCTGGTTAGAATGTGATTTCTCCTGAGAGTATTTGGAATTTGCTATGGGGTAATGAAATCTCTACCCACTACTCCAGTTCAACAAGTTTCCCCACTGGCTGGTGGGATTTTCTCACTATTTCCAGATTGCAGAGGGAAATAGGAAATAATGGAACCAAAGCATGAAACTAAAGGCTTATCTTTTGTCTGGTTGTCAGATTCAGAATAATTGAGTTGCCTGAACTGTTAGCACCAGAGCTGGCAGAGAGGATGGACAGTCTTCTGACTCTGTATCTGAACAAGGAAGTTCTGCTCCAGTAAAAAGCCTATCGGGCACGTCAGGATGAGCTTTTCCCATGTTCAGAAGCTCCTTGCACTTGGGATAGAAAAGAAACGCTACTTAGCACTACCTAGTGCTATTGAAGACAGTGAAAACAGCAATACAGTCCCTCTACCCCCATCCATTCCACAGGGCCTAAGAGTCCCATCTTATAGTGCCCTTACTTCTAGTTAGTGTCATTGACAATGTGCAAAAAGATTGAGGAGCCAAATACTTTTTTGTTCATGGACTAATAGATTGGATTATTTTGCTCTTAGAAAGAGCTCTGTAGGAAGGGAACGAACACACACAGGAGAGGTATATTTTGCCTGTGGAGTGAAAGGGAGAGACCAAAACATGGGATGCTATCTGCCCTTTGTATGTAGTCAGAGCGGGGAATGGGCAGCCCGTGAGTACCCCAGAAGCCCGTTTTTAGAATGAGTGATTCCCAATCCTTTCTCTGCTCTGATACATCATGGAAGTATCATGTTCTTCACCTATGATAAGGACTTCCTTATGACACTTACAGAAGTGGTTCTGAGCTGGGGTATAATTGGGTGTCTGTCAGATTTTGGAAAAATCCTGTGTTAATGAAATAGATGAGTAATTGTGGGTATCATGAATATAAAGCAGTAACTTCTGAGACAAAGTTTGATTTTCTATGGTTTCATTAACATGGGGAATGGGTAGAGTGAATCAGTAGGTGTTTGTTGGTTTTGCTTCAGTCAGTCTTTAAATTAGTTTGTCCTGCTGGAGACAAAGGATCCTTCAGTGGCTTGACATGATATCCTTAGAAAGGATAGCGGTACCATAACTGTACACTTTTTCTAAACTTGTGCTTCAAATTGGTTTCTGATAAATGCAAGATCGGGGAAAATGCAGAACAAAGGAAGGATACAGGAGAGTTGAGGATACTAAGGTGGAAATAAATCTGTGCAGAAGAGAAGGGAGTTGATAAAATGTGAGCAGAGTCAGAGAAGCTAGCAGTAGGGAAGATGTATCTGATAAGCATGTGTGTAGTATGTAGATACACTGTGAGTTCTCACTAATTAGTACCTTCACTAATCTTTTTATTTTCAGTCTTCAAATATTTTTTATTGGAAGACCATGCATTGCCTTCCTTTATTCTATTTCAAATCACTGTACATTTACTTTTGTGAAAACACTGCCTGCATTGTCTAGTACAAAAAAAACCCCTAAAAATTGTTTCAGGAATGTAGAGAAATATCCAGCTTAAATAGTGAAAAAGTACACCATAATTACTGCTGTACTGCCATCATTTCTGCATTTCCCATGTTTCTTAAAAAATTATCTTGTCTGATAACATACAATATAAAGAGCAGTTATGAAAAACAGACATTTACATATACTTTAAAGTCTTATTGAGAATATCCTGATGGCATTGGATAACCAATCAGAGGCACAGCTGCAGTAGCAGGATATGCATATGCCTGTTGGTTCATACCATTGTGCATATTTGGAATGTCACTCCCATATTGCTGAGTGCTATCGTAACCATTCTGGTAAGTCCCTGTTGGATTACCAGTCTTAAAATTGGTCTGTATGCGAGCAGACACAAAATTACTTCCAAAGCTCCCATTGGTATAATTTGCAGCACTGTAAACAGTGCTGACATTCTGAGTTTTTGCCCCCAAATCTCTCTTAAGCAGACTAGAGTAACCTCTGTCATAATTTCCCCTGTCTCTAAAAGTATTAAATCCACCCCTTTTGTCCACAGAGTATATCTGTCCTGACAGTCATCCTTCATGCCTCCTCTACCCCTGGAATGACCTGAATTTGAATCTCTGTATTTGACCAACTGAAGCAGCTTGGGATTAATTGCTTGATTAGCTTCCCGAAGCACAGAGATAAGGTCTCTCACTTGCTTTATGTTATTAGGTGTAAAGAAAGTGTATGCTGTGCCTGTTTTGGTACTGTGAGCAGTTCTTCCAATTCGATGAATATAATCCTCTGAGGAGTAGGGGAGTCATAATTGATGACAAATTTCATATCTTCCACATCTAGCCCTCTGGAGGCCACATCTGTAGCAATCAGAATAGCAGCTTTTCCATGTTTGAATTCATTTAGAACCCAATCACCCTCCTGTTGACTCTTGTCACCATGGACACCCATGGTGGTCCACCCATCTCTCCTCATTTTTCTAGTAAGCTCATTACATCTTTTTTGGTTTCACCAAAACCAATGGTTTTATTCTCCTTCTCACTCATGATCTCTTCCATTAGATGAATAAGTTTTTTATCCTTTTCTACATCATGACATACATCCACAATCTGAACAATGTTGTGGTTTGCACTCAGTTCTAGTGCACCAATGTTTATATGAATGTAGTCTTTCAGGAAATCTTTAGCAAGCTGTCTTACTTCTTTTGGCCAAGTTGCACTCCACATTAGGGTTTGCCTATCAGGTCTAATCTGATCCACAGTCTTCCTTATTTGAGGTTCAAAGCCCATATCAAGCATTCTATCTGCTTCATCAAGGCAAGGTAGGTAGTTCTTCTCAGATTGGTTTTCCCACACTTTAAAAAGTCAATCAGTCTTCCAGGTGTTGCAATACAAATTTCCCACTTCTCTCCAAATCATGAATCTGTGGTCCTTTGGGAGCACCACCATAGATCCAAGTGGACTTCAATCGACACACTCTGTAGTATTCGGCAGCTACTTGCTGTACCTGTTGGGCCAGTTCCCGAGTTGGTGCCAGCACCAAGCAGATAGACCCATCACCTCTCTCTAGGAATGGCTGATGGTTGATGTGGATAATAGCAGGCAGCAAGTAAGACAATGTTTTCCCAGACCCAGTCTGTGTTATTCCAACCATATCCAATCCACTTAGAGCAACAGGCCATCCCTGAGCCTGAATAGCAGTGGGTTCAGTAAAATTCTGTCTTGCAATCACATCCATGACATTTGCAGAGAAGTTTGCTTTGTAAAAATTCAGAACTGGCTTTGGGCAGTTGTGACCTCTAACTGTAATTTCCTTATTTCTTCTGTATGTCTCCACCTCTTGTGCCGTTCACCTAACCAAATCAGGGTGTTCTTGATAAAAATTCTTCTCAAATTTGGGCAGCTCATCGAGATTCCACTTCTTTTTAACTAGTTTCTCCCCAGGGTTTCCAAATTTCTTTCCAGATAGGGGCCCTGCCCTACTTCCCCCAAACCGAGGTACACCAAACCCTCGATCCTGGCTGTGGTCTCTGTCACTCGACATGGCGTCAATGGTTGCGGTTGGTGGGGAACAAAGTGGAGAGAATCAGGTGCAACAAGTCGCTGCAGGTGGCTTTGGCAGTGGCAAAGCCTTGCGGGGGTGGCAGGGGCGGAGGGGCAGTGATGACAGGAGCTGGAGCTGCTCAACAAGAGACCCGTGGAAATGAATGAGTTTACCTTCACTAATCTTATGGTTGCCCAAATACCAATAGATATTTAATGAGCACCTAATATGTGCCAGGCATTATTCTGGGTGCTAAAGATACAGCAGTAAATAAAGTAACAGAATTCCTGCCTTCAAGGAGATCACAGTTTAGTAAAAGATTTTCCAGCTCTCATTAAGTTTGAAGTGCCTGTTTATGGTAAAGAAGTTTAAATGGGAGATGCTTTGGGTAAAACATATTATTTGTCTTGGCAAAACATTCTTGAGAAGAGGTTAGGACAGTGGGGAAAAAGAAAGCATTGAATTACATTCTATCCATTTCCACCTTTCTGTCCAGTCATAGATATAAACGACAGTTCTGGCCCCTTGTTCACCCTCACATAGCTCTCTGGAATTCTTTCCCATTCTCTGAACATGAGAGAATTGAGGAGGTTATTTGGAAAGTCATTGGTCTGAGGAGTTGTTCTGCTACAGTTACCAGAGAATTCTCAAATTTCATGTGCAGAGACTGCAAGGCATCAGGGGCAAACACACTATGAGGAGTCAATTGGTGACCAGACCCCACAGATGAGAAGCATATGGAAAGTCAAATTCATGACTTGGTTCTTTAAAAAGAATAGGTTGTGGATGGATTTTAAATCTGACTCTAAATACAAAGCTAGCATCAGTGGCTGTTTTCAGGAAAACCAAAGGAAGCCAGCATTCCCCAATGTGTTAGGGAGATTGTGTGGCCTCAAGGAATGAAGCAAGAAGTTCACTCTGTCTTCTTTCTCAAACACCCGCCTGGAGCCCAGCAGAATTCTGGCTGTGCATCTTGTCCTTGGTATGCTGCCAAAGGGATTAGCGTGTCACTGTGGACTCTTTCTCTGGCCCAGGAGAATACCAGGGAAAAATCAGAGCGAAGTTCTACCTGGGATTGGGTGAGTGGGTGAAATATTCTTTATCAACAGAGAGTGTGAGAAGCCCTGATGCACAACTCACCACTCAAAATGTGGTCCTGGCTAGTTGGGAACATGCAGGTCTCAGATCCCCACAACCACCTCAGAATCAGGAGATTAAATTCGGAGCACTGGCCTAGGTAATGCATTTTCCTGCCTCTCTTTCAGTACGCCTCACTCCCACTGTCTCTTGTTCCTCATAGGCTACCCTCAAGAATGGTGTTGGTGGGTCCTGTTTGAGGTAATAGGCCACAACACTCAGTTCTTTACTAAACTGGGACTCCAAACCCAGAAGAGTCTGAGTCACAAAGAACAAAGAAATGGTTTCATTTCACACTGATCTAGAGTCTTTGCTGGTTAAACCTCAGGAAGGCCACAAAAAAGCCCTTAGACATTTTAGGGTGTGAATTTTGAATCTGTATTTCCTGACATCTGTTTGGCTGGATGACCTTCAATTTACCAAAATATGGAAACTTCATTATGGCATTCTACCCATATAATGAGGAAAACGCTGGTGTTTGTCTCAACCCCAAGCCCCTAAAGCAATACTATCCCCAACCACACTTTCCTATATAGCATTTTACACAAAAACATAAACCAAGATATTGGTTCTCCGAAAGTTAATATAAATGAAGTTTCCTTCTTATAAAAGAGGAACAATATTCAGTCCCTTTGATTATCACAAATCTCTTGAGTAGGAGTCAAAACTTTTCAGTTAAGGTTTTATCCAGCCGAAGACATTTCCTCCTCTTCAGTGTATATCCTCACCTGTTGGTAGTTGGCCAAGTATACGAGTAGTGAGAACATTGTAAGAATTCATGGCGTATCTTATATACAGTCCTGCCCTTTTAGTTCTTTGTGGGTGAAAGGTAGAGCCACCCTGGCAACTTTCATGCTATAATTGTGTTTCTTGGGTTTTCAGAAGGATGCGAGAACAAGAGTGAATTGAGAAGCGTGAGAGTGAGAAACAGAGTGAATGAGCTGAATAAAGCCCCTGTGAGTCCCAACCACATCTCTTGGTGGTAGGGATGGGAGCACAGATCATTGATTCCTTGCAGAACATGGTCTCAAAAGGAGTCTGTTATGTGCAAGGATGATGCAGCTTTCTCGGGCTGGTTTCAAACTATACAATTGTGATATTCACATATACCTTCAGTCAATATATCAATATTTTATATCATTGACTACTTTTCCTGTTTCTGTCAACTTTACTGTCTCAAACTCTTTGTGGCAAGAATGAACCTATGTCTTCCACTCAAGAATAATTGATGCTTTTTTTTTTAGAAGTAGACCAAGGTAGAGAAGCACAAGACCTTGGTATGGCTTGGTCTATTTTGGGATTAGAGTTTTTAGAATCCTCTCTATTCTACTCCTACATACTTTTTTTTTGTTTGTTTTTGTTAACATAGGTTTGGTAAATTTCATGTGCACGTGTGGGCATTTTTTCATTCCTGAGTTTTTGGCTCAATGGAGAAGTCAGTTGAGGAGCCAAATTACCAAAGAGGCTTACCATTTTTGTCATAGGAGTTTGTTTATTTCGTAATTGGGGCCCAAAGAGAAAAAGCTTAGAAATGCCCTCAAAAAATCAGATTTAGCTGATTGCTAGTTTATGCAAATCAATTTGAAAACTTTGGATAAGCATTATTTAGACAATAAAGGCAACAAAACTCTATTCAGTTGTGTCTACTCTTATACCTGACTCCCAGACTGACTGCTTTCACAGATCCTTTCAATCCTTCCAGAAACCTGAGGAGTGAACATAATAAAAAAAGAATTTCACTTAGTTACCATCTGAAAACAAGAACAGCAATGTTCATGTTTTCGGATGGTAGCTAAGTGGTAACAGCGACTCATATATTTTTATTCAAGTAAATACCCCACAGACATCTTGTTGGCATATTTTATTCTGGGGGATTGTTAGAACTGAAATTGGCCTAATGACTTAGAGACATGACTTTTATATGTGTCTCTTGAATTGAAGTTTTGGTACTAAATGCCCTGAAATGATTTGACTATAGGTATTCATGAAAATTTGCTCCTTATTGCTAATCAGAAAGACAGTCTTGGTCTCCTTTCCTTCCCCTTTCCCAATCAGATTAACTGAGGAAACATTTTAAGAAGTATTTAGTTTTAGTTAGGAAATAACATTACTAAATAAGTTTTGCTAGGTGTTGTATAATCACTGAAAGGCCCAGTTCAGGAAGCAGGAATTAGCACCTCTACTTGAGTGAATTAAAAAAAAAATGGTACAAGGCCTTAAATAACTAGAAATGATGAGGTTTGGTTAAGCCCGTAGGCAGGAAAAGAGAGGTCTGGAGGGAGAGCAACCTTGAGTTGGCAAGCATCATGAACAATTGCTAGCCCAGGATAAGCATCTTTTTATCTTGGCCTAGTGAAGTTAAAATATCAGCACAATTCAATCTAATCTGCTTCCTTCACTCCTTCACTCCAAAGACCAAATAATTTATTCAAGAAAAAAAATCCATCTAGGCCAGCCATTATACATGGCTCTGCAGTTCTTGGAAGTAAACCAACTCAGCTTTGGAAAGAGAAAACTAATCCAACTGACCACTTGAGGGAGGTGGTGGGTTATCTTATTTGGAAAAAGGAACCCAGTTCATTTTTAATAATGTGCAATTTAAAGAACTTTGAAAATCTGTGACCTGTGGAGAAGAGATCACAAGAACCCAGACAATGGCCTTTTCTCTACTTGGATCCATTCTCTAATTTTCCTATTAAAATGAGAGGAATAAAATAGATTTATTAAACACTTGTTATGGTCTAGTTGATGGATCACTTTAAAAAGAAAGACGGGGTGAAGTATGGGTAGTTTATTTTCACAAATCAGTTTTAGTTTTTTCCTACGAAATAGATGAACGAGAAGCCCATTAAAATGGTTGTTACAATTCTTCTTTTTAATTGTTTACTTTATTAAGGTGACAATACCTGACACATTGATATATGAACAGTGTTCGCTTGCCTGACATGAACATAAATTATAACATGAGAATGTGATGATCCATCAACATTGCATTCACTCACCCAGATTAAATGTAGAATTTGGAAAGAAATCAAAATTAAAGTTACATTTACTTAAACTCCCAACAGCTGTTTCTTCTTGTTTAAGGGTGGCTGAAGAAAAGTTAGCTGAGATGAAGGGTAAAATAGGTCAATTCCAGCAAAACCATTGTACTTCATCAGAGCCAAGGGAAATTAAATCATTAAAGCCAACCCTAGCTGTAAACACCATCCGTTCACTGAATTTCTTTTTTCCCAGGTATGATAGGATATGCTTAAGTGTGGTTCATTGCTTATGGATTGAAGGGTGGCATTATAAAGTCAAACTTTTCAAATTATTATAGAAATAGAAATTTTAAATTAATATTTTATTTTTTGCTAAATTTAGTACCAATATATATACTCTAGAGTCAAATCGTATAAAATATATAACGAAAAACAGCAGTATTCTGCCTTACCACTTGTCATCTCCCAACTCTTGCAGCACAAACAAAGACACTTCCAGTTTGTTTAGCTATTTCTTTTGGCCTATCTCTCCAAATGTCTCAATAACCTGTTTATACTGTTCTTTCTTATATGTGTGGAGTAAGCCTCAGATACATTCTATTGATTCCACTTATAGGAGAAAGGAATCCAGCCCTAGCCACCATCCCCATACTACTTGCCATGTTATTACCTCATGCTCTAAATACAGTTCAGTCATCATTTTAATTTAACCTATGTTCCATGTTAACTTGATTATGATTAAATAAATGCTGTATACAGCTGAGCTTAGCAGGGTGATTTGATCTCTCTTTTTCCTAATGAAATTGTTTTCCTAAATGAAAAATTGCATGCTTTTTTTCATTAACTGATTTTTATTTTTTTATTTTTTTAAAGATTTTTTTTCATTTGAAAGAGAGAGAGTAAACATGTGAGTGGGAGGTGGTTACATAGGGAGGGGCAGAGGGAAAGAGAAACTTAAGCAGACTGTGCTGAGTATGGATCCCAATGTGGTGCTTGGTCTTAGGACCCTGAGATCAGGGCCTGAGTAGGTCAGGTGCTTGATAGACTAAGCTGCCCAGGCACCCCATCATTAGCTTATTTATATATACTTCGGACTGATTCATCCCTTAGATCTCAAAGAGCTACACAACGCCTCTCAATGCGTTCACATATAATGTCCCTAGTCCCTCACATCACAGATGCTTTTTTTTTTTTTTAATTTATTTGAGAGAGAGAGCACATGAGTTGGGGTGAGGGCCAGAGGGAGAGGGAGAAGCAGACTCCCTGCTGAGCAGGGAGCCCAACACTGGCTCAATCCAAGGACCCTGAGATCATGACCTGAGCTGAAGGAAGACAACCCACTGAGCAACCCAGACACCCTACCATAGGTGTTTCTTATGCCTACTACTCAATTCTTGTCCTGGGTCTTCCCTTCACTATCAAACTGGATTTTCTTTATCCTCTCCTGTCATTGCTTCTCTTTCCTCAATCACATGCCTTTCCTGGTTTATTCTCCCCCTTTTCTGGAGTTCATTCTCAAACTGTTCCCAAGGAAAGTTGAATGAGAGGAAAACATCTTTTTCTACCTTCATATTCCATTAAGGTTTGGCTTGGCACTTTGGATGGGAATTATTTTTCCTTGGATTTCTAAAGATGTAGTTCCATTAGTTTTTATCTTCCATTTTGTTGTTATGAAGTCCGATGCTATTTGAATTCCTAATCTTGCATATGGGATCTACTTTTCCCTCTGACAGCTTTTAGAATCTTTGCTTTATTTCTGGAGTTTTGAAATTTCACAAAGCATGATGTCATTTCTCCTCTCATTTATTTTATTGGAGAGTTAATGGGACTTTTCAATTTGGAAACGCATGCTTTTTGGGATTTTTCTTTCTTTCTTTTTTTTTTTTTTGTATATTAGTTACTTGATTATTTTTTCGCTTCATGTTTTCTGTTCTTTCTAGAACTCCCATTATTCAGATATGAAACCTGAATGGTTTCTCCCATTTTCCACATTCCTTTTACTAAAGCTATTTCCCCAATTTTTCTTTTTGTTTCATTTTCTGGATTATCTTTTCCACTTTTACCTTCCACCCCTTCTGTGGAATTATTGTTTATTTTTTGCTTTAAAATCTAAATTTCAAGAGTTCTTTTATGTCCTCAGATTACTCCATGTCCAAAAACAAACAAAAAACTCCAAAGCAAACCAAACCTAGATAGCATTCTTTTGTGTTTCACCAGATAACAAAACTTTCTTTTAGCTCTCTGAAGACATTTATTATAGTTTCTCTGAAGTTTTTGTGATGAACGCTGGGAGACACCACCCAGGTCCACCTTAAAGGAAAGGCGTGGTGCCCCCACTACTAGAGGTGCTATGGGCAGAGAATTGTGTATTGTCTCAGTTTCAGAGCACTGCCTTGACCGAAGATCCCCTCCTTTCTGGGATGACCCACATCCAGTGAGTGTTCTGTGTGGGACGTGTATTCTGGGCCATGTTGGCTCCACTGGGTCAACTCTGAGAGGTTCTAGCTGCAGAGACAGAGGCTGAGCCTACCAAGGGACAGCCCCTGCGGTTTGACTTCTCCCCATGCCCTTTCCTGCTTTTGTGCCATTTAAGGACACTTCCAAGTAAACTCCATCTGACAGTCTGCTTCCAGGGAAACAGAGCTGGGATTGTTCTTTTTTTTTTATGCAATTTATTTGTTTCTCCTGTTACCTTTCTTCTGTTTATTCCTTTTAGGCTTTGACTTCCATGCTAACGGTTTTTGATTCAAACTCATTTGAAAGAGAAATTGACTAGAAACTTAAGTATGTGTGCTACCTGTGTTCTTAGGGTCACCAGGTAGAAAAAATCAGGAAATTGCTCTTTCTTTGGTGTCCATACATCTTTTCTCTTGGCCCCAGGCAGTTTCCTCCTTTCTCCTGCTTGGAGAACATAAACCTGATCAGCCTCTTTCTGGGATCTAGCGGGAGAATTCTCTAGGGGTCCCACTGTTTGTAGAAACATTTTTACATAATAGTCTAGATTTTTAGTTTGGAATCTCAGCCCCAATTTCAACTCTGCTTGGCAAACCTACCAAACTTCTGTTTTGAACTCTATGGGGAATTCTTTTTACTTGTGTTCTCTACTAGGGTGTGGGAGGGGTAACCTCAGGGTGTGCGGAATTGGAAAGTGATTTGGGCCATGTTATCTTTTCCTTGTAAAAATTGTCACCCAGTTCCTTTGTTATCAGGCGCCCCACCCTTCAGAGGCACATCTCCAATACTTGCTTCCTTCTAGGGATCTGCAGTAGGAACTGTGCTGTGGCTTTGAATTGTGTTCTTGTGGGCTTCCTCCCTGCAAAGGCTTGGAGCAAAGTCACTTGCTCCTTCTCCTTTTACTTTTCATCTTTCAACATTTTGTTGGTATCATTCACCTGCTGTGGTCCGCTTTCATCCTCTTTGTTTATGTGCGTTCAGATCTCATTTTTATTTCTTTATTGTGATTTAAGTAAGGGAATGGGTATACACACGAGCTTTGCTTAAACTAATTTGAATCAGAGTACTCTTACTATACTGAATCAGTGGCATGTGGCAACGTTGATCC
The DNA here is from genome assembly GCF_964662115.1 of Mustela nivalis. Lineage (NCBI taxonomy): Eukaryota > Metazoa > Chordata > Mammalia > Carnivora > Mustelidae > Mustela > Mustela nivalis. Next base: position 73,698,283 of record NC_139024.1, on the reverse strand, counting down.
TGTCTTCTGTTTTAGAAACACATTCTTGTTGGCTTCCACGACAACACATTTGCCTGATTTCTTCCGACTTTGTGGGGCTGTTCAGTCTTACAGGCTGGATTTTAATCTCTTATTTCTCCAAAGAGTATAAAAAGAAACTCAAAATGACAGTTTAAAAAAAATTATGAGCTAATACCAGAACAGGAATCTTTAGATGACATAGCTGGAAGATGAAATTTCACACATCACAAAGAATAACTGTAAGACAATTCACAAACGAAAGCAAAACACATACATTTTTGAAGATATTTATTTAAGACTCAAGCAAGTGGGAAAGGGTTTAAAATTTCTCCTTTTCTGAAATATTATTGTGAATTGCAAATGCTTGAAAAACATGAACACATTTTAATTTACAAAGCCCTAATAATTAAGGAAGAAATTTTTAAAAAAATTAACAAATGGAGATTCATGCTTTTCTTGAGTTTCTTTTCAGTTTAGACTATTTCTGTGGATTATAGAACTTTGTCAAAACCATTTTCTGGGCAACAGCATTTTTGTAAACTCTGTAATAAATAAGAATCCATATGCTTGAATCACTAATAAAACTTTAAACCTGCTTTTTTCAAAAAAGACTATACTGTCTGGTAAAATGACTAAAGATAATTTGGAATAAACAAAATAGGAAAACTACAATTTTATAGAAAAACTTAAGTGATTATATTTCTTGATCATTGGCCTACGAAATCACATTTTCAGAAATAGTAAATTTGGTCATTTTAGATAATCTACACAGATTACCTATTGTGAATATGAATCAGAAATTTAAAATATACGTGAGTATATTTTATATTTTTCAAATTGGAATTTCTTCCAGAGAGCTAGGTATTATGCACAATTAGTAAATACTTTTTTCCTTAAAATCCAAAACACAGTATTTGTAGCCATTAACTAGGTGAACCTGGTATTGCTTTCACTCATTGGATAGTTTACCATGTTTACCAAGGAAGCATTCAGCAAGGAAAATTTAATATTAGTTATAAACAAAATATTTCTTAAAACTAGTTAAATCCTTGGATTGATTACTTTAGAGAACATAACAAATTTAGGCCAGAGTTACAACATAAAGAAGTAGGAATGATACATATGCTTCCAATACAATTGTAAAATGAATAGTTGACTATTTTTCTTCAGAAATTGTATATGCGTGCAGCAGTCTGAGCCTAAGACAGGTGCAGATGCTTCGGTTACTTGTCTACAAAGTTCTATGGCTTACGAGTCATGGGAATTGCTTGTCTTAATCTGACCGCTAAAGCTCTGTCCTATTGTCTTTTCATGTAATAGAAAATGGCTTTAATGACAAAGCCCAACTAATTATAAAACTTAATTTAATAGTTTAAAGCGCAAAGAGCATTCCCTAAGCAGTAAAATCTTTTGTTTGGGAAATTTTAAACAAATTATATTTTACTTTATGTTTTATTATTTACGTAATAAGTGTTTATAAGAACACAATTTTCTCAAGATTTAAACTGCTCATTGTTCCATAAATAGGACACACATTTAGAAAGATGAGTTTTTTTAAAAGAAATATTTTAGTGATTACCTCTGGCTCAAAACATGAAACTCGTTTAGTTCTTGATGTTTCTGGAATCTTGCCCTAGATTATTTTTCAAATCTTTTCTGTAAGGTTAATGATAGGAATGTTTTCAACTCCAGTTATAGCTTGGAATTACTAATTTGAATTTAGATTTTGTGTCTGGCTAAAATTTCCTTATGGCTTAATTACCAAACTAGTAGAAATATGTTGCCCAAATTCTTTATCTCCTTTTTGTTCAAAACATTCATAATCTCAAACCTTAGTATTTGGTAGTGTACATGATGACCTATAGTCTCATTTCTGTCCCTAGTTTTGAATTCTTCTGACGGTAAACTTTCTAAGTGTTTGTTGCTCAACTTCTTTGTGGCTCCTTCCAGTAAGGGAGAAATTTATGTCAATTTTAGGCATGTGGGGTTGTGCTTGGTTCATTACCAGCTATTTTCACCTTAATACAGATTCCTACCTATGAAAGTGTTTTGTGGGTTGGACCATGAAGCAAGGAGATTTAACTTTAAAAGGTTCAGGAATAGGAATGTAAATTGACCAATGTGAACTCTGACCTAAAAGAGAAGGGCACCATTGTTCCCATGGGTTTGTGATTATGTGGTTAATAGAAAAGATTGTCAGCCATGTTGGCCCTGGGGATGGGAATGGAGTGTTCCCCAAGACTGGGATTGACATTGGTGTCCTGTGAGTTGAGAGCGTCCTGGGATTAGGCCTGTTTGCAGAACTGAGGCACTGAGATGGCTTCCTGAGCCAAAGTGCTTACTACATGTCTTTTCTTCACTGATTCCTTTATTTTAATGACTTCTTGTCAACACTCTGAGGCAAGCAATATGATCTGCTAAAAATGTACCAAGTCATCCTGTCAGAAAACAGATACTTTAAGAGTGAACTCCTTGGGGTAAGGAGGGAAATTTAGAAGAAATTGTAGACAGTTTCTACTATCAGTGAATTTACAAACTGGTAGAGATAAGAGAAGAGACAACGGACTCATAAATAAAGCACATAAAACATGAAAACATTTGTAACTTTATAGAATGAAGTATTACATACTGACATAAACTCTAGAACTCATGCATTCATCAAAGCAGACTGAGGTTGAGAAAGTTTCTACAAAAGAGAGGAAAAGTGTGATTTTTCAGGTTTGGGGAAGAGTTTGAGGTGGGGCAGGGAGGAAAAAGTGTTCTTTAGAGGGGCAGGAGTATCCTGAGATGACCAAAGAGTGGAAGGGTAAGGAAGCTTATCTGTGCTCAAGAGACTTGCTTGGGCAGCCTTTCTTCTTATTTCCCTCCACTTTCTGGTGGTCTTATCTTTAAGAAAATTGGGGTCCTTCCTACCGCTCAAGGGGATCTGGCACAGAATTGTTTTGCCTTCATGTGGGCTAATGGGGTTTAATTGTTGAAGCCTCCAGCAATCTCTTTTGAATCACTTCTTGTCATCTTCCCCTGTGGGAAGATGAGAGTCTCTCCTGGCTTGAGCCCCCACCCCAACCAGGACTATGGCTCCCTGCTGAGGATTTAGGCTCTTTCTCTTGAGCACCTATGATGTGGCAATACTTTTCCTCCTGAGGTGAGATCTCTGCCTTCACTCCTGGTACAGGTGGGCAGACAGCTTTAAAAATTCATGCTTAGCGAAATAAGTCAAGCGGAGAAAGACAACTATCATATGATCTCCCTGATATGAGGAAGTGGTGATGCAACATGGGGGCTTAAGTGGGTATGAGAAGAATAAATGAAAGAAAATGGGATTGGGAGGGAGACAAACCATAAGTGACTCTTAATCTCACAAAACAAACTGAGGGTTGCTGGGGGGAGGGGGTTGGGGAAAAGGGGGTGGGATTATGGACATTGGGGAGGGTATGTGCTTTGGTGAGTGCTGTGAAGTGTGTAAACCTGGTGATTCACAGACCTGTACCCCTGGGGATAAAAATATATGTTTATAAAAAATAAAAAATTATAAAAAAAAAATTCACTCTTAGAAGAGTCATTATTAGGACTCTCAGGGCTCTGGGGCTGTCTTGATGACATGAACCAAATCATTGCCCGTGTCTTTAGACCCTCAGATCTCCTTTGTTGTTTGTAGTTTCTGCCTAGTCACTAGGTATCAGCCCAGCTGCACCTATTGAGAATGACTTTGTATATTCTGTAATTAAAAAGCCCAACTTCAAACACATTTTTAACTGGGGCTGTTGTACTCTGTACAAGTGACACTTTACCTACCCCCCAACAGGGAGGTGAGGTTGGTGTCACTAGGAAGCCTTAACAACAAAGGAATTCACACACCCCTCCCCCTCCCAACACTACTCCCCCTCACACTGCAGACTTCTTGAACTGATTTATGACATTTCCTAATATAGCAGGGGTAAGATGACTTATTTTGAAAATAGAATTAAAACTTTCCCTTTTTAGGAGCAAGCACCACTTTGGCAACACCATCAGCCCCAAGCACATTAGTCCTTATGGTCAAAACATTAACAGGGTGCTTTGTTAACAAAATGATCAGGTCATGATAAGGCCAACAAAGGAACTGTAAGACTTTATGAGCTGAGTCTTTCCAAATAGGGCTCCAAGTCAAAAGTACTGAGAGTAAAAACTTTCTCCTGTAAACAACGCCTGAGCCAGCTGGGGTAAGAGTTTTCATGAGTAGGCAGAGGTGTCAGGGTGTTGTGTTGACGCAAACGAGCCACCTCATGAAAAGTAGGAAACAAGGGATAGGTCCACAAAGTATGCAGCTCTCTGAGATCTATGAGTAAAAGATCTGAGATAGGCTCATTAATTAGCCTTCTTGGGTAACATAGGAGAGTGGGGAGCCCTTTAAAGAGGTCCCAGGGAGTGCTAAGTGCTGGGGAAGTTTACTGCCATGCTCATAAACAATGGCACTAGACAGGGAATTGAAATGAGGTCCTGTGGGCTACAGACCACCTGCTCTGTGCACTCATCTCTGTGAAACCTTCCCTGCCCCTAAACACTCATTACTTTCCTACTCTAGCATCTCCGGGTTTTAAACAAGAACTCTAGATTAATTCTTAGTCTTTACATGGTGCTTTGTCTTTTAATGAGAGGGAGAGAGTGACAGTGAGAAGATAGGGAGATGGTGGGGTGGGTGGGGACTGATCCCAATAAGCTGGGAGAGAGACATCTGTAGTTCTCAGTGCAAATCCTGGCTCTGACTGGGATCTTGTTAGATAATCATGAAACCTCTCTAGGGCCCTGTTTTGCCATCTGTAAAATGAGGACACAATGAGATGTTACTTTGTTTTTAAAAATCACTTGTAACCTCTTATATTTGCTAGTGCCCTAACACATCTCATTTGGCTTTATAATAGTCTTTGAAGTAGGCATAATAGAAAACATTCTCTCTGCCTTAAAAAGGAGGAATAGGGGATTCAGAGCCGTCAAGTAATTAGCTTATGAACCACAGCAAACATGTGGCACAAACTGGGGCAAGAACCCAGGTCTTTTGATTTCTAGTTCTTTCTACACATCTCAAAAATTGTAATTTAAATAGTCTAGATTTCCTCTTTGAATGAAGTACTTGAAGGCAAGGAGAGCATTCTATGTATCTAGTATGTAACTATTCTGTATCTGGCTGGAATTCACCACAGCGTAATAAATATTAGTCACTGAAGCTTTTAGGAGCTTAGGTGACAATGTTCTCACTTTGAAGTCGAGTATAATACTGATAATAGTTAGAAATTTTTGAACTGATACACTGTGCTACATAACAATATGTACATTATCTCATTTATTGTTTCTCATGTTGAAGGTGAAGACCCGGAAGCTCAATGGCAAGTCACACAACCAATATCGTAGAGATGGGATACAGACTTCAGGCTGCCTGTTTCCTGGGGTTTCAGTCATTCATCTCTCTGACCTTTCTTTCTCTATGTATCTTATTCTCAGTGCTTCCTCCAGGTGAGAATTCATACCCTTTTTGACCCACTGAATTGGAAAATAGCCGAGAAAGTTTATAGGCCCAGTAGGTGTTGGGGGAGGATTTCTGTGGGACTTGTGGGTTCTAAGAGTGGGAGAGAATTGTTCCTGGATCTTTGGTAGAGTTGCTGTGGAGAACTGAGAGGAGGCATAGTAGGTAGGGAAAGTAGAGCTACAGGGAGCCTCAGAAAGCACTCCCTTGCCTCAAAGCAGGACACAGGGATAGTAGCTAATCAGGGATCAAGGACAAAGGAGTGATGGACATTCCAGTGGCAATCTGTGAGGACAGATGTTAGAGAGCTGGGCCCCTCCCTCACTCCCTGATGAGGTGGCATGAGAACACACCCTGTGGCACAGTTCTGGGGGTGGGAAGTGACCTCCTGGAAGTTTGAGGTTTACTTGTATGTTCATCCTGGTGGAACTGGGGCTTAGAGTCAGAGAATAATTTAAGATATAGAAATGAAAAATTTTGATTTCTAGCATATTTGTTATGATAGATGAAGATAAATATTTTCTACAGAAGATTTCACAGTACTTCATGTGGACATAAATGGTGGAGAAATTGCATCACTGTTCAGTGACCTATACTTTAGGCATCTGCACTTAAAAGAACACATGCCACAGGATTCAATACGATATTGATGTTGTTGCTATCAATTCGCATCTGTCCTTTGAAATTAATGTTGTAACTTTGATTTTTACTGGTTTATTATTTCATTTAACTTAATATTAGTTGTAATGTTATTTGGCTCTATATTTTCATGAATTCTAAAATACTTACAACTGCTTTATGTTTACACATATTTAAACAACATTAAGTATATTCAATATCAACATGAGTCCCTGAAATTATTTCCTTCTTCATGGCTCACTGAAATTTGAGGAACAATGTTATAATTCAAAGGAACGATTCTAATTATAGTTGTTGTAGTTCAAAAAGTAGGAGAAAATGGGGTAGGTCAGTAGGAGAGGTATTTTGGGGGTTCTCTATTCAAAATGTTATGCAGATAGCTTAGATTTGTGCTGAAATATTTATTTGGTAATGAAGATTTACCTCTAAGTGAAGAGTAAAGTCACTGAAGCCCAGAAATAGACTTGCACATATACCATCAATTGCTGATCCTTCAGACACCCAGTCAGTGGGGAATTCATCAGGCAAAGGAAAGTCTGTTCACCAAATGGTGATAGAACAATTGGTTATTTATATGGAAAATGTGAACTTCAACTTTTACCTCATATTATAAATAAAAACGAGTAAGAGATGGATCATAGAATACATGTAAAAGTTAGAACCATGAATCACCTAGAAGAAAACATAGGAGAATGTCTTTGCAGCCTTGAGATAATCAAAGATTTCTTATGACACAAAAAGCACAAATTATGAAAGAAAAAAATTTCTAAAATACACTTCTTCAAAATTAAGTCTGTTTAACTCAAGACACCACCACCAAAAAAAAAAAAAAAAAAAAAAAAAAAAAAAAAAAAAGAAAGAAAGAAAGAAAAAAAGAAAAAATGAAGAAGTAAGCCACAGACCAGCAGAAAGTATTCACAATTCATATATCTGACAATGGACTCACATGCAGTATAGATGAAGATTTCCTATAAATTGAAATGAGAAGTCTACTCAATAGAAAATGGGCAAAAGCCTTGAACAAGCACTTCACAAAAGAAGATATAAAAATGACCAATAAACATATAAAAGGGGCTTAAAATTGTTAGTAATTAGAAAATTTAACTTAAAACCATGATGAAAAATCATTTAACACCCACTAGTATGGATAAAATAAAAAAGTTTGGCATTTCCCAAATTATAAATTGGTAACAATGTGGAGCAACTGCTACTATTGTGATACTAGTTTAAATTTCTGTTCATGTTAAATTCTGTTCAAATGATTTGATTTTGGATAAAATTTAATCTAGAAAATGTTTACTCATTCATGTGCTTATCTAGCAATGATATATTTAGAGTTCACAATGATTAAAACAAAATTCTTGCCTTCAAGGAGCACAGAGGTGGTTTATGAACTGAGGCCTTATGAAGTTATCCACCGCATAGGTAGAGTTTTTACCATTTTTCCTTGATCTCCAAACACATGTGTTATCTTACCAACAATTTCAAAATGAGTCTGACAACTTCAACTTAATTGATCTTCTCACCAAGGGGTTTCTTGGAATCAATGCTACTTTTATAGTTGAGGAAAGGCATTAAATAACTCTAGCTCTTATATTTAAATCAGGTAGCTGTTCTCTCTCATTAACTTGAAATGTGGAAAATAAAAGAGTAAAGTCAACCACTTCTCTATTTCTGTGTGATTAAGGAAAGAAAGTCATAGGAGTTGTAAACCCTGACATTTTACTTATTTACTTGTTTAGAGAGCTTTTGAGAGCCTAAAGATTGAAAAGGTGATTTGGTGAAGGAGTTAAGAAATACTGTGGGATCAGACGGAGTTCAGCTTAGTTGAATGCAATCAGGTGAACGCAGGCTGGTTTGCTCACCCTTACCTTCTATGGGTCCCAATTACCTTTTGTATAATGATAGGCAGTGGTGCAGATTTAATTAGGTTTCATATGGAAGGTGCTCAGGGCATGTTTTACATATGGTAAGTACTCACTAAATTGCAAATCTTATTAACTAAAGTTGCTTTCTCATTAGTATTAGAGTCTTAGGTAAGGCCAACTGAGCAGGACACTTAACAGTTGAGGCAGTTTGTTGAGTACTTAGAGGTTGGTAGCCTGTCAGAGGCACATTCACTACTAAAACAGAAGTAAATTCCCAGGAAAAACTTGTGCCTCTCAATTAATGTTCAAAGCTTATTAGTTAAAGAAAACTAAGTCTCTCAATTTTACCAGAATGAGAAATGAATAAAGCCTCTTGGAATATTAAGTGTGCCTATGGAAATTGATACAGTCCCAGAAAACCAGATGATACTTCTCCGAATATAGTAATTTTATTTTTGATGATTATAATATATTATTTATCAGATGATTTTCTCTCTTGGCATTTTCTCTACCAAAAAGAAAAAGTCACACAGAGTTGGCCAATTCCATCTCATTCACTCAGGTATTTTTTTTCTGCAAGGCCACAGATGGACATTTAAGGACTGACTAAACAAAACCATAAATGTTCACCTAGGGACACATTGTACTAGGAAGTGGTGTGAGTGGCTTTGGATTTGTATGCACAGCAGCTCTGGTTCTGTTAGTCTATTACTGGCTTTATTGTGGCTTTTTCATCACGTAAACAAATGACTTCATGTTTTTGAGATTCGGCTGCTTTATCTTTACAATTACAGACATCCTACAGGAGTATGGGAAGGAACGTGAGGATTGGATTTTTTCCTGAGATGTAAGTTAGCCTCTTGAAAAGAGAGAGGCCTGAAAAGGGAGACTTTGCCAAGGAAGAAGCCTCTATGAGCCAGAGAAGGAAAGGGTGTAGAGAGGAAGGCTGCCTGTCATTTAAGAAATGTGCCAGGAAGCAAGAACGGACATTCTGGAGCTTCGTGGTCTGCCCATGTGTGTCATTCCTGGCCTTCATTCACTCACTGAACAAGCAGAGTTTGGGAACTTTACCAAGTTCAAGGCACTTTGCTAGACACTGAACATATAAACATGTAAGACTTGGTCCTTTAAGAAGCTCATAACGTACTGGGGATGCCAACCAATACTCTTACAATACAATGGGATAAGTGCGATGGAAACATTAGGGCATGGGCAGTTCTTAAATTAACTTAGGTAGTAAAGATAGGCTCTTTAATCCTTCAAAGAAAGGAACTTCTTAGTACAGAATGAGGTGGCCATGGCAGAGGAAGGAACACAACATAAGAGGAATAAGCGTGTAAAGAAGTAGGTTACTTGAGGATGACTGATTTGGAGTGCCTCATACGTGGTAAAACTGACCAGCAGGCAAAACCCATGGCTACTCAGCTAAATCAGTCTGCAGCTCTGGTGAGGACCGATGTCTCTTTCTCAGAGCTTTGTAGTGTGTGTGTGTGTGTGTGTGTGTGTGTGTGTGTGTGTAATTTTGTAGGAAAAGAAAATTGGAGAAATAACCATGAAAAATGTTTCTCTGCCAACATTTCCCATTCAAAGACTTTGGGAAGCACATCAAATAGGCAATGAAGTTTTTTGAGAAAGATGTCCTTAATTTTGAATGTAATTTGAAAGTCATTGGAACAATGAAGAATGTCAGCGCTCGCTGCTATGATATTTACCAGGAAAAGAAGAAATCAGAAATTACTGGTTTTGAATACAAAAAGTCTGAGTGGAGCTTAAGTAGAATGTCCCTGAAATGGAACATTTATAATATAGACTTTTCATTGTGTTTGATTTTATGTCCATATACGCTCACAAAGACATATTTGTGTTTTCTTTTTAATTTTCCTTTATCAGTATGATTAAGGATACTGCAGATCCCTAAAGAAGATGATGGTGAAACCACTAGATAACCTTTGTCAATTTTGTAGGCAAAGTGTATTTCTTTAAAAAAATAAATCCATGAACATTCTCTGGCTTTAGTTATTCAAATGTTTCCCGATAAAATTTTCCAGAAAATCAAAAAATGATTACTTAATCGTTTCCCTGAGCTAAGAAAAAGGAGGCCCCAGGTATCTGCATCAGGTCCTGAGGTTTCTATTCTTTGTATGGCTCATAGATGTGAAACTGATTTTAGTTTGCCTGTGGTTCTCATCATTGACTCTTCGGTTTTCGTTTTGTGACTGGGCAGGATTGGGGTAGTTCTGGTAGGGTGGCATACTAGATAGATTTACAAGATAAGTTCATGTAGAGTACTTTATCATATAATAATCTGAAATTCCCACTGGCCTCTCAAAAGATTCATTATTTATTTTTACTGTTTGGTATTCATGGATACCTTTTATGATTATCGTTAATGGGATATAGACAACTGTATTATGTTTTTACTGATTGCACAACACTGTTTATTTTATTTTATTTTTTTGACATCTTAATTTTATTTTTTTCAGTGTTCCAAGATTCATTGTTCATGCACCACACCCAGTGCTCCATGCAATATGTGCCCTCCTGAATACCCACCACCAGACTCACCCATCCCTCCATCCCCCCCTCCTCCAACTCTTTCTGAGTTTGTTTCTCAGAGTCCACAGTCTCTCCTGCTTCGTCTCCCTCTCCGACTTACCCCAATTCACTTTTTCTTTCCTTCTCCTAATGTTCTCCATGTTATTCCTTATGCTCACAAGTAAGTGAAACCCTATGATAATTGATTTTCTCTGCTTGACTTATGTCACTCAGCATAATGTCCTCCAGTACCATTCACGTTGATACAAAAATTGGGTATTCATCCTTTCTGATGGAGGCATAATATTCCATTGTGTATATGGACCACATCTTTTTTATCCAATCGTCTGTTGAAGGGCGTCTTGGCTCTTTCCATAGTTTGGCGACTGTGGCCATTGCTGCTATGAACATTGGGGTGCATATGGCCTTTTTCACTACATTTGTATCTTTGGGGTAAATACCCAGTAAGCACTTTATCTTTTAAATCACTTTTGTTAAAGGTTCCCGCATATGGAAGAGCTTGTGTGGTAGCTGACATCCTATTGAATCCCATCTGTATTTCTATAGTGCTCATCCACTCAGGACTATATTATTTCAAGTGCTTCTTGTAGAGTTGCTCATTGGTGTCTTCTCTGGGTCAGGCTTTTGCATTAGTTCATTGGAGGCCATAGTCTCTAAACCTTAGAAGGTTTTCCTCAAGTAGTTTTTATTGTTCTATTTTATCAAGGAGTAAAACTACATTCTTGGAGAGATTAGGAGAATAGTTCAAGGTCATAAGTGATACAGCCTGGTGCCAAAACCTGGTGCACCTAGTCATTAAATCACTTTTGCTTAGTGTACCACATTGCCTGTGTATATCTAATATCCTAGCATGGTTGAGGCCGTGTGTTGTAGCATTTAAGAGACATGAACAGTGCCTGGGTTCCAATCTCAATTCTGATGCAGACCTGCTGCATGATCTTAGGAGTCATTTAACCTCTTCTTACCTTCCTTCTGTCTTTATTTCAAGATTTTATTTATGTATTTGAGAGAGAGAGAGAAAGAGAGGGTGGGGGAAGAAACACAGGGAGAAGGACAAGCAGATTCTGTGCTGAGTGAGAGAGCCTGGTGCAGGGCTGGATCTCAGGACCCTGATGAGATCATGACCTGAGCTGAAATCAAGAGTCAGATGCTTAACCGACTGAGCTACCCAGGCACCCCTAACCTTTCCTTTGCTTCAGTTTCATCACCTCAGGGTTTGGGGTGGGGGTGGGGGATCGAATGAGTTTATGTACCTAAACTATGGTGCTTGGCAAAATGAGTTTATGTACCTAAACTTGGTGCTTGCACTTTGTAAAGGATAGCTGGGTTTTTTGTTTGTTTGTTTGTTTTTATGGTATTTTTCTTTTTTTATTGTCTGTTTGCTTTGATGCCTAATATTAAGGACTTTTTTCCCAGGCAGTGGAAACATTAGGACTCAAACCTTCCCTAGCTCTTTATATCGAGTGGTAACTCTCTCCTTTGTGCTTCTTGCCATTTCACTGATGGTACAGATCACTGATCATTTGTATGGCAATTATTTCTACGTACATTTGGTTACTCTTTTTTTTTTTTTAAAGATTTTATTTATTTATTTGACAGAGAGAGATCACAAGAAGGCAGAGAAGCAAGCAGAGAGAAAGAGAGAGAGAGGAGGAAGCAGGCTCCCTGCTGAGTAGAGAGCCTGATGCGGGACTGGATCCCAGGACCCTGAGATCATGACCTGAGCCAAAGGCAGCGGTTTAACCCATTGAGCCACCCAGGTGCCCCGGCTACTCTTGCACACTCACTGAGACCTTACCTTATGCATTTCAAGCCCTACTATTCACTGATTCACAGATACATTAACAGAATTAACAGATTGTACAGATTTGAGAACCTAAGATGGACAACCAAACTTTGGAATACGCTCCAGACAACTTTAAAAATTCACTTATTTGTTATTTCTCTGGACTTATTTAGACCTGAATGTTGATTGGGTTGTGGACTGTGTGACTTTTCACAGTTGTTTCCAGCTCTGTGAATCAATATTAACAAAGCTGTTTGTTTTCCTTATAAAAGATAGGTGTATACTTTGTACCAGGTCTGCAAAAACTTACTTACTGGAGTGTTTGATCACAGGCATAGGGCAGTGACCCTAATTTACCTGTTCACTTGTGATATTTAAAAACTCTTAGTGAAAGCTAATTATCTCATAATTTATTCAAGCTACACACAACCTCATTAGGCTTCTGGAAAATCTCTTTCTCCCTTAAAAGTTCATGTTTTTATTTTTAATAGAAACAAGTTTCTTTGAATGGTTAGTAAAAATTTATTTAAATCATGATGAAGGGAGGGGAAAAGAATATAAATATCATCTTCTTTTGTCCTGTTAAAATGGTCACACATAAATTGCTGTTTTGCTTATATTCACATATTGTCATGATAATGTCATGTATCAAGTATTTTGGCAATTTTTTTTATCATCTTTTGTTTCTTATTACTAATTTTAAGAAAAAAATTAAGAGAAATAAGCACAAGGAAGAATGTAAAAGCCACTCACAGATGTAAACCTGGTGTTTTTCCTTCTAAGCCTTAGAAATGTATATTTCTGGAGACACTGTTGATTTTTTGTCCAGTGTTCATCCCCAGTTGTCTTTATTCTTCCTTCAGAATCTCAAGTACGTTAAGATGCTTCCCCCACTTCCATGGTCATTATTTTGGAGGGAGGGACTGACACTATCATCAGCCCCACTAGCAAATCTTGAGTCATCTATGCCAGGCATGGTTGTTTCCCCTGCTGGTGATTGGCTTAGACATGCAATGGAACCCTGACGAAGGAGACACTAAAGGGAGTTGTTTGAAACCTCAAAGAAAGGGTTGCCTTTGCTAAGAGAGACACACAGGAAGAGATGGCTTTCTTTTTGGAACATTCTCTCTGTGTGGCCTGTAAGTATAGTTCTCATCTTGCAGCCAAGGGTGGGGGGACTGGAGGGTTATTGGGGGGGGGGATGCTAACTTGAGAGCAGAAAGGTAGAAATAACTTGAATCTTTGATGACATTATTAGGTTGCTGAATTAACCAACCTAGACAAAGTTTATCTTTGCTCTTTTTGCCCAGTGGGATAAATTATCTGATTATTTAAACCAGTGGTTTTCAGACTAATTGCCAGTAGCCTGAAGAATCATGGGCTTTGCATGGGGTAAATAGGCAAGGCTAGCTTTAAAGAAATCAATTTCTGAGTTTTCAGCTTCTCTGAATACAATTTCCTAAAACTGATTGGCCTTTAAAACCCACATGAAAGGGGCACCTGGGTGGCTCAGTGGGTTAAGCCGCTGCCTTCGGCTCAGGTCATGAGGCTCGGGGTCCCGGGATCAAGTCCCGCATTGGGCTCTCTGCTCAGCAGAGAGCCTGCTTCCTCCTCTCTCTCTCTCTGCCTGCCTCTCTGCCTACTTGTGATTTCTCTCTGCCAAATAAATAAATAAAAAATCTTAAAAAAAAAAAAAACCCACATGAAATGACAATGGTGTGGTGGTTCTCCTTTCCCCCTTCTTTTTTTCCCTCTCTTTTCTCCTCTCCTCTCTTCTCCTTTTCTTCTTCCTTTCTTTCTTGGGCTTTATTTAGTTGAGACTGAGAGAGGGGGAGAACAAGAATGAGGTTGGGGGGAAGGGCAGAGGCAGAGGGAGAAGCAGACTCCCAGCTGATCAGGGAGCCCTAGGCGGGTCTCAATCCCAGGGCCCGGGGATCACCACCTGAGCCAAAGGCATGCTTAACTGACTGAGCCACCCAAGTGCCCCATCTACCTCCTCTTTTAAAAATCACTTTATTTTCTCTTGGCCAAGGAGTGATTTACCACTCACATCAGTTCCAAATATTACCAATATTTGATTCATTGCTTAAGGTGTAATCAAGAAGCCTCCTTTAATTGCACCAAAACCAAGCTCTCATTTATCTATCTTAGAACTACATTTACAATAAAATTTTACTTTTTTATGTTTAATAATGATCAAATTTTATAACAATTTAAAATTTTATGATATTTTGGTTAATTAATTATGTAGTAATAATATTTGACTTAAAACTCAACTAGAAGATATTTTGATTACTTAGAGCTGTTTTGTGGTAACAGATAATTAATTTTAAAATTTAAAATGTTTAATATATATTTGTTGCCAAGAAGTATGACAGAAGATCAGTAAAAGATTTTCAAGCATAAAAGTATTACATTCATTACAATAGCTGTGAAGGAGGCATAATAGAAATATAAATTCAAGGGAGAAAAGAACAATTATTAAGAAAGAACTTGTTAATGAAGCTTTAAAATGGATGACTGTGGCTATAAAATTATCTATGTCTATATATTATAAAGTATGAAAGTATTATAAATACTTTATTAATAAAAAGTATTAAAGTATTATAAAGTATTAAAATTCCACTGCATATAGTCAAAATTGGAGCAAAATTTTAAAAAATAATGTAAATATTTATAATATTCTATTATCTACTTTTTTCTTTGTTTTTTCTATTATTTACTTTGAAACTGGCAATAAAAATGTTAAATGTCAACTTAAAAACGTGAGAGGATACATAATTTTTCGAATTATTTTATGGAATATACTAGCCAAAAATTTTGACATTTACCATATAAACTATGTTGAATTGTGCATCTATCATTCAATCAATATCTGTTAACATCACATCTATTTAATTTGACACACCTTAAAATTGGATGATCCTGGCCACCGTTCTCTGTAGTCACTTGAATTTCTACCCCCACTGTTCTACCTGGCCAGGTATTGCTCCAATGTCCACTTACAAGTTCCAGCATTTGTGGACATCTCTACTTAGTTGTTTTGCTTTGTCTTTTTGGATTTATGTCTTAGAAAAAAGCTTCATTGTAAGTTGAATGGGATTTCACTTTGGAACAAAGATAAATGAATTTCTCAGACTGCTATATTTCATTCAGAGTTGGCAAACTGTTTCCTAATTTATATTTTTTTACTTAATCATGAAATAGGAACATTTTCCATAGTGTTGCATGTCTTTGTTTACCACACATTTTAAAGGCTACATAATATTTCCCGTTATGGAAGGTTAACAGTACAATTTCTAGTGCCCAATCCCTAAGATTTCTGTAAGTTCCTCAGATTTTCTTTTAGGTACTATTTTCACTATATTAAACAAAGCAGACCTGCTTCTGGTTGTTTCCTTCCACATAAATCAGCCTTATTATATTACTGAGAAGTTCATTTATGAGATAGGGATGTGGATAAAACCACAGATTCTCGGGTTTTTCTTACTTGGACTTCTTTCCTCTGAATGTCGTATCCCATCACTTTTGTGTGATTAGAGGTATCCCAGTCCTGCTCCACAGCTGCCCTCAGCTGTCCCAAGGTGAAAGCTCATAAAATCCAGGAGGCAATGAAGGACCAAAGAAAACATGAACACAAAGGACATATACCAGTCTAACAAAAGGGCCTCTCTTAACAAGTAGACCCTTTCTTATCCAGGTGAGAAGAAATAATAAAAGCTCCTTATCAGTCAACTTGATCTGGAGTGGAGAAGAATGAATGCAGTCTTTGAAACAACTTAATAAGGCAGAATCGACTTGGTGGGAACATTTTAGACATAGCTCACATTCTACTCTTAACCTTTCAGGACACAGTCACTGCCCTCTGTCAATTACTGCCATCTCTTCATTGACAAGCCTGATGGGTTATAAGTACAAGAATCTTCCAGATGCATGGCAGAGGAAAAAAATAGACCTCTGACACAGGAGTGGTGCTTCTGGTGGCAGGAACTTAGGGTCAGAAAAGGAGGAAACCATTGTAGGGAAAGAACAAGGCTGAGACTGCTTTCGGTCAAAAGAAATTGGTCAGTGTCTCTGTTCTTACTGTGATCGTATATGCAAGGATATTCCTCTTTTTTGAGGAAATTTTTAATGGGTCTTCATGAAAGCTAAGAGAAAGTTTGATTTTTCTACTGTTCTCTATTTCGGTATCTTGTTTTCAGATAAATCGGCTGATGGATTCCCACCTGAGCCTGATTCTGATCTCAGTAACACAAAGCCTGAATTCTTTGTGTTCACTACGTTTATTCTCTTTCCATGAGCCAAGGCTGTAAATCCTACAGTGAAGCATGCATAAACACAAACTGGGCAGGATTAGACCACACTATTTAGTTAATCTCAGTGTACAAAACCCCTTCTTTCTTTGTCTGACAGGCTGCCACAGAAATTCAGCAAATGCAATTTGCAAACCAAACGTGAGACCTTTCTGCATTATGGGTAGAGATATGGTGGGAAAAAAAAAAAAAAAAAGAACGAACTCCTGGCTTTTGTAAGCTGTTTTTCTTTGAGAAGCCCTTAGGGACATTTTTCCAGGGTGAAAGATCTCTACAGTTAATGCTTCAAATCATCATCATGAAGGAGAAGAACACAACAGCATTTCCTTCCAAAATTTAAGTGCCGCGACCTCCGAGAATCTTGATGTGTGTAGTTAAAACTACTCAGAAAGGAGCCTCTCCCTGACCTCCACCCTCCAGCTCACTCACCATCCTCATGTTTAAAACGTTTGTGCTTTTGGATCCAGTGGCAATAATACTAGTAGGACTTTAAAGTACTTTGAGTTCCAGGAGGAGAAACGAAGGATGGCTTTCTATAGCAAGTTCGCACAACTGGACATCCATTAAATAATTGGTGTGCAGCTGGGAACAAAAATGGCTTCACAGCGTTTCAAAAACAGATGTGAGCACAGAGTCAGCAAAGGACTTGAAGGCTGAGCACTTCAAATATGCTGTCGCAGTACCTGATGTCACGAGGACCTGCCGTCTAGGAAAGCCACTGTGGGGGAAGCATCCATGTGTCTATGTGGGATGACACACTTTCCGTTTGAGTTCTGTATTTAGACAAAAGATGCTCTGGGAGATTCTTTTTCTGCAACCTTTAGGCCTGAGGCTCTGAGGGCTGCTTTTTGAATGTCCCAAAAGATCATGTTTGCTTTGGTCAAAGATCAGATACACACCCCAATGTTCACATTTTCTGCACTCCCAAGCTGGAACAATTCGAAATTGCTTTCTGAGTCCAAATGTGTTAGACTCCTCCAGGGCTCTTGAAGTGTGTTATAAATTACAGAATTTGGTTTGTCACAGAACAGAACTTTATTTCAGTGAAAACAGTGACCACATGGATATGTCTTATGGGAAGCTAATCCGCTATAAACCAAAGACAAACTAGAACTAGCAAAGGGCAGTGATGGTGGCAGTGTGGCAGCAGACTGGGTATGTGTGTGGCTGGCAGAAATTGGAAAGATAACCACATTGTGTGCTAGCCTGTCATTACCAGAATATTCTCTGACCTTAATGTTTACCTTCTTCTCATGCAGAGAACAACAGTGTTAAGTTATTTTAAAATACCATGTCAGAAAACTTTGAAAACCTCACCACCATATTTTAATTTCTGGAGTTTATACCTAGTTATGAGTTTACTGCTAAGCAACATATAGTGATAAAACATTACTCTTGAGTGTTTAAATCTTCAATCTGGTCTAACATATAGTAATAAAGACTGACTCATCATTGGCTTGTCCTGATTTTTCTGACAAGGAATAGGTCTCCCCAGTGAAGCACTGATTTTAAGATAATGATACAAACACGTATTTTTGAAACATTGAGAGTGGGGAGTGTTTAGACAGGGATTGTGAAGATCTGTCTGCTAACGTGGTTTTAAATGCAAACCCAAGTAACAATCCAAAATGAGCTGCCTGCCAATATCCTATTCCATAAGAAATCTTGGCATCATTAACAAATGATATATTTATTGATTCAATCTCCTTGGTAACTATTTGGTCCATAGACAAGTGCTTCTTTACTTCTGGGATAGCTACAACAGCACTTATCATAAAAGTGTTGAATATTGGCCATTGATTTTTAAATAATGAAGGTTATGTTTCAAATGTGCTTCTGTTAGTAAAAAGAAAATCCTAATAGGGAACATTTGACATTAATTTTATTCTAAAGCACTCTCTGGACAGATTACTTTCCTGAGATAAAGCAAAGGTAGAAGAGTTGGCAGCTGGAAGGAATGCGATCTTTAGAATGTCTGTCCTACACGCTGCCTGTTCTATGTGCCGTCATCGTGCTTACTCCATATGGGACCATTGCCTTCCAAGAACGGGAGAGCGTTTCCACAGATGTCCTTTCCTGTGGATTGGGCTTAATTCTACCAATGACACAATGGACCCAGGAAATTATAGAATAAGCCTGCTGTGCTGTTTTTGTTCAAATGATATTTCACAGACCTCTTTCTCCATCTCTTCCTTTCTGGAGGCGTTTGGCCCCTCTATCTCTTTGGTCCTCATGATAGTTTATATCATGGTCCCTTTCTCCTTATTCCTTTTCTTCTTCTTGCCCTTCTCCTAGCATTGTTTCCTTATATTTTCTCTTTTCTTTTCTTTTTCCTCTGAATTACTTGTGTGCCCCTTTTGTTTTGTCATTTCCTCTTAGATTCCTTTGTCACGTGATTCAGTTATATCTTTTTTGGCTTCCCATAATTAAAATCCAATATAGAGTACTTTTATATTCTGTATTTGACAGCGTGGCATGTCCCTTGGGAAACTTGGAGCCTATTCAATGGAGCCTCATTATATTGAATTAAATTGTAATTATTAGGGAGGCTCAACATCCCCCTCCACCAGTCCATTTTATATCCCATAGGAACAACCTTATTTCTTTTTTCTCTTTGTGTATTCCCTTGAGTCCAATATGGAGAAGATGCCCTGTGATTGCTAGCTGAATGCTAAATAAGTTACCATTCTTCAACCTTTTTGCCAGCCACAGAAATGAACTAACCTAAACTCTATAACCCTGGCACGTAACATGGTGTCTGGTATGCAGTAGGTGCTCAATAAAGATCTGTTTAATGAATAAATAATCAAAGCCCTGGATTACACCTGATGCCTGTGTCAGCATATTGTTGCTACCATTTACTCGCAGTGTTCTGGACTTAATGATCCCTCAGAATTCATTCACTTTCTAAGGCTTGAGTGTGCCTCTCCCATATTTAAAATCAATATTTCTTCTGACTACCGATCTGCATTTATTTCCACTTTTTTCTTGTAGCTGAGACCACAGAAAACCTTGGCTTGCAGCAAATATACATTTCCATGGAAACCAACCCAAAGGCAATAGAAAAAGAAGGCATTGTATAGAAATGTCTCTTGGTTGCCAAATTTCAGACCATTGCCTGATTTCCCTTTAGTTTTGTGTTGATTTCTTTAATTCGATGTGAACACACAAGCCAGGATTTTTTTAAATAACAAAAATATTTTTTTTTAGTATACTGTGTTTGTTGATTTAAAACATGTACTTATGAACATACACAAACTTGCAGGGTGTGGAAAAATAGCATTTGTGAATGAGGTTTATGTTTCAATGTTATTTTTATGGAAGCTTCCTCTTTTCTAGGTTGAATGTATTTGCTGTGAATTTGAACTGTTCACTGACAGATGAATACATTATTTGCTTATAGAATTAGAGTGATATTCCCCCCACCCCATATGAAGTATAAGGATAATGTGGTTGGACATAATTAATGAAAAGTAACAGATGGTTCTATCAGCAGGGACATAAAGGATTTTGCCTACTCTTCAACATGAATAAGGACGTCTGAGCAATAAACCAATAGATCTGAAAACTGGTGGTGTATGATGTATGACCGAGTGATCATGGAAGATACCTTCTGGGTGAGCATGAAACCAGGACCTTACCCTGCACCTCAGACTTTCCACTTGCACAGGGCACCATATTCAACAGTACCTCAGGCTTGGTTTAATGCTCTGCTGTTGACATCTTGACATTCACAATCATTTTTTTAACAAGGGCCCCCACGTGTATCTTGTAAATTATTTAGCTGGTACTGCACAAGACTTACCCTTTATACCATTTCCAAAGTTAGGGCAGATTACTTGGATTTTCCCTAAGCATTTTAAGAGTATTAGAACGATTCAAAAACGGTGAGTAACATATCTATGAAGGTGTAGCCTTTTATATGAGACCCTCCAAATGTACTAGAAAATTTTTTACAACTTCAGCCCACCCTGGTCATCACTGGTTAAGAGCAATCCATGTCTTGGGCAGTGAAAAGCAACTTATATATAGTGATAAGGAAAGGCTTACCTCAAAACCAACTTGCACTAGGACATCTCAAAAGCTTTGAAATATCAGTTCCCATTCATTTAGCAATTCCACCCCCAAGACAGAGGATGCAAAACTGTATGTACAACAAGTTCATTACAATGTTATTGTAAATTATTGATAGTAAGTTATTGAAAGTGATCTAAATATCTATCTATACATGAACAAATAAAGTATATGCTACTCAACGGCATATCAGTCAGCCATTAATATGATATTGTAGATGTATACTATCAAATATTAAAAACCATATTACAATACATTATGTATATTATGATCTATTAAAAATCTATGCGTAGATAAAAAGTTTACAAAGTTGTCCAATACAATGTATTTATTTCTAGGTGGTGGGATAATATGGTTTTGTTTTAGCACATTGATAGTTCCAATTTTTCTAGAATGAGCTTGTAGAGCAAAAATATTACAACAACCAAAAAGCAAGCAAAAAATAACAATTTCTGAGGTTTGTCTCCATGCTCAAGAAGACTATTTCTTATTATTTTCCTTTATAAGCTAATAGGCATTGAAGAAACAACTATGTGTTAAAGAGGAAGTTTCAATGGGATATTATTTTCCTACCATTAAAGAGATTATAAACATCTTCCTTTTCTTTTAGCTAGTCAGCTATAATTTACTATTCTCTGGCCTTCTTCGGAACCTTCTCCAGAAGCTGGGGCAGGTGCAAGTGCAGGATGCATCAGCTCAGCTGTTACTACATAAAGGTGCTAGAGAAGTGGCAAAGCCCCCATCTGTGAGGTGCATTGCTTGCCAGTTTGATAAAAGAATTCAGGACCAGATCCTCATTCTCTGCCATTAGACTATGGCTCTTCCTCCCAACCATGGCTAATGAGAAGTTACTGTATATACTAGAAGGTCTATGGGCATTATATCTTTTCAGTTTCTCCTTTCACTGTAGGCTATCCTGATAGACACAGTTCGCTTAGCTCTGAGACTTACTTTAGAGGGCAGTGACAAGGTTGAAAGTTATAAAATCATCCTATCTGTACTTACATGTGTGTGTTCCCTTCTATTAGATCTTGATACCGTAGGTCAGTCACAATTTAATAGGACAGATTGGCAAGAGCCCAGACTTGTCTTGTAGTGGCCAAATTTCATTTTCTTGGGTGTTGATTGAGGGAAACTTCTGCCAATGTTATGGAGTACCATGAGTCCTATGTACTAACTAATGTACATTATCTTATATTATATCTTTTGCCTATAGCCATAGCAACACCTGTGTGAGCCAGGGATTAGTTAGCAAGTGGGGCAGGTCTAGATATCTAACCTGTTGACCTTTCAATAGAATCTTCACGGTAATTGAATATTTGTTAATGTTTGCTATGAAATATTTATAACTAGGGACGATTTTCTCCTTCCTTTCAGTATATGTAGGTTTCTTTCTTTTTTTTTTTAACTAAAGGCATCTAAGGAAATTTAGTAAATATATATGTATTTTTAAATGAATGATGTAACCCTATTTTGAAATTGTAATTAGCAGTATCTTTTAATGCTAGTGTATTTGGACCCCAGTTTAGATTTGAACAGAGACACAAATTTGAAATAAGTGCATTTATGGAGAGGGGATACAATAGAAAGACTTGGTCATTTTTCATTTTCTTGATCTCCAAGGGTGAAAAAACCAGATTAAAATAAAAATTCAGATAAGAGAGCATGAGATTTTAAAGGTGATTTTCTACTAGTCTCTAAGGGAAATTTATCTTCATTTATCATAACTTTGGTTTGAACTGTAATCAATTGGACTGTGTTTTGATTTGGAAAACACCTATCCTCTTTCCCTGAGTGTAATAAAGTCTAAACTGAAGCCCTATTGCTTAGCCACCCAGCCTTGGCTCTATTTCATTCTGTCAGGAGAGGTCGAAAAGGAAGTTACCATGAGAAGACAGTTATGGAGAACGTCGAGGAGGTGTGGATGGGAAACACTAAAGGAAGGTGGCAGAAACCTCAGACAGACATACGGATAACAAACTCAGATGTGCATCACATGTGAGAATGTGAGAATGTGTCCATAGGGACATCCAGGAATCGAGCTTCCCACTCAAAGATACTGTTATTAACGAGGGTTCCCCATTTCAGTCTGGAGGTGTGTCCCCATAAAAATAACTGTCTTAGTAATCATGACCACTGTTATTCTTTTGGGGATTTGTTTCTGTTTAGAACTCTGCCTTTTAAGACTTGCACTCCCACTTAGAAAATGCCATTCTGCTGATTATTTCCCTGTTAGGCTGGCCAAATCTGATCTCCAGTATTTGCATGTAGTCTATATTGCTTGACGTGATAACCTAGCCTCCCTTTGAGTTGGTGCTCATAGTTTTACTCCAGGACGGTGCTTCCCAAACGTAACTGTTTTTGGGAATCCTGTCTTTAGGGCCCGAGATTCTCCATTTCTATCAAACTCGCAGGAAACGTCGATGCTACCAGTCTGTGGACCACAATGAATAGCCAGATTTAGGTTGCTCCATGTTAGTTCATAGCACAAAAGCTGTTCTTTTATTAATCTTATTCTCAGTGTCTTATAAGGTTAGTGTGTGGAAAGAATCACATGAAGCCTGGCTGTGTCTAATCATCTAATCCTCAAAACATATCATATTTTTGCTCATAACACTGGTGGAGAAACCAATTTTAATCTGCAGTGTGTTACTTGCCTAGTGTTGCTGGTTCAGAACTCCTAATACTTAAGGAACTCTCCAGGCCTCCCTTGGATCTTGTCTCCAGACTAAAGCATAGGCTTCCTTCAAAGCACACTGCTGTTTGTGAATAGGTTCTGATTACCTTGTTGATGAGAGAATATTTGACCACTCGTCATTTCTTTGAGGGAAATTCACCTTAATTTAGCATAACTTTGAATGAAACTCTGTTTTGATTTGGAAAACACCTACACTTGTAACTCGAGTATAACAAAGTAGAAATTGTTTCCATGAAGAAATAAGATGCAAATAAAAACAGTATATTTTAGCCAAGTATTCTTGTCTCTCTAGTTCTTCTTGGCAGGAGAAGCTGAAGGCCTCATGCCATATAATTTAATGTTAACTTTCACATCCATGATGTTTAAGATCTGCAGTGTTGTCTCCCAATGTAGATTCTTCTTCCTTTGAGAATTGATTCTCCCCACTTCTAATCAAGTGATTCTGGTAGAACTTTTGTTCCTGTGATACTCTATTTTGTCCCCACATTGGTGAGCACATGACCAATTGTTTTTGCTGTATTCCCCAGTGTAAAATGATTTAGTGCAAAGGAGGGTAAGGGACCCAGGCTGAGCTAAACAGAGGGCTCCTGGGAATTCTTCTGTATGGAGCTTCATGTGAAGATTCTTTGCATCTGGGCCATGAAGCTGGTGGAAGGTCAATCAGAGAGTAAGATGATACTAATTCCAGTAGAAGAGACTAAAGCCACTCAAAGGGACTGGGTGGCTCAGTGGGTTAAAGCTTCTGACTTCGGCTCAGGTCATGATCCCGGGGTCCTGGGATTGAGCCCTGCACCAGACTCTCTACTCAGCCAGGGAGCCTGCTTCCTCCTCTCTCTCTGCCTGCCTCTCTGCCTACTTGGGATCTTTGTCTGTCAAATAAATAAATAAAATCTTAAAAAAAACTAAAGTCATTCAAAGATGAGCAGAGATGAAAGATGGGTGGATAAGGAAGGGGCAGGGCAAGGAGCATGGAGTAGAGCTAGTCGCTGAAGATTGCACAGTTTCAGTACCTTTGACTCTTTCAAATTTCTGAGCTTCTCATGGACCATTAAATTCCTTTTTTGTAAAACTCAAAAAAAATTTGAGTTGGTGGCTAAAGCATTGTAATTGTCAAGAGGCCGGTTAAATATTTCACACACATTTCTTTAGAAGTAAAGTAAAGGGGTATCTCACTGAAGCTGCTGTATTTAGGACCATGCTGTAGCCAGTGTGTGTTAACTCAGTTTGCAAATAAGAATCAGAATTACTGAAGAACAACTGAACATGTTTTTGTTTGCCAGCAAGTGCATTACATTAGTAAGTGATACCAAAGGGCTGAAAAATAGAATGTCATCATTACAGTTATTGTCACAACAAGTCTGACCGAAGATGAACATTTTGAATACAAAGTGCATAAAATGAACATTAAGCTTAAACTAAAGACATTGATTAAAGAATTAGAAAAATAAATCTTTCTGGCTCAAAAAGTAAATGAGGTCAGACCATTGTAAGATTGAATATAGAAAAAGAAAAGCAGCTTAGGCCAATTTTAAAAGAAACAAAGGATGGTTGGTGAGTGATGATTTGCCACAAAGAAGAAAAAGTACTCTGGAGTTTATTTTACTCTCAGTAATACATACATCAGAACATTTACTAATAGTATTTAGGGATCTCAGCGAGGAAGAGGAAAAGAAGAGGCAGCAGCCTTATACTTAGGGATAGATCTCCAAATCCCTAGGAGGACTTTTCAAATTACTCAAGGTGCTTTCAGAATCTTTTTGGAGTTTCTCATATGCTTTTCTAGGGAGCATATTTTCCCATGCCAAGTCCCACTCTCAGATGAGAATCTCAATAAGGGAACAATAGTTACCGATGGGAATGTATCATGTTCCTCAGATGTACAGAATTTTAATAAAAGCTGATAACAGATTCACACGGAATAAGAGAGCTCATTCTTCTTCAATGAAAAAATGGAGTAATTTATATGGAAACCAAAGCATATATAATGCAAACAAAGACAACATGGCTCCATCACTTAAAAAAACAATGCTGCAAGGATAACTAAAGGGTAGAAATGCCCATGAAGGAGCTAAGAAGTAATGTGAGAAAAGTGGCCAACACACCGAGAATCTATGCTGTACTGTATGAGGTACATTTACCTCACGTGTTACCTCATCAAGTTATCAAAAAAACAAGATGGTAGGTATTCCTATATGTATTTAGTAGATAAAACAGAGATCCAGTGAAACAATTTCTCAAAAATTACACAGTTGATATGTAATAGGGGCTGGGTGCAAACCTACTCTCTGTGTTCCCAAGCCAAGAAGCATTCTGATTCTTCACGAATGAGCAACATAAATAACTACTGAGTGCCAGTTTACACAAAGGACTTGTAGGGAAAGACTAATATAGATAATTCAA
The DNA here is from genome assembly GCF_964662115.1 of Mustela nivalis. Classification (NCBI taxonomy): domain Eukaryota; kingdom Metazoa; phylum Chordata; class Mammalia; order Carnivora; family Mustelidae; genus Mustela; species Mustela nivalis. The sequence continues at coordinate 73,672,449 of NC_139024.1, read as the reverse complement.
AACATTATTCAAGTGTTTTGACCAGCAATAGAAACAATATCCTTGCAACAGGAAGGAATTTATAGCATAGCTCAAGAGTTTTCAGCAGAAATGGAGACAATATGCTTGTGATAGAATCAAACAATATAACATCAACTGATGTTTATGGCCCCTTGGATGGGAATATAAAAGAAATTACTGAGAGAAAGTTCCTGGAGCAGTAAAGAAAAAGATCTTCAATGTTTTCAAATTGTCAATTTAGAGTATGTTAACAACTCCACAAAATGGTTTAACATTGTATATTTATATGACCCCTTGCATGCCACTTGAAGAGGGGATTTTATGAGGATTGTCTCTAGAAAATAGAGCATACTAAGGCTTTCTTGCTGTATCCTAAGATATGGATAAAAGAAGGGATAGAATCGTGTCTCTTAAATTTTATTAATTTTGTTGATGATAATTTTTTGCCAAAAGCATCATGACCAACCTTAATCTCATGAAACAGACTTAATAGTTGAAGAAAAAAAAAAAAAAACCAAAACGGATTTCAGAGTCCAGAGGTCTGTGGTTCAGCCATTCACTGGCTGAATGACTTTGGCAAAGTCACTGTCATCTCTACCATCATTGGTAAAATATGGAAGTTTTACCAGATAATTTCTGACATCTGCTCTACCTACAACCTTTACTGCATTGAGTCTGAAATATTGATAAACTTGTCAGGTTCCATCACACTTCTTTATTAAGCTGCGAAGTCTACAATAGATCAATTATTTCAAATACTTGGGTATATTATGGCTGAGCATATTGAACTGTAAAACTGTGATAGTAAAAATAACAGAGCTTCTACTTCTCTATCTCAATCCCCAATACTTCTATCATTAAATACTGGAAATCTTCATGGCTGTTTTTTTTTTTTTTTTTTTTTTTTTAGACACTATCGTCTTGTCTATAGGATATCTTCTTATTTAGACATATGTGATAAACAGAAGTCCAATTGTCCTCCAAGGTCCCACCTGTTCATACACACATGCTCTGTAATCCTCACCCCTTAGTGTAGGTGACACTTGTGAACATGACAGGAGGATTTCACTCCTATGATTAAGTTATGTTGAATGGCAGGGATTAAAGAATTTTGCAGATATAATTTAGATACCTAACAATACAACTTTTTTGTTGACAATCTAAAGGGTTATTATCCTGATTGGGCATGACCAAATTGAGTGAGCCTTTTAAAAGAGGGTCTAGAGATTCAAACTGAAAGAGTTTTGAAACAAGAGAGATCGGAAACTCTCTTATTGAACATATAGAAGTAAACTGCCATATCCTGGAGAGGTCACATAGTAGGGAATGGTGGGTGGCCTCTAAGAGCTGAGGGCCTCAGTCGTATGATTACAAAGAACTGAATTCTGCCAACAGTCAGTGAGTCTGGAAGAGGACCCTTAACCTCAGATTAGATTGCAGTCCTGGCTGACACTTTGATTGCAGCCTTGTGAAACCCTGAGCACAGGACCCAGTTTATCCCTGGCTGGACTCCTGACTCATGGAAACTGACATAATGGATGGGTGTTGTTTCAAGCTGCTAAATTGTAGTAATTCATGATGCAGCAATAGAAAACTAATACAGCATGACTTCAATTATCACCAGATGACTCATAAATTTATATTTCCAGCAAGACCTTCCCTTGCATATCTAACTGTCTATTTGACTTCATGAAGGTACTTCATTTTCAGTTCATGTTCATAACTTTTAAGCCAAGTTCAGTAAGTAGCATTTATCATCCCCAAAGTTGGGAAGCAAAAAACTTAGGAGCTTTTGATACCTTTTCTAGATTTATCTCTCATCATCAAATTTTAAATCTTAATCCATCAAAATTCTAGTTCATTTCACTTATTTGTGGCAGGTACTTCAGTCCAATTCACTCAACATCTACTCTACTCTATCAAATATACCTTCCTTATACTTTCAAAGCTGAAAATCTGAAGATAACATTTATTTATTTATTTATTTTTTGTAGCTAAGGTTTCTCATGAGACTTAGGTTCTGTGAAATACATGCATTTGTGTGAATTTTGTAAGATGGGCATTAGGAGTGACAGGTGGCAGCTGTGTATGTAGGAGCTCAGACCATCTAGCAAGCAATGTTGTAAAGATGACTGGTTCTTCTGGGAAAGCTATGACAGTAGTTGTACTCTCTGGTTCTTAGCATCTTCAAGGCCATGAGATCTCTGCTAGAACAGCCAATGTTGTACTGCTGGTAGTTTCCCTTTGTTGTAGTGTTTCTAGCTATGGAGTATTCCATCTTGGTGATTTGACCCTTCTAGAAATTCTGTTGGATATGTATATATCCTCCTTACACTAGATTAGGTGGATGGATGCATATTTTAAGGGCCAACCAGTCTACCATTTCTTCTCCATTTCCACCACCGTCATTACAACCATCCTGTTACAAGGTATCATTATGTGTCCCAAGTGCTCTAGCAATAAATAGCCTCTTAGCTGGTTAATCTCTGCATCCACCATGCTCCCTTATGACTAGTTCTCTACTCTTCAGCCTGAATGATCTTTTTCGTGTGTAATGCTCTCCAAGTTAAAATATTCAATAGTTCCCCATTACTTTTTAGATAAAGACGAAAATCATCCCAAGCTGACAAAGTCTTGCCCCTACCTAACTCTCTATCCTAATTTTACTTTTTTTTTTTTTTGCCTTTTGTAAGCACTCCAGTTGGAGAATTTTAGTCTCTTGTAGGTGCCATGCTTGTTACAACTGGTCTTTGTGTACAAGATAGTTTCTTCAAGGAAGGCTCTTTCTTCCCTAGTTAACGTTACTCTGTGACCTCCAGATCTAAGGTAAATCAGCACATCCTTAAGGAGGCCTTTGCTGACCTTCCTGTCTTGGCCAATTATCTCATATGCTTTCTTGCGGCATTTGCCCTTTAGGGATTCTAGTTTGCAGAGTTGCAATTTTATATTTGTTTCATCATTTGATTAATGACGGCCTTTCCCACTACATGGTCCATATCACATGAACGGGAACTTTCTGTTTTTACTCACATTAAATTCCTTCCATCTGGCATAGGATTTGGTATATAGTAGGAGCTCAATAAATATTTGTTGAATAATGAATAAATGAAGCATTTATAATGTTCTTGGTATTATTCTAAGTGGTTTATACTTATTTTTTCCTTACAAAAATACTATGAGGCAGGTAGGTATAGATCTGTCAGTTAGGATAAGCTAAGCAATGCTGTGGTAACAGATAAACCCTAAATCCAGTGGCTTAAGATGACCTCAACGAAGGTTTGTTTCTTGCTTATGCTTCATGTACAATTATGGTTAACAAGTGGGAGGCCTCATAGTAGTTACTCAGTTATCCAGGTCAGATGCCCATCTTACCACATTATTCTACAATTATTGCATCAGGAAACACTACAACAAAGGGAAACTACCAGCAGTACAACATTGGCTGTTCTAGCAGAGATCTCATGGCCTTGAAGATGCTAAGAACCAGAGAGTACAACTACTGTCATAGCTTTCCCAGAAGAACCAGTCATCTTTACAACATTGTTTGCTAGATGGTCTGAGCTCCTACATACACAGCTGCCACCTGTCACTCCTAATGCCCATCTTACAAAATTCACATAAATGCATGATTTGTAAAATTTTAGATGATGGAGAATCACGTTTTGGTTTTTAAATGCTTCTGTCAGAAGTCATTCACCTGGGCAAAGTAAGTCACGTGGCTGTGTTTAACAACAAGAGGCAGAGATGTATGCCTGATGCCTGATAGGAGAATCAGAATGTTGGTGATTAGATGAAATATTGGACTACCACATTTATAATTCCCAATTACAAATGAATAAAAAGGCACACAGAGAAAAGCAACTTGTTTGAAAATAGGAGAGCCAGAGTTTGAATCTGGGAAGTTTGCCTTTCCCTCCCCGACCAAGAGCGCTATGTTATCCTTCTTTGTCTACATTGTGACCTAAAGAGTCATGGGAATTCTGGGAACAAATCGTTAACTATGTTTCTGTTATTGCTTTTGTTCTCAGAGGAGAGTGGTGAAGCTGACTACTGCACTAGCCAGAGTTTTTCTCCCAGCAAATGTAATTGGAGCCTTTTTTTTTTTTTTTCCAGGAAGACCAAGTCCGGATATACCATATACCATGGCCAGATATATGGGCATGATATACCAGCAGACTCTCTTGCTCTTTGTTTGTTTGAAAAAGTTTATTTCTACCCTCTCCTTATATCAATGAACACTGTAGATAAAGAATGGTTTTGTCAAGCCTGTGTAGCCAAATGTTTTCCTAAAACATAAGTTTTAAACAAAGCAGATCTTATTAAAGGTTTTTCTGATTGTTCTCATGATTGTTTCTCGAGTCTGTTATGCTTTTGACTTTTCAATGAGAAAGACATTTCCTTGGGTAGTGTCACTTTGGAGCATTGAACAAGTTTAAGAACATGATGAATAATGATCTCTGAAACTCTTAGTTCCTTTAGACTTCTATGAAAATCAAATTCAAAACCAGAATTTATATAATACAATAAATCAAAAAAAGTTAATTATTTTTAACCATGAGACAAGGGGAGGAAGAGTGGGAAGGTGTGTGCTTTTATTAATCATGTATTGGCTTTTGAATAATGTATAAAATAAATTTGTAATTTTGACATGACTTACTAGGATTTATTTTGTCAATTATTAGAAAATACTTTATTTCAAAAGATAGAATTTTAAGCAAAGAACTATATAAATCTGGCTAATCCCAATCTCAATTATTTAAGGATATGATTTGGTATATAGTCAGTGAACATTTTATAAACATTAATATTTCACCAAATTAGTCATATTATCTGCTAACATTATCTTCTATGCTCACATTAATTTTCTTACTTTTCTTTCCATGATAACAAATAGAGATGAATTATAATTACTCCTACATAAAATGTTTATCAAATGGAGTTTGTTGCCTATTTTAGGAATGCAGATATTACAGTAATTGAATAATATATCTGGGACATATTTTCACTAGAGATAGAAAAAGAATAAATAATGTTCAGTAAAATAAAGTAATGCTGAAGAAATTGTTTGCATATATGAGCTTATTCACCGCCAGCATACTTTTTCTTTTTTAGATCTGAATTCATACTTTAAAAATGTATATTTTCAATGGGCCAAAGTGTACAATAGTCATTTATTTATTTTTAAATATTTATCCTTAGGTATATGCTATATAGCAATTAACAAAAACTCACAGAGGACTAACATAGTTCTGCAATAGGGGCTTAACCTGGGCTTCAGTGGTTGCTTCATGGAAAAAAAAAAAAAAAACAGGCAAATGTGCCATTCTCCTTGGAGAGTCATGGGAAGAGAAATATACTGTAGAGAGCAGGTTGCCCCTTCTGAATGGCACTGTCATGCTTTGGTATTCCAGAATTCTGGCATGTTTAAATCTCAGCTAAATATAGGAGATTCCCACTGAAATCATCTAGAGAGACATATGAGCATCTTACCCAAGCAGGATAATCTCCACTCTCTGCCATGGATCCTGAATTTGAATATATTTACATATCTCTGCAGAGCATTTGACTATTTAACCATGTAAGAAAGCTGTTTATGAAAAATATAGCATAGGGGCACAGGGTGGCTGAGTTGGTTAAGCATCTGCTTTTGGCTCGGGGCATCATCTCAGGATCCTAGGATCAGAGTCCTTCATTGGGCTCCCTGCTCAGTGGGGAATCTGCTTCTCCGGCTCCCTCCCCACCCCACTCATGCTCTCTCTCTCTCTCTCTCTCAAATATATAAAATCTTTAAAAAAATAAAAAAATTCAAAAATAAAACTAGTGTTTTATAGATTTTAAAGAGAAACTTAACCTCATCTTCTCTAATATTATTGTCTCTTCTATCTCCTGAAACAAATACCCGAGAAGACGTTTACAATATTCTTCTGTTTTGTCACCTTACACTGCTAGCCTCTATTTTCGTTTAGCTCAAGACTTCCCTTTCTAATACTATTTGCTTGCCAGCATGTCTATTCCTCATCTCTCTCTCTCTGTGTCTCTATTATATCTCCTTTCACATGACACTAGACTCTGCAAAGCCCCTTGCAAATGAGAACACTTCCTGTTAAGTGATCCTGGGGTATATAGAATGTAAAGACAACCAAGAACAAGGTAGTGTGTCCTCTTATAATGACACACAAAAGCCATAAAACACCAGAGCAGAGGAGGGGGTACGAGTGGGAGAAGAGGGTGGTGAGTTTTGCCATGTGCTGTTTCTCTGCAGATCTGTCACTTCTGGCCCCTTGGCCAATCTGCACTTAATTACCTGTTCCTGTTCTATACCCCAGACGGCCAGCAGTGTGGCCTGTCTATTCCCATTCCCTCTGTGAGGCCAGCTCTGGGGCTGAGCTGATGCATTACAAATGCCTTGTGGACCAAACAATGTATGTGTCTGATGGGATTTTCCCTAAGCGGTCAGGATGCCAACTACAGTCCTGATCATTTTAAATGCCTTGTGATCTGAGGATAGGGAGATGCTCATTAGCGGCCGTAGGAGACCAATATCAGGAACAGATTGAACCAAGTCACTCTGCCAACACAAGCATTAATAGAGGGGACTGTGTCAATAAAAGTTCTCAAGATGAAGCCATTGAATGAGGCACTTATGGACGATTATAAACATTTTGCCCCGTGGTGACTCTCCTCTATCAAACCTGCTCCGAGCCTGATAAGCGCTGCCTCTTTAGGGGTCATTAATTTCCCTGAAAATTTAAACAGCTGTCACTTGTGATCCTCCTCAGGTGCTCATGTGGGAGAGATTAGCCTGTGTTTATAAGCCGGTCTGTTCATTAAGCGCCTGCCGGTGTGGAACCCCCTCCACAGGCCTGCAGATCGCCCACAGATAATTGGGGGCAGCCGCGAATTACACAGAGGCGCTGCAGGCAGCAAGAATGGTGTGGTCTTATTAATATCAGCTGGGGAGAATGCACCATTTTAATGATTTCCAATAAACCAAAGCAAGCCCTGAGAGCCTCACAAGCATTTGGGCATTGACAGTTAAAGAGACTGCACAGGTTTGGGTTTCCTGAAGGTTACTATCAACTTTTTCATTAATGTTTGAAAATCTTGGTTTAACCCTTTGCAATGAAGTGATTTTTCCATAGTCGGCTTCCAAGTTGAAGTTACTTCTGATGCTTTTAATGCCTGCTAAATCTGGTAGATTTAATGGCTGTTAGAGTAGAAAAAGATACTTCGTGATGGTACACGGTTCCACGTGGAGGAAGTACATTTGGCTGTGCTATCTAAATAGGATACTTGTGTTTTACATAGCATTCTCCAATTATATAATCTTTTAATGAAATTTGGTGTATTTCTGTATTCTGTGACATTAGTTAAGTTCTTGCAAACTAATGAAGTGTTATATTTTAACATTCTAAAAATACTATTTATTTGATGGAGAGAGAGCACAAGCAGGGGGAGCAACAGAGGGGGAGGGAGAAGCAGGCTCTCCACTGAGCAGGGAGCCCCACGGGGGGCTTGATCTGGACCTTGGGATCATGACCTAAGCTGAAGGCAGATGCTTTACCAACTGAGCCACCCAGGTGCCCCTATTTTAACATTTTCAACAGGAATTAGAACTTATTGGGGCACCTGCATGGCTCATTCAGTTAAGCATATGACTCTTGATTTGGATCAGGTCATGATCCCAGGGTCCTGGGATTAATTATCTTTAGGTTCCATATTCAGCAGGTATTCTGCTTGAGGATTCTCTTTCCCTCTCCCTTTGCCCCTTCCCTTGCTCACTCTCTCTTTCTCTCTCTAAAATAAAAGTAAATCTTAAAAGAGAAACTTGCTGAAAATTCTGTTTGGAAGGACTTTAAATAGAATGGACAATACCATTTTCAGTCTGATAAGCATAAGGGTAAAGGAAAGATCTAGGGAAATTTAAAAAATAGACACATTTATTTATTTATTTATTTAGCAACAAAATCCTTTAAGAGTAGAAACAGTTTCAAATTTCTTTTTCAAAATGCCACTCCATTGCAAGACTTGCTTTGGAAAAGTAGCCATTCACACTCATTGTTGAAACATCTGACTTTAAATCCGAAAGAGGACTTAGATGTGTTTATATTTTTTAAAAAAATTCTTCTTGGGAGGATACTATGGGCAGTTATTATAACTGCACTACAAAGATTGGCAAATTTTGCACAATTAAAAGAAATGTATTCTACCTCCAAGCTCAATAGTTCTCTTTAAGAACTTTGCCATGAGCTAACCAGCACAACTTTGAGGTACAATTTTCCTGATCTTTTTCTACCCAATTCAGAATATTCTAAATATTCTACTGTTTTTTAAGGTCTCAACTCTATAAAACTTGTCGTAATATTGACATCCTATGGCCTGAAGGGCATCTCTGGCTTTGACTTCTTTCCTACCTGCTTGGCCTCTGAGTGATGCAGGAAGCCGTCCCTTGTAGGGTGCTATCTCTGTAAGCTTAACTTTGAATCCATTTCTTATAGTCTTGTCAATATGCTGGTTGTAGCAATGGTTATATTACATAGTTGTGTAACGCATTATTTTAGTAAAGAATTTTTATACTGTTGAGGACCTACCTTCTTTGTTTCATCTCTTCTTTGAAAACTGATGAATAAAGCAGTTCTTTGTGCATTTCACCTAAATGAAATCTGACAGATGCCATAAATGGAGACATGTGGGGACATCACTGTGTTCATCCAACTTATAGCAAACCTCACATACTTGATAATTTGATCTAATACTTGTTTTGCCAAATCTTCAGCTATTTTTAATGTACTGTCTAAATCTACTTGTTGATAAAGTCAGTACACTGACTTTTATAAATTAGAGCAGATATTTTTTACTATGAAGAGAGTTTCTCCAATGGGATGTGTCTTGCATTATTAACTAAGGAAACACAGAAGTGATTCCTAAATATTTATCACTCCATTTGGTAAAATGTTTTAAATTGCTGGCTTGAGTGTAGCATGGTTTTAAACACCGCTGGAATAAAATGACTATGCTGTATTTTACATGCTTCTATTAAAATCTTAGCTTGCTTCTTATAATCATGAGTTACTATCTTATGGTACATTGTGCTCTCATTGATAAAAGTTATGGCTGTTCATTGTTAAAAATAGTGAAGGTAAATTCGTATTGCAAATAGTATTCTTGATTAATTTTGAAGTTTTCAGACTGAGATCCTTTTATACATGACTAGATGACTTTTTAAGTGTATAATATGGTTGGCAAAAATGTGAACTAGGAGTTAAGACATTAGTTTTGCCATTTTTCTAGGGGTTTGCTTTGTGTTTAAATTACTCGCATTTTTGATCTGTGGATTATTTGTAGAAACTTTTTAATCCACTTGACATTTTGTAAGGGTAATTTCATTTTAAACCCATTAATTGGTTAACCCATTTAGTTGGATCCACAGAAAGTACAACATAGTAGAACCCACTGGAAACAAGCCCATGAGGCAGTATATCACTGTTACCCCTGACATGTTTTCAAATGGCTTCTCTCTTTTCCAGATACCTTCCTCACTGTATGTGGCAGAGGGCTCTGACATACAGACTGAATGAAGGAAGTGGTGTTGATTTGTGTTATAAAACTTACTTTCTTGTTGTGTAGATAAAATATAAAGTTCTTATATTTTCCCCCATACCATGACAAATTATTGTCCATTAATGCCACTTTGGGGGATACTTCAATAGCATCTTTGACTCAGATTCTTTGATCTGGCTCTGGCTAACATAGTCTTTGTGACAGGATGGGCAATGATATGAATTCACTTAGTGGCTTTCTGTCTTTCGGGTCAGCTTTGACCTTAGGAGATAAAAGTACATAATCGCAAGGTAAATCTCTGGTGATACTCCTATTACTATATCCAAAATGATAAAAAAAAAAAGGTTGGGGGTTTCAAAACATTTATTATTGGAATATTTATAAATTATATATTTAAAACATTTATTATTATTAAAACATTTATTATTTATTATTGGAAGGTACAGTAAACATAGTGAGATGCTGTATATTCCGTGAATATACTTGAGAGGGAGAAGCTTGGATTTCCAAAGAGCAGGTGACTTCTGTGCCCTTTCATTTTCTTTACTCTAATAAACAAGAAGTAGAAGAAAACCCCAGATTCACTGAAAGACTCCCTTTTAAATAAAATAGGGCTTTTATAAAATATGGCTACTGTAAAGGAAATGATCTGAGATTCAAGCATGTATACAAAATATCTTAATCTTTAAAAAATGCAATTCAATTAGTAACTAAACTGTTTAGCATATTTAAAGAACAGAAATTTTAAAAAAAGATATCCTTGTTCACCCTGAGGGATATATTGGTAAGGCAGAAAACTGCTCTGGAGGAATGAACCTATATCTTGAGGGTTAGAAGGAAACAACTGGATCTGTATTTGGAAATATTTCTCACCAATATGCTTTTACCAGAGATGTTTTATGGGCTCTCACCTCAGCATAGTATTTTGTGTCTGTAAAAATCAGAAATTATCAGGGCCAAAAAATATTATATAAACTTATAGGCAAAGCTAAGAAATAAGCAAAATGTACTAGATCCATCATTTATGTGAACTATCCCTTTCTTGGAAAGTTTCTAATACTTCCTGTAAGTAGTCATAATTCAAAATGTCAAGTCATGTGGTGCTGGCAAATATCCACATTGAATCTGTTTCATTTTTTCTTTCCATTTGTTTTTTGTTTGGATTTTCTTTTGATGACATTTATTGCTTCATAAAGCTTATGCTCTTCTTTCTCTTATAATTGCTTTGTTGTTCATGTTTTTGTTTCTCTGAAGAGAGAAGACAATGTGGGAAGGCACAGAACAGAGCATAGGGTTTTAAATATGGATGGATCACGGTTTACCTTTGCCTCATTTTAGTTTCTCCTAAATCATTCTGAGAAAATTGTATGTATGCCTCAGTTTTCTTAGCGATTCTGTTATTTGGGATAAAGGTTTGGGTGCATGTAACCAAGACCAAAATAAGAGGGACTTACACTAAATAGAAATTTATTCCCCATTCATACAGAGCCTGGGCTGATATGGTGACATTGCTCTGGGAGATCATCAGGGTTCCATGAGATGTTAGAGATCCAGGTTCTTACTATCTTATGGTTTTAATATCTCTAGGCTATCATCCCCATTCACATGATCAGAATGACTTATTCCTACCACTGCTGAATTCCAGCTATAAGGAAAGGGAATACAACCCAGAAGTTATTCACTTTGCTTCTACTCACATTCCCTTGGCCATATATAGCTGCAAGGGAGCCTGGGAATTGTAGTCTTTATTTTGGATGTCCGCGATTCCTGGTTAAAAACTGGGGTTTTCTGCATCAGGGTCTCTGCTCAGCGGGGAGCCTGTTTCCTCCACTCTCTCTGCCTGCCTCTCTGCCTACTTGTGATCTCTGTCTGTCAAATAAATAAATAAAATCTTAAAAAAACCAAATAAACTGGGGTTTCATTATTCTAGAAGAAAGAGTAAATAGCTATTGGAGTTTAACTAGCACTATCTGCCATAGGTGGGGTTGACTTATATGTTAGCCAGTAGGCACAGTGCCTGATGCTCACAATACTTTCAGGGACCTAAGAATTTTTTAAATTTTAATTTCCTTTAAAATAAGAAAGAAAATGAATATAATGGTGAATGTTAATGGTACCAGCCTGGATTATATTTGTCTTTATTCCAATGCAGCCATTGTGTGTGTGTATGTATGTGTGTATGTGTGTGTGTGTGTATATATATATATATAGTAAATATGAATTATATATATATATATGAATTTTTCTTACAGAGGAAGAAGACCACAAAGAAAAAAGTCCCTATGGCCCACAGAAGTCATGATGTAGACTAACCATAAGGATGATAACCAACAGGGTTCCCTTTTCTCCACATCCTTGCTAGCACTTGTTATTTCTTGTCTTTTTGATTCTATCCATTCTGACAGGAGTACGGTTGGTATCTTGTTGTGATTTTGGTTTGCATTTCACTGTTGATTAATGATGTTGCATATCTTTTCTTTTTTTAAAAAATATTTTATTTATTTATTTGACAGAGAGAGATCACAAGTAGGCCGAGAGGCAAGCAGAGAGAGAGAAGAGGAAGCAGGCTCCCCGCCAAGCAGAGAGCCTGATGCGGGACTCTATCCCAGGACCCTGAGATCATGACCTGAGCTGAAGGCAGAGGCTTAACCCACTGAGCCACCCAGGCACCCCTGTTGTGTATCTTTTCATGTGCCTTTTGGCCATCTGTATATCTTTCCTGGAAAAATATCTATTCAGGTCCTCTGCTAATTTATTTTTTAAAGATTTATGTATGTATGTATGTATTTATTTATTTATTTTAGGGAGAGCATGAATATGCATGTGGGGGAGGAGCAGAGGGAGAGAGAAACCTAAGCAGTGTAGAGCCTGATGCAGGACTTGATATCGTGACCCTGAGATCACAACCTGAGCTGAAACTGAGTTGGTTATTTAACCAACTGTGCCACCCAGGTGCCCCAGTCCTCTGCCCATTTTTTAATTGATTTTTTATTTTTTTGTGTGTTGAGTTGTATAAATTTTTTTATATATTCTGAATATTAACCCTTTATCACATAGGTCATTTGCAAATATCTTCTCCCATTCAGTAGGTTGTCTTTTCATTTCGTTGATGGTTTCTTTTGCTGTACAGATGCTTTTTAGTTTGATGTAGTCCCAATAATTTATTTTTATTTGTTTTTCTTGCCTTAGGAGACATACCTAGAAACATATTGCTATGGCCAAAGTAAAAGAAATTATTGCTTATCTTCTCTTCTAGGATTTTCCTGGTTTCAGGTTTCACATTTAAGTTTTTAATCCATTTTTAGTTTATTTTTGTGTATGGTATAAGAAAGTGGTCCAGTTTCACTTTTTTGCCTGCAGCTGTCTAGTTTCCCCAACACCATTTATTGAAGAGACTATCTTTTCCCCAGTGTCCATTGTTGCCCCCTTTGTCATAGATAAACTGACCATATAACTGTGGTTTTATTCCTGGGCTTTCTATGCTGTTCTATTGATCTATGTGTTTGTTTTTATTCCTGTACCATACTTTTGACTATTATAGTTTTGTAGTGTATTCTAAAACCTGGAATAGTGATATTCCAACTTTGTTCTTCTCAAGATTGCATTGGCTATTTGGTATCATTTGTGGTTCCCTACAAATTTTAGTATTATTTTTGATCTCTGATAAATGCCATTGGTATTTTGATAGGGATTAACACTGAATCAGCAGATTATTTTGAGTACTATGAATATTTTAAAAATATTAATTATTCCAATCCATGAGCATGGAGTATCTTTCCATTTGTTTGTATCATCTTCAATTTCTTTCTTCAGTGTCATATAGTTTTCAGAGTACAGGTCTTTCACCTCCTTGTTTGAATTTATTCATAGGTCAATGAGGATGTGGAGAAAAGGGGACCCTGGTACACTATTGGTGGGAATGTATGTTGGTTGCAGGCACTCCAGAAAATAAAAAGTATTGAGGGGTTCCCCAGAAAATTAAAAATAGACATACCATATGACCCAGTAATTCCACTACTGAGTACTTACCAAAAAATAGTGAAAGCAGTACTTTGGAAAATTGTATGCATCCCCTATATTTACCGCAGCATTATTTACAATAGCCAAGACATAGAAGCAACCCAAGCATCCATCAATAGATGAATAGATGAAGAAGATGTCTATCTCTAACTCTATTTATATATCTATATAAATTTATATATTTATACATCTATATTATTTATCATCTATCTAAATATATATATGTGTGTGTGTACAGACACACACACACACACACACACACACACACACACACATTGGCATATTATGCAGCCGTAAAAGAGAGATCTTGTCATTTGTGACAACATGGATAGACCTAGAGGGTATTATGCTAAGTGAAATAAGTCATACAGAGAAGGACAAATACCATATGACTTCAGTTATATGTGGAATCTAAAAAACAAATGGATAAACAAATCAATAAAAAGCAGAATCAGACCATACATACAGAGAACAAACTGATGGTTGCCAGGGGCAGAGGAGTGCATTAGACAAAATGGGTGAAGGGGAGAGGGAGATACAGGCTTCTAGTTGTGGAATGAGTAAGTCACGGGGATGAAAGGCACAGCACAGGGAATATAGTCAGGGATACTGTGATAGCATTGTAGGGGTGACAGGCGGGAGCTACACTCGTGGCAAGCACAGAGTAATGTGTAAACTTGTTGAGTTACTATGTTGTACACCTGAAACTAATGTGACATTGCGTGTCAACCATACTTCAATTAAAAAAAAAGAAGTTATTTCTATGCATATCACTGTTGCAACCTGGCCTTGTACTCTCTGGGCCTAACAGATGTTTAAAAAAAAAAAAAAAGAGTCTCTGCTTTCAAAGCTTAACAAATTCACTTTTTTTCTGGCAACCAAATAGTATTTAACAGTTTTACCGGCTCTAACCAATCCCTTCCAACTAGGCAAGGATGGCTGTTTTTTTTGGCCTGACTGTTTGGAATCATCTGCATGAATTTGGTTGGTTGAAAATATGTTTGACAGTTGAGTCCCTCTTCTCCCTGCCTTGGCACTGTAGAGAGAGCTTGTTAAGTTCTTCTGTGTGAGCATGTTGGCACCCAGAGCATGTTTATTTGTACATGTCACAGGGATCTTATTCAATAATTTATTACTTTGATTCCTTAAGTAGACACTTGTGACCTGATTTAGGATTCCTCTAAATGGACTTAACCAGTTAAACTCAGGAAATAAACTTTCTTTCATGTTAGGTTAGGTTTAGAAAATGTTTGTATTAGTTCTTAAGTATTTGACGTGGTATAGAATATAGCACACAGAACACAAAGGCAGGATTAAACAAACTGAAGGCTCTTTTGTTTTCACTAATTTTTCACTGAAGCCTTTCACTAGATGGAAATGTTCTTGAATGATAGGGACTCCACTTCATCATGAATATGATTTCCCACTTGATAGGTTAATGTTGCCTTCTTATATTAATTAATATTCAAATTTAATTTTGTGTTTCCTTCTTTGCATCTATAAGGTAAGAAATTATCTTCCCATAGATTACTACTATTAACACCCTTCTTCCTAATCATTTCTTAGATTGTATAAATCGATATAGTGGGGATGAATCTTCATCTACAAAACTACAAAACTGAGTGTAAAGAATATAACATTCAAAGTTTTATATAATTCAGCTTACTATCTATTTTGAGCTCTCTTTCTATTATAGTGGGGTAGAATAATTATTTCTATTAACTTGGGATTGCCCTATCCTTCACATTTTTTTAGAGTATATATCTAAGAATATATTTAAGATTTTAGAGAGGAAATGCAGTGTCAAGACGTTGGGAGAGGGGAACCATGTGGTCTCTCTATCATATTTCCGTGGAGACAGCAAGTGAGATATGCACTCTCCTAATTGGTCCTAGGTTATCATTCCACGTGATTTGCTGCCAAGATTTCCAGAGCTCCCTAGGCATACTTGCTTTGGCTCTGAGGGTTCTCTTTCCTGCTTCTGTATTACTCATAGAAGGAGGGAATCTTCCTATTTCTCTTTGCCAGGCTGAGACATTGGCGTCTCTGTGAGGCTGTTTGTGGTCTCTTAACCTGGAGGTTTAAGACACAGGTGTCTTTTCCTGGGTACTTGTCTGCCAAGAGAAATTAGGGGAGAGAGAGCGAGAGATTACTGATTGGTGTATCCATAAATAATTCTCAGAGAAAGGAAGATAGTTTGTGGTTCCTGGAAGATTTTTCTGGGAACCAGGTACCTTTTGTTTTGGTGTTTCATAAAAACATCCCAGGTCTTTTCTACCTTCCTTGTGCTCTTCTCTGGGAAGCAGGGCATAAGATCTAATCTCTGGGATCTAGGGAGATTTTTGCTCTCATTAGACCTTCCTTTTCTCTTTATCTCCCCTTCTAGAAAACATTTTTCTAGTCTGGATAAACATCAGATTACCTTCAGTTTTAAATCTCTTTTTATCAGAGACTAGGAAAAACTTGCCTTAAATCAAACCCAAAGTCAAGGAAGACAGGAAGACAGGGAAGACTGTCTGCTCAGATTAGGGGAAAGAAAAGTGAGAAATACCAGAAGAAAAATGGAACATGGGTGAGTATCACAGAAATGTGATCCTACCTTAATTTTACCTGTGCAAGTTCCCACTATCTGAGCCCTCTCACAAGAAAACTAAGGTCTTCTCTATTTTTTCTGCAGTTTCCTTGAAAATGAACACAGTTGACTCATTCACCCAAGTGATGATTTTCTAAGCACCCTGCCTCTCTTTTCTTCTTCAGACTCCTTTCTTCACTTAAAAAAAAAAAATACTCCACCAGTGTGTGGTGGAATGAAAATAAAGTAGAACAAATATTTGAATCACTAGTAGTTTTTTGTTATAAGCCTAACATGAAGAAATACAAATTGTTGTCGGCATTTGGTACCTTCTGTGAATTTCTCTAACCTAAACTATGCTTTTTCTGAGACTTGACTATAGATACACAGGTAAATAATCTGTCTATCTCTCTGTCTGTCTCTGCCCTCCCTCCCCTTTTCTTTCACTTTACTTAAGAGGGCAAGTATAGAAAATAAATATGATCCTCAGCTCTAATGTGCTCATGGTTGACATCATTGGTCAGTGTTAGTAGTCTGTCGTACTAACTCTGGTGACTGACTTTTTTCAACATCCTGCTCCATACTGTCATTATCCATCAAGCTGACATACAAGGTAAAATCCATTTGATAACATTTCCTAGTAGTTAAACATGTATGCTTTGATACCCAGTTTGCCTGGGTTCAAGTCCCAGCTCTACCACTCATGAACTGGAGAAATGACTTGGCCAAGACATTTAGGTTTCCTAGCCTCAGTTTTTATGGGCTAATAATAATAATACCTACCTGAAAAGTTACTGCAAAAATTAAATGAAATATGCTATGTAATGAGTTTAGAGTATGGCCTAGCACTTAATACATGTTAGCTTTTATTATTGTGATTACTATTATTATTCATATGAAGTGTTTTTATTTGGAATATCCAGAGAAATGTTGACCTGTGATCTCAAATCTGTGAAAATTCCCTTGGCCTACAATTTCTTAAATTAAAAATAAGTTTTATGGTTTCTTTGGAAGATTATGTGAGTAACCATTCTTGGAATCCTTGAATGGGAGGGCAGATTGGCTGGACAAGTTAACGATTAGAGCTGAAACGAAAGAGGTCATTGTCTATACTGCACCATTTTATTTGGTGCTGGTTAATTGTACCATGTGGGCAAAGAATCTTGTTTTATTTTCTTTTGCTTTTAAATATCTGAAGAATCCATACTGGTAGGAAGCCTTATCTAATTTGAAACTTTTCCTCATTCTGGCAGAATTGGATAGGTTCTATTTCCTGCACCAGAAGTTATAGTTGAAGTGCTCAGACTAGAAGAGTGAGCTTTTCTTCTGTGGGAAATCAATCTTAAAAGGGTAATTTAAAGGGAAGACAAAGGGAAGACTGGCAGAGATACACATATACACTTAGGGACAGATGGATTGAATCTGTACTTGCATTGGTAGCCAATTAGGTAAGAGAAAACTTCTGCTTTGAGTGTTTTAGCTTCAAAAACTTGATATAACAGAAGTTTGACTATAGTAACTGAAATTAGAAATAGAAGTATACTGCCATATTGTCATTGGAAACTGGAAACTGATGTGGCTTTTCGTTCCTCTAAGTTTTATTGTGCCCATTTTTTTGTGGGGAGAGATAAATGAAATTTAAATATATTGGGTTATTAGCAAATAAGTTATAAAAATTTCAGTAAGGAGGAGTCCCAGGGGTGATCACACTAAAGTGAGCAATTAATTAATTAATTAATTATTCATCAATATTCATTAATTAGTCCCAGTTATTTGTGAAAAATCATTAGGTATTAGAATGGTATAGTAGAAAGTTTACCTTAAAACTAGTCTATATCACTTAAGCATTAATTAATTGATTATTTAATTAATAAAATTATTAATGGTTTAATAATTAAAGTTATAAAAATAATTCTAAAAATTAAAAATTATTTAAAATAATAAAAATAATTTACTAATAATAAAAGAGCATGTGTCATTTCTTGGCACTGGATGAAAAAATTAAATATGGTCTGAATGACAATAGTGAGTAGAGAATACAAAACTGGAGCTCAGGAGTGCCTGGGTGGCTCAGGTTATGATCCCGGGGTCCTTGGATTGAGCCCCACATTGGGCTCCTTGCTCAGCAGAAAGCCTGCTTCTCCCTACACCTGTTACTCTGGCCTGCCTTCAGCTCAGGTTATGATCCCGGGGTCCTTGGATTGAGCCCCACATTGGGCTCCTTGCTCAGCAGAAAGCCTGCTTCTCCCTACACCTGTTACTCTGCTTACTTGTGCTCTCCTATCTCTCTGTCAAATAAATGAATAAAATCTTCAAACAAACAAGCAAACAAACAAACAAACAATTGGAGCCCAGAAGAGAGATGAGAGCTAGTCATGTATAATAGCTTCACTGGCTTAAGGTGGAAGTGGAAGGAGAAAGAAAGGACATAGACAAGGATGGAACATCAACATTCAGAGAAAGGTAGAAGGAAAGAAGTCAGCACTAATGGAACACATGTCAAAGAAGTGGCAGAAAGCAGGCTGAGGGGGAGGGCTTTGACGTTGAGAAAGTGGGGCTTCTGGTTCAAGCTTACGGAGTGGAGAGACCTATATCTCTTTTCCTTCTATAAATCCCATTGAAATAAAATCTCAAAGTACTAGGGGTAATAAATTTATAGCAGTTCTCAAATGTAAGCCATTAATCTTGATGAATTTCTGTAAATATGGAAGATATATGGTATATTAAGAAATACAGGAGCAGGAGCACAGCCCAGTTGTACACACACATGCACAGAGGCTGCCATGGAGATAGAAACCATGCTCCCTGATGGCAGTGCCTCGGAAATGCTCCCAACCTGGAGATAAAAGGTCCAGTTTTGGGAATGGGTAGGGGTTAGAGATCAGGGGTGGTGCTTCTTGTTTGAACATCTGTTCAAGTTAGCACTTATTCTAGTGCTACTTGCCAAAAGAAATTGGTTTGGGATTCCCAGAATAAACTCTGCTCTCTACTCATGCCGTTTAAAGAAAAGTTGTTTGTGGGCTCAGAGCTCATGGTCCACACTTCTCAGTGAAGGGAGTCCTGGTAAGGAACAGAATATATGTTGGTAGAAGGAACCCAGGCCAGAGAATGTCCCAAGTAAGCTAGACTTCAGTTCATAATTTTTATTTATTTATTTAATTCTTAAAAAAATGTTATTCTCATTTAAATTTTTTTAATTTAATTTTTTCAGTGTTCCAAGGTTCATTGTTTATGTACCACATGATTTTTAAATAGATAAATATATTAGAGGGAAGTTAATCACACCACACACACACACACACACACACACACACTCACTCACACACTCTCTCTCTCTCTCTCTCTCTCTCTCTCAGTATGAACCAAAGAATCCTGAAACAGGTTTAATTCTGAACAGATAACGTAATTTTATGTCCTCATAGTTACTAAAGAACAAGAAGGACTTATTAGAAATTTTAAATACAATGTCTGAAATTGAGAAAAATTAAAAAGAAATTCTGAAAAACCTGAGGAAATTTAGATACCAGGCTAAAAGAAAAATAAGAACATGTAGGAGAAAATTTTGAAGTCTTAGAGGATCCATCCAGGGGAGCTATGCATGCCCCTTTGCAACCTAAAACTAAATGCCCAGGCAAACTACCAATCAAGAGTCCAGGTAAACTAAGGACATTTTTAGCTAGGCAAGACAGAAAATTTTACTAGACAATCCTCTTTGACGGTCTTGCTTACTATTTATCCAACAAAATAACAGAGGAACTCGAGGAAGGGAAAAAGTGAGACCATAAAACAAAACATTTAATCTATTGTATTATGTTTATGTAGAAGATTTTCCCTGTCTTTAGGAAATATATACCATATATATATATATAAAATATATACTATATTATATGTTATACATATAATATATATTTATTATATATAAATATATACTATATATATACTATAATATATACTATAATATTCAGAAATGATGGAACAAGCCAGCAACTTACTTTCAAAGCATTTAGAAATAAAGTCTTCTTCTGATCCAAGAGCATGGAATGGTCTTCCATCTTTTTGTGTTTTCTTCAATTTCTTTCATGAGTGTTCTGTGGTTCCTTGAGTACAGATCCTTTACCTCTTTGGTTAGGTTTATTCCTAGGTATCTTATGGTTCTTGGTGCTATAGTAAATGGAATCGATTCTCTAATTTCCATTTCTGTATTTTCATTATTAGTGTATAAGAAAGCCACTGATTTCTGTACATTGACTTTGTATCCTGCCATGTTGCTGAATTGCTGTATGAGTTCTAGTAGTTTGGGGGTGGAGTCTTTTGGGTTTTTCATATAAAGAATTATGTCATCTGCAAAGAGAGAGAGTTTGACTTCTTCATTACCAATTTGGATATCTTTTATTTCCCTTTGTTGTCTGATTGCTGTTGCTAGGACTTCTAATACTATGTTGAACAAGAGTGGTGAGAGTGGGCATCCTTGTCGTGTTCCTGATCTCAACGGGAAGGACGCAAGCTTTTTCCCATTGAGGATGATATTTCATAGATAGATTTGATGAAGTTCAGGAATGTTCCCTCTATCCCTATACTTTGAAGCGTTTTAATCAGGAACGGATGCTGGATTTTGTCAAATGCTTTTTCTGCATCAATTGAGAGGACCATGTGGTTCTTCTCTCTTCTCTTATTAATTTGTTCTATCACATAGTTTGATTTGCGAATGTTGAACCATCCTTGTAGCCCAGGGATGAATCCTACCTGGTCATGGTGGATAATCTTTTTAATGTGCTGTTCGATCCTGTTTGCTAAGATCTTCCCGACCTTGGGCTACTGCGGGCTGCTGTCCGTAGTCGTTCCGTGCAGCTATGTCTTTGCACGTGGTGCAGCTGCTGAGGGGCCTGATGGGTCTCACCGGGAGGCTCCCGGTGCAGCATGCCAAGATGCATTCCAAGCCGCCGCGGGAGGAGCTCGGGACCATGGATGTCGCTGTTGGGCTCACCGCCTGCTTCCTGTGTTGCCTCCTGCCATCGGGTTGGGTGCTCTCGCATCTGGAGAGCTACAAGAAGCGGGAGTGAAGGGGGCTGTCCCGTCCCTCACCCTGTGACCTGACCACCCCGGCCTCTCCTGATCATGTCTGCTGCATTCCTGGCCAGATCATGTCCTTCAATTACAGTGACCTCTTCCTCAATCATGACCTTTCCATTTCTCCATGGTGACATCCTGGGACCACGTATATTGATTTGAGGCCCTTCTCTGTAGGGCCCTCCTTGTGACAATAAAGTCTACTTAAACCTTAAAAAAAAAAAGAATCTTAGCATCCATATTCATCAGTGATATTGGTCTGAAATTCTCCTTTTTGCCTGGTTTGGGGATCAGGGTAATTAATGCTGGCTTCATAGAAAGAGTCAGGAAGTTTTCCTTCTGCTTCAATTTTTTGAAACAGCTTCAGGAGAATAGGTGTTATTTCTTCTTTGAAAGTGTGGTAGAATTCCCCAGGGAATCCATCAGGTCCTGGGCTCTTGTTTTTTGGGAGGTTTTTGATCACCACTTCAATCTCATTACTAGACATTGGTCTATTCAGGTTGTCAATTTCTTCCTGATTCAATTTTGGGAGTTTATAGTTTTCCAGGAATGCATCAATTTCATCTAGGTTGCTTAGCTTCTTGGCATATAACTGTTGATAATAACTTCTGATGATTGTTTCCACTTCCTTGGTGTTCATTGTGACCTCTCCCTTTTCATTCATAATTTTATGTATTTGAGCTTTCTCTCTTTTCTTTTGGATTAGTGTCACCAATGGTTTATCGATCTTATTGATTCTTTCAAAAAAACCAGCTTCTAGTTTCATTGATACATTCTACTGTATCTCTGGTTCTACCTCATTGATCTCTGCTCTAATCTTGATGATTTCCCTTCTTATGTGTGGAGTTGGTTTACTTTGTTATTGATTCTCCAGTTCTTTAAGGTATAGAAACAGCTGGTGTATTCTGGATTTTTCCATTTTTTTGAGGGAGGCTTGGATGGCTATGTATTTCCCTCTTAGGACCGCCTTTGCTGTATCCCATAGGTTTTGGATCGAAGTGTCTTCGTTGTCATTGGTTTCCATGAATTGTTTCAGTTCTTCCTTGATCTCCTGGTTGATCCAAGCATTCTTGAGCAAGGTGGTCTTTAGCTTCCAGGTGTTTGAGTTCCTTTGGAACTTTTCCTTGTGATTGAGCTCCAGTTTCAAAACATTGTGATCTGAGAATGTGCAGGGAATAATCTCAGTCTTTTGGTATCGGTGGAGTCCTGATTTGTGACCCAGTATGTGGTCTATTCTTGAGAAGGTTCCATGTGCACTTGAGAAAATGTCTATATTGCCTAGAGCAATCTATACTTTTAATGCTATTCCGATCAAAATTCTACCAGTATTCTTCAAAGAGCTGGAGCAAATAATCCTAAAATTTGTATGGAATCAGAAGAGGCCCCGAATTGCTAAGGAAATGTTGAAAAACAAAAATAAAATGGGGGGCATCACGTTACCTGATTTCAAGCTTTACTACAAAGCTGTGACCACCAAGACAGCATGGTACTGGCATAAAAACAGACACATAGACCAGTGGAACAGAGTAGAGAGTCCAGATATGGACTCTCAACTCTATGGTCAATTAATCTTCGACAAAACAGGAAAAAATATACAGTGGGAAAAAGACAGTCTCTTCAATAAATGGTGCTTGGAAAACTGGACAGCTATATGTAGAAGAATGAAACTCGACCATTCTCTTACACTGTACACAAAGATAAGCTCAAAATAGATAAAAGACCTCAATGTGAGACAGGAATCCATCAGAATCCTAGAGGAGAACATAGGCAGTAACCTCTTCGATATAAGCTACAGCAACTTCTTCCAAGATATGTCTCCAAAGGCAAAGGAAACAAAAGCGAAGATGAACTTTTGGGACTTTATCAAGATCAAAAGCTTCTGCACAGCAAAGAAAACAGTCAACAAAGCAAAGAGGCAATCCACGGAATGGGAGAAGATATTTGCAAATGACAGTAGAGAAAAAAGGTTGATATCCAGGATCTATAAAGAACTCCTCAAACTCAACACACACAAAGCAGACAATCATATAAAAAAATGGGCAGAAGATATGAACAGACACTTCTCCAATGAAGACATACAAATGGCTATCAGACACATGAAAAAAGGTTCATCATCACTAGGCATCACGGAGTTTCAAATCAAAACCACATTGAGATACCACCTTACACCAGTTAGAATGGCCCAAATTAGCAAGACAGGAAACAACAGGGGTTGGAGAGGATGTGGAGAAAGGGGAACCCTCTTACACTGTTGGTGGGAATGCAAGTTGGTGCTGCGACTTTGGAGAACAGTGTGGAGATTCCTCAAGAAATTAAAAATAGAGCTTCCCTAGGACCCTGCAATTGCACCACTGGGTATTTACCCCAAAGATACAGATGTAGTGAAAAGAAGGGCCATCTGTACCCCAATGTTTATAGCAGCAATGGCCAAAGTCGCCAAACTGTGGAAAGAATCAAGATACCCTTCAACAGACGAATGGATAAGGAAGATGTGATCCATATACACTATGGAGTATTATGCCTCCATCAGAAAGGATGAATACCCAACTTTTGTAGCAACATGGACGGGACTGGAAGAGATTATGCTGAGTGAAATAAGTCAAGCAGAGAGAGTCAATTATCATATTGTTTCACTTATTTGTGGAGCATAGCAAGTATCATGGAGGACAAGGGGAGATGGAGAGGAGAAGGGAGTTGAGGGAAATTGGAAGGGGAGGTGAATCATGAGAGACTATGGACTCTGAAAAACAATCTGAGGGTTTTGAAGGGGCGAGGGGTGGGAGGTTGGGGTACCAAGTGGTGGGTATTATAGAGGGCATGGATTACATGGAGCACTGGGTGTGGTGCAAAAATAATGAATACTGTTATGCTGAAAATAAAAAATAAATAAAAAAAAGAAATAAAGTCTTGTATTATATCTCCAACTTTTCTGTAACTTTGTGATTATTTTGAAATGAAACAATTTAAAAAAATAAAACAAAGGGGTGCCTGGGTGGCTCAGTTGGTTAAGCGGCTGCCTTCAGCTCAGGTCATGATTCCAGGGTCCTGGGATCGAGCCCCGCATGGGGCTCTCCTGCTTAGCAGAGAGCCTGGTTCTCTCTCTCCCTCTGCCTGCTGCTCTGCTCTGCTTATGCTTCTCCTTCTGTCAAATAAATAAATAAAATCTTTTTAAAAAGAAGAAGAAAAAACACTGTAAAAGGTAAAAATAGTTACATTTTCAGAGATGCCCCCCCACAAGCTGTGCCCTGCTCAAGTTCTGTCCCATCTTCCATCCCCTAGCACTATCTTATCATACCTTTCTAACATCATCAACAATTGACTTTTCATTCTATCTTTATTTTTTGTATGTTCCTTATCTTTTGTCTCTGCTTCGTCATCTAGAATATACTCTTCATGAGGAATTGCTGTATCGCCTGAGCATGAAGCAATGCTAAGAACATACTGAGTTCTGGATAAATATTTGTCCAATGAACTAAAAATCTTATTATTACAAGTACTAGTAATAAGTAAAATGTCATTCTTTCTAAGTTATTAATCCTTTTCAAATACTAAAGTTGCATCTACTCAGTAATGCCTGTTATTTGAGACAACCAATTTTTACTGCTATTTCTACATGAAAAGAAACCTACTCAAACACTACATGCAAGATTTTTGTCCCCTGGGATTTTGTTGAAAATGAGATGTCTTCTGCAAGTCAATCCAAGGGCGGAAAGATTTAAATGTTAATTTGCTCTCCTCAGAGAACTCAGAAGGTGGTTAGCTACATTATTATTACTTTTTAGAACAAAATATAATAGGATATTAAAAGAAATAGCAGAAGACTTTTAAAAAAGAAAAATAATTCCAGGATGATGTTTATGTACTAAATCTAGAGTATAAATTAGAATGGGGAATAAGACAGCTCCAGGAAAATATGTCTTAGATGAGAAAGAATTTCCTGTAATAAAACATGTGATTAAATATTTAAGTGACCTTAATGATAAGGAGAAAGTATAGCATTATAAAAATAAACGAACAAATAAAAGCGATGTGCTCTCCCCCTTTCCCTGTTGGGTATGTGCTCTTTCCAACTGCAAAAACTTAATGACAGGGGATCATTGGCCAATCACACCACTTGATTCTGCAGGGAGCTACATTTAAATAATGATTGTGAATGCTATTTAAAAAAAATTTACCTATAGACAAAGGAAATAATTATTTTTAGTTATTAGTGAAGATAAGTGATGTAAAATTGGGTCTTATGAAGTATGATGTAATGCCTAAAATGAATGAGTCAAGAAATAGGAGGTTGTATTTTATTTGAAGGCATAGAAAAGCTGAATACCTAAAAATATGGCTTTTAGAGTTTCAAGTGTGTGACAGGTGGAAATAAGGAAGTGAGAGTGTTTGAAAAATCAGCAAAATTCCTCATTCTTCACGATGGGGGGGGGAGTAGTTAGTTGTAGTTTAAATTGATAAATAAGTGAATGAATACAAACATAATGGATATAAACACCAAAAGAAGTACACTTGTATAAGTGGCTATCAGTGAGGATTGAGAGTATAGTTTACTTTTCATGTCAGATCCTCTTGTTCAGTTTGGGTTTGAAATCTCAAACTGTATACTCAATGTGCATACAAAAATGTCTGGTCCTACGCACCTCAGCTGGGAAAATTAGTTCTCCCAACAAGTGGGATAGTGAGGAGAGGGCTTGGTTCTACTCTTCAGTGTAGTGTCCAGTTTTTTTTTTTTTTTTTTTGCAATGAGCATATATCATTTTGAATAAATATTACATATAAAATTATATATATATATATATATATATATATATATACACATCATTATATAATAAGAAGATGAACAGGCCACAGAGTTAAATGCTAAATCAGAGGAAGACTAAAACATCATTGGATTTGGCAATTGAGAGGAGACCAGATGAGTGCAGTTTCCATCCAGTGCAGGGAAACTGCGAAGGAAGCCCTCTCTGCAACGAGGGGTGAAAGGGAGTAGGTGCAGAAGATACAAGTGTACAACTGTTTTCTACAAGTTGTGATGAACAAAGAAAGGGAGAGAATGTGTAAAAGTTAAGTTGCTGACATTGGAAGAGCATGGTTATTTAAGGATCACTTTGATGTAAAATAGAGAGCTGTATCTAATAGCTTTAACTTAAAAATGAAAGGCTCATGATATATAAAGAGCATCGAATGGTCACAAAGATTTTCCTTTTTGTTTGGATGAGGCCAGCATACAATACATTTTTATGGAGCCTTATTCTTACAGTTTTGAGGATTTCCTGTCTTCCTTCATTTAGCCCATTTTCCTTAGAAATGCCTTTCACAGACTTTCCTTACAGAGGCTTCTAAAGCTATTGGGAAGTAACTCTGTCCCTACACATGTAGGAGGCATCTTTGACTACATCGGATCCTTCACATTTATTTCTAAAAAGGCAGTGAAATATCAGTATTTTAAAAATTTTATTTCCTAAGTTTATGCTACGTAAAGCCCAGTCCTTAGCCATTATGACCAGTGTGCTAAATTGATAAAGCATCTATTTCCTTATCTAGAAATGACTACTGAATGAAGCCTGGTTGTCCTTCATAACTGAATGACTCCTTGGACGAAGTCAAGGTATTTCTGCCATTTCATGTTGGCTTTCTGGGCCAGATGCCAGTTTTTTCAGTCACCTTGGGTTAAGGAAAAAAATATGACATTGTTTTTTTTCCCTCCATTCTTTCTTCTTCTCATTTACTTCCTCTGTCCTTTGCATTGCCCCTCCACTTACTTGTGCCCAGCTCCTAATGTACTTAACATCTTGCCCAGTGCCTCCACAGCCCAACTGGTAGCAAAACCCGATCTTCAGAAAGAATCAGAGAAATTCACTCAACCTGAAACAAAGCTAATAACTGTCTTGCCTCATTAAGCCCTTGATGAATGTTAAATGCATGAATAAGATGTAAATGACTAATACTGTTTCTTCTGGCTGGTGATTGTTGTGTAACAAACTTCTACAAATGCCCACAGATCCTGAGTCAAGAATTCACAAAGGCACAGAACAGTTCTGCTCTATTCCATATGTTTGGGACCTCAACTAGAATGACTCAGATAGCTGGGGGAGACTCAGATGGCACAGTTGGGACACAGGGACTGGGAGTATCTCTCTCAAGATGGCTTCAGTCACCTGTCTGGTGTCTGATCTGGGATGGCTGCAGATCAGGGTCATCTGGGATTGTCAATTAGCATCTCTATATAAAGGTTCTCCAGCATGATGGTCTCAGGATAATTGGATTTCTACAAGAAAACAATTCAGTGCTCTAAGAACTAGTGTTTCCTGAGTCCACAGGGGATGTTGCATGGTCTCTTATGAACTAGCCTAGGGACTCACATAGTATCATGTCCAATATACTCTATTGGTAAAAGCAATCACAGATTCCATCAGAACTTGAGAAGAAGGGGCTGAGGTCACCTCTCAGCAGGAGAAGCATCAGCAAACTTGTCGCTTCTGGTTAAAATAGGCACAATGCCTATTTTATTAATTCCTAAGACGAGTTCCCTCTTTACAGAGGCAAAGAAATGAAAAAGCCAAATAGTGAATAGAAAACATACAGGTATCTGTGGGTAGGTGGAGAAAATATTTTTAAGAAAGGAACCACCTAGTGATACATAAATGACTAAAACCAATGTCAAGAAGCCCCTCTTTGGGGCTTTAGAAGGACTTATTGAATTTATTCAGACTACTGAAAATATTACAATACCAACTTCTAAGTTTTTGAAATGCATTTGCAAACATTTATTTATGAAGTAGGTGGAGAAAGGAGAATGAAACTAACATTAATTGGATTCCTTCTGCGTTCTAAGATCCCAGGGACTGTGCAGTTTTGAGATTGCAGTTTTTGTGTGTGATGGTCAAAGCTGGCATCAACTTTTATGAGAATGGGAATAAATTTACATGTCATCAAATACCTTTAAAGGAATGATAAAGTTTCAATGTCTTTAGATTAAATGAAAAAAATCTAAAATATGCATATACATGCTATATAGTTGTATAGAATATGCCTGCTAATTCATCTAGTATAATACATGGTAGATATTTTTTAGTATATTGTTTATAATATGATAGTTGGGTTCCTCAGATTATTTGTACTATCAGGTATTATCTTACAAAAATAAAATATTTTTGCAGTGGGGGAAACTAGGAACTATGCAGTTTCAGATTTGCATATAAAAGTTATATTTTTATATTAATTTTAATAATAAAACCGTTTCTATCTGTAATGGTAATTGTTAAGGGAATAAATTAAATGTCTAAAAAGTGTTACAATGTGACCAAAATGACACATTAACACTACTGATTATATCCTGAATAATACGTACAACTAGACCAAATGTGAGTTTCCAGTTCGTAAATAACACAGCCTGTTTTTATAATGAGAAAATTACTTTGGGATAAAATGGCTTTAGAAATCTAAAATTAACAATAAAATAAAGAATTGCTTACAATGTTTATGGTAAATAAAGGAATGCAATTATTACTGAAAAACTGCAAGTCATGAAAAAAAGCACTTGCATGATCTTATTCACGAGTCTTTGACTTTACAAAGTCAACCTGGTAAATGGCCACAGGTAGCTGTGGGGCAGCTCTGTAGAAAATTCATGGTATAAATACCTGCACTCACATTGCAACGTCCTTTCTCAAATTGACTTAGCTTATCTTTATGTCAGACTTACTTTATGTAAGTCTGTCAAATGTCTAAATCTGGGAATGAAGCAAAACCACGAATCTCCAGCTGGGCAATCGAAGCTAGGTTTCTTCCCAGCAGACCTAGAATGTTTCCATCTGTATATGTCAAGCAGAACCTTGCCAGACTGTTCATCCATTTCATTTCTGGAGATGCAGTGATTAGCTTGCCACCACTACAGATTTCTTCAGGTCACTTATTCCCATTCTAACACTTTGATTTATTGTGGTAATGGCTCTCACCTTATTTTTTATATGAAAGCTCCATTCCTGGTATGTTTCATGTTGGGATCCCATCATTCCTATTGAGATCAGGGACACCACCTCTACTGTAGCACCCTTCACCACCATCTTTAGTATAGAGAAGATGGCTGCCACAGAACTGTGCTCACCCTTTGGGTTAAAGGAATACTTTGGTTAAGGGAGTGACCTTTGAGGCCTGTTGGATGGATATGAAGTGCTAGTGATGGTATAAGAAATGCTGAATCAAAATTGTGCTTAAAAAAAAAAAAGATTTTATTTATTTACTTGAAAGAGAGAGAAAGCACAAGTGGGAGGAGGAGTAGTGGGAGAGGGACAAGCAGACTCTGTGCTGAGTAGGGAGCCTGACATGGGGCTCAATCCCAGGACCATGAGATCATGACCTGAGCTGAAGTCAGATGCTTAATCAACTGAACCACCCAGGTGCCCCAACATTGCACATTTTTTTCTTCCTCCCTCCCTCCCTCCCTCCCTCCCTCCCTCCCTCCCTCCCTCCCTCCTCCTCCTCTTCCTTCTCCTTCTCCTCCTCCTCCTCCTTCTTCTTCTTCTTCCTTCCGTCCTTCCTTCCTTCTTCTTTCTTTCTTTCTTTCAAGATCTTATTAATTTATTTGTCAGAGAGAGAGAGAGAGCACAGGCAGGCAGAGTGACAGGCAGAGGCAGAGGGAGAAGCAGGCTCCCTGCCGAGCAAGGAGCCCAATGTGGGACTCGATCCCAGGACGCTGGGATCATGACTTGAGCCAAAGGCAGCTGCTTAACCAACTGAACCACCCAGGCATCCCAACATAGCACATTTCTAAGGATATATAACGAGGATGGATTTGAAACCCAGAAAACAAAGAATAACCTTTCTAAACATCTTTTTTTTTCTAAATATAAAAAATTGCATATTTTTTATTTTTTATTTTATTTTTTTAATTTTTTATTTTTTATAAACATATATTTTTATCCCCAGGGATACAGGTCTGTGAATCACCAGGTTTACACACTTCACAGCACTCACCAAAGCACATACCCTCCCCAATGTCCATAATCCCACCCCCTTCTCCCAAACCCCCTCCCCCCAGCAACCCTCAGTTTGTTTTGTGAGATTAAGAGTCACTTATGGTTTGTCTCCCTCCCAATCCTAAACATCTTTTTGAGAGGTACACCTGGGTGACTCAGTCAGTTAAGTGTCTGACTCTTGATTTGGGCTCAGGTCATATTCTCAGGGTTTTAGGATTGAGCCCTGCATTGAGCTCCACTCTTAGCAGGGATTCTGCTTGAGGATTATCTTCCTCTCCCTCTGCCCCTCCCCTGCTAAAATAAATAAGTAAATCATAAGAAAAAAGGAAAAACAAAATAAAAACATCTGTTGTGTTTGCTTCCTAGTGCCCTACCAACTGAACTTGGCATAGGGCAGAGTGGCCTCATTCTGGGTGTGTGCTAATGTGATCATAATAAAATATTTTAAGAAATAGAAAAAAAAATTTTAGGACTAGTTACACAATTGTGTTGTGTCAATGCCAGAACCTTATGGTTTATATTTGCTTTCTCTATATATAACTTTAATATTTTTTCTGTGGATTTGTTGATCTCTTCTTAAATAGCTATAATATATCAATTATATTTTTGTTCAGAATTCTTTTTTTTATTTATTTGACAGAGAGAGATCACAATTAGGCAGAGAGGCAGGTAGAGAGAGAGGAAGGGAAGCAGGCTCCCTGCTGAGCAGAGAGCCCGATGCGGGACTCGATCCCAGGACCCCAGGACCCCAGGACCCCAGGATCATGACCTGAACCGAAGGCAGAGGCTTTAACCCACTGAGCCACCCAGGTGCCCCTGTTCAGAATTCTTTATGTAATAGGCTGGTTTTAGAAAATGGAAAAAATTAAAAATCATAAGGGTAAATGATTTTGTTTTACTAATTTCGTGTATTCCTTTTTCCCGAGAAGAGTTGTAGCTAGGATTGAAAGCAAACATCACCAGCCCCTTTCAGCACCTTAAACATGTCTCAACTTGTATCATATTCCTTCTCTCTCCCTTTCCTCCTTCTCAGAGTCCATCTGGTAGGAACTGCTGTTCAGCCATATCCTCCTATCACTGAGAGAAAAACTCTAGCTTCTAGTTGTTCTGGCATGGTGTTTGATAAGTAAATCCCAATTTTGAGATTTTCAGGAAAAAAATAATCCATTTCTCTAGTAACAAATTTTGCCTCTTGCAAGGCAAATGTTCTTACTTTCAGATTATTGACTTGTTATGGACTTAATTTTGATCTATTTTGAAACCCAGCCAAGAAATGTCAGCAATGATTTTTAAATTCTGCATGATACCTGACCTTTCCTTCCCTGATGCAAGGAACCTTGGACTCTTGGACTTCTTTTATTGGTGGAAAGTCTGAGGGAAAGGAGTGTTTAAAAAAATGAGAAAAGAAAAATAATTGGGTGATATATCAAAATAACATACTGCTATGTAAAGCCATGCTCTATAACAATAGTATAAAAATGGTACATATGTTATTTTATATAAAGGAATCATGAGTCCCCTATATTAGTTATGCAACAGTGTGTAACAAATCAGCCCCTAAACTTACAGGCTAAAGAAATTTAGCATTATTTATCTCTTATGATTTCTGTGGGTCAGAAACTTGGGACTAGCATGGCTGGGCAGTTCTGGCTCTGTGTCATTTCATGAAGATGTAGTCATCTGTCAGCTAAGACTGAAGTTAATCGAAAGGCTTGATGGATGCTGGAGGATCCTCTTCTAACTTAGCTCCCTCATGTGACTTGCAAATTGGTGTGGCTATTGCCTAGAAGTCTCAGGCCCTGCCCCCCACCATTTTATTTTATTTTATTTATTTTATTTCTTTTCAGTGTTCCAAAATTCACTGTTTATGCACCACACCCAGTGCTCATCACCAGGCTCACCCAACCCCCCAATCCCCTCCAAAACCCTCAGTTTGCTTCTCAGAGTCCACAGTCTCTGATGGATCATATCCCCCTCCAAGTTCTCTCAACTCACTTCTCTCCATCTCCCAATGTCCTCCGTGTTATTCCTTATGCTCCACAAGTAAGTGAAACCATATGATAATTGACTCTCTTTGCTTGACTTATTTCACTTAGCATAATCTCTTTCAGTCCCATCCATGTTGATACAAAAGTTGGGTATTCATCCTTTCTGATGGAGGCATAATACTCCATTGTATATATGGACCATATTTTCTTTATCTATT
The DNA here is from genome assembly GCF_964662115.1 of Mustela nivalis. NCBI lineage: Eukaryota > Metazoa > Chordata > Mammalia > Carnivora > Mustelidae > Mustela > Mustela nivalis. Next base: position 73,640,045 of record NC_139024.1, on the reverse strand, counting down.
CATCTGTTGAAGGGCATGTTGGCTCTTTCCACAGTTTAGCGACTGTGGCCATTGCTGCTATGAAGATTGGGGGTACAGATGGCCCTTCTTTTCACTACATCTGTATCTTTGGGGGTAAATACCCAGTAGTGCAATTTCAGAGTCATAGGGTATCTCTATTTTTAATTTTTTGAGGAATTTCCACACTGTTTTCCAAAGTGGCCACACCAACTTACATTCCCACCAACAGTGTAAGAGGGTTACCCTTTCTCCACATTCTCTCCAACACTTGTTGTTTCCTGTCTTCTTAATTTTGGCCATTCTAACTGGTGTAAGGTGGTATCTTAATGTGGTTTTGATTTGGATCTCCCAGATGGCTAGTGATGATGAACTTTTTTTCATGTGTCTGATAGCCATTTGTATGTTTTCATTGGAGAAGTGTCTGTTCATATCTTCTGCCCATTTTTTGATATGATTATCTGCTTTGTTTGTGTTGAGTTTGAGAAGTTCTTTATAGATCCTGGATATCAACCTTTTGTCTGTACTGTCATTTGCAAATATCTCCTCCCATTTCGTGGGTTGCCTCTTTATTTTCTTGACTGTTTTCTTTATTGTGCAGAAGCTTTTGATCTTGATGAAGTCCCAAAAGTTCATTTTTGCTTTTGTTTCCTTTGCCTTTGGAGACATATCTTGGAAGAAGTTGCTGTGGCTTATATCAAAGAGATTACTGCCTGTTCTCCTCTAGGATTCTGATGGATTCCTGTCTCACATTGAGGTCTTTTATCTATTTTGAGCTTATCTTTGTGTACAGTGTAAGAGAATGGTCGAGTTTCATTCTTCTACATATAGCTGTCCAGTTTTCCAAGCACCATTTATTGAAAAGACTGTCTTTTTTCCACCGTATATTTTTTCCTGCTTTGTCGAAGATTATTTGCCCATAGAGTTGAGGGTCCATATCTGGGCTCTCTACTCTGTTCCACTGGTCTATGTGTCTGTTTTTATGCCAGTACCATGCTGTCTTGGTGATCACAGCTTTGTAGTAAAGCTTGAAATCAGGTAACGTGATGCCACCAGTTTTATTTTTGTTTTTCAACATTTCCTTAGCAATTCGGGGGTCTCTTCTAATTCCATATAAATTTTAGGGTTAGCTCTTTGAAAAATACTGGTGGAATTTTGATTGGAATGGCATTAAAAGTATACAGACCCATTCATCTGTTAAAAATTAAAAAAAATGGAAAAAAATAACCTAAAAATTAAAGAAATACACAAATATATAAAAAAATATACAGACAACTGTTAATCAAGATAAAGAGCCATATTGATATGAATACATTAATAGTAGGGGATCTTAACACACCACTCTTGGTAATGGACAGTCATCCAAGCAGAAAATCCATAAAGGGACAAGAGCATTGAATGACCAGATGGACCTCATAGTTATATAAATTCCACCCTAAAACAACAGAATACTCATTCTTCTTGAGTGCACATGGAATATTCTCCAGAATAGACCACATTTGGGTCACAAATCAGGGCTCAAGTTCAGGCCCTGCCCCCCACCATTTTATTTTATTTTATTTATTTCTTTTCAGTGTTCCAAAATTCACTGTTTATGCACCACACTCAGTGCTCATCACCAGGCTCACCCAACCCCCCAATCCCCTCCAAAACCCTCAGGAATTTCAGAAGAAGCCCACAGTAGATCAGGACTTATCCTAAAGGGTTTGTCTCTAGAGTGAACCCCAAAAATATTCACTAAAGGCCCACAAAGCTTTAAGAGATAATTGTGTTAATATAAATGTCACCATATTTGTGGGCAAGGACAGTACCAAATGAAAAAGCCATTAGAACCAAAAATATAAAGTAGGCCAAGAAAACTACTCACTTGGAAACACAAACTAATTTTTATGGCAGATGGGAGAGGATGATTTAGAGATTGGAATGAACAGACACAAGGGCCATCAAGAATCAATCCCAGGAAGCAGCAGGAATGAAAGTTTATCAGGAAGTGGCAGCATATGCCTCAATGGATTTCAGAATTGATCTACTGTGGGCTTCTTCTGAAATTCCTGAGGGAAAGTACCTCAGGAGCCCCATTTTTTTTTCAAGGTTTTATTTATTTATTTTAGAAAGAGGCAGTATGCACATGCAAGGGAGAGGTCTGAGGGAGTGAGAGGAACAGATGGGGAGGGAGAGGGACAGGGAAAGCTTCTCAAACAGACTACAAGCTGAGCATGCAGCAGGGCTTAATCCTATGACCCCAAGATCGTGACCTGAGCTGAAAACAAGAGTGGGATGCTCAATGGACTGAGCCACCCAGGACATCCCAAGAGGAGCCCAGTTATTTATATGAGAGGATACCACTCAAACTCCTTGAGGGCATTTTTACTGATAAAAGTTCTTGGAGGTACTGCCTTTTTTCTTCCTGAGGTCTCAACAAAGAATTTTCCAGTCACACCTTTAGTTTTATCTTTATACCATGTTTCCTAATTGGGCCTTGGATTGGGTCTACTTGGAGGCAACTTCTTGATTTTAGCATTATGTATAGTCTGGAGAGGCCACGATTCTTGGCTTTTCAACAGTCCTTCCTTTGCTTCTCTCTTCTGTTGCATTTTACTATAAGCTGAAGAAGCATCCATATGACACTTTTAATAGTGCCTAGAAATCTCTTGACTCTCTCACCCAGTTCATGAGGTACAGTTTTTATGTTCTTACCTTATCACAATCAAAAGTGTTGGTAAACTGCTCCAACATAACCAAGATCCATTTTTCTTTTTCCAATAGTATTTCCCTTATTTCTTTTTTGCCCTTACCAACAACTTTGTGATGCAGTTTTTTGAATGTTGGTGAGGTAAGTGGGATTCAGAGCCCACAGCCAAGAAAGAATTCTTTAGATGTCTTTGGTGCCAAAAAGGTAGTTTATTGTCTTTGGTGCCAAAAAAGGTAGTTTCTGTCCACAGGACCCATGGACAAAAAGAGCTGCTGTTGGCTGCTGGCTGCTGCCTTGGGGATTTGAGGACTAAATGATTATATACCTTGGGGTTGGAGAAGTAAGTATAAGGGAACTTCCAGAAGGACTTTCATATGCCAAAGAAGACTCTGGATCCAGGAGGAAGTTTAAAAACTGCCTATCCCAAGTATTTGTCAATGGGCAGAAGGTTATAAAGATATTTAATTTTATCTACATTTGCTTCTGCCTTAGTTTCCCACATCACTTGCAGAAGACTACAAGGTTCTTTTAATACTTCAGTTTAATCTGTTCAAGACCCTTTAGAGTTTTCACAGATGGGCTTCTCAAAATTCACCCAGTGTTTGCTCTTCTTTCAATTTCTAAGCCACTCCTGCATTTTTAGCTTTTTGTTATGGCAATACTCAGTTCCAGATACCAAAATATGTTAATCACCTACTGTTGTATAAATACATTACCCAAGAACTTAGTGGGTTAAAGGAAAATAAACATGTATTATTTCACAGAAATTCCTTAGATTAGGAATTCAGAGAGGGCACAGAGGAGATAGTTTTTCTCTGCGCCATGATGTTTGGGGTCTCAGCTAGAAGATGCAGAGTTTGGAAGCTAGAAGCACTGCAAACTTGTTCATTTGCATGTTTAGTGGTTGATATGTATGTTGACTGGAACTCTAGCTGGGGTTGTTGGTTTTCACAGCCACTTTTTTTTTTTTTTTTTTTAAGTCTCCACATGGCCTTTACTTTACCACAAAATGGTGGCTGGATTCTAGAAACCTAGCCTTAGAAGTCAGGTAGCATCACTTCTGCTGTGTTACATTGGTCTTGTCAGTCACAAGCACCCATGCAAATCTAAGGGGAGGGAATGTAGATACCACCTTTTACTGGGAAGAGTGCCAGCCACATTATAAATAGAACATATAGATGTTTGTATAGGTGTTCCAACTTTTGGAAAATACAATCTACCATAGCCACCAAGACTTTAAGTCATGTCAAGAATGAAAATGCTCTCAGGCACATTAAGCCATATATCGTATGCTACCAATTTACTCACAATATTGTATATGATATATGTAATATATACATATATTTAATTACTTATACTTAATTTTAAAGGTGACATCTGAAATTCTAATTCTACTGAAAAAATTAAATCATAAATATAATATTGACAAATAATTGAAGGTAACAATAAAAATATACATATCATTTACTATTATAGTCAATGATAAAATTTAATATAATTCCAAATTGTAAGAGTGAATGTTAAAGACTTCCCTTAAAAGTGTTGAATCTTGGGGTGCCTGGGTGGCTCAGCGGGTTAAGCCTCTGCCTTCGGCTGACGTCATGATCTCAGGGTCCTGGGGAAGCCCTGCATTGGGCTCTCTGCTCAATAGGGATCCTGCTTCCCCCCAATCCCTGCTTGCCTACTTGTGATCTCTGTCTGCCAAATAAATAAATAAAACCTTTATAAAAAGTATTGAATTTTTTAGAAGAATTTCACCAAATAATCAGAATAATACAAATTCTTTTATCTTCTATTTAGAACATTATATATAGTTATATTAAAGATGAATTTTTGCTTTATACTTATATTTTCATAGCATATTGTTAATCAAAGGAGAGGACCAGATGGAATACAACTCTATTTTGATGGACATTTGCATAAAAAGGGAAATCTCAGCAATCTGTGCGTATCAGCTCCAAGATTCTAAATATATAGATGTACAGAGAATCTGTAAGTCTCTGCATGGGAAAGATTGTATAATACATATAAAACATGGTGGAAGATAGATCTTTGTATTTTGACATTCACTGGGCCTATATTTGGTCTGGATGGTAGGCCCTTGTGACCCAAAGTGGATCTATGGACCAGCAGCAATGGCATCAGTGGAGGTTTTTAGAAATGAAGACTATCAGACCCTGATGGAACCACTGACCATAATCTGTGTTTTCACAAGATCTCATGCTGATTCATAAGTACACCGAGAAACACTGAGAAGACAGTATTTTTTTTTAACATAAATATGTTCACATTTCAAGATGGATGTGCAAATTAACGTCTGAATTGACCTTACCATGATTTGATGAGGCAGGTTTCCCGTGTATGGAGTATTACTGACCGGATTTGCCACTTGGCTACAGGAAACAAAAGTTTTCTAACTCTTTGTTGTTTTTTGACTAAATAATTTTTCACTTTCTTTTTACCTCCCCATCATCTAGACAAGACATTGACTGGGTTGGCAAACAACTAAGATTAGGAGATGTTGCCTCCTCCACTTTCATTATGAAGCATTCACTCTAGACATTTTTCCCAAAGGTGACTATTTAAAATTATGCATTTCAGTTTATTTATTCAAATGCTTAATATGAAAATTTAAAAGATACAGAAAAATTTAAACAATTGTACAGTAGTGTGCTGATTTTACTGTTATTGCTCCTGATTTTAGGGAGTCACAGACTATTCTATGTGGTTACCTCACGATTGGCTCTTGCTGTAGCCAGCATCTACTTCCAATTAAGACGGTGTACTAAATTTCTAGCTCCAACAGTAAAAACTTTTGCCATGTTTTCTTTAACTTTATTAAGACTTTTTTTCTGAATTATTTAAAAGTTATTTAGGGGCATGGTAAACTCTCATCTAACAATATTTTGTCATACTTCTAAACAATGGAGACATTTTCTTTTCTAATCCTAATACCATTATCACACCTGATAAAATTAGCAGTACTTGCCTATATTCAAATCTTATCAAGTATCTTTTATAGTTTTATTTTCTTTTTTTAAATTTAGGAGGAAAGGTCATTTTTCTTTGTTTCTTTTTGTTTGGATAAGGGGAGGGCATAAAATCAAGAGTTTATTTTTTAAACATTTTCTTTGAAAAATAGCTTCAACTTTTGGCCTCCCATTTTGACTGGGTAGAAGTTTTGTAAAGAAGAAATTTAGAGGGAAAAGTTTTGGAAATGATTCAGGTAGTGAAGACAAATGTGGTTCAAATATTTACAGATTAAGAAAATGGAGCATAACAAGACATTTGAATCTGAACAAACATTTTTAACAAGATTCCATCAGCTTTTTCTTAAAAGTAAATATTTGCCTAGTGTCTCTGCATACAGGAGCTCTGTTGGCTCTTTCAAATATGAAAGGAAAAAAAAAAAGAGGCAGTTACCTAGTTACCTTTCACTATCTTCTGTTTATTACTTTATGTTCTTTATGCAGACAAGAGCCACAGCAATGTTTACCCTAACTGAGAATCTTCACTCTGTACATAATTTGTCAAAGTTTGGAAGTCCTAGCTGAAGTTGACATGACATCATATTAAAGGGGGACAGAGCGAATGGATAAGGAAGATGTGGTCTACATACACTATGGAGTATTATGCCTCCATCAGAAAGGATGAATACCCAACTTTTGTAGCAACATGGATGGGACTGGAAGAGATTATGCTGAGTGAAATAAGTCAAGCAGAGAGAGTCAATTATCATATGGTTTCACTTATTTGTGGAGCATAACAAATATCATGGAGGACAAGGGGTGTTAGAGAGGAGAAGGGAGTTGGGGTAAATTGGAAGGGGAGGTGAATCATGAGAGACTATGGACTCTGAAAAACAATCTGAGGGGTTTGAAGTGGCGGGGAGGTGGGAGGTTGGGGGTACCAGGTGGTGGGTATTATAGAGGGCACGGATTGCATGGAGCACTGGGTGTGGTGAAAAAATAATGAATACTGTTTTTCTGAAAATAAATTGAAAAAATTATATAAAAAAATAAAATGCTGAATGTAAAAAAAAATAAAGGGGGACAGAGCAACAATTTTTTTGAATAATTTTTTTTATTGTTTATAAACATATAATGTATTATTAGCCCCAGGAGTATAGGTCTGTGAATAGCCAGGTTTATACACTTCACAGCACTCACCATAGCACATACACTTCCCAATGTCTATAACCCAATCACCCTTTCCCTCCCCTCCTCCCCCGGCAACCCTCAGTTTGTTTTGTGAGATTTAGAGTCTCTTATAGTTTGTCTACCTTCTGATCCCATCTTGTTTCATTTATCCTTTACCTACCCCCAAGCCCCCCACGTTGCATCTCCACTTCCTCATATCAGGGAGATCATATGATAGTTGTCTTTCTCTGATTGGCTTATTTTGCTAAGGTAATACCCTCTAGTTCCATCCACATCATCACAAATGGCAAGATTTCATGTCTTTTGATGGCTGCATAGTATTCCATTGTGTGTATGTATATATATACATACACACACATACATATCACATCTTCTTTATCCATTTATCTGTTGATTGACATTTAGGTTCTTTCCATAGTTTGGCTATTGTGGACATTGCTGCTATAAACATTCAGGTGCACGTTGTGCCCCTTTGGATCACTACATTTGTATCTTTAGCTAAATACCCAGTAGTGCCATTGCTGGGTCATAGGGTAGCTCTATTTTCAACTTTTTGAGGAACCTCCATGCTGTTTTCCAGAGTGGTTGCACCAGCTTGCAATCCTACCAACAGTGGAGGAGGGTTCCCCTTTCTCCGTATCAACAGCATCTGTCATTTCTTGACTTGTTATTTTTAGCCACTCTGACTGGTGTGAGGAGGTATCTCATTGTGGTTTTGATTTGTATTTCCCTGATGCCGAGTGATGTGGAGCACTTTTCCATGTGTCTGTTGGCCATCTGGATGTCTTCTTTGTAGAAATGCCTGTTCATGTCCTCTGCCCATTTCTTGATTGGACTATTTATTCTTTGGATGTTGAGTTTGATAAGCTCTTTATAGATTTTGGATACTAGCCCTTTTTCTGATATGTCATTTGCAAATATCTTCTCCCATTCTGTCAGTTGTCTTTTGGTTTTGTTAACTGTTTCCTTTGCTGTGCAAAAGCTTCTGATCTTGATGAAGTCCCAATAGTTCATTTTTGCTGTTGTTTCCCTTGCCTTTGGAGATGTTCCTAGGAAGAAGTTGCGGCGGCCGAGGTCAAAGAGGTTGCTGCCTGTGTTCTCCTCAAGGATTTTGATGGATTCCTTTCTCACATTGAGGTCCTTCATTCATTTTGAGTCTATTTTTGTATACGGTATAAGTAAATGGTCCAGCTTCATTTTTCTGCATGTGGCTGTCCAATTTTCCCAACACCATTTGTTGAAGAGGTTGTCTTTTTCCATTGGACATTCTTTCCTGCTTTGTCAAAGATTAGTTGACCATAGAGTTGAGGGTCTATTTCTTGACTCTTTATTCTGTTCCATTGATCTATGTGTCTATTTTTGTGCCAATACCATACTGTCTTGATGATGACAGCTTTGTAATAAAGTTTGAAGTCTGGAATTAGGATGCTGCCAACTTTGGTTTTCTTTTTCAACATTCCTCTGGCTATTTGAGGTCTTTTCTGGTTCCATATAATTTTAGGATTATTTGTTCCATTTCTTTGGAAAAAATGGACGGGATTTTGATAGGGATTGCACTAAATGTGGAGATTGCTTTAGGTAGCATAGACATTTTCACAATATTTGTTCTTCTAATCCATGAGCATGGAACATTTTTTCATTTCTTTGTGTCTTCTTCAATTTTTTTCATGAATACTTTATAGTTTTCTGAGTATAGATTCTTGGGCTGTTTGGTTAGATTTATTCCTAGGTATCTTGTGGTTTTGGGTGCAATTGTAAATGGGATTGACTCCTTAATTTCTCTTTCTTCTGTCCTATTGTTGGTGTAAAGAAATGCAACTGATTTCTGTGCATTGATTTTATATCCTGACACTTTACTGAATTTCTGTATGAGTTCTAGCAGTTTTGGAGTGGAGTCTTTTGGGTTTTCCACATATAGTATCATATCATCTGCAAAGAGTGATAGTTTGACTTCTTTGCTGATTTGGATGCCCTTAATTTCCTTTTTTGTCTGATTGCTGAGGCTAGGACTTCTACTACTATGTTGAATAGCAGTGGTGATAATGGACATCCCTGCTGTGTTCCTGACCTTAGTGCATAAGCTCTCAGTTTTTCCTCCATTGAGAACGATATTTGCAGTGGTTTTTTCATAGATGGCTTTGATGATATTGAGATATGTGCCCTCTATCCCTCTGAAGAGTTTTGATCAGGAAAGGGATGCTGTACTTTGTCAAATCCTTTTTCATCATTTATGGAGAGTATCATATGGTTATTGAGGTATTATATTACAGTGATTGATTTGTGGATGTTGAACCAACCTTGCAGCCCTGGAATAAATCCTACTTGGTCGTGGTGAATAATCCTTTTAATGTACTGTTGGATCCTAGTATTTTGGTGAGAATTTTTGCATCTGTGTTCATCATGGATATTGGTCTGTAATTCTTTTTTTTTGATGGGATCCTTGTCTGGTTTTGGGATCAAGGTGATGCTGGCCTCATAAAATGAGTTTGGAGGTTTTCCTTCCATTTCTATTTTGTGGAACATTTTCAGGAGGATAGGAATGAATTCTTCTTTAAATGTTTGGTAGAACTCCCCTGGTGAGCTGTCTGGCCCTGGGCCCTTGTTTTTTTTTTTTTTTTTTTTTGGAGATTTTTGATGACTGTTTAAATCTTCTTACTGGTTATGGGTCTGTTTAGATTTCCAATTTATTTCTGGCTCAGTTGTGGTAGTTTATCAAAGAAACAGTTTTGAAGAGCAAATATTTTAGGTTCATTGGGGCCACTTGTTTTCTTTTTAAGTTTTTATTTAAATTTCAGTTAACATAGAGTGTAATATTAGTTTCAGGTGTACAATTTAGTGACTCAACAATTCCATACATCACCAGGTGCTCATCACAACAAGTGTGCTCTTTAATCCCGATCACCTATTTGACCCATCCTCCCATCCACCTCCCGTCTGGTAACCATCAGTTCATTCTCTGAAGTTAAGCCTGCTTCTTGGTTTGCCTCCCCCTTTTTTTACCCCATTGTTCATTTGTTTCATTTTTTAAATTCCACATCTGAGTGAAATCATATGGTATTTGTCTTTCTCTGACTATTTTGCTTAGTATAATACTCTCTAGCACTATCCACGTCATTGCAAATGGCAAGATTTCATTTTTTTATGACTGAGTAATATTCTGTTGTATATATACCACTTCTTCTTTTTCCATTCATCACTTGATGGACATTTGGGCTCTTCCCATAATTTGGCTATTGTTGATAATGCTGCTATAAACATCAGGGTACATTTAACCCTTTGAATTAGTATTGTATCTTTGGGGTAAATATCTAGTAGTAAAGTTGTTGGATCCTAGTGTAGTTCTATTTTTAACTTTTTGAAGAAATTCCATACTGCTTTTCAGAGTGACTGCACCAGTTTGCCTTCCCACCAACTGTGTAAGTGCGTTTCCCTTTCTCCACATCCTTGCCAATACCTATTGTTTCTGTTATTGTTGATTTTAGTCATTCTGATAGGTGTGAGGTAGTATCTCATTGTAGTTTTGATTTGCATTTCCCTGATGATGAGAGATGCTAAGCATCTTTTCATGTGTTTGTTGGCCATCTGGATGTCCCATAAAAGGCCACTTCTATAGGCTTGTCTCTGAAAGTGACTTTAAATCCTGCTTCCTCTGGCTTCGTGTGGCTTGGGAGCTCATGAAGGAAGGAGAGTGATGAGGATTTGGGAGAAAAGGTGAAGATTTTATGAGTTAATTGATTTTATGGTTGGAAAGGATGGAAAAATGTTGTTCCAACCTTTATAAATGTGCTAACATTTATTGTGAGAACTCTTTTTTTTTTTTTTAAAGAGATTTTGTTTATTTGAGAGAATGAAAGAGAGAGAGCGTGAGAGGGGAGAGGGTCGGAGGGAGAAGCAGAGTCCCCATTGAGCAGGGAGCCTGATATGGGACTCAATCCTGGTACTCCAGGATCATGACCTAAGTTAAAGGCAGTTGCCTAACCAACTGAGCCACCCAGGCACCCTATTAAGACACTGGCTATCTAGGCATACTGAAACCTAAGAAAAATTAAAAAAAATAGTAATTAAAATATAGTTTGATAAAATATTCACTAGGTTGATGTGGTTTATCATTAAGAAATTGACTCTGAAAAACAATCTGAGGGTATTGAAGGGGTGGGGGGTGGGAGGTTGGGGGATCCAGGTGGTGGGTATTTGTGAGGGCACAGATTGCATGGAACACTGGATGTGGTGCAAAAATAATGAATACTGCTATGCTGAAAAAATAAAAAATTAAAAAAAAAGAAAAGAAGACAAATTGACATAGGGGCACCTGGGTGGCTCAGTGGGTTAAAGCCTCTGCCTTCAGCTCGGGTCATGATCCCAGGATCCTGGGATCAAGGCCCACATTGGGCTCTCTGCTCTCTCTCTTCTCTCTCTCCCTCTGCCCACTTCTCTGCCTAATTGTGATCTCTGTCTGTCAAATAAATAAATAAAATCTTAAAAAAAAGAAATTGACATTTAAATACAATGTTTAGATTATTCCTTTTTTTTTTTTTTTTTTTTTTTTTTACTGAGTACTTTGGAATCATGGGCATAAACTATAAACTATTAGGAATGTTTAATAGAAATTGCAGACTTTTGGGGCATCTGGGTGCTTTAGTCAATTAAAGCATCTGCCTTCAGCTCAGGTCATGGTCTCTGGGTCTTAGGATAGAGCTCCACACAGGCTTCCTGCTCAGCAAGGAGTCTGCTTCTCTCTCTTTCCCTCTGCCCCTCCCAACCACTCATTCTCTCTCTTTCTTAAATAAATAAATAAAAGCTCTAAAAAAACAAATTGCAGACTTTCTGCTAAAAGAAGACAAAGGGTAACAGAGTTGGAAAGGACTTGGCCTCTGGATTTAAACAGAGCTTAAAATCTTGGCTCTGTTAATAGTGATGAATCTGGGTAGGTTATTTAACTTCCCTATGTCTCACTTAGTAGGTGGGGGTAATAATACCTCCCAAAGCTGTTGTTAGGCATACATAGAAAAATACAGAGTACAGGTTATGGCAAAATCAGGTACTCATGAATGTACATTAGCCTCCCTTTTGTTACACTTACTGATTTTGATTATTCAACCTGTCTGATTCTGAGGCAACCAAACTGGATGCAGGAGGACAATCTAAAACATTACATCTTCAAAATCAGATAATTCCTGCCACTGTGAGAACATTGGAAATGTAGTCTATTGTTCCATATGTAAGTTAGATGGTAAGGAATAGTTTCTTTGGCTTTTATTAGTTCTCTGTTTAAGCCTTAGTGCTGCAAGATGCTCTGTCTCCAAAAACTCTTAGGGTGAATGATGTGGGAACATATTCTAGACTATTTCCTTTCTGGGGTATATCAATTTAACATTTTACACTAAATGATATATTTCACAATTAGTACTTTTTAAAGAACTCAATCTGTTCCCTTTCTCTGTCTGCTCTACCAGTAGCCTATCTCTTACCATCTTTCACCTGATTGCTGATAGCAGCTCTTTCTTTGTCTTCTGGCCTCCTCTTCTGTCCCACAGAGCAGCTGGGTCATTTTTTTTCCAACTTAAATCTAATCCTACCACTTGCTTGATAAACACCCAGCAAGACTTTCTATCACTCTTAGAGTAAAATCCAAATGCCTTTTCTGGCTTACAAAATCCTGCAAGATCTTTCTGCAACCACATGCTTATAAGCTTCCCATCTTCCTGTTCATCCACTATTATCCCAGGAACACTCAGTCCCACTGTGCACTTCTTTTTTTTTTTTTTTAAAGATTTTATTTATTTATTTATTTGACAGAGAGAGATCACAAGTAGATGGAGAGGCAGGCAAAGAGAGACAGAGGGAAGCAGGCTCCCCGCTGAGCAGAGAGCCCGATGCGGGACTCGATCCCAGCACCCTGAGATCATGACCTGAGCCGAAGGCAGCGGCTTAACCCACTGAGCCACCCAGGCGCACCCCGCTGTGCACTTCTCAAAAGTGCTACATTTGCTCCCAGCTCAGGGCTTTTGCACTATCTCTTTTCTTTCTATCTGAATTGATTTCTTCCTAATTTTTACATGGCTGGCTCCTTCTTACATGTTAGATTTGTCCCTTCTTCACAGACTTTCCCTACCTGGTTTGAAATAGTCACCGGTTATTTTCTTTGCATAGCATTTACCTCTAAAATCCTTCTCATTTCTAGCTACTTACCTACCTACCTTTCTGTCTTTCTTTATTATTTCTCCTACAAAGGTGTGCAGTAGATAACAAAGGGGACGTGCCTTTCTTGTTCACTGCTTTCTCTTGCAGCAAGACTAGTGCTTGGCATAATTAACAACTTAATAGAGCTGGGTGAATCAAATGGCATGACTCCACATCCCCCTCTTTCTGTCTTTTTTCTTGGATATGAGGGAAATAGTCTGATATGGAGAGGCTAAGAAAAGTGGAACGAGGAAGAAAGACAAAGATATCATGACTATGCTTTACCTAAGAAAGTTTCTATTGATTAGACTTTAACTTAAAGATGATTTTACACTACCAAAAAAAAAATCTTGAAAGAAATGTTTATTTTATAAGGTTTTATTTATTTATTTGTCAGATAGATAGATAGAGATCACAAGTAGGCAGAGAGGCAGGCAGAGAGAGAGGGGGAAGCAGGTTCCCCACAGAGCAGGGAGCCCGATACGGGGCTTAATCCCAGGACCCCAAGATAATGACCTTAACCCAAGGCAGAGGCTCAACCCACTGAGCCACCCAGGTGCCCCGAAAGAAAGGCTTATTTTAATAAACAAGTAAGTGTCTTACCACCAGCAGCAGTATCTTATAGTTATTAATCTGATGAAGCTTGGCTTTCTGAGTGATTGCAGATGTGCTGTGTTTGACTGTAATTTGATAATTGGTCATTGCGCTGAGGTTTACAAGCTACAGTCTTTTTTTCTTTTCTTCTTTTTCATTTCTATCCACCATCCACTGTCACACAACACATGATAAGTTTTTACTTATAGGTTATAAATACCTAAGATTCAAACAGCCTGTATTCTAATGACAATGTTCTACATCTGTGTTGTACTTAATACATTGCCAAATGTTTTCACATTTATTACTCAATTTATCTTCTAAAATATTTTATTTATAAAATGTGGTTTTTTCACATATTGCCTATGTTCATTTATTGACAATTCCTCTCTTACCATCAAAGAAGTGAAAAGATTTCCAGAAACACTGCATATGCATTTCTTCTAAACTCAGTATTAATTTTTCCGCCATCCATTGAATTAACTCTTGAGTTTTCTAGTATGTTTTACTTTACCTTTGATCTTTTAATTTTTTGTCTAGTATGTTTTTTGTCTAGTATGTTTTACTTTACCTTTGATATTTTTTTTGTCAATGCTTTTTGATAGGTCTATGGGAATTCTCCATGGCTGTTAAAGATCTCTTTAAGCCCTAGCCAGTGTTTCTTGTTTCATCTATTTCTCTCTTCTGTTTAATAAACCCCTGTGCAGACCTGTTTGCAGCTTTTGTGCTCTTTTTGACAGATGTTCTTCTACCTTTAAAGTCTCTTGCTGTGGCAAAGGACAGGTATGGTCTCTGACCTCTTTGAAAAGATTTTATTTATTTATTTATCTATTTATCTATTTATTTATTTGACAGAGACAGAGAGCGCAAGTAGGCAGAGCAGACGGCACAGAGAGAGGGGGAAGCAGGCTCCCCACCAGACAGCCCGATGCGGGGTTTGATCCCAGGACCCTGAGATCAAGACCTGAGGTGAAGGCAGAGGCTTAACCCACTGAGCCACTCAGGTGCCCCTTGAAAAGGTTTTTTTGCAAGACTTACACATTTTTATGTTGGTCTTCCTTTATTTCCACCAATTTTTGCTTTATAAATGTCAGGGTTTATTTGTATATATCTTGACATAATATAGTCCCTGGCTTTCAGATTTGGGCCTTTTTAAATTTAGTTTGTCTTTTCTTCAACAGCTCTTTTTAGCTATTGCTATTTCTTATAATGAAATGTTTTGTCTTATCGAAAAACTCTTTTATCTCATTTTTAACAGAGCAAGAAGAATTTGATTTCTGACATTTTTCTCTCTGCCTCTTCACTCTCCACCCTATAGTTATCTTCCTCCCTTGAAAAATTTACTCTCCAGAATATTGCAATGTGCCTTAGGCAGTGTAAGCTGCTATAACAAAGCATTATAGACTGAGTGGCTTATAAGAAATAGTAATTTATTTCTTATAGTTCTAAAGGCTGGGAAGATCAAGGCTAGCAGATCCCATGTCTGGTGAAACCTCACCTCCTAGTTCATAGATGGCCTCTTCTCACTGTATCCGCATGTGGTGGAAGGGGAAAAGGGCTCTCTGGAGTCTCTCCTTTTTTTTTTTTTTTTTAAGATCATTTACTTATTTACTTATTTGAAAGAGAGAGAGACCAAAAGCAAAGCATGCAAGAGAGATAACATGAGTGGTGGAGGGAGAGGTGGAGGGAATAGAGACTCCCCGCTGGGATCCTGGGTGGGGGGGTCTTCATCCCAGGACCCTGGGATCAAGATTTGAGCCAAAGGCAGATGCTTAACCAACTGAGCCCCTCTGGGGTCTCTTTTATAAATGCATTGATCCCATTCATGAGGTCTTCAACATCATGACCTAATAGCTCCCAAAGACTCCTCTCCAAATAAGTTCACATTGTGGAATAAGTTTCAACACATGAATTTTGTGGGGAAACAAACTTTGTCTATATCACACAGTAGGAAATTTTGAATTGCTATAAGATAACACTTCTTTGTAGTAAATGTGAAGTAAAGGTTTTAGTAAGTTTTTCTTAACTTAAATTCATGGAATTGGCCATTAAAATGTTTAACTATTCATTTGATGGCTGTCATACAAAGATAACATGCAAGAAATTGCTTAATCCATTTTAACTTTTTTTCTGATAGTGTTTTCTACTATTTGATGAAGTAACTCTTACTGGCTCACTTTCTACAAAATTTTCTCTGGAAGAACTCTCCTGACACTTTACGCCTGGATTAGATACCCTTCCTATATGCTTCCATAGCATCCCACACTAACCTATCACAGCCCTGATCACAGATCATTTGTATCTTTTCTTTTTATTTTCCTCTCCTCTTCCTCCTCCTCCTCCTTCCTTTTACATTTATTCGTATGCACCAGGAATGTAGGGAATATACCTTGTTTTTGCTATATTACCACCCTTAACAAAATACATGCCCATGCTGGGAACTTAATAAATATTTAAGTTCTTTGGTTATTGGGGTGCCTGGGTGGCTCAGTTGGCTAAGCATCTGCCTTAAGCTCAGGTCATGATCTCAGGGTCCTGGGATCAAGTCCCACATCTTGCTCTCCGCTCAGCAGGGAGTCTCTTTCTCCCTCTGTGTTCTCCCTCTCCCTGTCTCTCTCAAATAAATAAATAAAAATAAAAATAAAAGTTCTTTGGTTATTTATGCCTCTGTGGAATTTTTTCCCCCTCTAAGCCCTCTTTAAGTCTTGTCAGATTTCTGAATGAGTCTTACAGTAGTCATGCTCAGTAACCTTTAATAGCTCAATAGCCATAAGTTTCTAATAGTTTTTTTCTCTTTATTTTAAAAACATGTTAGTTTTTCATCATTCTCAGGACAATTGATTATTAAAGCATAAAATGCTTAGAGACATAATTCACTTACCAATCCCCCCTTCCCCATTTTAAAGATGAGGACACTCAGGCCCAAAGATGTCTGGATGAGTCTAATTCGCTGATTGACTTCTTCAGCACAAGAACCTATCTTGTGTGTCTCTCACCGTGTTACACCGCTCTAGGTCATTCAAAACAAGACCCAGTAGGTTTATCAGCCAACTCTTATGAGTTACAAAAAATGTTAGAGTGACGTTACTAGAAGCAGGACTATTTCTTTTCTTTAGAAAAGAAATCATCTGATAATGCTACTCAACTGTTGAGCTATGAAATGTTCCTCTAGATGATTTACTTTCTGTAATTCCTGCCTTGATTTGGGTCTACTGCATTTCTTTTTCTTCCTCCTATGCTAGGGACAGAGATTTTCCTCAGAGGTGGAGAATCATACCTAGATGCTGACTGTTGAATAAGGCGTTCTAGTTGGAGAAACGACACCCACAGGAATGATCCAGGGTGTGGTATGCATTGAAAGGAAATGACGTCATTGATAATGTAATCGATGATTGCTACAGATCACAACACTCACAGGGCCCCTATTTTTGGCCTTCCTCCTCACTCTTACCACTGGCTGAACTGATCCTACACCTCCAACCATTTTGTATTTGGGTGGAAGGTCAGCTTTCTTCCTCCTGTAATTCCCTCTTGTACATTCTGGACTGCCCTTTCTTGCTCATCTTTAACCACAGCAACACCCTTCCATCTTATCTCTGATTTGTATAGATTTCTTAAAGTCTCCTACCTGCTCTTATCCCTTTCCTTTTGTCTTCACTGTCAAAGGTTTATTTCTTTACTATCATTTTATTGGGATCTCTAGTAGGAGGGGAGAGTTATGTTCAGCAAAGTAGCTATTTTGAGCCATTATCTCTGTTTTTCTTTCTTTTAAATAAAAATGAATTTGCTCCACTTGGTTTTCTGTCTAGATTCGGAAATATTTACCTATTATTCATGCTGGTTATGTTGGGGGAAAAATAGTGAATCCTAGTTGTGTACCATATGCCCCATCTGCCATAGAATTAGGTGATCCCCATTCTAAGCCTAAAACTTGTACATCTTTAAGTATAAAATAATATTTGTAATAAAAATATAAATGGCTCAGCAAATACTTCTTTATTTTCTCTGCTGACTGTAATTTACTAAAATATTACAAAATAAAAATCTCCACCAAAACATGCAAACTGTCAAGTGTGTGACATCTTAACGTTGTGTGAGAGCCAATATATCTAAGACATGGAGAGCTTATTAGAGGTAATATTTATCTCCAATTATAGGAGCTAATATCTGGCAAAGCTTAGAAGGTTCAGTTTAGGTAAGTATCCAAATGCTTGGCTACTGATCCCAAACTTTATCTGAACTATCCGAACTTCTTAAGTCTTGAAAACTGGCCTGGACATCTTATAAGAACAGCTTCATCTGGGACGTTTGGGTATGTTAGATTCCAGCTGGAACACAAAACTGCAGAGAGAGGCGAAAATGAAGAATAATTGGGGGAAAATGCTGAACTTCCTCAAACCTCAGAAAGAGGCTTTGGTAAAATTTGGAGCAAAGGTCAGGGATTATGAACAGCTTCTATTTTAACTGGCTGCATTTAGCCATCCTTAAAAAATTCTATTTTAATCTTCCCAATGAAAGGTCGTTAATATTTCTTTGTTTTTGGCTGGGCAATATACTAAAACATTTTTTTTTTTAAATAGTGAAACTCTGCTGGTTTACATGTCACAAGAATTTGACAGCAGATGATTGCTTCAGAATGGCAAAGGGCATATCAGTGATCATTAACACATACCTACCTATGGTTTGGGGCATCTCACCAATGGAGCCTTAAATCAAGTTGTAGGAACACCTTAAATCAAGTTGTAGGAACACCATAAAACCCCTGTAAGCATAAAGAGTAAACAAGAATAAAATATTCTCTACTGTGTTGTCATCATCAGCTTTGTGAGTTTACATATTCAAAGCATTATTTTTTGGTTTCCATTTTTAGTTTTATTCATTTATTTCATTACAATTGAGGGATGTTGAATATATATAACGTGTAGATGAACACTAATTATTGTTAATTATCTACTATATGCTAAGTATATGTACATAATCTTATAACTCAAGGAGGTAAATATCATTAACCTAATTTTACCCAGACAGTAGTTCAGAGAGGTCTGTTTATTTGCTTAAGCTTCTACAGCTAATATGATGGTTAATTTAATACATCAACTTGGCTGAGCCAAGGTGTCCAGATATTTGCTCAAACATTATTCTAGATGTTTCTATGAAGTTGTTTCTGGATGGGATTACCATTTAAATTGGGGAATTCTGAGTAAAGCAGATTGTCCTCCGTAATATGGGTGCCTCATCCAATCAGTTGAAAAACTGAATAGAATAAAATACTGATAAAAAAAACCCCTCCAAGCAAGAGGGATTTTTGCTGGTAAGTCTGCCTTTGGACTCCTTATGCGACACTGGCTCTTCATGGTTCAAGAACAGATTGCCTTTGTACTCTAAATGCAACTCTTTCCTCAATCTCTGGCCTGTAGATTCAGATTTTGGACTCACCAAGCCTCCACAATCACATGAGCCAACTCCTTAAGTCTCTTTCTATGTATATACACACATCCTATTGGTTCTGTTTATTATTTATTAATAAATAATAAATAATACAGTTAGTAAGTGGGGAAACCAAGGTTCAGACCTACATCTGTTGACTTTTTGAGTATTACATTGAATCTCATTTCATATAAACACTTCTTTTTCTGCTAACTGAACTTGTAATTCAATTTTTTTACTATTTGTTCACATTTACCTTCTTATACATACATGTATACCTGTATATGTGTCAGTATACAGTTATTGAATATCTGTTATATGGCCTTGTTTATATGAGTTACAAAGTTTTGGCTTCTGCTATGGAAATACTTAATCAAAGAGAATGATGAAAAAAATCAAAACAAAAAATGAAAGGTGATAAATCTTATCCTCAACATGTAATTAATCTTATGAAGATAGACTCACTTCACCATACTTATCATTGCATAATGGTAGTATTTCCCACTTTGATATTATTATTGGCCAATTTATCATTAAAATCTAATTTTATGCGTAAATCCTTATAATTGAAAACATTTTCCATAATTTCTTCCTAATTTTGGCTTCCTGGAAGATATTTTTCCAATTTTCACTGTTAAATAATCTTAATTCTGATTACTCAGTCCTCATTTGCTTTTATGTCTATGAAACCAAAACATCTTAAAAAATTTATAGAAACTTAAGACATGAAACAATGGCAAAATATTATAGAAAACTCTGAAATACCATTTTTGAAGACCTTCTAAAAATATTGCCTAGATAAGGAGAATTTGTAGTAATATTACCTGTAGCTATTAATCTATCTATCTTCCTAGCTAGGTATGTAGCTTTTTATTTGCCAATCTCTGTCTCTTCAGTATATATGTATGTCATGGCTCTCATTGTTATATCAGTTCCATGTTAGATTTATACAAATTCCAAATACAATTTGGCTGAATCATAGTTATCAAAACTAGTGTGTATGAACATAGCTAATGAGTTTATGTGTATGCACAGTTGGGGGGATTGGTGGTTTCTATTTAATATTTGTTCCACATCTTTCATATGTCAGCCACTGTCTTATATAACTTATGTTCATCACCTTAACTATCTGACAATACTACGAGATAGAAATTACCATCCACATTTTATTTTTACTTATTTATTTTTGAAGACTTTATGTTTAAGTAATCTCTACACCCAGTGTGAAGCTCAAACTCACAACCTTGAGATAAAGAGTCATAAGCTCTATCAACTGAGCCAGCCAAGTGCCCCTACCATCTACATTATAAAAATGAGAAACTTGAGGTTCAGAAAGGTTTGTCCAACATCAAATATCTTGCACAAGGTGTAGGAGAATAAAAACATGTGTCTGTTTAATTCTAAAATTCAGTTTTCTAATTATACCATGGTTAAGATAGGGATACCACTAAAGAATATGCCACAAAAAAAAACTCTCCTGCTCATATGTTCCAGAATGACCTTTAGAAGAAACTGAATCTACCACTTTCAAAGATTTTTTAAAAAGTTTTGGCCATAAGTACTAGTTACAATCTTTAGCCTTGTTGATTTCTTTCACATCTAGACTCTGAGGGACCTTTGAGTGAAGATGGTGTTCCAACACAAGAAACACTTCATTTACCCCTTCCCTCTCATGAATCTCCCTCTCCCTCTCCATGTCTCTTTATCTCTCTGTGGTTGCCAGATCCTTCTCATGAAGAATTGAATATTCTTAGATCTTCTCCATCTATTTAAAAATAACTCTTCAATACCACTTTCCCCTCCTGCTACTTTTAATTCTTTATTATCAAATTTATGGGAAAAAATTGCTTTATCCATTTCCTCACATTCTCAATTGAAATGTCACCTGCTAAGATCATTATTAATGTTCTCAACACATCCAATAGAATTTGTTTTATTCTTTATGCTTTTTGAACTTTCAGCAGCACTTGGTAGTGTCCATATGATCTTCTTTGTGAAAACCTTCCTATGTGTAAAAAGTTTAGGTTCTAATTTTCCTTCTACCTCTCTGGAAAGTCCTTCTCAATCACTCATTTCTTCCTCTGTTCAAATCCTGAGACTCCTCATGGGCCTCTCTAGATTCTTTTCTCATTTTCTATTCTCTGTAGATTATCTCCACTGTTGACTTTAATTAACATTTGTGCACTTACAAGGGGAATAATATTCTTGAACTCTGATAGAAAATTGGTCATGTATTATTCAACCTCAGATAAAATTTTCTGGTAACAAATCATTAAAACTAGAAGTTAAAATGAAGCCACCTTCACTATCACTTAAAAGCAAATTGTATTGACTTTTTTGGAGAAGTCGAGTTTAAATATTTCTTAAAAATTTTTTTGTTTTTGTTTTTTGTTTTTGTTTTTGATTTGAGAGAGAAAGAGCATGGTCACAAGAGAGAGTATGAGTGGGAGGGTCAGAGAGAAAGGGAGAGAGAATCACAAGCAGACTCTGTGCTGAGTGCAGAGCCTGAGTCTGGGCTCGAGCTCACGACCCTGAGATCACAATCTGATCCAAAACCAAGAGTCAGATGTTTAACTGATTGAACCACCCAGGAGTCCCAAATTCAAATTAAAACTATTCCACTAATTATGTTATCAGGTTTCTTATTATCTTTACTTAATTTTTGCTCACTTTATCCAATATGGATTGAAATAAGTGAAATAAAGTTTACTTCTGCTAATATGTTTGTAAATATTTATCCTTTTATTTACTATAGTTTTCTCACTGTGAGTGTTGAGCCAGGTTATTTTGTGGTTATTTGTTCATACTTGCTTTATATATTCATTGTGAATTGTATCATTTCTGTAATAAGCTGCCTTTTTTGTCTTGTTTAATATCTTATGGCTTCAATTCAATCTTAAATAGATCTTTTAAAAAAGATTTTATTTCATTATTTGACAGAGAGAGAGAGTGAGAGAGTGAGCACACAAGCAGGGGGAGAGGCAGAGGGAGAGGGAGAAACAGGCTCCCTACCAAGCAGGAAGCCTGATATGGGGCAGGACCCTGGGATCATGACCTGATCTGAAGGCAGATGCTTAACTGACTGAGTCACCCAGGCACTCATCAATCTCAAATAGATCTTAAAATACCTTTCTGTACGTATACGTTTTCAGTTGCTGCATAATGATTAACATGAGCTCTGTGGCTTAAAACACCACCCATTTATTAACTCACCATTCTGTATGTCAGTACTATTGCTGGCTTCTCAAGGATGAAATCAAGATACAATACTTAGTTCTTATCTGGAGGCTCTGGAGAAGAAGCTGCTTCCAAGTGTATTCTTGTTGGCATGATTCTTTTCTTTGTGTTCCTAAGATGGAGGTCCTTTTCTCTTTTTGAGGTGTCAGCTGGGAACTGCTCACAGATCCTAGAGGCTGCCAAATGGCCGCTTTCCTTTTCAAGCCAGAAACGCTAGATTAAATCTTTTCAGTGCTTCAGATCTCTGACTTTCTCTTCTCCTACCTGTTGGAAAAAATTGCTTTGAAAGGGCTCATGTGATTCTTTTAGGCCCACCTAGATAACTTCTCTCTTAGGACTGATTGTGTCATATAACATAATTTAATCATGAGAGTAAAATTGATCATATTTCCCATCCAAGGGCATGCACATCAGGGGGAAGGAAATCTTAGGAGATATATTGGAATTCTGGTTACCATACCATTCCATTTTTGTGCATTTATTACGTTGTATATATGACTATTTTTATCAACCTTTCT
This sequence comes from Mustela nivalis, assembly GCF_964662115.1. NCBI lineage: Eukaryota > Metazoa > Chordata > Mammalia > Carnivora > Mustelidae > Mustela > Mustela nivalis. The sequence continues at coordinate 73,617,240 of NC_139024.1, read as the reverse complement.
GAATCAACTTTTAAAATATGTATTTATTGTAAATAATTCTTAGTAGGGATTTACTGTGTGGTCCAAAATGAGAGGTTTTCCTCTAAAATATGAATTTAGTCCCTACTGACTTATTGATTTATTGATTCATAGACATCTGGTCTTAATTCTTCCAAGATAATTTAGTTTCTAGTTTCTATCTTTATTGTTTTCACAAAAAGATCTTCACTATTTTATCTGTAGGCATACTTTCTCATATTAATTGGTGTGCATTTCTTCTAAAAATGTATAAGCTTTATATTTAAATTACTCATGTAATCTTAATTACCATATCACTTTACAGTTCTATAATTTATAGCTTACAACTTTTATGTGTAGCTTTACCTAATGCATTTAATCTTTTATTTCTCTTTAACAGCAGCTACTTACTCATTTGGACAAACATTTACCAGGTTTCCAATGGTTAATTAATACAAATGGAATGATTCTTGCGGAGAGCCAGGAAACTTGATCTTAGCATCAATAATTCACCTTTGTATGTTAGTTGTGAAAAAAAATTATGTTCTAGAAAGTTATATATCATTCTTTTTAAAGTCATATCAGTAGGGCATAACTTAGTAAATATTAAAGTCAAAGGAATGTATGTCTATAATTTGTTGGAGTTGTCTCTGAATGTGATTTTCCATCCATGTTCCCATAAACCCTTATACTGATTTCCTTTCAGGGAGAAGAGTTTAAGGAACTTGGGACTATAAGCCACGCTTTCAAACAAAAAATTCTTTATTGCCAAAATATAGCTCAAAATCAGAATTTTACACTTGAAAATGATCTTGAATCTAGTTTTATTTAATAATATGATAATCGAATATAAATAATAATCTAGTTAGTATTTCTTTATATTTTATAGATGAGGAAACTGTGGCCCAGGTAAGTTACCTAAGTAGGTGACTCAAGGACTAAGACACAGTTTGCTTGACTTCTCAGTGTGTATTATTTCTTCAAGAAAGTATGTTGCCTTTCAAATGAAAAGACCCAAAAGAAATTCCAAAATCAGAAATACTACTTGGACCACTAAGAATGTGAAAGATAAACTGTTGATCTATGACCTGTATCTTACCACATTCCCAATCAGTGTCAGAGCTTCCTAAAATCTGTGCCTGGTTGTGCTCACTGTAAGCCTCTTTTGTGTTTAACAGCTAATAGCTAATTTAACAGCTAATAGTTACTTTTCTTGTCATGTTAAGCATTTTAAGATCTTATGAATTTGTATTCTCTATTTTTATGCTAGATGCAAAAGCCCTATATTCATTTCTTTTTATTTTAGGTATCAATTCTTTATTGTGTGTGGTTTGCTATAAAAAGCAAACAGATGGATTCTACGAATCTATCTTTCCCTTTTAATCTTCTAGGTGGTAATAAAAACAAGGTGCAACCTGGCGATTCACAGACCTGTACCCCTGGGGATAAAAATATATTATATGTTTATAAAATAAATAAATAAAAGAAAAAAAAAACCAAGGTGCAGGGTTTCTACCTCTCGTGTTCCAGAATTGTTCTAAACTGCATGTTAATATCACCTCAAATAGGATCAAATTTTATTTTCATTGCAATAGTAGTCAACTATGTCTAGAAATTTCAACAATTTTTCTTGGCTTTATCCTATTTCTAGAAGGTAACTGTTCTTCTTCCTTTCATGTCTGATGAAAATTATAATTATAATTAGAAATAATAATATTACTACTAATAATATTTATATTAATAAATATAATATTATATTAATAATATAATAATATTTATAATGATAATAATTATAAAAGAAATTATAATTTCTTTATAGTTGGAGATAGATTCATGATAGCATAGGATGACTATTCAAGATTATAGATTTTCTTCTTTTCACTCTCTCTCCTTTACATATAGAGATAAAACAGTATTATGAGTGTGTTGGTGAATATGTACTGTAAATAAGAGTGACATGGGGATAGTCACTATTATTAATTTTTGGTATGGGAAATGGTTATTGTGTTATTTTGTTGTATCATGTTTTAGGCCCTGTTTCCACATGGACCTGCCCATTGCTAGTTTGGAGCTCTAGAATGAACATGGACTTCAGAAATGAGTTCTAACTTTGCCATATGCCAGCTGCGTGAGGTTGGGCAAGTCTCTTAATCAATGAATGTCGCAATTTATTTATAAAAACATTGATAATAAGCTTTTGTTTCACAGTTTGTTATAAATATTAAATTATTTAATGTATATATTATATAATTATTATAACGAAAGGATTTAGAAGAAAGTTTGGCACATAGCAGGGCTCAACAACTATTAATTTCATTATCTTTTAAATCTCTACTACTGCCTTTCATTTCAGGATTTATGACTGCTGGTCTTAGTATAGCCCACCCACCTGAAGGCTGTCTAGTCAATCTCTTGTAGTCTTTTTGCAGGTGGAAGATATTACATCCATTACATCCATTATATGCTTGAAAAGGAATAAGTGTGCATATCTTGTCCACAGTTAATTTCTCCTTCCATTAAATTGTGATTGTGTTTAGGGTTTATTTAGTCATTGTGCTAAATCTAGCACGGTGAAAGTGTTCAGTGATAGATATAATAGGGAAGGCTCTGGAGGTTAGAAGACTGTTAGGCAGTTTTGTTTGTTTAAGGAAAAAGAGCAGGAAAATTTTGCATAATGCCTTTTGGAGCAGTTTTGTTCTTCATAATTGCCTGAGATATTTCAAGGTGCTTTGCTATAAATCTGAAGACTTAAAAACATTGTTTTACAGTCTGGCCCACTAAGAATAATGACCTCTCCCGTTCCTTGTTTTTCTGGGTGATTAAGGGTTTCCTGACTGGCCCCAGGCCATCTGCCCTGACTTTTTTTTTTTTTTTTTCCCTCCCAAGGATTTAGAACCATATTGTCAAAAATAATCTCTTACTCTAAGAGATTTTTTTCTAGCCCCAGAAGATAGAAAGCGTTGCAGCATGTGCTCAAAACTTGCATGAAAAATCCTGCAAGTGATGCTTCTTATTGAGGGTAGAAAGCAGGCCCATCATTTATGCTACTTTTACTAAATTAGGTGTAAATTATTTCAAGGAGGCCAGAGTTCTTCTCTGAGTCCCTATGAGGATAATTTCACAAATACACAGCAGGTCCTTCCAACCACAGATTTCGGGGCAGAGAGAAGAAAATAAGAAGAAGCGAGCTATGGCCTGGGGCCAGTACACACCTCTCCACAGGGGGTTTCCAACATGTGGGTGATTTTTAACCAAGCTGATATAAATCAGACTGTGCGGAGCAACGACATTTGGATCACCGTGCTGGGAGATGCCTGGATAGTGTTACGCTTCCCTCATTAGGAGGGACTGGAGCTGAGCTGGGGAGTTGAACTTTTAGCTGTATCAAAATAACAGTGTGGGAGCAAAGAAGAGGCTGGGATAAGGAGGTGTAGCCATCATAACCCTACCTATACAAACAGGTTATGTGAAGTGTCCCGAACCCTTATCCTTCGAGATCATTTATTTGCAAACTGAGCTCAATAGAATCAAGAAGAATTTGGTCTATGTGTGTCATGGTTTAAATCTTCTGGGCAAGACTTGACCCTCATTCTTTCTCAGCTGAGATATTCTGCCACAGTAGTTTACAGTCTAAAGCCCTGTTAAAACTGAGTTTGTAACGTATAAAAGTATTTGTTAGTGTTTAGAAACATTTTTACTTAAATCAAATTATTTATTATTTATAGCCATTAACTTTTGATGAAAATTGGGTGTTTAAATCCAAAATTGGGTATAGGACAAAGATCAATTTTCCTAAACTAAACATAAATTTTAAAACTAGCAGAGATTCATACCACAATGAGAAAGTAAAATGGCAAGTACACCATAGTAAACCAAGTAATTACAGCATCACATAATAGAGTTGGTACAAAGCACATTCATCATTGTGAGCTGTAAATGGGTCTAAATCATCTATTAAAAGATAAAGATTTCGAATTGGTTGATAAAGCAAAATGCAAGTCTATACATTTATAGGAGACATGCCCAATACACAAGATTCAAAGAGGCTATATGTAAACATATGGGAAGAGATATAGCAGTCACATAAAAACAGCTTAAGAAATCAGAAGGTTAGATCTTGATGTCAGATAAAGTGGACTTGAGGAGCTCCTGGGTGGCTCAGTGGGTTAAGGCCTCTGCCTTCGACTCAGGTCATGATCCCAGGGTCCTGGGATCGAGCCCCGCATCGGGCTCTCTGCTTCCTCCCTCTCTGCCTACTTGTAATCTCTGTCTGTCAAATAAATAAATAAATAAAATTAAAAAAAAAAAAGATAAAGTGGACTTGATCAAAACTATACATGCTCTAATCTTTGGCCCAGAAATTCTGCTTCTAGGAATTTACTCTAAAGGTACACTTCCAACTGTACACAAGTACATGTGTATATCGTTATTCTTATTGCATTACTTCTCATTGAAAATTATTATAAATGCTCATATACAAGGAGATTTGTTGAAAAAATTTCATGCACACAATGGAATACTACCCAGCTATTTAAAAAAAAAAAAAAAAGAAGAGGAAGAGCTCTACAAACTGATAAGAAGTGATTTCTAGGATACATTATTAAGTGAAAAAAGCAAAATAAGAAAAAATCTATACGTAAACTATTATATCATATTATAACTATTATAATATAACTATTATAATATATGTATTATATATTAAGTTAACTATTATATAAGAAACACAGGGTATAAGGAAACAAACACATAGCCACTTACCTTTTTAAAAAGAAACATAAAAGGATAAATCAGGAAACACTGAAAGTGGTTACCTGTAAGGAAGGGATGGGATGAAAGAGATGGAGGCAGGAAGACAGGTGTCTGGGTGTACTTTTATGTACAGTGTCGGCATTTGAAAGCATATTAATATCCTACATATTTAAAAATGATATTAAATCAACAAAGTTAGAGAATAACAATCCCACCAAATTGATTATAAACAATATTTCCAGTACAGTTGCCTCTTCACAGCGTGGGTGTGAACTGCAGTGGTCCACTTATATGTGGACTTTTTTGGATAAATACAGCACAGTACTGTGGAATGTATTTTTTCTATGATTTTCTTGATAACATTTTCTCCAGCTTACTTCATTGTAAGATTACAGTATATCATACATATCACATATGAAATATGTGTTAATAGACTATGTTATCATAAAGCTTCTGGTCAATAGTAAGAAATTAGTAGCTAAGCTTTGGGGGGACTTAAAAACTACATGCAGATTTTTGACTGCATCGTGGAACCTCTGTGTTGTTCATGAGTCAACTGCAGTTGTATTTCAAATCAATGACATGATCACGTTGAAGGAATAAACAGAACGAATCCAAATTGTTTGAATATGGTACTTTGACTCTATATCGTAAACTCTTTTAGCTTTCTTTTTTCTTGTTGTATGAATGTAGAATTTGAAAGCTGTTGTTCTTATAGGATCAGTCAAATGAGTAAGTGTGTTTATGGTGGGAGACACAGTTTTCACTGTGGAAAAAGGGAGACACAAAAATAGAACAGGGATGTCAAGGAAGATGGTTGTGAGGCTGCTGTATTTGGAGACTCAGAATGATACCACCATTGTGGTTTCTAATATATATCCTTTCCAAAAATGTCAGTGTCGTGAACGACAAAGAAAGACAGAGCTACTTTTACAGATTAAAAAAGACTAAGGGAATATGACTTCTAAGTGCAATACTTTTTTTTTTTTTAAAGATTTTTTATTTATTTATTTGACAGAGAGAGATCACAAGTAGGCAGAGAGGCAGGCAGAGAGAGGAGAGGAGGAAGCAGGCTCCCTGCCGAGCAGAGAGCCCGATGCGGGACTCGATCCCAGGACCCTGAGATCATGACCTGAGCGGAAGGCAGCGGCTTAACCCACTGAGCCACCCAGGTGCCCGTAAGTGTAATACTTGATCCTAGACTGGATAATGGACTGAAGGGAAAAAAATATTACAAGTTTGTTGGAAAAATGGGCATATGGGCTATAGCTTAAATCGAATTAGTTAAAAATATTTTTATCAAGGTCAAACTTACTGAATTTGATTACTGTACTGTGGTTATATAAGCCAATATTCTTGTTATTAGGAAATTCATTCTCAGAGAGAAAATGATGAAACAAATTTTGTAAAATACTAAAATATTGGTAAAGGATGTGTTCTTTAATTAATTTTAAACATTTTTGTAGGTTTGAAGTTATTTCAAAATAATAAGCCAAAGGAAAAGTCACATATAACATTCTAATTATTCCTTTATATAATATTTTCTAATAAAAATAAAATATATCCATGTATTATTATGTCACCATGTTATTCTTCCATGTTTCTTAACCTTTAACTCCTCTATGATTTTGTGAATACTTGCAAAGCATTCATGTATTCTTACTTTTCAGTGCTTGTCCTCTTTTAATTCATATGGTTGCATTTTTCAAATATTTGTTGATTTAATTTTGTATACACATAGAACAAATGTTTCTAAAGGAGTCTCTTAATTGGCTCTAAACATGCTTTCATCAGTCAGATCTTTCAAGAGATAGAGTAAGTTGTTGTTGATAGAAAGTAAATCACATGGATTTGGTCTGAGATGTGATTTCAGCCATGTTAGTGAAATTTGAGGGCAAAGCTGACCTACATGTTATTTTAGTAATTTTCACTTCCCATAATTTTTTTTCTTATTTCTCAAATGGCTTATGTATGAATAGCCCATGTTTAAAGCTTCTTATAGAATGTTAATAGCCATTAAAAATATATATCAAAAGAAGTCACAAGTAAAATATATTTGTGATAAATATGGTAAAAATGTGTCATATTAAAATCTGCCTAAAATAAAATTTACAGGAATTTACCAAAATATTGGGCTTAAGATCTTGCATATGTCATCCATTACAGCACTGGGCCGTTAGGGACTGACACTGTTGTCAAAGAATGTTGTGTAGAATGGATTGCAAATGAAATGTCAGGGGGTTGAGTAATGGAAGGACCCATTTTCAATTATGACTCTAGGAAGGTCATAATTTTACTTTACCTAGCAAAAGGGGCTTAAAATTCTCTAGCCAGAGTCTTGCATCTTAAAAAAAAGCAGCAAAGAATAGATCCCCAAGAGGTCATAAGAAGCAGAGCTGTAGAATTCTGATCTCTCAGAGAGAATACAATCTCAGAGCAGTTGTCTGAGAGACAAAGGAAAACTGGACTAGGTTAACAGGTCTGACTGTGAACACACTAGGAGCCCAGAACTAAAAAGGAGAGGTATCAGAACAGGCCAGACTCTGTTGGACAAGAACACAAGGCATACAAAGATGATCTGGAGGGGACAAGGACTATCTCCCATCTTTGGATATGGGTTACCACCAATTCCTTAATGTAGAGAAACTAAAGATAAATATCAGAATGATGACTATTATATCATTAGTTTATATAGAAGTGCCAAATAGAAACATAACTCTTATCATAGAATATGTATTTAGTCATGAATAAATAAATCCTTTAGTCATTCTCATAAAGTTTTTACTTAAAAGCCCATGTCAATATTATAAGATACTTGCACCAGGCAGCTCTATAGACAAAATTCTGGTGTCCAAAGTAACCCAAACCAAGTAAGTGACTTCTTTTCAGAATTCCATCTTCAAGTGGCTCCTTTCTTCCTTCCTTTCCTATTCTTTCTTTCTTTCTTTTTCTGTATACAGCACATTGTTCTGAGTATAGTTATCATAAGACTTGACTTTAAAAGTTTTGTCTTTTTTTGGTATTATCTTAAAACGATCTATTGATGATGGACTAGTGATGTCTTTTCAAGCTTAAATGCTTTGTGAAAAAAGGAATAAATGAAATAATACAAATGATAGTACTAAGGTTGAAAAGTGTGTGTGTGTGTGTGCACGCGCATGTGCACATGTGTGTGCCAGAAAGTTAGTGTGACTGGTTTTATGCCATATAATTTAAAACAGAATAAAGGCTTTCTAGTAATTGGAATCTTTCACATCACTTGGGAATTTCTTTGCCTATTAACCTAGAAGGTGCACATATTGTATATATAAAAACACAACACCTGGAGCCTGTGGTTTCTTGGGTAAACTGTGCTTTGGTGAAATGTATTCTGTTTGTTTTTCCTTGGAAATTATTGGATATCAATTAATGCAATGACAGAAAGCTTAGAGCATAAAAAGGAAAAAAAATAATCTGAGCAGAATAGCAACAAGTGCATTTTACTGACTATACTGCCCTCTACTTTCTTACCTTGCCTCTATTTTTTAGTCTTAATTTTCATGACTTCCATATCTTCATTTCCTCCTCCTTTTTGTTATTACCTAACTCTTGCCAGACTATTTGGACTGGTGTTTGGCAAAAACAGGTTCCCAGAAATAGGGATGAAAGGAAGATAACATTTCCTGTGTGTAGGAAACTTCACATAGATTACTTACTCCATACAGGAACTCCATGAAGTTGGGATTATTATTTCTGCTTTACAGATGAGGAAACCAAGGATCATAAATGTTAAGTGAATTGTCTAAGACTAGAAGTACCAAGTGTGGGAGTCAAGAGTCCCTCCAGAAATGATCTGAATACATTTCTGATCTGACTGCATATGCTATTGTATACCAAAACCTGCTACTTTTCCACCACCTTTGAGTTGAATTAGTCTTGCAGCATTTCCACTTTTAATCCTTGACTTCTCCACAATGTCCAAAGGGTGAATATCTGAATTCCACATCAGGGAGCCAGAGCAATCCATGTAGACTGTGTGTGTGTGGTTAAAACAGTTTTGAACACTAGTTTGAAGGCAATATTAAACGTTGACTCCACAAAAAGGACTTTATTGAATCACTGCATGGAGTTGCACCTTGGATTTTCTTTGGTGGTCTTTCTTTTAAGTAATGACAAAATAAGGCCTAGTTTATTTTATGGGAACTGAGAAAGTCACAGCACAGGGTGGTCTTAAGTTTCATAAAAGTTTAGCTTTTGTTAAAATAGATTTCTCCAGTCCTTAAAGTCACACTTCTATGCATAAACAAAAGTTTTAAGAGTCATGTGTTTTCAATGGGCAGTGAACTCCTCAGTAAGCACTCCTGGTCATTTGCCTTTCAGTCATGGTAACTGAGGAGGTTCGACCTGTGATGAATTCATAGTGTTTGAAAATCAGTTGCTCTCTGCCAACTTTTCCTTAGATTTAACTTTTATGGATTTAAGAAGTTACCAATAGCTTTATTACCAAGTTCCACAAACTTGCTACTTTCTCATTAAGTTTTCACTTCAAACACATGAGAACTGTCTACAATCCAATATGTATTTCCCTAGGCATGACTGGCTAAAAAGAATTAAATTCAACTAATATATATATATATTTCTTTTTGGCTTGAATCATTCCCAAGGCTTTGTGAAATATGGGCTCAAGCTATGTTTAATGGTAAAAAAAAAAAAAACCACCCAAATTTAAATATATATTAAGTTGCAGAATCTGATGATGATTACAGCATACATCTACAAAATTTGGTGAATTTAGGTTTTATTTGAATAAGTTTAAATAATTATTAACTTAAAAGCTTTTTAATATTTAGTCATGATCAGTAGGCTATGTGCTTTCCTTATTTACTCACCATTAAATATTGTAACAAATAGGAAACAAAACAATAGACAAAAATATTTCCTTTTCACAAGAAAAAGATATTACAGATTTTAACTTGAATTGATTGATAATTGCATATAACTTTTGATTGATGATTGCATTTAAATTAATAATCATAAATAAAATGCACCTTTCTAAACAACATTTTATTATGTGTATTTCCTAGTAAGTTGGGTTTTTTTAAAAGATTTTATTTATTTATTTGACAGACAGAGATCACAAGTAGGCAGAGAGGCAGGCAGAGAGAGAGATGGGGAAGCAGGCTCCCAGCTGAGCAGAGAGCCTGATGTGGGGCTCGATCCCAGGACCCTGGGATCATGACCTGAGCTGAAGGCAGAGGCTTTAACCCACTGAGCCACCCAGGCGCCCCTAGTTTTTTTAGCTTAATAAAATGCATGTAGGTAATTACTCCTCGCAAGAGTACTTTCAATAAAATTTTTTATTTGAGATAAGCAACTCTTGCCATCAGAGCTCAGTTAGAAGAGAACACAGTAATTTGAATAGAGAAGGTTTAATGTAACATATTAACTATATCAGGGATTGGCCAGTAAGAAGTGACAAGAACTCTAATGAATACATGAATAACAGATATAAGAAGTAGTCACTACTCATAAGTGTGAGACACTCAGTGAAGAGTCTCCATTCTCCTAAGACTGAGATCCAGGTCTTGCAGAGAGTATTGACATAGCTTACTGGATGGTGAACAGAGTGATGGGTATTGAGGAGGGCCCATGTTGTGATGAGCACTGGGTATTATACATAACTAATGGATCATTGAACACTACCTCAAAAATTAATGATATATTATACAGTGGCTAACTGAACATCATAAAAACAAGTCACCATGAGTGCCACATTTATGCCACGTGCTAGAAATGTACCCGGTGGTGTGCCGGGGAAGCTGTCCACAGGGAGATTTCTCATCAGAAATGCTCTGAAGTGGCACATGAGACGTGTGCCCAGGAAAGTTGCTGGATGTTGGGAGCTGCTGGCCACTGGGCACTGTCGGAGCCTTGTGCCAGAGGAACTGCCTGTGCTGTGGGAGCCTGCCTAGTAAGAATGTGTAAACCAGGAAACTCAACTTTTTCCTTTCTGCTTTGTCTCCACTGTCCTCTACTGAGAGAGCTTCAGCGTCAGCTGGCAAAAAGTAAAAATATGTAGAGGATCCAGGTCTATTTTAGCAGAGCAAACAAAAAGAGTGAATCTGGAGTAGAGAGGTATTAATAACTGGCATAATATTAGATTCTTAAAAATGATTCTGGACTTCCCAATGTCCATAATCCCACCCCCTTCTACAGATCAAAAGCTTCTGCACAGCAAAGGAAACAATCAAGAAATCAAAGAGGCATCCCATGGAATGGGAGAAGATATTCGCAAATGACAGTACAGACAAAAGGTTGATACCCAGGATCTATAAAGAACTCCTCAAACTCAACATGCACAAAACAGATAATCATATCAAAAAATGGGCAGAAGATATGAACAGACACTTCTCCAATGAAGACATACAAATGGCTCTCAGACACATGAAAAAATGTTCATCATCACTAGCCATCAGGGAGATTTAAATTAAAACCACATTGGGATACCACCTTATACCAGTTAGAATGGCCCAAATTAGCAAGACAGGAAACAACATGTGTTGGAGAGGATGTGGAGAAAGGGGAACCCTCTTACACTGTTGGTGGGAATGCAAGTTGGTGCAGCCACTTTGGAGAACAGTGTGGAGATTCCTTAAGAAATTAAAATAGAGCTTCCGTAGGACCCTGCCATTGCACTCCTGGGTATTTACCCCAAAGATACAGATGTAGTGAAAAGAATGTTTATAGCAGCAATGACCACGGTCGCCAAACTGTGGAAAGAACGAAAATGCCCTTCAACAGATGAATGGATAAGGAAGATGTGGTCCATATACACTATGGAGTATTATGCCTCCATCAGAAAGGACGAATACCCAACTTTTGTGTCAACATTGACAGGACTGGAAGAGATTATGCTGAGTGAAATAAGTCAAGCAGAGAGAGTCAAGTATCATATGGTTTGACTTATTTGTGGAGCATAAGAACATGGAGGACAAGGGGAGATGGAGAGGAGAAGGGAGCGGAGGGAAATTGGAAGGGGAGGTGAACCATGAGAGACTATGGACTCTGAAAAACAACCTGAGGGTTTTGAAGGGGCAGGGGGTGGGAGGTTGGGGAACCAGGTGGTGGGTATTGGGGAAGGCATGTATTGCATGGAGCACTGGGTGTGGTGCAAAAACAATGAATACTGTTACGCTGAAAAGAAATTTTAAAAAAATGATTATGTTGTATTTTAATATTGGTTGTAGCTACATCAAATATTACTTTGACATGGGCATAATTACATATTACCATAGATCCATTTACAGGAGCAGATTTTATTTTAAACCATTCTTGGAAATCAACATCCATGCAAGGTAGTACTGGTTCAGCAAACTGCCTTAGTTCCTGGCTCTGTTCCTGCCAACTGTGACCTTGGGCAAGGTTTTTCACCTCTATGTATCCATTTTCTCATCTTTAAAATAGGATCAAAATGGGTTGTCAAGAGTATGAAGATAATGTATATATAGCACTTAGATCTGTCACTGGCACAATGTACATTCTCAAAAATAGCTATTTTTTTAAAGATTTTATTTATTTGACAGACAGAGATCACAAGTAGGCTGAGATACAGGCAGAGAGAGAGGGGGAGAAGCAGGCTCCCTGATGAGCAGGCAGCCTGATACGGGGCTCGATCCCAGGACCCTGGGATAATGACCCAAGTTGAAGGCAGAGGCTTTAACCCACTGAGCCACTCAGGTGCCCCCCAAATAGCTACATTTAAAAAAAATATTTTATATTAATCAAACAGGGAGCTTAAACTTTTTTTAAAAATAATTTTAGATCAACATAATTCATTTTCCATGTAAAATCCTTTGGGATCCCTAAGTATTTAGAAACTTATGAAGCTATGGTCTGTTCTTTAGTTCACATACACAAGCTGATGGACAATGACTATGAATGTAAATGGGAGTGGATGATGGCTCCAAATGAGAATTACATTTTTGAATGCCTTCATTACAGTGCTGATTAATCAGAATTCAGAATGAATTTGCTGTAAATAAGTGTAACTTTTAGTTGATGATGTAGTTATATTGATATCTGCTGTTAAAATACTTCCTAGGGGCGGTGATTCAAATGGCAGTGTAGGGAGATCCTGAACTCAGAACCCACAGACCCAACAAATATGCAGCTACATTTGGAATAAGTCCCTCTGAAAAGACCCCGAGAACCAGCTGAACACCTTACCCACAACAAAGGATCAAAGGATCACCTGAGACACCTGAGACACTGACCCCTGAAACAGGTAGGAGAAGCAAAGACACATTTGCCAAAATCTCTACCCACTGCACAGTGACCCATTATCAGGAGAGAACTGAAATAACAAACAAACAAAAAGCAAACAAAAATATAAAGGGAGACTGTACCTAAGAAGAAGCAGGTGATAGAGAATAGAAGGGATCAAATGGCAAAGCACTTTATGGAAGAATACCAGAAAGGAGGTGACTTTTGAAATAACAGGTTATTGAAGACTACTATAAATGACAATTATCACTTTGCCATTTGCAATTATTCATGCATTTCCTGCAGAGCAGCCAACATATTTATTAGTTATGACTAATAAATGTATGTGTTAGCAACCTTGCATCAGCATATTAGAAAGTCTTAGTATATATTTTTAAAGACCCCAAACAACTTGGTCTAATGCTTTAGTATTGTAATTGTTGCCACGTTGAAACCATTTCCATGGTTTTCTGCACTTTAATCAGCTTTTCATGACCTACATTGGTGTCCACGGACTCCTCCCCACTCTCTTTCCGTGTAACTCTCATAATGGGCATCACACTGTTGTCTGAGGCTGGAACTCCACCTCCAACCACATAGTTTTCTAAAAAATTCTTTTTAGATTTCATCTTACCCACTAATGACTTAATGTTCATCAATCACTTAGCAATGTGGTAATAGAAGAATTCTTCCAAAAATTGGTGTCAGTACTTAGATTTTTTCCCATAGTGTTTATGTCATCATACCTTGCTTTGGAAGACTGGGAGAGAGTCATGATATTAAGGGAAGGGAAAACCATATTAACTGACACTCTATCATAAAAATGGAAGAGCTTGTGCATATTTGGTATATTAGGGGCAGAACTATAAATCCACAGTTATGGGAAACAATATGTATTTATACTTTTGACTAAAACATTCATTAAACTAGTCTCAAAAGATACCTACCATGAGCCACACTTTTATACATGCCTGCCAGGGAAATATGGCCTTTTGGTTCCCTGCATTTTGTAGAATGGTAAATAAGCCTGGCTTGAATGGGCTGTCAATTGCACTGCGGTAAAGTTGAAGTCACTTTGTTTTGGGCCACCTAAAAACTTGTGCTCTATCTCCATTGGGTATTCTTACCAAGGCAATTTCTTCCAACCAGTTTCATTTGAGGCTGAATGCTATTTAAACTTCTTTATGTGTTTCTTTAGCTTGGGAGGATACCATACGCCTGAGGTTATGGTCCAAAGATGCTGCCTTTCCAGTTTACATTATGTAAAGTTACACGGTCCTCCTTTAAATTAAAAAAAAAATGTTGCATGATGAAAATTATTTCTGTACCTGAACTAGTAATTTGCCAGCTATAGTTTTAGAGATATGTTTCTACAGGTTCTTGACTTCCCAAATAAAATTTGTTTTTGAGAGCCACACATTTTGGGGACATGTTCTTCTACTTTAACATCTTCACAATATTCACTATTTTTTTTCACTCATAGTTTTACAAAGGCTACAACACCTTTTGAAATAATTTTACAAATTATTTTTTCTTATTTCTAATAGAAAACAGGGTAGGATCATTCACATCATAGAGCAACAGCAAATTTGCTATTTGTTCTCATAATTTATCTAAAACGTGTACTTTGTCCCTAATCACTAACAGTAGACTGAAGCAAAAAGGGATTAGTGAAGTGTGTGTGTGTGTGTGTAGAGAAGAAAACTTGCTAGCACTATCCTGAATGCCTTCCTGTCTCACTAGGATATGTTTCCTCATATTTAGCTGCTTTACTCAATATTATGCTTGGGCAGTGACTTGATTCCCACCACATCAACTATGGGTTGATTTTATTTGTAAGGATATTTTTCCAAGAAATAAATTCCATGATATTAGAAATTTCCATATTTATGATCAAAATGAAAAAAAAAAATTAACTACACTGAAAAGTGGATGCTTCCTAGCAGGTTAGGTTACATCTAGTGAACCAATCCCATGGTATATTCAGTTGTATTTTGTATCTGAGCCAAAACAAATTATTATACAATTCCTGGCAAATTGTGAAAGCCACAAAACATTAATTCCAAAAATATAAAAGACAAATATGTAAGAAAGTATAAGACAAGATGTACTACTGCCCTAGTTCTTACCAGGACAAAGCATTTAGGGTATGTATTTACTACTCAACATTTGATTAACTTCAGTCCTTGAGCATTGACTATATGTCCAAACTTTCATTGACTTTTTGTTTGAAATAAGTAGAAAATTTCATTTTACCTCTCAAAGTCTTTACAATAAAATGTCTTCCAGGATGTTCCACAAATGTTTGTACATTTTCCCAACTGAAGTGTATGTCTAAGAAAGTCCAAATAAAGCAACAATTTATTAAATATCCACCATGGAGAAAGAACTTGCAAATTTATTGATGGAATTTTAGTTCTCTGTTCAGAGGACTGTCTTTTTCATCATCATTGTTTTCAACATCATCATCACCACTGTGATCATTTTTTCTATGCTTCTTATATATTCACATGCCTGGTTCATAGTAGAGCTGATCATACAGCATGAGGTTGGTTTACTGTATCAGTACGGTATCACAGTTAAGACTACTGGCTTTACGTACTGACTCCATAGCCAATAGCTTTAACTGTCCCATTGTATTGTCTCCACTTATTACTCTAAATGAAATATTAAATTCTCAAATTAGGTCATTACCAGAGTAAGTGTTCACTACATATTCTAGACAAATGTTTGAAACCATTTAGTCTTTTCAGAACTGACACTAGGGGAAGCACACTGTAACTATCATGTAACTAATGGGGGAAGAGTAAAGATGTGGTGACTATCCCCTAAAATAAAAAGCCCTGTGATCTTTCAGGGAAATTTGGAGAGTTAATGTGACAGCTTTTGAAGTTCCAAGAGAAGGATCAGAAAACTTCAGAGTTAGAATTAGCAAAACTCACATTAGGGTCTGGAGGTAATTTGTCTAGGTACTTCTAGGCTTTACATTTATGACTTTAGGAAACACTGTTGGGCAAGACTTTCCTAGCCATTGCCATTGTTAAGAACCATTTAAACAAAATCAATGACAATGGTCTCTGTTATGAACTCAATGTATGTTGAAACTTAATCTCTAAGTGATGGTATTTGGAGGTGGGGCCATTGAGAGGTAATTAGGTCAAGAGGGTGGAGCCTATGAATTTGATTCCTCCCTTAAAGAAGAGGTCAGAAGGGTAGCCTGCCCTCTGTTTGCTTTGTCAGGATAGGCGGTGAAGTTGGCATTTTGCAACCCAGAAGAGGGCTCTCTCCAGAAACCAACTAGCTAACACATTAATCTCGGACTTGCAGCCTTCAGAACTGTGAGAAATAAATTTCTGTTGTTTATAAAACATCCTATGGACTCCATCCTATGGAATATTTGTTGCAGCAGCTCAAGCTGACTACAATAGTCTCTAAATATAAAGGTGTATATTTTTTGTGTTACAGAGAGCTAAGGCAGAATTTGGAAAATTTTTATATGTCAACACATTGTTTGTAGAGATTTTAAAACTAAAATTAGCTGAAGTTCCCTTCTATGTCTTTTAATTAAATATAATTTTAAGCAGAGTTAAAGCAGGGAGAGGAAAGTTTTTTGAGGGGGAGAGGAACAAAATCATATCAATAGTAAGTGGTGATGTGATCTCAGGTAATTTATATCTTTTTATATCTCAATTTATATATTAATGAAATTTTCAGAGGAGAGGCAAGATCTGCCCTGAATCTTCAGAGGCAGGAAGAAGGAGCAGAATCCCAGATGAAAGGAAGAGTGGGCAAAGGTGTGGGAAGAATGGGTCTTTTTGAGGAAAGGGAAAGTGAGGAGCAGGATAGTATGGTAAGGGAAGAAAATGAAAGAAGTATATGGTGGGTTCCTGGGTGGCTTAGTCGCTTGAGCTTCAGACTCTCCATTTCAGCTCAGATTATGATCTCAGGGTCATTGGATCAAACCTGGAGTCTGGCTCCACACAGCAGTGTGTTTGCTTGAGATCTTCTCCCTCTCCCTTTTCCTCTCCCTGCCTCCCTCCCTGCTTGTGCTCTCTCTCTCTTTCTTTCTCTATAAAATAAATAAATAAATCTTGAAATAGATAAATAAATCTTGAAATAATTAACTAAACCAACCAACCAACCAACCAACCAACCAACCAACCAACCAACCAGTGAAAGATTTTGTTAGCCAGATAAGAAAGTCTGAACTTGATCCTGCAAGATAATGAGGAACCACTACAGGTACTTAAGCACTATGATGATTTTTTAAAACTCCCTTCATTTAAAATGTATGGCACATAATCTCTTCTATATCCTTCCTTAATTTTACTTAAATGGCCTGCTACTGGAGTCTTCGGAGTCTTACTATTTTTATACTCTTCAGGGCCTCATTGACCCTTTCTTGACTTTAAATTATTTCCATGATAAACTGCCTTTAAGTCCATGCCAGTTGTGCCAAACTGAACAGATATGGTTAATGTAATCCCTGAAGGGAACTCCCTCATGAAATGTAATGGATATCCCTGAATCATCTGAGAGTCATGCATTTATATTAACTGTGTAATTGCCGCACTTGGTCTTCAGTTACTTCGTCTGGCAGTACACAGCTGAAGATGGCTAGTATCATACAAAACATGGGAATACCTAGGAGGATAAAAAGCTAAAATTAAGAAGTATGAACAGGTCCAATTAGTCAAACTGAGTTTCTGTGAGTATAATGAATTTTGAAAGTTATTTGTAAAACTGACTTAAATATTTTTAGAATATTATGACATTTATGGATAAAAGTCTCTGGGTAAGGCACTGAGTATCATTTTACTGAGTGTCCAAGGCTTTAAAATAATCTTAACATTCTTGCATATTATAAAATACTTGGATTAATTGATACTTTGAAATGCATCTTTCCTGGGACTTGAAGGTTTACTTGGTGCTCTAGTTTGAGATAAAATATTTCATACCTTCTTACTTAGTCCATTGTCCTTTTCATGAACTTCTTAAGAATATGTATAATTATAACTATTGGTTGTTGATTAGAATATCTAAATTTAGAATGAAAACATCTTCTTAAAATGAACTGATGGTTCCTGTGATGAATAAAGTATTCAATTTGTTCAAATTTGGGGCTATATTAGGAAAAGAAGATAATTAACACATATGAATATATAATACACACTATATATATGTAATCTAAAACATACATTAGACAATTTAGAATTTCACAAGCAATGAAACATGAATCCCCTGAGGCATTAAAAGTTGTTTTGTGAAAAAAGACCATAATCAAGTAAGTCTGGCAATGCTGAATTATTACTTTTCTCCCCCTTTCTTAGAAAACATTAATACTTATTAGCCCTTTAGAGTCTTCTAGATGTTCTGCCATAAGGAAACCCAATGCTTAACCTAATGCTTCCAAAACTTATTTGTGTTTGGAAACTCTCCTCTCCCTAGAACATTTATTAATATCTCCTGGGACTCCAGTATTCTAAGGAACATTTTCTGGGAAAAATTGACATAGAATTTAAGTAAATACAATTTGTTATATACACAGAGGTGCACACAATAAACACAACACATTGCCCTTGATTAAATAGAGCAGGCTGTCTGGACATAAGCTGTATACTTTAAAGTTTTACAGTAGACTACCATGCCTGGAACACAGTAGATATTAAATAAATATCTATGGAACTGATCTTCTTTTATCATGTAGTCACTTCACTCTCCCCACCCTTCATACCCCCTCCAATGGCCAATTTCCTATAGCACTCCCTGAAGCTACTTTTGGCTGTGGTCAGACAAGCTATGTAAGTTATTAAGGTCCCTTGTAATGAAAACCCTGTGCTCAGCATATTTTAACTTGTGTTACAGCAAGGAGCTTCTTTTGGTGGTTATAAAACACCCCTTAGCCCTGAAACCCTAGCATGCTGAAATAGATCATGTAGCCATTAACCATCAGAGGGGTTGTTTTCTCAATGCTACATTACCTCTGCCTATGTTGAAGAAGGCATTAGTCTTCAGGGCTCACTGCTCTTCTTTGGACTCAGGCTTTTTCAGCAATCTCTGCTCTGATGACAATTCTTCACTTAGAGCTTAATCATTTCAGGTTTAAGGTTGTGGTTCCTAAATCTATGGGAACTCAGGTGCTAAAGTCCACTCTGCATCTCCTGAAATTTAGAAGAATCTAATGACTTTTTTTTTTTTAATATCAACGTTATCTCCCAAGGTTTTTCTATGAACTCCAGCAAACATTTTAGTGCCAACTGATTTTTGAAACTATAGAGGTGAAATATAGACTATTCAAAATGTTCTCATGGTCTAATTACAAAGCATGCACATACCAACAATCACAGTTCTGAGTGATAATAAATACAGTCAAAGTATACACAGGAAGCAGTGTTATCTTAGAGAAGAGTCATAGTCAAATGCCCTCAGATTCTTTTCCTTTCTCCCTCCACTGTACACCTGAAAAGAAAATCTGTCTTTCTTGTTTCTCTTCTGGACCCAAACCACTATTGAAGGTAGTGGATCACACAACTTGGCTAATGAATTCATTTAAAATTTGTGACTATACATTCCAAATAAGATCTCAGCGATGCTCAGTAGTTCTGTTATGTCTTTCTTTAGGCTTAGTTTGCAATTCAAGACATTTCTTACCAGTTTTTCTTCTCCCCTTCAATCTCCCTCTTCTCCTACCTTTTAAAAAAATTTTTAATTAATTTTTTATTTTCTATAAACATATATTTTTATCCCCCGGGGTACAGGTCTGTGAATTACCAGGTTTACACACTTCACAGCACTCACCAAAGCACATACCCTCCCCAATGTCCTACCTTTTAAATATATACTCTTAGTTGATAATCTTGCCTCATTTAAAAAAAAATAAATAGAAGACCCTATAATAACTTCCTCATCTTCCCACCACCAAACTTACAGGCTACCTGCATCTGCACTCTTTGCCTTGATGCTTCCTGCTGTGTTAGAAGAAGTGTCTCCTTTAATCAAAGGTCAATGCCTCCACTTTTGCCTTATATAGAAATCTATCTCTACTATTGTTTCTTATACTTAATTTTTCTGTCTTTGCTGGGGCATTTCCACAAACTTAAACATCTTCAAATATCTCCCATATTGAAAAGCCAAATGAAGGAGGAAAAAAGAAAGTATGTTTGGTTTTTAAGCACTTTAACTACTAACGCATTTCTTTGGCCCATATTACATCCAAATTTACTGAAACAGCTATCTACACAATCTGCCTGTACCTCCTCACTCTTCTTCATTTTTCAATCTGCTCCAGTCTGGCTCTGTTCCTATATCTTCACTGATGCTGATCTTTATGTCATTGAAACCTATAAACTCTTTTTCTGTTCTCGTTTTACTAGACCTGTCAGCAACCTACAGCATAACATGTAGGCCCTTATCAGAGCCCTCTTTGGCCTTGATTTCTGTATCTGTTTTCCTACCACACCAGCCATTCCTTCTTTTATTCTTCTTTGGTGCTTTCTCTAATGATTATTATTTTTTAGGACTTGGCTTTCCCTTTTTATTTGGCTGAACTTTCTCATTATGTGATCTCATCCATTTCCATGGTTTTATATTTCTCTGTTGTGTTATGACTCCTTTGAACTTCAGAATCATATCCAACTACCTACTTGAATAATTTCATCACTGTCTCAGTTTGGGAATTATCACGAGGTAGCCTCATTTGTCCTTCTACTCCACTCACTACAGGTGTAGGAAGTCTCTCTTCCAGACCACCACCTCCCCACTAACTATCCTGGGCTTTCTCAAGTATTATGAGTCACTGGGATATTGAAAAATGATTTGTGTACTTGTCCATATGGGGTAAGTCAGAGAAGAGTCAAGCAAAATCTGAAGAACCAACAGGTGTCACTCCTGCTGAGCAGTGGCTGGGAGAAATGCCAGGAGCTATTGAAGAGATGCCTTTATTAGACATTGATGAAAAGAACAGCTTGCATAACCTCTGGGCACAAGGGATGGACTGTGATTGCATAAAAAGTAGGCCAGGGCATTCATCAGGTGATGACTTCCACATGGTTCCTAGGTATTTTAGCAATGTTCCTCAGTGCTAATTCCTTTGCTAAGCTAGTCCCTTTTCCCGTCCATGTGGCCCATTTAGGTCTAGCCCTCTTGACCTGTACCACCAACCTCTCTACTCTCATCACTGCCGTTTCTTTGTTCCTTTTCATCTCAGGGAATATCTTCTTTTCTGACTATCAGGAAAGGGAATAGGATTTCAGGGGTGGGGGTAAGGGCATGCTAGAGCAAAAGCCTGGTCTGCATAATGTCTCATGCAGTCATTCTATCCATGCTAGGCACTCTTTCATGTTTTAAAAGGATTCAAAGCCAAGAAGTCTCCCTCTTTTCTCTGGATTCTACAGTCAGATCCTTACCTTCATTCAGTTGGGTACAGAATAACATGATTGTTTGAATAGAGCTTGGAAAGAAGGAAGTAAACATCAGGAAATATATCAAACTATTATCTCACCAAACCGTCTCTTTAGTCAGCTCAGGGTGCTATAACAAGATACCAAGGACTAGGTATCAAGTAGGCTTAAACAACATAAATATATTTTCTTACAGCTCTGGAAGCTGGAGAGTCCAATATTAAGGTTCAGTTTGGGGTGGGAACTTTCTTCCTGGCTTACTGTCCTCAGGAGGACTTGCTGTCAGAAGGAGGGAGGGAATAAGAGAGAGAGAAGAGGGAAACAGGGAGAGGGAGGGAAAGAGAGAGAATTTAAAAGGACATTAGTTTTATAGAACATCCCCACCTTTATGACCTCATTTAATCCTAACTATCTTCTTAAAGTTCCTATCCCCAGGATAGTCATATTGGGAGTTAGGCCTTCACCATATTGATGGAGTGGGAGGACATAGTTCTGTCCATTGATACGTCTGATAGGAATTTCAAATTTTAATATGTCTTAAAACAGATCACCTGATTCTCCCCAATCCCCATATGCTCATCCACCAAAACTTCCTATCACAGTCTCTTTTTCTCAGATTGAGTAATCAGCACAATTATCTGACCACTTGCTTTAGCATCTCATTTTCTTATTCTGTATATCAAAACCCAAAGCAAGACTGTACCTTTTCTCCACAGAATTCCTTGAATTTCCTATCTCTACAATTCATACATTTGTGCATGCCACAATCACTTGGACTGATAACCTCCTATATGATGTCCCCATTTCTAATTTTCCTACCTTATATTCACTCATACAGCTAGAATAATTTTATCAAAATGTCAATCAAATTATTACACTCACCATCTAAATGAAACTTTCTAGTGACTCTCACTGCACCTAAAATACAGTTTAATTGCTTTACCTTGGCCTACAAGACTCTGGTAAAATTTTTGGATGTTGAAGGAAAGATGTTTAGATGTTACCAAAATTCAAACAGGGGAAGAAATGCTTAGATCCACTTTGTGTGAAACAAGCAATGCGAAAGCAGAGAGATGATAGGAGAAAGACCACTGGTGACAAGAAGAGACACATAGAGTCTACTGATATAATCCAGAAGAGAAGTTATAAAAGTCAAAACTAAGGTAGATGGTATGGAGATGAGGGAATATATTAAAGAGTACTTATGAGATATAGGGGAAAAAAGCCATGCTGAACAGACATGACAATGGAAGAGACAGTAAGGGAGCAGAATTCTCCCAGACTTCTGACTCTGGTGCCCAAGTGCATTGCAGGATCATTCACTTAGACAGAGGTGTAGGGGGAGGGAAGATTTGTAGAGGAATGGGTAAGTTTCTTCTGACACATGCTAAGTTTGAAAGTCTATGGAAAAATAACAATGGGTCATGTTAACTGGGCAGCTGCATACAGATTTCTGAGACCTAAGGAATAAGATTTGGGAATCAGAGAGGATTCAAAGACCAAAGGATAGAATCCTTAACTTCACACTGTTTCAGTAGATAGTGGAAGAAGAGGAGTCCATGGATGAGATGGAGAAGTAGATAGAAATGTGAGTGGAAAACTGGTCTATGAGAAACCCATATGGAGTGAGTAGGAGACAATGGTAAATGTTGCAAAAGAAATAATCAAATAGCTAGGAACTAAAAATTGTTCTTTAGATTTTCAACCAGAAGTCATTAGTGGTATTTTGAAAGGAGTTGGGAAGAAGTTGTAGTGACAGAAGGTTGATTACAGGGTTTTGAGGATAGAATGAAGGTTAGTTCATTTTCAAGAAGCTTGGTAGAAAAGGAAATGACAGAGCTAGAATGTTAACTAGTGGGGGTTGTATAGTCAAAGGAAGGTTTTGTTTTATGTGTGTGTTTTGTTTGGGGATTTTTTTTTTTTTCAACTAGAAGGGAAGGAATCATTTATTATGGAGACACCCGTCAAATAATGCATTGGCTAATAACAGTAAAATAGATTAGGATAGTAGATGGTAGGGGGAGGAGGATCCTTTGTCAAGTAAGGCAACACATCATCCTTATCTTTATCACCTACCAATCAATAGCATGGGATTGATGTATATATTTTACTTCCTGTTGAATACAACTTTATGTTTTTTATGGAGTTAAAAAGTGAATGATTTGTTTGTGTGTGAGGGTTTTATCTCCAGAGTGCCTAAATTAACTTTGTTTTTGACTTTGTATGGCTTACGACTGATTTCTTTCCTTGTTGTTGGATTTCCTGGAGAGATAAAATTAGACTGTACCCTGCGCAGAATTATATTCTCCCTGACATTCTTTCTATACAAACTGAAGTTTGACTCTTCGAAGTTAAACTATAAAAGTTTCAAAATACATTGCCACTTCTGTGCTGTTGACCACTCAAGTCCCAATAATTTCAGGTACAGCATGTTTTACTTTGTTTTATTTTTTTAATTAGACCTTTGACATCAATTCTTTCCTCCACAATTCAGTTTATTTCTATCTGACAACTTAGCTTGTTATAGGAGCAATTGAAAAACTCACCTAATTAAAATTCACACATCATAAAGTTTAATTCAGTCGTAAGGTTAATTTTCCTCTAAGCTATTGAATGTCAGTGATTACTTTTCCAGTGGGAGTGAAGACAAAAGCAAAACAGGACACTTTGTCTCTTTTATCATTAGCATAAACTACCCCAACCAAAATACTAAAGTGAAAGTCCTAGGAAAAATCCTCAATATGGATCAAGATTGCACTCTTGTAGATGGCAAAGATTCTATTCTCAAGAAGTATGAAATGCTTTAAAAAGAAAGTGTTAAATGTAGTCTTTAAAGAACTAAATGGATAGGGCCTGATCATCTTAGAAATAGTTCACTGCTTAGAGATTTCACTAGTTGACATTTGTTCTAATTCACTAGTTCTGGTGGTCTGAAGCATTATCTACTCTTTCACTTTGCAGAAAGGGAATGGGTTAAAGGAGAGAATGCTTGAGAATAGACACCTCAGAATTGTGAATCTTCTTCCTTTCTGCTTTGTGAGTAGCATCCAACCACACTAGAGATATTTGGACATGGAAACAGACTATGTGTTTGTACTGTTTCCCAAACAAAACTTGGGTACATTACAATGATCATTATTTTTAAAAGATAGAGGTAAAGAAATATTTTGCTGAGGATGGAATTAAGGTATCCCTATCCCACTGTCCTCAGTAGGCATAGCCTGCTGTTACATTGTGGAAAGCTGCAAGAATCTTCAGGTCTTTCCCCCATCTTTTCTTTATGCCTTAGTTGAAATTACACGGTATCTAAGCTTATTTTGGCTTAATTATACGTTTGCATAATTAAATTTGTTCATCTATAAAATGGCAATTATAATACCACATAGCCCATAGGGCATTTTGTGAATCAAATGAGATTTATCCATTTACAGCAACTAGAATCACCCAGCACAGTTTAAACACTCAGTAAGTATTGGCTATTATTATATATTATTCACTTATGCAGTGCATATTTGTTGGCCACAGGTTATGGTCAGGGTGTCATGTTGACAGAGCATTCATTTATTTATTCATTCAACAAATACTTACTGAGCACATATGATGAGTTGGGTACTATACTAGAGGCTGGGGACACAGCAGTGATTCAAACAAAGTTCAGGCCCTCATGGATTTTATAGTATAAGGGGAATGAAAGATGATAAACAAATAAGTATAGAATATAGAATATAATATCAAGAAATAAGGCTCTGAAAGATAAATTGTGTAAGCAAGATAGACATAGACCTTACACTCATTAGTTAAACTCTAGACAAAATAAAGACAAAGACAGGAGTTTAAAATGAAAGGCTAGAGCAGTCCTGAATGGTGACAATGTCCAAAGAGTAATTATGCGTATGGGTGATTGAAATGAGGTTTATGGGTGGGGGGTGGTTTCACTGAAGTTGCAAAGGCCAAGAATCTGTGAACTTGGGAGTTGAACGGTTCGTCCATACAAATCCTGATTTGACATTGACCTATAACCTGGGAAAGCCCTGGATGAGAACCTACTTCAGTCAGAGCATAGATGTTATTATAAAGTGCAAATGAGATGCTGGTCCAGATTAGAAATACATTATAATGGAAAAAAGTTTGGTTTATAATTAAGGCATTCCTATCTCAGAAATTTAAGAATTTTGTTTTTTGTTATCCTTTGTTTTTTACGTAAATAACATGGTTTTTAACAGGCATCTTGAAGAACTTGATTGAATAAAAAGACCGTAAGAACTCCATATATTTGGGAGATTGATAAACTGATTTCCTTCAGAAAAATACATTTGCTTCAAGTTTATAAGATAATGAACCCCCAGTTCAGCGTCAACCCTAACAGTATTCTTGGCCAAGCATGTTGTCAGAAAAGCTTATATAAGAAGTTTTAGATGACCTGGGGTGCCTGTGTGGTGCAGTTGGTTGCGCTGACTGCAGCTTTCGAGTCAGGTCATGACCTCATGGTTGCTGAATCAAGTCCCAGGTTGGGCTCTGTGCTCAGCCCAGAGTTTGCCCGAGATTCTCTCCTCCTCTCCCTTTCCCCTTCCCACTTGTGTTCTCTTTCTCTAAAGGCATGCTTTTTCAATTCATAGCTGCTTTCATCTATGTCTAATGTTACCAAGAAAAGGAAGAAATAGAGCTTGATTCATAGAAAGGAGGGATCTAATAAAATGTAAGAAATGGTTTGAAACCATAAATAAAAAAACACATAGATCGTGAAAGCTGTTGTTTTTAATGCTTTGGAGATGTTAATAATTTACTTTGCTGTGTCTTATTCAATAGGACACTTTGACTAGCAACATGGTGCCAGTTATATTACAATGGCATTTGGACTAATCATTAAAAATTTTTTTTTTTAAAAAGAACTTAATTTTTAAATGTAGGAATGATGAACTCTTTAAAAGACAATTCATTCGTTTCAGTTTTTCAAACTAGAAACTTAGAAACTAAAAAGTTATTACAGAATCCTCATGCAGCACAATTTATCATATTGCATTGCCTGGGGAAGCACACACTGTATGCTTTGTACAGTTGGCATTGCTGAATGCCTGCCTGGTTAAACAAATTGTTAAGAGACACCATGGAACTGCCACTTTCCAAAGCTACAGTAATACATCAAATTAAAAACTGGGTTATAAATATGAAGAGCAAGTTAATCTCTTCTCTGTATATCTGTATATTTTCATTAAAAATTAAAATACCTACAGATATAGCTGGGCTTGCCATTTTTCTTATATTAAGTATCAGCTGTTGAGTATCAGCACAAATTAGTAATCAAAGTTCTTCTGTGTGAGTGCTTGGCAGCAACAGAAAGGCTGCTGAAATACTCAAAGGATTCAATGTCTTCTTTTGAACTATCTTCTGAAACAACTGTTGACATTTGCTCTGATGGTGCAAGGGCAATTGGTGAGTAAATCTGTTAACACAAGTCAAAGCCATGACCCGAAGCTGTATTAGTACCCATCAACATCTCTACAACTACATATTGGCATTAAAAAGAAGGCACCAGTTTTATTTATGAATGTTCTTGAGGGGCATCTGGGAGGCTCAGTCAGTTAAGCATCTGCCTTCGGCTCAGGTTATGATCTCAGAGTCCTGGGATCAATCCCCGCATCAGGCTCCCTGCTCAGCTGGGAGTCTGCTTCTCTCTCTCCCTGTGCTTGTGCTCTCTCTCTTTCTCAAGTAAATAAATAAAATATCTTAAAAAAAAAAAAAAGAATGTTCTTGAAAGAGCAGTAAAAAAATATTTTTAAAGTAAATCTTAACTTGAGGTAGATGTCTTTTAATATTCTGTGTGATAAAATGGAAAGTATGTATAAAGCTCTTATACTGCCAACAGATGTATGTTTGTCAAGAAAAGTAGCACTCATGTGAAAGTGTCAGTTGTAAGTTGAAATGGCCACTTTTTTCATGGAACACTATTTGCACTTGAAAGAATGACAGACAAAATTATGGTTGTTTAGATTTAGGTTTTGGTAGACATTTTTTCAAAATAAACCAAATGATTTCTAAAACAACATAATTTTAAAAACATTATATAGTAAAATATGTCAACAGAGCCCATAAAGTTCATTGATATTGTGGCTAATCTTTAAGAAACTATCACTTGTTGAGTACTATGTACCAGGAAAGAAGAATTTCCATAATTATCTGAAAAGGTATTAAAATAACCCTTTTTTTTCTAATTATATATACGCATGTGGATGGGTTTTCTTTAAACATTTCACAAACAACGTATGGCAACAGATTGAATACAGAAACAGATATAACAATTCACTTGTCTTCCATTAAGTCAGACATAAATGAGATTTGCAAAACTATAAAACAACTCCATTTTTCTCAGTAACTTTTTTTGTTTAGAAGAAAATAAAGTTACTTTTCTTAAAAATGTTATTTATGCTGGGGCACCTGGGTGGATTTAAAGCCTCTGCCTTCGGCTCAGGTCATGATCCCAGGGTCCTAGGATTGAGTCCCACATCGGGCTCTCTGCTCAGCGGGGAGCCTCCTTCCCCCTCTCTCTCTGCCTGCCTCTCTGCCTACTTGGGATCTCTCTCTCTCTCTGTGTCAAATAAGTAAATGAAATCTTAAAAAAAAAAGTTATTTATGCTAACAAGTAATACACTTATTTTCATTTTAAAATAAATTAACAAATAAACAGTTTTACAATGCCAACTGGACATTTTTTTTTTTTACTTAAGGGTCCAGCATTCAGCACTGGTACAGCAAGCCCCCAAATCTTAAATATCTACCCTTGTGATTAAAACTGTTAACTCATGGGGTGCTTGGGTGGCTCAGTCAGTTAATTGTCTGCCTTCAGCTCAGGTCATGATCTCAGGGTCCTAGGATTGAGTCCTACATTGGGTTCTCCCCTCAATGGCTACTCTGCTTCTCCCTCTCCTGCTTCTGCCCACGACTTGTACTCTCTCTCATTCTCTCTCAAACAACTAAATAAAATCTGAAAAAAAAAAAAAAAAAAAAAAAAAAGAATACCTTCTCTCCACTATGTCCTATCTAGTGGGATCCATAGCACAACCCCAGAGCAGCTCTGTTTTGTGAGATCCACACTGATTCTGGGAACATCCAATTTCCCTTTCCCCCAATAAATGCACATCACTCTCAATATGGCCATCTCTTCGCTCTCCTGTCACGCTGTTTGATCCAGCCCTTGAGCTTACTAGACAAGAATCACATATCAGTCATTAGAATTATGCCCCTCTGACCACATAATGGGGACATATCAAGCTCTATGTGATCTGTAGTTATCTTAGAGTTCAACTGAGTTAGGTCATATAAGATGCTCACTCACTTGGTTGGCTGTGGATGTTGACTGTTGGCAGGAGTTGGTGGGAGACTCTGCTGGGCATGTCAGCCAGAGTGCTTCCATTCTCCTCTACTTGGCTTTTCCTTCTGCCTTTGGCTTTGGCTGTGTCAGTGGGGTGGGGGAGATTTTCTGAAGAGCAAGAATTCTAAGAGCAAGGAAGCAGAAGCTGCCAGTCTTCTTAAAGCCTTAGGTGAGAAGTTCCGGAATATCACTTCTACTGCATTCTGTTGGTCAAGGCAGTATATAGGCAGCCCAGATTCAAATGAAGTGGAAATAAACTCTGTCTCCCCATGGGGTAGTGGCATGCATAAACAGGGAAGGAAAGAATTGATGACAGCTATCTTTGGAGACTGGAAACTGTGGAATGTAATCATTCTCAAGAATCCTTTGTTTTCATAAAACTATGACTTCAAAACATGTTCAGGTTTTATTATATCAGAGAAATTGTGCAGACTTTCTGGTTTAACAGAAAATTCTCTGGGAACCAGAATAGACAAATTCAGGAAAGCGCAATGCCTTACAAAGGCCTGTTGTTTGTTTTTGTAACCTGGCTTGGGGTCAAAGACTGTATACACTTTCTCACTATATTCTTTATTAATAGTAGTGACTAACTTCCAATAAGACAAAATGTTTATTTTGACTCTGTCAACTTAAATCTTTGTATTTGAATTTTTCAAATCCTAATGAGTGATTGGGAAACGCAGTTTACCAAGAAGAGGAAGTGTTTTGGAGACAGTGGTGGATATGTTAAATAGATGTATTAATTACACAGAAAGTAACCAGAAATAATAATACATTTCAATTAAATTCACTTTTTTTTTCCAAAAATAAGCACTAATATTATCTGTATAACACCTAGTTAAAAAGGGGAATAAAACCTCACTGAACATATTGCTGGATCTATAGGATTTAAGTAAAAAACTTGTTTTCTTTTCTAGAAGTTAAACTTCATATGCCTAATACTTGAAAATCAGGTAGAAGTATATGTTGACCAAATTATTAAGACTGACCAGAATTAAAATTTAGGTAGAAACAAATGGCTTAAAGTTACTTTATGCGGGTCCCTTTATGGACCAGGACTATCATACAAAGAAAATCTGAGATAGAGAGGAGAAGGGAGTTGGGGGAAATTGGAAGGCGAGGTGAACCATGAGAGATTATGGACTCTGAAAAACAGTCTGAGGGTTTTGAAGGAGCGGGGGGTGGGAGGTCGGGGTACCAGGTGGTGGGTATTATAGAGGGCACGGATTGCATCGAGCACTGGGCGTGGGGCAAAAATAATGAATACTATTATGCTGAAAGTAAATAAAAAAGATAGTATACAAAAGCTTCTTTGCAGTCCCTGGTCCTTCCTTGATCTCCTCATCTCTGGATTCATCCTATGTGTATTAGTCAAGGTTCTCCAGAGAAAAAAAACCAACAGAATGTGTGTGTGTGTGTGTGTGTGTGTGTGCATTCATCCATTCATTCATTCACTTATTATGAGGAATTGGCTTATGTGATTATGGATCCTGAGAAGTCCCACAGTCTTCTGTCTGTTTACTAAAGACCCAGCAAAGTCAATGGTGTAATTTAGTCTGAGTCAAAAGGCTTAAGGACCAAGGGAGCCAATGATTTATATCCCAATCTGAGGCCAGACAAGATGAAATGGTATGTTCCAACTCAAGCAAGCAGTCAGGAGTCTTCCTTTCCACACTTTTTGTTCTTTTCAGGCGCTGAGTGGATTGATATGTCTACTCACTTTAGGAGGGTCAATCTACGTTACTGCTTCATGGATTGAAGTGCTAATCTCATCTTGAAATACTCTCATAGACATACCCAGAAATAATGTTTAATCTAGATGCTCCCTGGCCAGTCAAGTTGACAAATAAAATTAATCATTACACTCTATGCTCGTACTTGCTGCTATTTGAGCTCACTTCTTTGAGGTTTTCCCCTTGAATCTCAACACTTTTTTGAGACAGATTTTAAACCTAATTTTCTACCTTGTCATCAGAACCTTATACAAAGCGCTGGACAGTTGCCCTCTGGTCTTATAAAACAGAACTTGCTAACAGAAACTTAGTCTTTTCTCCATTTTTTTTCTTCCTCCTGCTATTCCTTCCCTCCTTGTTTGCCGCCTTCTTTGTATCTCTTCTCCCCTTCCTCCTTTCTTTATTCTTCTCTTCCTCCTTGTCTGCCTGTCTTCTTTCCCTCCCAAATAATTACTCATGTACTTAGGTGTTCAGATCACTAATTCTGGTGTTTAGGACCCAGTGACCTACAAGATAGAGAAGATGCCAGCCTTTCAGAAACCTACCCTCAAACACTAAATAGTTTGAAAATTAAGGATTTGGCTCTAATTGTAAATGCTATGAAGAAGCAACAGTGGCAATAAAAAAACAGGATAAGACTCTTGGGGTAATCTTGTGTGGTGGGGGCATTCATCTTCCTGGAGTAAGTGATATTAACATTGAAATCTGAGGAATGCTTACAAGTTAGTCACGTGGACTCTGAGGGGAACTGGTCTTTCAGGCAGAGAGTAAAACGTGCTAATGGATGGGGGTAGGGGTGATTTGAGGGAGAGAGAAAAATTCAGTGTCCCTGGGGCTTATTAGAGAAAGAAGGAGAGTAGGCAAAGATGGGCCTGCAAAGGATGGTAGGAGCTAAATAATGCAGCGCCTTGTGAGTGATGATAAAGCTACTGGAGGGCATTAGGTGGAGAGGGATTAAGTATTTAATCTGCGTGGGACTGAATGACCACGCCTGACCATTAGTGTAGGGAGGAGGAGAAATGGACGTACAAAACTCACAATTAAATGAAACTTTGAGATAATCTTCGATTTGTGTTCAGTTATTTTATACCCATTAGTGAATAATAGTTTTAAATCTTTCAAATTGAACACGACTGTGGTCTTGTTTGTTTTTACTCTTTACCTAGAGTATGCTCTGCTTCTGTACTTTACATATGAATCCCGTTCTCTGAATTGAATTCAGAAGCTCCTTTAACTGATACATTTTTGGACTTCACATAAAAGTAAAGGAGGATCAAGAGAATACTACAGTACTGTTTGTAGTTCTCTGTTTATAAGAAAACATAGCAATCAGTGTTTGCACCCCATGGAAATATGGTTTCAATTTTGTCCTTGAAATACGAGAAGAGATGTGTTGCCAGCACATATTTATTCCTGCAACACATCTTTTTATTTCTGAAGTGTACAGATGTCCCATGAAGTATGCTTTCAGCTTTTCCAAGTTTAGTTTCATTTTAACGTGATGAACACCTGATAAATGATAGCACTTGACACAATGATGAGAATACTAGCTGGAATGATGTGCCCACAGAGATGGCAGATGGACACCAATTGCCTTGAGTCTACTAAGAATATCAACTGCTGCCTTATTTATTGGGATTTATATTTGGACATACTGACTCAGTTTCAAGTCTGAACTTTGGATTGGTTAGAGTCAAAACAAGAGGCCAGGTTTTGAGGCTGGAGTTTTAGAACTCACTCTTTGAACTGTGTAGCTTATCACTGTATTGAATAACATAGCAGGAAAAGATGATTAACAATCATGACTTTGAAAGTTCATTAGAAACATGACACATATTCATTTGCCACACATTTGAAGCCTTAAGGTTTACCTATGACCAACAATATGGCCTGCAAATAGTAAAAATATAACCAATATTAAGTAGACTTTCAAATCAATTGTCCATTTTAGGACTTCATGTTCATCCTTTTCTTCTTTTTTATTTAGTATTTATGAAGTAATAATAGTATGCAATCCAGCCTTGACACAAAGAAAACTGAAATATGAAATATATTTTTTTGGCAAATTCACTCTTGGATACAAAAGTTCTCTCAAAATAAATGGATAAAGGCCCATCAGAGTTGGCCTTGAATATATTTGGGTTTCCTCTTACCACTATTGCATTCAGTCTTACTTCTTCTCTTACATCAACAACTCATGTCATTATTATTTTATTTTATTCACTACATTACCCCAAAAAATCCCAGAAAAAATTCCTTTTCTTCATATCCTCAAGTCAGTATCAAGATCACTGTGTGGAAGAAATTTAGAAACATTCCTAATGTTTCTAAACCAACACAGTAGTTCTATTTCTCGAAGTGTTATGTGTTTATATTTCTGCACAATTGGGTATTGATTTTCAGTTAAGGTTAAAAAAAAAAAAAAGTCTCCTCAAATCTAGATTCTCCCATTACTTTGCTGATGTTGCTTGCATGAAATTCACCAGTAACAGCCTACTCATAAAAATCCATTAAATTTCATGATTTTTTTTTGTAGTATTTGTCTTTGTTGACCACTTTCCTACCTACCACTTACCTTTTTCCTGCCTCTGTTTTCTCATATATAAATTGGGTTGTTGTTAGATTTAAGTAAGTTAATATATGTAGAAATTTTAAAGTAGGGTCTAACATAGGGTAAGGGCATAATACTTTTAGTTATTTTATTATTATATACCTTCCTAACATGCTCTACTCTGTGTTTCCTAAAAGTAGAGGCTGAAATCAAAGCTGGTGTGAAAGTGGTTTATTGTGAAATGATCCCAGGAAGAAGTAAGGAGCTAGAAGAACAAAACAAGGAAGGAGGAAAAACCAATACAAGTTTATGGTTTTATCTGTGAGAGATTATGTAATGCATTTTGAAAGTGACTACATTTGTTTATTGTCTAATATCCTGTTATTCGGGATAGCTAAATGAACATTAATTTCCCTGTATTTTCAGGTTGAGAAATTGTTAGTGCCAAGCTGGTTCAGCATGTTAGAGAGGGCAAGAATTGATGGAACCAGAGCTCAGGCTGAGGTGAGAAGCTGTCGGGTTGCAACTGTGCAAAGCTGGTCAAAGACTGCGCAGAACTGGTCTGCTGCTGCATGGTGGTAGTAGGAGGTGTGGCCAAGAGTATTTTAGGTAGTGTTCAAATGGTACCTAATATGCACATACTCTTGGATTTTTTTCTTATCTCCTTAGCTACTCTTTTTGCTCTCTTAACATTTGGACTCCGTTTTTTTTTTGTAATTTTTTAAAACAAATTTTGTGGTATAATTCACATAAATAAAATGTATTGATCTTAAGTAAAGAGTTGGATGGTTCTGACTTATATACCTATTTAAACCACTACTCCAATTGCAGTCATAAATCATATCCAGTTCTCCCCCAAATTCTCTCTTGCTTCTTTATAATCAACATCCCCAGCTCTGCCGTCAGGCAATCAATGATCAATAAACATGCTGAGCATTGTTTTGTAGACATTTTGGATATTTTTATTCTTTGTGAAATATTTGTTCAAATATTTTATCTATTTTTACTTCAGTTTGTTTTCTTGTTATTGTGTTATAAGAAGGCTTTATGTATTGTGGATATAAGCCCTCAATCAGATTTATGTATTATGAATTTTTCTTATTCTGTGGTTTACCCTTTTATTTATCTTTAGCAATGTCATTTGAAGAGCAAGAGTTTAAAATTTTGATGAAGTCTAACTTATCAATTTTTTTAATCATATAGGTCTGCTTTTTTGTGTGCAACCTAAGAGATCTTTCCTCATCCCATTATAGCACATTTTCTCCTGTTTTCTACTAAAAGTTTCATAGTTTCAACTTATATTAGGCCTATGATACATTACAAATTAACTTCATATATTGAATGAGGTAAGAGTCAGGAAATAAGTTTCTTTAAAAAAAAAAAAACACAACAATATGGCTATTCTATTGTTCCAGTGCCATTTATTGAAAGGTTACCCTTTCTGCATTGCATTGCCTTGGCATTTTTGTAAAATATCAATTGACCATATATATGTGGGTTTATTTCTAGATTCTTCTATTTCTTTGATCTACATGTCTAATCTTATATTAATACCATATTATCTGTTTTATTGCATTTTTATAGTAAGCATAGAAATCAGGTAATATAAATCTTCTGATTTTGTTCTTTTTAAAGATTATTTTGTTTCTACTTGTTCCTTTATACTTTCATAAGAATTTTAGAACTAGTATATCAATTTTTTTTTAAAGATTTTATTTATTTGAGAGAGAAACAGTGAGAGAGAGCATGAGCAAGGAGAAGGTCAGAGAGCGAAGCAGACTCCCCATGGAGCTGGGAGCCTGATGCGGGACTCGATCCCGGGACTCCGGAATCATGACCTGAGCCGAAGGCAGTCGTCCAACCAACTGAGGCACCCAGGTGTCCCTAGTATATCAATTTTTACAAAAATTTTGCCATATTTTGGTTGAAGTTACATAGAATTATAGGCCAATTGAGCAGAATTGGTATTTTAACAATAACAACTCTTCCTATCAATAAACAGAGTATGCCAGTCCATTTATTTCACACTTCTTTAATTTTTCATAACAGTATTTTGTAACTTGTAGTATTTGTAATATTTGTAATGTAAGGGACAAATAGTTTACATCTTTTGATAAACTTTTCTCTAGGTATTTTGTGGTTATGCTTCTTTATAAGTGGTATTTTATAATTTTGAATTTTCCAGTTGTTTTTTGATAGCATATCTTCATACAATTAGTTTTGTATATTCTTATATTTTTTCATAAGGATTTTACCTTAGAGCCTTACTAAATGCACTTATTAATTCTCATAGTTTTCTTGGTTGAATCATTATCAGTTTCTGTGTACTCAATTATCTTATTTGTGAATGAAGACAATTAGCCTCTTTTAAAAAAAATCTGTATACTTTTTTTTTCCTCTTGCCTTATTTCTCTGACTTGGACTTTCAGTGCAATGTTTAATAGACAGGATGAGAGTAGATATCCTTGCTTTGTTCTTGATCTTGGGGGAGAAGTAATTTTTTTTCCACCATTGAGTGTATAATAACTACAAGGTATTTTAGATGTTCTTTAGTGAAGGAATTTTCATTTTAGTTCTATCAATAATGGGTGTTGAATTTTGACAAATATATAGACCCAATTTCAATACAGGCTTTCCCCTTTTTTTTAATATAAATTTTAAAAAATTTATTTATTTTCAGCATAACAGTATCATTATTTTTTCACCACACTCAGTGCTCCATGCAATCCGTGCCCTCTATAATACCCACCACCTGGTACCCCGACCTACCACCCCCCCCGCCACTTCAAACCCCTCAGATTGTTTTTCAGAGTCCATAGTCTCTCATGATTCACCTCCCCTGCCAGTTTACCCCGACCCCCTTCTGTCTAACTCCCCATGTCCTCCATGCTTTTTGTTATGCTCCCTTTTATCTTTTTTTTTTTTTAAGATTTTATTTATTTATTTGACAGACAGAGATCACAAGTAGGCAGAGAGGCAGGCAGAGAGAGAGGAGGAAGCAGGCTCCCTGCCGAGCAGAGAGCCCGATGTGGGACTCGATCCCAGGACCTGAGATCATGACCTGAGCCGAAGGCAGAGGCTTAACCCACTGAGCCACCCAGGCGCCCCTCCCTTTTATCTTTAATTAAAACATTTACTTACTACAGTCACTTCATTCAGATATTAAAAAGTACGAAGTACCTCTATTCTTCATCTTCCCAGTTGCCATTCTTTATCCACAGATAAACACTTTTATTAATTTCCAGTATGAATAGGCATTCTGAATTTTTAAAATATAACCAATAGAAAATGTAATAGAAAATGTCAATATATATTCTAATTTGCTCCATCTTTTAAACACACAGAATTCTATAAAATGGTTCTGCACAGTGTTTTTTTTCACTTAATAGACCTTTGAAAGCTTTTCTCATGTAGTGCTGTTATGGACTAAATATTGTGTCTTTCCTCCACTTTCCCTAAACCCCCATGTGATCATATTTGCAGGTGAAGCTTTTGGGTTGTAATTATGTTTAGATGAGGTCATTAGGTTGGAACCTCCATAATCGGATGGTGTCCTTATAAGAAGAGGAGAAGACTAGCACTCTCTCTGTCTCTCCATCATATGAGAATATAACTAAAAGGTGGCTATTTCCAAGTCAAGAAGATGGCCTTTGCCAAGAACTACATCCCTACTGGTACCTTGATCTTGACTTCCCAGTCTGCAGAACTGTGAGAAATAAATGTCTGTTGTTTAAGCTGCCTAGTCTATGGCAATTTGTCATAGCAGCCCAAGTGGACTAAGACAGTGCATAGAGAGATACCTTATTATTTCTTATAACTACATAATATTCTATTGCAAGGATATACATTTAGAAAACTAGTGCCCTTTGATGAAAATCCGGGTTGTTTCCAATTTTTTGTTGTTGTAAGAATGCTGCAGAGGATAACCACATATGTACATCACTTCCCATAATTAGTAACCCAGTCAAAGTTTACATGCATTTTTAATTTCGTTAGTACAAATTTGCATTGACTTGTTATTTTACATTATCGTGAAATGACGAGACTCTTGCTCAGCTGTGTGGTGGGAATGCTCCATCCCGCTCTTGTCTAGAACCCGTTCTTCATTGATTGTTCTGATTCCAAGGCATGTGTTCCTTCTCTTTAGTTCCCACAATGTGTTTCAGAATAAACTGTGTCAGGATGATCACATTATTTATCATGATTTTATAGTGACTGTAAAGAATTCACAATCCCTTGATTTGCTGCTTATCAGTTACATTCAGTTGTATTTTTGTGACTAAAGCTGCTGGTGTTGCTAGATTACTAAGGAAAACATACATGCAAAGTTACAACGTAAAAAGATTTTTATTCTCCAGTTAGGCTGGAAAATACCTACTATAAAATTAAGCCTTCTTTCTTTCTTTCTTTCTTTTAATGGTACTCTTTCTTTGCACTATTTCTCTCTGTCCTTGAAAAAAGGGGTTCACTTGGAGTAGAAGGAGAAAAAAGACGGACAAGTTCAGTACTATCTAATTAATTTCCCATGTTTTGAAAAAGGGATTGGCCCTCTCTTCTCTTAAAAACAATCGTGTTGGCATTTAAGCATGCTTTTTTGAACTGTTTATGTACTCTAGGTGGAGACCATCCCTATTTTGTTATCTCTTGAAAAGGAATGATAGGAACTTGCACAAATGCAGTAGATGGAGCCTCAACTATTCCTTGCCTATGTGTAGGGCTGACTCTAGATTTACTCATTATCTTAAAGAAATGCCAGCTTCATCTTCTTTGTACTCCCTGTGGAAAAGAACTAGAAATGGTTATGTATGCTGGAAATAACACTGCAGATAACCAGTAAATCCAAATATGTTATCAACTCTGTTATATCTTCGATAATATATCATCTTGCTTTCTCTGAAGTTTAAGATAATAGGCCCTTTTCATCCCATTCCTATCATTTCCATCTTTGGAAGCACCTCTGAAGAGAGTAAAAAAGGCAGAAGGGGAGCTGTATGCCAGAAGAATAGAACTCACTGTACAGAAATTAAAAGTGTGATGGAATCTCTTGAAGGAACAGAACAGAATGCAAAGCATTCTTGTGTGACTTTAACTTGAGCAAATGACAATGCTATAGAATTTAAATAATCAACAGTATTTCAAGAAATGCTACAGAAATGTAAAGTGCCAAAATATCTCAGAAGCTATGTTAGATTTGTATTCTTCTCAAATAGTTTTGGATGTTGGTGTGAGCGAGTAAGGAGATATTTAGGGCTAGAGAATAAGCAGAGCAATAAATTCCCTCCTACTGTTTTTAGTTAAAGTGAATATGTTTTATTCATTTATTATAATCTCTTCAATGAAGAATTCTTAATTGGAATCACTTTTATATCCCTTTTGTGCTCATATATTGAGTTAGTTTATTGGTTTGTTGACTTGAAAGAAATATTGGTTAAGAGCAGTGACTCTGGAGCTAGAGTCTGATTTTGAATTTTGGCTTCCCCATTTATTAACTAGTTGTCTCACATAAGCCCTGACTTCTCAGAGGCATAATTTCTCCCTTGGTAAAACAGATATAAAGATACTTTAAAAGGTCATTGTAAGGATTAAATGAGATAATATATGTTAAACATTCAACAGAGATTTCTGGCAACTAATAATTTTTTAAAAAATTATAGCAAAAATTAAAAGAACAAAAATTATTTTCCATTCCAGGATAGATGCACTAATTGAATATGAGGAAATATACTTTAAGGTGATTATTTAAGCAAACAGAGAAAGACAATTATCATATGATCTCCCTGATATGAGGAAGTTGAGAGGCAACATGGGGGTTAGGGGGCTAGGAAAGGAATAAATGAAACAAGATAGGATCAGGAGGGAGACAAACCATAAGAGACTCTTAATCTCACAAAACAAACTGAGTGTTGGGGGGGGATAAGGGAGGGAGAGGGTGGTGGGGTTATGGACATTGGGGAGGGTATGTTCTATGGTGAGTGCTGTGAAGTGTGTAAATCTGGCAATTCACACAGACCTGCACCGCTGGGGCTGATAAAACATGTGTTAATAAAAAAATTTTTAAAAAAGATGATTGCTTAAGAAAACAATTCAATATATGGCAAAGCTTTATGGAAGCATACATATAGTGTGTGTATATATATACGCACACACACATATACATACACAAAGATACATATATGCATATACACAAAGTAATGGACAAAAAGAACTTTAGGTAGCAAGAAATGAATGTGCTTAATCCATTTACATATGTTTTACAATTACTTATTCTAATATTTGTATCTGTTTCTGTATTAGCACATTCCAGAAGAATAAGCAATGTTTCTAGGACTGCTTATTCAGAAAACACATCTGCATGTACTTTAAGAATCCACTGGGGTTCTAGGCTCCCCATAGTATAATGCTGTTGAGTATAACTTAGGCTGGAAATCTTTAAGGGATAGCATTATAACACATCCCGTGACTTCATGCATTATCTGGCTGGCATTGTTCCCAGTGGGGCAAGAGAGACATACACCAACATGACTATCGAAACAAGTGAAGATGAATCATCTGAAACTATTTTAAAGAACAGGATTAGTGAGGACAGCCTACTAATTTTCATTTAAGTGTTTTGTAATATCACTTGATATTAGACCGTCTGTTCAGGAACATACCACCTGCAAATTCTATTTCTTTATTAAATCCAAAAAGTCTAACTTTCAGAGTAGATGACAGAGAGCTAAAAGGAAATGGGGAAAAGTAAAAACTTATAAAGAAGTTTTAAATGAGATGGCTGAAATTATCCAGAGAATCATTTTTATCATCGGTAAATATGCTTTTCACCCTTTCCTCTTGATTCACATAAATTTAATAAAGAGAGTAAAAAAACGTGTGCTGGCCTGCATTTTATTATGTCATAACTTTTGCATGGTACCGCTTCTCTGTTTCTCACTTCATCAGAGCTGTTTTTCATTTGGTTGGACCTCCTCAGCTGTGACAGTGTCGGAAAAAAGCATCTGTACTTGTGCAATCATCTACTGAAAGCTATTCTGTTTCCATGTAACTATACGTCTCTTTGAGACCAAATGGGAGATGGTTAATGTTAATAAATAAGCAGTTTCTGCATAAATAAAGACCAGGCCCTGAAATCTACAGACTTGATTAATTATTTTTTTTTCTGTGCCAAGCCAAATGGACTCATAAAACAAGCGATAAAGCTGTGAATTGTACACTTAGTTACAAAAGCATTCAGCATAAATATGGTTTCTATTTGTAAATACAAATATTATAGTGCTGTGGGATTCAACCTTAATCCATTACAATAGAGAAAAATACAAATATATGACCCTTGTGCATAGAGCACGTTTGTGCCAAAGTACCGGAGCAATGGATAGTATATTTGTCTTTGTTTTGGACACCAAAAATATGCTTCAAAGGTCTGGAAGATGTGACCAGCTCACCTCCTTTCTGGCCTCTCACTGTTCCTCACAAACTTTAATATTTAACCTGATCAAATGGGGATATTACATGGTGATTTTCATTCTAGCTGTGTATAGTTGCATGCATTTAAGAATATGGTCTTTAAAAAAATACTGGTACTCATTTTTTAATAAGATTGCTTCATTCTTCTGTAAGTGTAGAAACTGAGGACTGTAATAAAGCTTTTATTTTTCTATTGCTATGAGGATAATTTTTACTACCATTTGAATAATTTGTACAAATAATTCTTTTGCTGCAATTTTTCTCATTTGTTACGAGACCATAAATTCATGACTGACCACAATAACAATTGGTTCTCCTAGGTTGGATTTGGATGCCACAAATTCACCATTTCTCTTTAAGATCCAATAGTTGGAGAACTCAAGTTGGGAGGAAGGAAAACCCTGTTTAAATATAAATATAAATAGCTTTGACAATCATCTGGGATAGTTAAAAGGATTATGAGAAACACATGAAAGGTAATAGATACTTTTTTCTTGACAATAGAGTTCAAAGTTTCTTCAGTTCTGAATGTTCTACTTTACAAAGAAAATATAAATTAAAAAGATAAATTATTGTATTTGATTTGTGGCCTTGTTTCCATTTAACAACAAAACTACTTTGTGATGATAAGATCCTGGTAAACTATTGTCTTCTTTTTAAAAAAATACTACTTTTTTACTAACAGGATATTTGGAAAAATTGGTACTTCAAGAATACCCATTTATAATTAACATCAAAATATAATACAAAAATAAACTATGCCTTAAGGAATATGAAGTCTCTATGAAGAACCCCCAGATGTCCTGCTACACTTCAGTTGGCTCCACTGGCAATTGCCTTCTGACCAATCCATATTTTAATACCTATTATGTTCAACTGTCCCCCTCTGATCTGAATCTAGTATCCATGATCCACTGTGTAAATATTTGTATATTGATCCCAGAAAAGGAGGGTTGTGACCAAGACCACTTTCATGCCTAAACTGAAAATTGAATTCAATTTTAAAATTAAGTAGTACCTGTTCTGTGAAGTTCTCTTCAATTTTTTAATTCTGTCTCAACCCTAAATTTAGATCTTCCTCCTTCTGTAATCCTATTACCTTTTAGGTAGATGCACACTTCCATTAGAGACAAAATCATACTTTAATGTATGCCCTGATTTTGCTTATCACCTCTTCTGTTTGGTCTATAAGATACAGAAAATGTCTTTCGATCGAATGCTTGTTAAATTAAAAAAAAATAATATGTGATGAGTAATTAATTAATTCAAAGTACTTAGAAAATTTATTTTGAAATTCTGGATTACAGATAAATTACTGATTTGATACACTCTTTTTCACTCTGCCTGAACCTGTTTTCAAGCCCATCATCTAAAATGCTTTGATAGTAGAATGAGGAATATAATTTAGTTCAGCTAGCCATTTAACTATGAAACCATATTACTTATGCAGTTAAGTGTTTCCAAATTCTGAGGGAATTAAATACATTTTTAAGAAAAGCATGTGAAGCCAGAAGTAAATAATGAAAAATTATTCATAAGAAGTTTCTATGAACACAAGGTATCTTAAATATTTTGGAGACTCTTTGAATGGCATATTCAAATCATTGGAAGTTTAAAATCCAAGCATTCTCTTGCTACTTCAAGTCTTTTTTTTTTTTTTTTTAATAAAGAGAGTAATAAACAGGTAAAAGCAAATACATGCATTATGAAATGTTTTGATTTCGGTAATTAATACTTTATGTGTTCTCTTGTGTTTTATTTTTGTTGAGAAGAGAAATTTACATATTTATCTTCCTATTATATATATTTTGTAAGTGAAATAATGCTTTTATTAACCACTAATTAGTGTATACGAACTTGCTACATTGACCTTTAATCCCCACAAAGGGTCTAAAAGAAACAGGAGTATAAGCCACTTAGGTGTCATAAAATCCCCAAATTAAAAAGATATGCTTGTTGTTTTCTATTGCTACAGCCAACTCATTCCCTTGAATGTTAAATAGTACACTGTCTCCTTTTAGTCTTTGTTCATGCCTTTACAATCACTGCAGCTATTTTAATATCAATGGTATTATAGTTGCCCCTAAAACTGAGCTTATTTCTGTCAATTGGGCTTAAAACATTTTAAGACTCCATACAATATATACACTTTAAGAAATGAACCATCAAATCTTATTCATGTTTGGCTAAAGTGATAGGACTAGCTCTCATATTAGTTTAAGTTAAAAAGGAGATTCATAAGAAAAATGCCAGGGTGGACCACTAAAGAAGGTAACAGGAACCAAGACAGCCTGGATATTAGTAGCTCTCTACTTCTAATCAGTGCTTCTTTCTGTGTGTTAGGGCTGCTGGGAATTCTGATGTCTTGGAATTTGATTTTCATGATCAGAAAGGAAAGAGATTCTTAGCATCTCTAGCAGAACAATCCTGGGGAATTACTCTGATTGGCTTCCTGAACACTTATACCCATCCCTGGATAGATCGGTATAGTCAGAACTAAAGTAAATTATGAATGATCCAGCCTTGAACTCATGATGACCTCTGTAATCAAGATATAGGATTTTTTAAAAAAGATTTTACTTATTATTTATTTGACAGAGAGATAGATCACAAGTAGGCAGAGAGGCAGGCAGAAAGAGAAAGGGAA
Source organism: Mustela nivalis (assembly GCF_964662115.1). NCBI lineage: Eukaryota > Metazoa > Chordata > Mammalia > Carnivora > Mustelidae > Mustela > Mustela nivalis. The sequence goes on along the minus strand of NC_139024.1, from coordinate 73,574,096 downwards.
GCAGGCTCCCTGTTGAGCAGAAAGCCCGATGCGGGACTTGATCCCAGGACCCTGGGACCATGTCCTGAGCTGAAGGCAGAGGCTTTAACCCACTGAGCCACCCAGCCACCCTAGGGTTGTTTTTCTTTTTTTTAAAGGATGGTGATGGCGATGCCAGGCCAACAATAGTAATTGCTGCTACAAAGAGAACTCAGTAATTTTTATTTCATTAACCTTTATTGCCTCATTCTGTAATGTCTTTGAGATTACAGAAAAATAGACCTATATTAGTGTCAAATATTTGTAATGGTGTTATTAATTTAAAGGTGGAAATATTTTGTCTGTAAAGCAGTTAAGTATTTTCTCTAGCTAGGGATTATTATATTAAAAAAAAAAACAGTATTGAGGCCAGATGTTAAAGTGAAATTTTAATTGAAATATTAGATGTAATGGGCTATGAAATTCTAAAGTGAGATGCCAGACCAAGAAGAACATTTTCAAAGGAAATGTCTGTAAATGGGCTTCTTGACATTAAAAATCTCTTACTCTCATTGGGAATATAAATAACAAAGAGCAGAGAGGGAGTGGAGATTAGTGAACAGGATTTTTTTTTTTTTTAAACAAAATTAGGATTCCCTCTTCATTTAAAGTCAAGCGAGGATTTCTAACAGGATTACTCAGAGACTGAACTATGGCCTGGGAGTTAGGGAGTCACAGAAACGTAGAGGTAAGGGAACAGCTAGCTACAATGGGAGTGGATGTAGCTCCTCTGTTGGGATTGTCCTGCTATGCTTATGTGTGAAAAGGATGCCCAAGTGATTTGTGCTCATCATATATGGTTGAGATAGAGAATTTTCACAAGATGTTTATTAGATAGTATACAAACAGGTCCACGAAAGGCAAACAAGCCTCAAAAGGAGAAGCTAGAGGTGAATCGCCAAACTCAATCTGGCAGAGAAGGAGTAAGCAACCACAGAAGTGGAGTGCATTTACCCTTGTCCAGAGAATGGCAGATCAGAGACCACCTCAAAAGGGAGGAGGGTAGAGTAGGGCATTCCAAACAAATATAAAAGTTCCCCAGAAGAGAAAGTGTTAGCTTTAACCATCTGCCAGCTCTTCAGAGATAGAAGGAAACTTCAGACAATGGCAGTCAGGTAAGAATTTCCTTGCTCCAGCTCATCTCTTCTTCTTCCTCTCAGAGTAGCTTTAGAGGGAAGCTTTAATAACCACAGTTAGCAAGATAGTGGTATAGGACTGAAGGCTTGAGGAGAAGAGTGAGAGAGAAAAAGATACAACATGAATACCTCTCACCACTTTTTTTTTTTTAAAAGATTTTATTTATTTATTTGATAGAGATAACAAATAGGCAGACAGGCAGGCAGAGAGAGAGAGAGAGAGAGAGGAGGAAGCAGGCTTCTTGACATGCTAAGTACTAAAGACTAAGATTAAGTACCAAGTACTAAGTACTAAAGACTAAGTACTAAGACTCGACATGCTAAGTACTAAATCTGGGCTTTGAAACCCTGAGTGATCATGTTATTTTTTTTCTTTTTAAATCTGTAAGTGAGAACAGTTATGGGGCTACTTTTGTTTTATTCCAGAGTAAAAGTGAAGAGCTCTTATCACTGAATAAATTTCGAAAGGAAAGTAGATAGGGGAAGAAAAGTGTATTTCTGATTATAATCTTTGAGTTTTTTTTTTTTTTCTTGCTTGCTTGCTACATTTTTCTTTTTCTTTATTAAGCGGATGTACTCCCTCAGCTACATTATCAGGTTCTTAGGCTATACCTAACCAAACAATTCTTGTGAGGTGGTAGAACTTCTATTTTATCACGTCTGATATATAGAAATTCTGTGTACGGCATTATTTGTACCTGTGTGCATATATATTTTGTGTTCTTTATCATTTAATTCATCTGATGTCCCAATACAATATTAATTATAGGAACACCTTTGTTGAACTTAAAAATTATTTGAGAGTCAGATTCATATTATAAAAGCAATAGAGAAAAATCAACCACTAATTAGAGTTTGGAAAATACATTTTTACAGATTAAAATGAAAAACAAAATGCCATTTAAATGTTTTAATTGGTTTCAGTTTTACAACTGCAAACCAGATGGTTTCTTTTCAAGTAGTTTACAATGTCTTTGCCGAATAACTGAATTACCAAACCAGCTGTTATTATTAACATTTACCTAAACAGAAAAACATGTCTGCTATTTGTTTGCTAAAAAAGTACCTGCTTTGCAAAAGTTTGGCAAACAAACCATGACTCCATTCTGGATAGCATATATTTTAATAAAATAGAGAGCAGAGATAAATAGAGATGCACATATTAACTTATATCTTAAAACAAATGCTAATTTAAAAATTTACCTTATTTACCAGGTGTCAGAACCAAGCAATCTCTTGCGGATTCTTTCAATTGTGTGATTCTATAATTGTAAAACTATTTACATTTTTAATGTGAAGAGACTGTTTTTAGACTTGTTTTAAAACTCTGTTAATAATTCCCTTTAACTGCTTGTTAAAATATTATATTTTGGAAACACTAGTCCTAGCAGAAATTTGTTTCTGATGTAAGCTGAGGCTTTCTAACTCTAAACTATGAGCAAATGTAAACTTGTAGATACCAATTGTAGTTGGAGTGTTGAATGCACAATCAATTCTCTTTAGAGTGTATTAAGGAAAAAGACAGTTATGGGGAAGGAATAGTGAAGAATGCTCTTTCTATTCTTTAACCAAAAAGATAAATTATCAGGGAAAATTCTGACTATAAAAGTGACATTATACACATTGTATTACAGTCATTTTCCACTCAGAATTTTCCTTGAAATTTATGGCTTTGGTGAAAGGACTGAAAGCTAATTTTTGTCTCATGACTCTATGGCTGGGCATTGTTACTGATCTGGGTTTAGCTTAACTGATCAAAGCAGGACTCTCCCAGACCTCTATCTCTCAGCAGTTGGAGGCTGGGAGGGGGCCAGTTGGTGCAGGATGGTCAACACAGTGATGACTCAGCTTTGCTCCCGCTATTCCTCCTATTTCCCCAACAAACTAGGTCCGGCATCTTCTCATGATTCTGGTAAGGAGCAAGAGGTCAAGTCACAGTGCACAAGAATTTTTCTCACCTCCGGTTGTGTCATGTTTGATAACATTTCTTTGGCCAATGCAAGTGCTGTAGTTGATCCCGGAGTCAGAGTGGGAAAGAATGCCCTGACTTTGATCAGAAGCATAAAAAGTGGAGCCACCAATGCAATCAAACAAATATACAATCATATAGGTATACACTAGCATTCCTGGTTATGATGTATCATAATTTACATACTTATGTATAGTCAATGGATATTGAATATACTAGTTATGGATATTCAATTTATTCTAATCCTATTTTTTTTTTGCAATTACAATCAATGCTGCAATAAAACTCTTTGTACATACAGCTTTATGCACAGGTATGAATATTTTTAAAATTTTGAACATAGAAAAATATGTCCTCACCACTGAGATAAAATAGTTTTCCATATTTTGTCATACTTGTTTCAATCTTTGTGAATATCTCGTTTTTAGTTTGAAGAAACAGCAACAGCTGAAGCCCCATTGTTTATCCATCCCTCCATTTCCAGAGGCAACCACTACCCTGAAGTTGCTCTGTGCAATTCCAGTATGTGCTATACATGTATGTAAAACTATACTGCTTGCTTTACATTTGAACATTTTTATATCAGTGTTCTCATACCACATATAAGTTTCTACAGCCCTATTTTTATCCAACATTAAGTTTTTGAGATTTAGCCATATTAATGCATGCAGATTTACTTTAATAATTTTTTTTAACAGCTCTAGGCATCATTCCATTGCATGAGTAAGCCAGTTATTGTGAGGTAGTTGTATTTTTCCAAAATTTTTTTGTTGCAGAGTGCTCAGTGACCACCCTTATACATGTTTCTTTGCATATGTATGTGAAAGTTGTCAAGGACAGAAACCCAGAATAATTTTTGTCTGGTAGGGGCACCTCGGTGGCTCAGTGGGTTAAGTGCCTGCCTTCGGCTTAGGTCATGATCTTGGGGTCTTGGGATCGAGCCCCACATTGGGCTCCCTGCTCAGCTAGCTCCCTGCTGCTTTTCTCTCTGTGCTCGCTCACTCTCACTTTTGCTCTCTTTCAAGTAAAAAAATAAGAAGCATTAAAAAGGGTGAATACCCAACTTTTTTTTTTTTTTAATTTTAATTTTTTATTTTTTATAAACATATATTTTTATCCCCAGGGGTACAGGTCTGTGAATCACCAGGTTTACACACTTCACAGCACTCACCAAATCACATACCCTCCCCAATGTCCATACTCCCACCCCCTTCTCCCAAACCCCCTCCCCCCAGCAACCCCCGTGCACCCGAATGTTTATAGCAGCAATGTCCACAATAGCCAAACTATGGAAAGAACCTAGATGTCCATCAACAGATGAATGGATCAAGAAGATGTGGTATATATACACAATGGAATACTATGCAGCCATCAAAAGAAATCAAATCTTGCCATTTGCGACAACATGGATGGAACTAGAGCGTATCATGCTTAGCGAAATAAGTCAAGCAGAGAAAGACAACTATCATATGATCTCCCTGATATGAGGAAGTGGTGATGCAACATGGAGGCTTAAGTCGGTAGGAGAAGAATAAATGAAACAAGATGGGATTGGGAGGGAGACAAACCATAAGTGACTCTTAATCTCACAATACCCAACTTTTGAAGCAACATGGACAGGACTGGAAGAGATGATGCTGAGTGAAATAAGTCAAGCAGAGAGAGTCAATTATCATATGGTTTCACTTATTTATTTGTGGAGCATAATAAATATGGAGGACAAGGGGTGTTAGAGAGGAGAAGGGAGTTGGGGTAAATTGGAAGGGGAGGTGAATCATGAGAGACTATGGACTCTGAAAAACAATCTGAGGGGTTTGAAGTGGCGGGGGGGTGGGCGGTTGGGGTACCAGGTGGTGGATATTATAGAGGGCACGGATTGCATGGAGCACTGTGTGTGGTGAAAAAATGATGAATACTGTTTTTCAGAAAATAAATAAAGCAATTTAACAAAAAAAAAAGCATTAAAATATTTCTGTTTAGAAGTATTAGTAGAGTATGTGCATTTTTTTAAATTTTTTATTTTTTATAAACATATATTTTTATCCCCAGGGGTACAGGTCTGTGAATCACCAGGTTTACACACTTCACAGCACTCACCAAAGCACATACCCTCCCCAATGTCCATAATCCCAACCGCTTCTCCCAAACCCCCTCCCCCCAGCAACCCTCAGTTTGTTTTGTGAGATTAAGAGTCACTTATGGTTTGTCTCCCTCCCAATCCCATCTTGTTTCATTTATTTTTCTCCTACCCACTTAAGCCCCCATGTTACATCACCACTTCCTCATATCAGGGAGATCATATGATAGTTGTCTTTCTCTGCTTGACTTATTTCGCTAAGCATGATACCCTCTAGTTCCATCTATGTCATCACCAATGGCAAGATTTCATTTCTTTTGATGGCTGCACAGTATTCCATTGTGTATATATACCACATCTTCTTAATCCATTCATCTGTTGATGGACATCTAGGTTCTTTCCATAGTTTGGCTATTGTGGACATTGCTGCTATAAACATTCGGGTGCATGTGCCCCTTTGGATCACTACGTTTGTATCTTTAGGGTAAATACCCAATAGTGCAATTGCTGGGTCATAGGGCAGTTCTATTTTCAACATTTTGAGGAACCTCCATGCTGTTTTCCAGAGTGGCTGCACCAGCTTGCATTCCCACCAACAGTGTAGGAGGGTTCTCCTTTCTCCGCATCCTCGCCAGCATCTGTCATTTCCTGACTTGTTGATTTTAGCCATTCGGACTGGTGTGAGGTGATATCTCATTGTGGTTTTGATTTGTATTTCCCTGATGCCGAGTGATATGGAGCACTTTTTCATGTGTCTGTTGGCCATCTGGATGTCTTCTTTGCAGAAATGTCTGTTCATGTCCTCTGCCCATTTCTTGATTGGATTATTTGTTCTTTGGGTGTTGAGTTTGCTAAGTTCTTTATAGATTCTGGACACTAGTCCTTTATCTGATATGTCATTTGCAAATATCTTCTCCCATTCTGTCAGTTGTCTTTTGATTTTGTTAACTGTTTCCTTTGCTGTGCAAAAGCTTTTGATCTTGATGAAATCCCAATAGTTCATTTTTGCCCTTGCTTCCCTTGCCTTTGGCGTTGTTCTTAGGAAGATGTTGCTGCGGCTGAGGTCGAAGAGGTTGCTGCCTGTGTTCTCCTCAAGGATTTTGATGGATTCCTTTTGCACATTGAGGTCCTTCATCCATTTTGAGTCTATTTTTGTGTGTGGTGTAAGGAAATGGTCCAATTTCATTTTTCTGCATGTGGCTGTCCAGTTTTCCCAGCACCATTTATTGAAGAGGCTGTCTTTTTTCCATTGGACATTCTTTCCTGCTTTGTCGAAGATTAGTTGACTGTAGAGTTGAGGGTCTATTTCTGGGCTCTCTATTCTGTTCCATTGATCTATGTGTCTGTTTTTGTGCCAGTATCATGCTGTCTTGATGATGACAGCTTTGTAATAGAGCTTGAAGTCCGGAATTGTGATGCCACCAATGTTGGCTTTCTTTTTCAATATCCCTTTGGCTATTTGAGGTCTTTTCTGGTTCCATATAAATTTTAGAATTATTTATTCCATTTCTTTGAAGAAGATGGGTGGTACTTTGATAGGCATTGCATTAAATGTGTAGATTGCTTTAGGTAGCATAGACATTTTCACAATATTTATTCTTCCAATCCAGGAGCATGGAACATTTTTCCATTTCTTTGTGTCTTCCTCAATTTCTTTCATGAGTACTTTATAGTTTTCTGAGTATAGATTCTGTGCCTCTTTGGTTAGGTTTATTCCTAGGTATTTTATGGTTTTGGGTGCAATTGTAAATGGGATTGACTCCTTAATTTCTCTTTCTTCTGTCTTGCTGTTGGTGTAGAGAAATGCAACTGATTTCTGTGCATTGATATTATATCCTGAGTATGTGCATTTTTTTGCTTTTTTTACAGTCTCATCAAGAATGTATAACTGATTTGCTTTTTCTCACATTTCACAAAACTTTGATATTATCTAATCTAATAGTTTATGTCAATCTGATGATTCTGAAATTGTATTTCATTATTACTTAAATTTATACTCCCATGATTTTAAGCATATTTTCATTTGTTTATTTTGTATTCCAGTTTCTATCCTGTTTCTTTACTTTTTCATGTAAATTTTTGGATTTACTTGTTAGGTTCCATAAAAATCCTATGGATTGAAACTGCATTAATTTTATAGATTAATTTTGGAAGACACTGTCATATTTTTATTATTCATGATTACTATTCATAAACATTTTATAGCACTTATTTAAGACTTTTATATGCCTTTGAATAATATTTTACTATATTTTGTAAATGTTATACTTTATTTATTAGATTTATTCTCAGGAAATTTATGGTTCTTGTTACTATTGTAGATGATATCTTTTTTAAAATAGATTTTTCAGTGTGTCTGGGTGGCTCAGCCCATTAAGCATCTGCCTTCAGCTCAGGTGGTGATCCCAGGGTCCTGGGATGGAGCCCCACATCCGGCTGCCTGCTGGACAGGGAGCCTGCTTCTTCCTCTCCCTCTGCTGCTCCCCCTGCTTGTACTCTCTCGCTTTCGGTAAAATAGATAAGTCAAATCTTAAAAAAATACATTTTTCTGTTTGTTGCTCAAGTATATTGATCGCCATTGGTTTTATGTACTGAGCTCATGTCAAAAAAACTTGCTAATGTCTTTTATTTAATGAAATTATCTGCAGATTTTCACAATATTTTTTTTTTGTTTTTGATAGTGACAGTTTTCTTTCTTCATTTCCAAATGCTTCTACTTCCTATTTTTTATACCCTTTACCTTATTTAACTGTAAGGAGCTTCCAATATAATGCTGCATTATAAGGCATTGCTTATCATGTTCTGATTGCTTATCATGTTTCAAAATTGAGTTTGTTATCTGCAGTGGATTTTGAGAGATAACATTCATCATGGAGAGGCGGTTCCTTCTATTCCTAGTTTGCTAGTGGTTTTATTAAGTTATACATGTGTGATGAATTTGTATCATAATTGTTTACTTCTGTTGACATATTCATATGATTTTTCCCCCTCCTTTAAAGTCACTGTGGTGAATTTACATTAGTAACCGTAGAGAGCAAGATGGAGTCACTCATGTCAAGCAGGGGCCTGTGTGTCAAGCAATGACTCCAGCAGTTAAGTCCAGACCCCCACCAGCTGACCATACCCCAGAACTGATAACAAGTAGAAGCAGAGGAGATCTGCAGGGGCCTAAGACTGATTAAATCCCTTTAAAAAGAGAGGATTTTTGCAGCAAACTCTGACTCCTGCTCAGACACTGACTCCTCTATGTCTGACTACTTCAAAAAGGCGGCTGTCGCCAAGCTCTGCCCAGCTGATCTCCTGACAGAACCGAGATCCTTCACTGCTTGATCACAACAAGCAGTAAGTGCCCAGAGCCCACCGGGATGGGACCAAGGCCTTATCTCAACCATGTGCCCACCAAACTGACTTTAGGTTTGGTTCTTCAGCTTCCTCTTCCTCGAGTTATCTTGTGTAACTCGTCTTGTGTTCTGCTTTGTGTGCTGTTGTAAGAAGTCAAGTTAATCATGTGGTGAAACATCCCTGAGTTTGGAATCCTGAATCTGCTTTCTAATTATGTTAACCCTCCTTTATGACTGAATGAAGCTGACACTATGGAAGGACACAGCTCATGGGTATGCCTTCATAGGGTTCTTGTGACAGTAGCTGTTACAAAGTTAATCATCTTATATTCCTGGGTTAAATCTATTAATATGTTGCTAAATTTTTTTGGCTAAGATTTTTATTTAGAATTTTCTATTTAGCCCATAAGTAAGAGCCTCTTTTATTTTTCTTTCTTTTATTGTCCTTATCTAGATTTATGTTAAAATTTTACTCTCATCATAAAAGAATGTGAAGAACTTTGCCTGTCATCTCTTCTTCCTCTGAAGATCTCTATGTCTTAGGTTTTCTGCAATTTCACTACAGTGCATTTGTTGTATATTAATTCTCCCCCCCCCCCCGCTTGTACTTCAAGGAGTCTGAGATTTTGTATCTTCTGTCAACTCTGGAAAATTCCAAGCCATTCAAAAAAGTATTGCCTCTTCCTTAACGTTTCTGTTCCCTTGATATGGAATCATCTTTATGTCAGACATTCTCATTCTATCCTCAACATCTCTTACTTCTCTTTAGGAATTTCTATAATTTTATATCTCTGTTCCACATTGTAGATAGTTTGTTAGATTTATTTTCCAGTTTAGTAATCCTCTCTTTAGTTTTTATGCATTTACTCACTTTAAGAATACTGATTCTCCTTCAAAATTTTGTTCTACTATCTCATACACTTGTGGGTAATAATGCTGCTGTTTATACCTTCTGCTTTTGAATAATTCTGTTTTCTTTTGGATATTTTTTGGTGGATGTTGTATCTTCTCTTCTTTTTCTTAATCCTTTCATATTTTAATATTCACATTTAATAAAATATAAAGTTATCCAATATTTCTACTTTCCTTTTCCCAAACAGAAGAATATCACACTATTTTGATTCTGATTATTCTTCCTCCTATCTCAAATGTCATTGTTGTTTAGGATTTAACTTCCACCAAAGTCTCCCAAATTGAATATTATTATTACCCTTTATGATCAATGTTTGTTTGGACTTACTCACTTGTATACTTATCCGAATTTTTCTTTCTGGTTTTAACTTCTTTCTTCCTGAAAGACATTCTTTAGACATTGTCTCTGTGAAAGCTGTTGATGGTAATGATCATTTTTTGTTTGTCTGAAAATGTCTTTTATATTGCCCTCAATGATAGGTTAGTTATAAAATTCTGTGTTGAGTCTTATTAGCTGCAGTGCTTTGAAGTTGTTACATCACTATCTTTTGGCTTCTATCGATACTATAGTAAATTATATTCTCAGCTTATTTTTCTTCTTTTGAAGGCTGTGGTTAATCTCTAGATGCATTTACCATATTTCCTTTGTCAGTGGTATCCAATTCATAACATGTTTCTAGGTCTGGATTTTATTTATCCTGCTTGAGATGTATAATGTTGCTTGAAAGTAAAAATTCAGTTCTGGAAAATCCTAGCCATTATGTTTTGAATATTCCTTTTCTTCCATTCTATCTACTCTCTCCTCCTGAACTCCTATTTTTTTCTTCCATATTTAAAAAATTTTCATATTTTCCATCACTTAGTAATTTCCTCAGTTTACAAGTCACCACTTTCCTATTTTGCCACACCCAATGCCTTAATTAATTATTTAATTTTAAATAATACTCTTAAAATTTATTAATATTTTTTATTTTTGAAAACATATGGATGGATTGATTTTTGTGATGAGTTGCTTTCTAATTAAAAAAATTTGAACATTTATTTTATATACTATAGTCCATCATGTCTTTATCAGATATTTTGAGGATCAGATGTCTATTATTTCCCTCGTGCTCGCTTCTGCTGGTTAGTTTCTTCACATGTTCCTTAATTTTGCATTAGAAATTTATGTATAGAGGTAGATTGGTAGAGAAAATAGAAGCTTGGATGTTGGAGGATATTATAAGGATACTATTTTCATCACCTGTTCTGTAGTTAAATGCAAAAGTGTTCTTTTAAAACACATATTTTCAAGGTCCCTGGCTGGCTCAGTCAGTAGAGCATGCGACTCTTGATTCCAGTGTCATGAGTTCAAACCCTTCCTTGGGTGTGGAGACTGATTAAAAAAGCAAAAACCAAAAACCCCCCATATCTTTATATTTGCATATTATTATGATAATTGAACTAATCATAGAATTTGATGATTAGTTTTTGGTTGGAAAACATCTTATAGAACATAATAACAAATTATAATAGGAGCAGTAATATAAACAGAAAATTGTTCATATCTCATGCAGTGTGATGACAGCTTTACAAGACTCACACAATCATTATTTCCTGCCAAAATAGGAAGGCAGCCAAAACTATACTATATAGTTATATACTATATAGGCAAATGTATACTATAGTCATAATATTAGGCATTTCCCCCTTTTCAAATCATATAATTCATGGTTAAAGAGATTAGCCATTTTCTAAGGTCTCAAAGCTAAATTATAGACATGTACTCAGATTCTAGTGTATTTGACTTTAAAATCCATTCTAATCTCTATTTATATTGACTCTCAATAAAACCTCATGTATCAAAAGCTGCCAGTTATTATACATCCCTTGGTTTTTAGCTGGGCACACTGTAGCCCAAATACGAATAGCATTTTCTACTCTGATTTATGTTTTGGTGTCATCATGTATCGGAATTCTTTTCAAAGTAATAGAAGTGATGTGATATGTGTAGTTTTCAGATACTGACCTTAAAGAAAGGGGCCATGTACTTCCTTTCTGCTTCCTCTTTTGTTCTTGCTGGAACACAGATGTGACCACAGAAGATCAAGTTTAAGGATATGACCATGTTAAAAAATGGATTTTCAATAAGGAGTAAGAAAATTTTGTGATTGTCATTGCCAGTTTCATAATACTAAAAATCTAGCTTAAGTCAGTGTTTAAAATATAAACCATTTGACTGGTATTGATGAAAATTTCAAGTGAATTACTTTTTCCATTTTATTAACTTATTCTTCTAGTAGAGATGCAATCTTACTACATTAAAAAAATAGGAAGTTACAGAGAAAAAAATCACCTATAAAATTAATACCTTTTCAATCACATTTTGTGATTTTTCTTATGACCATTTTTTATAAACTTTATTTTTAACAAAAGATGTATAAACTAAATCACCAATGACAGAATTTTTTGATTTTTTTTCATTTACCATTATAAAGCTACATTCTTACATATTTTCACCTGGTGATTAAAATCATGCTCTAAGTGAATGCATGGCAGATCAAGGACAGACTATGTTTACTTAACTACACATTTTATGTTGTTCCCAGGTTTTGCTGTGATAAACTTCATCTCATCTCCACTGGAGGTAAATTTCACAAGATTACCACTGTTTCTCCCTTATCTTCTCTGTAAAAGAGGATAATAATAGTACTTATCTCTGGAGTTCTAGAGAAGATTAGACATGTGCAGGTGTGGTTGATATCTAGAGCAGTCTGGGCCCATGGTAAACATTCACAGAAGTATAGTTATTTTTATCGTATTTTTTTTTTATAAAGGGTTAAGATGTTGAACAAGCCAGACTTGATGAAATGTAGGCAGAAATGAACTTTCTTCTTCTTCTTTTCTTCAAACCTGTTCTTTTCTTTTCTTTTTTTTTTTTTTTTTTAGATTGAAGTCTCAGGACTTAACTGTCTTCAGGTGATAAACTCAAAACCCCTGTATTTAGATGGTTAAAAGTTTAGTCTATTCTCATAATTACCTACCTTTTAAATTCAGTCCAGAGAAATAATAAAAACTTTAAACTTTTACCCAACTTAAAACTTTTCTCTTCCAGTTCTTGTACCTGATCCCAACTGAGAAACCTGTAGTAGAAGGAGGGAGGAGTCTTTTTTTTTTTTCACTTTATCCTAATAAAAGTTGCTGAATAATTAATTATGTTAAAATTTTCTGTATTTGCTTAAAAATTCTTCCCTCCCCCCTGGAAAAATGTGGCTGTTTTAGGGATAGAAGAAAAAGTTTTACCTGGAAAGAAATAATTAGTTTCTTCTACTTTTATTGACAACTGGCCAACTGATGTCATGTTATTTTCTCACAGAATCCTTAATAATTTTTCTAAGGAAAGTGGTGCCAATTTGAAAACTCTTTAGAGTACCTAGGTTAAGAGGAAAAAAATACTGATGATTTTATGTGGGCCTATTACCAGTTGAGGACAATTTTTAAATTACAGTATTTCTCTTTTGCCCTGCTCTATTCCAAATAATGTTCTAGTAGCAATTGTTCTCCATAGTGTAAAAAAAAAAGTTACAGAAAAATTGTTTGCAATGTAGCTTTTGCTCCTTATTCCCAGTTGATATTTCCTAACAAAGTTCATTTGTTTTGGAATACTATGTCCTGTTTCAAAGCCATCTTTCAGTCATGGAAAACACATAAAAAAGGCCAAGGTTTCTGGGATTCCTAACAAGGAATTATTTCAAAGCCAATATCCATCATCAACACTGAAACATAGATTTGTGTCCCTATAACCACTCCATATTCCATATGAAAAATGGGATAATCAGTGAGGGGAAGAGGATTAGGAAAGATGCTCTTAGTTGAGCCAAACTTTTGAAACATGAATATTAATTAAGGGATGCACAAGTAAGCTGAAAGTCTCCAAAGCTTCTGGAATAATTTGTCTTACAAACCACTCTGTTCATGAAAAACTGAAATGGTGCAGGTTCCAAAATTTTCTGAAATTCTGTATCTCATAAATGATGAAAGAAGCCATGACAGAGGTATTTTAAATTTATAAAAAGTTTTGGCATATGTGCTGCCTCTGGCAGATTAAAATTTTTATTTTATTTTATTTTATTTTATTTTATTTTATTTTATTTTATTTATTCAAGTTTTTACTTAAGTTCTAGTTAACATATAGTGTAGTATTGGCTTCAGGAATAGAATTTCATGATTTCTCACTTACATATAAGATCCTGTGCTCATCAAAGTGCTCTCCTTAATACCCATCATTCATATAGCCCATTCTTCACCCAGTTCCCTCCATCAACCATCAGTTTGTTCACTATAGTTGAGTCTCTTTTTTTTATTAAATTTTTAAAAAATTTTTTATTTTTTTATTCCCAGGGGTACAGGTCTGTGAATCGCCAGGTTTACACACTTCACAGCACTCACCAAAGCACATACCCTCCCCAATGTCCATAACCCCACCCCCTTCTTCCAACCCCCCTCCCCCCCTTATAGTTGAGTCTCTTATGGCTTGCTTCTCTCTCTCTCTCTTTCACTCTCTTTTTTCCCTTTCCACATGTTCATCTCTTTTGCTTCTTAAATTCCACATGTTAGGGAAATCATATAGTATTTGTCTTTTTCTGACTGACTTATTTTGCTTGACATAATACAGTCTAGCTCTATACACATCATGGCAAATAGCAATATTTCATTCTTTTTGATGGCTGAGTAATATTCCTATATATGTAGCAATATATCTATACCTCTATCTATCTATCTATCTATCTATATAATCTATCTGTCTATCTATCTACCAATATACCACTTCTTCTTTATACATTAATCTGTAGATGGACATTTAGGCTCTTTCCATAGTTTGGTTACTGTTGATAATGCTGCTAAAAACATTGGGGTACATGTATAATACATGTAGAATCTGTATTTTTGTATCCTTTGGGTAAATACCTAGTAGTGCAATTGCTGGGTCATAGGGTAGTTCTATTTTTAACATTCCGAGGAACCTCCATACCATTTTCCAGAGTGCCTCACCAGTTTGCATTCCCATCAGCAGTGTAAGAGAATTCCTCTTCTCCACATCTTTGCCAATATGTGTTGTACTCTGTGTTGTTAATTTTAGCCATTCTGACATTTGTAAGGTGGTATCTCATCTTGGTTTTGATTTGCATTTCCCTGATGTTGAGGGATGTTGAGCATTTTTTCATGTGTCTGTTGGCCAGCTTTGGAAAAATGTCTATTCATGTCTTCTGCCCATTTCTTAACTGAATTATTTATTTTTGAGGTGTTGAGTTTGATGAATTCTTTACAGATTCTAGATACTAGCCCCTTATCTGATATATCATTTGCAATTATTTTCTCCCATTCTGTAGGTTATCTTTTGGTTTTGTCAACTGTTTGCTGTGCAGAAGCTTTTTATCTTGATGATGTCCCAACAGTTCATTTTTGCTTTTGTTTCCTTTGTCTCTGGCAATGTGTCTAGTAAGAAGTTGCTACAGCTGAGGTCAAAGAGATTGCTTCCTGTATTCTCCTCTAGAATTTTGATGGTTTCCTGTCTTACAATTAGGTCCTCCATCCATTTTGAATTTATTTTTGTACATGGTGTAAGAAAGTGGTCCACTTTCATTCTTCTGCATGCTGTCCTGTTTTCCCAACACCATTTTTTGAAGAGATTGTCATTTTTCATTTGGATATTCTTTCCTGCTTTGCCAAAGATTAATCATTATGACAATAACCCAATTTTCTTAATGTTCTAATAAAACAATGTGTCAAACTTTTTGTAAATTAAGATTCTACCTACACAGTGTTAACTATTATTAACACTTTCATAATGCTTTGTTAACAAGCACAAAAGCACAAATCAGAAAAAATCTTTTAAGCCATTCATTTCATTTTAAATGATCCAAAAAATGTTAATTCATATGAAAACATTACCTAGTAACATATTCCATTTATGTGCATTAGTTCAATATATGAAAAACAAAATCAAATCATTTTCCAAGATCGTGTCAAATACCAGAAAGTATTATCAATTATTCTTTAAAGTTTTTAAATGTAGCTTTCTTAGAGAAATATGTTAATAAAATTTATTCAGTAAACATGTTAGCTAAAATATGAAATATGTCATCATTTCTTTTTTAAAGTATGTTTATTGTAGAATATTGGACATTTAAAATAAAAAAAATATCATCCATATGCCCATTATCTAAAAACTAAATTCATATTTTGGTATATTTCTTCTCAGTGTAGTGTCTGGGTGCATGGACATACATTTTTTTTTAAGATTTTATTTATTAATTTGACAGAGAGAAATCACAAGTAGACAGAAAGGCAGCCAGAGAGAGAGAGAAAGGGAAGATGGCTCCCTGCTGAGCAGAGAGCCTGATGCGGGACTCGATCCCAGGACCCTGAGATCATGACCTGAGCCGAAGGCAGCGGCTTAACCCACTGAGCCACCCAAGTGCCCTGGACACACATGTTTTTTAATATTCTTGGGGTCATACTATATTTAACGTGGTATACACATATTTTTCTCCCACTTGACATTAACATCACCTTCTTCTAGGCTTAAGTCTTTCATCAGTGTCATTTTTAATATGGTTACAATAATGGTTAACTGAATGAATGTATGTGCCCAAATTTCCACATTAGATAATGTTTTTTATTATGTTATGTTAGATATTTTTTTAAAAAATATTTTTAAAATCTCTGTGCATAAAATGGATTTTATATTTAAGATAATTTTTGTAGGCTAGATCCTGAAAAAAATGCATCCCTATTTAAAAAAGAATCTTAACAGACATCAAAAGATGTCACCAACAAAAAAGGCAAAGATTCTCAAAATTTATATTTATATTTATTTCTCACTTATTAGAATAGAATGACAGGAGTGTAAATCTCTCAGTAATTTTCTTTGAATAAGTTTTATTTTTGTAAATGTCAAAGTAAACAGCAGTAGCATGAGGGCTTTGTGCTTTTCAAATCAGGGCAAAATTTACCTTAAAAAACTAGTTGGAATAAAGAAGGGGATGTATTTATCCTTCTAGTGTCACTGCTAACTCCTGTCCAGATCTTGCTGTTTCTATTTGGATGTCCTTTACTCTCCCTGGATTTGGACATAGGGCTGTCATCACTCAAGACACTTTCAGTTTTGGGAGAAGATTCTAGTTTTGTGGGTAGGGTTCCAATAGCTGCCTTGTGATTCTTCACCCATTGAATCAAAGGAACTTACTTACTGAAAAACCATAAAAGAAAAGAAGAATGTTTTGAAAATTTAGGTTGTGATGAAATTTTCCAATGTTTTACTCTGTGAAGTTGAAAGTCTATAAAAAAATAAAACTTTTTAAAGGAAAGCAATTGAGCAGAATTTAAAACTTCCATTTTATTTAGACATAAACTTTTTTATTTTGGGTCACTCAAGCTCTCTGATCATTTAATTTCATGTGCAATAGAAATAATAACACCCCATACCAGCCCCCTACCATAGTTTTGTCAAGATCAAATAAGATAATCTCTAGAGAAATGCTTCACTACAGGGATAAATACAATTATTACCATAATACTCTACTTAACTATTGTTTCAAATGTGCAAAAATTAAAATAAAAGTGTTCTCATTGTAGAAAGTATGGAAAATGCAGGTAAGTTGAAAATCCTTTTTAATCCTGTTCCCTGGCTTCCACATTACCTACAAAAATGTCAGAGAATTACTTGTTAGTTTGCTTTAACTGCACTGTCTGATATGGTAGTTACTAGTGACATGTGGCTAGTAAAAGTAAATGTAAATGACATTTAAATAAAATTGATATTGTTAGTCACACTAGCTATATTTCAAATGCTCAGTGGTCACATATTGCTACTGTATTGGTCAGAACAGATATAGACCATATCTATCACTGAAGAATGTTCTATTGAACAGTTCTACTCTAGAATCAAGTCCAGGAAGAGATCATGTAGTAAACAGAATAATGCTCTCCCTCTCCCTAAGGATAGCCATGTTATAATCTCTAGAATCTGAAAATGTTACCTTACTTGGTAAAAGAGGCTTTATAGATGTGATTAAGTTAAGGGTCTCACGATAAGAAGATTATCCTGGATTATCTGGGTAGGCCCAATGTGATAACAGGGGTTCTTAGAAGAAGTCTGGCAGATCAAAGTCTGAAAAAGATGTGCTGATCAAAACAGAAAGTAGACTGATGTACTTTGAAGATGGAGAAAAGAGCCTTGAGTCAAAGAATGGAAAAGGCTTCTAGAAGTTAAAAAAGTCAAGGAAACAGACACTCTGCTATAGCCCCCAGAAGGAAAGCAGTGCTGCTGACCCTGTGATTTTAGGATTTCAGACTGGCAATCTGAAAGATGGTAAGTTTGTACTGTTTGCAGCCATTAAATTGGTGGTAATTTGTTACAGCAATGCTAGTATACTAACACATACAACCATAGGTATTTCCATTCCCCTCTTAATGAATATCAACTGTCTCCAATTATTTCTATAATAAATAATGCTACAATAACATTTTTCTATATTTAGAAGCAAATATTATACTGTGAAACATGCTAGAGAGAAAAATAAACCACAGGGTTAGATTGTTCATCTCAGTATAGATATGTGCAGTGTTATGTTGGTAAATGTTTAACAACTTTCTTTCCAGAAAACAAAAACAAGAACCCCTGATTTGTGTATTTGCCAATTCCAGTGGTGTAAATATTTTTAGTTGCCAACAAAATGTTCCTGAACACAATGCTTAGAAGATAAGTCAGCTTTTGCACACTGTTGGACCTGTGTATGTGTATGTGCACCTATGTGTGTCTAGGTATATACGTGTATACATGTGTGGCATTTCTATATTAAATAGGAGGTCTCTCTGATACTTGTTGGAGCAGAGACTTGAAGGAAGTGATGGAGACATTTATGCAAATAAATGAGGAAAAAATATTTTTAGCAGAGAGAGCAGTAAGTGGATGATGGATGAGTGTTTGGTGTATTTGGTGGATTTCAGGTGTATCTGAAGGCTATCAAGTATGCTAATATAGCTGGAGAAGAGTGAATTCCTTAATTGTGGGACATAAGGTCAAAGGGTTCATTGTGTATTTTTAAGTGTGTTTGTACTTGGCAGGCAGGTAAGGCCTCAAAAGTTATTGTAGGAAATTTTATTTTGATGGAAATGGAAGGGGTTTGAGGAGTGATATAATCTGAGTTAAACATGCCTCTTCTGTTGAGGATAAAGAGAAACAGGCTGAGGCACAGTCAGGAGGGTGTTTGCAATAATCCAAGTGAGAAATGATGGTGACTTGGCCAAAAGTGATCAGAGACTGTAAATAGAGCTGACAAAATTTGATGAAAGATTGAGTGTGAGGTGAGAAAAAGAGGGGAGCCAAGGATGATTCCAAGATTTTGGCTTGAGTAATTGGAAAAATGGAAGTACCATCAGCTGTAATAGGGAAAGTTGGTGTAAGGAGCAGGTTTGGGAAATAGGGGTCAATGAAGAGCTAATTTTGGATATGTTAAATTTAAGATGATTTAAAATTCCAGTCCAGTAGAGAATTGGATATGCGCATCTGATTAGGGAAGAGAATTAGCTGGAGATGACTAGAGAGCTGAAGAGAAATGCAAGGGAATATTCTAATAATGGACAATGGACCACAGGAGGGAGAATGAGTACAGAAGGGCTGGCGGCCTGGTAAAGATAGAAAGAAACTGCTATTCCATCTAAGTGACATCTAAGAATTATTGGATTTGGAACATCGGAAGGAATGCTTTGAAAAGACAGATGAGGTTGAAGAGTGAGACAACTAATTGAGAATATGGAAGGGTATGGTGTTTGGTAGCGACAAACCCTAGTGTATAACTGCAGGTGTGAGTGGCTGATAGGGTGAAAGATGCCACTGGCAGAGACGAGGTCTTCAAAATGGGAGACCAGATGGTGGAAGGATCATCGGTGTGGATATTGAAATCACAATAATTACTACAGGTGTAGTATTAGAGATAATTACAGTGAACATCACAGTGATCTCAGAGTTGTCCTCAAACTAGCAGCGCCAACATGACCTATTTGTTAGAAATGCAAATTCTCAAGTCCCATACGTATGAACCCCTGCCCAGTGGTGCTTCTTCTGATCACAGTGAAGTTTAGGGACTACTCGCACTGATAGCACAGAAGATAGAAAAGTTAATTGCTTGGAGAAATAGCAAGAATTTCAAAGAGGTAGCATTAAACTATATCTGAAGTAATTGCAAGATTAAGTGCAGGAACTTAACATGAAAGGGAGCAGCATTTGTTAAACAACAACAACAACAACACAATAACAAAAAAGCTAGAATCATGAAAAGACCTCAAGTAAGATGAAGTGAAATTGAGTAAAAGTGTAAATTGTTAGCTATTAATATTGGAAAGTCATGCCCTCCTAGGAAGGCACTGAATCTTTAGGAATCCTGATAAAATATCACAATCTTCTATGCATCTACTTCTTAGTCCCCCGGTATTAGGCTCAGTATATAGAATAAGTGTAACTGCCTTGGCATACCAACATTTCCCACAGTTTCTCAACAGACCTGCGAAACACAGGAGAGACACAGGAGAACTGTACCAAAGCGCAGGTACACTACACATAGCGATTAAAGGAAGCCTCGACCTTTAAGGACGTCACAGAACGCCTACCCAGAGTGTTTCCGTGAACAGCCGGCACTCCAGGGGCGGGGCTTGCACCCTGTTGACGTCACTAGCTAGCGCCGGGCGCGCTGTTTCGGCGGCTGATTCAAACGTTTGGGCCGGAGTTTTGCGGCCTGAGGAAGCAGCGTAGCGGCTGAGTGGTTCCTGCTGTTCACTCCAGGGTGAGTTCCTGTGCAGCCCCCGGAGGACCTCGGAAGCTAAGGAGGCTGGTACCTGAGGGAGAGAATGGCGTTCTCGACCACAGTCTTCCAGAGAAAGTATATAAAACGGAAGGCTCCCCGGGGCTTTCTTAAGCGCGTCTTCAAGCGACAGAAGCCTCACCTTCGTCTAGAGACAAGTAGCGACTTACTGGTGAGATTCCGTCCCTTCTTTGGCTGGGGATGGAGCAAGAGGGAGATAGAGGAAATAACCCCCAGCTTTTATTTCGTCACCCCTAGCGAGTCCAGGTCCGTCAGGCCTACGTGTAAGGCGTTTCCTGCGATGACGAGGCAGGTTTGTCCTCGCCGGACCGGTCAGTTCATATTCCTGACGCTGAGTTGCCTGGGGTCCTCCTCTGAAATGTAGGCATCCGGACCTTTTTTACGGGAGGCTATTAGCCACATCATCTTAAGAGGGGAAAACTAACGTTCGCTTCCTGCTTAGGGCTTTTCCGGGGCATCGTCTGGTACTGCGCTTAGTGTACTTGCGAAAGATATAGTTAAAGAAAAAAGTAAATTTTGGAATTCAGGCAGGGTCCTATTTATTGAACGATTGTAGAAGGCATTACTGGCAGGCCTCTTACGTGTGTGCTTCCTTTGCCTTTCTCCCTTTTTTTGCGTTGTTAACCAAACACATTTCCCTATTTTCTGCACTGTAGCTTACTTATTAAAGAGCCCTGATTCAAGTTTACTTGTAAGGGGTATGCTTTCAACTGTGAATGCATTTACCTAGACGAACAGAGCAGCTGTTAGTTGAGTATTCAAGGCAAACCACCAAGACTTTATTTATCTGACTCAGAATTCCTGCAGCATAAAGCTCACTTAATAGCCATAGCCAAACCACTGTATATTTCTGTGTTGAAATAAATTCGGAGTTTTTATGTGTAGTGCCTGGAACCTATGTTTCTCTAGCAGAATAAACACTCTTTCCCTAGGTTTAAACCATAAGAGGCACCTCCTCCCTTTTGTCAGAACAGATTTTTGAATAAAGGAGCCATTTATAAGTTGGCACCTAATTTCCAGGACGTCAAGGTAAAGAATTGTTGGTAGCCAGGGCACAGGGCCTCTAGAATGTCTTCAAATGCATCATCCATCTGTTCTTAAACTGCACTGGGTTTTTCCAACTCTCTTCTCTACAGTCTCCCCAAGTTCACTACCGCCTTCCCATCTGTTGCCTGCAAGTGCAGCATTTCTCTTTTTGCTACACTACTATAGAATTGTCTTTACTTTTCCGTTATTTGGTCTCTGAAGCCAAAGCAGCTTTCCTGCAAGAGTAGCTCTTCTACTGTCTCCTGCCCTTCTTTTCTTAGACCCTGAAAGGAAAGACAATATAGTTGATCCTTGAACAACCCTTGAATGACACCTCTAACCTGCCACAGTTGAAAATCCATGTATAACTTTTGGCTTCCCAAGAACATAACTGATAGCTCATTGTTGACCAGAGCCTTACTGATAACATAAAACAGTTGTTAAACATGTTTTGTAAATATATACTGTATTCTTACAATAGCATAAGATAGAGAAAAGAAAATGTTAAGAAAATCATAAGAAAGAGAAAAATGCATTTACAGTACTGTATTTATTTAAAAAAATGTTTTCAAGGGTCAACCTGTACCTACTGTTTTGAAAGCCTCACCCAATGGTGATAAAGGTAACATAAGTGAACTGGATAAGTGAAATTGATCTGCAGAACATTTTCAGGAATTTATTCTGGAGAGTTTTCATTGGAGCTTGGGTTCTAAATGGGGAGGAAGTGTAACTGCTCAGGAATATCTAGGAGAGTAACAGCTGGTGCAGATTGTTTGGCAGAAATTTCTCAAGTAGAGTCCTCCCACATCATACCTGTCTGCCTCAAAGTGACCCATGGATATCTGGGCTCTCTCGTAGAGTGGGATTGGGATTCATGGTGTGGGAAAAAGGAGTTGGGGTGTGGGGTGTGGTAGGGTAAAGGAAGTTCTTTCTGTTTCCTAGGTTGTATGCTTGTCTTTGGCTTGCACTGGTTCTCTCACTGTCTTGTATATGGCATGCATCACCCTGGTTTCTTTGCTTATGGCTTTCTGCTTATGGTTTTCTTCTTACCTTTGACACTTCGAAATCTTACCCAACAAGTGTCCCACATCATCCATAAACTTCTCTACAATTAGGGCATTCTGTTTTGATCTCTTTTTTCTGAACTTTGATAGCAATATAAGAATTACATCATACAATTAAACTATTGAGACTCTGACACTATTCTGTAAGTTTCATATGTCGTTTTTTCTCCCAGTGTAGTATGCAGCTTCTTGAGAGGAAGGAACCATATAGATCTCCTTTTTGTGTCTCTCATTATCTTTAATACAAAGCTAATTTACTTTTATGCTGTCTTTTGGTATGTTGTATTTCTTCTGCCTGAAGATTACCTCATCGTACTCCACTTGGCAGACTCCAATTTCAAAATCCAGTTCAAATGCTAGCCACTTCCTGAGTCTTCCTTAATTTTAGGACCAACTTTCTCTATTGTCACACATTTGTCATTAATTTCATATGGGTTTGGTTCCCTCATTGGATGGAAACTTTGAATTGGAGATATTTTGTATTTCTAATGTTCGGCGTTATGAGTGTACAAATAATGTTGGGAATGTATTGTAACTAATGTGGATTTATTGTTATTTCTCATACTTTACTCTTAATTTCTTTGTGTTATTTCATAGTTCTTTTGCACCAGTTTTTTTGCTTTATTGTATGCTTTATTTGGTTGTATATCCCCAGTACTGGGGAGCACATCTGTTAATCTGTATAAATTGTTCAGCTTTCTCATGGCTCAGTGGGTTTTCAGATTTCTCACTGAGGAAATCTCTGGATGCTTACGATTTATGTAAAATTCAAAAGTCCTATGATGAAGAGAGGGGGAAATCAGACTGGCTCAGTGTTTTGATCAATTTACCAAATTGACTGTTAAGGAATGGACATTTCTTTGTAAATTATGTTTTGATTTACCTTTCAAGCAAGGTGATTTTTTTTTCAGGTAAATTTTTGTTGGAATGGGCTTTTTCAAGTTTGAATGTCTAGCTGAATACTTTAAAATTTGTTTTTGTTTTGACTATTTTAATTTAAACCTTAGTGCAGGGGTGCCCTGGTGGCTCAGATGATTGAGCTTCCAACTCTTGATTTCGGCTCAGGCTGTGATCTCAGGGTCATGAGGTCAGGCCACGCTTAAGGCTCTATGCTCAAAAGGGAGTCTGCTTGAGATTCTCTCCTGCCTCTCTCTGCCCTCCCACAAGCTCTCTCTCTAAAATAAAATTTAAAACAAAACCAAACCAAACCCAAAGAACCTCAGTACATTTGAGTGGCACCACTCAATTAACTATTTTATGGGAGAGGATTAGGTTGCTTAAAAAAATTCTGTGACAGAGTAATATTAATTTGTCTCAGTACCTATGGCTCATGCTTATGAAGAGGAAAAGACTTTCCATGTAAATTAATAGGGTGAACCAAGTCTCAAAACAGTGTGGGTTTTTTGTTTTTTCCCTTTTCATTTTTGCTTTTCATTTTTTCAAAATTGAAGTATAGTTGATGCATAACATAGTGATTCAACAAGTTTGTATGGTGTGCTCATTCATCACAAGTGTAGCTACCACTACCATACAATGTTGTAACAGTACATTGACTGTATTCCTTAAGCTGTGCCTTTTATTCCCGTGACTTACTCATTCCAATGGCTTATTCATTCTATAACTGGAGGCCAGTATCTCCAACACCTCTAAACCCATTTTGCCCATCCCCCCACGCTTTCACCTCCATTACCCATCAGTTCTCTAAAACAGTGGATGTGGTTTATTTGGGAATGGCTAAAAAAATTTTTTTTTGCCTAATTTGGGGAGATATGGAGAAATCTTTTGTTCATGCAATATCTGTTGACTACCTATTATGTATTGTGCATGGACTAGAGATCACTGATGATACAATGTTGGGGAAGGTAAACATAATTCTTATCCTTATATGTCATTGAGGAGGACAGGTGAGAAATTGCTTCATGGTGTATGTAGTATGTGCAGTAGTAGGAAGTTTTGGGTGCATAACTTTACATACTGGGGGCAGTTGGACTTTTCAGAGACGTTTTCAAACTAGTAGGATGTCTATAGGCAAGGTTTTATTTGAATATGGAAAGAAGTTCAAAAGACTTACTATAGAACTGTAAGCTGGAAGATGAAACTGGAAAAGTCTAGTCAAATGGGGTTTAGTATTAAGGAATTTATCTTGGGCATATCTGGAAGCTATTTATCTTTAGAAGTAGGAAATCTAGATTAATAGGAAATTATGCCATGTTATATACTGTTTTTGCTGCAATAGGAAATGGGATGTCATTGAAAGTTTAAAAAAGAATTGAATATTGATCTATGTGTCTGTTTTTGTGCCAGTACCATACTGTCTTGATGATTACAGCTTTGCAATAGAGCTTGAAGTCTGAAATTGTGATGCCACCAACTTTGGTTTTCTTTTACAACATTCCTCTGGCTATTTGGGGTCTTTTCTTGTTTCATATAAATTTTAGGATTATTTGTTCCATTTCTTTGAAGAAAATTGATGGTATTTTGATAGCGATTGCATTAAATGTGTAGATTGCTCTAGGTAGCATAGACATTTTCAGAATATTTGTTCTTCCAATCCATGAGCATGGAACATTTTTCCATTTCTTTGTGTCTTCCTCAATTTCTTTCATGAGTACTTTATAGTTTTCTGGCACATGCACCCAAATGTTTATAGCAGCAATGTCCACAATAGCCAAACTATGGAAAGAACCTAGATGTACATCAACAGATGAATGGATAAAGAATATGTGGTATACACACACACACACACACACACACACACACACACACACACACACACAATGGAATACTATGCAGCCATCAAAAAAACCCTGAAATCTTGCCATTTGCAACAATGTGGATTGAACTAGAGAGCATTGAACTAGTACTAGAGGGTGCTAGATTGAACTAGTACTAGAGGGTACTAGAGGCTAAGCAAAATAAGTCAGTCAGAGAAAGACAATTATCTTATGATCTCTCTGATATGAGGAATTTGAGAGGCAGGGTGGGGGGTTGTGGGAGGTAGGAGAGGAAAAAATGAAACAAGTTGGGATTAGGAGGGGGACGAACCATAAGAGACTCTCAATCTCAGGAAACAAACTGAGGGTTGCTGGGGAGTTAGGAGGAAGGATAGGATGGCTGGGTTATGGACATTGGGGAAGGTAAGATTGATGATTTACAGACCTATACCCCTGAAGCCAATAATACATTATATGTTAATAAAAGAAAAGAATCGAATAACATGGTATTACATAAAGAGTCAGAATTGGGTGCTTTACCCTAAAGTTCTTGTGAGAATTAAAGGAGACCATGCATCAAGAAAGTACCAAAGGAAGATGTCCTTCTATAGGTTCTTTATCTTATTAAATTTAAATTCCCAAACTCCTATTTTTTCCAGATATCACTCAAACATTCTTAAACATCTATAACCATCCACCAAAGATTTCTGCATAATATTTAAATTTAAAACACTACATTACCTAGTTATTTAATGTTTAGTAAACTGGGGGGAAGTGGTTGTGTGTAGTACTCGTAGTGAATATTAGATGAGTATTGTTCTAACTGCAAAGAACGTGTAATATATCAATCACCAATATAGTAAAGATATTTTCTAATTGTACCCAAGTAATTAATATTATTTATCTGCTTATATTATCTATTTTAATTTCTTACGGGCCTCAAAGATTAATAGTAGATGTAATTATTTTGATATGTTGGATGACAAGTAACTTGACCTTTATACATATACTTTTCACTTCAGGAAGGTTAACATTCTAGTTACTAACATGTTTTTGAATAGATGTTTTAAATTAAATACCTGATTAAAAAATCTTAAACCCATGGTTCGTAGAATGAGATGATCAGCCTTACACATTTTTGATGTTTTGCTTTTAAATTTTTGGGGAAATTCCATTATAAATTTAAATTTATTTGGAGTTGGAAGCAAGAATATTTGCTATTTAATAGAGTCCTACCTAAGCTTTGTATTTATGCTTTACAAAATGTTATTGTCTATGGACTTTGGTCAGCCTTATATATAGCCTTGGTTTATGTATTCCTGATACTAAGTCTCTTTTGTATGGAATTTAAATTGGACTTAAATTAAATCAAATCCTGGTTACTTTAAATAAAAATGAATTGACTTAAGCACACTAATAGATAGTTTGGAATTAATAAAATAAAAATTAATAAAATAAAAATTTTGGAATCTTTTAAAAAATCATTATTCAAAGCATGAGTGTTTGAGTTTAAAAATCCTTTTGAGGGTGCCTGGGTGGCTTAGTCAGTTAAAGTGTCTGCCTTTCAGCTCAAGTCATGATCCCAGTGTCCTGGGATCTAGTGCCATGTCAGGCTCCATGCTCAGTGGGGAGCTTGCTTCTCCCTCTGCCCGCCTCTCCCTCTGGTTGTGTTCTCTCCCTCATTCTCTCTCTCTCTCAAATATAAATAGATAAAAATCTTAAAAAAAATAAAAATCCTTTTGAATTTTCTCTTAAAGGTACATCTGAATTGTTTACTGTTTGTTCATCGGTTAGCAGAAGAGTCCAGAATGAATGCTTTTGAGAATAAGTATGGAATCATTAAAAAGGAGCATGTACAGGCTGCAGCAAAGGTAAAATCTTCCTTTTCTTGAGCAAGAATTAACTTAAAAAATTATCATCTCGTATATCAGTTCTGTCTGCTTTGGATTCCTTATTTAGCTTTGTTGACTGATGTTTCGCTTCCCCACCCTACCTCAGTTATGCTGGCATCCTGGTATAGTTAACAGCAGAATTGGCCCAGAATGCTAACCAGTTGTCAGCTGCTATTTTCTAGGTACAGGGCAATATAGGCAGCTGCTTATAGCTGGGGATGTGTGGCTTTTAATGTTAATGGGTTTAATTATGGAGATTTTCTTTTTCTATAGTATATATTATGGATTTCTGATGGGAAGATTCATGGCCAATGCTTTATCATTACTTAAGGGAAATGAACGTTTGGCTGTTAAACTGTATGATTTATAGTAGGCTATATACATAGTTGAGAAGGCTTATCACCTTGAAATTTATGAAAACTTCTTGATCATTTTAAGTTTTCCTAATTACTTGTTTTCAGGTGACTTACAATATGTTATAAGTCATAATGACTTATGAATCAAATCATTTATATAAGCAGAGAAAGTTGCTTCTTACTGGTATTTCTATATAATGTAAGAATGATACCTAGGATAGTTTTTTCTAAATATGTCTCCAAGATTATTATTTTCATTTGATGTTAAATGAAATCAAATTTATGGCCCACCACAAAAATTTTGGGGGGTCAGAGAAATTGAATAGTCACAATGTTATATAGAGAGCTTGTTTCTAAAATAATATATAAGAAATTGGCAACCATGGTTGACTGGTGGGTGATGTGGGAGAGATACATATTTTTGACAGTCTACTTTGTGGACTTTTGTTTAATTTTTTTTAAAATTTGAAATAATTATAGTCTCACAGAAGATGCAAAAATAATAGAGTTCCCATCTATCTTTTATCCAGTTTTCCACAATGCCATCATCTTTATATAACTATAGTTATGTAAAGTTATGAAAGTTTATGAGAAACAGAGGTAAAGAAATTTATTGAACTCTGTTTAACTTAACATAGTAAAGATTTGGGTACATAATATACTCACCAAATTTGAGTATGTTGTACTTCTTTTTGTAGTGCTCATGCTAACATGTAGAACCAGAGAAGTACAAGTACTGGCCTGGGATATAGACCTATTCGAAGGTCTCTCTATGGAAGCCTAGAAATTGCATGCCCTAGTACTTTTTTAGGGGCTTCAAATTTGCTTGTGTTTCAATATGTTTCTAGACTATTAAAGGCTATGTAAGTATTTTTTTTTTCCTGCAGGTAAAAGTAAGGCTAAGAGCTTGAAGAGTATATGTGTGTATTTTAAATTTAGGGTTTGTTTTTATTATAGGTGTACTTATAGTTCTTAAAAAAAATTTCTGGATATATTCTGGTTTACTGCTTCCGATCTTTTATAGCTAAAGATTTGGTTTTATTTTATTTTCTCAGGGGCTATATGTTTTGAAAATTGTCTACCTAATTTTTTTTTTTTAGCATATGATGACTAGTCTTTGTCTCTAAATTGATAGAATTCTAGCTCAAATATAAGAAATTTGGTGTTGCAATGGATTTGTATTGCTTTATAGTTTTTAATGCCTGGTTTATAATAGGATTTTGACTTTTTGGAAAATTATTTAACTCCCTAGATTACCAAATTGTCTACAAACTTCAAGTTGGGAACCACTAATCTAGGTACTTTTGGCTTACATTTGAAGAAATTGACATTCAGAAGTTACTATAAGACCAGATTTTGTGAGTTGCTTGTTTCACATTTTTTGAGAGAAGTGGACTAGTTTAGGGGGAAGTCTAGGACCATTTATAAAGTAAAACATTCCAAAATCACCTTCCAAACTGGGTTTTATAAACTCAGACTCTTGCATATTATGCACGTAAGATGATTGAACTTTTTGTCCAGGTGTTCTGTTTTATTTGCCTTGGGTATAATATGAATCTTCATTTTTTTCCCCCCCTCACAGGTAATTCTAAAGAAGAGCAGAGGTTAGAAGTCAAAGAACCCATTTTGAAAATTATATGATGTGTTATTTTAGATGGTAACAGACTGTGAAAGCACTTTTTACGAATCAGCTAAGATTGTTTATTATTAAAATATTGACTAGTTGAGGGATGTGTGTATTTGGTCTTTTTTTTTTTTTATATACTGGTACTGGAATATCTCAAAAACATAGGACTATTTAAATGTTTTTTTGACAAATTGTTTCATTCAGTTTCAGTAGCCTCATTTTACTTCACTTTGTTGATATTACAAATGTTTTACATAACAAAAATGACATTTTACATATGAAGTAGTTTGAAGAGATGTGTTAGAATTGTTTATAAGGATTTAGATTTAGTTACAATTAACTATGGAATAAATTTAATTTCTGAAGAAAGACAATGTGCAGTCAATCTAGGTACCAATTTTAACTATTTAATGCTGTCGCAAAAGCAATGCAGTTTTTACTTTACACTATTATTGACCTTTCTCAACTAGAAACATCAGCAAGGTGTTTTCAAAACCTGCTTCTCCTTCCAAGTCAAAAAAATAATAGAGCAAACTGATTTATTTTAAGTAGATTTAATAGGTGGGTGTTTCACTTCCCCTAAGGAATCCTTTAGAAGTTTATTGTGTATTATCTGATAGTTATTTTTATTCCCCAGTGGTTGCATCTTAAATAGTTATAGTACTCAAAACAGGAATTTGATATTAGCACCGTGTAGGTGTAATTCTGTACCATTTTATCATGTGTAGATTTGTGTAACCGCCACTATAGTCAAGATACAGAATTATCACCAGAAATTTCTCCATCATGCTGTCCTTTTATAATTAACACTTAGCCTTCTGTGGACACCCCTCCTCTCCAATTCCTAAGCCCTGCCTGGCAACCACTAATCTCTTCTCCAGCTCTATAATTTTATCATTTTAAATGGAATCATACAGGTAATGACTTTTGGGGATTTGTCTCCCCCCCCCCCCCCCACTCAGCATAACTTCCTTGAGATCCATCCAAGTTGTTGCGTGTAGCAGTTCCTTTTTATTACTGAGTCATATCCCTTGGTATTTATGTACCACACTTTCTGCAGCTGTCTACCCATTGTAGGGCATTTTGATTATTTCCAGTTTTTGGCTATTATAAATAAAGCTTCTATGAACCAATGTGTACAAGTTTTTATACAGATAAAAGTTTTCATTTCTCTGGGATAAATGTCTGGGAGTGTGATTGCTGGGTTGAATGGTAAGTTTATCTTTACTTTTTAAAAAAGAAATGACCAAACTGTTTTGCAGAATGGCTGTACCATTTATATTCTCATTAGCAATTTATGTGAGATCCAGTTTCTTCACATTCTCATTCTCATAAACATTTGGTATTGTCATTTTTTATTTTAAGCTGCTCTGATGAGAGTGTGTCTCATGGTTTTTTCCATTTCCCTGATGGCTAATGATGTTGCACATAATTTCATATATATTTCTCATCCATTTTTCCTCTTTGGCAAAATGTTTCTTCATTTCTTTTGACTTTTTTATTTGGATTGTTCGTTTTTACAATGTTGAATTCTAAGAGTTCATTATTCTAGGTTAGGTCATTTGTCAGATACGGGGTTTGCGATATATATATATTTTTCCTGTTGTCTTTTACCCTCAACAGGGTCTTGTGAAGATCAACAGTTTTTAATAGATGAAGTCCATCTTAATTGGGTCCCCCCACCCCCTTTTCATGGTATTGGTGTAATGTTTGAGGACTATTAATCAAGTCGTTGGTCCTGAAGATTTGCCCTCTTTCTCTCTCTTCCTTTCTTTTTATTACAAGTTTTATAGTTTGTTTTACATTTAAGTCTGATTTATTTTGAGTCAGTTTTTATATGAGGTATGAGGTCAAGATTTATTTTTTTTGTCTGTGGATATTATTTCAGCACCATTAGTTTGAAAAATACTATTTCCTCCATTGAAGATCTTTTGCACTTTTGTCACAAATCTGTTAGTCGTACTTGTGGGACTGTTCCTGAATTCTCTGTTCCATTACTTTTTCTCAGTCTCCACCAATAATACATAGTTTTTACTACTGTGGCTATATAATCAGTCTTGAAATCAGATAAAGTGATTCCTCTCACGTGATTCTTGTTCATAATTGTTTTGGCTCATGCTGGCTTCCGCAGCATATATACTAAAATCAGGACCATGCAGAGAAGATTAGCATGGCCCCTGCACAAGGATAACATGCAGATTCTTGTGTTCTGTGTTTTTAAATGGCTATCTGAGACAGACTTAAAAGCTTGTTGAAAACTGGTAAGGAAAAAAATTGTTTTGGCTCTTCTAGTTCCTTTGCCTTTCCATATAAATTTTAGCTTGCCAGAATTTTAACAGGAATTACATTAAACCTGTATATCAATTTGGGCAGAATTGGCATCATGACTTTGTTGAGGTTTCCAATCCATGGGTATAGAATGTCTCTGTTTATTTACATCTTTGATTTCTTCATCAGTGTCTTGTAGATTTCACTTTTTGTCATTTCCTTTTTGTTTAGAGAACTTCCTTTTGTTATTCTTTTAGGGTAGGGCTGCTGGTGATAAATTTTCATTTCCTTCATCTGAGAATGTCTTGATTTCCCCATCATTCCTGAAACATATTTTCACTGGATAGATAATTCTGGTTTGACGGTTCTTTGTACTTGAAAAATGTTTTATCATTTCCTTTTGGCTTCCATACTCCTTGATGGGAAAAAAAATCTGTAATTAGTGTATTGTTTCTCTGGCTACTTTCAAGATTTTTATGTTAGTCTTTGTTTAGGTTTGATATGATGTGCTGTGGAATGGATGTTTTTGCATATATCCCGTTTGGAGATTACACTATGAATCTGGTTTTTGTTTGTTTGTTTGTTTGCTTTGTTTTTGCCAAATTTGGGAAATTTTCAGTCATTACTTTTTTGAATACCTTTTAGCCCCATCTGTCTTCACTTCTGGGTCTCTAATGACATAAACGGCAGATTTTTTTTTTTTTAAGTTCCATAAATTCCTGAGGCCCTTTTTTGGGCGGGGGGAGTATATTTTCTCATCGATTAGAAAATTTCTATGTTCTGTCTTCTAGTTCACTGGTTATTTCTTCTGTTTCACTATTCTGTTGTCTCATTTTTTTCCCAGTTATTAAACTTTTTAGTTCTAAAATTCCATTTGCTTTTGCTTTATAACTTCTGTATATTTGCTGAGGCTTCTTTTTTTTTTCATTAAGTGTGTTTGTAATTACTCAAGAACTTTTATGATGGGTGCCTTGAAATCTTTGATAATTCCAAAATCTGTACCATTTTGGTGTTGAAATTTATTTTTTATCATGAAATTTGCATCTTGATTCTTGGTATTATGCGTGATATTTTTTACTGAAACTTGGATGTTACAAGACTGGATCTTATTTAAATCTTTTGCTATCACAGGACTTTTCGGGCACCATTCTAGTGGATAAAACATGGTACTGCCTTGTTACTGCTGGTGAGATAGAAGTCCAAGTTCTCTACTTAGCCTCTGTTGATGGCCAGTAAAGGAAGGAGCTGTCTCTTATTATTGCTGGGCAAAGGGTGGGAGCTTAGGCTCCCCACTAAGTCTTTGCTGATACCATTCTGGTTGGGAGAGGGAGGAGTCACCTTATCACTGCTATTCGCGTGTATTCCGCTGATGTTGTAGGAAGGTAGTCATGTTACACTTGAGCATTGGTGAAAAGTCCCAACTTGACTAGTCTCCAATACTATGCAATGGGGAAGTTATAAGAGGTGTTTCTTTCTTTCTTTCTTTCTTTTTTTTTTTTTACTGCAGCGTAAGTATGAAATACCAGATTTCTTATGAGGTCTTCACGGACTGTGAGGGTATACCCTTATTACTGCTGAGTGGTAACAGTTCTGCCTTTCCAGGTTTCTGATCCCTGCCCAACAACAAGAGGATGAAATTCCTTCTCACTGCTAGTTCTTTGAAGACGAAATTCTGGGCTCAGGATGAAATTACCACCTCCTCACTTGGTCTTTGACACCACCCCGATAGCAGGATTTAGAAAGCTACATTATGTCTCTGTAAAAATAAAAGTCTAGGCTGTCTACTTGATGAAGGGGGTGGGGAATGGAGGCTGCAGTTTTTATCTGTGCTATTTGGATGGAACAGATTGGTTATTGTCTAAAATTTTCTGTTTTGCTAGGATACCCCTTGTTTTTTGGTTAGAGAAGGTAGATTTTTTGGAGGGTTTTTCAGTTTTCCCCCTCATCTGTGCTTATTGGTGTTTCTGAGTTGCCTCCTTCTCTAATAATCCAGTCTAGGATAGAACTGGAGAGAAAACCCAGGGTACTCCTCACTGTTTTTGTTTGTTTTTAGGCCTCAAGTTTCTAGGTAGTCTGCTGTTTTCTCTCTACTTTTCAGAGTCTCATATATAGAATTTATATCTATAGAGATTATATGGAATTTATGTCCATATATATGGAGTTTATCATATACTGTGTACATCCATTCTAGTGACCTAATCCTCTGTATAATTTATTTAATTTCTTTAGAGAAAAATCTGTATCCCCACACTTCCCCCCCTTCCCCCGGGATAAAGTTTTAGAGAATGAACTATCCCACACATAGATCATTAGTGAATCATTTTGTTATTGCCCTATCTTACTCTTCTTCCATTGTACATGACTGTCTGGACTCAGGAGAAGCCCCAGAGTTCTGCCTGGCCAGGTTAGCTGCAGCATCTTCTCTTGTTACCTGTGACTTCCTTGGCTCTACCTCAGTATTCTTTGCATCTAGAAGTTTCTTGAACTCTCTTGAATATCTTTATCTTATCTCTTCAATTTTGGCTTATATCCTTTAATGTTTTATTATTTTAATGGATTCTGAGTAGAGAAAGTCTGTGTGTGTGTGTGTGTGTGTGTGTGTGTGTGTGTGTGTGTTGTCTTGAACAGAAAACTTCATGAATTCTTTATTTATGTTGAATGTAATATGAAGCATTAATGTGCAAAGATTTCAACATCTTATTTGCTTGTAAATACACATTTTAATATAAAATTATGTGTAAAGATAAATTATAGATAAATATTAAGATTTTCCATGAGAATGTCTAAGTTTGAAAACACATGCAACTAGAATATGTAATTGATGCTGAAGAGTTCTGTAAATACATATAATATCAATCTTATTTTTCATTTGACTTCACTTTAAGAGCTAGATTAGGGAATTTTTGGACCCAGGAAACTAGAACTAATATATTTAGAGTTAATATTTATGTTACTTTAAAAACAAGTTTTTCGCTTATGTTTGCTTTGGGAGTACACATATTAAAATTAGAACAATACAGAGAAGATGAGTATGGTCCCACTCAAGGATGATATGCAAACTCATGAATCATTAGATATTTTAAGAAATGAGATTTTCTCATCCTTCCTATTTCTTATATAGTGACAGATGAACATCATAATGCAGTTAGGCCCACTACCACATCCTAAAAAGACTTTAAAATAATTTGGACTTATTTTTACATTCTTTATATTAGGCTTCTATTTGAAATTTTTTTCACCTCACCCTAACCTTCAAGTATGAAAACTAAGAGTGGGCTAAGATTAAGCTTCTCCAATTGAAGAGCAAAATAGTAAGTATTCTCATTGGGTGTTTGGAAAAACTTGGGGGTTTTTGCCCCCATCATTGCAGACCATAATATTGCTCACCACCAGGAAAATACAAGACCAGAAGAGGTGTTTGTACAGCCTGGGGAGTGGGATGGGATGAGGGAAGTTGGTAGAAGTAAGAGTAGAGGTAATGATGGTGTCTATGTGGGTTTAGCATCTCTTCTGAGAGGCTTTTGTTATAGGTAGAAATTTTGCTATGTTGGTAAACTATGTAACTTCAACATGTTAATGAGAGTTAGAGATTGAAGAAAGCCAGAATCAAGACACAATGAAGATAGAAGAATAGTAGGGGAAATTTATTGGCTTGTCTAATATATCTTGAAGTAGTTATATGCCACCCATCCCTCACACGTGAGTTAGAAACAATGAAGAGAATCTAGGATATGAGTTCCAGCAGAGGTAGGGAAAAAACTGATTTTAGACTAAGTGATTGTGTTTTGCATGTTGAGGAGGGCCTGTGAGACCTTAAAACAAGTAATTTAAGTGTCGGCTCAGTTTCCTCATCTGTAATGTAGGAACTTGGTTTTGGCCATGTACTCTCTCTCCTTCCCACTGTATCCCTTAAACACTTTTAGGCCTTGATTGCTGAACATGAAGGTGGTATAGTACCTAAGGATGGATGTTTAGTTGTCCTTCTCTTTGGTATTTGAATCTTGACATTCAGTATGGAGATGGCTGGAGATGAGTTTCATGATGCCATGTTCCCTAGATAAGTGATTTTCAAGCTTTATTAAGCTTCAGAATCACTTGGAGGGCTTAAAGTATAGATTGCTGTGTCTGATCTCTTCCAATTTCTGAATCAGTAGATCTAGGGTAGAACTGAGAATCTATTTCTATCAAGTTCCCAGGTGATGCTAATTTTGCTCATCTAGAGACTACACTTTTGAGAACAATTGCACTGGATCAAAGTTTTATAAATCTCTATTGGAATATAAGCACACATGTGCCTATTGTCTATGACTGCTTTCATGATAACATTATGGTACAGTTGATTAGTTGCAGTAAATACTATATGTCTTGCAAGTCTAAAATATTTACTATCTAGTGCTCTTTTTAGAGCTTTTATATATTTGAGAGAGAAAGAGCATAAGTCAGGGGAGGGGCACAAGGATAAGCAGACTCCCTGCACAGCAGGGAGCCCCAGGGCCTATCCTGGAATGCTCCGATGATGACCTGAGTCTTAAGATGACGTTTAACCAACTGATCCACCCAGGCGCCCCTTACATTCTGGTTCTTTACAGAAAGTTTGACCCTGTTTGACATAATTCTTTTCTTAATTTGGCTATATTGCTTAAACTGGATTTGCCAAACTGCAGATTACTAATCCAGAGGCTGCTTTTCTTGCTAGTTGTGTTTCTATGGTTGCCCAAATATATTAGGTTCAAATCTACCCATCTTGTTCATTTAACAAACACTTGGCAGTTGTCTTTCTCCGATTGACTTATTTCAGTAAGCATAATACTCTCTAGTTCCATCCACGTCGTTGCAATTGGCAAGATTTCATTTCTTTTGATGGCTGCATAGTATTCCATTGTATATATATGCCTCTTCTTTATCCATTCATCTTTTGATGGATATCTAGGTTCCTTCCATAGTTTGGCTATTGTGGACATTGCTGCTATAAACATTCAGGTACACAAGCCCCTTCGGATCACTATGTTTGTATCTTTAGGGTAAATACAGTAGTGCAATTGCTGGGTCGTAGGGTAGCTCTATTTTCAACTTTTGGAGGAACCTCCATGCTGTTTTCCAAAGTGGTTGCACCAGCTTGCATTCCCACCAACAATGTAGGAGTGTTCCTTTCTCTGCATCTGCACCAGCATCTGTCATTTCCTGACTTGTTAATTTTAGCCATTCTGACTGGAGTGAGGAGGTATCTCACTGTGGTTTTGAATTGTATTTCCCTGATGCCAAGTGATGTGGAGCACTTTTCCATGTGTCTGTTTGCCATCTGGATGTCTTTGCAGAAATATCTGTTTATATCCTCTGCCCATTTCTTGATTGGATTGCTTATTCTTTGGGTGAGGAAGTGGAGATGCAACGTGGGGGATTTGGGGGGTAGGAAAAGAAAGAATGAATGAAACAAGATGGGATCGGGAGGGAGACAAACCATATGAGATTCTTAATCTCACAAAACAAACTGAGGGGTAGGGGGTAGGGAGAGGGTGATGGGGTTATGGACATTGGGGAAGGTATGTATGTGCTATGGTGAGTGCTGTGAAGTGTGTAAACCTGGCAATTCACAGACCTGTACCCCTGGGGCTAATAATACATTATATGTTTATAAAAGAATAAATTATTTTCAAAAAACAAAAAATAAAAACACACACACACAAATGCAAACACATGGCAGTATACTAGCTTCTGGGTATTTAAGCAAAATCCAGACAATAAGAAATGGTTGGTAGAATTTCTTTTAAGTAGATAAATCAATTGTCCTGCTCTGGGGATAGATACTAATTTGTTTTTTAAATCATTCCTCTTGAGGCATGTAGTCAAAATCTTGTATCCAACTAATATTTCTGAATATTATCAATAAAACTTGATAATTAAAAATAAAACCCATTGACATGCTACAGTTTCCTCCTTACTTATATCAGCTACATTAAAGCAATACTTTCCTGATTGGATATAGTGATGGATAGAGTTTTGAGATGTTCCTTTTATTACATGTAAAACCATTTGCCTTGTTTTCTTAAGATATTGCCATCTATGTGTGATTTTCTTTTTTGAGTCTTGGAGTTCCCTGTGTCTGACTAGCTATGAGTTTTCTTCAGGTAGTATTTATATGATATTTATTTTCTATTATGTTTCTCAGACATTCTTTTTCTTTAAAGTGTCACTTATAATTAGCATATACCTGGGTTTTGTTCTTTTAAAATTATTTAGTTTTTTAGGATTTTTTAAAACATAAAATATATTATTTGTTTCAGGGGTACAGGTCTATGATTTGTAAGTCTTACACAATTCACAGCATTCATAGCACATAGCCTCCCCAGTGTCCATCACCCACCCACTCCATCCCTCCCACCCTGCTCTGCTCCAGCAACCCTCAGTTCATTTCCTGAAATTAAGAGTCTCTTATGGTTTGTCTCCCTCCCTTGTTTGGTCTTGTTTCAATTTTCCCTTCCTTCCCCTATGATCCTCTGTCTTGTTCTCAAATTCCTCTTAACAGTGAGAGCATGTAATTGTCTTTCCCTGATTGACTTGTTTTGCTTAACGTAATACCCTCTTGTTCCATCCACTTGTTGCAAAGGGCAAAATTTTGTGGAGTTTTTTTTTTGATGACTGTATAATATTCAATATCTATCTTCTCTATCTATTCATCTGTTGATGGACGTCTGGGCTCTTTCTATATTTTTTGTTGACGTTGCTGCTAAAAACATTGGGGTGCACATGCCCCTTTGGACCACTACATTTGTATCTTTAGGGTAAATACCTAGTAGTGCAATTGCTGGGTCATAGGGTACCTCTATTTTCAACTTTCTGAGTAAATTCCATACTGTTTTTCAGAGTGGATGCACCAGCATGCATTCCCAACAGTTTAGGAGGGTTTCCCTTTCTCCACATCCTCGCCAACATCTGTTGTCCTGGCTTATTAATTTTAGCCACTCTGACTGGTGTGAGGTCGTACCTTACTGTGGTTTTGATTTATATTTCCCTGATGCCAACTGATGTGGAACACTTTTTCATGTGTCTCTTGGCCACTTGGATGTTGTCTTTGCAGAAATGTCTGGTCATGTCTTCTGCCTATTTCTTGATTGGATTATTTGTTCTTTGGGTGTTCAATTTGGTAAGTTCTTTCTAGATTTTGGGTACTAGCCCTTTATCTGATATGTCAATTGCAAATGTCTTCTCCCATTCTGTCAGTTGTCTTCTGGTTTTGTTCACTGTTTACCTTGCTGTGCAAAATCTTTTGATCTTGTTAAAGACCCAATCGTTCATTTTTGCCCTTGCTTCCCTTGCCTTTGGCGATACTTCTAGGAAGAAGTAGCTGTGGCCTATGTTGAAGAGGTTGCTGCCTGTGTTCTCCCCAAGGATTTTGATGGATTCCTCTCTCACATTGACGTTTTTCATCCATTTTGAGTCTATTTTTGTGTGTGGTGTAAGGAAATGGTCCAGTTTCATTCTTCTGCATGTGGCTGTCCAATTTTCCCAGCACCACTTCTTGAAGAGACTGTCTTTTTTCCATTGGACATTTTTTCCTGCTTTGTTGAAGATTAGTTGGCCATAGAGTTGAGGGTCTATTTCTGGGCTCTCTATTCTGTTCCATTGATGTATGTGTCAGTTTTTGTGCCAGTACCATACTGTCTTGATGATGACAGCTTTGTAATAGAGCTCAAAGTCTGGAATTAAGATGCTGCCAACTTTGGTTTTCTTTTTTAACATCCCTCTGGTTATTCAGGGTCTTTTCTGGTTCTATATAAATCTTAGGGTTATTTGTTCCATGTCTTTGAAAAAAGTTACTGGTATTTTGATAGGGATTGCATTAAATGTGTAGATTGCTCTAGGTAGCATAGACATTTTCAGAATATTTGTTCTTCCAATCCATGAGCATGGAACGTTTTTCCATTTCTTTGTGTCTTCCTCAATTTCTTTCATGAGTACTTTATAGTTTTCTGAGTATAGATTCTTTGCCTCTTTGGTTAGGTTTATTCCTAGGTATCTTATGGTTTTGGGTGCGGTTGCAAATGCGATTGACTCCTTAATTTCTCTTTCTTCTGTCTTGCTATTGGTGTATAGATATGCAACTGATTTCTGGGCATTGAATTTATATCCTGACACTTTACTGAATTCCTGTACAAGTTCTAACAGATTTGGAGTGGAGTCTTATGGGTTTTCCACATAAAGTATCATATCATCTGCAAAGAGTGATAGTTTGACTTCTTTGCCAATTTGGATGCCTTTCATTTCTTTTTGTTGTCTGATTGCTGAGGCTAGGACTTCTAGTACTATGTTGAATAGCAGTGGTGATAATGGACATCCCTGACATGTTTCTGACCTTAGCGGAAAAGCTTTCAGTTTTTCTCCATTGAGAATGATATTTGCGGTGGGTTTTTCATAGATGGCTTTGATGATATTGAGGTATATGCCCTCTATCCCTACACTTTGAAGAGTTTTGATCAGGAAGTGGTGCTGTACTTTGTCAAATGCTTTTTTAGCATCTATTGAGAGTATCATATGGTTCTTGTTCTTTCTTTTATTGATGTGTTGTATCACATTGACTGATTTGCGGGTGTTGAACCAACCTTGCAGCCCTGGAATAAATCCCACTTGGTTGTGGTGAATAATCCTTTTAATGTACTGTTGAATCCTATTGGCTAGTGTTTTGGTGAGGTTTTTTGCATCTGTGTTCATCAAGGATATTGGTCTGTAATTCTCCTTTTTGATGGGATCTTTGTCTGGCTTTGGGATCAAGGTAATGCTGGCCTCATAAAATGAGTTTGGAAGTTTTTCTTCCATTTCTATTTTTTGGAACAGTTTCAGGAGAATAGGGATGAATTCTTCTTTAAATGTTTGGTAGAATTTCCCTGGGAAGCCATCTGGCCCTGGGCTCTTCTTTTTTTGGAGATATTTGATGACTGTTTCAATCTCCTTATTGGTTATGGATCTGTTCAGGTTTTCTATTTCTTCCTGGTTCGGTTATGGTAGTTTACACTTCTCTAGGAACACATTCATTTCTTCCAGATTGTTAAATTTGCTGGCATATAGTTTCTTATAATATGTTCTTATAATTGTTTTTATTTCTTTGGTGTTGGTTATGATCTCTCCTTCATTCATGATTTTATTAATTTGGGTCATTTCTCTTCTTTTTGGTAAGTCTGGCCAGGGGTTTATCAATCTTATTAGTTCTTTCAAAGAACAAGGTCCTTGTTTCATTGGTCTGTTCCACTGTTCTTTTGGTTTCTATTTTATTTGATTGTTGCTCTGATTTTTATTGCTTATATTCTACTGGGTTTAGGCCTTTAGGCTCTGTTTGCCATTCTTTCTCCAGCTCCTTTAAGGTGTAGGGTTAGGTTGTATATTTGAGAACTTTCTTATTTCTTGAGAAAGACTTGTATTGCTATATATTTTCCTCTTAGGACCACCTTTGTTGCACCCAAAGATTTTGAACAGTTGTTTTTTCATTATCATTTGTTTCCATGAATTTTTTCAATTCTTCTTTAATTTCCTGGTAGACCCATTCATTCTTTGGTTGGATGCTCTTTAGCTTTCATGTCTTTGAGTTCTTTCCAAGTTTCTTCTTGTGGTTGAGTTCTAGTTTCAAAGCATTGTGGTCCAAAAACATGCAGGGAATGATCCCAATCTTTTGGTATCAGATGAGACCTGATTTGTGACCCAGGATGTGATGTATCTTGGAGAATGTTCCATGTGCACTAGAGAAGAATGTGTATTCTCTTGCTTTGAGATGGAATGTTCTGAATATATCTGTGATGTATTCAGATGTATTCAGATGTATCTGTGATACATCTGGTCCAGTGTGTCATTTAAGGCCTTTATTTCCTGTTGATCTTTTGCTTGGATGATCTGTCCATTTCAGTGGGGGGGGGGGTGTTAAAATACCCTACTATTATTGTATTATTATCGATGTGTTTCTTTGATTTTGTTATTAATGGGTTTATATAGTTGGCTTTTCCCATGTTAGGGGCATAGATATTTAAAATTCTTAGATCTTCTTGTTGGGCAGACCCTTTGAGTATGATATAGTGTCCTTCCTCCTCTCTTATTATCGTCTTTGACTTAAAATCTAATTTGTGTGATATAAAGATTGCCATTCAGCTTTCTTTTGATGTCTATTAGCATATTCAATTGTTTTTCATCTCCTCACTTTAAATCTGGAGGTATTTGGGGGTCTAAAATGAGTCTGTTGCAGACAGCATATTGATGGGTCTTTGTGTGTGTGTGTGTGTGTGTGTGTGTGTGTGCGTGCGTGTGTGTTTAATTCATTCTGATATCCCGTGTCTTTTGATTGGGGTATTTAGCTCATTTACATTCAGGGTAAGTACTGAAAGATATGAATTTATTGCCATTGTATGGCCTGTTATGTGACTTTTTATTATATACTGTCTCTGTTCCTTTCTGGTCTATGCTATTTTTAGGCTCTCTCTGCTTAGAGGACCCCTTTCAATATTTCCTGTAGGGGTCATTTATTTATTTTTCCTTCTATTTTCAATGATAGCCTAGCTGGATACAGTATTATTGGCTGCATATTTTTCTTGTTTAGTGCTCTGCATATATCATGGTCATCCTTTCTGGCCCACCAGGTCTCTGTGGATATGCCAATATCTGCTGCCAATCTAATATTCCTTCCATTGTAGGTTACAGACCTCTTGTCCTGAACTGCTTTCAGGATTTTCTTTCTGTCTCTGAGGCTTGTGAGTTTTACTATTAGATGACGGGGTGTTGACCTATTTTTATTGATTTTGCAGGGGGGTTCTCTGTGCCTTTTGTATTTTGATGCCTGTTTCCTTCCCCAAATTGGGGAAGTTCTCCACTATAATTTGCCCCAATATACCTTCTGCCTCTCTCTCTCTCTTCTTATTCTTCTGGGATCCCAATTATTCTAATATTGTTTTGTCTCATGATATCACTTATCTCTTAAATTCTCCCTTTGTGATTCAGTAGTTGTTTATGTCTCCATCATTTGATCTTCTATATTACTAATTGTCTCTTCTGCCTGACTTATCCTAGCAGTAAGAGCCTCCCTGTTTTTATTGCAACTCATTAACAGCTTTTATGATTTCAACTTGGCTAGATTTTAGTTCTTTTATTTCTCCAGAAAGGGATTCTCTAGTATCTTCTATGTTTTTTTCAAGCCCAGGTATCATCTTGATGATCATTATTCTGAAATCTGGTTCTGACATCTTCCTAATGTCCATATTGATTAGGTCCCTAGGAGTTGGCACTGCCTCTTGTTCTTTTTTTGAGGTGAGTTTTTCTGCTTTGTTATTTTTTTTAGAGAAGAATAAATGAATGAGAGAACAAAGGGCTAAAAGGGTAACAACGACCTCAGAAGAATATATACTAAAGAAATCAGAAGAGATCTGAAACTGGGGAGAAACAAAAGAAAAAAAAAATATATATATATATTATTATATATCTATATCTATATCTATATATAAATAATCTGGCTGGTAAATAGAGCAGAGCCACACACTTGGTTGTGGGTGTATTTTTGTTGGTTAGAAGAAACAACCTCCTACAATTTTAAAGAAGGAAAAACATATATCTACAAAAATAAGGGTAAATACAATGAGGAATCGAATATAATTGTAAAGATGAGAATTTAAAAAGATTTTTAAAAAAGGAATGGATAACATAAGAAGTTGGTTGAAAAAAGAATGAAAATACTGAAAAAAAAGAATGTGTTCAAGTGGATGACTAGAACAAAGCAATACACTGAATTTAGGGTATATTTTGATCTCGTAGAACAAAGTGTATCCCAGAATTTTAAAGAAAAACTTATATATACAAAAAATAAGGTATATTTAAAAATATGGTGAAGGGATAGAATATGATTATAAAAATGAAAATTAAAAAAAGATTTTAAAAGAGGTATTGGTAAGATGTTTGTTAAAATAGGAAAGAGGAAAAATTCAAAAAATAGAAAAAAAATTTTAAAAATGTTTAACTTTGAAAGACTAAAGAATCATGGGAGAAAAGCCATGAATTCTATATGACATATTACCCTGGCACTGGAATTTTACAGTTCTCATTCATCAGTAAAGTTGATCTTGGCTGGATGTTCTTGCCAATATTCTTGGGGAAGGGCCTGTTGCAGTGATTCTCAAGTGTTTTTGCTGGAGGTAGTATTGCACCGCTCTTGTCAGGGACCAGGCTAAGTAATCTACTTGGGTTTGCTCTCAGGAGCTTTTGAACCCTGAACACATTCTGTAGAGCTTTGGAGGATGGGAATGAAAATGGCAGCCTCCCAATCTCTAGCCCCATACGAGCTGAGAGCTTGGGGTCCCACTTCTCCATGAGCACTCCAAGAGAAGCAGTCAATAACTCCTGTCTCCCTGGTCTCTGGCCATACTCCAAACTCACCCAGCCTGTGACAGAACATTTCTATCTTGGGCACACAGCCCTGTTTGTAGCCTCCAAACCCAGCAAATTCCTGCAGCGTGCTCCTGCTCTGCTCTTTCTGGTGGCGGAAAGTGGGAGTCTCCCAGGATCTGCCACTTTTGGGGTCCCTGCTCAAAGAGTAGTGACCTACATGTGCCTTGGATCACAGTTTATGGTAACCCCAACCTGATAGCCCCTCCTGGGCTCTGTCTTTGCAGCCAGCTTCCCCACTCTGATACCTGGGAGCTATGCCACACTGGGGCACCCCTGATCTTTCTGTGACCTTGAGGGTCCTGAGACCACACTGTCCCAGCAAGGATTACACACACACACACACACACACACACACACACACTCACACACACAGACACCCCACTTAGCCACTGGAGCAATGTACTTTTGTGGAGCTGACTTCTAAAATTT
The DNA here is from genome assembly GCF_964662115.1 of Mustela nivalis. NCBI lineage: Eukaryota > Metazoa > Chordata > Mammalia > Carnivora > Mustelidae > Mustela > Mustela nivalis. The sequence goes on along the minus strand of NC_139024.1, from coordinate 73,529,997 downwards.
TTGATTTTGTGCTCCGCTATTCTGTCCTTTGGTAGGAGCCAGCTGATGGAGGCTCCCTCCCCTCCACATTTTATCTTTCCGTATATCATCTCAGATTCATGTCTCTGCACCTCCTATCTTTGAGTAAGTGGTCACTTTTCTGTTTATAGAATTGCTGCTATTCTTTTCTTTGATCTCCTGTTGAGTTTATAGGTGTTCAGAATGGTTTGCTAACTATCTGGTTGAATTCCAGGGACCAGATAAAATTTAAGTCTCCTACTCCTCCACCATCTTGCTCTGGGTTTTATTCTTTTATCCAATCTGATAATATTAGTAATTGAAATTTGTGGTCCACTTATATTTAATTAACATTCCTTCATTTGGGTTCAGATTTATTTTTTTACTAATTGTTTTCTATTCAAGCATTTTCTTTTTTGTTTTCCTTTGAATTTTATGGTTCATTTTACTATTACCCTAGTTATACATTATACTAGAGATTCACTTGTTATACTATTTATTAATCTATGCACTCTTTTATTAGAGATTACAACATGTACCTATGACTAATTCTAGAACCTTAGGACATTTTCATTCCATTTATCTACTCCTGTCTTTTGATTATTTTAATTTTACACATGTTAAACCATACTGGGATTATTATTACTTGATACTGCCAGTATTCAGCATATATTTATATCTACCTTCATGTCCACCTTTTGATCATTTCTACAATTCCATGTTTTTCTTTGGAATTTTTTGAAATTACCTGAAGAACTCCTTTCAGAATTTTCTTTAGTGTCTATTTCTTGGTAAAAAATTCTGTTTTTTTGTCTGTGAAAAAATTTCATCTTTTTAAAAAAATTTAATGTTTATCTATCCATTTGACAGAGAGAGAGAGCAAGGGGAAGCAACAGGCAGAGGGAGAGGGAGAAGCAGGCTCCCTGCTGAGCAGAGAGAGGGAGAAGCAGGCTCCCTGCTGAGCAGAGAGCCCCATGTTGGGGTTGATTCAAGGACTCTGGGGTCATGACATCAGCCAAAGGCAGATGCTCAACTGACTGAGCCACCGAGCCTCTCCAAAATTTTAATTTTCAATTTTGAAAGGTATTTTCATTAGATGTAGAATTCTAGAATTGGCTGTCATAGCACTTTAAAAATGTTATACTGTATCTTCAGGCTTCCATCATTTTTTGAGACTTTCATAAGACTTACAGCAATACTTTTTTTTTTTTCCTGTTAACAAAGGTTTTCCTTTCTGGTTTTTAGCAGTGTTGGTGTGATTAATATCTCTAGGTTTTTTGTTGTTGTTGTTTGTTTGTTTTCATTTTTATTTTGCTTGAGATTCCTGAATTTTCTGAAAATATGGTGGTACCTTTCATAAGTTTTGGAAGATTCTTAGAAGATAACAATCTTTTCACATTTTGATTCTGGCCATTTTCTTTTTCCTCTTCTGGTATTTCAATTATGTGTTATATTACACTTCTGTAGGTATCTCTTACACTCTAAATGCTTTTTACATTAAATTTTTTTCTCTGTCCTTTAGTTTGGATATTTCTGTTCGCTTGACTTTGAGTTTACTAATTTTTGTCTTCTGCTCTGTTTCATCTGCTCTGAAACATATCTGATAATTTCTAAATTACAGATCTCTTTTCCCCTTGAATGCTTGCAGCCGATTCATCTGTTGAAATTCTTAATTTTTACCCATCCTTTTCTCTATTGTCTTGGACATATTAATTGTATTTTAAGGTAATCATTGGTGAATTCCATTATTTGGGTTATCTGAGGCTTTTTTTCTTCCTCTTCTTTTTTTTTCTTCTTTTGTTTTTTTGTTCATGTAGTTATGTCTTATGGCATGCCTAATAAATATTGCTCAAATCCAGCTATTTTGTTGAAAAAAGTTATTCTCTACAGAGGGGTCATTCTTTCCTGCACTATGTAGACAGTGATGGCTGTTCACCTTAATCCAATTGGTGACTATGCTAACTCATGGCTGAGGTGTAATTTGGAAGAGATTCATTTCATCTCTTACCTGCCCTTGGCCTTCCAGGTGTTTTAACCAGGAGCTTGATTATGTTTTTTTGATGGCTCTTCTTCTGGCATGTACTGAATGCTAATCTTTGAAACATGAGAATGCCCAAAACTCTGCTTCACTTTTCAGTGTCTTTGCCACATAGGCCCAAGAATTCTGTAAATACCCTGATGGAAAAACTGATCTTGTAATCCAACATTCCAGGTCTCCATTAAAAGCTCCGCTATAGTAGCCTGGAGTTGCAAACTTCTTCTTTTGTTAGAATTGGCAGATGCCTCCAAGGTAAAATTTGCTGCTAATATTAGCTTACTTTTCTGATGCCCTGCCCTCCGGAGTCTGTCCTTCCATTTCTTGTTACCTTAGCAGATCTCACTTGTCTTCATATAAATGGTTTCTGTATATTATCTAGTTTACTTTGTTCTCAGAGGGAACACATGTTGGCTATAAATTTACTTCAGTGAGGCTGATCACCTATCCCAGTTTGCCCAGTTGTTCCAGTTTAGCACTGTAGATCCTCCAAGCCAGGAAACACTCCACTTCCTGGCAAACTGAGACAGTTGGACATCCTAATTCTGAGCCATTCAGAAACAGAAGATAGTAAATTTAACTTAGTATAGAACTAATATGTAGGAAGGTACTTTAAATAAGACTCGTGTGAGAGAGACTACTTTTCACACTGAGGTTCATTGTTAAATTATTTACCTTAAGATTGTTATAGTCAGTATTTTCATGAGTAAATATTTCAGGAAGATGCAAATAGTTATTGTTTAAAAATTATACCTAGAACTCATACAGCAATTCAGCAACGTGGCAGGATATAAAGTCAATGTACTGAAATCAGTGGCTTTCTTATACACTAACAATGCAAATACAGAAAGGGAAATTAGAGAATCGATACCATTTACTATAGCACCAAGAACCATAAGATACATGGAAATAAACCTAACCAAAGAGGTAAAGGATCTGTACTCGAGGAACTACAGAACACTCATGAAAGAAATTGAAGAAGATACAAAAAGATGGAAGACCATTCCATGCTCTTGGATCGGAAGAATAAGCATTGTTAAAATGTCTATACTGCCTAGACCAACCTATACTTTTAATGCCATTCTGATCAAAACTCCACCAGTATTTTTCAAAGAGCTGGAGCAAATAATCCAAAAATTTGTATGGAATCAGAAGAGACCCCGAATCGCTAAGGAAATGTTGAAAAACAAAAATAAAACTGGTGGCATCACGTTACCTGATTTCAAGCTTTACTACAAAGCTGTGATCACCAAGACAGCATGGTACTGGCATAAAAACAGACACATAGACCAGTGGAACAGAGTAGAGAGCCCAGATATGGACCCTCAACTCTATGGTCAATTAATCTACAGTGGAAAAAAGACAATCTCTTCAATAAATGGTGCTGGGAAAACTGGACAGCTATATGTAGAAGAATGAAACTCAACCATCCTCTTACACCGTACACAAAGATAAGCTCAAAATGGATAAAAGACCTCAACGTGAGACAGGAATCCATCAGAATCCTAGAGGAGAACATAGGCAGTAACCTCTTCGATATAAGCCACAGCAACTTGTTCCAAGATATGTCTCCAAAGGCAAAGGAAACAAAAGCGAAAATGAACTTTTGGGACTTCATCAAGATCAAAAGCTTCTGCACAGCAAAGAAAACAGTCAACAAAGCAAAGAGGCAATCCACGGAATGGGAGAAGATATTTGCAAATGACAGTACAGACAAAAGGTTGATATCCAGGATCTATAAAGAACTCCTCAAACTCAACACACACAAAGCAGGCAATCATATCAAAAAGTGGGCAGAAGATATGAACAGACACTTCTCCAATGAAGACATACAAATGGCTATCAGACACATGAAAAAATGTTCATCATCACTAGCCATCACGGAGATTCAAATCAAAACCACATTGAGATACCACCTTACACCAGTTAGAATGGCCCAAATTAGCAAGACAGGAAACAACAGGTGTTGGAGAGGATGTGGAGAAAGGGGAACCCTCTTACACTGTTGGTGGGAATGCAAGTTGGTGCAGCCACTTTGGAGAACAGTGTGGAGATTCCTCAAGAAATTAAAAATAGAGCTTCCCTAGGACACTGCAATTGCACCACTGGGTATTTACCCCAAAGATACAGATGTAGTGAAAAGAAGGGCCATCTGTACCCCAATGTTTATAGCAGCAATGGCCACAGTCGCCAAACTGTGGAAATTACCAAGATGCCCTTCAACGGATGAATGGATAAGGAAGATGTGATCCATATACACTATGGACTATTATGCCTCCATCAGAAAGGATGAATACCCAACTTTTGTAACAACATGGACGGGACTGGAAGAGATTATGCTGAGTGAAATAAGTCAAGCAGAGAGAGTCAATTATATGGTTTCACTTATTTGTGGAGCATAACAAGTAGCATGGAGTACAAGGGGAGATGGAGAGGAGAAGGGAGTTGAGGGAAATTAGGAAGGAAAGGTGAACCATGAGAGACTATGGACTCTGAAAAACAATCAGGGTTTTGAAGGGGCGGGGGTTGGGAGGTTGGGGGAATCAGGTGGTGGGTATTAGAGAGGGCACGGATTGCATGGAGCACTGGGTGTGGTGCAAAAACAATGAGTACTGTTACACTGAAAAGAAATTAAAAAACATTATACCTATTAGAAATTTTTAGAAGATCATCTAATCATTATTTTGTTAATTGTTTTAAGCAGAATGTTGGTAAAATCATTGGTTTGTCTTTGAAATAGTTTCTGTATAAATGTTTTAAATGAAATAGTATTTATTTAACTGTTTCTTCCTTAGAGTTGGAGTTGTTTTATACAAACCCTAATTTTCATTTATCTCTTTTCTAAGTGTATTTTTATGACTCTAAAATGTTTTTGATCAGAAACTTTTGTGTCTAAATAAAAATTCATGCTGGCCAGTGTAACCTTTGTTAAAGCAGTGGACTCAGTGCTCTTAGGGGTTCATAGCTACTGAGCACCATAGAAAAGTGAGACAGGATCACTGTGCTTTTGAGACAGAGTAGTTGTATTCACTATCCTCAAGAAATAATTTGTTTTATTTGTAGATGCTGTATCTTGTTTTACTGATATTTAAAGTTTGAAAAAATAATAATATACTGTTACAAAGGCAGATGTTTTTTATTAATGGAGACATAGGTTTTAAAAGGCTAGATTGAATATCCTGTACATGATTCAAGTTTGGGCAATTAATTACCTGCCTTGTGATAGTTCTCATGCTGTCTTAAGTTGTATTTCAGGTTATATTTTTAATTGTCATTTTATATTCATTTCTGTTTGCCCATAGAATAGAAGTTCTTCTAGGGCAAGAGCTTCTAATTATTTAATCCCTCAAAGCCCATATATAGATTTTTATTTAATTCCTAAAAGACTATTTTTTCAATGGGCAGGGCTTGATGGAGATGTAGTTTCAATTCTTTTGGTTACATATATCCAGATATACATCTTTATGTATATTATAACGTTACCAAACTCCAAAAATAATCCAAAGGATAGAACTTTGCTGCTTGTTTTAAGAAATATCAATGATCATCTCTATTCTTCCATTAACTATGCTTAAGCAAAATAGCTTCAGTTTCTTCCTCTATAAAATTAAGGACGTGAAGGCAGTAGTTTCTAACATTCCTTCTAGCTCTTCAAAAATAAAAATAAAAAATAGATTGGTTTCTGAGAAAGGTAATATGGAAAACGTTCTATTTGGATGTATCAGAGCCTTAACCCACGTTGTCTAAAGTCCATGAACTACCATGATTACACTTCCAAGCTCCCTAATATCTTTAATTTCATTTGCATAAAAGCTGAAAAGAGAGAAACTTTATTGGTACCTTTTCTTAAATCTGTTGCATTTAGTTGTTTTTCCTATGTTCTCTTCATTTCTAATTTTTTCCCTGTGATTTTCTTTAGTAATTGTACTGAAAGCAAGTCAGAGTTAGGACTCATACTCTTTTTGATTTATCTAATGCTACATATAATGGGTAGAGGAAAACTGTTAGAAGATAGATATTGTTTCAAAAGGATAGCTTGGTGAGGTTGGATGTTTTTGCCCTGTATACTTAAATTTTATTATTAAAAACCTTTGTAGTTAGCACAGAAATATATTTTAATAGAAAAGTGTCTTATGTCTGTTATGTCTCAACGAGAGGATTCTTTGTGGACCCATAGGCACTGAAATCTCTTTACTTAATGAATAACAGCACTATCTGAAGACAGTATACTGCTAAATAGAGAATGTTTGGAATGTGTATGTTGACTTCATAACAACTAGACCAGCTGGGGAAGTGTTTATGTTCATACTGGAGGGATTTCATCAGCTACCATCTATAACAGGTGGAGTGTGAAAACCACCATGAATTAAATTAAATGGTTCAAGTACTGTATTTGGGTTGCAGAGTTTTGCTTGACACACATAGTTTTGGTGTTTTTAATTGAGCTAATTATATTTTAAAATTAAATTTCATCTGAAAATTTAAAACTTCTGGATTTTTAAAGAATTAGACAATATGGAAATAATACATCCATAATCAGTGGGCTTAAATATTAGCTTCTTTCAGATGAAAACATTCTTTTTTTCACTCCACTTAATCAGGTCTGCTTTACTTGTTTATATTAACTCTGCACCTCTGTAAGCATTTGAGTTCACAATCTATTTGAAAATGAAAAATTGGCATTTTACTTGACCAATTCCTGGCCAATTTTAGTGGCATGCCCTAGCCATGACTCAGTTATGTTCTCTTTTTCCGCATAGTATTTTCCAAAATTTTCTCAAGGATTAGTTTGTACCACTGGCTCCAAGGCTTGTTCTAACTAAGTCCAATAGTAGCAGCCAGGTCCTTAAAGAATCTGGTCTCTGGCAATAGATTAGGGCAAAGTGTTTGAATCTATCCAAGCACATCTCCTCGATCAACCTTATCCCACCCATCTAAAAGTAACTCAAGTTCAAGATTTCTTGTATTATATAAGTTGGATTAAAATTCATGTCCAATTTTCAGTTTCCTAAGGGAGTTTCTTAGGCTTCCTATATATGTTGCACAGGTAATAGTGCTATACAGGATTTGCTTCTTTGTATATTCAGCACCAAAAGGAATCTTCTCAAGTTGTACTCATCTCAACAATGTCTTTTTCCTTTATGACGCTGTACCAGGAACCAAAATAGCACAGAGTGAGCTATCTTTTACTCAATCTATTGCATCCTGACTCCCAAGAATTTGATACGCATGGTGAAAATGCATTCTAATCTTAGTTCTGTAGCACCTTTTAGTGTCGCCTGGTACTAAATCTGAGATCTAGAATTCTAGAGGGTAGCCCTGCAAAATGTGCAACTGTGGCTACATCAGTTGGGCACTCAGTTATACATTTGTTGAATGGATAAGTAATGTAAGTCACATAAAATTGACCACTTAGCGTGGTCTTTGCTCTGTCACATTCAAGAAAACACAAACCTGTTTTCAAAGGTTTTGAAGGATAATGCAGATAAGACTCTATCTTCCATTATTCATCCATTAAAGGCACAGTATAGTGTTTTCTGTAGCATTTCGTCCAGAAAGCTTCTAAAATTTTTCTTGAGATAGATTTTCCTTTCCCTATTTATGAAATCTGCTACAATTTTTTGCTGCTTTCACCCTCCAGAGTAGCATCAGCACCATTTTTCACCCTCAGTTCTAGCTCTTCTTTTCCTGCATGGAACTTTCAGACATCCTGATTCTTGTGATCATGTGACCCTCCATGTTTGGTGCTGTACCCATGTCCCAGTCCATTCTAAATGTAATTTTCGAGTCAAAGTTGCTTTTCTCTTCAAAATCCGCTCTTGTGAATTGGTGAAATTTGTTTACTTTATTATATGTCAAAGAAAACTTGAATGGAAGAAATTTGTTTCTTGTTTCTCTCCAATTCTTTTCACCCACCCAACCTGAATTGAGAGTCATCAAGGAGAATTGCTGAACTAGTATGGGACATATAAAGTAAATTTAATACCCAGGCAAATCATGAGTGAATAAAACCAGGTCAGTAGACACCCCATCTGCATGATGGTAAAGGTATTTAGTTCTTACTAGAATCCTATAAAATAGATGTTATTTATAATTATTCACTTAAATTACAAACCAGGAAGCTAAGATTCAGAGAGAAGTAACTTGATATTCTTATAATCATGCTCAAAATTGCCTGTGGCTAGCAATTTTCATGTAGACAAAAAAGCTGAAGGAAAATGTCCTGGTAAGTCTTGAAACGAGGTTGTGAAATGACTGGAATTTTTATATTTCTTAATTTTTGGGTAGAACCACAGACAACTGGGGATAGTAGCATTATAATGAACTCAGGTCAACTGGCCTAATCCTGCTTTAAATACTGTAAATTTACGGGTGAAAGATGATTAAAATGGAATTGTTATCTAATTAAATATTTTCAGAAATTTATATGAGTTGGGATTAAACCACAACTAGGATATCACAGTGTAAAGAAATATAATGTTATCTGTATATAAAAATATGTGCTTATGATGAAGATCTTCTAAAGCTACCACTTATGGATTTTAATAACTAGTAAAGCAAGAAAAAAAATCCCAATTTATTTTCTCCCTCACTCTGATCTACAAAGCATTAAATGAAAATTAGCATTTTTATGTTTTGTGGCCATAGGAGTTCCCTTCCCCCCATATTTTGTGGGTGATGAAATTTCTTAATTGTAAAGTCAAGGTTTCTGATTAAGCAGTTGTTCTTAGTGGGCTTTTAAATCAAATTTTATCTCTGGGCTTTGACAGTTAAGACTGCCAAGATTTAAATAAAGAAAACATTCTTTTTTTTTTTTTTTTGAGGTATGTTTTGTTACCATTTAAAAAAAATTAATTTATTTATTTTCAGAAAAACAGTATTCATTATTTTTTTACCACACCCAGTGCTCCATGCAATCCGTGCCCTCTATAATACCCACCACCTGGTACCCCAACCTCCCACATCCCGCCATTTTGATCCCTACTGACTTTAATTTTAAGGCTTTGCAGTTGTAAAACAAATACTAAAAATTCAAATTTGAAATAAAATTGAGATTGTTCTATTATTTTTGTATTTATTACAAAGGGAAAAACCAGTGAAGTCTAATTAATGTTATGCTCCACAAGTAAGTGAAACCATATGATAATTGACTCTCTCTGCTTGACTTATTTCACTCAGCATAATCTTTTCCAGTCCCATCCATGGTGCAAAAATAATGAATACTGTTATGCTGAAAATAAATAAATTTAATTTAAAAAAAATAAAAAGATGAGAAGTCTAATTAATGTGTAGTTACATTTGATTTGTATTATAAGATGAAGTTGGAGCCTTGAAAATAATTTTTTCTTTTATGAAAGTTTTATTCTATAATTATTTTCACAAAATTATTTTACACTTTATAGTATGAAGCCTATGATATAAAAAGAATACATTTTCTTGAGTAATTTCTTGCACAGTCTGGCTAATGAAATGAAATTTTCAAGACTATGCAAGTTTTTCAATTATTTTAGAAAACTTATTGAAGTTTTAGTTATAAAGTTTCTATTTTTAAAATTATCATACACTATTTAAGTTTACTCTACCTGTAATATCATGTACTTACAAATACAATATACTTAGTTACAAATAACAATATGGAGCACTTGGGGGATGAGAGGAGGTGGGTTGGTGAAATATTCAGATCAGTAAACTGATTAAATTCTCCTAACCCTGTAATTTTGTACATAGAGCACCCTGTGCTATGAAAATTAGATATTCTTAGATTTTCATTGTAACTTGACTGTTTAGCACCCAGAAGAAAAGAACAGTCCTAATCCTAATAAATACCTATTTATTGTCAGTGATATATAAACATTTTTTTAAAATTTTTTATTAATTTTTTATTTTTTATAAACATATATTTTTATCCCCAGGGGTACAGGTCTGTGATATATAAACATTTTTGATCAATTTAGATTTTAAGTGGATTAAATTAAGTATTAATGAACCATACCTACATAGTTATCTTTGAGATCTAATAATGTCTTTTGAGTGTCATCTTAGGAATAGTTTCTAAATTTATAAGTGTATGCCATACACTCAAATAATCATGTTGGGTATATTCATTTATTTCAGTACTTGCTATGTGCTAAGCCCTCAAGTAGTGTGAAAGAGGAATAGTATCTCTGCATTCAAGAATACCATCTAACTATTTATATGAGGGTTTTTACTATAGAGTTTGCTTAAATATGTGTGTGTGTGTGTGTGTGTGTGTGTGTGTGTATTTTTTGTAAATCAAAGTCATAGTAATTAGAAATTAATTTAAAGGATTTTAATTAGAAAAACTTCCTGAAGGTGCTTTGTTTTGTTTTGGCAGGGGACACCAAATTCAAACTTGATGGAAAAGGATAATGGAGGGTTGAAAGTTGGCATAAAACACACAGGAAATGATCCATATGAGGAGGAAGGAAAAACCATAAGATGAACTCAAGATTAGAATGCAGGGGTATATCTGCTGAGATTGAAGATATTGTATGGAAGACTCCCAAATTGTGGGAAAAGTGAACATCAGGAATGTAGAGTCAGAGCAAGGGACAGGTAGTCAGTGAGACTCTTTGGGGTTATAAGTAAAGAAAACGTTTTTTATTTTTTGTTTTTTAAAGATTATTCTAATAACCACGAGTGGGTTAAGAGATAATAGAGACGGTGAAACTACTTAGAAAGCTGTTACAATGTTCAAATATGAAGTAATTACATAAAAATTTCTAAGCTTTGAAATAAATAGGAGATACTAGATCTGGGAGAACCCACAAAAATAATTTATATATTATCCTTTGTCTAGTGTCTATGTTATTTCAACTTATAATTTTAACCAGTTAGGAATAGATACTGATAAATATAGTTGTGATTTAAACCATGACATAGAGGACTTTAAAGAAAGTAAAGATGGATTATGGAAAGCCCAAATACAGCAACCTAGGCAAAGAGGGAAGTGGCAGTTTAGGACTACTGCAATGGCTTAAATGTTTCATCAGGGTCTTGGACCTCAATGTTTTCTCTCATTCTTGGGGAGAAGACCTTTCTTTATATCCCCATTGTTTCAAAATTGCTGCTGCATTTCCATATATCACCTTCATGTCCATACTAGAGGACAAAAGAACAAACAGAAAAAGTGGTACCTGTATCTGAAAAGAAGGAGCTTTTAAGCCTATTGACTTGAACTTGTCATACAACTACTACTAGTTGCAGGGGAGTCTGGAGAAAATGATTTTTTAACTTTATTGGCAAACAATTTACAAAAAAAATGTATATACTTAAAGTGTACAATGTCATTTCATACACATATATATATATTGTGGACTGATTACCAATATCAAGATAATACATCCATCACCTCACAGAGCTAACATTTTTTCCATTTGGGTGACAATGTTTAAGGACTACTTTTAGCAACTTTCAAGTATACAATACTGTATTATTAACCATAACCACCATGCTGTACATTAGATCATCAGAACTTGTACCTTTGATCCACATAACCTATTTCCCCTTGTCCTCCTCCCTTCCCTGGTAAACACCATTATACTTTCTGTTTCTATGAATTAGCTTGGCCTTTTTTTTTTTTTTTTAAGATTCCACATATAAATGATACCATATAATATTTGTGTGTATACATACACATTTTCTTTATCCATTCATCCATTGAAGGACTTTTAGATTGATTCCATATTTGAGATACTGTGAATACTGCAATGAGCATGTGTGTTTAGATATCTGTTTGAGATACTCATTTTAATTCCTTTAGATATATACCTAAGAGTAGGAATTCTGGATCATATGGTAGTTCAATTTTCAATTTCCATACTCTTTCTTTAATGGCTGCACCAGTTTGTTTCCACCAACAGTATGTAAAATTACCCCTTCTTCCACAGCTTCTCCAACATTTGACTTCCTAACAGGTGGGATTGTGGTTTTGTTTTGTGTTTCCTTAATGACTAGTGATGTTAAGCCATTGCAGTAGTCCTTTTCATATACCTGTTGGTAATTTGTATGTCTTTGGAAAAATGTCTATTCAAGTTTTTTGCCCATTTTTTAATTTGTTTATTTTCTTTTTTGCTATTGAGTTGTATGAGTTTTTTAAAAATATATTTTGGATATCAGATACATGATTTACGTGTATTTTTTTCCATGCTGTAGGTTGATTTTTCAATTTATTGATGGTTTTTATTACTGTGCAGCAGCCCTTTAGTTTGGTGTAGTTCTCCCTGTTTATTTTATCTTTTTGTTGTCTATACTTTTAGTGTTTTATCTAAGATGTAATTGCCAAGACTACCAAGGCCAAGGGTTTTTTTCCCTATGTTTTCTTCTGGGAGCTTTATAGTTTTAGGTCCTACATTTATGTCTTTGATCCATTTTTGAGTTAATTTTTGTAGGATGTAAGATAGAGGTCTGGTTTCACTCTTCTGCATGTGGATATCCAGTTTTCCCAGTGTCATTTATTAAAGAGACTGTTCTTTCCCTATTTGTGTTCTTGGCACTCTTGTTAAAAATTAGTTGGCCTTATATATGGGCTCTCTCTTCTGTTTCACTGGTCTATGTGACTGTTTTTATGCCAGTACCATACGTTTTTAATTTATATAGCTTGAAATCAGGAAGAATGATGCCTCCAGGTTTATTCTTCTTTCTTAGGATTGCTTTGGATATTTGGGATCTCTTGTGGTTCCATACAAATTTTAAGATAGTTTTTTGTATTTCTGTGAAAAATGCCATTGGGATTTTGATAGAGATTGCATTGAATCCATAGATCACATTGAATAGTATGGACATGTTGACAATATTCTTCCAATCCAAGAACATGGGATACTTTTTTGTGTCTTCAGTGTCTTTCAGTGTTTTACAGTTTTCAATATTCAGGTCTCTATCTTCCTTGGTTAATTTTTTTTTCCCTTGGTTAATTTTATTCCTAAGTATTTTATTGTTTTTGGCACTTTGTCTCTCCAAGCAAGAGTTCTGTCATTAAGAGAAGGAAAAGCACATATTAGGTAGGTGTCTGGCAGAAGAGTTGTTTTGTATAACCCACTGATTCTATAATATATTAAACCATAAAGTTAAAAACCTTAACATATTGGGCTGTGGTTCTTTCAGTTGTCTGAATACTGACTCAGGACATTTGTTACTGTTTTTGATCTGACTGCTTTCTCAAACTATATGTCAGGGGAAACCCAAATTATACCCAAGTGAAAATGTAGGAAGTTCATGTATTCTGAGGACCACTTTATAAATATGAAGAATATTACATAAATATGTGATTTCAAATATTTTAAAATTTAATTTTAATTTATAATCTGTTTACAGTATTAAAACTTAATATACTAAATTATATTTTCAAAATTGTGTATTTTATGCTCTTTATAATACCTGTGATCCCAAATGAAGGTAAGCCTTTAAATTAAGTGACCAGTGTACTCATTACAATTTTATAATATGAAATAAGTGTGGCCAGATTATTAGGCAAGCATAGTACTTGTTCCCCAATTGATATGTGACTTCAGTGCAAAATTGTATAGCTAAAGTTATTTAGCCAATAAGATCATTGAATTGGCCAAATAATCTTGAATGTTTTAAGAATGAAGCTCTGAAGCTACATGGTTATTTAAAGTGTTTTGGAAAAGCCTCCAATGATACAAAAGAAGTTAAAACATAGAGCCAAAAGACTGAATCACTGAAGTGCAGAAGGACCACAATAAGCTTGCTACATGTCTTTTCTAGAAATGGAATCATTTCATTGTTATTCACATAAGTCTTCTAAAGTGCTTTGGGGTATCACGGGCAATATAGATTCTATGCCCTTGGATAATTAAAATGTTACTGGTATCAGGTAACGTGATGACCACAGTTTTATTTTTGTTTATCAACATTTCCTTAGTGATTCAGAGTCTCTTCTGATTCCATACAAATTTTAGGATTATTTGCTCCAGCTCTTTGAAAAATACCGGTGGAATTTTGATCAGAATGGCATTAAATGTATAGGTTGCTCTAGGCAGTATAGACATTTTAACAATGTTTATTCTTCCAATCCAAGAGCATGGAACGGTCTTCCATCTTTTTGTGTCTTCTTCAATTTTTTTCATGAGTGTTCTGTAGTTCCTCAAGTACAAATCCTTTACCTCTTTGGTTAGGTTTATTCCCAGGTATCTTATGGTTCTTGGTGCTATAGTAAATGGAATCGATTCTCTAATTTACCTTTCTGTATTTTCACAAAGCTGTGATCACCAAGACAGCATGGTACTGGCATAAAAACAGACACATAGACCAGTGGAACAGAGTAGAGAGCCCAAATATGGACCCTCAACTCTATGGTCAAATAATCTTTGACAAAACAGGAAAAAATATACAGTGGAAAAAAGACAATCTCTTCAATAAATGGTGCTGGGAAAACTGGACAGCTATATATAGAAGAATGAAACTCAACCATCCTCTTACACCGTACACAAAGATAAGCTCAAAATGGATAAAAGACCTCAACGTGAGACAGGAATCCATCAGAATCCTAGAGGAGAACATAGGCAGTAACCTCTTCGATATAAGCCACAGCAACTTGTTCCAAGATATGTCTCCAAAGGCAAAGGAAACAAAAGCGAAAATGAACTTTTGGGACTTCATCAAGATCAAAAGCTTCTGCACAGCAAAGAAAACAGTCAACAAAGCAAAGAGGCAATCCACGGAATGGGAGAAGATATTTGCAAATGACAGTACAGACAAAAGGTTGATATCCAGGATCTATAAAGAACTCCTCAAACTCAACACACACAAAGCAGGCAATCATATCAAAAAGTGGGCAGAAGATATGAACAGACACTTCTCCAATGAAGACATACAAATGGCTATCAGACACATGAAAAAATGTTCATCATCACTAGCCATCACGGAGATTCAAATCAAAACCCACATTGAGATACCACCTTACACCAGTTAGAATGGCCCAAATTAGCAAGACTATGGACTATTATGCCTCCATCAGAAAGGATGAATACCCAACTTTTGTAGCAACATGGACGGGACTGGAAGAGATTATGCTGAGTGAAATAAGTCAAGCAGAGAGGGTCAATTATCATATGGTTTCACTTATTTGTGAAGCATAACAAATAGCATGGAGGACAAGGGGCGTTAGAGAGGAGAAGGGAGTTGGAGGAAATTGGAAGGGGAGGTGAACCGTGAGAGACTATGGACCCTGAAAAACAACCTGAGGGTTTTGAAGGGGCAGGGGGTGGGAGGTTGGGGGAACCAGGTGGTGGGTATTGGGGAGGGCATGTATTGCATGGAGCACTGGGTGTGGTGCAAAAACAATGAATACTATTATGTTAAAAATAAGTAAATTAATTAATTTAAAAAATGTTACTGGTAGTCATTTGGAATTTTAAATGTTACTCTTTTTCTAGATGCAGCTGAGTTTTTGTTTGTTTGTTTCTAAGGGAAGCCTCATAAACAATTATATTTTCTTCTTATTATAGTTGAATAATTAGGTAGCAATGCTTCTTCACATATAAAAAATAATAAAAGTACAAGATGCAAATAATATCAAAATTATGTTTTAGATTCTGAAAACTTGTTAATAATATAGTCCTCAAAGGTTTTTTTATATATAAGAAAATTATTTTATAATAAAATTAACTTTATTCTAAAACTTCCAAAAGCCAGAAGAAATTAGATGGGCCTTTAAAGTACTTAGTCTGTGGACAAGATAATAATCAGTACCTATAATTTTGGGGACACTGTGCTAGAGAATAAGGGACATAAAAACCATTGAAACACATTCCTTGCCCTTAAGACAGGACAATTTAAAGTACTTAAAGTACTTAAAGCCACTCCAGTCATAAATACCTATGTTGCTAACATGACTGGCTATTTTGGTTATTGCTGCATAACAAATCACCCTAACAATGGCTTAAGACAATAGCCATTAATTTGACCTTTTCTCAAGATTCTATGGATTGGCTGGGGCTTAGCTGAAGATCTGTTTTTTGTTGTTTTTTTTTTTTATAAACATATATTTTTATCCCCAGGGGTACAGGTCTGTGAATCACCAGGTTTACACACTTCACAGCTCTCACCATCAAAAGAAATGAAATCTTGCCATTTGCAACAACATGGATGGAACTAGAGCGTATCATGCTCAGCGAAATAAGTCAAGCAGAGAAAGACAACTATCATATGAAGATCTGTTTTGACTTGAAGTCTCTCATACCATTGCAGTCAGATGATAGCTGAGATGGAGTGTTCTTGTAATATCTCATCCTCCAGAACACCTTCATGTGGCCTCTTTTACCAGTGTGGTTTCCTTATATCACACATTAGGACTCCAAGAGTCAGGAAGTAGAAGTTTTTGGTACTCTTATGTCCTGTGATCAGAAGTACCAGAATATCCATTTTCACCCCATTCTATTGGTCCAGGCAGTCACAAAACTGTAACTGTACTGGTGAGATGGAGCTGGGAGAGTAAAATCCCCCTCTTGATGTGAGGAAAAGCAAGTAGGTAGTAGAGGCATTTTTTGGAGGTCATGTTTAGGAATAAACTACTTCAGTGGCTGATTAGTCGTCTAGGCCTTAATTGCTGTGGGAGTTGTGCGAAAGAGAGGACTCTCTGGATTTGGGTGACAGAAAAGTTTTTAAAGACGAGCTAAAGTTTTTCCCCGAGTCAAAGAGGCTGAGCACAGAGGAGATGGTTGGGGTAGAGTGGCAGGCACGGGGGATTATGGGATTATGGGCTGATGTAATTCTAAACAGGGAGCATATCATTTAACAGCAAAGACGGTGACTCTTTAAAATTGAATCAGTAATGGGCTTAGAAGTAAGATGGTAAAATTTGATTTGGAAAAATTTTCTGTTGGTTTTCATCATATGTGAGATTTTATTCAGGTAGGTGGACAATAAAACATGTTACTTGAATATAGGACACATAAGAAAAGACAGGTGTGGACATGGCTTGGGAGTTTTGCTTCCTGGCTGATCCAGTTTGATGGAGTGCAGGTTCATAGCAACTGAGATTATCATATTCATCAGCAATGAGGTGAAGTCTGTAGCTCAGAGAGTAAACAGGATGAGTCTCCTGAAAACAAATAAATCTTGACCTTAGGATACCAGTTATGCATGCTATGAAATAGGAGTCTGGTATAAATTCTTAATAAAGCAAATCATTACAACTGACCCCACTTGGAAATTTAAGTAAAACAATCAACTCCATGTATATAATAAATAATTCAATTGATTCCTTTTACACTTCTGTGGATTAGCTGCTGTGTGAGTAGTTCAATACAATGATGTATAAACTGCCCTAATTTTTAGGAAGTTTTTTTTTTTTTTTATTAGTCTGGAACTTATATTCCTGTTACTTCCATGCATTGGCACTATTTCTGTGCTCTAAATGAACATAAATTAATGTCTTCTATAAGATATTCCTACATCATCTGGACAGACAAACATTTCCACTGACCAACTCAGATTCATCAATTACTAATGTTATGCTGAAGTTTTCATTATCCTCATTCATGCATTCAGCAGATATTTATTGGGTTTTATCTATGAGTTAGACACAGCCAAAATGACTTTTGAACTATAACCTACAGTATAAAAAGGAATCAGCCTGGAGAAGATCTGGTAAGAGAGAGTTCCAACACAAAACACAAAGACCCCAAAGAGGAACTAAATCTAATATATTCAAGGAATAGAAAGAAATTCAGCCTTAGAGAATGCTGAAGAAGATGTAAATTAGGTCACATAATGTGTAACCTCAGAAGCTATGGTAAGGATTTTTGAGTGGGAAAGAAGGACATTGGAATGTTCTGAGTAGGGAAGTGATGTGACCATAATTTACCTTTTTAAAAGGATCATTATTGATTCTGGGTAAAGAAGAAACAGGAACAAGGGTCAGGAAGATATCAGGAAGCTATTATAATAGTCCATGATGAAGATGGTGATATGGATTAGGTACAAGTGACGTAATTGCTGAGAAGCTGGATGCTCCCTGTCTCTCACTGTTTTGTCCATCTTGTCTTTGCTCTCCACATATTGCCTCTATTTTCCCATTTCAGGGCAGCAGTTGGTAAGTGCCTCTCTGGGGCCTCACAGCTCTTCACTTCTTTTGCCTCAAACCCTCTTTTCTTTCTTATTTTATTTCCTCACCTTTTGTTTCTTGCCCATTTCCTCATTTTTTTCTCATTTTAGTTCTGATTTTTCCTTTTTTTCTCTCTCACTCTTCATTTGCTTTTTACCTTCTTGGTGGCTTTCACATCTTGAATCAATGCTTGGGACCTAGGTGAACATGTATGCTAGGCACCCCACCTTGCTTTTGAGACAAAATGAGCATCTTTCAAGGTCAAGATATTCCAGACTTAGGATTCCAACTATCTGCATGTTTGTATTTATTGCTACATTACTAATATTAGGCCACTATTGTCATTCCTATCATTGATATTCAGAGGTTAGTGACTCAGGAGCCAGTCAGATATCCCATTAATAGTAATAGAGTTGACCTCAAGGGTTGGGAACAGCTAAGAGAGGACACCGGAGTAGATATTGCAGCTGAGGTCTTGGAACTGGGTGTTTCTTGGGAATGTCCACTGTCAGAATTTACATAGCTAATTCTATCATACAAATCATGTTTTTAGCTTTATTAAAATATTAAATATTCTTTTAAGGCAAACTGAAGGACACAGTACTTTTTCTTAATCATGAGAATTGGCAGCAGGGAAGTATTTATTTACACGGTGAGTAAAGTGCCGTTCACTGATAAAAGGAAGGAAGAGTATAGAGTGCCTTGTGCTGATGGGGTGCTTCTCTGTGTCCAGGATGGGGCTATAGTTTGGTGCACTTGTTCTCATTTTGGCAAAGCCCCCGTAAGATTAATTATTCTATATGCACAGTTCAGCCTATGTGAACACATAGGTAAGGTAGGGCTGATCTGTTTTTGTAGGTGAATTAATTTAATTAAATTAAATTTTATCTTTAGATTCTAGGATTTAAAGAGAGAACTAAGATAAATGATTTAGTGTCTTTTCCCTAGGAATGTGCAGAAAAGGAGGTATGTGAATTGGGAGTGAAGAGCTTTCACGCAGACTTCTATTCATAAAGAATTTCACATTTATATCAATATTTTTCAACTAAAGTTATATAGATGATTACAGAGATACTCACAATTTAAGGAAAAGGAGGTGTCTTTTATGGAAGGATGTATCCCTGATGAATTGTTCACTGCTTTATGTATGTATCAGCTTATCTTCTCCCCAGCCTCCTATTGTAAAGAAAAAAGTTCAGAGTTAATTCCTACATATTTGAGCTAGTTTAAATCTTAGTAAAACACAGTAGCAGGGAAGTGGTATCACTGTCTACTTAATTTTTAAGATGTGGCTCTTAATAAGCTATTCTTTTATAATATATGGAGATGGGGGAGGAGGAAGAAACAGACCAATAATAGCTTCTGCAGCATTGCTAAACACAGGTTGAAGAAGGTGACAGTTAAGGACCTCACCAGATATTTTAGCCAGTGTGAGTCTGTTGCACCACAAAATTGGGACTGTTAGGAACTTTTCTCAAAAACACTTACACTTTTAAGAGAAGTACTTTAAATTTCGATTTGTTTTGCATAAGTAAACCACATGCTAACACACCACTCAGTTTAAGAGTACTATCCAAACATCACAAAATCAGTTCCAAATTCCAGACAATTTCCAGTCCCTCTGTCAGAAAGCAAATAACAACAAAAGACTTACTCCAAACATAAGTCAACCAGAACCTTGGAGATCCTTCATAGCAACTTGCATTGTACAATAACTTAAGGAAATTTTATGAATGACCCACAGAGGGGAGCACATAACCCCATAATACTCAAAACATACTGCCCGAAGTATACATGATGACAAGGTAAACATTTGCTTAAGAACTCCTTCAAAGGCAGAAGTGGTATGAAAACCAGGGGAAACTCTCCCATCTTTGAAACCCCAAATTAGCTATAGTGTTGACTGTACCTAGCATCCTTAGGGTCTGAGCATTGTAAATTACATCATCTTTTGATTCAAAGAAAACAAATTTACCTTTTCCACCAAAATACATCTAATTGTTAACCTATTGGGATGAAGGTAGGAGTATGTATGTATAGATTATAGGTGCTGTTTTTTCTGCTTCTTTTGTATTTGGTGTGTAAGCATTTATCTGCTGGCTGGTAGTGACTCCATACCTGGATACTATTATTTATATATTCCTTTAGTACTTTCTTGCTGAAAAGCACATGATGATCAGTCACTTGTGGAGTTTTTCAGCATGGATGCAATTCACAGTAATTGTTCAGGTGCCATAAAACCATGGTACACTGACTTCATTTTAGTAGTTTTATGCTTAGCTATAATCCCACATACAAGGGTCATTAAAGTTAAAGTGTCCCTCGAGTTTTTTTCTAACATTAAGTTAATTTCAGTCACTACAGATGGAAACAAAACAACAAAAAATGTACTGGTCTTAAACATCATCCCTGAATAAAGTAAAGCTATAATGATAAGATATTTCATCATACTGTTTAAGGACTCCTTGCCATGATATATTGCCTAGTGCATATTGGGTGTATAAAACAGGGAATAATAATTTATCTTAATGTTGAAAATATGAGCCTAAAGTCCAGAAGAAAGTCAGAGCTATGTCTACACAAGATCCATAGAATTGGAATGTCAGACCTATCTATATGACAATTTGAAAATATTATTCCTGATTCTCATAGTTACACTCCTCAGAGGAAAAGGAAATCCATCTCATGTTCTTTATGGAAAACTCTTATATAAGTCTGAGTAAAGAAGAAACAGAATAGGTTAGCTACTACCATTATAAGTGGAACTACATTATATATAGAAAGTTAAAGAATTTGATTTGGTGTTAAATACAGAAAGAAACATTTTACATTATTTTGTTATATCAGTGAATTTTTATTTTTGGTAGATAAATAATTGGCACTTTAGTGTTTGACCTTTTTATGCTGGTTACATCCTGTTTTAACTCTTGTTGAGATCGAAAAATAAAGTTAAGGCTGAAAAATGAATTGGTTATCATAACTAATAAATCCACTCAATAAGCATAGGTACAGCACCAGCTTTGTACCAACTTCTCTCTGTATGGAACATGGATTATAAAAGTAAGAGACAGTCTCTATCTCCAAGGAGTTCCAAGTGCAAGAAATGGGGCAGGTTCCCATACTTCCAGGAAACAGTTTTTTGTTGGAAATTTTTAAGATTAAATCTTAAACTATGAGGTGGAGACCTTAGTTTTCTCTTGTATAATGTGGTTCTTCATGGAAAATGGATAAGTTTAGTGGAGGAACACTAAAGGAGATTTTACTAATGTTTGGGCCTGAGGTCTACATAATACATGCCTTAGAAATAAAAGAAAGACACTAGCCTCCAATACTGTCAGGTTAGCTTTTTAGGTGAATTTAATGCTCTTGATTTTTATTATGCTGCTCTGCTTCCCCTGAAACCTACACTGGTTTATTCCAACCAATGTGGTCTGAATTCCATCCAACAATTTGCTAATATTTATCAGTGCTAAACTCAGTATTGCTTGATAAGTCAAATTTGTTGCAAATCACTTCCAGTTGTACAAATACGTTATTTACTCATAACTGGTAAAAACTCCATGCTGTCATTAAATGAGTTGACATATTCATGTAATTACCTAGTCTGGGAATCTGGTTAATCATCATTATTCTGGAGCAAGAAAAATTAAAAGAATTAAAATATAATTCTGTGAAAACCATAATCTTTCACAGTTATAAAAGTGACATTTTTCAAAAATGTTTTATTTTATTGTAACTTTAAAAATTTCTCACTTTCTTTTTATAAAGTCCCTATAAATTGTCCAAACTTTGGATGGATGTATTTAAATATTTCAATCAAAGCTTGGCAGCTAATGAACTGAACCTAGTTCTATTACCAGTTCTAAATGACCCACCCTTTAGATTGAGTTCATGGGTTATGCCACCAATCTCTAAGTCATGGGTGTAGTGACTCATCACCAAGGGAAATGCTTATGGCACAACTGCAGTTTGGAACAGAGACTGGTAGTTGATTTCATCTTGGGAGCAGAGACAGGGAAGAAGCCAAAGTCTAAGTTGAAGCTGGAATAAGGCTGTCATAGTACTGAAACACATCCTCCCAGATTCACTGGGCTGCTCTCAAATTGTGTATTGAATTGAAAGGAACGGGACCTCAGATCTGGTACTGATTTAATCCTGAAACATACCTGTGGGCTTGTTGATGAGCAGCGGCCCTGCTGTTGTCTCTAATGCTAGTGGTCATGGCAGAACAGGCTCCCTCTGCTTTAGGTTGAGCTGTCACAAAAGTCATGGAAAGAACTGATGAAAAGTTGGTGAATTCTACTCTGGCATGTGAATTTTGTCTCCGGTGTCTCCTTGGGAACATGGGCAGGGGGCTCCCACTGTCTTAAATCTACATGATCACATAGTAAGCACAAAATATTTTGCTAATAAATAAGGATTTATTAAGCTCCTACTATGCACCAAGTATGGTGTATCTAGTATACAGGGTATATAGTAGTGGCCTCTACAGATGTGATACCTATATCATGACTTTGAAGTATGGGTTTGTTGGACTTACTTTCTAAATTTAATTTTGTTTTTTTTAGTTCATTCTGACATAGTGATAACAATAACATGGAAACCTTTAGGAGTCACTATTTGTAGACATATCAACTCTCTCTATATTATCTTAGAACCTTTTAGCAGCATCTGAGTCACTTCTATTGCTAGCAGTACCACACTTGGGCAGAGGGGCCTCACACATCTTTAGAGATCTCATTGATAACTGGATATCCCAAACATACATATGTAATATATTAAAGTACATGTGAGTACCTCTGTTACTCATGATCTAGTGTTCAGTCCTGATAGAGCTTAAACTTCCTGAAACTGAAACCTTAGGAACCTTAAACATCCTGAACTGTCAAGACTAACATTCAGGCCCCAGGGAAAGGCTTTTTCACTCCCTGTGTGTGTTCTTGAAACAAAAGGTAACTGTATGTAAATGTGGTGAGTTTGTGGATTATACTGCTGTTCTTTGAAGAGGGATATGGCTTCAGTGTGTGGGAAAGATTTTTTCCCCCAGCTTTATAGAGATAAAATTATAACATTGTATAAGGTATATAGCATGCTTATGTGATGAACTTATATATTGCATTATGATTATTATTATAGCATTAGGTAACACCTCTATCATGCATTCAAGTGGAAGGTACACTTAGGTAATTAGATAAATTATTACATCTTAGATAGCATGAATGAAATGAATTCTTGTTAACCGTAGACATATATATTTACCAGTAGAATATAACATATATATATTTTTGGGGCTTTTGTCTTTCAGTTTGAATCTGGGGGTACTCACAGATTACCATGTTATTTAAAACATTTGCATGAGGCAGTTGAAAAGAATTATGCAATATTTTTCAGTTTATATTTCACTTAAATTTCTGTATATGCATACATATGCTTATAGCATATCAGATATAATTAAATTGATGCTGAGTGTTAGAATTGCTAATAGTTTCCTTTTTACTTAAATATTTAATGAAATATTGACTATATTTAATTACATTTTCAAAAAAGTTTTAGCTTTTAAATATATTTAAAATTTTGATATGAAATATCATTTGTACCTTCCTCTCACTTTCAGTAGATGTTGAATACTTTAGTAGAATGTTTTTTGACATTATGCATGCAAGATTATATTTTTATTTTTAAAATTACCTTAACATTTTTAAAAATATTCACATTTTGTACACATTTATGATTGCATTTAATTTTAAATTCTTAAGTGAATACTTTCAAAATAAGCATAGACTATAAAAATCTTGAATAGAGTAATATATTTTGCTGAAATGAAGGTATGAAAAATGATTTTTAAGTTTATGAATTTTATAGTTTTATTACTCAGTCCACTCACAGACCACTTTTACAACAGTAACACTTAAAAAAATTATTTATTTATTTGCCAGAGAGAGAGAGAGAGAGGAAGAGCACAAGAAGAGAGAGCAGCAGGCAGAAGGAGAGGCAGGTTCCCCTCTGAGCAAGGGGCCAAAGCAGGACATGATCCCAGGGCTCTGGGATCATGACCTGAGTTGAAGGCAGATACTTAACTGACTGAGCAACCCAGTCATCCCAGCAATTATACTTCTTAAATTTAATTCTGTTATTTTGCTGAATTTAAATTATATATGAAAAAGCATAGCTTTATACATTTATCTTCGTTATGAAGTTGTAGTTGTCAGAGTAGGAAGATAGAATATATTTTTATTTAAAAGTTGCCTTGATTTATAACTTTTGAATAAATGGAATATAGTATGTTGACCTTTATTTGTATTCTTGCTCCAGGGCTCTCAAATGTTAGGGTTTACCAGGATGGCTTGTTAATTGGTATAGATCTTAGTATAGAATTTCAAGGTTACAACATTTTCTTTTTTTATGAATTATTGCAAAATTGAAATGATTTAAACAAGTATCTTTTGAGGGCTTACTTTATTTTTTTAGCTGGTTTTTATAATTCCTTGTTCTGATGGCCACCACTCAGGAGACTGTCTCTTTAGTCTTCTTGTGTAGCAGGAGCTCTGTAAGAGTTGCAGGGGTTATGTGGGTGCAGAAGTTGTGTCTTCTGTACCTTCTTGACCACTGCATCTGGACTTTTCTCTGGACTTTTCTCTTGACTTGCTCTGTTCTGTTGATTTTGCTGCAAGATCTTTTGCTTTTTGTATTGATGATGTCTTTTGGCAGTTGGCCAAGTTTTTAATTTGGTCTCACCTCAAAATGTTGCATTTGGTACCATCTCCATCATACTTCTCCACTTACAGGTCTTCCCAGCCCATCCTTCCTAGCTCCACCTATTTCCCATATTGGGAATGAGGAGAAGAGATAGTTTTATAAGTAAGCTAACCTTTCATATAATCAAATTAATTTGATAATTCCTAAAATCCATAACAAGAAATTGTAATATCAATGCATTTTTTTGAAAAACAGGGTTTTACTAGATATAAAAGTGGTTATACCTGGGGAGTGGGATTCAGTGTTAGAAGGCATGATTTATTATTTTATTTTATTTTATTTTTAAAATATTTTATTCATGAGAGGAGAACATGAATGGGGGGGAGAGTGGTGGCAGGGAGCAGAAGGAGAAGCAGACTTCCTGCTGATCAGGGAACTAACTGTACATGGGACTTGATCCCAGGACCCCAGGATCATGACTGGAGCCGAAGGCAGTTGCTTAACCAACTGAGCCACCCAGGCACCCGGTCTTACACCCTTTAATAATAAGAGCTCAAATCCAGTCTGTGGGATCAGATATGAAACAAAGGTTTTCTTCTACCCTACTTGTGATATCTGCTTTAATCAGACTGTTTCACAGTCCCCCAGTAATAAAATAAACATCCAGTGTATATCAGTGGAGGGAGAAAATCCCCGTGAAGTGAATGATGTCAAAAGTTGTCAATATACTGCAATGCCCCATCCTATTAAACTAGCTGTGGCTATTTGAGTTAAAACAGCATAGGCCTTGATTACTTCACCATATTAGATTCTGTCCTCAGACATAATGTCATCAGTTCCTTTAGTCAATTCCACTGTTCTTTGAATCCATTCCTGTACACTATATGCTGTGTCAGCATATGAACACTCCTGGGCCCATGCTTCACAGATAGGCTATATCTTTAAACAGGTTAGTGCTTATATTTTTAAGTCTATTGATAATTAGTGTACACTAGAGAAAAATCTCCAAATTGACTTTTCCTTTTGTTTTAAAACAATTTGTTCTTTTATTCAACACCTCCCCTCCCCACCACTTAGCTTCTTCTCGGTAGACACTAGGGGTACAAAGATGAATAAAACACGGCTTTGATACTAGAAGAACTTCTAGTTCAGAAATAATTGTATTTCATCTTGATAAGTATTACGGTTGTTATATAAATAAAATGTGGGAATACAAAAGTGGGAAGATTAAAAAAATGAGATTAAAAAATTAACTCTTTTTTAATTTTTAAGATTAAATCCTTTTAAAATATTTTTAAAAGATTTAATTTTTAATTAAATCTTTTTAAAATTAAATTTTAAAAAATTAAAAAGGATTAAAAATGAGATTCTCCACTTGAGCAGACTCTTTGGAATTTAGTCTATTTCATTATAGTATTAAATATAATTATTTTAAAAATAATTATCATTTACTATAGATAAATTATATCTTTTTAAATGAATAAGTAATTTATTTAGAGATAAACTGAGTTAAGATGTTTAGTATCTAGTGAAAAAGTAAGTCTAGACTATGAATTCTTAATTTTAATTTTTAATTAGATAATTAAGTAAGTCATTTTCTAGTTTTTCTTCTTTATAAATACATTCTAAGTCTTTCTACTTTCCACTGAGATCCTATCTATTTTTTTTTTTTTTTTTTTTTTTTTTTTTTGGTACTAGCTCCCAGTGAACTATACCAGTCTTTTTTAGGCATGAAATCTATGTATCTCCAGACCAGGCTACATCCTAGCTCCTCTCCCAAATAAATCACAGTGAAAAAAGTGAAATTTGAAGTATGAAAAAGTTGTTGAAGGAATCAAATAAATATAAATTTGATATTTTATATCCAGTGTGTCTTGATTTTGGAAATTACATACAAATTCTACAAGGGGGAGTTGTGTTTTTTTTTTTATTTAATTTAAAAAACTATCATAACTTTTCTATCTTCACATAAAATAAGTATTTTCAAAGACAATTAGTATACTTATCCTCCTCTAAATCAGCATCTAAAAAACAAACATGTCCCTACCTGAGAATTTAAGGCTAATAGCATTATTTTATGGACAGCTGTAAAGAAGATGTGAATTAGGCAATATCATTAGTTTGTTCTAGCAAGGGGTTAAGAGTCTTCCTAAACCAATAATTAAGAGATTTCTAACTACTATGAGGTTTACATAAATTGCTTTGGGGTTATCAGTTACTCATAGGTATACTTGTTGAGATGCTTAGATGAGTAGATTTGATCTGGAATGATAGTTCATATAATATAGTTCATATTATAATTCAGAATTTATAATTCATATATAATTCAGAATATACAATTCATATATAACTCAGAAGGGCCAGCAAAACTCATGTCCATTTTCCTAAGTGCCAACCACATGTGTTTTTCCCTTACTACTCCAATATAAGCCTGAATTCTAGACATTATGAAACATGTTAGCCAGACCCCTTTTAGTAAACAGAACTGAGTGTAAATAATATTTATGACTATCGACTACTTGGCTGAATCCACCTGAAAAGACAGTTTCATTCTGCTTATACAGCAGTGTTTCACTATCTACAGTAGCACACGCGCACATATACAAATTACACTCAGACCAAGCCAAACGGAGAGATGAAAATCTAATTCACCAAGGAAAGAAATATATAAAGGAAGGTGACTAAACGGAGACTTCATACAACTGTTTATTTGTCATAAAACCATCCATGAGCTAAGACATAAGCATAAGCATTAAGTGAATGACAGTTGTTTTATTGTATTTTCAACATTTTTAGTTGTATCTTAAAAAATACCAGATGCTGTTCACATGATGCCAAACATATGGCTTTTGGCTGTACTCTTGTGATCTGTAGTAGATTGCTATAATGTTCAGGGCAGGGAAGAAAGCCGACTTACAGATAGCCCTGGCCTGAGTGGCTCACAGCTGGATCTAATTTCACTGAACTGATGGCCTCTTCCCTCCAGCACCTTCTATTTTATCAAATGCCACATATTGTTTTTTTGAAGTGGTTCTTGTTGTCCTAGTGAATACCACAGATGGATAGCACAGAGGACATTTGGTTGTCTGTTTTCTGATTAAGGTCAGGACCTACTGTTGTTCATGTTTGGGTGGAGGACGTATTTCATGGGACTGCCCAAGAAATTTAATTGGTTTCAGCTGTCTAAGAGATAATGTATAAGACATTGCTCACTTGGTTGACATACTTAAGGCCATTATAGTCATTTAGATTCTTAGGCAGTAATATGGTTCTTCCCAAGTGTGTCTTTGTATGAGTTACTCAGCTGACATATCACCTGGAAAGATGAAAAGGGTAAGAAGGAGAATAAATAAATGCTAATAATTACTCAACTTAATTATGATTGCCTATATATTTCCTTGTCTCTCTTTCTAGATTTTAAGCTTCTTGAGGGTATTAAATATATCTTGTTTAACACTTAATAGCCTGGACATAGCCCAGGGACTGGTACAAAATGACTTAAATATTTGTTGAATGAATAGTTGGAAGAACAAGCATTCAAAGAGTTTCTGTAGATGTGGTAATTCTGGAGGGAGAGAATTACTAGAATATGAATGGTAAGGTTGTAGATCTCATTCTGTTTCCTAATTTCCCTCTAAGCCCTATTGTTTTAAGATCCATCTTTGTTTTTCTTTGTTCATAATGATTTGTTTCTTTTTGTGTGCATTTGCCACATTTTTCCTATCACTCCCTAACTGATGGATGCCAAGACTAACTCTATCTCCCTTCCAACACAGAATAATTTCCAGGCATCTCTACTGCTGCCATGATATAGTGATATGAGACCATACGGGAGACAATTGCTATCTACACCTGTAGGTGGGGCTGATTGAGTTTTAAAATGTTATTGAAGCCATAGTTTGTTTCTTCTCCTTCTTCTTTTCTTCTATTTTTAATGAGAGACTTTTCCATTAGGTTTCTACTTCCTTAGGTTTCATTTAGGAAACTAGGCACAGATTTCCTAAAACCACTTTAGGGATTCTCTTGTCCATCACTACCTTCTTTAATAAGTCCCCAAGGAGGATACGTTTCTTTTTCTTCTCCAAAACCCAGCCTCATCCAATATACTCAAACTAGTTTATATCGTCAGAGCAATGAAAATTATATCTATATACGTATGCCTATCATCTTCATGGCTTAGCTTTTCAAGTTCCAAAACACCCCACTCTAGCAAATAAAAACTAGTTTTCCACAGCTGTTCTTGCCTTCTTATGATCCATTATCTACAAATGCAGGTAGTTGTTCTTTAAAGAGAAATTAAGCACTTATTTTTATCTTTACTGTACAATACACATAACACAATTTACCATCTTAACAATTTTTAAGTGTATAGTTCAGTGGTGTTAAATACATTCATAATGTTCTACAACCATCAGCACAGTCCATAACTATTTCATCTTGCAAAACTGAAACTCTATAACATTAAATAATGTCTCCATTCCACCTTTCCCTAGCCCTAGGAAACACTATTCTACTTTCTGTCTTTATGATTTTGACTGTACTCATATACTCTAGGTACTCATATAAATGCAATCATACTCCAGAGGTAGAATATGTATCTTCCCCTCTTGCACAAACATATAAGTAATATTATAAAGTATTTGTCTTTTTCTATCTTATTTCACTTAGCAGAGTGTCCTTGAGTTTCATCCATGTTGTAGCATATATTACAATTTCCTTATTTTTTAAGGTTGAATAGTATTTCAGTATTTATACACACACACACACACACACACACACACACACCATGTTTTGCTTATCTATTCATCTATTGATAGGTACATAGGTTGATGAATGATGCTGCTGTGCCATCTCTTTGAGACCCTGCTTTCAATTCTTTTGGGTATATACCCCAAAGTGGAATATGGGAATATACTTAAAATCTTGATCATATGGTTATTCTATTTTTATTTTCTTGAGGATTGCTACACTTTTTTGATACACAAATTTTTAAAAAAAATTAGACTGCTTTTTTTTTTCTCTTGTTGATTGTGCCTTTGGTGTCATAGCCAAGAAATTATTGCCAAATTCAGTGTTATGAAGTTTTGCCCTATGTTTTCCTCTAAAGGTTTTATAGTTTATGTCTTACATTTAGGTCTCTGAGCCATTTTAAACTTAATTTTTGTATATGGTGTTAGCTAAGGATTCAAGTTTACATGTAGATATACAGTTTTCTCAGCACCATTGGTTGAAAAGACTGTCTTTTTTTCTGCATTGAATGCTCTTGGCACCATTATAAAAAAAAATCATTTAACCAGGAGAAGATAGCAGAATAGGAGGGCCCCAGAGTCATCTTGTCCCACAGATAGAACTAAGTAAAACATAACTTAACCCAGAAAATGACCCTAAAACTAGCAGAACATATTCTCCACAGTTAAATGTAGACAAGAGGAAAAACTGGAGAAGATGGGAAAGGCAGAGTTGAAGTCAGGAGCCAAATGGACCCATGGGATTGTCCATTGTAGGGAGGAACATGGCAGGTGCAGAGAGGAGAGAGGACCAGACCCCCACACCAGGTACCCTAGGCATATAGGACAGACACAGGGAAGATGAATCCTTATAATATTTGGCTTTGAAAATCAGAGAAGCCTAACAATCAATGGGGCTCAACACCTGGAACTTTAAAAATCATACGGCTTGGTTCTGGGAGAGCTGGAAAGGTGGAGTCCTTGTCCTTAAAGAGACAGTATAATGGCCCCACAGATACAGCATAGACTCAGCAGTTTGAAAAATGCATGGAGTATATAGGAAGATTTATTTACTAATAAATAATTTATTTACTAATCTTGAAGCTTGTGCTGGAGGGGCAGAAGTCTTGGGAGACTTCTCCAAGATCAAAAGAGCTCCCCGGGACATTTCCCTCCCCAGCCTCCCGACCCCTTGCCCAGCCTAGTTACATGACTCCTAGGGGAACACTACACTTAGCTTGCTCCACACTGCTTACTCTCCACCTAGCTTGCTAATGGCATGCACTGCTGCTACCTTGCTTCTGCAGATCCACCCCTCCAACCCAGCCACCTTGACAGTTTTACCAGGCAACTACGGGTTCCCTCCCACTGAAAACTGGCTGTTGGTACTGTGCACTCTACCTCCACACTCTCCCACAGATCTGCTCCTTCTGGTACCCTCTTGGCTAGAGTCCATCCAAAGTGCCAAAAACCTGGCAGTGTGTAAACACCTCAGTAGGTCCAGCGCCACTCCAAAGTGGTTCCTACCCTAGGTAGAGGGGAAAATAACCACAAACAACTGTTAACCCAGCAGTGGACTGGGGGCAGTCATCTGTTCTGACTGCAGCCCCCACCCACCAACACAAACTTCTCAGGGGACAATACAGAAAAAGTGCCATGTAGTTTAGTGCTACTGTGTCTCTGGTGAATGCCTGATCTGACTCAACTCAAACCCAGGGTTGCTCCAGACTGGCCTACTAACAACATGGGGACCAAATCCTTCCCATAATAGGCAAAAGAGCCATTGCAGATGATTGGACTGAAGTCAAATGTGCTCCAGCCACAACAGTAGGATGTATGCAACACACATAGGGGACATCAACGAAGTGCCAATTTCTGGTGAACAGGGGATATTTCACTTCAGGGCACTACAGGGACTTTCTTCATAAAATCACTACTTTCAAGAGCAGGAGACACAACTGACTTTCATAATACATGGGAACAGACACCAAAAGTTAGAGAAAATGGGGAAACAGAGTAATATGTCTCAAATAAACAGAACAAACAGAAGAAAGCTGAGTGAAATAAAGATAAGTAATAGGCCTCATAGAGAATTTAAACTAATATAAAGATAATGGACCTGAAAAAAGAGTGTAGGATCTCAGTGAGATCCTTAACAAAGAGAATCATAAAAAAGAGCCAATCAGACATGAAGAACTCAACTAGTATATAAAAATACACCAGAGGAATAAATAATAGACTAGAGGAAGCAGAAAAATGACTCAGTGACCTGGAGGACAGAGTAATAGCAATCAAGCTGAACAAGAGAAAAGAAAAAATAATAATAAGTGAACACAGAGAACTTAGTAACATCATAAAAAGTAACAAAATTTGCATTTATAGGGATCCCAGAAGGAGAATAGAGAGAAAGGGAGGCAGAAATTTTATTTAAAAAAGTAGTATCTGAAAACTTCCTGAATCTAGGAAAGGGAACAAATCCAGATCCAGGAGGCATGGAGAGCTCCCAACAAAATCAACCCAAGGGGGTCCATATCAAGGCAAATAGTAATTAAAAGGGCAAAAAGTAGTGATAAAGAGAGTTTTAAAAGCAGAAAGAGAAAAGAAAACAAAACAGTTACATAGAAGAGAAACCCCATAAGACTACATTGGATTTTTCAGCAGAAATTTTCAGGTCAGAATGGAGTCACATGATGTATTCAAAGTGCTGAAAGAAAAAAACATCTGCAGCTGAGAATATTCTATTTAGGAAGGCAATTATTCAGAATAGAAGGAGAGTTAAAGAATTTCCCAGGAAAACAAAAGGTAAAAGAATTCATAACCACTAAACCAGCTCTACAAGAAATGTTAAAGGGGATACTTTCAGTGGAAAGGAAGGATCCTAAGTAGGAGTAAGAAAATCGGGAAGCACAAAAGTAGTAAGAAGAAGCATATTCTAAAGCTCAGTCAAGGGATTCACAAAATAAAAGGATGCAAAATTTGATATCATATACCTAAAATGTTGTGAGGGATGAGGGAAAGTAGAAAAGAATGAGTTCAAACTTAAGTGACCATCAATTTAATATAGATTGCCATATGCATAATATGTTATGCATAAACCTAATGGTAACCACAAATCTAAAACTGGTAATAAATATGCAAAAAATGAAGAGAAAGGAATCCAAGTATATCATTAAAGAAAGTCAGCAAACTTTAAGAGAAAAGAGCAAAAGAATAAAGGAACAGAGAACTATGAAAACAACCACAAAACAAGTAACAAAATGGCAATAAGTACATACCTATCAATAACTACTTTGAATTTAGTTGGACTAACTGCTCTAATCAAAAGAGATAGGGTGATGGAATAGATAGAAAAGCAAGAAAAGCCATCTATATGCTTCCTATGAGAGATACATTTCAACACCTAGACATATGCAGATTGAAATGGAAGGGGACGGAAAAGCATTTGCCATGCAAATGTCAGTGAAAAGAAAGCTGAGGCACCAATATTTATATTGGACAAAATAGACTTTAAAGCAAAGACTAACAAGAGACAAAGGAGGACATTACATAATCATAAAAAGAATAAACCAACAAGAAGATACAACAATTGTAAATACATAAAACAGAAGAAGTAATTGATAGTAATACAACAATAGTAGGGACATTTAACATTCCACTTACATCAATGGATAGATCATCCAAAAAGAAAATCAACAAGGAAGCAGTGGATTTGAATGACACATTGGACCAGATGGATCTAACAGATATATTCTGGACATTCCATCCTAAAACTGAAAAATACACATTCTTTTTAAGTGCACATGAAACATTCTCCAGAACAGATCATATGTTATGCCACAAAACAAGTCTTTAAAAATTAAAAAAGAGAGATCATATGATATGAGGAAGTGGTGATACAACATGGAGGCTTAAGTGGGTAGGAGAAGAATAAATGAAACAAGATGGGATTGGGAGGGAGACAAACCATAAGTGACTCTTAATCTCACAAAACAAACTGAGGGTTGCTGGGGGGAGGGGGTTTGGGAGAAGGGGGTGGGATTATGGACATTGGGGAGGGTATGTGCTTTGGTGAGTGCTGTGAAGTGTGTAAACCTGGTGATTCACAGACCTGTACCCCTGGGGATAAAAATATATGTTTATAAAAAATAAAAAGTTAAAAAAAAAAATTAAAAAAGAGTGAAGTCATACCATGCATCTTTTCCAAAGACAATGCTATAAAACTAGAAATTAACCAAAGAAAAAATCTGGAAAGAACACAAATACATGGAGGTTAAAAAACATGCTGCTAAACAATGAATAGGTCATTCAGTAAATAAAAATAAATAAAAGAGGAAATAAAAATAATACATGAAAATGAAAACTCAAAATTCTAAAATCTTTGGGATGCAACAAAAGCTGTTCTAAGAGGAAAGTTTACATATTGTTTACCAGCAATAAAATTGAATCTGTACCAACTTGCATTCCCACCAACAGTGTAGGAGGGTTCCCCTTTCTCTGCATCCTCACCAGCATCTGTCATTTACTGACTTGTTAATTTTAGCCATTCTGACTTTTGTGAGGTGATATCTCATTGTGGTTTTGATTTGTATTTCTCTGGTACCGAGTGATATGGAGCACTTTTTCATGTGTCTGTTGGCCATCTGGATATCTTCTTTGCAGAAATGTCTGTTCATGTCTTCTGCCCATTTCTTGATGGGATTATTTATCCTTTGAGTGTTGAGTTTGCTAAGTTCTTTATGGATTTTGGACACTAGCCCTTTACCTGATACGTCATTTGCAAATATCTTCTCCCATTCGTCAGTTGTCTTATAGTTTTGTTAACTCTTTCCTTTGGTGTGCAAAAGCTTTTGATCTTGATGAAATCCCAATAGTTCATTTTTACCCTTGCTTCCCTTGCCTTTGGCAATGTTCCTAGGAAGATGTTGCTGCAGCTGAGGTCTAAGAGGTTGCTGCCTGTGTTCTCCTCAAGGATTTTGATGGATTCCTTTTGCACATTGAGGTCCTTCATCCATTTTGAGTCTATTTTTGTGTGTGGTGTAAGGAAATGGTCCAATTTCATTTTTCTGCATGTGGCTGTCCAATTTTCCCAACACCATATATTGAAGAGGCTGTCTGTCTTTTTTCCATTGGATGTTGTTTCCTTCTTTGTCGAAGATTAGTTAACCATAGAGTTGAGGGTCTATTTCTTGACTCTCTATTCTGTTCCATTGATCTATGTGTCAGTTTTTGTGCCAGTACCATGCTGTCTTGATGATGACAGCTTTGTAACCACTCTGGAGAACAACATGGAGATTCCTCAAAATGTTGAAAGTAGAACTATCCTATGACCCAGCAACTGCACTACTGGGTATTTACCCTAAAGATACAAACGTAGTGATCTGAAGGGGCACATGCACCCGAATGTTTATAGCGGCAATGTCTACAATAGCCAAACTATGGAAAGAACCTAGATGTCCATCAACAGATGAATGGATAAAGAAGATGTAGTATATATACACAATGGAATACTAAGCAGCCATCAAAAGAAATGAAATCTTGCCATTGGTGATGACATAGATGGAACTAGAGGGTATCATGCTTAGCGAAATAAGTCAAGCAGAGAAAGACAACTATCATATGATCTCCCTGATATGAGGAAGTGGAGATGCAACATGGGGGGTTAAGGGGGTAGGAGAAGAATAAATGAAACAAGATGGGATTGGGAGGGAGACAAACCATAAGTGACCCTTAATCTCACAAAACAAACTGAGGGTTGCTGGGGGGAGGGGGTTTGGGAGAAGGGGGGTGGGGTTATGGACATTGGGGAGGGTATGTGCTTTGGTGAGTGCTGTGAAGTGTGTAAACCTGGCAATTCAAGACTGGTACCCCTGGGGATAAAAATATATTATATGTTTATAAAAAAATTAAAAAATTAAAAAAAATTGAATCTTTAATTAAAAAAGCTTCCAACAACAAAAGTTCAGGACCAGATAACTTTACAGCTAAATGCTACCAAATATTTAAAGAAGAGTTAATATCTATTCTTTTCAAATTATTCCAAAACATAGAAGAGAAAGACTGTGGAAAGAACCAAGATGCCCTTCAACAGATGAATGGATAAGGAAGATGTGGTCCATATACACTATGGAGTATTATGCCTCCATCAGAAAGGATGAATACCCAACTTTTGTAGCAACGTGGATGGGACTGGAAGAGATTTTGCTGAGTGAAATAAGTCAAGCAGAGAGAGCCAATTATCATATGGTTTCACTTATTTGTGGAGCATAACAAAAAGCATGGAGGACATGGGGAGTTAGAGAGAAGGGGTTGGGGTAGATTGGAAGGGGAGGTGAATCATGAGAGACTATGGACTCTGAAAAACAATCTGAGGGGTTTGAAGTGGCGGGGGGGTGGGAAGTCAGGGTACCAGGTGGTGGGTATTATAGAGGGCACGGATTGCACAGAGCACTGGGTGTGGTGAAAAAATAATGATACTGTTATGCTGAAAATAAATAAATGAAAAAAAAAATAGAAAAGCTTCTAACTTCATTTTATGAGGCCACCATTACCTGGGTACAAAAACCAGATAAAAACACTACATTAAAAGAACTACAGGCCAAAATGTCTGATGAACATAGATGTTAAAATCCTCAAGAAAATATTAATAAATCAAACCCAAAAATATTTTAAAAAATCACTCACCAAGATCAAGTAGAATTTATTCCTGGGATGCAAGAGTGCTTCAAGATTTGCAAATGAATCCAATGATACATAACATCAATAAGAGAAAGATTAAAAGCCATGTGATCATTTCAATAGATGAAGAAAAAGCATTTGACAAAGTGCAACATCCATTCATGCTAGGAACTATTAAGAAAGTGGGTTTAGAGGGAACATACCTCAACATAATAAAGGCCATATATGAAAAACTCACAATTAACATTGTATTCAATTCTGAAAGACCAAGAATTTTTTAAAAAAAGGTTTATTGAGAGAGAGAGAGAGAGAGAGAGAGAGGGAACATGTGGTGGGGAGGGGCAGAGGGAGTAAAAGAGAATCTCAAGCAGACTCCATGTGGGGCACAGAGCCTGATACAAGACTCTATCTCACGACCTTGAGATTATACCCTGAGCTAAAACCAAGAGTCAGACACTTAACCAACTGCACCACCCTGGTGCCCCTGAGACCTTTTCTCCTAAGATCAGGAATAAGACAAGGATGTTCACTCATCATTTTTGTTTACCACAGTACTGGAAATCCTAACCACAGCAATCAGACAAGAAAAAGAAATAAAATGTATCTAAATTAGTAAGAAAGAAGTATAGATTTCACTATTTGTGGATAATGTGATACTATATACAGAAAACCCTAAAGACTTCACCAAAAAACTATTAGAACTTACAAATGAATTCAGTAAAGTTGCAGGATACAAAATCAATATACAGAAATCCATCCCATTTCTATACACTAAAAAAGAAATAGCATAAAGTGAAATTAAGAAAACAGTCCATTTATAATTGCCAAAAAGGATAAAGTGCCTAGGAATAAATAACCACAGAAATGAAAGATCTATAATCTGAAAACTATAAAGCATTGATGAAAGAAATTGAAGATGACATAAACAAATGGAAAGATATTCCATGCTCATGGATTGGGAGGACAAATACTGTTAAGATGGCCATACTACCCAAAGTGATCTACAAATTTAAGGCAATCCCTATCAAAATGCCCACAGAAATAGAAATAGAAATAGAGATATTTTCACAGAAATAGAACAAATAATCCTAAAATTTGTATAGAACTGCAAAAGACCCCTAATCACCCAAAGCAGTCTTGAGAAAGGAAAACAAAACTGGAAGTATCACAATTTCAAGTTTCAAGATATATTACAAAGCCATAGTATCAAGACAATATGGTACTAGCACAAAAACTAGACACATAGATCAATAGAACATAATAGAGAGCCCAGAAATGAACCCATGATTATGTGGTCAATTAATCTATGACAAGGAGGCAAGAATATGCAATGGGAAAAAGACGGTCTCTTCAACAAATGGTGTTGGGAAAACTAGACAGGTACATGGAAACGAATAAAACAGGACCACTTTCTTTTTCTTTTTTAGGACCACTTTCTTATACCATACATGAAAATAAACTTGAAATGGATTAAATACCTAAATATGGGGCCCAAAATAATAAAAATCCCAGGTGAGAGCACAAGCAGTAATATCTCTGACATCCGCCATAGGAACATTTTTCTAGATGTCTCCTGATGCAAGGGAAATAAGGTAGTGGGACGACATCAAAATAAA
Organism: Mustela nivalis; assembly: GCF_964662115.1. Taxonomy (NCBI): domain Eukaryota; kingdom Metazoa; phylum Chordata; class Mammalia; order Carnivora; family Mustelidae; genus Mustela; species Mustela nivalis. The sequence goes on along the minus strand of NC_139024.1, from coordinate 73,492,161 downwards.
AGCTTTTGCATAGCACAGGAAACAATCAATAGAACTCAAAGATAACCTACTGAATGGGAGAAGTTATTTGGAAATGATATATCCAATAAAGGGTTAGTATCCAAAATATAAAAGAACTTAAACAGCTCAATGCAAAACAAAATTTCAAATAATCCAATTAAAAAGTGGGCAAAAGACATGAACAGATATTTCTCCAAAGAAGTCATACAGATGACCAACAGACACATGAAAAGATGCACAACATCATCAATCATCAGAGAAATGCAAATCAAGACCACAGTGTGATATCACCTTACTTCTGTCAGAATGGCTAAAATAAAAAACACGAGAAGCAAGTGTGATGAGAATGTGGAGCAAAGGGACGCCTGGGTGGCTCAGTTGGTTAAGCAGCTGCCTTCGGCTCAGGTCATGATCCCAGCATCCTGGGATCGAGTCCCACATCGGGCTCCTTGCTCCGCAGGGAGCCTGCTTCTCCCTCTGACTCTGCCTTCCACTCTGTCTGCCTGTGCTCACTCTCGCTCTCTCTCTGACAAATAAATAAATAAAATATTTAAAAAAAAAAAAAAAGAATGTGGAGCAAAAGGAGCACTTGTGCACTGTTGGTGGGAATGCAAAACTGGTGCAGCCACTGTGAAAAACAGTATGGAGATTCCTCAAAAAATTAAAAATAGAATATCCATATGATCCAGTAATTCCACTACTCGGTATTTACCCTAAAATTACAAAAACACTAATTCAAAAAGTTATATGCTCCCTCTTATAGGATTATTTACAAGCCAAATTGTAGAAGCAACACAGTGTTCATCGATAGATGAACAGATAAAGAAGTTATATATAAAGATGGACTATTACTCAGTCGTAAAAAAGAATAAAATGTTGCCATTTGCAACAACATGGATGGACCAGAGGGTATAACACTAAGTGAAGTAAGTCAGTGAGACACACCAAAAAAGAACTCTTAACAAGAGAACAAGTTGATGGTTACCAGAGAGGAGATGGGTGAGGGGAATATATGAAATATGTGAGGGGGATTAAGAGTACACTTACCATGGTGAGCACTGAATAACATATAGAATTGTTAAATCACTATATTGTACACCTGAGACTAATATAACACTGTATGTTAACTATACTGGAGTTGAAAAAAGAAAAACAGGAGTGAAAATAATAAATATTAAAAAAATCATTTGACCATATGTGAGAAAGTTTATTTCTGGACTCTATTCTATTTTACTAATCTGTATGTCTGTCTTTATGCCAGCACAACACTGTTTTGATTACAGTGGCTTTCTGTTAAGTTTTGAAATTAGGGGGACGCCTGGGTGGCTCAGTGGGTTAAGCCTCTGTCTTGGGCTTGGGTCATGATCTCAGGGTCCTGGGATCAAGCCCCGCATCAGGCTCTCTGCTCAGCAGGGAGCTTGTTTCCCTTCCTCTCTCTCTGCCTGCCTCTCTGCCTACTCATGATCTCTGTCTGTCAAATAAATAAATAAAAATCTTAAATTTTTTTTTTTGAAATTAAGAAGAGTGAGTTTTCTAACTTTGTTCTTTTTCAATATTATTTTGGCTATTTGAGGTCATTTGAGATTCTATATGAATTTTAGGGTGGGCTTTTATTTTTTTATTTATTTGAGAGAGAGAGTGAGAGAGAGAGCATGAGAGGGGAGAAGGTCAGATAGAGAAGCAGACTCAGACTCCCCATGGAGCTGGGAGCCCAAGGAGGAACTTGATCCCAGGAGTCCGGGATCATGACCTGAGCTGAAGGCAGTCGCCTAACCAACTGAGCCACCCAGATGCCCTGGGTAGGCTTTTCTACTTACTCCAAAAACATCATTGGGATTTTGATAGAGATTGCATTGAATCTGCAGATTGTTTTGTGTAGTATTGACATCTTAACAATATTAAATCTTTCAATCATGAACATGGGATGTGTTCCATTTATTTATATTTTCTTTAATATTCTTCAGCAGTGCTTTATAGTTTTTACTGCACAAGTTGTTCACCTCCTTGTTCAAGTTCAGCTGTAAGTATTTTATTCTTTTTGATGCAATTATATATTGCATTTGTAATTTCCTTTTCGGATTGTTCATTGATAGTGTATAGAATTGCAACTGATTTTTGTATGAGATTGTATCCTGCTATTTTTCTAAATTCATTCACTAGTTCCAACAGGTTTTGGGTGGAATCTCTAGAATTTTCTAGATGCAAGATCATATCTGTAAAGACAATTTTGCTTCTTTCTCAATTTTTATGCTTTTTGTTTCTTTTTCTAATTGAATTTTTTTGAAGTTCTTTGGCTAGAACTCTAGTACTATGTTGACTAGAAGTGGCAAAAGAGGACATCCCTGTCTAAGTGGACATCCTTGTTTTTTTTTTTTTTTTTCATCCTTGTCTTGTTCCTGATCTTTCACCACTAAGTACAGTGTTGGTTTTTCATTTATGGATTTTATTATATTGAGGTATTTTCCTTCTCTTCTTACTTTGTTGAATGTTTTATCATGAAGGTCTTTTTTTGTTTGTTTTTTGTTTGTTTTTATTTTTCATTTATTTATTTTCAGCATAACAGTATCATTATTTTTTCACTACCCCCAGTGCTCCATGCAATCCGTGCCCTCTATAATACCCACCACCTGGTACCCCGACTTCCCACCCCCCCGCCACTTCAAACCCCTCAGATTGTTTTTCAGAGTCCATAGTCTGAAGGTCTTTTGATTTATATCAAATGTGTTTTCATCATCAGTTAAGAATATTCCCCCCGCCCCTGTCATTCTGTTAATATAGTGAATTACATTGATTTTCATATGTGGAATCATCCTTGGATTCCAACAATAAATCCCACTTGACTATAGTGAATAATGTTCTTAATATATTGTTGAATTTGGTTTACTAATTGTTAGGGATTTTTGCATTGATGCTCATAAAGTATATTGATCTATAATTTTCTTTTCTTGTGGTGTCTTTAGTTTTGGTGTCAGGATAATGTTGGTCTCATGGATTAATTAGAAATATTCCCTCCTCTTCAATATTCTGAAAAGTTTGAGAATGATTGGTGTTAGTACATCTTTAAGTGTTAGGTAGAGGGGGGATGGACGAACCTGGTGGTGCGTATTGAGGGCATGTATTGCATGGAGCACTAGGTGTGGTGCATAAACAATGAATCTGGGAACACTGAGAAAAATTAAATTAAATTAAAAAAAATATTATGTAGAATTCACCAGTGAGGCCATCAGGTCCAGGGTTTTGATTTGTTGTGAGGTTTTGTTTACTGATTCAGCCCCCTTACTGAGTTATATGTCCACTTAGTTATATGTCCATTTAGATTTTCTAATTTTTTGTTATTAGTCTTGACAAGTTTTGTATATCTAGGAATTTCTCCACTTCCTTTGAGTTAGCTAATCTTTTGTGTGCTCAATTATTTATAGTCATCTTTTACAACCTTTTTATTTCTATAGAATTGATAACAATGTCCTTTTATTTCTGATTTTTGTAATTTAAATCTTTTTTTGTCTATATATTTAAAGGTCAATTTTGTTCATCTTTTTGAAGAAACAACTTTTTGATTTTCTCTATTGTGTTTCTACTCTCTGTTTTGTTTGTTTCCTTCCTTGTGCTCTTTTTTTCTCCTAGTTCCTAAATTGAAAAGTTTGGTTGTTGATTTGACATCTTCCCTGTTTTATAATATAGGCTTTTACAGCTAGAAACTTTACTTTAAACACTGCTTTCACTATATCTCGTAAGATTTAGTGTATGTGTTTTTATTTTTATCATCTCTGCATATTTTCGAATTTCCTTTGTAATTTCTTCTTTGACCAATTATTTAAGTGTGCATTTCTTAATTTCCACACTTTTATGAATTTTTCAGTTATCTTTCTGTTATTGATTTCTAGCTTCATCCCTTTGTGGGTGGAGAAAGTACTTTGTATAATATCTACCTTTTAAAATCTATTGAGACTTTCTCTCTCTCTCTCTCTCTCTCTCTCTTTTGCTTAACGTATAATCTATCCAGGAAAATATACACATGTGCACTTGAAAAGTATGTGTATTCTGTGGTTGATGGGTGGAGTGTTCTGTATAGGTATGTTTAGTCTAGGTGGATTATTATGGTTTTCAAGCCCTCTATTTCCTTACTTATTTTCTGTCTGCTTGATCTATTCATTATTTAAAGTGGAGTATTAAAGTCTACAAATATTATTGTACATGTATGTTTCTCTTTAACTGTTAATCTTTGCTTTGTATATTTTGAGGCTTTTTAATTATGTTATATCTTGTTCTATTAAAACTATCATTAATATATAATGTTCTTTTTGTTTTGTAACTCTTTTTTCCTTTTGATTTAAAGTCCAATTTGTCTGATATTAGTATAGGCATCCTAGTTCTCTTTACCATTTGCCGGGAGTGTTTTCCATTCTTTCATTTTGTGCCTTTGGATGTAAAGGAGGTTTCTTATAGATAGCATATAACTAAATCATGTTTTTTAATTCATTCTGCCAATTTCTCTTTTGATTGAAGAGTTTAATCATTACACTTAAATAACTAATAATAAGGGACTTATTTCTGCCATTTTGCTATTTGATTTCCATATGCCATATAGTTTTTTTTTTCCCCATCATTTCCTCTGTTACTAATTTCTTTGGTGTTTACTTGATTTTGGGGGGGCCAAAATATTTTGATTCCTTTATTTTCTTTTGTGTATATTTTACAAATGTTTTCTTTGTGGTTTATCATGAAGATTATGTTCAACATCCTAAAACTACAACAATGTACTTTGAATTTATACCAACTTAACTTCAAAGAGCATATAAAAACTGTTCCTATGCAGTTCCATGATTTTCCTTTCTATTATTGATATCACAGATTGCATCTTTATATATTTTGTGTCTCAAAACATAGATTCATAATTTCTTGTGACTTTATTTTAAAAAAAAAGATGATTTATTTATTCATGAGAGATGGAGGGAGAGAGAGAGCACAGGCAGAGGGGGGATGATCCTAGGACCCTGGGGTCATGACCTGAGCTGAAGGCAGATGCTTAGCCAACTGAGCACCAAGGTGCCTGTGAATTTATCTTTTAACTCATGTCAAAAATTAAACATAGAATTACAAAATAAAATTTCAGTAATATTAGGTTTTATAATTCCCCATGTATTTATCCTAACTGAAAATCTTTATACAGCTTTGAGTTATTGACTACTTCCATTTCATTTCAATCTGATATTTCTTTATCATTTTTTTCAGGGTAGATCTACTGATAACACACTCCCTCAGCTTTTGTTCATCTGAGAATGTCTTAATTTCTCCCTCATTTGTAAGGACAGTTTTGTTTTGGAGTTGTTTTCTTTCAACACTTTGAATATATCAACCCACATAATTGTCATTTATCAGTTATTTAAATGTTTCAAGTAAAATATTTTGTGTTTAAATTTTAATTTAGTTTATTCTTCTGAACATTATACAGATGAAGATAGATTATGGCTTTGCCCAGTAATGACCATCTTAAATAGTCACACACACTAAAATTGCTAATAGCTCAACAAAGATTTGGAGGCTATAAATTTGTATTTTTACTTTCGATAATTATGCAGCCAAGATAATCATCTATTCAATTAGTATCAGATAATATAGATTGTTTATTTTCTTCTGGGTGAAACAGTAATGCTATGAAGTCATACACTAAAGAAGTGATTTTTCTGCTGGTTTAACTCCAAAGGTTATGTTCAGCTCCAAGTCCTATGGTTAAAAATTAGGTTCTTGGCTGTCTTTTTCATTCTAAAATTAAAATATGCTGAATTTGAAAAATTTAACACTTTCTGAGGTTTTTCCCTGGCTACTATAACTAAGCACTTTAGACACAGGAGCAATTGCTATATTAAAAATATTTTTGGAATTCTAACAAATATATTATGAAGAATTATTCTTATCTACTTTCCAATGAGGAATTTTTATTAATAAATGGATCACAGAATATGGAAAATAAGATGACATGTATATAGGCTTTTTTGTGTGTACATGTATATAGGCTTTTGTGTGTACAATTGCTTTTTTTATTTAGTAATAACAACTCTGGTAACTGAATTGTGGGTTACTATTGCACTTCAAAAATATAACCACTATTAGAAAGTCCACTGACCATAATGCAAGTAAGTTGGGGAACTTTCGCAATGGAAAAACGTGACAGAGAGTTATCACCCTACCTAAGCCATCCACAAAGACAGCTGATTCTATTTACTCTGGTATTCTAGTCCTCACTAAAGAATATTTAAAGACTTTAAATGATCTTTTTCTAACTTCTAATCATTTTATAGTCAACATTTATTTTTAATATGTAAAATAACTTTTCTTGAAATATACTTTTCTTACTGTGTTATTTTTCCCAATGAAGATGAAACATGCTGGTTATCATCCTTTGCTTGCTGTATGAAGGCAATAGTCAGGGACACTCTAAAGGTGCCTAATAAGGTCTTTTGTAATTCTTCTTGCCCCAAAACAAAATGTTCTAGTCTATCACAATAAATTTTCCACTTCCTCTACAACTACATAATTATTTGTAATTTACCATGCTGAGGGAGACAGCCATAAATTAGCCTAAAAAATATTGTCCAGTACTTTATAAGGTAAAAATATGAAATAACAGTATTTATATCTGAGGGCCTTTTCTTCATTTATCCACTTATTGTGCTCTCTCCTTCTTCCATCTTATTCTATCAGTATGATCTCTTCATTCTTCTATTAGTGCCAAATGTAGATCAACAAAGTATTCTTCTACAATGTAACAATGAAGAAAGAAAAATGTTTCTCATTATGAATATCAAAACCATGAAGTATTAAGCATAAATATTAACCATTGAGATTGTCTCTTATACTGACAAATTATTAAAAAAAAAAACAACTAGCTGGGATTTTTATGAGGATTACATTGAGGCTTATGGAAGTTAAGTAAAAGGGCCCAAATTCACAGAGCTTATAAGTGAAGTTCCTGGCATTGAAATTATAGGTTTGTCTATCTCCAAACTCTGGGATTTTAGCCACCAAAAGCACAACAAATTAAAAAAAAAAAAAAAAAAAAGGAAGGGGCAACTGGGTGGCACAGTGTAGTACAGTTAGGTAAGCATCCCACTCTCAATTTGATCTCAGGGTCCTGGAATCAAGCCCCATGTCTGACTCCAGGCTCAGCACAGAGTCTTCTTAAGATTCTCTCTTTTCCTCTGCTCCTCCTGCTTGTGCTCTTTCTTTCTCTCTCTCAGATAAATAAACACATCTTTTTAAAAAGTAGATGAATTGGACATCATTAAAATAAAAACATTTATGCCTCAAAGGATACCATCAAGAAAGTGAAATGACAACCTATGGAATGGGAAAATATATTTGCAAATTGTATATCTAATAAAGACTTTTATCAAGAATATATAAAGAACACACAATTTAATAACATAAAGATGAAGTAAACAATGGGTAAAAAATCTGAATTGACATTTCTCTAAAGAAGATATACAAATGGCCTAGAAGCTCATGAAAAGATGCTCAACATTAGCCACTAGGGAAATGCAAATAAAAAGTACAATGAAATATCACTTCATACTGACTAAGATGGGTAAAATAAAAAAGATAGTATCAAGTGTTGGAGAGGATTTGAAGAAAAGTAAGACTCTCATATATTATTGCTGGGAATGTAAAAAGGTATATTTACTTTGAAAAATTATCTGGAAGGCTTTAGAAATATTAAAGAGTTGCCATGTGACCATCATTCCATAAAGAGAAATGGAGCATATGTTCAAATACTTGTACATGACTATTCACAGTGGTATTATTCAAAATAGCCAAAAAGTAGAAATATAAATGTCTCTACATCAACTGATGAATTAATTAATAAAGTGCAGTATATCATACTAAGAGAAATATCCTTACACCATGGAATATTTTCAGCCAAATAGTTTTATATTTTCCTGGAAAAGATAAAATTATGGGAATAAAAAGATCAGTGGTTGTCAGAGGTTTGTGAGAAGAAAGGATGAACAAGTACAACACGGGAATTTTTAAGGCAATGAAACTATTCTATATTAGAATGTAATAGTGGATATATCTATCATTATACATCTAACAAGACCTATAGAATCTACAATACAAAAAGTGAACCCTAATGTAAATTATAGACCTTAGTTAATACAAATATATCAATAATAATTTATCAATTTTAACAAATGCCCCATACCAATGCAACTTGCTAGTAATAGGGAAAACTGTGTGTGGGGGGAATGAGATAGATAGTGTATGGGAACTTACTGTACTTTTGACTCAATTTTCCTATGAAATTAAAATTGCTATAAAAATGTAAATTCTCTTAATTGTAAGAAAAGGAATGAAGTGATGATACATGCTATAACATGAATGAGCCTTGAAAACATTATTCTTAGTTAAAAGAGCCAGTCATAAATGTCACCACATATTGAATGGATATCATTTGTATGAAATGTCTAGAATAGGTAAATATAGAAACTAGATTGGTGGTTGTCAAGGCTTGAAGGAGGGGTGGTTGGGAGAAATAGGAGTGATTATTAAAGGATGTGGGGTTTTTTTTGGAGTGACAAAAGTGTTCTAAAATTGATTGTGGTGATGAGTGTTTACTTCTGTACATATAAAAAATGGCACACTTTAAATGGTTAAATTTTATGGTATATGAATTATATCTCAATAAATCCATTTAAAAATGTAACAGTAAGAGTGATAATTTGACTTCTTCTTTGCCGATTTGGATGCCTTTAATTTCCTTTTGTTGTCTGATTGCTGAGGCTAGGACCTCTAGTACTATGTTGAATAGCAGTGGTGATAATGGACATCCCTGCCGTGTTCCTGACCTTAGCGGAAAAGCTTTCAGTTTTTCTCCATTGAGAATGATATTTGTGGTGGGTTTTTCATAGATGGCTTTGATGATATTGAGGTATGTGCCCTCTATCCCTACACTTTGAAGAGTTTTGATCAGGAAGGGATGCTGTACTTTGTCAAATGCTTTTTCAGCATCTATTGAAAGTATCATATGGTTCTTGTTCTTTCTTTTATTGATGTGTTGTATCACATTGACTGATTTGCGGATGTTGAACCAACCTTGCATTCCTGGAATAAATCCCACTTGGTCGTGGTGAATAATCTTTTTAATGTACTGTTGAATCCTATTGGCTAGTATTTTGTTGAGTATTTTCGCATCTGTGTTCATCAAGGATATTGGTCTATAGCTCTCTTTTTTGGTGGGATCCTTGTCTGGTTTTGGGATCAAGGTGATGCTGGCCTCATAAAATGAGTTTGGAAGTTTTCCTTCCATTTCTATTTTTTGGAACAGTTTTAGGAGAATAGGAATTAGTTCTTCTTTAAATGTTTGGTAGAATTCCCCCGGGAAGCCCTCTGGCCCTGGGCTTTTGTTTGTTTGGAGATTTTTAATGACTGTTTCAATCTCCTTACTGGTTATGGGTCTGTTCAGGCTTTCTATTTCTTCCTGGTTCAGTTGTGGTAGTTTATATGTTTCTAGGAATGCATCCATTTCTTCCAGATTGTCAAATTTATTGCCATAGAGTTGCTCATAGTATGTTCTTATAATAGTTTGTATTTCTTTGGTGTTAGTTGTGATCTCTCCTCTTTCATTCATGATTTTATTTATTTGGGTCCTTTCTCTTTTCTTTTTGATAAGTCGGGCCAGGGGTTTATCAATTTTATTAATTCTTTCAAAGAACCAGCTCCTACTTTCGTTGATTTGTTCTATTGTTTTTTTGGTTTCTATTTCATTGATTTCTGCTCTGATCTTTATGATTTCTCTTCTCCTGCTGGGCTTAGGGTTTCTTTCTTGTTCTTTCTCCAGCTCCTTTAGGTGTAGGGTTAGGTTGTGTACCTGAGACCTTTCTTGTTTCTTGAGAAAGGCTTGTACCACTATATATTTTCCTCTCAGGACTGCCTTTGTTGTGTCCCACAGATTTTGAACTGTTGTATTTTTATTATCATTTGTTTCCATGATTTTTTTCAATTCTTCTTTAATTTCCCGGTTGACCCATTCATTCTTTAGAAGGATGCTGTTTAGTCTCCATGTATTTGGGTTCTTTCCAAACTTCCTCTTGTGGTTGAGTTCTAGCTTTAGAGCATTGTGGTCTGAAAATATGCAGGGAATGATCCCAATCTTTTGATACCGGTTGAGTCCTGATTTAGGACCGAGGATGTGATCTATTCTGGAGAATGTTCCATGTGCACTGGAGAAGAATGTGTATTCTGTTGCTTGGGGATGAAATGTTCTGAATATATCTGTGATGTCCATCTGGTCCAGTGTGTCGTTTAAGGCCTTTATTTCCTTGCTGATCTTTTGTTTGGATGATCTGTCCAATTCAGTGAGGGGAGTGTTAAAGTCCCCTACTATTATTGTATTATTGTTGATGTGTTTCTTTGATTTTGTTATTAATTGGTTTATATAGTTGGCTGCTCCCACGTTGGGGTCATAGATATTTAAAATTGTTAAATTGGACACACCCTTTGAGTATGATATAGTGTCCTTCCTCATCTCTTATTATAGTCTTTGGCTTAAAATCTAATTGATCTGATATAAGGATTGCCACTCCTGCTTTCTTCTGATGTCCATTAGCATGGTAAATTCTTTTCCACCCCCTCACTTTAAATCTGGTGGTGTCTTCGGCTTAAAATGAGTTTCTTGGAGGCAACATATAGATGGGTTTTGTTTTTTTATCCATTCTGATACCCTTTGTCTTTTGACAGGGGCATTAAGCCCATTAACATTCATGGTAACTATTGAGAGATATGAATTTAGGGCCATTGTATTGCCTGTATGGTGACTGTTACTGTATATGGTCTCTGTTCCTTTCTGATCTACCACTTGTAGGCTCTCTCTTTGCTTAGAGGACCCCTTTCAAGATTTCCTGTAGAGCTGGTTTGGTGTTTGCAAATTCTTTCAGTTGTATGTTTTTAAAAAATAAAAATTATATAAAAAAAAATAAAAATGTAACAGTAGTCAACTGCCTGCATAAATTCCCTTGTCTGTATTGCATGCAGCAAAGCTAAAGATTTCTTCTGTCAGACACTTTTTGTCCTTACCACTCTTTGTAAATCCAGAATAAATTCCAGCAAAACTTATGCATATTTCACTCTTTTTCCCCCCCTTTGCTTTCTTTTTAATTACATCTACTTGCAAGTGAAAAATCCCTCCATATGATTTGAAAGCATTTTGAATATAAAGTTTATCAAATACTGTGCCAGGAAGTTTCTGAATCATAAGAGAATGACTCTGATAGTTTAAGTCATTTGTTGACCACTCCTTGAAGGAAATGAATCAATTTCAAAGTGAAAATAGATTGGGGGGATACTTGAAGAGGAACATCTCTTGGGATCATCCAGGCAAATCAACTGTAGCTTTAGCTTGCTAAATTCTTGAAATTTGGATCCTGCGAAGAAAACAATTGTCTATACACTAGTACTGTGTTTTTGTTTTGGTTAACTGCTTTATTGAGATACAGTAAGCATTAACTTAATAAAAGGAGAGAGAAAGGAAGATAAGGAGGAGTAGGAGAAGAAGCCAGGCAGAGTTCATAAGTTCAATGGTTTGAAAGAGGGAAAATGTCCTAGTATGAAGCCAAAGTGATGAATATTGGAGGGTTCATGAGACTAGAAGTTTAGGAGTCAGTGGGTGGTAGGTGCTGTTTGAAGTACCTGAGTCAACAGGAGTCAAGAGAATTGCTAGTGGGTTTCTTATAAGATATTTAATGGTCCTGGGCTTACAGGGAGAAATTAAAGGCATTACCCTGAGATATATTGGAGTTAATGAATTAGAATAGATTTTCAACAAATCTGGAATAAAATATCTTCTTTTTTTATTTATGATTTTTATTCAGTTGAACCATGGAAAAAAGGAGCAATAACTCGATCCTGGCTATAGATTAGTCTACCAAATTTGAAATAATAGACTGAGTTGCTAAATCAGAATTAGTATCTATAGTCATTGATTGAAATTTATCTTTCACAATCTTTATTTTTTTTTAATTTTTTCAATTTATTTATTTTCAGAAAAACAGTATTCATTATTTTTTCACCACACCCAGTGCTCCATGCAATCCGTGCCCTCTATAATACCCACCACCTGGTACCCCAACCTCCCACCCCCTCGCCACTTCAAACCCCTCAGATGGTTTTTCAGAGTCCATAGTCTCTCATGATTCACCTCCCCTTCCAATTTACCCCAACTCCCTTCTCCTCTCTTTTTAAGTACAGCTATAACATTATGATTATGTCCCCCAGATATGTCTTTGCTACTGATTCTCATGGTTAAATCCAATGTCTTCCAAAGGTATTGACTACACTTGGGTTTTGGGGATGGAATAAAGTTTCTAATAATGTTTAAGTTTGGTAAGTTTCCAAATAGCCCTTTTTATGTTCCATTTTGAATATCTCATTCACAATCTAATTATGATTAGTTTTTTATTTCTCAGTAATCCTTACTGACCACAATTGAGAAGGCTATAAACATTTCATATAGACAAGACAGACCAGTTATTGACAATAAGATTTTGATTAGAAATAAGAGGAGTCTAGGGAACAGAACTGGTGAAAATCTTCTAGTTAGAAAAAAATAACCTTCACTTCCTCTCAGCCTTTTCAACTCTAACCCACGAGCCCAAGCTCTGGATACATATGGCTCAGGGGAAATTATGTTGGTCATTAAGAAAATTTGGAAATGTTTTTGACATGGTCTATTGAATCCACCTCATGTAACTTCATAAATTATATGTTAGTCTATAAGCCTATTTGTCTAAAAATAGAAGGAAAATTATCTCTCTACATATATGCTGAAACTTATAAATGCTGCAATGTATTTTAAAATCCAGGGGTGCCTGGGTGTCTCAGTGGGTTAAAGCCTCTGCCTTCGGCTCAGGTCATGATCCTAGGGCCCTGGGATTGAGCCCCATATTGGGCTCTCTACTCAGCAGGGAGCCTGCTTCCTCCTCTCTCTCTGTCTGCCTCTCTGCCTACTTGTGATCTCTGTCAAATAAATAAATAAAATTAAAATAAATAACATTAGTATTTCCAGGAAATTTTCACATGCATATACATTCTTAGAAAAATCATCTATGGTAAAATAACTTATCAATTTCCAATAGGTCTAGATAAGGTGATGGCAGTTATACCATCCTTTATAGCTCTAAAAATAATTATGTCAACTCTTGGGTTTTTAGATTACATGGAGATCCAGAGACTTGAATTAAAAATCAGCAGCATTTGCCTTGGCAAAGGATTACAAATATCAAGACAGATGACATCCTTTTTATAAGAAAGTTGACTCAGGATGAGAGGGAATATATTCTTAGTGTAGGAAACTCTTAAATATCAGTCCTCTAATATTGAAATTAGAATGGCTAATGCAATTTTATCTTTGCTAAACACTTTTTTTCCCCTTTAACAGTTAGAAAGCAAAAGTTTTTACATTTAGGGAAGGAATAAAATTCTTTGGTAGATAAAATACAAATTTCATGTACCAAAAATAAATTATTCACTCAGTTCAATTTTAATGAGCATTTCCTGTGTTCCAGGCACTGCTCTCAGATCAAGAATAATTATAAAAAACAAGGCTCTTGGGGCAACTTTAAGTCCCTTTGCTCTCAATTCAGGTCATGATCTCAGGGTCCTGGGATTGAACCCTGTGTTGGGCTCCCTGATCAGTGGAGAGTCTGCTTGTCGCTCTCCCTCTGCCTCTCTCTACCCCCACCACCACTTGTGCTCTCTCTATCTCTGCCTCAAATAAACAAAATCTTGAAAAACAAACAAACAAACAAACATAAACAAAAAATCCCACCAAGGCTCTTATCCTTACTAGAGTTTTAAAGGGGAGGACCATGGCGGCTCAGTTGGTTAAGAGCTTGCCTTCAGCTCAGATCATGATCTCTGGGTCCTGGGTGCAAGCCCTGCATCAGACTCAGGAGTCTACTTCTCTCTCTTTCTCTATCTCTCTCCCTATCCTCCCTGCCCATCTTCCTCTCCCTACCACTTATTCTTTCTCTCTCTCAAATAAATAAGTAAAATCTTCAAAAAAATAGTTTTAGGGGAAGACAGATGATAAATAACAAATGAATAAAACAAGATAAATGTTAGATAGGGTATTAGTATTCTATTGCCAGTATAACAAATTGTCACAGACCTGGTAACTTAACATAAACTTATTGTCTTGTAGTTGTAGAAGTCAGAAATCTGAAACAGATTTCATTGGGCTGGAATCAAGTATCAGCTAAGTTGTGTTTCCTCTGGGATATCTAGGAGAGAATCCAGCTTCTACATATCTCCTGCATTCTTTGGCTTGTGACTCCTTCTCCATTTTCGAAATGAAATACTTCTGCTCCTATCATAATACCTCCTTTCTCTGACCCTAAACCTCGTGTTTCTTTCTAGTAGGATCTTTGTGATTGTATAGGGCCCACATGTTTAGTCCAGGCTAATATCCCCATCTCAAGAGTCTTAATGACATGTAAAATCTTTTTTGCCTTATAAGGTAACATATTCACAGGTTTGGGGATGAGGATGTTGACATCTTTGAAGGGCCATTATTCAGTCCACCATACATAGTGGTAAGTGAGATGCAAAAAACTACATGGTGCTATAAAGAACAGCTGACTTGCTCCTTTAAGTGTGGGGGAAAGTCTTTTAGAACAGGGATATTTACACTTAGATCCTCATGATAAGGAGGAACCAAACCTAGAATGATCAGGTGTAGAGCACTCTAGGTAAAAGAACTAGAAACAAGTTTGGCTGTTAAGGAAAATAGAGAAAGATGGTGTGCTGGGCCTTAGTTACCTACTAGGAAAGTGGTATGAGTAGGGATGGGTGAGGTAACTTAAAAATAGATTATGTAGAATTCAGTAAAGTAGTGTAAGCAAACAGAAAGTGTCTTTGCATCTGGTACTTTAGCCATATTTCAAGGTAGAAATGGTAGTTACTGAAAATAAACTTTATATTATTAGGGTTAAAAGGGTATATTAGGTAAGCCAATACAGTATAGTGACTGAAAACTGTTGTTTGGTGGTGGTAGAATTGCAAAATCTAGACCAAATTATCTTCAAAGATTCAATGAAGGGTCAGTTGAGAAAGAAGAGATTGATATTAGAAATGGTCACTCTGGAAATCATGGTCCTCACTGGGAAGAAGCTTTAAAGGAAAGTTTCACTTCAAGGTCTAGCTGGAAAGTATGATTATTTCCATTGAAGAAAATAACATCCAGTCAAGTGGGTCCTTCAAAGGTAAAGATATTTAATTGGTGAAAATTGCATTAAAATAGGGACACATCACCATCGCTAAAGTCCAGGTTCATTTCTTTCTTTCTTTATTATTATATATATATTTTTTTGGTCTTAAACCTTTCTAAAATGGCAGCCTGCTCCCTTTCTTAAGGAAATGGGAATTTAGGAACTTTTCATTAGCTACTAACTAGTATCCAGAGGGCTTCTGGGTGGGGGACAAAATATAGTTAGGATTCAGAAAGTAATCATTATTTATTCATTTAATAAACATTTAGTGGGTATCTGTTTAAAAGAGAATTATGGGGATAAGTGGAAACTACTTCCAAATACCAAGAGATTGGGAAGAAAATATGTGTTCTTAGCTACTTGTTGCTCTATATCCTATAAAAATTTGTCATCCTATAAAAATTTATCTTCTTGAAATTCATATGCTCTAGCTATACTACCCTCTACTCTTCCACCTTGCCATCTATTGATAACATCTATAGATTTCACTAAACCTTTCACCATTAAGCTTGTAATATTCTTTTATAACTCATATCTTGCCATATTTCCTGCCTATCATCATTGTCTATGTGGATGATGACATCCTTGATCTTGATGCTGGAGATCTTTACTTCTACTTTAGCCACTATTACCAATGGCTGTACCATGAAAATTGTTGCTATCTGGAACTATCCCATTATGAAATCTTTTTTTAAAGTTCAAGTATAATTAAGGCACGGTGTTATATTAGTTTCAGAGATACCATATGATGACCAATAATTCTATAAGTGTACTCTCAATCCCCTTTATCTATTTCACCCATCCTCCCATCTACCCCCACCCCTGCAACCACCAGTTGCTCTCTGTATTTATGAATATGTTTTTTTCTTTGTCTCTCTATTTTACTCCTTTGTTCATTTGTTTTGTTTATTCAATTCTACATACAAGTGAAATCCATTATAAAATCTTAAACTCCAATATATCACTCTGATCACACTTTTGTTTTTTCTGGTCATTTCTTTTACTTATTCTCTCCATATGCATTCTCCAACTTTTTAAAGACCTCCTTTTTCCTTCTAATTTTCCCAATTAAACTAGGCCTTCCTTATATACCTTCTCTTTTATTTCTCTATATCATATAATCTAGACTGAACTTCTACTAGTCTCTGGTCAATTGATTCATTTTATTTATTCCTTAGTATTCTGCAATATAGCACCTTACAAAACTAGTTCTGGGTAAATCTGTCTATGAAGTTGGCATCTCTATCAGTCTAAGATTGCAGTTGAATGTAAGCCACAGAAACTCAATGGATTAATTGAATAAGACAATTATTGTTTTAAAAAGAGTAATAAATCCAGAGGTTGACAGTTGAGGGCTGATACAGTAATTCTGCTATGTCATTAGTATTCCAACCTCTTCTCTCTGCTCTGCTATCCTTATCATTTGGCTTTAATCCCCATAGTTATCACATGATTTCTTTAAGGCCAAAAGCAATTTATCATCTTTTGCTTCACATCCAAAGAGCAGGCAAGACAAAAGAAAAGAGGTACCAGAGGAAAGTGGCTGTCCCTATGTATATATCCAACAATAGGTATCCAGCACCAGCACACTGCTGCTCTGAATGAAATCACATTTTGCTAGTAAGGAAGAAAAGAATAAATGTTGAGAAGGTCATTATCATTATCTGCCATAGCATTATTGCAAATTAGATTTTCTAATGTTAACTACGCAAGTAATCTTTCTATTTTCATCTTGCTATATACCTCTTTGCATTAGTCATCTGGGGCTGTTGTAACAAAATACCAGGATGGGTGACTTAAAAACAGAAATTTGTTTTCTCACAGTCTGAAAGCTGGAAACCAAGATTAAGGTGCTGGTGGATTTGGTTTTTCCTGAGACCTCTTGCCCTGGCTTGCTGATGGCCACGTTCTCACTGTGTCCTTATACACTTTCTCTGTGTACACATGTCCCTGGTTGTTTCTCCATCTTCTTGTAAGCACACTTGTCTTAATGGATTAGGGCCCCATGCATATGATCTCATTTATCCTCATTTATCCATTATTCCCTCTTCAAAGGCCTCATCTCTGAAAGTAGTCAAACTGGGGCTTAGAGGTTCAACATATGAATTTTACTGGGCTTATTACATGTAACATAGTTCATAATCCTCTTCTATTACCTACAAAAGACATGCAAAAACTTCACCTCTCTTCACTAATCAACTATACACCATTTCTTCTTTCACTCTAAAGAAATGTACCCTGCCTTCATTGTAATTCACAGAGAAAATAGGGACCATGATATAAGAACCTCTTTATCTTTCTCCCTTTTCCTTGTCACCTGAATTTACCCTCAACTTTCACACATTCATTTTTCCCTCCCATTTAAAGTTGGATAAGTAACAGCGGTAGCAGCTGAAAATTTTAGAATTAAAATTTGTAGAATGAACAGCATCTTCTGAAGTAGTAAAACTAGAATGACACCATTAATTGTTTTTCCAAGGTTTGGAGAATTTTTTTTTTCAGCAGATAGTAGGACCTTTAGCCTTTCCCTGATGACGGTAGTATTTTGTCACTATTTTCAAGATGATGACAACATTTCATGTTTTCTCCTTCAGGAAAAAAAAAAAGTATGAACCTTTCTTTTTAACTTTATCAGATATATGTTGTCTATCAATATTTGAATGACATCACAATGACATCTAGTGGCTGTAGGAATTTCATCTCTCAGTACATCTTCAAGTGTATGAAAATCTTTCTAAGCTGGAAATAAAGGAAAACGAGTCATTGCAATGTAGTCATAATCTCATCAATCTGTTTTGTTTTGAAACTGACTCTTTCCCCATCGCTTCTACTTTTATTCCATCCTCTACAGAAAGGGTATGGAAAAATTTGATACCTGGTCAAAAGTGCCATCTTGATGTCCATTGTGATACTTCATGGAATCCTTCTTGAATATGCAGAAATGAGCAGCTTCGTACAAAAGTGTTGATAAATATCCTACAAAATGACTCACTGGTAAGACACTAAGATTTAATCCATATGTTCTAGATAATTTTATTTAATAAGAGAGCCATATCATAGTAATCTTTGCTTTACATAGTCTTTGCTTTACATAAAAAGTAAACAATAGGAAAATGTCTGCAATGCAATGTCTGCATTTTCCAAGTAATGAAACATGGTAAGTATTGATAAAATGTTACTATCAGTAAAAGGCAAATATATTTTTAGACCTTGAATAAATATGTATTAATATGTATTTAAAAGTTCTTAGTTTTAAGTAATTAATAAATTAGGTTCTATAAAAGAAGATTACATTAAGGTTTTTGTTTAATTTTTGGAAGAAATTACACGTAGTAAGGAATTCCTTTGGACTCCATTTTTTTTTCAAATTTTTATAATCTGGTGAATAATATATGGAACCTAGATTTTTAGCCTACCAACATCCATTCAGTGGATGAAAAATATTTTCTAAACTTAGATGTCCTTTAAAAATAAATACTTTGTTTTGTGAGATTCATCTTGAGGACCCCGCAGAGATAAACTGAGTTTCATTTAGTTATTAATTTTTGAAGGAAAAGGGGCTGAGTTAATCATGACATATTTGAATATGTGACTCTAATACATCTATATGATGTTTTGGACCACTTAGACTTTTTATTTAGCTAGTATAATATACCAGATTACTTCTCACTTTTCCCCACTTGACCTAGGTATTTAAAGCTTCATAGTACAAGTAAGTATTGGATCCTTTCCCACAAATCATGTTTGAAGGATTGACTAGGACACATGAGTGTATGTACCTAGGAGAACATAAAATAATTTGTGGGATAGGAACTAAGACCACACAGGTAGACTCAATTCTTAGTTCTGCACTTTATTCTTCAGGGTTGAGCTGGAAGATACGGACCACTGCCATCTGGAGACATGGTTGATCCAGATCTATAATATTGTTTGAAGTGTTGGCTGATTTTGGAGGGCATCGTTTTCCTTTTCTTTTGCTGGATGATCATTTGTTGGATCATTTGACTGGATGGTGGCTATACAACAATATTTATGACTCTAAAGTTTATTTGAGCTCTGTAACAAAAGCAAATACTCAGATTTTGTATGCCTCTTCTAAACCAGGATCCTAGAACCATAATTATATCAAGAGAACACATCTCATTCCCAATCCATAGTGCCAGTAACATCTGATATAGGGGAATGGCCAAATTACTTAATTTCATATTTTCATTATCTTTTTCCTGGGTCTGTTTAGTAACATCAAAGATCACAGAGAGATTTGTAGGGATATGACAATAGATGTTCCCCCTTGAGTGGTCCATATTATATCTAATGTGGCTGTGTTTTAACCACTGCATATTCAATTTCTTGAACAAGTTTGGCAAAGGGTTTTATGACTTATAAGTATTGTATAATTTGCTTGCAATTCTCATAGCATGTAGGATTCCCCTCATTCTTGGAGTCTTTCATGGAGAATAAAAATGAGAAGTTTGGGACAGAAGAGAGCAGCCCTAAATTTCTCTTCAGGGGTGACATTTGGATTCCAATCAAGGCACAATTTTTTCCTTCTACAGTAAATTTTCTAAGTTTCTCTTTCTCCCATCTCTCTTTTCCTGTTTTTTTTTTTTTTTTCCTCCCTCTCTCTTGCTCTTTCCTGAGAAGCCCCAAGAGCCAGACAGCTTTATCCCAAAGTCAAACATCAGTTTACTGATACAACAAATTTTATCTTGCTGAAGAGCAGTAGCTGATAGGGTTTTGGCTGGATATTTTATTTCACTAATTATTAAGGAGCATGATCTCTTTTTACCCAAAATATCCCTATGAGATTTTCAGAGTATTGTAATGTTTTATTACCACATAATAAAATGGTACTGCACCAGACAATCCCTTTTTTATTATAGAGATTATCAAGTAGATATAAAGTAAAAGGGTTTGATGTTGAGTCTAAGTAGTGACCTTTATTTGTAAAGTCTGTAAAAAGTGAGATAGCCACCACATATGCACCCAATCTTCCTTAGTTACTTCCCAGTCTTATTTCTGTAACACTTTGATTACCAAAGCTAGTTCTCAAAAAAAAAAAAAAATCCTCAAATTTTGTTGGTGACAAAGCCCCTGTATATAAGGCAGACTATGAAAGAAGGTTTTAGATTACTATTTCTTCTTTTCTTCTTCCTCTTCTTCTTCTTTCCCTTACTTTCCCTCTCCTTTTCCTGTTGCAGTATTTTTCCTTTACAGTGTCACTTAGTACAAATTCCCAGAAAATTATCTGATGTATTACAAGGAATTGGTACTAAAGGAATGCTATCCAATTTCCTTTAATATCAGTTTCTTATAATACATGAATGAATTTATATTTTTAATCACTCCTTAGTATAAGTTTATTACCTGGCTATAACTCGCTAATGATTTGGGTAAAATTTTCCACCAAGGAGTGGCTAAGGATGCAAAAATCAGCATTAAGGAAAGGGATTTTATGAATATCATAGTTACATGTTACTCTATTACAGATATCATAGTTAGATGTTAGTTTTTTTAACAACTCAGAATTTTAAACTAGCAAAGACGGAAGAATAAATGATAAGCAGGAAAATGGTGGTGGGAAAAAGCAAGCAAATAAGTGTGACGATTTGTGGCTGTGGTCACTTGTGTCTTGGTCACTTGTCTCCTTGGTCCTAGGCCTTTGGTGGGTACTAGAAAATTATTTGTTTTGGGAGGATTCTTAAAAATTCTCTCTTTTAAATCTTCCAATGGGAGAGTGTTTTGTATAATTCCATATGTTGACTTTTTTTTAGCAGGAGAAATAAATCAAAAATTTATATACCAGAGCTTGCAAGAGGTAAAAAAAATATGATAAAGTCATTTCAAACATAATTTAAAAGCATTTAAAACAAAATACAAAGTCTTCAGGGTTTGAGTCATTTAGAGGTTTCTTGGGAGAATGTCAAAGAAAGGCAGCTTAAAACTGTTGGAAGTAAGACCGAGTATATTAATGAGTTCTTTGTAGTGCTTTGACATGTTGAACTGAAACTAGTGTCTAAAATTAGGGGAGAAACACCCAAATTCATAAGGTAAGCTGTAATAACTTTCTATGGTCATAATCTATAATTTCTGCCTTTCTGGCAATACTAGAGGCTGTGAACATCAAGATCATGAGAATTAGAGCTTGACTTGTTAGCCAAAGGTTCCCAAGAATACCAGCTAGTTTGGCTAGTTTGATATTTTTAAAAATCAACTTTAATGAAGAATAATTTACTTGCAATTAATAGCATACTTTTAAAAAAGATTTTATTTATTTGTCAGAGAAGAGAGCATAAGCAGAGGAAGTGGCAGGCAGATGGAGAAGCAGGTTCCCCACTGAGCAAGGAATCCAATGTGGGACTTGATCCCAGGACCCTGGGATCATAACCTGAGATGAAGGCAGCCACTTAACCCACTGAGCCACCCAGGCGTCCCATCATACATTTTTAGATGTACAGTTTTATGGGTTTGTAAAAGGGTACAATCATGTAACCTCTACCAAATCACGATATAGAACATTTCTATTAACTAAAAATGTTTCCTGTTACCACTTTAAGCCCATAATCACTTTCTCCCCAAACCCCAGGCAGGCACTGATCTAGTTTATTCCTATATAGGGGTCTGTGTTTCTTAGAACTTCATATAAATGGACCAATATAGTGTAAATTTTTTTTTTAAGATTTTATTTATTTATTTGACAGACAGAGATCACAAGTAGGCAGAGAGGCAAGCAGAGAGAGAGGAGGAAACAGGCTCCCCACTGAGCAGAGAGCCTGATGTGGGGCTCGATCCCAGAACCTTGGGATCATGACCTGAGGCGAAGACAGAGGCTTAACCCACTGAGCCACCCAGGCGCCCCCAGTATAAAATATTTTATATCTGATTTCTTTCGCTCAGAGCCATGCTTCTGGAATTTATCTGTGGCATTCCAAATAGCATACTTCATTCCGCTTATTGCTGAGTAGTCTTCTGTTGTTTGGGTAAACCATAGTTTGTTTATCTACTTACCTGCTAATGGACGTTTAGGTTGTTTCCATACTTGACTTACGGATAAAGGTTCTGTGAGTATTCATATACAAGTCATATAATTCACAACCAGATTTATTTCAATATATATTTTCTGACAATAGAACTAATCATCAGCATTCTCTATTATCATCTGTGTACACTTCCAGTGATTTTGCTTATTGGGATATCATAGGAGAGGAGGATTTTAGTAAGGGCTCCTTTCTGACATAATCAACTGGGGCATTATACTCACCTTCCAAGTCTTTATGCCTCATTGGTCAGACTGTGTTATTGCTTGATGTAATTTATAAGAGCTGTGTCACATGACCACTATAGCTTCAATTGCATTTTAATTTTTTCACCCTCTGTAATATATGTAAGCAAAAATAAGAGGTCGGAATTATATAGTAGTTGAATCAACCTAGTGTCTGTCACACAATCTTACTAACCATAGGCAAATGTCTTTTTTGAGAATATGAATTTGTTCTAAAATGATTGATGTATTTGGGAACAATTTGAGCATGATGTGAATTTGACATTTGCTAATGCACAATTTTGTCTGCAAAAAACATTGTTTGAATACAGAAAAGAGCATGGTACCAAACAAAACCACATAGGAATACACAAAATACACACATATGGACACTTCAAACATCTACCAACTACCTCAGTTTACTGTGTATATTATGAGCCACATTCATCTACATCTAGTGTTATAGCTTTAAATGCATTTCAGGGTAATTTTCATACCACTACCTCACAATAACTCATAGGATGCAACCTTTCAGATGCCCACATCTACAAGAAAACCTCAGGTCTTTTTTTCGAAGTAAAGTACCATATTTATTGTAAAATATATTTTTGACCATTTAAGAAATGCTATATTTTTATTAGGATTCTATTTTTTTAATGACTTCATTTTAAGAGTCATTTTATTTACTGTAAAATTGAGAAGATAGTACAGAGATTTCCCACATATTCCCTGCCTCCACATTGGCAGAATCTTCTCTGTTATCAACATTACTCATCAAAATGGCATTTTGACCAAGGATGAACGTACATTGACACATTATAATCACCAAAAGTCCATAGTTTATCTAAGGGTTTACTGTTGGTGTAGCACTGTCAATAGGTTTGGACAAATGTATAATGATGTGTAGCCATCATTATAATATTTTACTATTTTTATTGCCTAAAAATCCTCCATGCTCTATTCATCTTTCCTCACAACAAAAGTGATCTTTTTATTGTATCCATAGTTTTTCCTTTTCCAGAATGTCATATAGTTAGAATCACAAGGTATTTATCCTTCTCAGATTGGCTTCTTTCAATTAGTAATATGCATTTAAGTTTTCTCTTTGTCTTTTCATGGTTTGGTAGCTCATTTCTTTTTAGCACTAAATAATATTACATTTTCTGTATATACCATATTTTGTTTATCCTCTCACCTCTTGAAGGACATCTTGGTTGTTCCCAAGTTTTGGCAATTATTAATAAAGATCCTCTAAACATCTGTGTGCAGGTTTTTGTAAGGACACAAGTTTTCAGCTCCTTTGGGTAAATACCAAGGAGTGTGATTGCTGGATCATATGGTAAGAGTATGTTTACTTTTGCAAGAAACCACCAAACTGTCTTCCAGAAAGGCTGTGCTGTTTTATGTTCCCACTAGCAATGAGAGTTCCTGTTGTTGCATATCCTTGGTGCCATTTGGTGTTGTCAGTGTTTCAGATTTGGGCCATTTTAATAGATTTATAATGGTATCTTGTTTTAATTTTCATTTCCCTTATGACATAGCATGTGGAGCATCTTTTTAAATATTTGTCATCTGTATATCTTTGGTGAGGTGTATGTTAAAAACTTTGACCCATTTAAAAATGCAGTTGTCTTTTTTCTCTTATTGCTGAACTTAAAAAATTCTTTGTATATTTTGGCTAAGTCCTTTATCAGATTCATCTTTTACAAATATTTTCTTCCTGTCAGTGGCTCATCTTCTAATTCTCTTGATATTGTCTTTCAGAGCAAGAGTTTTTAAAAATTTAAAAAGATCTTTATTTATTCATTCAACAGAGAGAAAAAGCACATAAGCAGAGAGAGGCAGAAAGAGAGGGAAAAGCAGATTCCCCTCTGAGCAGGGAGCCAGAGGTAGGGCTCAATCTCAGGACTCCAGGATTGTGACCTGAGCTGAAGACAGATGCTTAACTGACTGAGCCACCCAGGTGACCCTGAAGTTTTTAATTTTAATGAGCCCAGATTATCAATTATTTCTTTTATGGATTATATTTTTGATTTTATATTTAAAAAGGCATAACCAAACCCAAGGTCATCTAGGTTTTCTCCTAAGTTATCTTCTCGGAATTTTATAGTTATGTATTTTACATTTAGGTCTATGATCTAAATTCTGTGTTTAGGTTCATTTTTTGCATGTGTATGCCCAGTTGTTCCATTGTCATTTGTTGGAGAGACTATTTTTGCTCCATTGCATTGCCTTTACTCGTTAAAAAAAAAAAATCACTTGACTATATATATGGAGATTTCTTTCTTTCTTTTTTTTTTTACTTCTATTTTGTTCCATTGATCTATTTGTCTCTTCTTGCACCAATACCACAGTCGTGATTAGTAGCTTTATAGTAAGTTTGGAAATTAGGTAGTACCTCTCATCTAATTTTGTTCTCTTCCCCTTTGATATTGTGTTGACTCTACTCAGACTTTTGTCTCTCTGTATAAAGTTTAGAATCAGTTTGTTGATGGCCACAAAAATCTTACAGGGATTTTGATTGGGATTGCCATAGAAGCTATGTAAGTATTTTCCATATTTTTAAAAATGTGTAACTAACAAAATTTTGGGTACTGTGCCATTAATGTGCCAATTTTCCCCATAAGCCCTGTGTTTTTGTTCAACAATTTTGCACAGTGAGGATTTTTAGGTATATGTATGGGTGTTACATCAGAACCGACTGTACATAGGATGGATGGACTTTTTTTTTTTTTTTTAAATCTACAAGCTTGTTCTCCATGAAACTATCTTTACATTTTCATTATTGAAAAATCAAAAAGAAAACTATTTATTTTTATTTTTATTTTCAGCATAACAGTATTCCTTGTTTTCGCACCACACCCAGTGCTCCATGCAATCTGTGCCCTCTCTAATACCCACCACCTGGTTCCCCCAACCTCCCACTCTCCGCCCCTTCAAACCCCCCAGATTGTTTTCCCCTATCATGTTAAGAAAAAGAAGAGCATAGAACTTTTCAAATAAACTATATTGTCAATATCTCACTTTCGTCCTAACAAAGCTACCAAATGCTCTGAACTAGCAAAATACAAATGTTTTAACTCAAGAGAAAAGCTAAGATTCTTCAAGAAAATCAGGTTTTACCAAAATTGTAAAACCAGGCATTATTTCTATATTATTTGCCACAAGGCCTTGATTTTGAGAGTTAAACTCACTTTCTCACATATCTACATAATGACACGTGTGTGTCTTGATATCTATTTCCTAATTAAGTCCTAAACCCACTGGAAGAGACCATACCTCCTCTGTAATCAACAAACTATAGGGCTTGTGAAATGCTGAGGAAAAATGCAGCAGGTTTGAATATATTTTAAAATAATGTCATAGAATGGAATTTTTCCCCCCTGATTTGCTTGAACATTTCTGTATTTTGCCATGGTATAAGTGTGGACATATCTAGCAACTTCAAAGAGTTAATATGTTTCCTTAGATCCCCAATAGAATGGTCTAGTGGAAGGCAGTACTGGCGAGGAATATTCCCTGGATGTTGTCTATTCAAGTTTGTGTTGGCAGCCAGATTCTCTGTGTCTGACTAGGTGTACCAATTGGGAAAATGAAGGCAAGCAATAACCTCACACTATATAATAAATGACCATTATTCATTAAAAGACATTGTAAAACCCCCTTCTTCCAGCATTTCCTTTCCGTGGCAACAGGAAAATTGTGCTCACTACCATAAGGTACCTTGCCCTTTTTCTAATATAGGAACCAACAATTATGTTTTTGCTTTTTTGTTGAGTTGGGTAAATGATTTTTCTTGATATAATACCATCGAATATTCATTTTAGAAATTTAAAAAATGCAGATGAAGAGAAAAAGAAAACAAAAACCACTATTTTATCTACCAGTGGTGTAACATGCTACTATTTTGTATGGATTCTCATGGTTTTCTGTCTCTATATACATAGACATAATTTTTTCCAGTTGACATAAAGCATGCACATAAGTCCACATTAACTATTCTTCAATATATTTGATAACTGTATATTTTATTTTTGATTTGTTTACTAATTTATTTAACCTCTTTCTTATTGATGAATATTCAGTTTTTTCCCAAACTTATCTCTACTACTAAATGATGTCCTCATGTATCTCTTTGTTAATATGTTTTCTTATAGGCGAATGATGATTTTCTTATGCTGTATCTCAAGAAATATATAAAAATGTTCATTTTCTGCACATTCTTGCCAAGTCAGAGTAGTATAATTTATATTATTGGTAAGTGAAAAATAAATATTTTGTGTTTCTTTGCTATCCAGTTAGGTTGAATTGAAAATATATCTATTACTCATTTATACTTCTTCCTTTGTGAGTTTATTGTATGTCAGACAACTTCTACAGGGACCTAAGAACTCCCCAGAGCATACCTGAAAATACCCCTCCACTGATCTGCTAAGCTTGTCCTGCCCAAGAGAACAAGAAGCATTTTAATTTTGATAGATTTTTTTTTCACTTCCCTGTGACTTGGTCTGTGCTTACCCTTCTGCCTGCAATATTCTTCCTTCTATAGTGAAAACTTATCCTTGAATTCCAAGGTCAGCTCAGTTGTCTGTTCTCTCACCATATTCTGTGGATACTGTCATCTCATGTTATCATTGAATGCCTGGTTATAGGGTGAGTGACCTTGTGTACATGTCTGGAATAGATTGTGAGCTGTTTCATGCAGGGGCCACATCTCATTCCTCCCTATACCCGCCCCCCCAACCTTGATTTATTAGCTTAGTGCCTTGCACATATCAGGTGTGTGGTGCATATTAAGTTTATATTTACAGGCGCACCTGTCTGGCTCAGTCAGTAGAGCATGTGACTCTTGATCTTGGGGCTGTGAGTTGGAGCTCCACATTAGGAATAGAGATTTCTCAAAAAAAAATCTTTAAAAAATTATATTTACAAATAAGAGATGAAGGGAAATATAAGTAAAACTTAATTTGGCATTTTGTAAACTCTCTTAAGTGAGATGAGACTGTGCTCAATATAGAAAAGGATGATTTGACAAGAATATATTCAAACTTTAGTTCAGTACAAGACTGCTTCTAAATGGCCCATACAAATAAAATATAAGAGACATTGGGGCGCCTGGGTGGTTCAGGTGGTTAAGCATCTGCCTTTGGCTCAGGTCATGATTCTGGGGTCCTGGAATCAAATCCTGTGTTGGGCTCCCCACTCAGTGAGACTACTTCTCCCTCTCCCTCTGCTCTCCCCCAACTCATGCTTGCTTTCTCTCATGCTCTTTATTTTTCTCTCTCAAATAAATAAAATTTTAAATAAATATATATGTCAGATATATGTCATATATATCATATAGATATATATGACACACATCAGTGTAACTTACACATTTACAGTGTTTTTTGTTTTTTGTTTTCCCGTATCTTTGCTAGATATTGAACATAAGGAGTAGGCAGAGTATCTATGTACATGTATTTATGATTTCTCACTGTGGGTCCTGGTGAGGCAGTAGTATTCACTGCTTTAGAAAGCTTTGAATTCTTTTCAAAACAGTGGCTGCTGGAGATGCCAGATGTTGACATCTATAGAGTTGATGTCTTCAATTCATCTAGTAAATATTTTACAAAACAAGAAAGACCATCACTTTATCTTCCTCACCACTGTCCTACTACACACATGCACACAGATATGGTCAAGCCAGCTGAAATCATTGCCTGAGGGACAGGAGAGTTTTTCCTCCTGTTTTATCATACGTATATTTAGGGCAGCCAAGGAGGTTGTTAAAATAGTATAATATTTGTATCTTATGAGATAGACACCTGTTGATTTAAAAGTACATAATATTTGGGGCACCTGGGTGGCTCAGTAGGTTAAGCCTCTGCCTTCGGCTCAGGTCATGATCCCAGGGTCCGGGGGTCGAGCCCCGCATTGGGCTCTCTGCTCTGTGGAGAGCCTGCTTCCTCCTCTCTCTCTGCCTGCCTGCCTCTCTGTCTACTTGTGATCTCTGTCTGTCAAATAAATAAAAAATCTTAAAAAAAATATAAAAGTACATAATATTCTAACACATCAGCTGACTAGAAAGAAGACTTTCCTCTGAGGCCCAAGTTTGGCATATTAAATACTAACTTTCTCTTTTATTTCCCAAATGTTCTGAACCCATTTTTCTTTCCTGAATCTGATAATGTTGGATCACTTTTGAAAAAGTTTTTATTTTTTATTAACATATAATGTATTATTAGCCAGAGATATTATTATATTATTAATATATTATACTAATATATTATTAGCCAGAGGGATACAGGTCTGTGAATCACCAGCATTACACACTTCACAGCACTCACCATAGCACATACCCTCTCCAATGTCCACAACCCAACCATTCTCTTCCTAGACCTCTCCCCCAGCAACCCTCAGTTTGTTCTGTGAGATTAAGAGTCTCTTATGGTTTGTCTCCTTCCCAATCCCATCTTGTTTCAGTTTTTCTTTTTCTACCCCCCAAATCCCCTACATTGCCTTTCAAATTCCTCATATCAGGGAGATCATATGATAATTGTTTTTTTCAAATTGACTTATTTCACTCAGCATAATACCCTCTAGTTCCAACCATGTTGTTGCAAATGGCAAGATCTCATTCTTTTGATGGCTGCATAGTATTCCATTGTATATATATACACCACATCTTCTTTATCCATTCATCTGTTGATGGACATCTAGGTTCTTTCCATAGTTTGGCTATTGTGGACATTGCTGCTATAATCATTTGGGTGCACATGCCCCTTCGGATCACTACATTTGTATCTTTAGGGTAAATACCCAGTAGTACAATTGCTGGGTCATAGGGTAACACTATTTTCAACTTTTTAAGGAACCTCCATATTTTTTTCCAGGGTGGCTGCACCAGTTTGCATTCCCAGCAAAGATGTAGGAGGGTTCCCCTTTCTCCACATCCTCTCCAGCATCTGTCATTTCCTGACTTGTTAATTTTAGCCATTCTGACTGGTGGGAGGTGGTATCTCATTGTGGTTTTGATTTGTATTTCCCTAATGCCAAGTGATCCACTTTTTCATGTGTCTGTTGGCCATTTGGATGTCTTCTTTGCAGAAATGTCTGTTCATGTCCTCTTCCCATTTCTTGAATGGATTATTTGTTCTTCAGGTGTTGAGTTTGATATGGTCTTTATAGATTTTGGATAATAGCCCTTTATCTGATATGTTGTTTGCAAATATCTTCTCCAGTTGTCTTTTGCTTTTGTTGACTGTTTCCTTTGCTGTGCAAAAGCTTTTGATCTTGATGAAGTCCCCGTAGTTCATTTTTGCCCTTGCTTCCCTTGCCTTTGGCGATGTTTCTAGGAAGAATTTGCTGTAGCTGAGGTTAATGAGGTTGCTGCCTGTGTTCTCCTCAAGGATTTTGATGGATTCCTTTCTCACACTGAGATATTTCATCCCTTTGGATTCTATTTTAGTGTGTGGTATAAGGAAATGGTCCAGTTTCTTTCTTCTGCATGTCTCTGCCCAATTTTCCCATCACCATTTGTTGAAGATACTGTCTTTTTTACATTGGAAATTCTTTCCTGCTTTGTCAAAGATTAGTTGACCATAAAGTTAAGAGTCTATTTCTTGGCTCTCTATTCTGTTCCATTGATCTATGTGTCAGTTTTTGTGCCAGTACCATACTGTCTTGATGATGGCAGCTTTGTAAGAGAGCTTGAAGTCTGGAATTGTGAGGCCAACAATTTGGCTTTCTTTTTAAATATTCTTATGGCTCTTTGAGGTCTTTTCTGGTTCCATATAAGTTTTAAGATTATCTGTTCCATTTCTTTGAAAAAATAAAGATGGTATTTTGATAGGGATTGCATTAAATGTGTAGATTACTTTAGGTAGCATAGATATTTTCACAATATTTGTTCTTATGTTGGATCACATTTTTAAAAGATGTGCAAGTGAAGCAGTTGAATAAAGCAGAACAATGGATAATTTCCCCTCATCCTTCAAGGATTTTTCCTGGCAAAACAAAATGTATGTGATGTGGGGATTGTTTCTCCAAAAAATCCTGGGCCAGATTATACTGGTGAAAAGACTACAAATGCTTCTACTGGGTTGAGCTTGTTAACACTTTCAAGTAAAGTGTCTTATAAGTAGCTTAGTTATCTGAAAGGTATTGTAAATGCTATGCTATAAACACATAAATAACATTTATTCTATAAACATTTGCAAATGCTATAAACATTTTTTTCCCTACCTAAACTTTATTTTACTTTTTGCTTCTACTCACCAGATCCCTGATCCTCCCCCTTTTCTCTGAGATTTGAAAACTTTTAAGGATTTCTTTCTTTTTTTTTTTTTTTAAGATTTATTTATTTACGAGAGAGAGAGAGAGAGTGCATGTGTGCTTGAGAGTGGGGGAGGAGTAGGAGGAGAGAGAGAGAGAGAAAATTCTCAAGCAGATTTCCTACTGAGCTTGGAGCCCAGTGCAGAGCTTGATCCCAGTACACTGAGATCATGACCTGAGCTGAAATCAAGAGTTGGACATGCAGATGCCACTTAACGATTTTTGCTTCTTAACTATGTCAGCTATATAAGAAAATTGTCAGCACATAAATTTTAAGTGAAACTTCTTGGAATGAGATCTTCCAGGGAGAACATAAAGAGAATGATCTGAGGACAAAAAATGGAGCTTTGGAGCACATGGACCCTTGAGAGGTGAACAGAAAAAGAAGTTGAAAAACAATCTGAGGGGTTTGAAGTGGTGGGGGGTGGGAGGTTGGGGGAACCAGGTGGAGGGCACGGATTGCATGGAGCACTGGGTGTGGTGCAAAAATAATGAATACTGTTGTGCTGAAAATAAATAAAAGAAATAAAAGAAATAAAAGAAAAAAATAAAAATAAAAGAAAGAAAAGAAAAAGAAAAAGAAGTTGAGAAATCTAAGTTGGAATGGATAGAAAGTTAGGACAAAAATCAAGTTTATAGAAAGCAAGGGGAGAATTCTAATAAAAAGAAAGTAGTGATTACTGCTAAGAGCATTTTAATCAATTTTCTGGTTTAGTCTTTGCTTCAAAATTAAGCTAGTGAGTTTATCAATGTATTTTTATGAGAACTAACAATTTTCTCTGCTTAGAAATGCCAAAGAATTAGATTTTTTCCCGAGTTCTTATAATGTGAACTACTTCTAATCCTAACTGATATGTGATAAATATACAACCCAGGCCAACACGAGGGGAGTGTATAGAGATGGATTATTAGAAATATGCAATATTTCCTTAGCTTTCACTTTTATCTGCTATTTTTTTAAAGAGTTTATTTATTTATTTATTTATTTGACAGACAGAGATCACGAGAGAGAGAGAGAGAGAGAGAAGCAGGCTCTCCGATGAGCAGAGAGCCCAATGTGGGCCTTGATCCCAGGACCCTGGGATCATGACCTGAGCCAAAGGCAGAGGCTTTAACCCTCTGAGTCACCCAAGCACCACTTAAGTACTATTTTGAGACTTGACTCTATTCAGTGTCTTTCTTACTTATAGCTGGGAATTATGCTAGGTAACAAACATGTGTTCCTTAACACATTCTCAACCTCCATGGATAGCCATGGCCTCTAGCCCTTACATCCCCCATACCATTGTTCTTGAGGTATACTGCCACTGCCGGCACTGTTAGCTGTGCAGTGTATTACGTTCCTCACGGAGCTGGGGAACAACTGATACCCTGTACCCCATGGTCCTGCATGGTCCTTCGGCTCAGGTCATGATCCTAGGGTCCTGGGGTCGAACCCCACATCGGGCTCTCTGCTCAGCAAGGAGACTGCTTCCTCCTCTCTCTCTGTCTGCCTCTCTGCCTACTTGTGATCTCTCTCTGTCAAATAAATAAATAAAATCTTTAGGAAAAAAATGCCTCATAGCCTGAAGTTGTAGGGTGAACTATTATTGAGGAGTATGTCTTTCTATTGTTTTAGTATTTTTTTCTCTATAAGCATATCCTCAAGGATTGGCTTGAAACTCACTCAGCACCTTATGAAATGTTCTTTTAAAAAACAGCTTTTTAAGTTTTGTTTTCTGTTCTAATTTGTAGAATCTATTTCCCTAAAACTGACACATCAGGTTAAGTCAGAAGACAAATTTGATTAGTAGTAAACTCTTTATTGTATTCACTATCAGGCTTACTACCAACCCTGTTGACCAACTCA
Organism: Mustela nivalis; assembly: GCF_964662115.1. Lineage (NCBI taxonomy): Eukaryota > Metazoa > Chordata > Mammalia > Carnivora > Mustelidae > Mustela > Mustela nivalis. The sequence goes on along the minus strand of NC_139024.1, from coordinate 73,459,472 downwards.
GTTGTTTATATTGGGCAAAGTCTATGAAGCTGGCTCTTATCTATTAGGATGGACTCTGTTCAAGGAGGTCCTTTGTCTTTCACTCAAATAAACATCTGTTGGGCTGCCCTGATGTCTTCCAGACCTGGACATGGGTCTGTCTGAATTTGTGCTATGCATAGCACATAGACTCTACTTGAGGTAGTCTCTCCATTACATAGCCACAACCATGGTTCAAACCAGTTATCTAAAATAATAGTTCGCCCTACAACTTCAGGCTATGAGGCATTTTTTTTTCCCTAAAGATTTTATTTATTTATTTGACAGACAGAGATCACAAGTAGGCAGAGAGGCAGACAGAGAGATAGGAGGAAGCAGGCTCCTTGCTGAGCAGAGAGCCTGATGTGGGGTTCGACCCCAGGACCCTGGGATCATGACCTGAGCCAAAGGCAGAGGCTTTAACCCACTGAGCCACCCAGGCACCCCTGGGCTATGAGGCATTTTACCAGATGGTCATCTTGTGAGTAAAACACATTACAACAACAACAACAACAACAACAACAACATCTACTTTGGGATTAGGTGTGGTGGGAGAAAATGGTGACTTTTTATCTACTGACCTGGATTCATGAACAGGTGCCTAGCTTGCTCAACAGAAGCATGTCAGTTCTGATATCTGTTCTGAGATGCAACCCTATCAATGTCAATCCTATGTGCCAGTCTATTGTCTTTAAAAACTTTTATATTTTTTAGATTATGCATGACCAATTTCATTTAGGAAAACATATGACCTTATTTTTAAAATAATTTTTATTCTGGAGAGAGCTTTTGTTTCTATTATATTTAGTAGCTATATTTAACTCCCTTTTTCCTCCCTTCTTCCTACCATGTATTAATTAGGTCCTGTGCTAGAATTGATTTTTCATAATTTAAAATGCCCAGAGCTATCTTCAAAACTGAGTAAACCCAGATTAGAAAATCTTCTGCACCAATCAGAAACTCAGTGGTTAATTAAAGAGAGCAGTTAATCTGACTTTCTCAGACTATTGGTATGACACATCAGAAAGAAACTGAATTGTTTGCTCAACTTTGTCATTTCTTTTCAAGTACCTGAAATCTGAAGACTGGAGAACATGTTCAGGTAGGGAATAAGAGAATTGCTTTGGATATAAGGGGTGGAAGGTGGTAGAAAATGAATAAGTGAAAAGAATATTTAAGATATTGGAAACCAAGGTTTTAATCAGGTTGTTTAAGAAAATGCAATGTAAAATGGCCTTTACAAAAACCTTTTATTGAGCAAAAGCACAGAATAGCAAATTTAGGTATTAAGACTCAATTTTGTCTTGATTCTGAAGGACAAAAAAGCTGAATGTAAGAAAATTTGCATAGAAGATGATAATTGCAATTTTGTCAATGTCGCTCTGTTCTTTTGCTATTTTGATAGTGTGGTCTCACGTATACAGAATAAACATTTTATATTCATCCAGCTTTATATGGAAGTTAGGATATAAAACTTTGATGCTGACTAGCGAAGTGGCCATTTTAGTTTCAATATTTTCTCTCGGAACCCATTGGAAAAGATTTTAATAGATTTTCATCCAAGATAGGCAAGCACTTGTAGAAGCAAAGCAAAGTGCTGGTATGCAGTTTCAGAAATCTGTTGACTGCATGTTCCCATATGTGTTCCAGGAAATTCACATTTGGATTTCAGTATAATTCAGAGTTATGGGAGTGCTATCCAACACTTTTTTGGAAGGGAGTTTGCTTGATACCAACATAAGTCTTGCCAGAACTCAGCAGGCCAAATTCTAGTTCTGGAATATGTGGGAAACAAGAGATCAGCCGTTAAATGATGAGGGCTGTATCACTTTCAGTATTTCACGGAAACAAATTTTACCTAATGGTCTAGAAGGTCATTTTGAATATAACCAATAATATTTTAAAAATGAAATGTCTCTTTTGTGGCATTTTATAGGGCATGTAACATTTAATAATAAAATTTACTATTACATTTTTTCTTCTGAATACTGGCTAAAATGTTTCAGCTTTTCAGACTTAATTATATCTGGCCAGACATGTACAATTATGCTTACCTTTAGAAATGAAAATCCACTAGTATTCACTGTGTGTATTAGACTAAGTTAGAAATTCAATCGTTTTATAGCTAATCTGTATCAAAACTGCCCTGGTTAAAGTGACTGAATTGGCATTGAACTATTATTGAATACAAAGCTTCTCTCTCATCTTCTTCTAAAATTTTGCTATTAATTTGGCAAAAATGATGTGTTAAAATTATAATACATGTAATAAAATAAGAAATCATAAACCATAGTAAATTTAGGAATGTCCTTTTGTTTTCTGAGAAAAACTATAAAATCCAAGTGCTTGCAGTGATCTCAAAGGTCAATTGTCAAGTACCTAACCTTTAGCAAGATAAGGCCAAAACTTTCAGGATAAATTGTCTTTTCTATTCTTAAAGATCCTGAATACATGCCCTCTCAGACCGTTTCAATACCTATCCACATAAAACATCTTAGTAATCCCAACTGTGACCTATCCTAAGTTTTACAAGTATTTCTGCTAATGTTTTAAAATTCATTCATCTTGTTATGGTATAGAATGACTGGTTAACAACCTCTTCATAATGGCCTTTTATGTTAAGAGAATAGTGGATAAAGCATCCTCTTTTTCATCTTAAGCCATTCCAATTTCTTTAGTTCTGTGTAGTAAGAATTAGTTTGAATAGTTTTCTCTGAATAGTTTTCTTTTGACCTCAGAAAATTTTGCTTTTAATACCTCCTTCAGAAGAGGGAATATTTTGATAAAACTTTTTAATGAAAGTAAAAAAGGGACAAGCATACTTTTTTCCTTATCTTCTTAATGTAAATCTGTATGTTTATTTTCATATTAAGCTGGCTTTTTGTACTCCTAGAATGTTTAACCTCTGAGCCATTATGTGTGTGATATCTTTTGTTTTTCTGTCTTCTGGGGCTCTATTAGGCTTCATCCATCTTATATCTGTTTACTTGGAGAGAAAAGTTCTAGATGCTTTAGTAGTACTTTGTGACTTTTCAATATATCATAACTTTTGTGAAAATTAGATAGTTATCCGGGAGCTGCTTTTAAATATAAAGGTAGATTTGACATTTTTGTGAATCCTACAATCCATATTACTTATGTAATTAATTTTCTCAGATGACCATTATTAGTCCAATTTTACCATTTTTTTATTTTTTAAAAAGATTTTATTTATTAATTTGAGAGACACAGAGAGAGGGAGAGAGTGCATGAGCAGGGGGGAGGGGCAGAGGGAGAGACAGAAGCAGACCCTCCTCCCACCCCCATGCTGAGCAGGGAGTGCCACTGGTCCTGATCCCAGGACCCTGAGATCATGACCTGAGCCAAAGGCAGATGCTTAACCACCAACTGAGCCACCCATGCGCCCCCCAATTTTACTGTTTAAAAATAGTAAGTTAGAGGCCAAGTCACTTGCCTAAAGTCTTGTGGCTTATTAGTCAGAGTCATCTGGAAACCTTTGGACCAGTGCTCTTCCTACAAGGCCACATTGCTCATATTTCACTTTATTTGTGTAGATAAATCTTTATACTCTAAGCGCTTCATTTTTTGTTCTTGAAAAAATGTACTAACAAATGCAGTGGAAATTTTGGGGAAATAAATACTACATTTTTTTCTGCCATAAAAATAATGTTTCAGTGTTATTGTGTTGTCATTAAAAGCTTGGCCTGTAGATGACTGTGTACAAAATGATTCATCTTAGAACCAACCTTATTGTCCAGAGTTTAGTCTTCTGGAGTTAGTATGGGTAAGAAAGCTTATAATGCTGTATACAAAATATTTCCAGACAATAAAATCTTTGGAGCTAGAAATGATCATTACTGATGTGATGCATTTTATGTTTTTTCCCCCCACCAACAATATTTACTAGATAATCTAGGTATAATCCTACCTGGAATCAGGTAGGTGTACTAATCACTTATGGAAGACTTTTTTCTCTATGGATATAAAACTGAGTAATCAAGGAAATGGTGATTTTACCAAGATGCTTTTCAATCTATCAAAGTTCATTTTTGCCTCCAGATTGTTGGTGTTACATAACATAACAATCATTATTCTATTAATTGAAACATAATTAAAATCTATATTATAGTGTCTTTTAGGAGCCCATTTTCATTGAGGACTGTGAACACAAGCTTTACTTGCTAGCATACCCCAGATATGCTATTTCCTCTAAATTTTAGACATGGTTTGGCTTTGTAAGGAAATCTAATATTTCAAATATTTCCATGTTTTAGGGATGCAGATTGGTGTTTGAGCTCCTAAAATGTGAAGCACAATACCAAAGATGACAACTTTGGAAAATATTTTGAAAGTTCTATGACCTCATAAAAATTTCACTTTCCTTTAAAATGTTTAAAAACCCTCTCATGGTTAGTAAAATCTAACCATAAATTCTTTTTTCTCCATATGCCTTTAGGCTAAAAGAAAAAAAAAAGACCCAAGTTAGATATATACTCCTATTGATTAAAAAAAAAAAAAAAGATTTAATTTATCTTTTTGACAGAGAGAGTGTGCACAAGAGAGAGCACAAGCTGGGGGAGAGGCAGAGGGAGAAGTAGGCGCCCTGCAATGCAAGACTCAGTCCTAGGTCCGTGAGATCATGACCTGAGCCAAAGGCAGATGCTTAACGGATTGAGCCACCCAGGTACCGCTACTCCCATTGATTCTTATTCCTGTTAAATATATCAGTTTACTAATAGAAAAAAGAAGAAATAGAACTTGTAGATATATCATATCACCTGGCTTCTCTTAGGCACATGGACTGCTTTCTTTCTGGTCCCAGATTAATGGACTAATTATCATAATTGTTATTCATTAAGATGTACGAAATGATAGCTTACAGTTAGAGGCTTAGTTTTCTAATATTATATGATGCATAGGTCTATAATAAGTATTAAACTTTTTTTGTTCATAGTGTTTGGCATTTTATTTTATTTTATTTTATTTTATTTATTTATTTTTTTTTTATAGTGTTTGGCATTTTAATTTGTTAACCACATTCAGTTAACCTGTATTTGAGTTATTGAAAGGTTTTCATTGATTTAGGGATACCACAAGTAAACTGCAGGTAGTGACTTTTTTCTTTAATGCCAAAAGTTTTCTTTGAGTCACTAAATCTCTCATTTCTTTACATCAAAATTTCATGTACAAATATGTTGAAAATTGCCTAGCATGGAAAAATCAGGATAATTTGTTAGAGAATTAAAATATAATGTAAGGCTACTTTACATTTAGGTATCTCTCAAAATAAATCTTTCCGTACCATAAGTTCTTATATAAAACAATCTGACATATCAGTATCTTGCTCAAATTTTGAATACAACTCAGCTGAAATTGGTTTCCCACTAACTCTCTTGAAGGCCAATGCCATGACCCCTGCCTCTTGAGCCAAATCAGACAATGAGCAGCCTTTTTGGCTCCTTAGTTGGTGGGAAGACTTTGTAATGTTATAACCTCAGTTTGAGCAAAAATACAGTTTGAAATAATAGTATCTCTTGGATTTCTTTACCTATTTTGCCTACAAAAAAAATTACATATTTACTGAGTAACTGAAATATACTTTAATAAAGTGCTTTTAGTGTTTCCAAAAATGGAATTGTATGGTAGTACCATAAGTGGGTAGGAGAAGAATAAATGAAACAAGATGGGATTGGGAGGGAGACAAACCATAAGTGACTCTTAATCTCACAAAACAAACTGAGGGTTGGTGGGGGGAGGGGATTTGGGAGAAGGGGGTGGGATTGTGGACATTGGGGAGGGTGTGTGCTTTGGTGAGTGCTGTGAAGTGTGTAAACCTGGTGATTCACACACCTGTACCCCTGGGGATAAAAATATATGTTTATAAAAAATAAAAAATTAATTAAAAAAAACCAATTTTAAGCTTAAGTACCATAACAATTTTTAAAAAAATTGTCAATTTTGGTTTTGTTCTAGTCTTATTTTATTCCCATATGATAGTTACAGACTGAAATATAGTTTTCCTAGTGTCGAGTGTTTGGGTTGTAATGTTATTTCTAGAGGATTCAGAACAATGTGAAGTTAGTTTATAATAGGAATTTAGTGTTAGAAAACATTGTGGCAATTTTCTTTACTGCAACAGCTATATTGCTCTGAAGTACAGACTCAGTAAATAAATGTCAAATTAAAATATGCAAACTTGGGGTACTTGGGTGGCTCAGTGGGTTAAAGCCTCTGCCTTCGCTCAGGTCATGATCTCAGGATCTTGAGATCGAGCCCCACATCCTGCTCTCTGCTCAGCAGGGAGCCTGTTTCCCCCTCTCTCTCTCCCTGCCTCTCTGCCTGCTTGTGATCTCTGTCTGTCAGATAAATAAATAAAATTAAAAAAAATATGCAAACTTATTAATACGAAGAGCATATATTGATGTATTGGCAAGCCATAAGAGATTGACTGCTTTTTTTTTTCTTCCAACCCAGAGAAACTTTGAAAATTCCCACAATTAACTTAGGGTTTTATATTGTCCTTCTATTATTAACAACCATTTCTCTGGAAGAAAACATGTGATATTAACATCTTGCTAAATATAGTGTTTATTTTTTTTTCTCTCCAGACAATCTCTTTGTGCTTAGTTTCAACATTTATTTTATAAATCACACATAAAAAAATGTCTTTATAGAGATTTTCTTCTTATGGAAATCTAAGTCAGACTGGGCTTAACAAAATCAGAAACATAAAGTTAATTCATTTGGATAGAAATTTCGCATAAGAGTGTTGGTAAATGATATGTATCTGATTGAAAATTAAATAAAGCAAGGGCTCCAAATGACTAAGGTAAAGTGTAGGAAGATTCTTATCTGATCTCAACATGAATCAAAAAGAAACATATTTTCTGATAGAAAAAATGATCACACGTTAACATCTGGACATCATGTGGATATTTGCTCAGTAATTAGCAGCAGCCCCTGTTCAGTTACATTCCGACATCTGGGAACAAAACATCACAGGGACTAAAAATAAAGACAAGGAGAAAAGTAAAAAATTGTCTGCTGTAAAATAGCATGGTAGCTCTACATTATGAATTAAAGGGTTTCTGTCATTTTCTCTGGTGCCCCAAAATACTTTCTCCAATAGATACACCCAAGATACTACTTGGACTTTATAAACTGATGTTTTATTATTATATTCAGAGAGAAAGATTGCAATTTGAAATCATGCTTTTAAGACTTGAAGAATGATTGAAGTATTATCAAAGGATTTTCATACTGATATACTTTTAAATAAACAGAATATATGAACATTAATTGGTAGAATTGTTATCTCAAATGTTTCTTCAGGGCGTAATAGCCCAAAACTGAAAAACTGTATTGCATGTCCTTGAGAATGTGGCTTACATAGGTATAAAAGAGTGTGTATTGGTTAGTGTATTATGGCTACCAAAAGAATATATTTTTGCTAGTCTTTTTTTTTTTTTTTTTTTTTTTCACTTATTAGTGGAGTATTTTTGCTAGTCTTAAAGGGACAAAAATTACAGAATTCCAACTATACTGGATAATCTGTAATATTTCTCCTATTAAGAATGACAAAATAAGAGTCACTTATGGTTTTATTTTGTCATTCTTAATAGGAGAAAAATTACAGATTATCTTGTATAGTTGGAATTCTGTAATTTTTGTCCCTTTAAGACTAGCAAAAATATAGTATTCTTTTGGTACAAACTGAGGGTTGCTGGGGGGAGGGGGTTTGGGAGAAGGGGGTGGGATTATGGACATTAGGGAGGGTATGTGCTTTGGTGAGTGCTGTGAAGTGTGTAAACCTGGTGATTCACAGACCTGTACCCCTGGGGATAAAAATATATGTTTATAAAAAATAAAAAATTAAAAAAAAAGAATGACAAAATAAATATATCTACTTGTGCTTATGGACAATCTGATACTAGCAAGTTTTGTGTGACAGTAAGGCAGATGTTAATTCTCTGTTAAATTGTAGATTCTATGGAAGATACATTGTACAGTTTCTCTAAAGTATTTTGGAATATGTACCACATGTTTTTGAATACTGCTTATCTTTTAATTGACTTAAGAATAAACCCATATGGTAAACACAGGCAGGGCCTGTAGTTCATTGTAAGGATGGAAATACTCTCCAGAGATTTGAATGTTGCTTGCCAGATCCCTCTGGGCCAACTTGAAAGAGATTGGTCATTGTATCTGACATTGGTCCAATAATCTGTGCAAGAAGGAAGACTGAAAACTGCCGATATATCTCTCTCTGGTCTATCAAACTTGGTTATCATCTGTGAGGGTGGCTCTGAGAGTTCTATGGGGCAAAGACTACCCTTTATAGTTTTGTAGTTTTCTTCTCTGGTTTTAATTATTATTTCTTCATTATGTTAGTTAAAAAGTTTCAGTCCATCAACCAATTTCCATTGTTGGAACATCTGACCACTACTATTTGTACATGAATATTTGTGCTATATTGAAAACAGCCTGTAGTTTATCAAAACCAAGAACTTTGAAATATACCTGTTTTGAGCCAATGAACCAAAGATTTCTTTTTTTCTTTTTAAGATTTATTTGTTTGTTTGAGAGAGAGAGAGAGAGAGAAAGAACATATGAGTGGGGAGAGGGGCAGAGGGAGAAAGAGAATCTTTTTTTTTTTCCTTTTAATATCTTTTTTTTAATTAATTTTTTATTTTTTATAAACATATATTTTTATCCCCAGGGGTACAGATCTGTGAATCACCAGGTTTACACACTTCACAGCACTCACCTTGGGGAGAAAGAGAATCTTAAACAGACTCCCCACTGAGTAGGGAGTCTGATGTGATGTGGACTCCATCTCACCACCCTGAGATCAGGACCTAAGCCCAAATCAAGAGTCAGTGGTTCAACTGACTGAGCCACCTAGGTGCCCCATGAACCAAAGATTTCTAACCACTGTCTTTATTTGCCCTTCATTACCTTTTGTATCATATCCTAATGATTCATCCTTGCCTTTGAGCAATTCCTTCACCTCTCCCTTCATCTCCTTCACATTTCTCTATTCACTTCACAGACCTCAACAAATCATATTTGTTCATTTGTTTCCTTTTTCATTTTGCCTGTGAACAGAAGTATGAAATGTTTAAGTCAAATTGCAAACTTAGATGAGCTGATGCATTTATCAACCCACTTCCCTAGAAGACAAAACTCCTTCACCCTTCATTGAGTTTACTTATACTTCAATGATTTCATGTGTATGTATGGCTATTAGAAAAAGGGAAAAAGTCCTTCAGTAAAGAGATGCTATCCACAGGTGAGAACATGAATAGTTTGTATAATTTCATTAAGTTCCAAAAGTGGCCAAAACAATGAATGTTAAGTTGAGAAGAGGAAAAATGGTGGCCCCTCTATTTTAAAGACTATGAATTTTGGAACTTGGCCTTGTTTTATAGCAGGAGGATCATTTGGGGGTTATTATTTTTGAAAAAATAGTTTGGTAATATACATGTTGTTTTACCTTTTTTAAATTTTATTTTTAAAGTAAGCTCCACATGCAGGGTGGAGCCCAATATGGGGCTTGAACTCATGACTCTGAGATCAAGACCTGAGCTCAAAGTTTAACTGACTGAGCAACCCAGGCACCCCTACTTTATACTTTTAAAAGTAGCTTCTTACATATCCTAAATACTTTTCAGAAGATAACTATCTTTCTTAATGACTTTAAAAAGGTAATCTAAAACCAAACTTATAGGTTTAATTAAAGAAATACATGTTAATATTTATACAGTATATTCTAGCTGGCTACATAAGAAAAATGGACCATATCAAACAAGTCAAACATGTATCTGCAAAACTGATTTATTTTCATAAAGGTCAGAATAGAGTGGGATATTTTAGGAAATGTATACCTTTTTAAAATGTCATCCTTCTGCTCTACTAGGCATTAATTACATACATTAGAATAAAAGGCAAGCTTAATAACATTTATGGGAGGGTGTGGAAACACTGGAGAAACTCAGTAAAGATAAAGGTGTTCAGTAAAAAAATTGTCCCTTGGAAGAGGATTAGAGGAGTCAGCAGGACTTATATTAAAGAGGGAAAGCACAGATTGAACTTCAGTGTTTTAGAACATGACGAAAGACACTTATTTTAGTTCACCTAGTGAGCGTTTGACTCCCTTCCAGCATAATATTTGTGCAATAGAGTCTAGGCTAAAGCTGTATTTTTCAGACTCCTTTGCATCAAGGGTTCTACTTGTGACCTAGGTTCCACCAAGCGGTCATAGTCATTGAGACCTGGAGGTGGAAGTGAGTGTAGTGGTTATGTTGAGGAGATCAGGTCAGCTGACAATCCTGGTGGTGGAGGCACTTGATTCTTTTAAGACAACCTGGAGTCTAAGTTACTGGAGTTTCTGGCCACCTCTCCCTGGTGTTTTAGTTGTTACACAGCAAAATGATATTTGTCTATTAGTCGTGAGTACACTAGAAGTTTGGGCATTTCTCTTTGATGCTCTATTCTTGCCTCTGTAGTATTTAAACTCAATTTTTGGTTCTCTCAGAAATTCTGTCAATTACCTAACTTTATTTTCAATAATACCCTTCATCTAAAGTTAGTTATTGTATGTTGCTTTTTAGATGAGTAAGGGTCCTGCAAGATACAGCTATCAGTAAAAATTTTTATGTCATAATAATTACTAGTGAATGCTTTTCACATGCCAGTATTCTAAATACTGTCTCATTTAATCTTCACATCTGTTCCCTGAGGCGCTTTCTCAAAACTACCAAGTGGTCACTGATAAACAGATAGTAAATACAGGTCTGTCTTGAAATGGCCATTTATAAGAAGGCCAAAGAAAGGAAATGCATTCAAACATGAGCCAAAGAGAGCTCATTTTAGACATAAAAATACTGTAATAGAAAAATAACTTTGTCTATGGAATAGATTAATTAGTGAACTCAAGGTTTCATGATTGCACATCCTTAAAATGACTGGTTTGGAGCCAAGCAATAATTTGTTAGATTAGATCTCATTTGAAACACTTTCTTGAATTTAAGTTCTTTATTTTCATCCATAGAGCTTTTGAATTTCTATTTGATCAATGTAATATGATGTTACCATGATGCTCTACTATAATTTTATGCTAGCATATTCATAAATTAAATAATGTGACTATATAATGGAAAGATTTTTTTAAGTTGGTTGTTTAGTATTTTTTAAGACATAGAACTTTAGTTTATTTAAAATCCCCCGTTATTTCCTTAATATTTTTATATATCCAAAAGAGTATTCTCATTTCCCCAATTGCTTCATAATTATTTTTTAAAATTTTTTGTTCAAATCAGGATTCAAATCAAGTTTATGCATTGTAATTCTTTGACTCATATCCTAAGTCTCTTTTTAGCTATAAGCCCATTTCACTCCTTTTCCCCTGGAAATTAGTTTGTTGAAAAGACAGAGTAATTAGTCCTGGAAAATTTCCCACAGTCTGGGGTGTCTCCCTGTGGGCTTATTTAACAAGTTTTTCTTTCCCCTGTGTTTTCTGTAAACTACTACAATTCAGAGACTTTCAAGATCAGGTTTGATTTTTCTAATATGTAACAAAAATACTTCATTGATGGTGATGTGTACTTTTATCTGGATGCACATGTTGTCTGGTTGTTTCTCTTTTTATGGTGCTAACTACCATGAAAAATTCTTGTCTAGATTGTTAGTAATATTCTAACTCTATGCTACCTTCATTTATTATCTAGCAATGTTTCTCGAAGTAATTAACAAGTTTATTCTATTTTCCATATTCCCTTCCTGTACTTCTCAATAATTGTCCTGTGTGTATGTCATCAGAATATATAGCCATTATGTACTATAATGTTTGCTTTGTATCCATTATTCAATTTAATCTTAAGTTCCACAAATAAATATGTATTAAATCCTCACCCCCAGTCCTTATGCCACTGACTCTAGTCATTTTGTTTGTCCAAAGTTTGTTCTCTAGGAGATTACCCAGAAAGGACTCTATGAGGCAATATTTCCTAAATTCTGATATATTTGTAAAAAGTTCAGCATTTTTCCCTGGAGGTCACTTTCCATATAAAAGCCTTGGCTTATGTTTCCTATTCTTGAGTATCTCAAGTGTGTTAAGATATTTCATTGTCTTTTGTCATGAAGCATTCTTGTTAAAAAGCATGATGCCCATCAGGTTTTCTTTCCCTATAAATCAACTTTGTCTTTTTGTCTAGATACTGAAAGGACTCCCCCTGCCCCAAAGTTAGTTTACTATCCCAATATGTGGTTTCTTTTTGTTAAATTTTTTTTAGGTCTATGATTTGCTCTTTCAATATATTTGCTTTTTATTTATTTTAGAAAGGTTTTCCTGGATGATAAACGTTTTAGTATTGAGTCTCTTCTATTGTTTTAGGTATCCTCTCTGGGGACTTCCATGATGTAGGTGGTAGATCTTGTTTCCTTTTTTCTTTCACTTTCTTTCTTTTCAATGGTTTCATTTCTTTTTTTTAAAACTTTCATGTATTTTTTAAAATTTCTTCTTTACCATATTCTTTTTTTTTTTTTTTTGTAAGGCAGTATTGATGTATCCCATGGCATTGTCCATTATCTAAATCCAATTATTTATTCTTGAGTTTCTTCTAGTTTACTCATCATTTCTGAAAGTGTTTGTAGTTTTATTTCTAAGTCTTTCCTGAGTTCTGTCCTCTGCCTTTTCAAATATTCCTTATTTTCCCCATCAGCTATTTCTGAATGTTTCTAATTCTTTTGGCCTTCTTTCATTGTTTCTATTATTTTCTTAAATTCTTTTAGCTATTTTTCTAATATTTTAGGTATTTTTAATCTTTTTTGTGGGATGGTTTATGGCATGCCTCCATCGTCTACATGAATATTGTTTTGCTCACTATTCTTTTTCTTATAAAAACTTTACATGGGATCTGTTTGCATTGCAGTCCTCTCGCTGATTTTAAGTAAGAAGGGTTTTCCTATATTCAAAGAAAGGAAGGGTCAAGTGAGCTTTCTTAGCTTCCTGCTCCTGGCCTCTTCCCCTATTCTTTTACTCTAGAGCTTCTCTTTACTTTGTTCTAGGGTTTCCACTGTGCTCTGTTTAGCTTCTCCTCCTCCCAGCTGTTCTCCTTAGGTTGAGCGTGTGTCTTGAAAGGGGCTTTCGGTTGGTCAGCCTCTGAAGGTCCCTCCCACATGTGTTTGCTGTTTTCAGATTGGGTCACTAAGCTTTTCATAATAGTAAGGACATCTCATTTTGAAGGAAGTATGTGTTAAGAATTTGTTTTTTATATCTCACCCTCATTCGAAGTGCTTTTGTCTTCTTTCCATGTTTTCCCATACAGTTGCTGATACCATGTAGGCCTGATGGCAGATGCAAGTTTAGGGAGTGTAAGAATACCCTTTTTTGAATTTTGCCATAGGTGTCTGTTATGAAATTTTGTTTTATTATTCTGGGATCTCTGTATGTTTGCTTGTTTGTTTTAATCAGAGGTTTGGAAGGAGCAAAAAGCTAGGCCAGCATTGCCTTTACTCCTGCTGGAAACCAGTGATTAGTTTGTTCTTAATCTTACCTCATGGCTGCAGATGAATTTGAACTCTTTTTCCTTGAAGAGTTTAAAGCTGGGTTAATTAACAATCATTTTGTATATTTGGGGCACTGGCTTAGTAGTCTATGAATTCAGCCATATACTTTATTGAGATCTTTTGCCATTATTATATCCTCTATAATACAATTTAGTCGGTTTAGAAAAGCAGTAGCTAAATACATTCTTAACTAGCTGAAACTTTATAAAGGCATTTGTAACTATATATATGCACATATACATATAGCTTTATGTATTTTTAAATGCATATGTTTATACATAAATTTACTATATGTGATACATATTTATGAAGTGTACAAAATAAAAACCCTATCAGAAATTAATTTGGCTAACACACTTTTTAAGAGCTCTTTTTTTTTAAGAGTATGTGGCTTTATTTTTGCTTATAAAAGACAAAAGTAATGCATTCTCACTTTAATCATTTTTGTTTTTACCCTAAATGTTTTCTTTTCACCTAATAAAGAAAGGAAGGAATGTTTTGCCAAACTCAAGACCCATTTGGATCTGTGGTTTCTAAATGTCAAGCCCAAACTGAACACTCTGGAGTTTTACCTTGTTTGTTTTTGGCTAAAGTGGCTTCTTGTTTCTAAGAAAGGAAAAAAAAAATAGGTTATAAAAGTCTATTAAAAAGATCACAAGCCTTCTGCAGGACCCAGTGGCTCACATGACAAAATACTTTGATGAATTAAGTACAAATGAATCTTAAAATGTAAATTAAATTTACCTGTAAAATTCAGTTGGCTTTATAATTCAGAAAAGGAATAGTAGACTGAGACAGAGTGTTCCTGGGAAAAAGGCTATGGTTTGGCCAAACCAAGTGTTTGAAAAACACTGTTGCTAGAGATATATAATGAACCAAAAATTTTCTACAGTTTTTGTTTTTCATTCTTATAATTTTGTTGTACTTATTCTCGCAGCCAACTTCAAATGACCCTCTATCCCTCAACAAGTTAAGAAAAAAAAAAAAAAAAACACCCAGGGCAGCTGAAAAGTTTGCTTAAACTTCTTAATACTTTTAATCCTTACTTGTTATAATTTGATTACTGAGACAGATTTTCTCTGTGGGCCTCCTATTAAATCACTTTCAAGTTGAAACAAACCAGAAATCGTTTTAAATAGCAGAGCTAGACTTACTTTAAGCTGTTCAGAATTTACACAGAAACTGCAGAATGTCTCTTCTAAAATGCTGTAAATGTGCCCAGAGGCGACTGTGATGGTTTACCCTTTCAACCTAACCAAAAACAAACAAACAAACATGAAGTTCTAGGCTATAAAGTAGAGGACAATGTTACTCAGCCTCTATTGGATTTCATTTATTTTCTGTGTTCCTAGATATTAGTGTCGTATGATTACCTCCAATTAACACCGAAGATAGTTTTTCAGTTTATGCCCAAGAGTATAATTCTATTTGGTTTGATAATATGAGGATCTGGTCTAAACCCATCTTTACAGTGTATATTTTAACATGGGAAAAACCCTCTTAATTGTAATTAAATGTTTTCTATTTTTTTTTTTTACTATTTTTTCATGTGTTTTTATTTTTTATTTTATTTTTTTTAAATTTTTTAATATTTTATAAACATATATTTTTATCCCCAGGGGTTTTAGGATATCCAGGAATGATACAGATCTTGTGTCTTTATTTTTATTTATTTATTTATTTTTTAAAAGATTTTATTTATTTATTTGACAAAGAGAAATTACAAGTACACTGGGAGGCAGGCAGAGAGAGAGAAGGAAGCAGGCTCCGTGCTAAGCAGAGAGCCCGATGCGGGACTCGATCCCAGGACCCTGAGATCATGACCTGAGCCGAAGGCAGCGGCTTAACCCACTGAGCCACCCAGGCGCCCGATCTTGTGTCTTTAAAAAGCTATTTTGAATACTGTTATGCTGAAAATAAAAAATAAATTAAAAAAAAATAACCATTGGAAAAAAAAAAATATATATATATAAACAATTAATCCTTGCTTCCCAATGATGTCATAAATGTATGGCTCTGTAACAATTCTTGCTATTTTTAAAACTGTTGATTGTATATGGCATCAGTGCTTATATAAAGCAATTAATAAATTTCTACTAAACCTAAAAAAAAAAAAAATAAAAAAAAAATAAATTCTTCATTCACTTCCTAAAAAAAAAAAAAAAAAAAAAAAAAAAAAAAAAAAAAAGCTATTTTGAATTATTCACCTAGAAGGGGTAATGCAAGTTACTAAATTTAAAATAGCTGAAGTCTACCCAGAGGGGAGAAAGAGTGGGAAGGGTAATAATTCAGTAATTCTCAACCTTTTGTGTGCATAAAAAATTCTAGGGAAACTGCTTAAAGTACATGTTCGAGGGACTGAGTTCCAGAGATTCAGATTGAGTAGGTGATGCCCAAGAAGCTGCATTTTAATTATGATAATGCCGGTTGTCTTTGTACCTTAGTTTGGGAAATAATTTTGTTAGAACTTTAGCCAGGTGAAAAATCAGAACACTTTGATTTCCTGGGAACTTCAGTTCCCAAGAAAGAATGTTTTCTTTTGAAAGGGGCACCTTACACCAGTTGAAACGGCCAAAATTAACAAGACAGTAAACAACATGTGTTGGAGAGGATATGGAGAAAGGGGAACCCTTTTACACTGTTGGTGGGAATGCAAGTTGGTGTGGCCACTTTGGAAAACAGTGTGGAGATTCCTTAAGAAATTAAAAATAGAGCTACCCTATGATCCTGCAATTGCACTACTGGGTATTTACCCCAAAAATACAGATGTAGTGAAAAGAAGGGCCATCTCTACCCCAATGTTCAAAGCAGCAATGGACACATTCGCCAAACTGTGGTAAGAGCCAAGATGCCCTTCAACAGATGAATGGATAAAGAAGATGTGGTCCATATATACAATGGAGTATTATGCCTCCATCAGAAAGGATGAATACCTAACTTTTGTATCAACATGGATGGGACTGGAGGAGATTATGCTGAGTGAAATAAGCCAAGCAAAGGGAGTCAATTATCATATGGTTTCAACTTACTTGTGGGGCATAAGGAATAACATGGAGGACATTGGGAGATGGACAGGAGAAGTGAGTTGGGGTAAATTGGAGGGGGAGATGAATCATAAAAGACTGTGGACTCTGAGAAACAAACTGAGGGGTTTGGAGGGCAGGGGGTTTGGGGGTTGGGTCATCCTGGTGGTAGGTTTTAAGGAGGGGACATATTGCATGGAGCACTGGGTGTGATGCATAAACAATGAATCTTGGAACACTGAAAAAATAAAATAAGTTCTAAAAATAAAAGGGGGTTGCTTTGGAGACTCTGGGACAGAGCCCCACATCAGGCTCCCTGCCAGATGCAGAGCCTGCTTCTCCCTCTCCTTCTGCTGCTCCCCTTTGCTTGTGCTCTCTCTTTCTCTCTTTTAATCTTTTAAAAAATTGTTTTTTGGAAAAGATATTTGGCATTTGTACTCTAAATAGCAACAGAAAACTCTGGGAACAAGTAGGAATAAAAATTATCAAAATGACAGGTAGCTTGGTGGATGAAGAAAAAAAGGCTCATTAATTGGAGAATGAAAGTATGTTTTGTAAACTATAAGAAACTTTTTTCAAATGAAGGCAAGGGGAGGGGTGTGTAGGTATTAGTGTCTAAGTAAATAGATACTATGTTTTGAATGTCCATGTCAAATTCTCTCAGCTCTTCCAGGGAAGGTGTCAGGCCAGCCAGTACAACTTAAAATTGAGCCTCTGTCCTGAGCATCTTGCTGTGAACCACTTTATGCTTATATGTCCTGACCCATTCCTGATTTTCTAGCTTGCAACCCCATGACTCACTTTTCTGCTAATATGTCCTCAGAACTGACTTTGACCTTTGGCTTCCCTTTTTTAACCACAATATATTCAGACTGCTCTGGCTACATTACCACCCATTGCCTTGGTCAGATCCTGCTTCCTCTACCCACTATTATTAAACCAGTTCATGCTGAAGTGCAAGGACTCTGGAGCTGGAGTCAAGGTTGGCGTGGCTCGTCTGTGTTCACATACCCACCTGTTATCACCACTCACTAATCCACTTCTTGTATTGTTCCTTCTGGTTTTGACTGAAATAACACTTGGCTTTTGGGGATATGTACCATTTGCTGACTGTTCCAGGGTCAGCCTCCTATAGCCAATCAGTCTGTGTTGGCTTTAGGGTTCTCACATTTTTATGTTCACTATAATTATTGGAGAGGTATGCTAAAAATCAAAATGCTCAGACCCCAGCATCTCCAAAGAGCAATCCAGATCAGTGTTACCCAAACTGTGATCCTCAGACAAGGAGCGTCAGCAATCACATGGGAGCTTGCTGAGAATGTAAATTATTGGGTTCTACCCCTATACATTCAGAATCAGGCGCTCTGTGGGTGAAACCCAACAATCTGTGTGTGTGTGTGTATGTGTGTGTGTGTTTAAGATTTTATTTATTTGACAGACAGAGATCACAAGTAGGCAGAGGCGGGCAGAAAGAGAGGAAGGGAAGCAGGCTCCCTGCTAAGCAGAAAGCCTGATGTGGGGCTTGATCCCAGGACCCTGGGATCATAACCTGAACCAAAGGCAGAGGCTTTAACCCACTGAGCCACCTAGGTGCCCAACAATCTGTGTTTTAACATGGAAGTTCAACCTTAATTTACTGATTTTGGATGATGTTGGTACTAGCTTTTGGTACATAAATTATGGTCTGATTCTAGACCCACTGAGGCAGAATCTGTATTTTTTTTTTTAAATACTCAGGTTTTAGAAGTACTGCTCTGATAAACTTTTAACAAATAACCTCAGTGGTTTTTAGGTATAACAAAAAGTTAGAAAACATCTGCATTAATACATGCTCTGTACTCAAGAGAGGGGCAGTACTGTTCAGTCTCAGCTTGATGTTTCTCCAAGAATTTTCTGTTTAAATATGTTTCTCGGGGTGCCTATATGGTTTGTAACACAAACCCTGCATAATATCTGTGTTTCAGAGCTGATTTGAGGCTTCACTACTTAATGCCTATAAAACTTGTTGAGATCCTCTGATAAATCCCAGGGTCAAAAAAACATCCATTTATCTGGGCTTTGCTGTCACTGGTACTATAATAGATTTTAACATGTCATTCACTCCCTGAAAATAATGGCTGTACCCTCAAACTAGGTGCTATGACAAAAAGAAATAAACCAAATAATAGAATAAAATGACACAAGTTTATGCACACCCTTCTGCCCCCAAAGTAGGATAATTAAGAAACAACAGAGTGTCTATATTTTTCTTTCATTTCTCATTTAAATTAAATACTGAAACAATATTCAGTCAAAATTACCTTGCTGGTAACCAGAAGCTTTGCAGAAAAAGTTCATGATGTCTTATTTTGCTATTGGTTCCCAAGTATGAACTAGTTTCTGAATAATGAGGCAAACTGATGCAGTGCTATTTTTAGAGGTAAGTTGCAAATATTTACTTCACAGTATGTGTAATAAACAACCTTCTTTTGATTTCTGTTAAAGATATCATGACTCTTTTTTGAGTTTTCTTAAAAAGAGAAATGGGAACAAACATGCACCAGCTCCTCTGGGTGCCATTTGAATGCATAGACTTACTTATTTCATTAGAGATGCTACTAAAATTAAGACCCTTTGACACACAATCTACCTTGTAATGTAATTACTGCACATGTGTCTCTTTTCCCAGTAAATTGTTAGCCTCTAGAGAAAAAAGAATGGATCTTATTTATATTTGAATTCTCCAGTGTCTAATGGTGCCTTACAAAACCTCAATAAATATTTATAGAATGAAAAAAAATGGATGGTCTTTTTGTTCCTTCCATATTTTTGAACTTTGTTCATTGTTTTCAGTGTGCTGTTCACCAAACTCCTGGTTGACCATTTAGATAAGTTAAAGCTCAAACCCTTAGGAAGTTGCTTGGCTAATATGGCTGGGACCCATTAATCCCTGCAGATTTATCCATTTTCTTTGCTGTGTCAGAAGGGACTGTAGATTAGGTAAAACTAGTAAATAACTTCACAAAGAAAATAACTAAAGTTAATCTTATCTATAGTACAAACATACTCTTCTCAACTCTTAAAAGTAGTGACCTATAATCCTCAGAATAATATCCTGTCCATCAAGCCATCTTATAAATAGCCTTGCTCTGTAATGTAGGGAAAAAGACTGAAGGAAATTGTGCCTACTAAATTATGGGAAATGACAAACTAAAAGAAAATGACCTAAGTTGAATAATAAGATATTTCTCTTTCTGTAGGTGAAAATAATTGAATATTAAGTTTCCTATAGCTCAAACTAATATCTTTTAGCAACTTCTAAGCTATTGTATTTTAAATATACACATTGCCCAGTGTTGTCTTTCAAGTAAAAGAATTTAAACCATATAGTAATTTCTGTCAACTCCAAAAGTTGAGTTTAGGAGATTCATAAATTTTGTAAACCAAGGTTCAAAGAACACTTAAGGTCAGAATCTCTGTGAAAAAATTTTGTTTAATTTGAATTCTGCTTCTATTTGTTTCCTAATAAAAATTCTCAAGATAAAACCAGAAGGAAATTGGACTATTTGATTATATTTTCTAAATTGTAGTTGCTAAGCAACACACATTAGATCACTTCAGGTATTTATTAAGATGCAGTTTTGTAGGCCTGACTTACTGAACTAGAATCTTAGGGTGAAGCCTCGGAGGTCAACATATTTACTAAGAATTAAAGATCAATCTTATACTAGAGCTGGTGAAACCCTCTTTTCTATGGATGGGATAATTAAAGTCTAAAGACGCTAAGTGATGTGTCTTAATGTCATACAACTAGTAAGCAGTAGAGTTGCTTTTCTAATTCAAGAAGATGGGATAAACGCTCTCTCTATTGCCCCTCATCCATTTGTTTTTCCTCCTCTCTGGCTTTTTGCTACTTGGGTCTGTTCACAGATGTGTGTAGCAGGGTGGAGTAACTAAAATCCCAGCTTTCTGGTGATAAATATGAAAAGAGGAGTCCAAAAGAATTGGTAAATATTGGGGGGTGGGAACCATGGAGGGGAAAGTTGTCTGGAAAATGATTTCGTAAGTTGATTATAATCATCTCTGGGCTCACCCCAGAGTTGTGCATGCATAGATCTGAGCCTAATCATAATACTAAAGACTTTAAGAAGGGAAGTAACCAAAAGACTATAATCCAGGTCACAGAGTGACCACTGGCTAATGCCCATGTGAGACAGATACAAACAGAACAGCAAAGGCTTTGAAAACTAAATTGACATTGGAACTACAGAGCACAGAAGGTAGGTTAAAACTGATAGCCTGAGCTTAACCAGATTGATTGCCTGCTAAAACAAGAATATCAACATTCCCAACAAGATTTAAATAGTATCTACTGTCTCATAACATAATATTCAAAACATCTAGGATTCAGTCCAAAATTATTTGGCATGTAAAGAACAAAAATATTTCAAATTGCATGGAAAAGATAATCAGCAAATATAAAAACCGAGATGACACAGGTGCTGGAATCATGTAAGATTTTAAATATCTCATTATAGAAATGCTACAGCAAGCAACTCTAAACACTTTTGCAATGGAAAAAAAATAGAAAGCTTTAGTAATAAATAGAAGATATATATTAAAAATAATTAGAATCTTAGAACTGAAAAATAAAGTAACTGAAACAAACTAACCCACCAAAAAACCCAAATTCTCATTGAATGAGCTTAAAAGCAGAATAGGGATGGAGAAGACAGATGAAAGAGTCAATGAACTTGAAGAAAGATCAATAGATATTATGTAATCAGAAGAACAGAGAGGAAAAAAAAATTAAAGAATGAAAACAATGCCATGATACAATGTCAAGCATTCAGGCCGTCTGTGTACCAAAGAGAGAAGGAGTGAAATGCTGGGGACAAAAAGTTTGAGGAAAAATGACTGAAAGATTCTCAAATTTGTCAAATAACATAAGCCTATAGATTTAAGAAAATTTAAGAGTCTAAATGTATGTATCCCAAAACACAGCAAAAATGGACAGACCTGAAAGGAGAAATAAGCAAGTCTACAATAATAGTTGGAGCCTTCAGTGTTCCTCTCTCTATAATTAACAGAAATAGAGAGAAAATTAGAAAAATACAGAGAACTAAACAATACCACCAACCAATTGGATCTAATTGATATTTAGGACACTCCAACCCAAACCAGCAGAATACAAATTCTTTTTAAGTACACACAGGATATTCACTCAGATCACATCCTTGATTATAAAACCTTAACAAATAATAATTAAAAAAAAAAAAACCAACAACACATGAAGTATGTTCCCAGATCATAGTGGAATTAAAGTAGAAATCAGTAACAGCAGGATTATGTCTCAAAACACTTACATATTAAACAGCACACTTCAAAGTCATCATGGGTCAGAAGAAGAAATCTAAGGATGTGTTAAAAATACTCTAAATGAAGGGGAATCTTGGTGGTTCAGTTGGTTAAGTCTCTGCCTTTGGCTCAGGTCATGATCCCAGGGTCCTGGGATTGAGCCCAGCACACTGGGCTCCCTGCTTAGCAAGAAACCTGCTTCCCCCACCCCCCTTGCCCTTCTCACCCACTTGTGCACATCCCAATGCATGTGCTCTCTCTCTGTCTTCCTCTCTCTCAAATGAGTAAAATTTTTAAAAAATATATTCTGAATGGAACAAAAGTGAAAATGTAACAGGAGAAAGTTTGGAATGTACCTAATTAATATTTAAAGGAGAGTTTATAGCATGAATTCTTTCATTAGAAAAGAGGTGAAGGTCCCAGATCAGTAATTTGAACTTCCTTATTGGGAAACTAGAATAAGAAGAACAAAATAAGCCCCAAACAAACAAGAAAAAAAAGGAAAAAGAAAGATCAAGAAAAGAGTAGACGTCAAAGACATTTTTAAAAAACCCCAAAATAGGGGGTGCCTGGGTGGCTCAGTGGGTTAAAGCCTCTGCCTTTGGCTCAGGTCATGATCTCAGAGTCCTAGAATGGAGCACATTGGGCTCTCTGCTCAGCGGGGAGCCTGTTTCCCCCTCTTTCTCTGCCTGCCTCCCTGCCTACTTGTGATCTCTCTCTCTGTCAAACAAATAAATAAAATCTTAAAAAATAATAATAAAACAAAACAGAAAAATAGGGGAAAATCAAAGAAACAGAAAACTGTTTTGGAAAAGATGAAAAAATTGACAAACTTCCAGTAAGACTGACAAAGAATAAAAGACAAACATATAAAAATTAAATCTTGCCTTATTTATAGCCTGGAAAACATCAATTAAGATGAGATACAATTTTGCCTTTTCATCAGGTTGTAATTTTTTTTTTAAATACTGAGGGGGCTGTTGGTAAAAGCATATTCTACACTGTTAGGACTATAAATAATTATAGCTTTGGGGGAAAATAATTTGTTAATATTAAATTTTTGAATGTGCAGTTTTGACTCAGCTATACCATTTGTGCAATAAAAATAAGAGCATAAATATACATGTATGAAAGTGTTTACTGTATCAGTGTTTATAAATATCAAAAGCAGGAATCAACTTAAATGCTTAGGGGAATAACAATAAATTACTGCATATGCTACAGAATATTCTACCACTAAGGCATATCTATATGTGTCAAGATCTATATATACTTAGAGAGATGTTCGTGTTATTTTTGAAGTAATAAAGCAAATGTGGCAGTTTTAAAATATGGTCCTCAAATTCTGTAACCCTCTTTCCATCAAAAAGTGGAATCTATATTCTTCCCTTGAACCTGAGTTCTGTGAGTATTTGGCCAATAGAGTATGGAGCAAGTGGAAGTGTGCCATTTTTTGTGACCAGTCTTTGAGAACCTAACAACTTCCATTTCCTGTTCCTTGAAATGATAACCTTTGTAACTCAACCATCATACCATGAAAAAGTGCAAGCAATTTGAGGAGAGCCCAGCTTGGGAGTCTAGTTGAAGAGGAATGGAGGCTTTAGAGGCACAATTTGGATTAAATTCCCAATGGCCAGTAAGCAGGAAGTTGCCAACCACGAATATAAATCTCAGAAAGTGGATCCTCCAGTCCCCTGCTGAGCTACTTTGACATTGTGGACCAGAGATTGTGCCCTGAACCTCATCTGAATTACAGATTTGTCAGATTTGTGAGGAAACTAAATGATTGCTTTTGTTTTAAGCTACTGTGATTTGGGATGGGTTGTTACATGGTAACAGGAACAAGAAGGTATATAATATATATAATACAAGATTTTTGGAAAAAAATCAAAATTAAAGAGAAATTCTCTATATTTGTATATGCACATGGAAAAATTAGTATTAATTTGGGATGGAACATACTGTTAATTTTACTCTAGATTTTTGGGAATCAATGATATAAAATATATTAGGAATATAAAACTAGAACAAATTTACATTAAAGCTTGACACAATTTGAAAGAGGAGTTTTAAATGATTTTGTCAAAGGGTTATTTTTCTTATTATTCCCAGAAGCATGTCAGACTAAACAGAATTAATAATTTATCCTTTTAAACTAATCTTTGAGAGACTACCCTGAATTTATAAAATAGAAAAGGTATATCTTCAGCCAAGATCAGTGTTACTTTTTTCTTTTTTTTCTTTTACTTATACTATTTCTTTTTTTTCCTCATCTCATTCTCAATCATCCAGTCTGTATTACACTTTAACCTTAACCTCATCCATTTTCAATTCACAGAAGGTCTAGATACCTGTGTTGAATTAATACTATTGAGTATGTATTATAAAGAACACATCAGACTTTATGTTTCCAGGAGATGAATAGTCGAAGACATAGATACCATTCTCAGCATTGTGTACATCACATTAAAGCAAGCAGAGCCATAATTGGTGTCTTTCTGATGTTGCCTCTGGAACAGAGTAGCTAACATTAGAATGTGAATAATTTAATTCACATTCTATTTGAAAACTCAGGAGTTCTTAAACCTAGCTGGGTATCAGTTTTGCTTGAAGAAGTTTTAAAATATATACATTTGAGATTTCACACCTGGATATCCAGATCCAGAAAATTTGAGTATGCCGCTCAGGATGCTACATTCTGAAAATGATTTCTAGGTGATACTGATGCATAGTCAAGTTTGAGAGTTACTGACGTAGTCACCAAATAACCATGATTGGTGGGAGAAGACACATGATTATCAAAACCGGGGCAAGAAACTGAGGGAAAGTGTATGTGTACTGCTGTGTGTGTGCAGGGAGGTGTGTAATGTCTTTTCTGTTCTCTGGGTTGGGGAAATATGCTTTTTTCTTGCTGAGTACATGTAACCTATGTAGAGTTCATTCCTTCTTTATTCCACAAATATTGAGAAGTCAACATTTGGTACCCGCTGATCTAGGACACTGAGTCATAATGAATGAAACAGAGAACAATCCTGCCTTCATGAAACTTACACTCTGTTGGGTAGAAACAAAAATAAAGATAATAAATAAGCAAGTCATGGGATATGTTAGAAGTTGCCAAGTGAAAGCAAGTTATGGGGAATGTCCCTAGTCCAATTTCACTCTCACTCTTTTCAAAAAATAATTCATATCTTCTCCTTTCTCCTTAAACTACAACACCTCTTCCCACCATCTTCACTCAACTTCCAAATTCATTGAGAAAACTGAAGCAATCATGAAAGAACTTCTCCAGTTTCCTGTCACCACATCTGCTATTTATCAGCATCTGCTTTCCATACTTCTGAGGGTCATCTCTCTATCTGTGCACTGAATCTACTTCTCTGTAGTAATGAATTTTCATGAGGACAATGAGAATCCTAGTTAAATTCACCTAATGAGAAAAGCTAAGTGTGAATGAGAGCATAAAGTTATGTAGAAGGTGTAGTTCAATAATGTTATTTCCTGAGTCTGGATAGAAAGAAGGCCTACCTACAGAGAATAGCAGTCAGTTTGGAAATATAATTAAAGATAACTACAACTAGTAAGGTAGTGCTTGAGGAGTTTTAACAATAGACCTTGCTCTCTAGAAAGATCATGTTCTTAAAAGTGATAAGAACAAAATTCCCGAACTCTTCCTATGTATGCCAACTGCATAATTTCACACTTAAATAAGATTCAAAATACTAGGAGTTTATCCCAGGAATTAAAATAATTAAGTATGTACTATACAATGTCTTAATTTACATTTCTAAATCCCCTTTTGGTCTAGGTAGAAGATGATGAATAATCTACTTTCCGTATTTGATGAAGATCTATCCAGGATTCTTTCACTGACTAGTGAAACCACCTTCTCTAGCATCTTTTCTCTGGATACAGCGATCTCCATTCCATCTATATTTTTATATAACACTTATTATTTGTACCATGGTTTTTGTCTTTTATTTTTTAAAGATTTTATTTATTTATTTGACAGAGAGAGAAACAGTGAGAGAGGGAACACAAGTAGGGAGAGTGGGAGAGGGAGAAGCAGGTTTCCCACCAAGCAGGGAACCTGATGAGGGCTCCATCCCAGGACCCTGGAATCATGACCTGAGCTGAAGGCAGATGCTTAACAATTGAGCCACCAGGCGCCCCTGGTTTTTGTCATTTATTCCCAAGCCATCTTTGATTGTTTTTAAATTATTTCATATCTTAGCCCCAGATTCTGATACCTGTTCTGATTTACACTGATTCATACCAATGGATTTCTTAGCTTCTCTGTGACCTGCTATTCTACACTGAGATTTCTAATTCTTACATGAGGAAACTTTGCAATAGCATCTACATTTTAGACAATTAATAGCAACGTAAAGTCAAGTGATAAAGAACCAATAGGCTTCAGGATGGTCAGAAGTAAAGGTTAAAAGGTTGGTAATAATTTGTAAATGCAGGTATGATTTACCCTACAATCTGATCTACAAAATAAGAATGAGAAAATACCCATAGCTAATACATTTAATGTATTTAAGTTAAAGTATTTAATCACCAGATTGCTCTGTTTAAGGCAGATTGAGCAATCATTTACTTATGAAAGAATTTTGAATATAGAATTCACATCTTAACTTGTGAACTGAATTATCAAGAGGAAAACTAAGCATAAATGAAAATTATTTTTGAGGAACATGTCAATTGGGTAAAGTATGACATATCAAAAATATTTTTGTATATTTCCAACTACCTTGCAATATCCAATGTTAGAGGTATCAAATGTAGAGACATCTGTAGATGGAGGTTTCAAGAGCAAGTCAGTGAATTAGCTGCATTATAAGCAAACTCAGGTCATAAAATAACCATAGTATCAGATGATATTGTTTAATAAGTCATGAAACAGTTTCTGTTTCTCCCTGACTTTATGGTCCTCACTAACCCCATTAAAATACTGGGTTTTAGGTTGGTTAACTCTTCAGACTGAAAAACTAATTGTAAGCAGTAACAACTCCTAGATGCCTCAAAAGAATGTCCTGTCAAAGTCAACATGTCCTTTTTTCCAACCATTTTTTTTTCTTTTTTAATAAAAGCTTTATTCTTCGGTGGTTGAATTTTAATTATTTGTTTTTGAACAAATGGATATTACTTTTGTGGATAATTGTGTTTTTAATAAACAAGATGCAGAATTTCTACTCATACTTAAACTGGATAAAAATTACATTCAAGTGATGACAATTCTGAGTTTAAAACATAAACCAAATTTTTAGTAACTTAGTTTATTATTTATTGTTATCATGAGAGTTTCTAAACTGACAGCCACATGTGTTAATGGGGAAACAATTTAGATCAGGGAGTGGGGATTTGTTTTAAATTTACTTAAAGAAGGAATTCTGAATTACACTTGAGACCCTTAATTTAAGATTTTAAAGTCATTCCTAGTTAGTACCAATGTAACCAATATTGTTTTCTGAGGCTTTCAATACTCACAATGATATGGCCTGAAATTATGGGAATTTGACTTTATTATCTCAGTTTCTTTTCTGTCTAATGTGAGCACTTTAAATAAGGGAAACTTTACATTTCCAGCTTGGCGTGTCAGCTAGGATGTATCCTAATATCTTACTCCCTCACTATGACAACATCCTTAAGTACCATTCTTCCCTCTTCAGCACTTAGCTTATTATATTGCTGTGACTTGTTTCTATGTTTATCTCCTTACTAGAGTTAAAGAAAACCCGAGGTGAATTGTAGTTAAAGCAGTTAGAACAGATTTTATTTCAGAACTACTGCATTAAGGGAAAAAGAGTCTTCATATCGAGCTGGTCTCAATTCCTAATTGAGCACTGGCAGCTGGGAATTTTTGGCCAAGGAGTGGGTTGGGGTCAGTGGATGGAAACATCAAGGGTAAGGAGGGGTTCTGGCCAAACCAACTTGACAAGATTCATGCTGAAACCAGGTGGGGGTGTTTATATACCCAGGGTGGGGGATGAGGAGTTTGATTGCAATGGAAGGTGATCACATTTTAAGGGTGGGGATTCTCTCCGAACTGACTTAGCAGGATTCTTGCTACAATTAGGCAATATAGGCCTAAGGAGGACAATAAGGACAGACTCCAAAGTCAAGGACTCTAGGGCTTGCCAGAGATTGATTAAAGTTTTGTCAAAGAGAGTCTTTGTCATTGGGTGATCCCTGAAAGGCTCTGAGTATATCAGTTGTCTGTATTTCTAGTTCTTAACATACTGCATAACACACAATGGCTAGTCAATGAATGTTTTTGAAGGAATAAATTAAGGATAGGGAATTGACATTTATTGAGTGCTAAGTATGTTGTTGATACTAAGGTACCAAAGAAATAGTGCTGGCTTTCAAGCTTGGTTTTGAATCCTGAATTTAATACCAGCTGTGTGACCATGTACAATTTATATACAATTTATATACATACCCCCACCCTGCCCCTGCTCGTACATATGCATGCGTGCTCTCTCTGAAATAAATAAAAATAAATATACTTTTTAAAAAAAAGAATGGGTTACTAATAGATTACTCAGATCTCAGTAAGGGAACCAATTTTGAGCAGCAGGGACATCTTTCCTGTCATAGGACCTAGTGTTCCTGTCATACTATTTTACCTATGTAACTTAGAAGTTTAAGCTGATAAAAAAAATACCACTGAAGGGTTTTTAGGCTCTCTGAAGAAGGATTTTATTGATTTGGTTTAGATTCCTTAGAACATTTCGGAATGCTTTTAAAATACGTTCACGTTCATGTTGAAATTTGAAGAAACAAGAAACTTAGTTCTTAGTTCTTTCCTGTCTCCTCTCTCTCCCTCCCCCACCCTCACTCCCATTCTTGCTTTTTCTCTTTCCTTTCCTTAACTTGAATAGCTAAGAGCCCTTGGAGCACTACCAGCCATAAAATAAAGCTGTATCACACTGAGACTGGCATACAAAATATTCTACTCCGTTAGCCACCCCCCCCCCAAAGTATCTACTCTTCCATTGTAATATATAAAGGTTTTGGTGGCTTTGCTGGTAGCTGATGTAATGAGTTCAGCTAAGTGCAGACTGAGAAGGACGAGTGTTTGTAAAATCAACTGCTGTATTAATCTGCTGGCATGTTTTTAAATAGAAGGCATGTACACTAAAAGTACAAAATCCAACTTTTTAAATATGATGAACTGGATTTTTGTTATGTTATGAATTAGGATTTTATCTAAAAGGTGTCATTTTGTCATAGGGTACTAACTTCAATTAATACTATGACAGTTTATCGGGACAAGGTTAAGAATAGTGAAAAGCAGATTAGGTATAAAGTCTGGAGCCAAAGGTTTTAGCTGTGGCTCTGTTTCTAATTTACTATGTGACATTAGACAGACACATTCCTTGCTTATGTTAAATTACATGATCTTTAAGGTCATTCCTGTACAGACATTCTAACTAGGGCACAATCACAAGAAGACCAAAGTCCTAGATGTTCTGAAAGTTTGAGCTGTACTTAGAGGCAGGCAGGCTATCTAGAAAGTGTTACTTAAATATAAGTATCTTTTCGTTAACACAATCTATCTTTTAGATGATGGTTTAGGAAATAAGAAAGATGTATATTATCTCCTTTAAAAGACATTAGCTTCCATCTTGTGAAATAAGAAAATGAAAAGATAAACCCAAATTAAGTAGAAGAAAGAAAAAATATTAATCAAAGTAGAAATCAGTGAAATAGAAAACCTATTAGACTGAATGAAGTAAACTTTTTATTCACCAGTATCATGATTATCTATATTATACGGCAATAAGTTTTCATATTCACACTTTATACAAAAATGCTCTCAGAATTAATCACAAATCTAAAATGCAAAACTATGGGGCGCCTGGGTGTCTCAGTGGGTTAAGCCACTGCCTTAGGTTCAGGTCATGATCCCAAGGTCCTGGGATCGAGCCCCGCATTGGGCTCTCTGCTCAGCGGAGAGGTTCAAATTCTTGAAATCTGCCTGCCTCTCTGCCTACTTGTGATTTCTGTCAAGTAAATAAATAAAATATTAAAAAAAAATAAAATGCAAAACTATAGTTACAGTAAAAAGATTTAAGTGGTTGTCAAAAACTTGGGAAAGGATGGTGTATTTTGGTTAATAATAATGTGTCAATATTGGTTCATAAATCTGAAATGTACCATATTAATGTAAGATATTAATAGGGGAACCAGATATATGATATTTGGGAACTCTCTGTACAGTTTGTAGTTATTCTGTAAATTTAAAACTGTTCTAAAAAATAACATTTACTTTTAAAAAGTACAGTGAGGTAGTATTAAATACCTACCAAAATAACTGGAGTGTGAGACAGAATGTATAAGCTTGGTGAAGACGTAGAGCAACAAAAACACTCATACACTATTGGAGGAAGTGTAAATTCATCCAAATACTTTAGAAAATTGTTTTTGGAGATAAGCCCGATGTGGGGCTTGACCCCAGGACTCTGGGACGATGACCTGAGCTGAAGGCAGAGGCTTAACCCACTGAGCCACCCAGGCGCCCCTAAACGTTATTTTAAAAGGAGCTTCTGCTAAAAAAAAAAAAAAAAAAAAATGAAGAAACTGAAAACACAGGCTACAAACCTAGAAGAGAGATTTGTAATCCACATAATTGATAATGGATAGTGTGAAAAATTTATTTATATTCCAATTCATATAGATAAAAATAATTTTCTCAAATTGAACACATTCTTGATCTGCACACCCAGATCAAGGAATAGGACATGCCAATCTCTCACAAGTTCCCTCTTGCTTCCTAAAAGAACTACCCTTTCCTCAAGGTAAACATTCTTGTGCCTTAACATAATACATTAGTCTAGCCTGTTTAAATAAATAAATAAAATCTTAAAAAAATAACTTTTAGTAATTGGAAAAATTCTTGAAATCTGTGAGCCTATCATCCAGCTTCAGCAACTACAAACTTTAGCAATCTTACTTAAACTGTCTCCCTTACCCTACCTTTTTTTTTCCTGGTATACTTTTAATAGTTTTATTGTGTTATAACTAACATACAAAAACTGCATGTATTTATAGTATAAAATTTGATAATTTTATTTTTAATTTGACAGAGAGAGATCACAAGCAGGCAGAGAGGCAGGCAGAGAGAGAGGAGGAAGCAGGTTCCCCACTGAGCAGAGAGCCCGATGCGGGGCTAGATCCCAGGGCTCTGGGATCAAGACCTGAGCCGAAGGCAAAGGCTTTAATCCACTGAGCCACCCAGGCGCACCTAAAATTTGATAAATTTTGACATATGTATATGCCCATAGCAACCATTACCTATATTCAAGAAAAACGTAAATACTCTCACCCTCAAATTTTCTTTATGTGCCATTGGAATTCCTCTTTCTGCTTCTGCCCAGACATCCCAGCCGCTACTGATCTGCTTTTTATCCCTATAGGGAACTTGCATTTTCTAGAGTTTTATAAAATGGAATCATAGAGTATGTACTTTCTTTGTTTTTTTTTTTTTTAAACCAGGTATAATCAGTTTGAGATTTATCCATGTTGGTGCATATATCGGTAGTTCATTAATTTTAATTGATTAATAGTATCTCATTGTACCGTTATTTGTTTATCCATTCATCTGTTGGTGGACATTTGGATTGTTTTGAATTTGAAGCTATTAGAAATAAAGCTCCTATGAACACTTCATGTGCAGGTCTTTGTATGGACACAGATTTCCTTTTTCTTGGCTAAATACCTAGGAGTAATATGACTAGATCATATGGCAGGTATATATTTAATTTTTAAGAAATTGACAAACTATTTTTCAAAGTGGTTGCACCAATTTACAGTCACCCACTATCATAGGAGAGTTAGAGTTCTTCCACATTTTTGCCAATACTTGGTAAGGGTAGTCTTTTTAATATTTTAATAGAGTACAATGTTTTAATTTCTATTTCCCTAATTTAAAGAAAACGGACAGAAGATTTGAACAGACATTTCACCTAAGAATGTACTGATGGCAAATAAACACAAGAAAAGATGCTCACCATCATTAGCTATATCATTGAAATCACTTAATATGTGTTCTTGTTTTTTGGCTGGCTTTTTTTTCATTTAGCAATATATACTTATTATATTCCATTGCATGGTTATACTGTAGTTTATTTATTCATTTGCCTATTGAAGCAGATCTTGGTTGCTTTTAGCTTTGGGCAGTTATGAATAAACCTGTTATAATCATCCACATATAGGTTTTTGTGTAGATATAAGCTCTTGATTCAGTTGGGCAAATATGTAGGTGTGTGATTGCTGGATCATATAGTAAGATTATGTTTAGTTCTATAAAAAACTGGAAAACTTTCTTCCATACATAGGTTATTTTTTGTTATAGAGTTTCAAGTATTTTTAATTTCAATTTTGTTTTCTCTTTATATACATTGCTATTTAGAGGTGTTTTTAATATTACCAAATGTATGGACTAAATTTTTTTTACTAAAATTTTTCTTTTATTTATTTTTTAAGTTTTTAAGGATTATTGAGGACATGAAGTTTCTTTGAAATTTATTGAACTATGTTTTACAAAATAGTATATGGTGAATTCTATAGGTGTTAATATGTGATTGAGAAGAATGTATATGTTCTAATTATTTGGTACAGACTTTTTATATGTTACTGAATCAAGCTCAGTACTTATGTTTTTCTACTTTTTATATGCTTACTACATTTCAAACTTAATGTAATCTATCAATAATTAAGGGTTGTGTTTTGAAATCTGATAATACAATGTTAAAATTTTAGGGTCTCTGATGTCTGACACTTCTTTTTATTTTTTGTGATCTCAAGGTATTTTAATTGGTGCACACTCCTCTGGAATTGTTAAATATTCTGGCACAGCTGAACTTTCGTCATTATATAGTGAACCTATTTTTTTCTAATGGTTATTTTTTCTTAATATCTACTTGGATCAGTAATATAAATAGTTCAGCTTTTCTTTTGTTAGTATTTGCTTGTTACATGTTTTTCTATCCATTCACTTTCAAACATCACATGTCTTTATGTTTAATGTGAGATATAATAATAATGCATAGGTGGATCTTTTTTCAACTTATCTGACAATCTATCTTCTGTACAATGCAGTCAATTTATAATTTTCATGGTTGTATAGGTATCTGAATGTTTATTCCATTTAAATTTTATTTCCATTTTTGTTGCTCTTTCTATGTTGTAGTATTATTTATATTTTCTTTCCTTTTATTTTGGAACAATTGATTTTTAAAAATTTTTAACTTTTTATTAGTTTAGAATTTGCACACACTCTATATCAGTTCTTTTAGTAGATATGTTTGAGAATTTATTGTGCTTATCAAAGGCTCTGGCTCCACCCAGTAGGTCTCAGGTCTAAGGCTCATTATACTAATTGCTATGTTGCTACAATGCATGTACTTTATGGTTACTGTTCTCTTCTCCTAAGTCAGGTTCCAATTTATAGTATCAACCTAGACTAGTTATGACACCTAATTTGGATAGGTTTATTTATTTATTTGATTGTATGGAAATGTCTTATGAAAGTGAGTGCAGGATCTTGCCAATTCTCCTTAAACATTTGACGCTATTAGGAAGAAGATTTGCTCTGAAACAAATGAAGAGTCAAGCAATCTTAGCTCAGCAAAACAGACATAATAGTATACTCTGTAATGTGCATCTGCACATGTAGTATTACTAGGGACTGGCTCTTTGGCAAGTCATCACATGCTGTTAGAGATATAAGCAATTGATAGACATTTCTATTGCATGGTGTTTATACCTTTCAGTCAATTCACTATAAACATTCTTGAGGGAAGAGAACTTAACCCTTAGCTTCCAAACCTCTTGAATTTCTTACTGTCAATATTCATAGCATAAATTTATTCTCTTGTATAATTATATAAATTAGTATTCCCCAAGCAATATTAAATAATTATAGTGATCATAAACATCTTTGACTTCCTTATGATTCTAACAAAAATGCTTCTTGGATCATCATTGATAAATATGATGTTTACTTTAGATTTGAAATTATATACCTGTATAAAATATTTATTTTTCATAAGCCAAAGATCTATTCTTAACATCTATTCCTGTGAATCTTGACTACTTTTTTATAATATTCATTCATTATTTCATTCATTCATTTATTATTATAGTAAGAATATTTAGCATGATCTACTCTTTTAATAAAATGTTAAGGGTACAATATAGTATTGTTATAAGCACATGTTGTACAAAAGGTCTCTAGAAGTTACTTATGTGTAAGTAAAAGTTTATATATCCATTAAGTAGTAACCCATATTTCCTCTCCCCTAACCCCTAGCAATTTTTCCATTCTACTTTTTGTTTCTATGAGGTTGTCAAGTGTTTTTTTGTTTGTTTGTTTAATTAAGCATCCATAAATAAACCCATACATCTATGGTCAAATTTATTAAAAAGCCCTATTTATTTATTTGTTTATTTATTTGAAGTATAATTAACGTACAGTGTTATATTAGTTTCAACTAATATACAACTTGTTACAATTTAGTGATTCAACAATTCTATACATTACTCAGTGCCAATCTCAATAAGTAACTCATAATTCCCTTTATCTCTTTCACCCATTCCCCTAACCCTTCTTTCCAGAAACTATCAGTTTGTTCTCTGTTATTTAAGAGTCTGTGGGGTTTTTTTTAATTTGTTTTTCTCTTTTTCTTTGTTTGTTTTGGTTCTTAAATTCCACATATGAGTGAAATCATATGGTATTTGTCTTTCTCTGGCTGATTTATTTCACTTAACATTATGTCTTCTAAGTCTACCCATGTTGCTGCAAATGACAAAATCTCATTTTTTTATGGCTAAATTTGACTATTTTGAACTCCTTATATGAGTGAAAGAATGCAGCATTTGTCCTTCTGTGCCTGACTTATTTCACTTTGTAATATCCTCCAGATTTATCCAGGTTGTCCCATATTGCAGAATTTTCTTCTTTTTTAAAGCTGAATAATATCTCATTCTATGTATGTTGCACATTTCCTTTATGCATTCTGGAACAGATGACTTCACTGGTGAATCCTTCTAAACGTTTAAAGAATAATTAATGTCAATCCTTCTCAAACCCTTCCTCAAAAACTTAAGGAGGAAGGGCTATTTCCAAACTCATTTTATGAGGCCAGCATTATTCTGATAGCAAAGCCAGACAAAGGCATTACAAGAAAACTACATGCCTATATCCCTGATGGTTATAGATACATAATCCTCAACAAAATACTAAATTCAACCACACATTAAAACCTTCTTAAACATAATGCCTAAGTGGGATTCATCCCTGAATAGAAGGATGGTTCCACATTATACAAATCAATTAATGTGATACAGCATATTAAAAGATGAAGGTTAAAAACACATGATCATCTCAGTAGATGCAAGAAAGCATTTGACAAAATTTAACACCCTTTCATGACAAAAAGCACTCTCAACAAATTAGGAGTAAAAAGAAATTACTTACTTCAGTGTAATAAAGGCTAAATATGTAAAGCCTACAGTTAACATTTTAGTGAAAAACTAAAAACTTTTTATTCAAAATAGGGAACAAGGCAATGGTGCCCACTCCAGCCACTTCGTTCAACATACTATTGGGAGTCTTAGTGAAAGCAATTAGACTCCTTGCTAAAGATCCAGAATAATAAATTTTCCGCAAGAAAATCTCATGCATTTAAAAGCTCAGAATTCTGGAGAGGGCTTGAACCAATTGAGATCCCGCAGTGTGATCTAGACTACATATTTTTCACTGAGAGCATAGGGGCTTCTTGTATGTGGTCCAGAGCAAAAAAACAAAACAAAACAAAACAAACAAACAAACAAAAACTGCTTAGAATATTTTCACAAGAGTTATTAGAGCCAATAGAGAGGGTTCTCATCTTTTATCTCCTATGAGAGTCATCTCTCCAAGACTTTCCCAACTAGTAAATTATTATCATTTTTAAGTTGGCCAGAATATTTTATTACCCTCTGAAGCAAATACTTTATAATTTAAATCATATGCTAAAAGTGTCATTACCTTTCAGCACACCAGGCATCTGTTTTCTCTGACTCACTCATTTTGTTCTCTCTTCACCGGTGATCTTTAACTAAGGTGGTGTGTAAGATTTCTAAAAGTAAACATAGAATCCATTGAAGATTTTATTAGTGCTAGCTAGTAAAAATAAAATGGTTTTAAATAAAGCTGCTACATTATCTGGTTTCATAAATTTTATTTTTCTACATACAAAAGCAAAGTTTAGGTGCATAGCTATTAAGAGAGAGGTCATATTACACCAGCCTGTATATCTTACAAGGCTTATAATCACATTAATGTGGCATGTGGAAGGTGAATACTTTGCAGCAGCAACCAGTCCTTTGGAACATCTGTTCCTGAAAAAAGAAAAAAAAATAGCTTTAAGCTTTGAAATTAAAGATTTCTAAGATTCTTAATTTTTTTGTTGTAGATTCTTTTCTTTTTTCCTTTTTTTAAAATTTTTTTATTTTTTATAAACATATATTTTTATCCCCAGGGGTACATGTCTGTAAGATTCTTAATTTTTAACCCAATTTTATTTTAATAATATTTGTTTTAAAAATTTAAAACTTGAACGTGTCCCCTAAGTAATACAAGTGACCCCTAAGTAATACAAGTGATGAGTGGTACCCACTTCTATATAATTACCAGGAGATTTTACATCAAGAAATGAGAGTCTTCATGAATTATGGGTTGCAGTTCAACTTCACTTTCTCAATATATCAAGGCTAGAATACAGAGAAGTAATTTTTTTTTAAGATTTTATTTACTTATTTCAGAGAGAGAGTGAGAGAGAGCACAAAAGGGGAGAAATCAGAGGGGGAAGCAGACTCCCCATGGAGCTGGCAGCCTGATGCAAGAATTGATCCTGGGACTCTGGGATCATGACCTGAGCAGAAGGCAGTGGCTTAACCAACTGAGCCACCCAGGTGCCCCAGAAGTCATTTTTATTCAGACCGTGTCAACAGTCTCCATAACCTGGGCAAAATATTTGCTATGTTGGTAAGAATAATGGCTTTATCTTTCACAGTTTGAAGTTTAAAGTCTGTATTTTTTTTTTTATGCTTACTAGCAATTTCTGGTACATCACTTAATCTTGTTCATGCTTAAAAGTCCCATATTTGTAAATGTTGATAATAATAATTATGTTTTAGAATAATAAGATACTTTTAGAAATTTATAATAATATATATAAGGTCTTTGACATAGGGCCTTGAAAGGCATCGAAAAATACTGTTATTGTTTATGTGTGTCTATATCTGAGGTTGCTTAAGTATTCTTCATACCTCTCAATAGATTTGGCATCCTTATACATGGAATGCCAGAACAAAATACAATGTTGGATATTATCTAGTTGCCACTAACTTTTTATTTTACAACTGAGAAAACTGTCCCCATCATGTTAAGCATTATGCAAGGTCACACAGTGAATAAATAGCACAGGTAGTATTGGAACTTAAATTTCTACATTTTTTCCTGCCTTGTTGCCAGTACATTTTTCTAGTTTACATATAAAAGCAAAAAAAAAAAAATCATGTAATTAATTTTCCCACATCAGTTTCCATACTCTTCCTTGCTAGGAAGCCAGCAGATACAGTTGGCCATTAACAGAAGGATAGCCTTATGCTTCTTGAATTATCATGTGCAATATAGTCAGCTTCAGTTGAACAGTTGCATTAAATAATGCTTTTTCTCGTGTTGTTTTTTCATAAAATACTTTTGAAGAATTTAATCTGATCAACATATCCTTCAGTTTTCTATTGAAAGATTCTAAAGCTTTTTCTATTAACACTTATAATGATCAATTTTTTGAAAATTTAATTTGGTAATTGGTAAAGAATAACATGGAGGACATGGGGAGATAGAGGAGAGAAATGAGTTGGGGGAATTTGAGGGGGAGATGAATCATGAAAGATTGTGGACTCTGAGAAAAAAACTGGGTTTTGGAAGGAAGGAGGGTGGGAGGTTGGGTGAGTCGGGTGGTGTATATTGTGGAGGGCACGTATTGCATGGAGCACTGGGTGTGGTGCATAAACAATGAATTTTGAAACACTGAAAAGAAATTAAATAAATAAAAATTAAAAAAGAAACAAAAACAAAACCTTAATTTGGCTCAGAATCACAAGAGACAATGCCAGACTTCAAGCTGTATTACAAAGCTGTCATCATCAAGACAGCATGGTACTGGTACAAAAACAGACACATAGATCAATGGAACAGAATAGAGAGCCCAGAAATAGACCCTCAACTCTATGGTCAACTAATCTTCGACAAAGGAGGAAAGAATGTCCAATGGAAAAAGACAAAAGAATGTCCAATGGAAAAAGACAAATGGTGTTGGGAACATTGGACAGTCACATACAGAAGAATAAAACTGGACCATTTCCTTACACCACATACAAAAATAGACTCCAAATGGATGAAATACCTCAATGAGATACAGGAATCCATCAAAATCCTTGAGGAGAACACAGGCAGCAACCTCTTTGACCTCAGCTACAGCAACTTCTTCCTAGAAACATCACCAAAGGCGAGGGAAACAAGGGCAAAAATGAACTATTGGGACTTCCTCAAGATAAAAAGCTTTTGCACAGCAAAGGAAAGAGTCAACAAAACCAAAAGACAACTGACAGAATGGGAGAAGATATTTGCAAACGACATATCAGATAAAGGCCTATTATCCAAAATCTATAAAGAACTTATCAAACTCAATACCCAAAGAACAAATAATCCCATCAAGAAATGGGCAGAAGAGGGGTGCCTGGGTGGCTCAGTGGGTTAAAGCCTCTGCCTTCTGCTCAGGTCATGATCTCGAGGTCCTGGGATCGAGCCCCGCATCAGGCTCTCTGCTGAGCCAGGGAGCCTGCTTCCTCCTCTCTCTCCTCTCTCTCTTCCTGCCTCTCTGCCTACTTGTGATCTTTGTCTGTCAAATAAATAATAAAAATCTTTAAAAAAAAAAAAAAGAAATGGGCAGAAGACATGAACAGACATTTCTGCAAAGAAGACATCCAGATGGCCAACAGACACATGAAAAAATGCTCAACATTACTTGGCATTAGGGAAATACAAATCAAATCCACAATGAGATACAACCTCATGCCAGTCAGAATGGCTAAAATGAACAAGTCAGGAAGTGACAGATGTTGGTGAAGATGTGGAGAAAGAGGAACCCTCCTACACTGTTGGTGGGAATGCAAGCTAGTGCAGCCACTCTGGAAAACAGCATGGAGCTTCCTCAAAAAGTTGAAAATAGAGCTACCCTACCACTCAGCAATCACACAATTGGGTATTTATCCTAAAGATACAAACAGTGATCCAAAGGGCCACGTGCACTGGAATGTTTATAGCAGCAATGTCCACAAAAGCCAAACTATGGAAAGAGCCTAGATGTCCATCAACAGATGAATGGATAAAGAAGATGTGGTATACATATACAATGGAATACTATGCAGCAAATAGAAGAATCAAAATCTTGCCATTTGCAGCAAAGTGGATGGAACTAGAGGATATTATGCAGCGTGAAATAAGTCAATCAGAGAAAGACAGTTTTCACATGATCTCTCTGATATGAGGAATTTGAGAGGCAGGGCAGGGTTGATGGGGAGTAGGAAAGGAAAAAATGAAACAAGATGGGATCCAGAGGGCAACAAACCATAAGAGACTCTTAATCTCACATAACAAACTGAGGGTTTCTGGGGGGTGGGGTCACAGGGATAGGGTGGCTGGGTTGGACATTGGGGAGGGTATGTGCTATGGTGAGTGCTGTGAAATGTGTAAGCCTGATGATTCACAGACCTGTACCCCTGGGGCAAATAATACACTATATGTTAATAAAAAATAATAACAGTAAAAAAAAAAAATCATGAGTGGATCAATGCTTTTGTCCAAAAGTGTGGCTCATCTGGTGCTAACATTTTTATCACTGTGTGTTTGACTTTATCAAGTTAATCCTGCATTGAAAATACAGTTTAAATGTCTTTTTATTAGAAGAATAATGTCATATGTTACTTTGAAGATTGCAAAAAGGCTTTCAGTAAAAAACCATTTTGGATTCCCAAAGACCTTGTAATTCTGATTTGGGATTGTTTGTAAGACTTCCCATTTGTGTTTTCTAAATTTTGCAGCGTATCTAGTATCTCAGTTTGAGAAATGATCAGTGCATATGAACCTCTTCTGAAAGAGACATTTCATAAGTTAGATGATCTTTTTTCTTTCATAGAGACATGCTTTGGTTGATTATAGCTGTCTTTATATATCTATTTGTATGATCATTAGAGCCAGAATTCTGGAAATGTCTAAAAACAGATGGGTGAAAGAGTGTAAACTAGGCCTTCCCAATTTAAATGGGTGACTCTTCTAACTCAATTCTTTACAGACAGTAAATGAGAAAAGGAACTATATAGAATTAAAAAATAAGTGAGGGGCACCTGGGTGGCTCAGTGGGTCAAGCCTCTGCCTTCGGCTCAGGTCGATCCCAGGGTTCTGGGATCGAGCCCTGCATCGGGCTCTTTGCTCTGCGGAGAGCCTGCTTCCTCCTCTCTCTCTGCCTGCCTCTCTGCCTACTTGTGATCTGTCAAATAAATAAATAAAATATTTAAAAAAAAAATAAGTGAGGTTGTGAGAGAAGTAAAAGCTAAAGAAATAATATTACCAGATTCAAAAAACGAGGCTAAATGGGTCTTAGAGAAAATTCAAACCCACCTTCAATAATCTGGATCACATTTTCCCCACTAAACATGCTTTTGCTCACATCCTCTATCTCCAGAGTATTATTGAACAAACACCAGTTGCCCCTTGATGGCACAATGTCAATGTACAATTTGCTTAATTCCTTAATAGAATCATTAGTATAATTCAAAACTAGCTTACTGATAACCATTAAGAACATGAATAAGTGGCAAAACCGCAAATCATTACAACCAAAATAGGTTTCTATGAGAGTCAATCCAAAAGGAGCTTGATAAAATGAAGAAATTCATTAATTTTTTTTATGCTCAAATTTTAGTTCTTGAGTTGGGTGACATAGTTCATTAATGTGAACAAATTTGTGATAGATTATTAAACCATTTTAAAGAACTCTTTGCCTATAAATAATATATTAATTACATTTAATTCTTACACACTACTCTGTAATAAGTACTATTATTCCATTTTCCATATAAAGAAACAGACCCAAGGAGATTAATTAATGTGCTCAGTTTTGTGTCTATAACCTAAATTGTGAAAGTTTGTGTGAGTGAAGAAAATAATTGTGATAGCAGGAGGGCAAGTATTTTAAGAAAATTTTAAATGATAGGATTTATGTGATGTTTAAAAATTAATTCTTTTAAGGGGCGCCTGGGTGGCTCAGTGGGTTAAGCCTCTGGCTTCTGCTCAGGTCATGGTCTCGGGGTCCTGGGATGGAGCCCTGCATTGGGCTCTCTGCTTAGCGGGGAGCCTGTTTCCCTTCCTCTCTCTCTGCCTGCCTCTCTGCCTACTTGTGATCTCTGTCTGTCAAATAAATAAATAAAATCTTTAAAAAAAATTAATTCTTTTAAGAAAATTTTAAATAATAGGATTTACGTGATGTTTAAAAATTAATTCCCCCAAATCATCTTTTGATCCTGCATGTCTTTTTTGTTTTCTTTGCTTTTGTAACTAAACTTCCAGATTCTCAGGTCACTGGCATCTGACGTTTGCTTTCACCGTTGCTTGAAAACTCTTTTGGCAATAGTCGAACAATGATTGTTGATTGCTTAGTTATATAGGCCCTTTTCAATTCTTACCTTACTTGATCTAGGCAGCACTTAACTCTTATCATCCAAGCCTCCTCTGGCTTCAAGCTTCCATCAAGCTGTGGATGCCAATTGGTCACATTTATAGGAATAAACTATATTTCATATTTATACAACCTTCTCTCTTATTCTGAAGCTATTCCTTTGGGGGAAATAGCTTCTTCCTGACTCCATTGATTTGGAGAGGGGAGCTTACCCACTGACACAGTCACAGTGTTTAGCATAAGAAGTGGCCTGTATGAGTGAATTAGTCATTTTCCTGGGATCATTAAATAATGAAGTAGGAAGAGTATTACCTCACTTTTCTTCCACATCACTAAGCTGGAAGAGAAGTTTAGGTCTGCCAGAAGCCATTGGTCCCCATCTGGTGTCAGATAGAACACACAGACACACACACACACATACACACACAGATGCACATAAATATATGTGTATGCTCTTAGTGTATGCAGGAAACCATTTGAAGATAAAAGAGAACGAAGCCAACACACAGAGAAAGCCAAAACTACAGCTGGAGAGAAAGAGGTGTTCTGAAGGCAGTATTTGAGTTCCTGAACCTACTTAGCCCACTGAGACTGGTGTCCTCATTAGACCCTTGACGTCTGTGAAAAGATGATATCCACCAATTGTCCTCGAGCACACTACAGATGC
Source organism: Mustela nivalis (assembly GCF_964662115.1). Classification (NCBI taxonomy): domain Eukaryota; kingdom Metazoa; phylum Chordata; class Mammalia; order Carnivora; family Mustelidae; genus Mustela; species Mustela nivalis. Next base: position 73,417,059 of record NC_139024.1, on the reverse strand, counting down.
TAAAAACGACATCTCACAGCCATGCTGTGACTTGTGAAGAAGTGGGAGAATCTTCTTGGCTCTTTCTCACTTTGTTATCTGGACATGAAAAGCAACACAGCTGGGCCTCCATGTTTTAGAGCTCCCAATAAAAAACTTCTTTGGCTTCTGCAGCTGCGATTCTGTTTATAGGGTACATATGTGAAGAAAGTATGTGTTTTCTTTAACCAAAGCCCTTGGATAAACCTCATGAACCTCCCTACCAGCTCCTCAGAAAGTCCTGAACACATCTGAGTCCTGGGCCTGCTACACATAGTTTGCTCTTTCCTTCTTCAGTCATCCCTTGGTTTATGTGTCATACTTACTTGGTTTTATCACTGCTCTTCTGGTTCTCCTTCCCAATCTTAACTGTGGGCCAGTTTTCCTCTACTTTTCCTGTAAAGGTTGTTGTCCCAGGACTCCGTGTCTTTAACAGTTTCTATTTCTACTTTGCCTCCTATCCAAGCAACCACTATGTCATCACATACTACCTATAAACAGGTGACTCAATTTTTTATCTACAACCCAAACATTTGTTTTGAGCACTCGACCCTCACATTTACCTGCTTGCTATATACACATCACTTCCTAGATATTCCATGGGGATCTTGTATTTTCTACCCCATTAAAAGTAATCTCATCATCTTTATCTTCTTTGCTTCAAATTCCCTCTTACTTATAGCCATTACCTTTCAGGTGGTTGTCCCTTCCCCCAAACACTAGGGGATGCATCCTAGATTTTCTTTTTCTTTCCAGATTCATAAGCTATCAGTCTCTAAAATGTGTCCTTCTAGGGAACCCTCCTACACTGTTGGTGGGAATGCAAGCTGGTGCAGCCACTCTGGAAAACAACATGGAGGTTCCTCAAAAAGTTGAAAATAGAGCTTCCCTATGAACCAGCAATTGCACTACTAGGTATTTACCCCAAAGATACAAAAGCAGTGATCCAAAGGGGCACGTGCACCTGAATGTTTATAGCAGCAATGTCTACAATAGCCAAACTATGGAAAAAACCTGGATGTCCATCAACACATGAATGGATAAAGAAGATGTGGTATATATATATACAGTGGGATACTATGCAGCCATCAAAAGAAATGAAATCTTGCCATTTGCGACGACATGGGTTGAACTAGAGGGTATTATGCTGAGTGAAATAAATCAATCGGAGAAAGACAACTATCATATGATCTCCCTGATATGAGGAAGTGGAGATACAACGTTGGGGGATTTGGGGGGTAGGAAAAGAATAAATGAAACAGAATGGGATCGGGAAGGAGACAAATCACAAGAGACTCTTAAGTTTCACAAAACAAACTAAGGGTTACTGGGAGTAGGGGGGTAGGGAGAGGGTGGTAGGGTTATGGACATTGGTGAGGGTATGTGCTATGGTGAGTGCTATGAAGTGTGTAAACTTGGCAATTCACAGACCTGTACCCCTGGGGCTTATAATACATTATATGTTTATAAAAAAATAAAAAAAAAATTTAAAAATGTGTCCTTCATGCCCTAAATATTCTTCAGCATGTTAAGAAAGACAGACGGTATAGAGAAAGGGAACACAGATCTCTTTCCCTCACATTTTCAATTCCCATCTTTTGGATTGGTTTTCTTTTTTAGCAAGCAAGAGTTTATATTTGGATCTTTAATTCCTCTCAGGTTTTTGCTATAATACATAATCTTCTACTTGTTACATGAGAACACTATAATTTTAAGAAGTATCTTCCAGATTCCATCATTTTATTTTATTTTTAACCTTTTTTTTCTTAACGTCCTGGGAAAATTTTTCCCAATGCTTTTCCTAAATGCTTACACAACCACTTAATATATGGCTTTCAATGTCTTAAAAATAAGTACTCTTCTGACCAAAATGACCTCCCACCATGCACGGAGAACATGGGTGTGAACCAGAGGCCCATCCCAAGCATCTAAGCATTGGTGGTGGTGGTTCTTTTCTATTCTCCCACCTCCTCCTCCACCTACCTTCATTTTTATAGGATAAAAAGATATAGCAGAGAAGACCCAGATTATTATTTAACTTTGTTTTATTATTTTAAAGGTCTTTTATCTATAGAGGCACACAAGAAAACAGAATAAGAATAATATAAGACATTTCAGAGTGACAGGGAAAGGTTAGAGGAAATAAAAGTATTCTCTTAGTTTATGATACTTAATCATTTGGGTTATGAAGCATGGTCTTGTGGTCTATGAACATGGGGAAGGGAATTGGGAATTCTAGCTAATACTGGCTCTAAAAGCTTACTCGGTGGGTGGTCATGGACAAATTGCCTGATACCTCCATTTCACTTCTCATGACTTCTACTCAACATAGAGATCATTAATTTGAGTGACAATTCAACTAAAGAAATAATGCCCTAAGTGTTAGTTGGGAATCTGAGAAATACTGATTTCTTTAGATTCATAATATATTCAATTTGTTATTGATAGGTCACCTCAGATACTACAAAATGAATGGGAAGATGAACACTATGCAAGTACTCATTAAAAACATCTCAAAATTTTGGAGGAAACTCTTTAGTGTTAAATGGCTTCTTTTGTGCTAGAAAATTTTTATTTCAGAGAATAGACATTGACTTGCATTTTACTGGATGGCATAGTTCTTTGGGCTATTTGATCATAGTTGATTTTCTCAGTCCAATATTTCCAAGGGAAAAATATGATCTACTTAATAAAATAAGTATATCTTCTAAAGCCAGATGAATCCCTTCCAGCAAGTATATTAACATTCAGTGTGTTATATTTTACCAGAGGTGAAATATTTATACTCTAAAGTCTTTTACCCCAGGGAACAAGAGAACGTTAACAATTTCAACCACTACACATAGCTTGGTAATAAGATCACTGCATCCAGTGGAGCCAGCTTTGGTTCACACTACTGCTGCATACACATATAATGGATATGTCTCCTTTTATGATTATGACTAGCTTCTTTATTTCATTACTTTAGTACTGCATTTGTTTTCACTCTATGTCTTCCTAGATGTTGCTAATTTTTGGAGAGATGTATTTCATTTAAGTCTCTTGTTTCAGATTATCTGATCCCCAACATGGAATTCTGTACTTTTAATATTTAGGATTTTGTAGTTGATAAAAATAAGCATTTGTTTTTATTGGGTGACGATATAGAAATGGAATTGCTGGGTCTTATGTTTGGCATATGTTTGCTGTAAAAATGCTAAGCAGTTTTCCAAGTAGATGAACCAATTTTGAACTCCCACCAGCAGCACTGGACTGTTCCAATCACTCCATATCTTCAGTACATTAGGTATAGTCAGTTATTTTAATTTTAGCACTGTGGTGAATATGTGGTTATATTAAACTTTGGTGTTAATCTACATTTCCAAAATGATTAATGATACTGAACACATTTTCATATCCTTATTGGTGATTTGGATATACCGCTTTGTGATGTTCCCATTGAAACCCTTTGCCAATTTTCCTTTCATCGTGTTAGTCTTTTACTTACTGATTTATAGGCATTCCACATATATACCATTATGATTATTCTGGCAGACAGATATATATAGCAAAAATCTTCGCCTAGTCTGTAGCTTGTGTTTTTACTATGTCACTGGTGACTTTAAAGGAATAGAAGATTTTATTGATAAAAGTTTAATATCTTAATCTTTTCTTTTGTGGTGAGGGCTTATTTATATCCTTTTTAAGAAATTGTTGAATAGTCTGTGTTTTCCCCTAGAAACCTTATGTTTCCCCCTAGAAACCTTATTTTTTTCCTTATGTTTCACATTTACTTTTCACGGTCCCTGAATAGATTTTTATACATGCTATTATATTGGGATTAAAGTTTTTTAAATTTCAGATGGACTTAGAATCATTTATTGAGATCATCCTTTATATTTTGAATTAGAATAGGGTTTTTCAAAACCAGGTTAGTGTTTTGAGTGGGTCTATCTCTGGACTCTCTAATTTGTACCATTGCTTTTCTTATCTATTATTTATCTATTATTTTGCTAATTCCTCACTGCCCTAACTGTTTTTATAACTTCCAATTTTTGGTAGCATAAGGCTTTCAGTTTAGCTTTTCTTCTTCAATATTATCTTGATTATTTTAAGTACTTGGGTTTCCATTTCCATTATAAAATAAAATTGTTAACTTGCACAAAATAGCATGCTGAGGCTTGGGTAGGAAATGCATTGATTTGGAGGAGAAATGGCATTTTATCAATATTTAGTTTTTAGTCAATATACATGGTATATCTCTCCAGTTATTTTTGTCTTCTTTATTATCTATTGATGTTTTGTGATTCTAAAAAAGGAGGCCTTGCACTGTTTTTATATATGTGTTCCTAAGTAATGGATGTTTTTTATGTTATTGTAGTGGTATTTTTTAAATTAAATTTCATTTTCCAATTATTTCCAATATAAAGAAATTGTCACATTGTCATATTTTGGCCTTGTTTCTAGTGACTTTATTAAATTCACTTGTTTTTAATAATTTGTAGGTTCTTTTGGATTTTCTGCATCAACAATCAAGTTATCTCTGAGTAACAGCTTCCTTACCTATCTTTCTATTTTTGTATCTTTATTCCTGCCTTATTGAACTGGTTAGGACCTCTAATAAAATGTTAAATAGAAGTACTGGTAATCAATATTGTTTTCTTATTCTTGTTCAGTTGCCTTTAAAATTTACTATTAACTGTATTTTTAACATAGATCCCTTTATCAGATTAGGAAACTACTCTTCTATTTTTAATTGCTGAGTTTTTGAAATCATAAATATAAAATTTTATCGAAAGCTTTTTACTGAACTATGGAAATCATCATATATTTCTTTTTTAATTAATAGGTGTAGAATTTTATCAAATCCTTTTTCCACATCTATAAGATTGTCATAAGCTTTTTCTTTTATATTATTTGGTAAATAATACTGATTATTTATTAAGAATTTATTTTCTTACAGTAGTTTTAAGTTTACATCAAAATTGAGAGGGAGACAGATTTCTTTCTGTCTTGTGCCCTCACACATGCAGAACCCTCCCCATAATCAACATCACTCAGTACAATGGTACAAATTTTACCAAGGACATAGCTACATTGACACATCATAGTCACCCAAAGTCCATAATTCACTTTAGTGTTCACTCCTGGTGCTGTGCATTCTATGGGTTTGCATAAATATATGATGACATATATCCATTACTATGATACCATATAGAGTATTTTTCACTGCCCTAAAAATCCTCTGTGCTTTTCCTATTTCTCCCACTTCCCCTTCAACCTTGACAACTGCTGATCTTTCTCTTTGTCACTACAATTTTGCCCTTTCTAGAATGTCATAGAGTTGGAACCACAGAAAGGCTTGATCACTCATCTCTGTTTAGCATTCAATAATATTCTATTATCTGGATGTATCAGTTTATTTATGCATTTAACTACTGAGGGACATCATGGTTGCTTCCAATTGTAGGCAACCATGAACATGATTGATTTTTAAAGTATTAAACTAATCTTGGCACAAATTCCTATGGGTTATTTTATATTTTCTTTTTATATACTACTAGATAAAATTTGGTAATATATCAGGCTATAGTTTTATTGTCCTATAAAGTTCTCATCAGGTTAGATATCAGAGTTTTTATGGCCTTGTAAAATGAATTGGAAAGCTTTCTCTTTGTTTTCTGTTTTCTGGAAGATTTTATATTAGAACGGTTTTATCTTTTTCTTAAATATTTGAAAGCATTTTCCTGTATTGTCATCAAGGTCTGAAGATTTCCCTGTAGGAAAATTTTAAAACGACAGATTTGGGGCACCTAAGTGGTTCAGTTGGTGAAGTGTTGGACTGTTGATTGGCTCAGGTCATGGTCTTAGGGTCATGACTGAACCCCATGTCAGGTTCTGTGCTGGACATGGAGCCTGCTTCAGATTCTCTCTCTCCCTCTCCCTCTGCTCCTCACTCCCCCACCCCCCGCTCATGATCTCTTTCTCTATAAAATAAATAAAATAAATAAAATAAAATAAAATAAAATAAAATAAAATAAAATGGCAGATTCATTTTCTTTCGTAGGTATGGGATTATTCACATTTTCTATTTTTTTAAAAGATTTTTATTATTTATTTGTCAGAGAGAGAGAGAGAGAGAGAGAGTGAGAGAGAGTGCACAAGCAAGGGGAGCAGCAGGCAGATGGAGGAAGAGGCTGCCTGTTCAGCAAGGAGCCCAAGGCAGGACTCCCCAGGAGCTTGGGATCATGACCTTAGCCAAAGGCAGACGCTTAACTAAGGCATCCCGGCATTTTCTATTTCTGACGTGCGCTTTGATTGCTTATATTTTGCAAGGAATTTGTTATTTTTCAAATTATCAGCATAAAATTGCTCATAATATCTTTTATTCTTTTAATGTCTGGAGCATCTGTAGTGAAAACTCCCTTTTTATTGTTTTGTTGTTGTTGTTATTGTTCTAATCACTTTAATATGCATTAACTTGCTAAGTTTTCACAAAAATCTAATTAGACATCAATATTATTTTTATGTTACAGATATAAAAACTGAATTAAAAGAGGTTAAGTTAATTTCCCAAGGTCACATAGCTAGTAAAGGACTGAGCTGGAATATTATCCCTGCCACTGTTGTTGAAGCTATACTGATTTAAATGAAAACAGTAGTTAATATTTACTGAGTAGTTATCAGGCACTGTTTTAGTTATTCCAATCATTCCATAAATATGATCTCATTTAATCCTTGCAAAGGCCCTGTTAAATAGGTAGGTTAATAACCTCATTTTAAAGTTAGAGAAATTAAAGCAGAATGGGTTGCCCACGTCACATAACTAAAAAACAATTTTTAAAAAGTGAGAAAAAAATTAAGAAAATTGAATTTTTTAGAGGGGAGAAAAATCAAAATAAGTTATCTTTATTTTCACATGAGACCATATTCTCTTGGTCAAGGTTTTGAAGATAAACAAATTATGTGCTTCAAGCTAATAATTCTGATTCATTGCAATATCTTCAGTCAAAAGTGTTTGCTGGTTCTTGATGATTTGTGTTTTTTGCCTTAGTTTCCCTTTATTAGTCATGCTAAGCTCTTAATCAATTAATATTATTTTATTAGCATATTTATTATTTTATTATACATAAATATATTACTATGTATAAAGATAATATTTATATTAATATTTTAAAGTTTTTGGTATAGTTCATTTGTTTTCTATTTTATGCTAATTTTCTAGCGAATTGACTTCTGCTACTATAGTTATTACTTCTTTTCCCTTACTTTTTTTGAGTTTAATTTTGATACTCTTTCTCTAGCTTCTTCTTTTTTTTTTTTTAGGTTGCCTTTTTATTTTATTTTATTTTTTTAATAAACATATATTTTTATCCCCAGGGGTACAGGTCTGTGAATCACCAGGTTTACACACTTCACAGCACTCACCAAAGCACATACCCTCCCCAATGTCCATAATCCCACCCTCTTCTCCCAACCCCCCTCCCCCCAGCAACCCTCAGTTTGTTTTGTGGGATTAAGAGTCACTTACGGTTTGTCTCCCTCCCAATCCCATCTTGTTTCATTTATTCTTCTTCTACCCACTTAAGCTCCCATGTTGCATCACCACTTCCTCATATCAGGGAGATCATATGATAGTTGTCTTTCTCTGCTTGACTTATTTCACTAAGCATGATACGCTCTAGTTCCATCCATGTTGTCGCAAATGGCAAGATTTCATTTCTTTTGATGGCTGCGTAGTATTCCATTGTGTATATATACCACTTCTTGATCCATTCATCTGTTGATGGACATCTAGGTTCTTTCCATAGTTTGGCTATTGTGGACATTGCTGCTATAAACATTCGGGTGCACGTACCCCTTTGGATCACTACATTTGTATATTTAGGGTAAATACCCAGTAGTGCAATTGCTGGGTTATAGGGCAGTTCTATTTTCAATTATTTTGAGGAACCTCCATGCTGTTTTCCAGAGTGGCTGCACCAGCTTGCATTCCCACCAACAGTGGAGGAGGGTTCCCCTTTCTCCGCATTCTCGCCAGCATCTGTCATTACCTGACTTGTTGATTTTAGCCATTCTGACTGGTGTGAGGTGATATCTCATTGTGGTTTTGATTTGTATTTCCCTGATGCCGAGTGATATGGAGCACTTTTTCATGTGTCTGTTCGCCATCTGGATGTCTTCTTTGCAGAAATGTCTGTTCATGTCCTCTGCCCATTTCTTGATTGGATTATTTGTTCTTTCGGTGTTGAGTTTGCTAAGTTCTTTATAGATTCTGGACACTAGTCCTTTATCTGATATGTCGTTTGCAAATATCTTCTCCCATTCTGTCAGTTGTCTTTTGATTTTGTTAACTGTTTCCTTTGCTGTGCAAAAGCTTTTGATCTTGATGAAATCCCAATAGTTCATTTTTGCCCTTGCTTCCCTTGCCTTTTGCGTTGTTCCTAGGAAGATGTTGCTGCAGCAGAGGTCGAAGAGGTTGCTGCCCGTGTTCTCCTCAAGGACTTTGATGGATTCCTTTCGTACATTGAGGTCCTTCATCCATTTTGAGTCTATTTTCGTGTGTGGTTAAGGAAATGGTCCAATTTCATTTTTCTGCATGTGGCTGTCCAATTTTCCCAGCACCATTTATTGAAGAGGCTGTCTTTTTTCCATTGGACATTCTTTCCTGCTTTGTCGAAGATTAGTTGACCATAGAGTTCAGGGTCTATTTCTGGGCTCTCTATTCTGTTCCATTGATCTATGTGTCAATTTTTGTGCCAGTACCATGCTGTCTTGGTGATGACAGCTTTGTAATAGAGCTTGAAGTCCGGAATTGTGATGCCAGCAACTTTGGCTTTCTTTTTCAATATCCCTTTGGCTATTTGAGGTCTTTTCTGGTTCCATATAAATTTTAGCATTATTTGTTCCATTTCTTTGAAAAAGATGGATGGTACTTTGATAGGAATTGCATTAAATGTGTAGATTGCTTTAGGTAGCATAGACATTTTCACAATATTTATTCTTCCAATCCAGGAGCATGGAATATTTTTCCATTTCTTTGTGTCTTCCTCAATTTCTTTCATGAGTACTTTATAGTTTTCTGAGTATAGATTCTGTGCCTCTTTGGTTAGGTTTATTCCTAGGTATCTTATGGTTTTGGGTGCAATTGTAAATGGGATTGACTCCTTAATTTCTCTTTCTTCAGTCCTATTGTTGGTGTAGAGAAATGCAACTGATTTCTGTGCATTGATTTTATATCCTTACACTTTACTGAATTCCTGTACAAGTTCTAGCAGTTTTGGAGTGGAGTCTTTTGGGTTTTCCACAGACAGTATCATATCGTCTGCAAAGAGTGATAATTTGACTTCTTCTTTGCAGATTTGGATGTCTTTAATTTCCTTTTGTTGTCTGATTGCTGAGGCTAGGACCTCTAGTACTATGTTGAATAGCAGTGGTGATAATGGAGGTCCCTGCCGTGTTCCTGACCTTAGCGGAAAAGCTCTCAGTTTTTTCCCACTCAGAATGATGTTTGCGGTGGATTTTTCATAGATGGCTTTGATAATATTGAGGTATGTGCCCTCTATCCCTACACTTTGAAGAGTTTTGATCAGCAAGGGTTGCTGTACTTTGTCAAATGCTTTTTCAGCATCTATTGAGAGTATCATATGGTTCTTGTTCTTTCTTTTATTGATGTGCTGTATCACAATGACTGATTTGCGGATGTAGAACCAACCTTGCAGCCCTAGAATAAATCCCACTTGGACGTGGTGAATAAACCTTTTAATGTACTGTTGAATCCTATTGGCTAGTATTTTGGTGAGGATTTTCACATCTGTGTTCATCAAGGATATTGGTCCGTAGTTCACTATTTTCATAGGGTCTTTGTCTGGTTTTGGAGTCAAGGTGATGCTGGCCTCATAAAATGAGTTTGGAAGTTTTCCTTCCATTTCTATCTAAATGCCCCTGTCAAAAGACACAGGGTATCAGAATGGATAAAAAAACAAAACCCATCTATATGTTGCCTCCAAGAAATCCATTTCTATTTTTTGGAAAGGTTTCAGGAGAATAGGAGTTGGTTCTTCTTTAAATGTTTGGTAGAATTCCCCCGGGAAGCCATCTGGCCCTGGGCTTTTGTTTGTTTGGAGTTTTTTAATGACTGTTTCAATCTCCTTACTGGTTATGGGTCTGTTCAGGCTTTCTATTTCTTCCTGGTTCAGTTGTGGTAGTTTATATGTTTCTAGGAATGCATCCATTTCTTCCAGATTGTCAAATTTGTTGGCGTAGAGTTGCTCATAGTATGTTTTTATAATAGTTTGTATTTCTTTGGTGTTAGTTGTGATTTCTCCTCTTTCATTCATGATTTTATTTATTTGGGTCCTTTCTCTTTTCTTTTTGATAAGCCTGGCCAGGGGTTTATCAATTTTATTAATTCTTTCAAAGAACCAGGTCCTAGTTTCATTGATTTGTTCTATTGTTTTTTTGGCTTCTATTTCATTGATTTCTGCTCTGATCTTTATGGTTTCTCTTCTCCTGCAGGGCTTAGGGTTTCTTTCTTGTTCTTTCTCCAGCTCCTTTAGGTGTAGGGTTAGGTTGTGTGCCTGAGACCTTTCTTGTTTCTTGAGGAGGGCTTGTACCGCTATATATTTTCCTCTCAGGACTGCCTTTGTTGTGTCCCACAGATTTTGAACTGTTGTATTTTCATTATAATTTGTTTCCATGATTTTTTTCAATTCTTCTTTAATTTCCCGGTTGACCCATTCATTCTTTAGAAGGATGCTGTTTAGTCTCCATGTATTGGGGTTCTTTCCAAACTTCCTCTTGTGGTTGAGTTCTAGCTTTAGAGCATTGTGGTCTGAAAATATGCAGGGAATGATCCCAATCTTTTTTTTTTTTTTTTTTTTTTTAAAGATTTTATTTATTTATTTGACAGAGAGAAATCACAAGTAGGCAGAGAGGCAGGCAGAGAGAGAGAGGAGGAAGCAGGCTCCCTGCTGAGCAGAGAGCCCGATGCGGGACTCGATCCCAGGACCCTGAGATCATGACCTGAGCCGAAGGCAGCGGCTTAACCACTGAGCCACCCAGGCGCCCTGATCCCAATCTTTTGATACTGGCTGAGTCCTGATTTAGGACCAAGGATGTGATCTATTCTGGAGAATGTTCCATGTGCACTTGAGAAGGATGTGTATTCTGTTGTTTTGGGATGAAATGTTCTGAATATATCTATGATGTCCACCTGGTCCAGTGTGTCATTTAAGGTCTTTATTTCCTTGCTGATCTTTTGCTTGGATGATCTCTTTCTCTAGCTTCTTAAACAGAAGATTAGGTCAATAGTTTTTAATATTTTTTCCTTATTAAAATTTTCACTCCAGCTCCTCATGTAGTTTCTTGCTTCTATGTGGGATCATTTCCTTTTACCTGAAAGACCTAGTTTTTATTTCTTTAGCCTAGGTCTGCAGTGAAGAGTATTTTCAGCCTTTGTTCCTAAGACTATCTTTATTGCATCTTCATTTTTATTTATTTAATGTTTTTTTTTTTTTGAAAATTTTATTTATTTGAGAGAGTATGAACAGAAGGAGAGGGAGAAGCAGTATTTCCATTAAGCAGGAAGCCCAAGGCCGGACCCTGAGATGTTTATCATTATTGATCTTTATTATTAGTAGCTGTTTGTCCTTGTTTGTCCTGAGAGGAAAATATATAGCGGAACAAGCCTTTCTCAAGAAATAAGAAAATTCTCAAGTACCTAACCTAACCCTACACCTAGAGGAGATGGAGAAAGAATAACAAAGAAACTTTAAACCCAGCAGAAAAAGAGAAATCATAAAGATCAGAGCAGAAATCAATGAAATAGAAACAAACAAACAAACAAAAAAACAATAGAACAAATCAACGAAACTAGGAGCTGGTTCTTTGAAAGAATTAAGAAGATTGATAAACCGCTGGCCAGACTTTTCAAAGAAAAAGAGAGAAAGGACCCAAATCAATAAAATCATGAATGAAAGAGGAGAGATTACAACTAATACCAAAGAAATACAATTATAAGAACATACTACGAGCAAGTTCATGCAAACAAATTTGACAATCTGGAAGAAATGGATGCATTCCTAGAGACCTATAAACTACCACAACTGAACCAGGAAGAAATAGAAAGCCTGAACAGACCCATAACCAGTAAGGAGATTGAAACAGTCATCAAAAATCTCCAAACAAAAAAAAAAAAAAAAAAAAAAATCTCCAAACAAACAAAAGCGCAGGGGGAGAAGGCTTCCCAGGGGAATTCTACCAAACATTTAAAGAAGAACTAACTCCTATTCTCCTGAAACTGTTCCAAAAAATAGAAATGGAAGGAAAACTTCCAAACTCATTTTATGAGGCCAGCATCACCTTGACCCCAAAACCAGACAAAGACCCTATGAAAATAGAGAACTACGGACCAATATCCTTGATGAACACAGATGTGAAAATTCTCACCAAAATACTAGTCAATAGGACCCAACAGTACATTAAAAGGATTATTCACCATGACCAAGTGAGATTTATTCCAGGGATGCAAGTTTGGTTCAACATCCGAAAATCAATCAATGTGATACAATACATTAATAAAAGAAAGAACAAGAACCATATGATACTCTCCATAAATGCTGATAAAGCATTTGACAACGTACAGCATCCCTTAAAGATCAAAACTCTTCAAAGTGTAGGGATAGAGGGCACATGCCTCAATATTATCAAAGCCATCTATGAAAAATCCACCGCAAATATCATTCTGAGTGGGAAAAAACTGAGAGCTTTTCCCCTAAGGTAAAGAACGTGGCAGGACTATCCACTATCACCACTGATATTCAACATAGTACGAGAAGTCCTGGCCTCAGCAATCAGACAACAAAAAGAAATTAAAGGCATCTAAAATTGCAAAGAAGAAGTCAAATTATCACTCTTTGCAGACGATATGATACTATATGTGGAAAACCCAAAAGACTCTACTCCAAAACTGCTAGAACTTGTACAGGAGTTCAGTAAAGTGTCAGGATATAAAATCAATGCACAGAAATCAGTTGCATATCTATACACCAACAACAAGACAGAAGAAAGGGAAATTAAGGAGTCAATCACATTCGCAACTGCACCCAAAACCATAAGATACCTAGGAACAAACCTAACCAAAGAGGCAAAGAATCTATACTCAGAAAACTATAAAGTACTCCTGAAAGAAATTGAGGAAGACACAAAGAAATGGAAAAATGTTTCATGCTCATGGGATGGAAGAACAAATATTGTGAAAATGTCTATGCTATCTAAAGCAATCTACTCATTTAATGCAATCCCTATCAATATACCATCCATTTTTTTTTTCAAAGAAATAGAACAAATAATCCCAAAATATATATGGAACCAGAAAAGACCTCAAATAGCTAAAGGAATATGGAAAAAGAAAGCCAAAGTTGTTGGCATCACAATTCCAGACTTCAAGCTCTATTACAAAGCTGTCATCATCAAGACAGTATGGCACTGGCACAAAAACAGACACATAGATCAATGGAATATATTAGAAAGCCCAGAAATAGACCCTCAACTCTATGGTCAACTAATCTTCGACAAAGCAGGAAAGAATGTCCAATGGAAAAAAGACAGCTTCTTCAATAAATGATGTTGGGAAAATTGGACAGCCACATGCAGAAAAATGAAATTGGACCATTTCCTTACACCACACATGAAAATAGACTCAAAATGGATGGAGGACCTTAATGTGAGAAAGGAATCCATCAAAATTTTTGAGAGGAACACAAGCAACAACCTCTTTGACCTCAGCTACAGCAACATCTTCCTAGGAGCATCGCCAAAGGCAAGGGAAGCAAGGGCCAAAATGAACTATTGGGATTTCATCAAGATCAAAATCTTTTGCACAGCAAAGGAAACAGTTAACAAAACCAAAAGACAACTGACAGAATGGGAGAAGATATTTGCAAATGACGTATAAGGTAAAGGGCTAGTGTCCAAAATCTATAAATAACTTAGCAAACTCAACACCGAAAGAACAAATAATCCAATCAAGAAATGGGCAGAGGACATGAACAGACATTTCTGCAAAGAAGACATCCAGATGGCGAACAGACACATGAAAAAGTGCTCCATATCACTCGGCATCAGGGAAATACAAATCAAAACCACAATGAGATATCACCTCACACCAGTCAGAATGGCTAAAATCAACAAGTCAGGAAATGACAGATGCTGGCGAGGATGCGGAGAAAGGGGAACCCTCCTCCACTTTTGGTGGGAATGCAAGCTGGTGCAGCCACTCTGGAAAACAGCATGGAGGTTCCTCAAAATGTTGAAAATAGAACTGCCCTATGACCCAGCAATTGCACTACTGGGTATTTACCCTAAAGATACAAATGTATTGATCCAAAGGGGCACGTGCACCCGAATGTTTATAGCAGCAATGTCCACAATAGCCAAACTATGGAAAGAACCTAGATGTCCATCAATAGATGAATGGATCAAGAAGAAGTGGTATATATACACAATGGAATACTATGCAGCCATCAAAATAAATGAAATCTTGCCATTTGTGACGATGTGGTTGGAACGAGAGGGTATTATGCTTAGTGAAATAAGTCAATCAGAGAAAGACAACTATCATAGGATCTCCCTGATATGAGGAAGTGGAGATGCATCATGGGGTTAAGGGGGCAGGAATAGAATAAACGAAACAAGATGGAATTGGGAGGGAGACAAACCATAAATGACTCTTAATCCCACAAAACAAACTGAGGGTTGCCGGGCGGGGGAGTTGGGAGAGGGTGGTTGGGTTATGGACATTGGGAAGGGTATGTGCTATGGTGAGTGCTGTGAAGTATGTAAACCTGGCAATTCACAGACCTGTACCCCGGGGATAAAAATATATTATATGTTTATGTTAATAAAGATAAAATTTATAATAAAAACCTCATTTCCAATATCTAGCAAATACAAATGCCTCAGCTAGGTAATAATAACAATTGCTAAAATTTATGGAGCACATGTAATATGATAATTACCATTTTAATCTCTTTACATCTACTATATTTTTAAAATTTAAATTCAATTAACTAACATATAATGTATTATTAGTTTCAGAGGTAAATGTCAGTTATTCATCAGTCTTATATAATGCCCAGTGCACATTACATCATGTGCTCTCCTTAATGTCTGCTATTTATTTTTACATTTTTAATACCATAACTCTCTTTTGTGGAGTTTTCTTTGTTCTTTCTACATATTTTGTTCTTTTTTTTTTTTTTGAAGATTTTATTTATTTATTTGAGAGAGAGAGAGAGCATGTGAGAACATAAGCAGGGAGAAGGGCAAAGAGAAGCAGACTCCCTTCTAAGTAGGGAGTCTGATGTGGGGCTGGGTTCCAGGACCTTGAGATCATGACCTGAGCCAAAGGCAGACACTTAACCAACTGAGCCACCCAAGTATCCTTCTTTTGTTCTTATTTCTGAGCTCTCTCTGTGTGTATGCACTTTCTTTTGCAATTCTTTATTTATATCTTTGTTTAAAGCATTTTTAATATCCAACTAATTATTTTGCCATCTTAAGTACTTGATTTTCCAATCTTTTTGTTTGTTTTTTTTTCTGTTGACTATAATGTATAATTGTTTTCTTATGAATTTTGAAATTTCTAATTGTGAATACATTTTTACTTGAATTTTTCAGGAGGAATTGTGTGTGACCTGAGCTAATGGTTTACCTTTCTAAAGTGATAATCACATTCTGCCAGGTTCCTCAGTGATATCATCAACCCAAGATTAATTTTTTAAATATTTTATTTTGTTTTATTTTTATTCAAGTATAATTAATGCACAGTGTTATGTTAGTCAGGTGTACAATATGATTCAACAATTCTACATATCACCCAGTGCTCATTGTGTTAAGTATAATCTTAATCCCCTTTACCTCTTTCATCCATCCCTCCACCAACCTCCCCTCTGGTAACAACCAGTTTGTTCTCTATATTTAAGAATTTCATGTGTTTGTTTTTTCTTTGTTTGCTTCTTAAATTCCATATATGAATGAAATCATATGGTATTTGTCTTACTCTGAGTGACTTATTTCACTTAGCATTATGCCCTCTGATCTATCCATGTTGCTGCAAATGGCAAGATTTCATTCTTTTTTTATGGGTGAGTAATATTCTATCATCTGTATATGTCACATTTTCTTTATCCATTCATCTATGGGTGGACACTTGGGTTGTTTCCATATCTTGGCTATTATAAATAATGCTGCAATAAACATGTAAACATAGGGGTGCATATATCTTTTTGATGGAGTGTTTTCATTTTCTTTGGATAAAGACCCAAGATAAAGACCCAGTAGTGGAATTATTGGATCATATGATATTTCTAGTTTTAATTTTTTGAGGAACCTCCATATTGTTTTCCACAGTGGCTGCACCAGCTTGCATTCGCACCAACAGTGCATAGGGTTCCTTTTTCTCCATATATTTGACAGCACTTTTTATTTCTTATGTTTTCACCAAAGATGAATTTTTATTTTTATTTTTATTTTTTTTAAATTTATTTGACAGACAGAAATCATAAGTAGGCAGAGAAGCAGGTAGAGAGAGAGGGAGAAGGCAGGCTCCCTGCTGAACAGAGAGCCCAATACAGGGCTTGATGTGGGGCTCGGTCCCAGGACCCTGAGATCATGACCTGAGCTGTCAAGCAGAGGCTTTAACCCACTGAGCCACCCAGGTGCCTCAAAGATGAATTTTTAAATCCATTTCTTGACTCAGGGCTTTCCAGAACATAAGGAGATTATAATTTCAAACTTTAAATTGACATGGGCCACAAGTGTGGAATTCTCATAGGCCTTCATCCCCCCCTTTTTGTTTCATTTTGTTTTGGTTTGGTTTTTTGTCATTCAGAGTCCTGAGAGACACATTCCTTTAATACCTCCCTGTGGTGGTGGGCAGAATTTCTCTTGTCCATCCTTGCACCAAGGACATGTTCCCCTGAGGTTTCCAACTTTATGTTTTCTAATCACTCCCTCATGAGATCCAATGTTTATTTTCCTATCTTCATGTAGACTTTAGGTTAGCCTTTGGGTTAGAAAACCCCCAAATTAGTGTTCTTACCTTATATTCATCACCTTGTGTTCACAAAAGTACAGCTTTAGTTAATTACAGTTGAATTTTCAGTTCCCTCTTTTTTCTTTTCTCCTTAAAATTGCATTTCCCCCAATTTCTTGAAAACTCCAGCAATATAGTTATAATCCTTTTTATATTGCTGTTTTTCACATTTCTACATATTTTTAGATAATTTCAAGTGTAACTTCTGTATTGTCATAACTGGATGTTAAGAATTTTCTGTCATGGGACGCCTGGGTGGCTCAGTTGGTTAAGCGGCTGCCTTCAGCTCAGGTCATGATCCCAGCGTCCTGGGATCGAGTCCTACATCGGGCTCCTTGCTCCGCAGGGAGCCTGCTTCTCCCTCTGACTCTGCCTTCCACTCTGTCTGCCTGTGCTCGCTCTCTCTCTCTGACAAATAAATAAATAAATAATCTTAAAAAAAAAAAAGAATTTTCTGTCATGCCTTTTCTTAAATTCATTGATCTTCAATTGTTTTTATTTTTGTCATAGTGTCTCAAACTTTTTGACTTTGATTATTTTTTTTCTGTCACTTCTGGATCTTCCTCTCTCTGACTTCTGTCTTGTTATTGTTGTTTTCTTTCTTTCTTAAGAATGCTGTGTTGTCTCATATAAGACAAAAATTAGAAAGATGCTTTCCAAATCTTTGTACTATCTTCAAATATACAGAGATTTTTTATTTAGTTTAAATGCATAAAAATATGGAATGTTTCGCGAATTTGTGTGTCATTATACAGAGATTTTTTTTTTAACTTAACACATGATTGTCTAGAAACTTATGTAGGAAGTAAAGCAATATATATCTGCAGTGCATAAAACTAGTATTTTGATTTCAATACTTTCATGCCTCTGTAAGGAATTATAGACCCTTGGGATTCTTCCTGGAGATAATCTATGGCAATCTATGGTGGCCAAATGGTTAAGTTGTTTGGCTTCTGCAGCTGGCCACTTGGTTTGTCAAGGATTCCTAGCAATACTAGATTTATTATCTTCTTGTTTTTGATACCCTTTATGAGAATTTTCAGGTATTTATGTACTTAAGGCATTTATCTTAGCTTCCTATGTTAGGAATCATCTCCCAAATTATACCATCAAAATCACAAAACACATGATTGTTTTGAAGATGTGAACAGGGATGTTAAAAACCAAATAAAACCCGCAAACGATCTCCTGTTTATATTTAATGCTTTTCATAGGATACTCAGTGCTGCTGATCTGATTAGACCAGAAATAATATTCAGTACTTGGAATGATACATCAAAACCAAACTTTAAGAGTTCTTTAATTTTCAATTCAATAATGGGTAATCAATGATATAAAATTGAATATGAATGTGATTTTTAAAATGTAGTTCTCATTTCATAAAGGCATAAGGTAAAGCTGTTTGTACTGATAGAAACTGCAATACAATAATAAAAAATACATTTATTTCAAAGGTGGAAGAAAATGATATTTATTTTGTCTTTAATGTGTATGTTTGACACTAGAAAATATGCAATAAGTATTTAAAGCTCAATACAATAGGTATTCCAGAGCTTGTTTTAAAAAATGTAGTAACTAGTCCCATGTCCCTGGCAAAACACTCCTCGATGATTGCTGTTGAACTCAAAAGAGTTTTTCTGAGTGAAGGTGTTACTTCATCTCACATTTTCTTTTTACAGACAAAACAATAACTTAGTACACTAAATACTGATTGTTAATTATATAATAGCACATTATTATAAGTATCTATGGCATACTAAATTTGTGTGTGTGTGTGTGTTACCATTTTTGGCCTATTTAAAACATATTATGGAAAAAAATTATGAGTTGACCAGAGGTGGTGAAACATGTTTATGATTCTGCTTCAGCAAAAACAACACAGGCCTTTGGTAGATGATATAAAAATAACTATTGTTTCATTTGGAAAATAAGATTCAATTTTGAATTTAGAAACACTTTATAAGGGATTTTACTGATTATTTATGAGCATTATCTTTTCTTACTTAAGAAGTTAATTTTAAGAGATTCAATTATTCAGATGGAGGTTTTAGAAAAATATTAAAAATTGAATTAAAAAATGTTCGACTTTAATAGGGATAAGCTTCAATTATGTAGAAAACTCACATAGATATAACACTTATTTTCCCAGGAATGCTTAGATGAATGAAGAAGTAGTTTAATTGTGGAGGAAAACAAATAAACCTGTTTCTTAAAATGAATTCCTATTTGCAAGGATGAAGGAAGAATGGGTCATAGAAAGTGCAGCCTCCGATGGTCCTATTCCTTAGTCATTATGCTGCTTGTGAGGCTGTCCAATGAGAAAGTATGTCAAACAAACATATTCAATTTTTCTTCACCTGAAAAACCAGAATACTAAATGATTAAATCTCTGCAATAAGCCTAGCATACTGATCAAATTTTCCTAGCACTTTTTCAAGCTACTTTCCCAAACAATTTTTAAAAAGTAGAATAGTCAAGGAAAATTTCCTTGCCAGCTTGACTTAAGCATATCGAAGCACACAGCAGCAGTAACAGACATGATTGTCCCAGCCTTTTCACTGTGTAAATCCAGGCAGGAGTGCCGAGAACATCAAAGGGGTCAAAGGGATAGTTGAGGTTTTGTGTCCCAACTTGTCTCTATTCTCTCTGTGGTAGCTGATCCCATCTGTCTCCAAAGCTGAGTATAGCTTGTTCTATTGTAAGTATTGTTCACAAGTCACCTAAGTAAAGATTAAACTTGTGGCTCTTTTCCCACATGCTCAGTCTGGTGTTAAAATGTAGAAATGGGCATGTACTTGTACAAGCAAAGAGTCATAAATAATGTTACTTTGTAATCCAGAATAACAAATAAATTATTGAAAGATATCAATCTTTTATCAAGCATTTTATTATATTTTCTCTCCTTTTTAAATTTTTAGAGATTTAGGTAGCTGAATTAGGTTATAATAGCTACTCTGTGGGGTGATTTTGAGGCTAGAGATTTCATAAGCTTACAGAAAATACTTGATACAGTGACTGATGAGGGATAAGTAATAGTTATGAATCATCATTATCTTCTGACCATAATGAGATTCATTAGCTGAAGATAAGTGCTCTCTATGGAAGGGTACTTGTTTTTTGTCTCCCAGATCTTCACTGATTTTCTAATTCCCTTTTAAGCATAAGGATGATGGCTTCCATGTACTGAACAAGTATCCCATACCAAGCTTTGTTGTAATCATGTTACATTCATGATGCTGTGATGCCTCATGATAAAATTTCCCATAGCCAAAGAGCTAGATATTTAACAAGAACATAATAGTATTTAGAATTAAGAAACAATTTGTCATTTGTTCTTAGGCTAGTTTTAGGGGAAACCAGAGTTAATGTACTTTAATAAGTCTTCCTGAAGTATATACTATTCTAAGAGAGCTCTAAATTATTGACTTAAAGTATGCAGGTGGAGTCTAATGTGAATTAAACTATGTCTGTGTACATCATTTTTTCTTCTGATTTATTTATAATTTTCAAGTATTCTTTATTATTTTGGTCACAATCCAAGAATTGTTTGACGTTGGCATTTAAAAGATTTTTCAAAATTAAAACAGGTAAGTTAAATTGCTTTTATGCTCTGTGAACACTCCAGCTTTGTTCATTATAGAAAATGGGGGAAGTACAAGTCATTTGATTGCTCTTTAACCTTTCATTATATCGACAATCTGTTATTGCCTAGCATCAATTCCATTCTTCTCAGAAGGTGGCTTGGCATTTTTGTGGTGTTTTCAATCTAAGGAGATAAATCTGCATCTCCATCTGGATTGACCAGATGAGGCTCCCTTCAGAGCCAATTAACACTTTACCGATGGGGTCACCTCAGCATGGTATGAGGTGCTTTGCACCTCCAGGGCTACCATAAACTGTCTCTACAATGCCTCCAGATGCTCCAGGACTAGAAACCAATCAATCTTTTACATAAGTGGTTAGCATGCCTACCCCAGGGTCCTAGGAAGACACACAGCAACAACACTGAAAGAGGTATATGGCTTTCCAAGCCAGAGACTTTTGAATATTCTTTTGTTAGCCTCTTCACATACTTACACAGACCGAGAAGGTCATGTCTTCATGACCCACAAGAAGGCAAACAAGGCTTGGTGGGCAAGATGCAAGCCCCACTCCTTTTCAATTTTATAGTCATGTACACATATTGTTAGAATTTCCTCAGTAGCTTGACTAGAAATTTCTCAACAACTTCAATCATGACAACTGAAAAGCCATAAATCAACATTAAAAGCCTTCCAGGGCCCAGTCCAGGGTAAGAGTTAGAGGTCACACTTGTTAATATGCTAAAGGCATGGTCATGCCAACTCTGACACCACTGGATGCTGCTCACGGCATCTCTCTGTGGTATCCTGGCTGTACCTGGGCTATCTGCGGTTATTTCTATAGGAATCCAGACTTGACTCACAGATTGCTGAGGCTTTTTTTGCACAGGCATCTTAATTTAATGAAGCAATTCTCTTTAATTCTGCTTTAGCTGGGAAAGAATGCAAATTAAATATTCTTTGTAAGGAAGCTGGGAGGGGTGACAAGTGAAGGGGAAAAAAGAGGGAAAAAAGGCACGGGGGAGCATGGCGGAGGCACGGCGTTCCCTCAGGTGGCTGGCTAACTAGCTCAGCCTTTGTATAGACACTGTCTGCCTGTGGGATGGAGCTAAGAGACAGAAGAATGACAGTCTGGAGGAAGAAAGAAAGACAGTAATTACGGGATGCGTGCGATTAGTGCGGTAGCCAGAGAAATTAAGCCACAAGTCCTAGGAATCTTCCCTTCTGTATGGTACCTGCGGAGGGAGAGAAAAGGCCTCACTACAGAGTGCAGTTGGAATCCACTCCCTGCCAGCTCAGCTTGATTGCTTTCTGGGATACCTACTGTGGAGGTTCAGCAGCTCGACCTTCCTTTCAGTGGCGCTATATTGTCCTGCCCTGAAAAAAAAGCAGATTAAGAATTTACAGGGATCCCTCCATCACTGGCCTCTGACAGGAACACTCAGGGAGCTGATTTTTCATGGTTCAATTTGCCTGGGGCCAAGATTCTTATCAAAATGTATTTGGTTAACGTAAAGTGCCATTGCAGATTTAAGAAATATCTATTTTCCCATTAAACTTTCTTTCTCATTTATTCCCCCATCATCCTCTTGTTTTTGTGGGTGGTGTTCTTCCCAAGCTACTTTACTATTATTATTATTCTTTGAAAAATACATACATTTGGGTTCCGGTTTATAGATGAGCAGTAAATCATGTCGGTTAAGAAGTTTGTAATTATTTTGCAGGGAGGTAAATTGTAATCTAACTGTCTTGAGTGTGAGATATTCCCAACTATCATTCAGATCATATTTCAGTTGTTTAATTCAGTTAAAGCCTTTAATTAAAAGCTGTAAGTTTGCTGAACAATTGAAAAACGCTTTTTATTAACATGAAAACCATTTGAAATTTCTTCAGACTTGGAGAAAACGAAGGCTACTCAAAGTCCCCCTGACTTTAAGGTGTTTTTGAGAGTTGTTTCAGATAGCAGAGGGGAGGGGTTAGTCAGATTTTGTGCTGGGGAAAATGTCCAGCCTCTGGATGGATATTATCATGAATAGTTCCCATTTAGGTCAGAGTATTTCCATTTTCTTTTTTGCCTCTTTTAGTTATAAGTAACTTGCCATCAACCATTTTAGCATCCCTAATTTTATTAATATTTTTGTTGAAATTTTGAGGTTGTGCCAGTAAATGAATTATTGTACTTTACTTGCTCATGGTACACCCAAAACTGAAGAGATTATTTAAAGCTGTGTGTTTTGCTACCAAGGAAGTAAAAAACTAGAAATCATGTTCACTGGAAATAAGAAAGCTTAGCAGATGGTTGTAATAATTTTCCAGGAGGAGGAAATGAAACGTCTTTGTCTCCTATTCGTATTGATGCCACCTGGTGTATCCAGATCCAGAACAGACGAACTCATCATCTGGTTCAGCAATAATGCCACTATTTATGATTTTTGATATATTGTATTTTATTACATTATTTACTGCTTTGAAACAAGTAGTTTGAGATTTATTCATTGACACCCATTCTTTAAAAACATTCAATATAAACCACACATAGGCTTTTGTTCTTACCTCATTCTGGAGGGATTTATATCTCGGTCTGTCCTATTATAATATCTTTAAACACAGATCTTCATCCTTATTATAATGAGATTCTAGTGATGTTAGTTCTAGGAAATGTGCTTCAGAAATACAGAATGATGGCCCCATTGACCTACTATTTCTGAAAGCATCTCATCTAATTCATTCTTACTTTCCTTCTTGCAATGTATGGAACGAACAAAGGAGGAAGACTGACATACAGTTTAGTAGCTCAGAATGACTTACTTCACTTTTCAATCTGCTTATTAATGATTAGATGGTTTCAATGAAAGATGTATATTCTTGTTTTAGTTATTTTGCACTATCCATTGATTTTATATATATATATATATATATATATATGTGTGTGTGTGTGTGTATATATATATATATATATATATACAATTTATTTGACAGAGATCACACGTAGGCAGAGAGGCAGGCAGAGAGAGAGAGAGGAAGGAAGGCAGGCTCCCCGCTGAGCAGAGAGCCTGATGCAGGGCTCGATCCCAGGACCCTGGGATCATGACCTGAGCTGAAAGCAGAGGCTTTAACCCACTGAGCCACCCAGGTACCCCAATAATATATATGAAAAATCCAGTGGGAGTTCTCATTAAGAAATGCTCATGATTTTTTTTGCAGCAAAGATCTATTGCTAGATCGGATAGTCCTTCTCATTACACTCTAGCAGGTTAAGCTTCTACGATATTACTCTTTGTGACTTGAAAATGTTCAGTTTTCCTTTCTTGGTATTATTAAGAAAAAATTTTACTTTAAAGCACTAAAATAATGCTGTGGCATTCTTCTAAGTCATGAATGAATGCTTAAATGGGGTGGGTGGGGTGGGAAGTAAAAAAAAAATGAAGTCAGACATTTGAAACTCAAAGTCAGTTGTTTACTAATATATCTCATTGAGAAGACAAAATAAATAGGGTGATTAAAGACTAAAGTGACTCATTTATACATCTGATGCTAATGAATCGTTGGAAAATTGTGCAAAAAAAAGTCACGCTGATAAAAGTTATAAAACATGATCATTTGGCCAGAACAACAACAAAAAAATTACTGAAATGCTGCCCAGCCTAAAGGGTGTATTCATCTTCAGTTCCAAATTAGTTAGCTGGGACAAATAGCTATGTTGAGACACAGAACAGTGTCAAAGTGAGTAGTGAGTATGTTGTGATGTTACCAGTGTACAGCAGAGAGTGCTAGCTTTATTAAAACAAAACTATCCAGCAAGTTCAAGTCTGTGTTAATTTACCAGTGAAGAAAAGAAAAAGAGCCAAGGGAGAAAAGAAAAAATAAGGAAACTGGCTGTTGATAGCTCGCACGCACTTATAAGCCATAAAGGACTTTTTGAAGTTCTAACAGAAACAGTCCCTGTGGAACAATGATAACAGGAGAGACAGACATTGATGTGTAAATGACATCATCAACCGAAGCCACTTTCACTCAACCAGAGTCCTGGATCATTTGGGGTTCAAAGGGACTCTAATCTGACCCTGTTCATATTTTTTTCCTCCTAAGTTCTTGCCAGAAATGAATGAAGCACAGTGAGGCTTGTTCATGTCAGCTTTGCCTGTCTTGACCTGGAAACTGAGAGTCATGTAACTAGACAAGGGCTGCCCAGAGTTCAGAGATTTTAGGATCAAGTTTATGAAGACACTGGCCTAGATTTAGATAAGGACAGTAGTTGAAATTAGTGTTACATAAGCTTGAACAACTATCTATCTCAGGAGATGTCTAATACTTTGACAGAAACATGAAGTTGTATCTACAGTTTATAAATAAATGCAAATTTATCATAATGTTGCTGGAACTTTCTGTGAAAGGAAGAAAGCTGCTTATTTCTCCTGCCCTGAAAAATCTCTCTTGTCTCCTTCCAAATAATTCAATGCTATATAATTTGGTGTTTTATGTATCATACGCATCAACATTCTACTTTTCAGTGGAAGATGAACTTTTTAACAGAATGAAGAAGGTACCTCCAACTTCTGAGTCATTGACTGGAATTCTTAGGAATCACCACCTTTTGAAAAAATGGATATTAATGACAGTTTCATCTAACTTTTCAAATGTAGTGTAAATGACTTGGCTACACACCTAGAGTGGTGCATAAGTCGGGATTCATGAAACCCAGAATTGTAGAAATTATACTGGAAGGACAAATGAAACAATGTTGTTTGTCAAATGTTACCCCTTCAATAAGAACCATAGATCTGAAATGTCCCTAAATTCAAACGATAAAATCCCTTCTCAGTATAAAATGTTTATACAGCACAAGCTAATTAGTATTAGAAATATCTGCTTTATTTCCTTTTCTCTGCAGCTTAGACGTCTATCTGAGAGGAAGCTGAGTATACCAAGTGTTCCTTTCAATGTAAGCAGTAAGTAGTTCACTTCCTGTACTCTTTGTGAACTTTGTAATGGTTAAATTGAGCTATATTCAACATGAACTTGTGAATATCTCCCTTTTAATTTTTTTGGCTAGGATTGAAATTCCCATTTAAAATAGAAACTATTTGACTTTCTGTTCTAACACTGTGACAGGTTCTTTAATGGGAGGGTAATATTAATTAGATTTGGTGATTCATTATCTTTGTAAGTTAAGTGAGAACTTTATCACTGTACAATATTGCATTTGGTGTGTGTTATTACGTATTTTTCAACCATTAAAATATTATATGATACTTGTGGAAGTCTTTAGTAAGAGTTCTTACAGTAATTATTCAAATATCAAACTAGATTCAGTTTACCTAGTGAGAGTCATCGGGGTGCTATTTGGTTATATTTCGAAGACGAGGTTGCCCTGTAAGTGAATGTGTTTGCATATGCTAATTTGAAATGGGTATATTTTGGCCAGGACTCTAGCTGGCAATTTGACAGTAAGTTAAATGCAAGGTCCCTGTGTAACAGATGGTGAAAAAGAAATGAAAACAGGGACATAGAAGTTGGTGTGCGGTTTGTGGAGGAAGCTAGCTTTGATAAGTCACACAGCAGAGATGCCTGTAAACGTGCTCTCTTCCTTCCACCACTGAAGTCCTCCCCTGTGCCCCATGTTCACCTAGCTGTTCTGTAATCTTTTTCATTCTTCTTCTTAATGAACCTGTCCCCGGTAACTCTACTTCCTGGATATATTAGCATTTTCTCTTCCCACTGACTCTCCTCTTCGTTATTCCAGTTCTGCCAAATTTAACCCCCCAAAGCATACTTGAATCTTGATACTCATCTTTGCCTCTTCTTTCATTGGCTCAATTCAGGCCTTAGTCACATGTTTCTCTTCCGGTCTAGGCAAAGTAATGGAGCCTAATCACTCTGCTTTCAGTCAGTCTGTAATACAAATGACAGAATGTTCTGTCTCATCTGTCCTTATCACTTTGCTTCCTAAGGTGGCTCTGCAATGCCTAGAAGATAAAACCCAGCCATTCTTTAAATGCTTCTAGACCCTCAATCATCTGGCACTTGCTCATTATTCCAGCTTCATCTCTTCATCTCCGTTTATTTTCTGTTTTAAAATATTGGGCTGGCAAACACGTGCTTTCAGAGCCTAGACAGTTAACTGAAAAAAGTGAAGACTGGGTAGAAGAAGGAGGAAGTTCTGGGACCATCTGAAGTATATCTTTGCCCTGCAAAGCACTCATATTTATTTGTGCTTGAAGGAGAAGTCTTCATGGCAAATGTTTACCCAGCATTACCATTTTGTGACCCATGCTAGTAACCACAAACTGCTCATAATTGCCTGCTTCTGCCATGCTATTTTTTCCTTCCACGGTGCATTAGTTCATGCTATCTCCTTTGTGGATAATGTTCATATGTTACCCTTCACTCACCTCGTCCTCCTCAGGTTCACTATTAATCATTATTCAAGATTTAGATCAAGTAATCATCTCCTCCAAAAATCCATGCATGATCCCTCTTTGATTCCTATAGGTTTCCATATAAATTTCTACAGCACTTACTGTATTTATTTTAATTAATTACCTGGATCTCCTAGTATACTATGAATTCCTTGAGGGAAAAAAAAACATATTGTATTAATTTCAGTATTCTCAGGGTAGAGTGTAGAGCTAGGTATTTAGTAAGTACTCGACAAAAGCATGAAGATCGTGTTAAGTCACATACAACCATGGCTTAATGCCTTGGGTTAACCTTAGAGTCTGTGGCTATCCTGGAAGTCTATGGAAATATCAAAGAGTCATTTGACACCAGTCACAGAAAGAAAACAGAAATCCTGTCTTGCTAGTCTTTCTATCCCTGGAATCTAAAATTACATCCATCACATGGTGGAAGGAGGAAGAGAAGGATGAAAGGCAGAAGAAAAGGAAATAAAGAGGGAAAGGATTTATTTTCTCAATACAGAAGTGTTGTGGAAGAAAGTGGGGAGACAAGGGGATAACTGAGCTGAAATGAAGAATAGAAATAAAAGCCATTCAGAAGAATGAGGACTTTTGAAATCATCATACAAGAAGCCTAGACCAAGAACGGGTAGAACTCAGAAAGTGCTGTACTGTTCTGTGTTACCTTTAATTCCCCAACAGGATGCAGATGGATTCTGTTTCAATCCTTCAAGACAATATCTCCTAGAATAAATCATGTACCCAGATATATTTTCTTCATGTAACAACTCATTTGAATTTTTCCCCATTTTTACTTTTAAGAATGATGTACAAGAGATGAGAGGAATGTTCTCAAAACTTTAAGATGGGTTCTTCAGCATTGGGTAAAAGGAGTCACAGTAAAGAGGTCACCTAAATGTGCCATTTCACCACAGGGGCACTACTTTGCCTGGGCATCCTCTGCTATCTACCAGGATCACACTTCAAATGTCCCTGAAGAGCTATGCCCTATAGAGACCCGTGATAAATTCAAAGGTCTTAGCAACAAAACACTGATTAAGAATGTAATTAAAAAATTTGAAGGTCCTATGTCTATCTAATTCTATGTACATAGAAGTAAGAGCAGGAGGAGCCTTAATAATTTGATATGATATTTCTGGTTTGAGAAGAGTCATTGAAGAGGATTGTCTAAACACATATCAAACATAATATTTCTTCCCTCTTATGGTAAATGCTATGAGAATGATCAAGACAGGACCTATAAGTCCTTGAATGATAAATATAAAGAGTAAGTATTTGCCACTTTCCTTGTAACTCATTTTCACAGGGCTACCAAATGCATCTACTATTTGCCTCACACCAGGGGTGTGTCAATGATGTATTTTTACAAGTGCTTAAAAACTGGGATAAAAAGTGTAGTGTTAATGTCAAAGGTGGACTAAAACACAAAGCTCTACTCCTTGCCAGTTCTCACTGAAGATAAATAGTTTTGCTTTGTAATAACAAAGGATATCCACATCTTCAAGTCAGCTACCTTCCAGATCAGGAAGTTGTTCTCAAGGAGGCCCAGATTAGAGCTGACATGGCCCCAGTGGTGGGTGAGGAGTGTCATTCTGGTTCAAAAGACAACATATTGTAGAATCCTGACATTTTAAATCAGCTTTTGTAGCGTAATTACCTTTACCATTCTGGATTTGGAATATACTCTCTTTTTTTTTTTTTTTTAACTTTTTATTTTTTATAAACATATATTTTTATCCCCAGGGGTACAGGTCTGTGAATCACCAGGTTTACACACTTCACAGCACTCACCAAAGCACATACCCTCCCCAATGTCCATAATCCCACCCCCTTCTCCCAAACCCCCTCCCCCCAGCAACCCTCAGTTTGTTTTGTGAGATTAAGAGTCACTTATGGTTTGTCTCCCTCCCAATCCCATCTTGTTTCATTTATTCTTATACTCTCAACTAACACTTTTCAATATATAGCCATTGTATTCTTTCCCCCCCAACTACACCCTAGGCCTTGGATTTCAATAGTAAATGAGCCCATGCACTAGCCAAATTCACTTTGATAGCTAGAATAGAGAAATCAAGTGGTCCTATTTTTATTTGAGCAAAAATTAAGCCATTTAAACTACATATGTGTTTATATATATATATATATATATACATACACAGATATATATGTGGTTATATATTAATATATAATGTATATTATATAACCATAATATATAGTTACATAACACTATGTATCTATATATATATAAATGTATATATATATATATGTGTATATATATATAAATTTTTAACAAGTTCAATAAGGGGATGGAAAATTTAAAAAAAATTCTTGGAATTCAGAAGCATGCAAGAACAACTAATCCATTGACTGCAAATGTTATCTAAAGGGGTTAAAAGAAATCAGACTTCACTGTGGGTTGTGCAGAGGGTATGCATTATGTGCTGTCATTAAAGTATTTTTTTTTCTCTGTTAAGCAAGCATCCCCTGCTGGGACATCTCTCTAGTTTGGTGGGAGTCTGGAGTTGTACATGCAGTGTGTGTTATCAGCTAGAAATTACTCCACATAAAAATTTAATGGTATTGTCCTAGCTATTTTTCAATTAGTGCATGTGTTTTATTCACATGATTTTGATTATTGAAGACATGAATTATAACTCTGTGGTAAAGCATGATTGGAGGTCCCCCTTCCCGCTATAATCTTATGACTGATGAGAAACTCTGAACAACAAAAATGAGTATAAATAAAATAAATTGTCTTACTATTGGTAATAATTCTGAGATGCTAACTTATTTTATGCTGGTTATTTAAGGCTTTCACTCAGATTACCTTTAAACTGCATAATATTCAACCACTACACCTTTCTTTTTGCTTTCAGCCCTTGTGCTTAAATCCATCAGTGTCATGGAGTGGTACGGTTTTAAAAAATATTTGTAAGGGCACCAAGCCTGAATATTTTGAGAGCACCAAGCAAGCTACACATAGGACTGAACATGTTTTCATGGAGATTAAAACAGATGTTTTTTCTAAGAACGTTATTAAAGAAAACCCTGGATACTTCCAAAAGACAGTGGAACCAGTCAATAGATTGAGCTATTTTGCTTAATTAAATCCATATCTTTTTGCAAGGCTTTTGAAATAGAGTAATCATTGAAAGACCTTAGCCATCTCTCTTGTGGTGTGAGATACTTGTTATCTTCTTTTTAAAACAAATTAAAATTGTTTATTTTGTAAGATATGTGTTTTTAAAGGAAGAAAGCATGTGAATTTTGAAAATGTAAATGGATTATCTATTGGACGTTATGCTGGAATTAGTCACAAAACAGTTATATTTGTGCCACTCTGTCCTAATTCATACCTTTGTTCAACATTTTTATATCAGATATCTCTAGATGTAATATAAATTTCAGAGTAGATCATTTGTTTGTTTTATGTTCCTCTAATTACTTTGAGACTACTGAATTTTTACAACTTGGATTTAATCTAAGAACAACTTTAGGCAAATTTATTTTTCTTAGTTTTCTACAAGTCAAATGAATAATGGTTGAACATATGATTTTTTTTTCCTTCAAAATTACCTTTGTGAAGAGATTGATTAATTAAGAAGGAATCCTCTGGAGGTGTATTATTCCAATATCTTTCAACACCCCATATAGATCTTATATTTAACATCTTTCTTGTATATAACTCAGAACAGCAGTTTTGAGTATGATAATAAGCATCAATCTATGCCACAATTAGAATGTTAGACAGTGTAAATCTGATATGGTTTATGGTGAAGTATTTTTAAAATTTATCAAATTAAATCTACTCTCTTTCAATCTGTGAATAAACATATTCTCGGATTGTTTTTAATGATCAAAAAATGTGTGTGTGTGTGTGTGTGTGTGTGTGTGTTTTGTATTAGATATATGCAAATATTGGGAGGGCAGTGTATTAGTTTCTTTTTGTCCCTTCCCTTCTATTTTCTTTGAGAAATTAAAGAATTACAAAGATGTACAAAAAATAATGTAAGAAACATGTTATTCTTACTGCCCCAAATTATCAATTCTGTTTTTTTTTTTAGTTCAGA
Organism: Mustela nivalis; assembly: GCF_964662115.1. Taxonomy (NCBI): domain Eukaryota; kingdom Metazoa; phylum Chordata; class Mammalia; order Carnivora; family Mustelidae; genus Mustela; species Mustela nivalis. Next base: position 73,385,894 of record NC_139024.1, on the reverse strand, counting down.
TAAAAAGTTTCAAGTTCCTAAATGTGAATTTTATAAGCACTAATTAGTAATAAATGGTTTCTTATATTTTAATCTGTCATTTCTTTGATCTCAGGTATTGAAATTTAGTGAGAGAGCTAGAAGAGTCTACAGGGGAAATCCTGCTAGTTTTCCTCAAAGAGAATTTAATAAAGTTGATAATGTTGATAGATTTGGGAGCACTCAGTTGGCAGGAACAGGAGAGGGCCTTTAATTTGGAAAGTTTAGCACACTGGCATAGAAGGAAATGTAAACCAGTTTGCATGCTGCCACATTTCCTCACCATGATTTTATTGCTCTTTCACTATTTTCTCATACTTCTTGGAAGTAAAATTTCCCTATATTGTTTTATTTAACTTTTCCTGGGAAGTCCATGTTTTATCTTTTAAATATTATTCTTAAATAAAGAGGCTGCGTTTTAATTCTTAAAAGATGGATAATTCTGAGAGTGAGGTGGTGGGAACTAGTTTGAATTAGTAAGTAAGTAAGTAAATAAATAAAAACAATGTTGAGACTACTGGTCCAAGTCAAATTTCATTGTTCTCTGTTTGGAAGAGGAAAGAAGTTATTTTGCCAGCTTTCAAATACAGTTCACTCAAATATTGTCGGCTCCAAGTTTGTGGAGCACATCTCAGAATTATTTTGGCTCAACTCAGCTATGTGACTTTTGGTTTGCTTTTACTTTCAATTCTCTTGGTAATTCTGGAGGAAAGAATGAATTTCACAAAGGAATCTTGTTTGCACATTACAAACCACCTTTTCTACCAAAAAAAAAAAAAAAAGTAATTGTATGATTTATGTTTTCCTGGAAAGAAGGGGCCTAAATTAAAGATAACTGAAATTAGAAAAATGCTATAAAAATACATTCTTTCTTTAAAAGCTTTCATAAAGAAGTGTCTATTATTTTTTTTCACTGTACCAGTGGTTTTATTTTATTTAGAATAATAAAGATGCCTCAAATTCTATTTAATCTCCACTAATTTAAGTGTTTAGATGGATAATGTCACTTACAGTCATATGTGGCTTTGTGGCTGCTGGTGCTGCTCCTCTTGCTGCAGCGGATGTTATTTTGTGTAATGTCAAATTTTGTGACTTACGTTTGTTTAAGTGAAAGGGAGAGTGGAATGTTCTTTCCAGTTTGAATACACACGCATGAATCTGCCCTTTGGTACCTGCTTTTTTAGTTTGTAGTCTGTCACAGGACTTCTTTGCATGATTAGATCTCCCTCATCCTTTTTTCAAAGCAGGTAGTTGCTTATTTTTCAACAAAACTGAAGAAAAACGTAATCCTGTTAACTGTTAGATCATTAAAAATAATTTTTGATGATAGATCACCCAGTGGATTTTGGCATGAAGTGCGGACAAAGTTCAAACAATTTGGGGAAATGTCTATGGAAATAACTTTCCCATTTCCATCTCCTTATTTTATGAGCATCTTTTCCTATGTTACATTTATAAAGGTGAAAAATAGTATTGACTTGATGGTGAGCCATGTTTCATCCTAGTCAAGATAATATATACTTATTAATAGTATATATTTTTGAACCCACTGAAAAAAAATGCCTCACTTGTCACATTGCAAGAGTAATTTCTAAAAAAAAATTCCTTTTATGTTTAATAATTAATTATCAAAATTTGAAATCTAGGTTGTGCTTTGATAAATTTTGCACTACTACTAGTATTAATAACTCACTTACTATTAACTCTAGAGACTTTAAGGGCATTTCTTTCCTTAAAGATGGCATTTCTTTCTATTTATACACACACATTAATTTTTTTTGTCAGAGAGGTGTTACAGCAATAAAAGACTTTCAAGCGTACAAATATATGAGGTAAAATCACGTCATGGCAGTGGAATCAATATAAGTTCAAGAGAAAATATTAACAATGTAAAATTTAAAGGTGAGATTACCCATCTTTATTTAAATGGATGATAGTTGTATATGTCAAAGTAACACTTAGGTTCTATTGGTTATATTTAAAAGAGTGATAGAACAACATTATTTTAAAAGTCAATATATTAAAAAAAAAGTAAAATCCAATATATTATTGTCCAGAAGTTGTATCCTTCACAACTATTTACATTTATAATGACTACTTGATTTAGATTTTAATCTGAAACTATTTGAGGGGGCATCTAACTTTCAAAATTCTTTTGGTGTTTGTGAACAAAAACATTTGAACACCAGTATCCTATGCCAAATCACAACTTATTTGCCTGAGGTTTTGCCATTCGCTTCACTCTTATCCAACCTTTTTATTTGACCACTATAGGTCATGACATAGGCCTGAGTCATTGTGAATTAGTCATCCTTCTTTGGGCACTTAAATTAGAGAGGTGTCACCTCTTCTTTCTGGTTCATACCTATGTCACAGCTATTATGATGTCTTCTGTTAAAAGTCTAGCCCTCCTTTAAGGCTGAACAAAAAGGTTGCCTCTTCTTTGGTATTGCCCATAGTCATCACAGCTGAAAGTAATTACTCTTTGTATCTTTTAAGAATTAGCTTGTACCACTTTATGACACTTATCTGACACCTTTTTTTAGGTAGATTCTGAGAATTTCTTTTCCCACATAAACTCTAATGTGGAGAGACAGTGTCTTTCCTGAGTTTACATGCCTCATAGTGTCAAATATAGAGCCTAATATATAGAAGGATGATTTATTAAATGGATAAATGAATGAATTAGATATATTAAAAGGTAAATTATATCAAAGTTCCTTTGATGTGGCTTTCTTGTAACCTCTGTCTTGGAAATCAGAGGAGATATTGCGATCAGCAGGATGTGTATAGACCAATGAGGGGGACAGAGTCAACGTTGAAGAAACCATAACAGGAAAAAATATTTTAGATAGCTAAATTTATTGAAATTGGGAAGAAATGACATCAAGAGCAGTCAAGACTAGAAGGAAATAAACGCATTTTCAATTTGTTATGCTACAAAATCGGGTAGGAGTGATTTTTGCAGGGGATGGGAGAGAAAACGAAGGACTGAAACAATAGGCAAATACATAAGAACAACATCAAAGGGGATGGAAGGAAGCTGGAGACTTGGTCAAGAGATTTTTTTTTTGTTTCTGATCCAGCTTGTAGGAATCTAATCTAAGAAGTGTATGGCCAGAACAGCTGTACCTTTAATGGTTTTATTGCTTTTTTTCACAGCGTGAGTTCCAAAGTAATCAAATTACTTAGACAAATAAAAAGGGTTTTTTTCCATTCCATTTTCTCATAAGATTTTTGTTTTGTTTAGTTTTTATTGGGGAATAAAATATTTCTCAACTTTTCTGAATTTTAAAATAGTGTTCCAGAGGACAGCTATCTATAATCTAGAACCTATGAGTTGTTTCATTCCTCAAATAGTGCTTTTAATGGTCTCATAACACTTGAGCCAACATGACTCCCAGAACCAGAAGTCCAGTGTTGTTGAAGCAGTGTCTTCTGGGGATCTATTAATGTCAGGTTTTTTGGTGTGTGTGTGTGTGTGTGTGTGTGTGTGTGTGTGTGTGTAACATGCAAAGCCCAGGTTTTTGACATGGAGAGTGCATTTTGGAAGCTAATCTGTTATGCATTCTTACACTTTTCTGTTTTGGAAGAGGGCAGTAATTATCTAAACACTGCTTTTGTTTGCTCACTGATCTTGAATTCTTAAAGAGGAACCATACTCTATTTGGTAACTGATAGCAAAAACTCAAGACTTTCAAAAGCAAATTTTATTACAAGAATAATGAGATTAGACAAAGTCTAGTGAAGAGTTTCCAGTAATTACATAACCCTTATAAGGAAGCAATAACAATTAATTACCAAATTCTGAGCGGAAAACGTAACCTTTGAAAAATATATGTTAATGAAATGCAGTCTTTCCCGGAATATATAGGATTTATACTGTGATTTTGAAGGTTTTTGAGATTTGTATTTTAAATAGAAATCCAAGAAGAGAGAGACAGAAAGGTATATAAATATATAAATCTCTATCATTTACAGATATAATAGAATTGCATGCACACATGTACAGTTCTATCTGTATTCATGGGTTTGTAGTCTAGATGAAAAAGCTAATAATGTAAATCAAGATGTCCTATGCATTTGGATGTGCCTGAAAAATCATTTGTAATGGTTGCACATTAAGATAGTCTTATTCTAATAATAATACACATTAGCTACCATGATTATGAGAAGCCTTTTTTACATTAGGGTTGATTTAGAAAAAATAAAATATAGGCCACATTTTTATTAATTTAAGATAAAAATAGCTTTAATGAATTACTGGGAGGAATAAAATTATCATATAGTTTAGAATGCTTGCTTTATTAAGTAGAACAATATGAATAAAAATTGATATTCTCAAAGGTCAGTTAGTTATTTAAAAGTCATTTATTGAGCACCTACTGTATGTTGGGTAGTATTCTAATCACTGAACAAAACAGACAAAATCTTTGCTCTCTTGTAACTTATATTGTTTGTGACAGATGGATAGGCAATAAACAAATACAAGATATATATAATAGGTATCAATACTATGAATAATAGAAACTAGGATAAAGGACATAGTGAATTACAGTTCTAAATAAGTGTTCTTTCCTATGGATTTGGCCAGGGAAGTCTTCCCTCTGTCTCTGGACAGAGTGAGGGAAAAAAAAAAAATCCCTGACAATCTCCAGGGGCTAAGATTTCAGAAGGAAGCAGCAGTGAGGCACACCTGAGTTTGTGTTCTGGAAAACAAACAAACAAACAAACAAAAAACCAAGAGTCCAGACCTGTATCCCTGGGGATAAAAATATATGTTTATATAAAAAATAAAAAATTAAAAAAAAAGAAAACCAAGAGTCCAAATTAGAATAGAGTAAGCAAAGGGGAAGATTGAATAAGATAAGGTGGAAGGGAAGGCAGGGGTAAGATTATAGGTGCCTTGAAGGAGATGAGTAGGATCTTAGTTTATTTGGAGTGAGCTGGAATTATTGAAGGATTCTGAGCAGATGAGTGACATGGTCTAACTCCTTGCTATGTGGAGAATAGATGATAGAACAAAATGAAAGCAAGATACCTAAATAGGGGCATTATAATAATTTGTAGGAGAGATAAGAGGGCTCAGGCCAGAATGATAGCAGTGGAGATGGAGAAAAATGGTAGGATTCTGCATTGATTTTGAAGGGATAGCCAGTGAAGTTTTGAGGATGTGAAAGGATACAGAGAATATGTTATTTATGCATTACTTCAGAGGAAAATATGCCCCTTTTGAGAAACCTCATGAACTCTCACAAAGAGTAAATGAAATCTTTATGGCTGCTCTGAGGACAGTGACTGTAAGAGTTGAGGCAAGAAGACTAGATAGGAGATCAACAAAATTAACCTGGTGAGACTCTTGGAACAACTGTGTAAAGTCAGGGAGAAAATTTTATTGCTTCAGTTTTAGAGATGCAGATGAGTTCTGGGAGGTTGCATGTCTCAGTCAAGGGTAGAGTTCTAATGGGGAGAGTGTGGATAAGAATATAGACTGGCTAACCCCAGTTGTAAAAACACTGCCTCAAAAACTAACACTGTGTTTATAGGGGTCATTCTACATGCAGGTTATTGAACATCTTTCTGGGCATAAGCTTCACAAAAGCAGAAGTCTGTTTTGTTCAGTGGAGAGTTTCAAGAGCCTGGAATAGTGCCTGGTACATAGTAGCAGGCTACTTCATCAAATATTCCTAAAATGAGGGGCACCTGGGTAGCTCAGTGGGTTAAAGCCTCTGCCTTCAGCTCAGGTCATGATTCCAGGGTTCTGGGATCGAGCCCCGCATCAGGCTCTCTGCTCAGCAGGGAGCCTTCTTCCTCCTCTTTCTCTGCGTGCTTCTCTGCCTACTTGTGATCTCTGTCTGTCAAATAAATAAATAATATCTTAAAAAAATATTCCTAAAATGAAAAGAAAAATCTGCATCTTGCTTGCTAGGCTGATATGCCTAGCTCAAGTGAAATCTGAGCATTAATCTAAACCAGAAGTGTCCTACCCTCACTTTAAAAGCAACATTAATTTAGGATTGTATAGGTAAATTAGAAATATTTTGGTTTTGGTCCTAGATTAGAACTGTGAACTATACTCTATTACCATTAGAACATGGAACTATGCTCTAATATCTTATTTCCTGCTCTTTTATCATGCTCAATTATTCTATAAGATTAATGCTATTAATTAGTTATTTGTGAAAGAGAAAGCCAGCTGATCACCAAAAATTCATGCTCCCCTTTTCAAAGGATAGCCCAGCCAGGGACTATAATTCGTGTGCGCTATTTACCCAGATATAGCCATGTGATTCATTCTGTCCACTGGAATATGAGAGCAAATGGTTATAAGGAGTTCCTTATTTGCTAGCAGAACCATTTGATTGATGCGATTTAGACACAGATTTATTATCTGACAGGAATTGGAATATTTTAAGTGAGAAATGAACATCTACTATCAATGAAAAAATTTTTCGTTATACTGGCCAACGTTACTTAACCAAGTGGATACCAGAAGTTGTGTCACTGCTTAAAAAAAAATAGGTAACTTTGACCTAAAGATTGGATGATGATAAAACAGATATTAGAGGTTGAGGCAGTGGAGATGCATGTTTGGCACTTGCAGGGCTTGTGATAAAACTGTTGCCTGTGGTGACTTTGAAGTTTGGCCATATGCCTTCCAAGCCTATGGCTCTAGGCCCAGAAATTGGAAAACAGAATATTATAGTTTGTGTTTATTGTTATTTTCTGCATTTTACAAGATATTATAAGAAAGAGATGCATTCAAACAAAACTTGACTAGCTTTAAGAGCATAAATAAAGGGCAATAGATAAAATCCAGAAATCTCTGACCTCATAAGATTTGGAAAAACTTAAGGCTCTGGACCTCAATTTAGATGAGATAAGGCTGATAAAATCCATTACAATTTCAGCTAAACTGTTGAGCTCAACATTGTCGAGAAGGTAAAAGAACTTTGTCATTATTAACAGGGAATTCCCTAGAAGTAAACAAACCCCAAACCTACTAACTTTGAACCTACTAACTGTATTGGCAAGGGAGTTTTGAGCCAGCGTCTAATCAGAGAACTTCTGTCATTCAGGGTAAGGATCTTCACAATACCTGCCCCTCGCAGGACTTCATTATTACTATAGACCAAGAACACCATGTGTTTCCCATTCTTCCTTTTCCTCATTTGGAATTTTTATGGTGATTATCCTGTCTCTGCTTTAACACTGTATATTAAATGTCAGGGATGTGGAAGGAAGACAGCTTGACTTTTAGTTCATCCGTCTTTAGACTAAAAGTTGCCACATATGGATCTAATGGAAAGGACTCTGTCACACTCAGAGCTCCTAGATTTTAAGCTGGTGACAGGACAGTCTAGGGTGGAGGTAAGTGTGTTCTGGTGGGGAAGAAGGGTGCACAGAGATGTTCACATAGAATCTGTGTTCTGTCTTTTATAGTGTGGAGTTACCACTAGAAGAAGGCTGTTCCACTAGAACTACATTATGCAAGCCCATTAACATCTAGATGGATTGTTTGATTTGTTTTAACTGAGGAAATATGTATGAAAGTGATAATTGTCACCATAAGATTGGGCTTTTAAAAGAGTAGCTTAGGCTTTTCCAATCTATTTCTCCTTTTGCTGAATTGGAACAAAGGACTCATGAGCCTTAGGGAATAAGTGGACCACAAAATGGGAACAACCTATGTTCCTAAGTTACTATCATGAGAAGACTCACCCTCCAACTAACACTTGCATGGGATAACATAAGCTTCTATAAGTTAAGGCACTGAATTGGAGGACTTACTAGTTACTACAGCCGGTATTTCCATAACTAATTCAATATATTATTGACAATATGAGTACTACTTTTTTTTTTATAAAGATTTTTATTTATTTATTTGACAGAGAGAGATCACAAGTAGGCAGAGAGGCAGGCAGAGAGAGAAAGGAGGAAGCAGGCTCCCTGCTGAGCAGAGAGCCCGATGCGGGACTCGATCCCAGGACCCTGAGATCATGACCCGAGCCGAAGGCAGCGGCTTAACCCACTGAGCCACCCAGGCACCCCTGAGTACTACTTTTTATTGAGTGCCTTCTATATGCCAGTTGTACTAAGTGTGTCAGATATGCTAATTAATTCTTAAACAAATCTTCAGTAACTACAGTATTTGTATTTATTTACCACTTTTTTGGATCAAATACTAATATAGCATCATCAATAAAATAGTTATGTCCTCACTTGTTAATCTTTGACTGCTCAGAAATGAAGAAAGCCTCTCTCTGCAGCAACCCAATGGGAAGACTTCACGGAAGACATTCTTTGGCTTTTGACTGTATCACTCCAATATCTACCTCTCTGTTCTGACCTCTCTGTATGTCTTCTCTGTCTGTGTAGAATTGTCCTCTGCTCTATTTTATAAGCATATTCATGATGGCATTTAAGGCCCACCCAGATAAAAATAATCCAGGGCAATCATTTCATCTCATGGTCTTAATTATATATAAAAAACTATTTTCTCAAATAAGGTAAGCTTTACATGCACCAGGGATTAAGACTTGACATCTTTGAGTGGCTGTTTTTCAATATATACTAATGAGTTAGAATACTTTCCTCTTATAGATGGCAAAACTGAGATTCAGAGAGATTAATTTGCATTTATTTATTAATAGGTTATATAGCCACAGTTCACACTACACTTACACTGAATTTCTTTCTTCTATAATATGTTATTTCCCTTCATAAGTAACATGGATTAAGCTTCTACTATGGATCTGGTATGTACTTGCATTTCAACCCTTACAACATACTGTAAGATACATTTTTTTAAAAGATTTATTTATTTATTTGCAGAGGGGGAAGGGCAGAGGGAAAGGGAGAGAAAGTCTTGCTTGTTTTTGTCTTTTAAAGCTTTTATTTATTTATTTGACAGAGAGAAAGAGAGAGAGCACAAGCATGGGGAGTGGAGGCAGAGGGAGAGGCAGGCTCCCTGCTGGGCAGGGAGCCTGATGTGGGACTTGATTCCAGGACCCTGGGATCATGACCTGAGCTAAAGGCAGAAGCGTAACTGACTGACCTACCCAGATGCCCAAAAGGGAGAGAAAGTCGTAAGCAGACCTGAGTGTGAAGCCCCTTATGGTCCTTAATCTCATGAGCCTGAGAGCATGACCCTGAGATCACAACACTGAACCGAAACCAAGAGTCAAACATTTAACCAACTGTGCCACCCAGATGCCCCTCCTATAAGGTATTTTTAATTCCACTTTATTTTTAAATGCTTAGAATGATTAATTAAACTGGAAATGTTATAATTTTTCTAGAGTCATAGTTCTGTAGAGCTGAGATTTGCAGATATGTCTATCTGTTATGCCTCTTAATGTTTCTCAATATTTTTACTCAACTTTAAAATAAGAACTTGGAATAAGCGATCTAAAGATCACTACCTTTAAACAAACAAACAAACAAAATCCTCTATTTCTTTTGTGAGTTTAAAAAAATATTTCCCCCTTAAGCACAACAGTTTTCATGAAATATGTCTATAAAGTTTTCATATATATATTCATATATATGGAGGTGATTGCTTTCCTTTTTGTTTTTCCCTAGAGGAAAAGCATTCTTATGTCCCAGAGTAATATGTAAATAAAATCACTGAAATTTGAGGCCTTGTTGTTATAAAATATTTATTATAAAAACACAGATATATCTTTTGGCAGTCATTTACTTTTCATTGGATTATTACATTTGCATTTTGTTACAGATGTCTGGGTGATGGGTACATTTTTTCCCCATTGATCCCTTTTATACTTACATTCTTACTCAATAACGTTTGAATCTATAGTAGATCATAAACATTGGGGATACAAGACAAATGAGATGCAGTTGTGCACTTTAAAAATCTCATAGTCTAGTTGAGCTGCCAGACAAATAATTAAGTAAATCATTACATAATCTGGTAAAGGCCATAATAGAGAAGTGCACTCTATGTTACAGGGATCAGATGGAGAGTTTAACCTAGCTAGAGGAAGAATCACCACCAATATTTTATTTACTGATTAAAAGTGACTTCATAATATTTTCTTAAATTCCTTTGTTGTGAATACTCAGTAAATACTTATAAATTAGATTATATTAGTTTTTTCATGTTAAATAATACTAAATGCCAAGCCAGATGTGATTTGATTTATAAGTCCTGATGAAGTATTTGAGTACAGTAGTGACCCGTGGTAACAATTCAATGATTTTATGATGTTTACTGCTAGGAAATTCTTTCTCCTATCTAGCCCAAATCTCTCATGTCAATTTCCAAGTCAATTTCCTTTCTTTCAGAACTATGCAGATGGGCTTTGCAGGATGAAAAACTCATCATATCTTCTTTCTTTCTGATCTTTCTCCTAGACACTTTAGTGTGACTCAGTGTTTTCAAAAATATTATTTTTATCTATGGAGGATAGTTTAGTAGGACATTTCATACTTGCTTCTCCACTAGGTCTTGAAGTCATTGTACTTCAAATTAAGTCTGATACTTTGTGAGTAATATAAGTTAGCATAGAAATCAAATATCTGAAATGTGTCATAAGTAATACACCAAATGTATAATTGATTTTATGGATGCTTTGATTGCTTCATTGATTTAGAAAGAGTCATTGATTTTCAAAAACAGAGAAAGGATTTATATCAAAAGATCATTCTACTAAAATTATGATGTTATTGTTCAAAACCTAACTTTGATTTTTTTCAGACTATTGTATATTGTCTCATGTGACAAATAACAGATTTACTCAGCTAAAATATAAAATGACATGGAATATAGTAATTCTTTACAATGCTTTTGAATATACTGTTTTAAACTTGGCGATTCACAGACCTGTACCCCTGGGGATAAAAATATATGTTTATAAAAAAATAAAAAAAAAATAAAAACTTTGTTTCTTAGAAATTTCTTAGTTTCTTAGTTTCTTAGAAATAAAAGAAACCATCAACTAAAATTATAATACCATTTTCCTAAATTTCTTTGGAAATGGTCACCCTTCCAGCATTTCATTCAGTTTTCCTGAAACTTTGATTTAAAGTTGAAGTGCTCTAAAGTTAGCTATAGATTTTAACCTCAGTGATAGACCCGAGACTATGCATACCTTTTCTTGCTTTCTTGTTTTCACATTCAAAATCATTTAGTAAGCCTTGATGTTGTTTTTTATGTTTGGAAGCTCTGGGACTGAAACAAATCATTTCATTAGACACAGAACCTTACAAGCTCAGATCAACAAGGTTAAAAATAAGTTGCAAGGTGACACAGTTACTGTAGACACATTACATGACTAAGATTTGCTTTGTTGGGAGAAACAGTGGAGGTTCTCTGTGTTACATTTGTTATCCAAAATTAGAAGGTCCTTGATTATTCTTTTAAAGCTAAAAGAAAAAAAGACACATCTTAAAGATATGTTATTTTACTCTGAATAATGTTGAGGGGAATAAAACCATTATTTATTGATTTCCTACTATGCTTTTAATAAAAAAATGGTAGGGTTTTTTTTTTTTTTTTTTTTACAAAATTTTCCAAACATATACTTTTATTTATCTTCATATATACCCAAGAATGGAATTGTTTACCTATATGGGAATTCTATATTTAATTTTTAGCAATTGCCAAAATTTTTCAATATGGCTGTATGTACCATTTTACATCACCAGTGTAAAAGGGTTCCAGTTTCTCCTCATCTTCACCAACAAGAAATCCAGCCGAGACTAAAAATGGTAGGTTTTTAATTCTTTGCTTTTTTCTGCCAGGTAGAAAGATCCTCCCAACTTTCCCAGCACTTGCCTACTATGTGTAAGGTTCTCTATTATTGTACAGTGTTTGTGAGAAGAAAATCATTTCCATGAAAATTTTAACAACTTTTTCCTGAGAGGCTTATTTTTTTTTTTTTTTTTTTTTTTTTTTTACCATTTAAAGTTATTATTATTGTTTTAAAGTAGCCATTACAATGGGGCCATTAGCTGAATGGTCTCACAAGGGTTTTCCCTGTTTCTCTCAGCTTTTATAACAAGTGCCACTTCTCACAGATCAACACCACCTGTGTGTTCTGAGAATGTTATATTACTGATTTTTAAAATTGCCAATTTGTCTGGGACATGTACTATCCTTGTCCTCAGACACTTTCCTGATGCTCTGTTAAATATGTTTTTTTAAAAAAACGAGGGTGATCTGGGCTGAGTTTTGTTTAACATCATGGATACCAATGATACAATGTGTGGAAAACTTCCTGTCTTTGTCATTGATATATATTACACCACTGGAATTATTCTGTTTATAGCAAACTTATATTTTCTTTGGTGCAGGTTGAGAGAAAAGCAGGAGAAAAATGTTTCTGAAATGAATGGTTTTTGGCAAGCACATGACCTGAATATTGTTACTTGAGAAGGAAAAACTTACTCTGATATTATGATGTTTTCTGTAAGTCTCCTTCCTAGTCATCCTTTGTATGTGTTGAAGTAGTCTTGTCTGAGACATTGAATGGAAACTTCGGGTCATAAATAACAAAAATTCCTTCCTTCACTTGTTGGATATGTTTATGAAGTAAAATTATTTGGTGGGATTCTAGTTTTCATTACATATAACATTTAACTTAGCTAAATTGAGACATGACCTTAAACAGCACTTGGGTGATTGCCCAGGTGTGAGGAATCCTTTGGGATTAAGAGTGGATGATACTTAGTTCATAATAAATTTGTTAACTAAGCAGGACACTTAATTCCTTGGGATGCATTCCTAAGCCTGGTTAGTAACTAGCTTGCCCTCTTAATAAACAAACTTCAACATATTCAGAGGTTAGCCTTAGAAAACAACTCTCAAATTTATCACTCTTTATCTTAACGTGATCTAATCTGTTTTAGATTCGTCTAAAGCAATAATTTGTTTCTTCCTTTTAATACTTCCACAAAGTATTAAAGTTTCTTAAGACAGAACATATTGAGGCATAATTAGTTTTCTTGTCAATTCTGCCCTTGCTCAAAAATCGGTGAGATTTGAATGGCAGCGGGGACAGAATTCATCCATAAAGCAAGGCCCTACTGAGTTTCTCAGCAAATATGATTCTCCCTGATTTATATTTTTGTGTGCCTTAAGTAACTTGATTCTTGAAGACAGAAATAATCTGGGCTCTTTTTAAAATGGCTAATCTGTTTTCATCTCATTTCTCTAGGTTATTTTTCTTTTCTTGGAGCTCAATTAAAATAAGAACATAGTTAAAAATTGTGTTTTGTCAAAGCCAACGTTACTTTGTTTCTGCACCATCCATAAGGGGATAAGTCTGCTGGGACCATAGCTCCTTTTTGGTAAAACATCTGTATATATGAAAAAAAATGTGTGTTGTTAGTCAGGAAAACCATAGGTCTAGGTGTCGGAGAGACCCAGAGTTCAGTCTTAGAGAAGACAGGTCCTTCTCTGGTGGAACAGCAAGGTTCTAGTAGATAGGACAGTAGTTGGCATGGTGATGGTAGTACAGACTCAGCTAAGAAGGTAGCGGTTGAGCAGTTGAGGCCAGGGTCAAAAAGGATAGAACATAGTAGGGTTTGAACAGAAGATAACAGGAATATTTACTGATACTATAGGTGGTAGCTAAAAAGCTTCAGATTATGACTTAAAGAACAGCAATGCTTCTACTATAAGCCCATTATTCTTTTGATATTTCTTTTAAAGGAATATCTCAATGACTTGGGTTACCACTGAAGTCTACTGAAGGAAGCCAATCATAGAAAAACTTTTAGGGAACTCAGAGTAATAGTTCTTACTTGCTCTCAAAAAAATCCTATTTATTATGGAGTGGTAAATCATCTTTTTCAGGGAGAGTTGAGGAATGTTTGGTCCATAAAAAAACCTTCCTTCTGTCTTTAATGAGCCAACTCTCTTTAAGATTAGATGAGACCTTATGGACTGAGATGAACAAGAGAAACCTTGAGCTGCTATGGAAAAATTAGGCAGAAAGGTCTGATACTCAGCTTTCTTCTCTGGGAAATATCCCTGATGATTCAAGCCAAGCCTTGTGCTTTTGAGTGAGTGCCTGAGGACTGGTTTTCTTGCTTCTATTTCCATTAGTTTCCCAAAACAAAGGTTTTGTTTTGTTTTCAACATTTGCACATCTGATCATTTTTTAGCTTAGCCCACCACTTTTGTCTACTTACTGCTGATACTTGTTTACCAAATCCATGTTCACTCAATGTAGGTGGACTGCAATGTCCTTTACCTTGTAGAAATGAGAAAAATTTTTTGTTGATTTGCTTATTTTACCAATGATTATAATTAAAGATTTCAAATTGGTTCTAAAGAAAAACAGTCAAGGCAAAAGCTAGATATGATTTAAATATTCAATTTTGATCATGGTATAGTCAACATAGTGATACATATATGACTTGAGTACCAAAATAATTTGAGGATATTATTAACTTAATCATTAGACTCAGGGAATCTCAGAGATAGAAGCTAGTCATGGGTTTTCAAGATAGCCCATTGCATTTTGAAAAGCCTAAATATGTCTCTTTAAAACTTCATACATTTATTCTAATTCAGCCTTTTGGAATACACAGCATTTATTCATCACATGATTGTTGTTTAATATTTGAAATTTTCATGTTCCCCAGAATTATTTTTTTCTAATATAAACAATCTTGTTTACTTCAACCATTTATCTTACAACATGTTTTTCAGAAACTTTATCTGTAATCATACCTAGAATCACCCTAGTCTGTTATTTTCTCTAAATATATGTCTACAGAACTGAATGCCACCCTTTAGTCAGTGTAATATCACATCCCTTGTTCTGGATATTCTATTTCTGTTAATATATCCTAACATTACAATCATTTTGTTGGTTTAGTTTGGTTTGGCTTTGGTTTCCAAGAGTGATATTGCTACTTGGCTCATGTTGAACTTACACTGAATTTTGCCTTTTGAATAACACATTTGTCAGTTGGATTTTCTTCATCTTAAAGAGATGTTATTGTGGTTTTTAAAATGTAAGTTCAAAACTGTGTTTTTAATAATTTATTCACTCACCATTCATTCATTCATTCATTCATTTATTATTTTAATATCATAGGATATAAAAAATTAAACCAGAAAGTGCATTCTTTACTTTATGAATAACTTCTATTAGTAAGTTTTATTTTGTTAGGCTCACTTCATCAATCTAATCCAGAACTAGAATTCAGGGTGGTTTTGTTCCCAGGAAACATTTGGCAATGTCTAGAGACTTTTTGGTTGTCAAAAATGGAATGGAGAGGCAGAGAAAGATGTTATTAGCATCTAGTCTGTAGAGATCAGGAATTTTGCTAAAGATCTACAATGGGCAGGACAGCTGTCCCCTTCCTCCTAAAGAATGAACTGGTCAATAGTGCTAAGTGGTATACTCCTGAAGTGTATCCCAGATGTACTTTCTAGTGTTTTATCAGTAAATATAATGAAACTGTCTTTTATGTCCTTTTCTTAGGGAGCTATTAAAAATGTTCACCAGAAAACCCCAAGCATAAATCTAGTGGCACAAGACCAGAAAATTTTTTCTCCTGAGTTTTCTCCATTAACCAATACTCATAGGGCACAGCCTGCAAACAGTCCCCCATAATAATAATAAATACTATTTATTTTAATGACAATAATATAACATAATATAATATTATAATATATATTATTAATATATAATATAATATAGTATAATAATAAATGCTATTATTTAATAGTATTGTCATCATCATTTCTTCTTGTCAATGATATTTTCAAGGACTTAGTCAAATACTTTCCTGAAATCAAGGTATACAAGGGCTTACCATTTTAAAGAATATTAAGAATAACACATAGTTGGTATTCACCATTCTCTTGTAAATATGTAGATTCCTAGCATTCAATCTATAAGTAGATTCCTGTAGCATTCTTTAGAAGTACCCCAAAGGTATTTATGTTAGAATATCTCATAGATTTATGTCTAATTTACCTTTCTAGGAAATGCCTATATACCTTTTGAAAATATTTCATGACTTTCCATAATTTGGAAATCTTTTCAAAGATTTCTCTTTGGTTGCTTATAGTATCTTTCCAACATCAGTTCCTGAGCAAACCTCATATGTTCTTGGCTCTGTGCTTGGCTTCACACAGAGGTGATTAATACAGGATCACTTTCTCACCATGTATGGTACAAGCTAACATTGTAATAGCTAACAAAAGAGAATAATAGCAAGTGCTATAATACACATATAGATTAACAATGGAAACTAAATTTCCTGGGAAATACCAAGCTAAGTTTCCTAGGGAAGATAGCCGAGTAGGCCATTAAGTAAGAAGTAGATTTCATTAAGTGGAGCAGTCTTTTGGCATTTCAGGCATAGCAAATGCCAAAGACAAAATTAGAAAGGCATGAAATTACAAAGTGTTTTTGGGGAAGTAGATAGTCCAATATGGCTAGAGCACATGGATTTGTGGAGATGGTGGGAAATGCAATTGTAGTTGTGACATATCCAAGAATGACCTTGATACCAAACCAGGGAGTTTGGGGTTCATCCTTCAGTGTGTCTTTTCGTGTTAGGATCAGTAAAAGTAGAAGGCCATTAGAATTTAATCAACATATTCTATTTCTCAAAGTAACACTTTTAAGTAATTATGAGTCTCAGTTTTATAGATAGATAGTGTTATGGGCTGATTATTAGTGGCTCCCTTCTCCCCCCACCCCCAAATTCACATGTTGACAGCTAATCACCAATGTGACTGTATTAGGAGGCCGTTAGTTAATGAAGGTGGAGGCCTTATGAATTGGACATAGTGCCCTTAAAAAAGAGATCCCAGAAAACTCTCTCACTCCTTCCACCACTGAGAACTCAGTGAGAAGACAACTATCTCTGAATGAGAAAGTAAGTTCTTACCAGACTCCACATTTTCCAGAATCTTGATATTGTACTTCCCAGCCTCTAGAACTGAGAAATAAATGTTTAAGCCGCTTAGTCTATGGTATTTTTGTTATAGCAGCCTGTTATAATTGGCTTACTAAAACATGTAGATAAAATAGGATTCACTGAGATTAATGGGTTTTCTAAGTTCATCTAAGGCTTATAGATTTTAAAACTAGGTTTGTCTAATGAGATCCTGCCAATATGGCTAGATTTTCTTATAGGAAGATAAATTTGGTATGATTAAATAACTGTAAAACTTTTTAGAAGTTAGTAGGAAAAGACCATATTCTTATTTCTAATACAAAAACATACAATACTGAAAAATGCTTGAATGTAGATGCTCATTTCTTAAATATTTGAATAGCGTAGTTGGAGGAAACGGATCCAAAATATGTTCATTAAAAATAGTTTGGATTCTATTTTGGAGAAAATACCAGATAAAGTTTAGCATAGAAGTAAAATTCATTGCTCCCCCTTTCCCCAACACCAGTACAAACCTCAGTTGGTAAAAATTCAAATATAACACTTTTTAAATAAAATTATAAAGACTCCAACACCCAGAGGATTCACCTAATGGAAAGAAATTCGGCAAGGGAGTATTTCTTTTGTTTTGATATTAATTCCTATGTTGAAATGTTGGCATTTCTGATAAAGTAACTGAATTGTTTAGTCAGGGTTCTCCAGAGAAACACACCCAATTTTCCTTTATATAAGTATATATGAGGAGATTTATTATAGGAATTGTCATATGTGTTATGGAGGTCTAGAAATCCCATAGCCTGCCATCCAGAAGTTGGAGAACCAGGTAAGCTAGTGGTGTAAATTCAGTGCAGGTCTGAAGGCCTGAGAATCAGAGGACCACTGATGTAAGTCCCAGAGTTTGGAGACCTGAGAACCTGGAGCTCTGAAGTCTGAGGCAAGAAATGATAGATATTCCTGATCAGAAGAGAGAGAATTTGTCCTCCCTCTACTTTTTGTTCCATTTAAACCCTCATTGGGTTGGATGATGGTTCTTTTCCACAGCCCCCCACCCCATACTGGTGAGGGCTGGTCTCTTTATTCAGTCTACTGAATCAAATGTTAATCTCTTTCAGAAACATTGTCACAAACCCACCTAGAAATAATGTTTTACCAGCTACCTGCCATCCCTTAACCTGCTCAAGTTGACACATAATATTAACCATCATGGGAACATTCTGTCCTAAATGATGCAATAATTCTCAAGTTTAGGAAAGAAGATTCTAAATGAACTAAAATTCAGAATAAGGGCACCTGGAGAAAGAGAATTATATTTTGGAATTTGCTTAGATACCTGTATAGCTAATACATTGGAAGACACAACCAGATAAACAGAACTGCTTCATGTGTATTTACTTATAAACAAATTTGAATGGTAATTTGATGTGTAATAGACTAACATAAGCTTAGCTTATTCCCATTACTACTACTTAAGGCATTCCTTCTTTATTTATGTCCACTGGTGTGGTATCCAGGCTTCAAGTGGCCCTCAGTGATTCTGTTCTGATATTGACATCCTTGTGTTGTCTCTTCCCACAAGAAATGTGGCTGACTTTTGTAACCAAAAGGATATTAAAGAAAGAAATGAGGCATTTATAATTTTTGAGGCTCACAAAGACATTATGGCTCTGCTCTCACCTTTTGGGTCACTTGCTTTGGGGAAAACCACTAACATGTTATGAGGACACTTAAGAAACCCTATAGAGAGGTTTATATGATGAGGAACTGAAGCCTCCCACCAATAACCAGCACTAACTTGCTTGAGTGAACCTCCATGGAAATGGATCCCTTAGCCTCAGTCAAACCTTCAGATGACTGCAGCCACTGCAGACTTGTGGTCTCAGAATGAGAGATACTGGGAGAGAAACACCCAGGTAAGTCATTCCCAGATTTCTGACACACAGAAACTGAGCTAATACGAGTTTCTTATTTTTAAGCTGCAAAGTTTTAGGGTAATTTTTTATGCAGTAATAATTAACAAATAAGAACTGGTCTAACTCTTCAGGTTAGGGTCTGGCACAGAAATATTCACTTTCCATTGAAAAGGTTTAATCATATTAAATTAACATTGATTGCTGCCTCCAAGTTTACATTTTACATAGAAAATGTCTCAGGTCAGCCAACAGTCTCCTAACTGCTTCAATCTGTTTCTCAATAACAATAATAATGCCACTTGCTAAGGTGTTATTATTGCTTAAAATTTCATTATATTTTATGTGATGATAGATTTAAAGCAAAAATATTACTCTTATGTTTAGAAAAATGTGGTCACCATTTTCATGTTATTCTAACCATTATATCATGGATATTTCAATATAGGTCTTATGAACAGACACTGAATGCCTTCTTCACTGTAATGGGTCCTTCATGACTTATAAATCATTTTACCTTTCTTTTTCTTGGGATAGACCCAGGCCACAGTATGTACTAAGTATTAGAAAAATGGGGATGATTTTCTTTGCATTATATCCAGTGGAACATACGTAATGCTTCTGAATGGCTCATTAGTTTAGAATTGTTCTAAAAACAAAACATATTCCCCCCCTCCAAAAGAACCATATAACTACAGCCTCCATTTTTAGTTTTAGAAATAATCAGCACTGGAGTCCATATTATTATTTCTAATAAGGTATATGTGAATTCCAGAAAATGTCAAGAAGCTCATTGAAACAATCACTAATAAGTAATATGGGTAGCATTCTGACAGTTCTTTAAAAGAATGTTTTAATAATCCATAATTAAGACATTAGTTCGAGTGAAAGAAAAGGTTTGGTTTGGTTTGAAATGAAAATTTCAATCTCTCTGCAATTTTGATTGCCATTTTGGCTGAGGAGGATATGGGAAGGGATGGATTGGGTAAGTCAGGTATTTTATCCAACAACCATGATTACTGGTACCAAAGCATCCACGATGTGTAATATGGGAAAGAGCTAAAAGGCTGCAAACGTTTATCTCTCTTGCTTGTTGGGCTTGACTCCTGAAGTATTCTACTGACAGTGTTGCAGCGGCTTTGTCCCTGTCTGCACTGGAAGTAGATCCGTGGTGCAGTACCAGCACCAGTTCTTGATTTATTGCTGATAATATAAGACCAATAAAATAGAAAAAATAAGAAATGGCAGAACAGCTGTCTACTGAGATGAAGGTTAAGAACTTAACAACTCTGCTAGATGTTAAATTATGATGCTTGCTCCAGTGGTCTCCTCATGAGAGGTTGATATGCTCTGTTATTCTTGGGTAGTTTATGAAAACTAAGAGTGACCTGCACATCTGTTTTTCTGGGAAGTGAGCTGCTTGTAGCCCTGTCAATAGTAGTCCCATAGTAAACCATGATTAACCATCAGTCAAAATTCCACTTTCCCCATTTGCTCTCCTGCATAGATGTCACAGTCTTTTTCTTTCAACTCAGCCATGACTTGTCATATTGTTGGATGACAAGTCCCTAAGACAACGTTGACTCTTGTGCAGATATAGAAACAGATTTCTCCCATAACGTTCTTGCTTGTTCACCATGGACCTAAGTGGGGATGGAGGTTGGGGGGAAGGAAGCTAGGCATGTCTTTATTTTTTCCCTTCTCATGAGCAGGAGGATGAGGGGAAGACTCATCATTCCCATGAGCTGCCTAATGCCAAGTGAGATGGAGATTATTCTATCATTCAATGAATGTGTATTAAAACTTCATGATATGTCAGGCGCTAAGGATATAATGGTAAAAAAGATATATATGGCTCTCAGTTTTTTTTAGTTTCAAGATGGTGGAAGAGACATATTACAAGTCTAGTAAGTGTTATATATATATGGAAAAATTTAAAATACTCTGAGAGTAGATGTCAAGGAACAAAACCTAGGCCAGGAGATTCTGGTTTATCAATATTATTAAGCAATGTGCTATCTCCTTGTTGATGTTGTTTGATATATTTTTGGCTTCACATATGCATGGGAATCACAATGGGGTAGTGTGATGTGATGGGCAGGAATATGTTAATTGACATGGTTTTTATAGGA
Source organism: Mustela nivalis (assembly GCF_964662115.1). NCBI lineage: Eukaryota > Metazoa > Chordata > Mammalia > Carnivora > Mustelidae > Mustela > Mustela nivalis. The sequence continues at coordinate 73,364,944 of NC_139024.1, read as the reverse complement.
CTGTCATGACAAAAAAATATCGTCATCTATTTGGAAATGTTTACCCAAAGCAAGAGGCAGTGAGGCATGCTTCCAGTAACAGCTTTAGTAGGGATTCTCAATCTTGGCTGCACATTAGAATTACCTGGGGAGCTTTTAAAAATTCTGATTCATAGGCTACCCCCAAAAGCAATTAAATCAGAATCTCTGGTGGTGAGACCCAGATACCACTACTTTTTAAAACTCCCCAGGTCATTTCAATGTGTAGCCAATTTAAGAACCACTGAGTTTCAGGCTTCCTACACTTTCCAGAATTCTCCATGAGGACCCACAGCTGCCAATTTTACCACTTTCAGAGAAAAAAAATCACCAGGCGCAAGAAACTCCTTTTGCCATCCAAAGTTCTAACTAGATTTTAAAAAATAAGGTACTGGGGCACCTCAGTGTCTTGGTTGGCTGAGCATCTGCCTTTGGTTAGGAGTCATGATTCCAGGGTCCTTGGATTGAGCCCCATATTGGGCTCCCTGCTCGGCGGGGAGTCTGGTTCTCCCTCATCCTCAGTGAGTGCTCTCTCTCTCTCTCTCTAATAAATAGATAAATCTTAAAAAAAAATAAGGTACAGTTATACACTAACGTTCATAGATCTTACATAGTGTTCAGTGAATTTTGACAAAGTGTATGCTCCTGTAACCAACAAACCAACTGAAATATAGAGCATTGCCCTCATCTTGGAATATTCCTAGTGTCCCTTTTCATTATTTGCCTCTGCCCACTAGAAACAAAAATTATTCTAATTCCTACTAGAGTAGTATAAAAAATTATTTTATCAGAATAATAAACTAACCTGTAGATTAGTTTTGGCCATTTTTAGACTTCCTAAAAATGGAATAATACAGTATGTTCTCTTTCTCTTTTGTTCTGGTTTCTTTTCCTTAGCATAATGTTTTCAAGATTCATCCATTATCAGTATTTTTCCCTCTTTATTGCTGAGTAGTATTCCATTGTACAGATATACCACAATTTTTATCTGTTTTCCTATTGATCAACATTTGGTTTGTATCTAATTTTTATTAATATAAATAAACCCCAGTGAACAGTCTATTAAATGTTTATGTGGACTTGTGTTTTATTTTATTTTCACTTTTCATAACCAAGAGTGAAATTGTTAGGTCATGGAGTAGTAGTATATTTAACTTTAAGAAAATACCAATTTTTCCACAGTGATCATAGCATTTTTAATGCTCCTGTGAGCAATGAATGAGATATCCAGCTGCTCTATATCTTCTCCAATTTTTGGTGTTGCAAATTGATTTTAACTACTGATTTAATTTTAGTCATGTTCTTGAACATGTCATGGTAACTAATTGTGGTTTTATTTGTACTTCCCTACATACAAACAGTGTTGGGCATCTTAAATTTGTGTTTCTTGGCCATTTGTATATCTTTTTTGTTGTTGTTGTTAAGTTTCTCTCCAAAACTTTTCCCCATCTTAGTTTTTGGTTGCTTGTCTTTTTATTATTAACTTGTATGAGTTCTTTATATACTCTGAATATGAGTCATTTCTCAGACTACACATCATGAGGTTTTTGTTTGTTTCTTTCTTTGTTTTGGTAGTCTTATACTGGCTTTTCCCCCTTCTTCATGGTGTCTTTTGCACTTCTTAATGTTGATAAAGTTTAGTTTATAGTTTTTCTTTTGTGGTCATTGATATTTGTCTGGGAAATCTTTTCCTATCTCTAGGATATAAAGATATTTTCATGTTTTCTTTTAGAAACTCAAAACTTTTTAGCTTTCAGAGTAACATTGGTAAGCCATCTAGAATTTTGTTTATGGCATTAGGTATGAACTAATTTTCCATTTTTCTTTGCCTAGTTTTCAAGTTCCAGTCATTTAAAAGATTCTTCTTTCTCTACTGAATGACATCGGAAGTTTTGTTCAAAAAAGTCCTTTGAGTACATATGTGTGCTTTAATTCATCTCTATGCTGGTCCACTCACCCATTTATTTGTCTATTATCTATCCTTATGCCACATTGTATTGATTAGTATAAATTTATAGTTAGTCTTGAAATCAGGTAGATAAGTTCTTCAGGTTTTTTCAAGATTGTTTTGACTACCTGAGGTCATTAGATTTTTATGTAAATTTTAGATCAACTCCTCAGTATCTACAAATAAGTCTGTTGGGAAGTTTGATCTGACTTGCATTGTGAATTGTTTAGGGAGATTTGATGTCTTTATAATATTGAATATTTGTATTTATTATATGTAATAATATAATAATATATTTGTTTTATTTGTATAAACATTTTATTTATTAAATATTTATGTTCAATGTTTAATGTATTAAATCTTCTAGTAATGTTGAATCTTTTCAACATGCTTTGTATTTTTTTAACTTTTGCTAAATTTGTCCTCAGATGTTTTATTTATCTTTAATGTTTTAAATAGAATTAATTTTTAAGTACATATTTCATTTGTTTAATATTTGTATATAGAAATACTATAGATATTTGTATTTGACCATATCCTGAAATCTTGATGAATTCACTTATGGATTTAGTGGAAAGTTTTTTTGTTGTGCAGATTACTTTGGCTTTTGTATACATATAATTATATCATCAATAAACAGTTTTACTTCTTTTTTCTGATATCTATTTCTTTTTTACTTCTTTTTTTCCTTTTCTAGCCTTATTTCCTTGAGTGGACCCTCATATGCAATGTTGAATTGAAATGGTATGAGTGCTTTTCTTGCATTGTTCCCAATTTTAGAGTAAGTATTTCAAAATTTCACCATTAGATATAATGTTAATTGCAGGTTTTTGAGATTATGTTTCATTTGTTCCTAGCTTGGTTAGAGTATATATTTTTTTTAAAATCATGAATAAATGTGGGATAAAAACAAACACTAGGGGTGCCTAGGTGGCTCAGTGGGTTAAACTCTGCCTTTGGTTCAGGTCATGATCTCCAGGTTCTGGGACTGAGCCCAGCATCTAGGCCCTCTGCTCAGCAGGAAGCCTGCTTCCGCCTCTCTGTCTGCCTGCCTCTCTGCCTACTTGTGATCTCTCTCTGTCAAATAAATAAATAAAATCTTAAAAAAAAAAAAACTAGTTTGTATCTACTGAGATAGTGATAATTTTTCCTTTTTAATCTTATAAAGGTTTATTTTAGTGATTTTATATTTTTATAACTTCAATCTCCCTATTTTTCAGTAACAATTATGTTTGTTTTCTCTACAGAAGAAATTAAATGGTTAGAAATAAAACAAAACCCGTGGGACTGAATAAATTGAACTTCATTTTCCCAGATAGTCTAAGGCCTCTTCTTTTAAAAGAATGTGTGAGGCTTAAGTATGAAACAAATATTTTATGGAGAAATTTTTATCCAGACAAACTATGATTATACTAAGAAATAAATCTGAGAAGAAAGTCATACTTAATGTAAAAATATTCGTAAATAAAACATCAAAGATAGTTGAGTGAATTACTTGTCTCCTTTCTATTTTCAGTTTTTCTCAACCCATGGTTTGTGCATCAAGCTCTTGAGAATCTAGAAAAACCACTGAAGTGTCCAATTATTAATTTTGAGGGCATTTGCATTTAAGAGCTATAGATATCATGAGATTATCAGAGATCTGTGACCCTAAATAGGCATAGAACACCTCCTAAAAGATGCAAATCTCATCTAGGAAAAGTTGATTGTGATGAATGTGGATCAGGATTTATTTGATCTGAAGCGTCTTGTATCTGTCAATGTCCTAGATTATCATTGTTTGAAAAGCAAGCTTGAATTAAGACTTAAAGTTGTCTTAGTTCTGAGGACCTGGGGGCTCAGTGGGTTGATAATCCAGCTCTTGATTTTGGCTCAGGGCATGACCTCAGGGTTGTGGGATTGAGCCCTATATTGTGTTCTGTGCTCAGCACAGTCGGCTTTTCCCTCTTCCTCTGCTCCTCCTCTAGTTCTCTCTGTATCTCTCTAAAATAAATAAATAAATAAATAAATAAATAAATAAATAAAACCTTTAAAAAATTCTGTTAGTTCTCTGCTATTCATTCCAACTATAGACAGAAAGAAATGTGTTATTATTGGGTATAAAGTTCCCAAGAGGTTTACCTTGGGAAAAAGTAGTAAGAAGTACAAACCTTCAAATTGATTATGAAACTCAATGTCCATCAGCTTGTGCTTGATCTGATATGCTGCTTTTAATCATTTAACTGATCAAAACCTCCTCATTATTGGTTCTTATTTATTGTTAAACTGTGTTTAATAGAATGCCTTGAAAGACATTTTCTTGAAGCACTTAAAAAAAAATCTCTAAATGAGGGGTGCCTGAGTGGCTCAGTGGATTAAAGCCTCTGCCTTCGGCTCAGGTCATGATCTCAGGGTACAGGGATCGAGCCCTACGTCGGGCTCCCTGCTCCCCAGGGAGCCTGCTTCTCCCTCTCTCTCTGCCTGCTTCTGTGACTACTTGTGATCTCTCTCTGTGAAATAAAATCTTGAAAAAAAAAATCTCTAAATGAATCACTGGCAAAAATATTTTGATAATATATAGTATTTATTTTCTCATCTCAAATACTATAATAATTTTATTCATTATATTTTAGATATAATTTCTATTGCAATCCTAGAAATACTGTAAGATATTATCCAAAAACTTTACCAGGTGCTTAGGAAGATTGATTTACTAATATGAGGCCAGTTTTTATATATTTTTTTTCTTTGACTTTGTTTTAGAATCTAAGCTTTACTCCATCTCTAAAGGTCTCTTGTACTTTTTGTTTTATATCAAAAGAGCTAAAGACATTAGAAGGTTATGCTATGTTCTTAATCTGATTGTGAATCCAAAGAATAGAGAATAGAGTATAAAACAGAGTTTAAAAATAGACTAATTAAGGAAAAATTTATCCTGAAGAGAAAATTGATGACAAGTCAGAAAACAGGACCTAGTAAACTATTTTTTTTTTTTTTTTACCTAGTAAACTATTTTGTATCTCAAGTTTTTCTAAGTAGTAACATTAAAAAGTAGCAACTGCCATTGAAGTGTCTTCTGATCAGAAACTAAGTTTCCCATTTAAACAACAACAGCCAGAGACAGTGGTAACAGCTGTGAGGTCACTGCCTACTTGGGGTCTTAGGCAATTTTTAAAATGTTTTCTGCTCTTACTAATTATTATTTTATTTACTATTGGTCTATGACAGTGATTCTCCTTTGAAGAAATGAAAACAGATATCAGTGTTCATAATGTGCAAATAGATTAGTAATAACTGACCTCATTTTAACCTTCGATTCTTGTCTTTAATGTGTAAATAAAACTAGGGAGAAACAGGATCTTTAGTATTTTGGTAACAGAGGATTCCTTTTTCAAACTGTGTTGCATGATTTTTCACTAATGGGTGGGTGAAATGCCTTTAAATGAAAGAGGAAAATAATACAAACTTACTAGCTTTTATAAGCCTACAGTAGATGTCTATAGGTTAATTAACATAATGGAAGAAAACCTGCTTTGGGAAAGTGTAAACACAATATAAATATAAGGTATAGTTTCAAGGTTTAAATTATGAATGGTAATTATAGAGGTAACCTGAAGTAATAAAATATATTCTTCCAAAACAAATACTGTAGTCTCTTCGTGGCCTATTTTGTCACATCCAGAAGAAGACAATGTTAATCTGGATGCAAAAATAAGAAAAATAAGGCTCCCACAAAAAAATTAATAGAGTGGAAACTTAAATGTTACTAGAGAGGTTCAGGGTAGTCTTTCTTTATTGCTTAACTTGCAGTTATAAAAGACATTCAATTCTATGAACTTTTATCAAGTCACGCTTAGGGTCCATACAATATCCATTTCTACCAACTGCTTTTGTTGTCTGTTTCTGCCAAATAATAAACACTACAGCATTTACTGACATGTGAGAGAATTTATGTTCTGACGACCACTGTAGAAGGTTTTGTTAGTGTCAGAGGTCAAATACTTATGTCAGAAGGACTTTATTCAGTAGCAATAAAAAAAATGTCTAGGCATCAGTAAAGCCCGATGGAGCCATATTAAGAACTGTGGGTTTTGAGTTGATGTATATATACAATAAGCGTTTATTTTTCATATTAGGCATTGAGATAGTACAATCAGCAGTTTTCTTTCCCAGTATCTTTCTCAAGTTATCTTCTCTAAGAAAAAAAAAAATATATTGGCCTCTGTTTAATTATTTACATACAATTCGGAAATATCAAAATCATAGAGAGTTGTTTTTTTTCTTAAAAAGAAAATAAATTCTGAGCAAATGGGAATGTATTTATTTTATTTTTATTTATTTTATTTTTTATTTATTTATTTTTTGCACATATGAGAAGTAAACCTTTATTCATAATGAGGGTCTGTGTATTTTTTTTTATAAACATATATTTTTATCCCCAGGGGTACAGGTCTGTGAATCACCAGGTTTACACACTTCACAGCACTCACCAAAGCACATACCCTCCCCAATGTCCATAATCCCACCCCCTTCTCCCAAACCCCCTCCCCCTAGCAACCCTCAGTTTGTTTTGTGAGATTAAGAGTCACTTATGGTTTGTCTCCCTCCCAATCCCATCTTGTTTCATTTATTCTTCTCCTACCCACTTAAGCCCCCATGTTGCATCACCACTTCCTCATATCAGGGAGATCATATGTATTTATAACATCAAGTTACATTGGGCTGGGGAATAGCATTATGTAGCTAGCTAGAGACACTCTTATTAAAAGACTGTAGTAATTCAGCTAGAGTGGTGTGTAAGTTATGTAAAGTTTTTAGAATTTTAGGTGAGGTATTTTTACTTAATTAAAATCAATAAACATTAATCAACACCTACCATATTGGCGGTCAAAGTCTGAAAAATCTTTACATGAAGTTAATCATGATTATCCAAGGTAGAATCCGGAGACCAACATCATCAGCATCATCTGGGAGCTTGTTAGAAATGCAAAAAAGGAAGAAAGGAAAGAAGGAAGGAAGAAAGAAAGAAAGAATGGAAGAAAAGAAGAAAGATACTATCTCAGATCTATTAAATCCAAATTCGCATTTTAGCAAGATCCTTAGGTCATTTTTATAAACTAAAATTTGAGAAACAAGGTTTTCAACTTTATTTGTATTGGAGGAGATATTCAAACTTTCAATTCAACTTTCAAACCTTCTTTATCAACTGAGTTTGTGGCAAAATTTAGAGTTTGTACAATTTATTTACTTCTTTTTCTTTTAGCTTGCCCTATTTCAAAAGGGAAATGAGACATTAGGGAGTAATGAGTTTTTATTTTGTAGAAAAGCAAGGGTTCATCATCAGAGCAGAAGAAGTAGGGAGCCCAAAGTCAGAAAAATTTGTGCTCACTTTCCAACCCAATTCTCAGCCATGTGATTCATCATTTGGATCAAGAGCATATTTCTGCCCACTCGGGTAATGCAGGCAATTCCCAGTTCAAGAACTGATTGTGGTCCAAATGATCATTTGTCAACTGATGATTTGTGACTTTAAATGTATTTTCCTATAGAAACAGTATTATAATCAGTGAGTAGATTTCTAGGCATCCTGCAAAAACCTACTTAACTTACAATGTACTGAGAAGTAAAATGTTGGGAGGCACTAGGGAAAGGCAAGCATATTAGAATAACACATAGCCAGGTTCTTCGGCTCTACCACTCTCCAACTTTTTACCTTCAGGAGGTTATTTAACCTATTCATCATTTGTAAAATATACGTAGTAATCATTCCTCCACAAAATCTCTGGAAAAGCTGGAATATGTGTTGACTCACTTGTTGCTGAACTGATAACTTACATGATTGGCCGCATAGTAAGAGACCAAAAGACATTTTTCCATACAATACTGGTGGTATGGATTAGAACACCTGATCCATGAAGAAAGAAGATGAAGATCTCAGGGAAGACTTGGTGACAGAAAATTACACCTTGAAAAGTAAGGGAGTCTATGGTGGGGTTGGGTAGAAATTAAGGAGAATATGCTAGGCATCCTGCAAAAGATAAAATGGCTTTATAAGATGTTTCTATAAGAGATGTAGTAGGGGTGCAGAATAAGAAGAATGTGTTCAATGGATTTAAAATAGAGACTATGAAAAGAACTATCTGCTGTGTGCCTTTCTTTTTCTTCCTCCCTTGCCTCTACCTATATTGATGACGCTAATCTACACCAAGCACATTGTAAAATCAATAAGAAGCAAAGGCCAAAGTTGTCTGGGAAACATCAAAGTCTTCTTCATGGTGCCCAGCAACAGGGAGGAAAGTGGGGAGAGGAAAAATAACTGTCAAGGGTGGAACAGGTTGGGGAGACCAATGTTTGTGGTCTCTCTATTACAATGGACATCTTTGTGTTTAATATAGTACCTTAAAGGATAAACCCTTAAGATTGACAGCAGTAATGTATGTGCTACCTTACTGGAAAGCAGCTGTGCTCACCACTATACCACCAGCACTGGGCTACCATCATATCAGATACCATTTTATACTGAATATTTAATTTAACATTCCACTTTCATTTGAATCATAGCCAACTGTGGGTCAGGGGTTTTTGGTTTTATGTTGATTTTTGATAGTCAAATTTAATTTTCTTTTGGCATCTTTGCAGCTGTTTGTGTTGATGATGCCATTTTAGCAAACCCAAATTGTACCTTCGCTAACAAAACAAAGTGGAGGTTTGAGGCAATTATCTTAATATTGATACTGTTGCAGTCAGGACTTTTGCCAAAACAGAGTGTTTTACTCTGATTTTAACTGGATATTTTCCTTTGTTTTTTTCTCAGATGTTGTCAACTCATAGTTTTGTTTGTTTGTTTGTTTGTTTGTTTTTAACCTGAAGTTATTTATCAAGAAATGTCTTCTCATAAAAAACCTGGAAGGAAGTATGTTACATTATTTTGTGACACCAAAATGTATTGATGATAATAATTAGAGTTTATATTCAGGTAGCACATAGATAATGATGAAACTCTTCAACATACATTTTATTACATTATATGCTATAACCCTGTGATCTAAGCTGGACAGGTAGTATTGTCCTCTTTTTATCTACAAGGAGAATCAGAAAGGTTTAGTGATTCGCCTGAGGTCACACACCTGCCCAGAGGTGGGTTGACAACCCAGATTTCCTGTTTCCCAATATAGTACTCTTCTATACTTCTTTCAGTGTTCCTGTCTTGTTTTCTGTGGACCCCCATGATGTGATTCACTGATACCTTGCTACCTGCAGTCTCAGCCTTATCCCAATTTCCTGACCTATTTGATCAAGACTGAACATTGATATATTGCCTCAGTTCCACCTGCTAAGGAACTTAGTTATGACTGGTAGACATGCTTATGGCTCCCATCATCTCTTTGCTGCCCCTCCTGTGTCCTTAGTATGCTACTTGAGTACTTTTATTTCTCTATTCCTGCAGGATGGCTCAGTCTTTGGGAATAGGATGCCATCTTGATGTCTATTTCTGGGTTTTGACTAGGTATCTGTATTTCTTGCCTGGACAAAAGCATTTTGGGGGTTCAAAAACTATTGCTTTTTTAAAATTTTTTTATTTTTTTAATTTTTTATAAACATTTATTTTTATCCGCAGGGGTACAGGTCTGTGAATCACAAAAACTATTGCTTTTAACCATTCCTTTTTCCTGGAGAGACTGGAGTACAAATAACAAAGGTGAATTCTAGAAAAACAAACATAAGCTTTTGGGAAATGTGAATGAATTTACTTTTTAAAAAACTATTTTATTTATTTATTTGACAGAGAGAGAAAGAAAACAAGTAGGGGGAGCAGCAGCAAAGGGAGAGAGAGAAGCAGGCTCCTGAAGAACAGGAAGCATGATGTGGGGCTCCATCCCAGGACCCTGGGGTCATGACCTGAGTTGAAGGCCTGGGATCATGACCTGAGCTAAAGGCAGATGCTTAACCAACTGAGCCATCCATGTGCCCCTGAATGAAATCACTTTTTAATGAAGTCAAGTGTATGAAAGAAATTGGGTATATCTAAAGCCCACCTTCTCTGGCATAATATTTGCATAAAAGGTACAGAAATAACAGAAAGTCATACTTGAGTGGTTAGACCATATTTCAGCTCCTAATCCTAACAATTGACAACTTCTTATTTCCATTTTGTTTTATCCTACCCAAACTAATCCCATTTTCAATATTTGTAGTCTCCTGCCTCCTTTCAGAAATATTCAGCATCTTTTAATTACTACCAACTGACTTTGTAAGACTTAACAGGGTTAAACTAAAAGATCTATATGACGTACTGCATGGTATATTCTTTCTAATTTCTAAAATAATTAAGGGGAGAATCTTAATTCTATTTTCAAAAACTTGTTTAAAATAAATTTTTTTAGTGATGTAATAGTCATTACTTTTAACTGCAAAATTGTGGGTCCACTGAATTAATCACATTTAGTGACTAAGTATTCTTCCATATCCTGCATGTAGGACTTGAGGGTAGGGAGCTGTCAGATCCAAAGTCAACTGAAACAGCTCTTAATTGGTCATTACTCTTAATAAAAATGATTAAGAAAGAATTTAAGCCCAAAGATCTGTGAGTTTAAGGAAAGAGACCATTAAGTCATTATATTATTACACATTTACCCTTGTTTTTTGCTAGGCAATGGACTAATGTGTTTTAGAAATAAAAAGGTTAATTGGAGGGGGAAAATAACTTCCTTCAAGGACATTAAGATATAAAAAGAGTAATTAAACAATGCACTTAAATGATTGTAATTATAAATACAAGGCTAACAAAAGAACATAATATAAAGTAAAATGCTAAATTAGCTGAAGATGTGCTCTAACCTCATTTTTGGCCACAACTTATTACTTGATATTTGCTAAACAGTTTTAACATCATATTTGCCATCACTGATATTGTATATTATTAATATAGTGGTTTGCCATGATATCTAATTAGCATATCAATGGAGTAATATTGCAGTAATATGAATAAATATTATCATTCAAACTGATTTTTTATTATTGAATAATGATTTTTACATATAAGTAGAGATTCTACACCTGACTTGGAATGTACATTTTTTGTGTGTGTGGTAAGAATATTTAACATGAAATTTACCCTCTCAAGATTTCTAAATATAGTATTGTTAATTATAGTCACAATGTCTTATAGCAAATCTCTAGAATTTATTCATCTTGCATAACTAAAACTTCATATTCATTTAATGGCAAGTCTCCATATCCCTCTCCCCCATAGGCTCTACCATTTCTTCTAGTTTATACATTTTGTTTGTGTTCTATTGTTTTTAGTAGTTTCTTATGATTTTAAAAAAATTTTTAGATTTATTAACATATAATGTATTTTTAGCCCCAGGGGTCCAGGTTCGTGAATCGCCAGGTTTACACACATCACAGCACTCACCGTAGCACATACCCTCCCCAGTGTCCATAACCCCACTACCCTCCCCCTGGCAACCCTCAGTTTGTTCTTATGATTTTTTTAATTTCTTTGGCATCAGTTGGAATGTATTTTCTCTAATTTCTGATTTTATTTGAGTCTTTCTTTTTTCTTCGTCTAGTTAAGGTTTGTCAATTTGTTGACTTTTTCAAAAGACTATTAGTTTTATTGATGATTTTTGTTTTTCTTCTCTCTATTTTGTTTATTTCTGCTCTAATCTTTATTATATCCTTCCCCCCCTGAATTTAGTCTTAGTTGTTCTTCTTTTTCTAGTTGAATGAGTTGTAAATTTAGACTACTTATTTGAGAAGCTTTTCTTAAATTAAGTATTTTATTACTATAAATGTCTTTCTTTTAAATTTTTTTATTTCATTTTATTTTTTTTTTTACTTTTAAAAATGTCTTTCTTTTTTTTTTTTTTAAGGATTTTATTTATTTATTTATTTGACAGAGAGAAATCACAAGTAGATGGAGAGGCAGGCAGAGAGAGAGAGAGAGAGGGAAGCAGGCTCCCTGCTGAGCAGAGTGCCCGATGCGGGCCTCGATTCCAGGACCCTGAGATCATGACCTGAGCCGAAGGCAGCGGCTTAACCCACTGAGCCACCCAGGCACCCTAAAAATGTCTTTCTTATATTACTTTTGCTGTAGCTCATAAGTTTTGATATGTGGTGTTTTCATTTTCATCTGTCTCAAGATATTTTTTGAAATTTCTTTTGATTTCTTAATTGGCTCATCTGTAGCTTGGGAGTTAGCTATTTAATCTACACACATTTGTGAATTTTCCAGTTTTCCTTCTGCTATGAATTTAAGTTTTGTTCCATTATGGAACAGATATGGAAAAGATATGATTTCAGTCTTCCTAAAAGGTTAGTTTATCTGTGACCTAACATGTGATGTATCCTGGAGAATGTCTTGTGTGAGCTTGAGAAGAACGGTTGTTCTCTTGTTGTTCAGTGAAATGTTCTGTATGTGTCTCTTATGTCCATTGTGTCCATAATGTTGTTCAGTTCCACTGTTTCCTTACCAGTTTTCTATCTGGATGTTCTATCCATTATTTAAAATGAGACATTGAAGTCTCTTACTGTTCTTTTGTTGTCTATTATTTCTCCTTTCAGTTCCATTTAACCAACTGAACTACCTAGGCGCTCACTCAAGGTGTTCTTGAACAAAAGTTGGGCTCATTTGTATCTCAATTATCACGTTCAACATTTCACATTAACATCTACATACATAATATAATTTAAAGATTGAGGGCTGCTGCTTTCTCCTAACTCCCTAGCTGTGCCTGGGAAATGATGTCATCCTTGCTGCTGACAAGTACATAGTGGGTAGCCTCAGGACCAACTGCATTTTTGTCATAGTACTTGATGATCTCAAATTGTTCTGAATTTCCTTCATTAGCATGTTTATTTTTTCTTATTTTAAGCTTATGCTTCAGGCTTTTTGTTTTAACCACAAACCCATGTTATATAAATGTTATATAAATATAAATATATATTTAATTGTTATATAAATATATATTTAATCTTTGTATATACACACATATATAAATACATATAAATATGTATACACATACACATATATATGTAAAATCTTTAGACAACTGGAAAGTGAAAGATCATGAAAAAACCTGAATTTATATTTGGGGTTATTCTGAAGCTTACTATGGTGGGAAATAGAATAGAGCACATTATCATAGTTGTAAATAAAACATCTTATGGAGAGCAGGAAATTGTAGTAATTTGTGGGAGCCATTTTTCCCCTAACAACATATTAAACAAAAATAATAAATATCATCCTTAAAGTAGCTTTCTCTATTCTCTCTTTTACTTTTATTTCTTTTTTCATTGTTCCTCCCTTCCTTTCTTCCCTCTTCTTTCCCCCTCCTCCTTCTGAGAGAAACTATAATGTATATTATAATTGAGGGAGATTGCTAGTAATCCTGCAGCATAGGGAAGTGTTAGTCTAATTTGATCTTGCTTAAGGAGCAAATGGTATTCCTATTCATGGGGTTGTAAATTTAAGAACACTAGGTTAAATTATAACTCAGTGTATCAAGTACGTGAATTATACTATGCACAGGAAGTTTGTTCTTCCGTCTTCCATATGGAAATACAGAATTGAACATCATAGAATATAAAAAACTATTATCTTTGCCTTGACATTTCTGTGGCCAAAAGCATAGAGATTAAAAATTGAATTCTTTCAATTTTTTATTAAAATTGAAAGTCTATGAAGATATACAATATTTATAGCTGATTTTGATTTATATGCAGTTCCTGACACATTTCTGTAGTTCTCTACAGTTAAGCACATACACACTAAGGAAGCAGGACTCTCTTAATTAATAATATTGCCTTTCAAAAAGTATTTTAAAGATATTTATTTCAAGCTAAACTGACACAGAGTGGCAAAAAAATTAAAAACATGGACCTCAGGGGCGCCTGGGTGGCTCAGTGGATTAAGCCGCTGCCTTCGGCTCAGGTCATGATCTCAGGGTCCTGGGATCGAGTCCTGCATCGGGCTCTCTGCTCAGCAGGGAGCCTGCTTCCCCCTTTCTCTCTCTCTGGTTGCCTCTCTGTCTACTTGTGATTTCTCTCTGTCAAATAAATAAATAAATAAATAAATAAATAAATCTTTAAAAAAAAAAAAAAAACATGGACCTCAGAATCAGAAGCTTTAGGTACTTTGAGTTTAAATCCTGAATGTGTCTTTTTCACCATAGATACTTCTAAGTTACTTATTCTGTCTTTTTAAAATTTATTTGTAAAATAAAAAGTATATGACAAATTTCATAAAGTTATGGTGTTGATTAACTAAAATTTTATTGCCTACTTCAGTGTTTACCAGGTATTGCAGATGCTTAATAAATAATATTTTAGATTTGTTCAGACTGTCATGTTGACTTGAATTCCTTTCTTTTTTTTATACATTAGCTTTTTCAATCGATCTACAGTTCTATTATTTTATTCCCTTGTGATTTGTAGTCACAAATGCTTGAAAAACTTATTTTTTTCTTCCTTGAAAGCATGTTTTGTATTTCCCCCCCTTAGCTTTGTAATGAAGCCTAAACATCTTAACTCTTTGGAAATTGCCCCAATTACTCAAGCTACTGATAACACCAATAGATAAAATCATATAAAGCATGTACATGCTGGAGAAAGGAATGAACATGCTATTTCTGTGCTTAACTGGGAAAAAAAAGTTAACTGTTAAATTGCTTTTTATTTACCTTAGAATAATATCTAGAAGAGGAAAACTATAGTTTACACTCATAAGTTTTCTATTTTAAACTCATTACCTTTAAATATAGTGTTTTAGAATTTCAACCAATTCATTTTTTGGTGAATTTTAATGATTTCCCAAGTGTGTGGTTAAGGACACTTATTGGCTCTCAGTGCTTTTTGCTGATTCCTCTTCTTTCTGACCTTTCCTTTTGCATTGTCCTAGTCTCAGTCTTTTTCCTCCTCTTTCTTCAGTCTTCATTATTATCTTTGTAAACTTGTCCAGTCCCTTGGTTTTTTTTTTTTTGTTGTTGTTGTTTTAAGATTTTATTTATTTATTTAACAGACAGAGATCACAAGCAGGCAGAGAGAGAGAGAGAGAGGAGGAAGCAGGATCCCTGCTGAGCAGAGAGCCTGATGCGGGGCTGGATCCCAGGACCCCTGGATCATAACCTGAGCAGAAGGCAGAGGCTTTAACCCACTGAGCCACCCAGGTGCTCTCAGTCCCTTGGTTTTAAACACCATTTACATTCTGACAAATCCTGATATTTATCTCCTTCATAGTCTCTGTCCCAAACCTCGGATTTCAGATGCAACTGCCCATTTACTGGATTTTAATACACATTTCAGACCTAATACTGAGTTTTGAACTTCCTCAAAAACCTGCTCCACTCAGTGGTCTTTCCTTTCTTAGTAAGTGGTACTCAGTCCCTCTGTTATGGGCTCAGTTCCTTAGGATTTATTCTTGATTCCTCTCTCTCGGACTTCAAGTACTATCTACCAACAAATATCCTTAGATCTACATTCTAAATATAACCCAGTGACTTCTTACCACTTTCACTATTTCCATCCTGGTCCAGGCCATTTTTTTACCTGGAATATTGTCATAACCTCTAAGTAGGTTTTCCTGCTTACACGCTTGCCCTTCAACTATATATGATCAACACAGGAATTTAAAAAGAGTGAGACTTTTTTCTTTTTTCTTTTTTTTTTAAGATTTTCTTTATTTATTTGAAAGAGAGAGAGTGAGTGAGAGAGATCACAAGCAGGGGGAGCAGCAGAGGGAGAGGAAGAAGTAGGCTTCCTGCTGAGCAGGGAGCCCGATGTGGGGCTCAATCCCAGGACCCTGGGATCACGACCTAAGCCAAAGGCAGATGCTGAAGTGACTGGGCCACCCAGGTGCCCCCAAAGAGTGAGTCTTAAAACTAAAATCATATAATATGGTTCCTCATCACAAAATTGTCCAATGTCTCCTCCTTCTCATCAAGTTCTTAAAATAGCCTACTAAAACCTTGGCCATATCAATGCGTCTCTTAACCTTCCTGCTCCCTCTGCTTCATCTCCACTAACCTTCTTCCTTTAATGTGTTAGTCCTTCTCCTGCACCAGGACCATTGCTCTGGCTGTTTCTTCAGCCCAGAATTCTCTTTCCTTCAGACACCTTTTCACTTACTCTATTACCTCTTTCAGATCATACCTGCATAGCAAGGCTGACCTTCCCCACACTTCTGCATGGTGTTACCTGCCTCCTCCCACTTGCCACATTCCTGCTCATGCCTGGCTTTAGCACCTTCCAACCTACTATATAATTTACTTGGTTTTTTAGTTATATTATTTATTGTCAGACTCCTTCTACTAGAATATTAAGTTCTATGAGGGCAGGGGACTTTGTATACAAGGTCTCTCTCCTTGTATATCAAGATCCTCAAATATTGACTGACATCTAATAGTAGGCAATCAATGAACACTTGGTGGCTGAATGAATGATTGCAAATTGTTCTTACTTTTTTACAGAAAAATTCTAACATTGCATATGTCATTGGTATCAATGAGAAAATGGACCTGTGTTTTAGCAGTACAAATATGAACCAATATTTTTATTTTTGCGATAAAAGTTTTTTACAAAATAGTATTTATGTAATCATTCCTTTTATGTTCTTAGATACCACTTCCCATATATAGGCTCATACTATGGCTTCAGTTAAAATGGCACTGGTGTTTGGGCACCTGGGTGGCTCAGTGGGTTAAAAGCCTCTGCCTTTGGCTCAGGGTCCTGGGATGGAGCTCTGGGCTCAGCAGGGAGCCTGCTTCCCCACCCCCCACCCCTGCCACTCCCCCGCCCGCTTCTCTGCCTACTTGTGATCTCTTTGTTTCTGCCAAATAAATAAATAAAATCTTTTAAAAAAATGGCAATGGTGTTTTAAAAACACCTGTTATTTACAAATTTGATCAGTTCACCTATCATAAATAACATATTTGGAGGCAAAACTACCTTTAAATGGACATATTCCATTGATCATTGGTGGAAATCACCTATACTTACATCTATTATCTCTATCAATCATCTATATCATCTAATCTATATATTTGTATCCCTGTCTCTATATGTTATGTGTCTGTATATCTATATATTTATCTACCTCTTTATCTGAGAGTAGATCTAGTCTAGTGAATTTAGTAGAAAAGCAAAGAATGATTCTTTTTCTCACTGTTACCTAAAAATTTCAATCAGAATCATGCTGCTCTAAGTAAAACTAGTGTCCAGGGGCACCTGGGTGGCTCAATCATTAAGTGTCTGCCTTTGGCTCAGGTCATGATCCCAGGGTCAAGGGGATCAAGCCCCGCATCTGGCTCTCTGCTTGATGGGAAGCCTGCTTCTCCCTCTCCCATTCCCCCTGCTTGTGTTCCCTCTCTTACTGTGCCTCTCTCTGTCAAATAAATAAAATCTTTAAAAAACTATACACATTTTAAAAGCAGTGTCCAGAATTGTTTCTGAGGTATTCTTATCTCACCTTTTTTGAGTCTCTGTGTTATATGGCTTTGCTCTGTAACCTTATTTTTAAGATGTTTTCCATGCTGAATGATCATAATAGCAAATTAGAAGTTTTTGTAACAGTTGACTGTAGTTTAAAATAATAGATTGAATTTTATATAGTTAATAAAAGCTTCTAAATCTGTCAAAATCTAGTTGAAAATCACATGAGATGGAATTTAAGATAACTTAATACTTACAGGATAAACTAAGAGAGAGAAGGTATTGAAATGTGGTGTGTGGCTGAGGACATATGTGTCCAAATATCCTTCAACATTATATATAGGTGGGCAAGAAAAAGAAGTCTAATTTTTTAAACATAAAAACCTGACTGATTAAAATTTTATGTGAATAAGTATATGTTAGTTTTATTACTTAGTTTTTAAATTCTAAATTCTGTGTTGTTTTATGGCTGTTTAAAATAAGGAGTGTATTGGGACGCCTGGGTGGCTCAGTTGGTTAAGCAGCTGCCTTCGGCTCAGGTCATGATCCCAACGTCCTGGGATGGAGTCCCACATCGGGCTCCTTGCTCCGCAGGGAGCCTGCTTCTCTCTCTGACTCTGCCTTCCACTCTGTCTGCCTGTGCTCGCTCTCACTCTCTCTCTCTCTCTTACAAATAAATAAATAAAATCTTAAAAAAAAATAAATAAAATAAAATAAGGAGTGTATTCTCCCCCACCCCGCCCCAGGCTTTGTCTCTGTTAGTATAATTTAACCTGGATAAGCTATCCCTTGTCCTCCTTTCTTTTCTCTAAATTATTTAGATAATTAGAGAATGACTAAGGTATTTCCTTAATTATTCAGATTACGTGAAGATTTTAAATTCACTGAATTCTCAACTTCATTTTGGCTGCCATACCTTCTCTCTTTGTAATATCATTAGATAAGACAATATGGATCATTAAGAGCTTCTTTTTAAAAAAGATTTCATTTATTTATTTATTTATTTATTTAATTTATTTAGAGTGTGAGATGGGGGATGTTCAGAGGAAGAGAGAGGGAATCTTTTTTTTTTAATTAATTAATTTATTTTCAGAAAAC
The DNA here is from genome assembly GCF_964662115.1 of Mustela nivalis. Classification (NCBI taxonomy): domain Eukaryota; kingdom Metazoa; phylum Chordata; class Mammalia; order Carnivora; family Mustelidae; genus Mustela; species Mustela nivalis. Next base: position 73,346,469 of record NC_139024.1, on the reverse strand, counting down.
CAGTCTTCATTATTTTTTCACCACACCCAGTGCTCCATGCAATCCGTGCCCTCCATAATACCCACCACCTGGTACCCCAACCTCCCACCCCCTGCCACTTCAAACCCCTCAGATTGTTTTTCAGAGTCCATAGTCTCTCATGATTCACCTCCCCTTCCAATTTCCCCCAACTCCCTTTTCCTCTCTAACACCAGGATCCTGAGATCCTGACCCTGAGATCACAACCTAACCTGAAACCCAGGTCCAACACTTAACTGACTGAGTCACTTGGGAACCCCAATTAAGAGCCTCTTAAAAGTCTTCTAATAATTCTGTAATGCAAGGATCCTTTTCCTTTTTAATGTTTTCTAAGTAAAAAAGAATTCCCTTAGAAATAATACTAACTCCTAATTTTCTCTTATCTTAAATAGTACTTGAAGTCCTTAAAGTAATGTGCTAAAAATTGGTTGTGTTTTCAAACTACCCTAGTTATCCTTAACCTTCAAATCGGGTTTTCTGATGTGGCAAACCATCCTGCTGTCTGTTCCCTGTGCATAAAACAATTCTCCTTGCATTTAAATTTATGCAAATTCAGAGTAAAATCTAAGGACATTTAGAGTAAATTCTGCATTTAGAGTAAAATCCAAGACTATGCTTTTCATTGCATGGCTCCACTGAGTCCAGTGCCTGCTTACTGTTGTGCTCAACTTGTACCCACCTCCCTTCTGGCCATTCAGGCCTTTCGGTTCCCCAGATCTGCCAAAGTCATGATCTCCTTTGCTCTCTTTGTCTGGAACATCAATCTCTGACAATAATAAGGTCTCATAGCTAACATTTATTTAACACTATATGACAGGTAGTCATAAATTTGTTTATGTGTCAATTTATCTAAACTTCTAACAGCCTGGATAGCTGGATATTATTCTGACTTTACAAATGAAAAGAAAATAAACTGAACCATACATAGGTAAGTATCTTTCCAGAGATGATACATTTGGTACAGAGTTGAGAATGGAAGTCCAGGATATGTGGCCAGCTTGAAAGTTTAACCAACACACTGTGATATTCACGTATCTAGAAATAATTATTTACATCTCAGCTTAAAAATGATTTATCTCAGGACTTCCATCAGCATCTAGTCATTTTCTATCTTTTCAAATTTTAGTTTCTACCTAACAATTATTATTATTTAGTAATGTTTTTGTTTATTTGTACCAATTTCACTAACATGTCAAAACTATAGGCACCACAAAAACAATGTCCTACCTTATCTCCAGAATCATACCTAGCATATAATTGGAACCCAAAAAACATTTGTTGGATAAATGAATTAATAAGCCTTCTTGGTTCATGTCTTTTTCACCAAATAATGATATACATTAAAGAAATGGGATTGATTTAGTTTTGGGGATTGAGGTGAGATGATAGGGAAATTTTTTCTAAAGCATCATGTGTCTTTACACATTCTTGATTGTCATAAAATATAACATCTATAGTGGTACATTTCCACTCCACCATTTTGACTCTGAGGATCACAGAGAACTTTTTTCATATTAAGGATTATAAATTTAAATGTCAATTAAAATTGTATTAATAAATTTTGCTGCAAAGTTCTTTCTGGGACTGATTTTATTATGCTTATAAATTTCTTGATTAATTTTCTTCATAAACAGCTTTACTTTTTTATCATTTGTAGTTCACTACTATTTTTAATAGGATCAACAATTTAAAAATATCATTTCTATTTTGTTCTTGTTGATGTCAATTTTTGTAATTATAATTTCTGATGCTGGGAGCATTTTAAAAAGTTGTATCTATGAAATTCATTTTTACTTGGATTGAATTTTACAGATCTAAATTTTACCAAAAGCTTTATTATACTTTATATTTGGTCAATAATAATGCTAATTTTTAAACATTTTAGTCACTGTCAACTTTATTGTTGTATTAAATTTTATTTTGTAGTGAGTTATTCTTCCAGTAATATGTACTTAGGATTTAATATAAATTCTAACGATGAGCAAAGTGTCTTGGTAAAGCATCCCTAGAAAAGCTGAAGGGATGATGATAAAGTCAGCATCTGGCAAATATGACAAGACTAAAGTTGCACTTTCACCAAATATCAACTAAATTTTTAAAGTAACATGGAAAGTTGTGAAGTTTTTAGTAATTACTCATTAATACAATTTTATATTAAATGATGCCTTGAACTTTAGTTAAGTGTTTTCTTTCTGAACTAGTATTATTTCATTTATGAACCCTCAAAAATATACTTAACAATGTAAAGGTTTTTTCCCCTCAAATTATTTGGATGTATTATATTTGTTCCTATTTTATGTAAGTATAGTTTGATACACTTACATATGTAGTATTTTACATATACTTTATATATATAGAATTTTGATATACTTACATATATAGAAGTGATATAGAATCACTTCTATAGAATCACTTCTATATTATAATAGAAACATTAATAAGAACAATAACAAATTCCATGAGGTTTAGGAAAGCATTAATGGAATATATGTGATCAACTATTGAAAAGACAGTATGAGGAACTCAACGATTAAAGAATCAATTTCATGTGAAATAACATAAAATACAAATAGAATCAGACTTGGGCTTTTGATTTACTGTTTTTATTAAGCCTTCTTTTATTGAAAGTTTTAAGGAAAGTGAACAACCTTAGTCAAAAATCCATGATATAAACTTGAATTTCGAAGATCAAAGTTTTGGGGCACCTGAGTGGCATAGCTGGTTGGCATTGGACTTTTGGTTTCAGCTCGGGTCATGATTTCAGGGTTGGGGATCAGTTTCAGTTAGGCTGAGATTGTCTCTCCCTCCCATTTCCTCCCCTCCCCACTCATTTTCTCTCTCTCTCTCTCAAATAAATGAATAAATATTAAAAAAAAAAGAACAAATTTTTCTGGAATGTAATTAAATTTGACTACTCGAGTAAAGTAACCATTTTATTGAACAGCCTAAACTTAAGGGTGCAAACATGAAGCAGTGTTCTTTCCTCTCCAATCTTCACCATTGAATGTGGCAGGACAAATCTTTCCCCATCTCTCAGTGACATCTCCAGTGCACCCAAGGGCTTTCTGTTCATTTTAAAGTATAAAAAAAAAGATCCAGTCCAATTCCAATTTAGTCCAGTTTAAAACTTTAAATTCTTAGTTTTCCCCCTTAAATTCAAATGGGACCTTGGACCAAAGGCCATTGAGGGTAGTAGTGAGAGCTATTCTTCCCTTTATCCTTCTCTCCTCCTCTGGGTCTCTATGCCTCCAGGCATAGAGAAAAAAATACACGCTCCTCACTTCAGTTGACCTTCAGTTGATTTTCCTGCTCCCTCTTCCAAACCCTCTTTATTGCAGGTATATAAAGGATGGTCTCTTAAGTATCTGAGTTGGTCCTTTGGAGGCACCTTTGGGAAGTTCTTCATCTCATTATTCACAAATAAGGGAAATTATTTTCTGACTTGATCTTTTCTAAACAATTTCTTAGATGGTCTCATTTTTGGATTTTTATTCCTAAACTCTTGCCAGGAATACCAAGTGGATAGACAAATACTAGTTACTTTCCATATTGCTCACTTGACCATCATGAGGAGAAGCTTATAAATATTGCCTCCCAAAGAAATAAAGAGTGCTTCATTGCATTTCTTTCTATATATTGGCCTTTTTCTCTGCTCTGTCATATACTTAAATTTTCTACTCTTCTTATACTCCACCCCCACTTCAAATGGATGGATGCAGACTAGCCCCTCTGTTGCATAAACAGGTGTGTAATTGGGAAATTAGATCATTATTTCTATTGTAGCTCAATTATGTATGTATGTGGCTCTAAGAAATCTTGAATATCTCTAGTCTTTTGTTTATGTGAAGCAGTGAGGAGCAGGGATATCTGCCAATATTTAGTAGATCTCATGCAAAGTATCTGGTGACTTTTATTAATCTGACACAGATCCATAATTTCTTTTGTCCTTATATTTTTGTCTCTTTCCTAAAAGAGAGACATGTCAAAAAGTTCAACTAACTTTGAACTTTTTTTTACCTGAACAATGAGATAAGAATTCCATTCAATTATTCATTTAATTTTTATTTTTTTATTAAGATCAAGATGGATCTTGGAATTTTGGTTTTGGTTTCGGGTTCTTTTCCCCCTGTCAATAAAGAGCTTTTTCATTTTTTTAATTTGCATTCCCCATCCCCAGTGCACAGGCAATAACTCTCTTTCAAGATTCACTGCTTTTTCTATTTAACACCTCTTACTCTGTCTAAAAAATTTATTTCAAAACAAACTTGGAACATTCTTTGTTTTCCCTCCTCAGATGACAGTCTGTGATGACTGGCAGATGTTACTTATGATCAATACTTCAGAAAACAAAAGAAGTTTGAAGTGAGATCTAGACAATTAACAGAGAAGGAAATATGTCTATTGCTTCTAAAATCATCAAAGATCTTTTGAAAAAGTTGACACAAAAAATCTAGCATAAGAAAAAACAAGACTTTTGATTGTTTTTTCATTCTTACAATGATATGTTCTTTATTTGCTCACTATTTAAGACGACCAATAAAAGTGATTTTTGTAAAAATTATGATTCATATTATGTAAAATGTTACCTAATATTTAAATATTAGCATATATGTCATTTATATCATATTTGGTACAAGCTTTCAGTTAAATATCTGATGGAGAATGAAAGTGGAAATGATTTCCCAATCACTTACATATTTTGTCTAAGTTAGTGAAAAGTCTTACATTTTGTGCAAAGCTAGGAAGCCAGGAAATTTTCAGACATTGAAACTGCAAATTCTCTTTGGATTCAAAGTTTGAGGAACAAATAATCTTAACATGATTATGCAAAATATATTGAACTCAAAATAATAATCTATTACACTTTTGAATGAGAAATGCAACTGGTTTACCTGAAGAGTATAAAAGGAACTGGGAAATATGAATAAAGGCAATTTTGGGAAAAAATATGAGTACATTTTTGACAGCAAGATGAAGTTGACCTTCGTTTCTGCAACAAAACGGGGATATATTTCTTATAAGAAATACTTTGAGATTTCTTGTTAAGAAATTTGATATAATTTTTTTTAGTTCTAAGTAGAGAAATGGCTTACATTTTGGTGGAATACATCATAAAATGGGCTTTCAAATATTGCCATGATCTAATGATGCAAAGTAAAAACAGTAAGGAAAATCAGGTAAGTACTGGCTGTTTCCCATATGCTGTCTTATTTAATTCATTAATCATCTGCCTAAATCTACACAGAAAATTTAAGTTGTCCAATGTCATAGAACCATTATGTAATGAGGCCAGTATTAAATCCCAATCTGTCTGTCTTCCAAGACAGTACTTTTCCCAAGAAGCCACTTGACTTCTCAGGTAGTGAAAGAACACAGCTTATAGAGTGGCACAGAAGCAAACCCTGAAAGAAGACTTGCCCTGGGCCTCATGCAGTCATTCCTCAGAACTTCCCAGAATGGGTTTTTAGGAAGCCGAGGCCAGGAAAAGATCAATGGAAAAACATTTCAGGATTGAATGTGTTTGATATCTGTATCAGTTACTTCCATTTGAGTTTTTAATGAAGCCTAAAAAATGGTTGAAAATGAAGCATTTTAAAGGAACCCAGAACAAAATCTTCAGGAAGATAAATCAGAAACAACAGCATAGGTTCAACATAGTGTTAGCCTCATTTGTACTGTAGACTTAATTGCGTGATATATCATTTACTGTGATTTCTGTAAATCTTCACCTAATATGCATAAAGAGTTTCTAGCCTCATGTATTTGATTCTACAGATTTAAGGAAAGAAAAAATAGTTGTGTGAGTGTCTATACTTTATGCCCGAGTTTTCACGTCTGAGAGACCACCAAGGAGCCAAGCACTGATGCAATCACAAACGAAGGTTTATTTGACAAACTTAAGCTTAGGCCCAAGTATACTCGGCACAGCGGAGTAGGAACTTGGACCCCGAGGTGACATGCTTAAGCTTGGGCCTAAGTATACCTGTCACAGAGGAGTAGAGACTTGGACCCCGAGGCTAGTTAAGGCAGGGGTTTTTATGGGTCATTACAAGAGGCTTGGGGAGGGGGAGGAGGAGAAGTTACAGACTTTTCTGCAGTAAACTGATTAGCTGTTGCCGGGTGTTGCAGGGTGGGGTACTTTCTGGGAACTAAAGTAGGGTGGGTGTCCCTGGAACTAAAGTAAAGTAGGGGAAAGTTCAGCCCTTGGGCACAGGGGCCTGAGATGGCTGCTGAAGCTAAGACGGCTGTACTTATGCTAAGGCTAAACCTGAGTTGGGATGGCCTTAATTTTTCTCGGCCTCCACATATACATCATTTATCTGTAAATGTTGAAGTCAGAAAAGAGTATTTTTTTTTTCAAGTATTTTACCGTGTGGAGCATCTTTCTCCATTCTTATTACGATCCCATGACCTAGGAGGATGGCACTTCTCAGTTAATAATTTACGACTAAACGAACTATATCTTAAGACATACAAATACACTATATCTTAAAAAGTACAAAACATGACTTGTATCATTTCCTAAATAGAAATTTCTTTCTTAACACTGGAAGATTTGTGAGTTGGTATTTTAAAATTTCTTGCTAGTCTGTAGGATGTTTATCCACACACTCATTTGACAAAATAGAAATTATATGGATATTGGCTCTGATGGCTGTGTTAACATAGTCATATAATAAGTAATAAGGAGAGTAACCCAAATATCTCTAAAAGTAGGAAGACGGAATGCCTGGGTGGCTCAATCGGTTAACTGTCTGCCTTCTGCTCAGTGTCTTGAGGTCGAGCCCCGCATCGGGCTCATTGCTCAGAGGGGAGCCTGCTTCTCCCTCTGCCTGCTACCCACCCCTCTGCCCCTCTGCTTGTGTTCTCTCTCTCTCTCTCTCATTCTGACAGATAAATAAAATCTTAAAAAAAAAAAAGTAAGGGGGTGGCTGGTGGCTCAGTGGGTTAAGGCCTCTGCCTGCAGCTCTGGTCATGATCTCAGGGTTCTGGGATCAAGCCCCGAGTCGGGCTCTCTGCTGGGCAGGGAACCTGCTTCCTCCTCTCTCTGCCTGCCTCTCTGCCTACTTGTGGTCTCTGTCTCTGTCAAAGAAATAAATTAAAAAAAAAAAAACTTAAAAAAAAAAAAGTAAGAAGAGTGGAGAAAGGAACACCATTGTAATAGTAAACTGAATTATGACTCAGTGAGGATAATTTATAATTTAGTGATATGCTCGTAATAAACATAGTAAGATTCAATATGAGAGACAATAAGCTTGGCCTTTAAGATCTGTAAATTTTACCTTTTTAGTCTTAAAGTATTTTTCATTGTATGGCAGTCTTCTATAATCCTGGGAAATATGTTACGTTTTTTATATTTCAAATTAAAATTTATGCAACTGAATTAATAGCACCCCAGATCTGTTCTCTTTTCAATTTTCAAACCCTTTAATCTAATCATCCACCACTTGGAAGTCCCAGGGATTTTTTTTTCTTTTCCAGATACATCCTTTAATTTTTTTCTCTGCCTCTTTCATTGTCAACATGCTTCCAAAACAACCACTTCATTCAGTCAATTCAGTGAAAAAAAGAATCAGTCAAGTCAGTTGCTAGGTTCCCTGTAGACAAAACAAACAGCTGATTGACTAGATGTTTCACTTATCAACTGTTTGTTTTGGCATTATTTAGACATAGCCTTTGTCTCTTTCTTTTCTCCCTTTATTGAGTCTGTTCTAATTGCTTTTGTATTATCTTTTTTGGCATTCTTTTAGCTTCTTCCTTCCACTTTTGATTGTTTAAACAGTTCTATTTACAAACGCATTCTTCGATTGATCTGTATGATATGTGTTCTAAGTGGTTTAGCACAAAGTATATGGGCTATTTATCTTGATATTCAAAGTCTGCACTCAAATAACTTGAGTCCAAGTTTGATTTGGAATAAGATTCAAGACCATGTGTACGAACTTTTTTTTTTTTTTAATATCTGAGCCAGCTTTCTAGTATTTTTAGAAAATACATTGTGTGATAGCAGAGAGAAAATAAAGTCAATTATCAAATAATCAAGTACTGATACTTTGCTTCTTTAATTTCACTTTTATCCTACTTCTCTTAGATTCCATGGTCCAGACATCATATCCATCTGACAAAACCTGGTACCAATGAAACCTTTTTCTGTTTACTTTCTAAGTGCACCTAACTGACAAAACCTGGCCAAAGAAAATCACACAAGTGATTTTTGTAAAAGTGCTCAAACTGGATTTAATTTAAATCTTGAAACACTTCAACACTCCAGAATATCATTACACTTTTCTTATAAATTCCCCTTCCAATTTTTTCTCTTCAGATCCTTAATAAAATCTTCCCTTTTAACATTCACATGATGACATCTCAAAACATTCACAGGGAAAACAAATGTAATCTGATAAAAACAGTATCACATTTCCACCACCAGTTGTGAAAACTTGCCTTGGTCTGCACCTACTTGGCCCTCTACCCTGTTATGAAAAAGAAAGTGTCTCTGTTCCTCGGGCCAGCTCCTCCCTTTGGCCCCGGACCTCATTGCTTCTCCTCAAGGTCTTTGCTGCTATAATCATATTACTCACTCCCCTTTCACCTGCATCACCAATTTCTCCCTCCCTGCAGAATTAGCCCACATACATCCAGACATTGCTCATCTTTAAAAAACATAAATAAAAGCTTATTTCTGACCTCACGTTCTCCTCCAGCTACTGCACTGGTATTCTCTAAGAGCAAAACTCCGTAAAAAGTAACCCTGTTATTGCTCTCTGCACTTTCTCACTTTCCATTATCTTTTTAGCCCATTCCAATGAGACTTTTCTTTCTGGTTAGTGTTTTTTGGTTCGTTTTCCCAAGGATCTACTGAAGCAAAAACTAGATGGCCAGACATTTGATGGAAAACAACAGCAACAACAACACAAAACAGTCTCAATGGTATTCAAAATATTGTTTAAAGGACAGACTTCATTAACTAGATTGTGTTGTAAACTTTTTTTTTTCTTCATCTTTAGGAGAATTGGTTCTTCAGTACCATAGCTTATTTTTCTTCTAAGTCTATCTTGTGCTACTGAAAAATTGTACAAAAGCATTAGAAAGCTGTTTTTTGTTTTGTTTTGTTTTGTTTTTAAGATATGGATTTCTTTTCTAGCCTTGCTGGAAATATATTGCTGCACTAAGTTGTGTGTGCGTTTCATTGATATCATGATGCTGCATAGTTTCATTGAAAAACCTGTCCCTAGTTTTAATCTTCTCAATCCGAAGTATCCATTTTGAGTGGCTGTCAACCAGAAGGAGTGAATCCAGAATGGTTTCCCTCAGGTTCAGGGAGAGAAGTTTGGAAAAGTCAGGGACACCCTGTTTTTCTTGTCTTCCAGCAGCTTCTTGTTGGGTGGGAATCTGAAGATCAAGGCTATGTTAATATTCTACGAGAATGCGGCAGTCCATTTCTTCCTTCCTGTTCTGAATCTCACTGTACAGGGGGCCAATAGTGTTTTCTATTTTATGCATCAGAACCTCCCTAGACTTAGTTCTTTTAAGCCAGACACTTTGCAAATGTGGGACTAAACCTGTCTCCAGTACTCTTGACTACTGATTAACTGGCTCAGGGCATCATCGCTCTAGTGTGGTTAGCAACCACATTTCATTCTGCAGCCCCATATCAGGGACAGCAGCTGTGAGGTCAGGCTTGGAAATATCCACACCACTTTGTCCACACTACATCTGAATCCGGACCTGTATAGCTCATGGATTTCATCATTGTGCTGTTCCTTCAAATTTAATCTCTTCTACAAGGAGTCCACTTTATGTTCAAGGTCAAGGATTACCAAAGACACATTGTCAACATCCTGTCTAAAGGGGTGCTCTGAGCTTCTCTCTGAAGCATCTCCTTCTGCAGCTTCTCCTGGAGCTGCATGGTGTCCTTGGCTACATTGTGGCATTGCACCTCCATGTGGACTTTTTCCTTGGTAGACAGGTTCACTTAATGGCACAGTTCCTGCATCTCCTTCTTGCAGGCACGACTTACCTGGTCCTTGCCCTTGGACAGCAGGATCTTGTTCTGTTGCTCTAGGGAGTGCACCTTGGAGCTGTAGTTTAGGTGATATGGTCATTTAGCTCCTGCAGCTCCATTTTCTCATTGGTGTGGGTATTTCGCATTGTTGTTGGCACATGGGCACTGAGGGTGCGGTGTACTGCAGCCTCCACATAATAAAATATAACCACTGAGCTCTGGCTAGAGCTGAATCGTCTCACAGTGCAGAGAAGTAGGAGGTAGGTGGTCCTGAGCTCCTGAAGGAGGAGGACAAGGAATCTGATCTGGCTGCAGAGAGTGGAGTTTCCCATTATTTTCCCTAACTCTAAGATAAAGAATTAATTAATGGAGTCATATATAATATATTATAATGTTTGACACTGTCATTAAAAAAGTACACCTATTCGAACATGAGGTTTCTTTTAGATCTAAAGCTGATTTGATTTCCTAGGTTATCAGTGTTTTTCCTGCTGGGAAAATTTTACTTTCCTGATTTTAAAACAGGTTTTTATGAGAGCATCAAACAATTAGAAAATAAGTACTTGTTTGGGTATCCTTCTCAGTGGGTTTTCTTTAACAAAGACTTTTCTCTTTAATTGTGAAAAATTCTTTAAAATGCCCATGCCTGGATTTAAATGTGGTTGTCAGAGTGATGAGTTCTTAAAGATATTAGTCAACTTTTGTCAGTTAATAATTGCATATTATAAATAAAATCTGTATATGATACTTCTTATATTGGCTGCTTACTAAAGATTCCCTGATTGTGCTAGAGGGTTGCTATCTTCTTCACTATCATGTTCATTGTGGGGAGTTTCAATAACAACTTTTTTCTGTTGCAAACATCAAGTATTTTAGATTTTTAAAATTTGTTCTGTGTTTTGTGTATTTTGTGCTTATTTCAAGCTTTTAGTTTTTATCTAACACACACACATTCTATTCTAAATATGGTTTTTAAATTATAATGCCATAAATGTGTTGTTACAACAGCAAAAAGTTTTATGTATGTATTATCCGGGAACTTTCTTTTGTAAGAAGGGGAAGTTATAAAATTTAGAACTGGATCAGGAAATTAAGTTGACTAGTAAGTGTTGTATTTTTAAATAATACTTAAAATAACAAGTTTAGACACATTCATAAGGTGACACAGCAGTTTAAAAATATAGTAGTATAGGTCTACTCTGACTCATGGATAAAGTAGGTGAGTTAGCAATGGCCATGTGGGCAAAAGACTTGGGCATAATCTGATCTTACTACAATATGTGCTATTGATGTGACAATAGCCATAATAAAAACAGGCTTCACTGTAAGAAAAAACATTAGGTATTCTTTTATAATATACTATGCACTTCTCTTTTTTAAAAATGGATAGCCCTTAAGAAAAAAAGTTGCTATTTAAAGCAAAACTAACCTCAAAGTTATACTGCATCTTCATAAATAAGAACAGGAATGGAAATACATATTAGTATCAAAAATTCTCCCAAGATGGTTCTGTTGAACATCACTTTCTTATTTCAACTTTATGAATACCACTAATGATGTTAACTACATATCTTAATTAGTGGCAACTTGTAAAATCATAAGCCATATAGCAAAATAGCTACCAGAACAAAATATTTTCGATGTGCCATATCAAATCCAGCTTTCATTTTGCTGCTGATATTTATGTGAATTACATGATATTTATAAATGCTGTGCCCATGTAAAGAATCTATTTTTGGAAAATTAAAAATAGCCACATATGACATAATCTTCTATTCAAAACCACTATTTCTCTTGGATATTATTTGGCCTGATGTGATTACAAGCGATATGATGGTAACCAGAAAGGTCAAAATAGAATATTTCTGTATGAACTTCCCAATCAGAAAGTCACTCTTCCAACAAAGGAAGTGGAATGCAACCCTCCCATTTCCATATCCTGGCAGAGAACAGAAAAGCAGGGCTGATGTCCCTGGTCATAGAGAGAAAAATTAGTAATTTTTAGTGCCTAAAAGTGGAAGTTAGATTACATGAAAATCAAGTGATAATGTTGTACTTAAGATGAACTTTGAACAAGTTCATAAACCAGCACTGAACTGAAGGCTTGATGTAAAGCAGTGACTATCTCACTACAATATCATGTGGTACATAGCAGCAGATTAGCTATACCCTGGAAAAGAGAAACACAATGTGGACCAGAACAGAGATTATTTACATATCCACATCATGTAAAAATTGTTCATCAGGTTTGTAGTGGAACTGAACTGTAAGTAAGCATATGTCAGAACATTACTGTATAACTGTCAGGGATTATTTTACATAGTTGTCTTTAAATATCATAGTAAATTATGTATTTTTCCCACTTTGTAATTTAGATTTGGTTATTCTCAATGATTCCTTCGATTTTATTTATAGGGTCTCAAGGTAAGAGTCAACATCGTTTCTAGAATTCTGGACCAAGTGCATTCTACCTGACCATTTCAGTCAAGGTTTTAGTATACAAAGTGGGCTAACCCACATGAGAATTGGTCCTTAAGCAATATTTATTTCTGACCTCACATGTATATTGAAATATGTGTCTGTGTAGGCGCGTGCGCGCACACACACACACACACACACACACACACCTTGACTGATAAGAGGGTAGTTTACCTTTAACTTCAGTCAGGGTCATCTTAGTTCATAATAGAGATCCCATCAATATCACCACCTTTAGTATTATTTTACGTTTTGAAAACTGTATCTAATGCTAAAGACAAACAAGGCACTTGAAGTCACCAAGAGTACCAATTCCTAATCACCAAGTTTCAGGTTATATTATCTAAAGTTTCAGGTATCCTGAATCCTTTAATAAACACTTTGAGTTATATTAACTGAAAATTTTAAAGCAACCCAACCTCAAAGATGCCTGTGGCACATATAGCACTGATTTCTGGGAACCCCGTTCATGGCAGCACTACTTTTTTTTAAACCCCTTTTGTAATTACAGACCACCCCAAGCCAGTAGTTCTCTCGGCAAGTGGTGGATCTGTGAGGAATGGAGAATTCTTTCTAACAGAGTAGAGGTCAGATATAGTAGTCAGTGCAGTACACACCATTAACGATAAATAAACGTGACTCCACTTTGGGATAAATTCTGCTACCATGTACGAACAGTATGAAAATATCTTCTTATAAACTTTGTGTCATGGTTGTTTTAAAGAAAGCAGCTTTCCTGCTGTATACAGTTCAGCTTTCAAGAAGGTGAGAACTTTACTTCATTTCTCAAACAAATAAACAGTGACGTGTTATGTGAGAGTTTGTAGCTATGAATGTCTGTCAGTTGACAGTGAAATTGCTTTAAGAAAATGATTCATTTAATTTCAAAATGTTTTTACTTTGCTGCCTTCTGAGAGTCCTTGTAACCCAGAACAAATTTCAATCCATCTTCCCCTACAGGGTACATTTGTAGAAGCATGCAAATAATATCTGGGAGAAAAACAAACAAACAAAAACAATACAAAACAAAAACCAAGAAACAAAACAACCCTGCAATGTTTAGTAATGGGATTTTCATTTTGTTCTAGAAAGCTTACTAAAGAAAAGGTCAAGGCTATTTAAACAAAAGATTATCTAATTTTTGGATACAGAATTTCTGAATATAGAATAGCTGTCTTTTAATTTTGAAAGTCTAACACCAGCATGGCTCTTATCTAGAAGAATGTGAAGAGTACTGAAGCCACATCTAAAACATTTCCAAAGTTTTATTCAATGTAAGTGTAATGGGGCTTCAGATATTTGTAATATTAATTGATCTATAAATGTCTTTGACACACATGCAGTTATGAATATATATCGAGATTATTTTTAGTATTTGAGTTAAATCTGTGCTCGGGTATGTATATTGGAAGGTGAACAAGGAATACTTCAAGTTCTAAGTTACACTTACAGATGGTTATATTTTTTGAACTAGCCATAATTAATAATGAGTTGGAAACCAGGAATATGGTGTTTATTTTACTGTCTTACATTAGAGAAGTTTAGGCTAGTAACTCTGTTGTAATTATAAAATGTCTGAGAGTATAACTGAGCCAAATTTATGCGCCACATTTGACAGTCATAATCTTCTCATGAGGTTCTCCAGGTCGCTTGTTCCACAATAACCCTTTTAGCTTAATCCACTTCCCACCACTACCACTTCCACTCACAGCTCCTCCATTGCCCCACAACCATCATCAAGAAACTCTTAGAAATACATGCTGTAAAACGCAGCTTGCTAGTATCGCTGGCTAGTTTTGGTATTAGTCTTGGAAATCATGTTTAATGTCTTGAAAAACTAAAGAAATGGGTAGAATGAACATTCAATCTGAAAGTCCTAAAATCTCTGCCAAAATGTTCATTTCTTACAGGTTGCCTGCAATTCATATACATAAAATTCATTGGTGCTGGCAAGAAAACCAACTGAACTGGCATGTGAGAAGTGTGGAGGATGGTGGTCATCATCCTAGAAGCTCGAAAGTTAGTATTCTTAGTTACAGTCAATATTTACCAATGTCCACTCCTAAGGGCTGTATTAACCATCTGACAATTACTGACAGACCTCCTGATTATAATGGTTCTTCTATCAAAACACCACTTGAATCCCCAGACTCTGTCCTCTTTTTTCTTCTTCCTCTGAAAAGATTTCTTAGTGTGCCTTCATTTTGGGGAGAGGATGGTGACAGGTCAGGAGGAGTGATGTGAGCTCTTTGAGAAGTTTCAGCATTGGTTCGTACTCTGCCTGAGGCAGTTCTTTCTACCGCCCAGTCCTCATCCCTGCTTTGCTCCGTCCTTAGTGCTACCCCATTCTCACTTCATTTGAGTTTGTATGTTGCGCATTAAATTTCATCTACCTTTGTTTTCTTTTAACATCACACAAATGAGGTCCCTTAGGTTACTTGTTTAGCAATATGTCTTTCAGCCTAATGTCTTTTATGACACTACAAAAATTAAGAGTTTCGCAAGTGGCTATGTTATATAGTCATATATCCTGCAGCACTGAAGATGACTTCCACTGGATACTCTAAATCAGGGCATTATATTAACCTCTATTTGTTTAGCTAGTCCTATCCTCATGCAAGTAACACAATTTTAAAAATAATGTGACATAATTTAGAGCAATGTACAAACAGATATTAAAACATTTGTGATAGATCAAATGTTACAACCCACAGACCATATCAACACTGCCACAATACAATGACTTGAACTGGTTTGGTTTCTTTTAAGGTCACATTTAAAAATTCTGTTGTTAAATATATATTGTGTGATCCCATATATACTATATTCAAGAACCAACTTATGTATTATATGCTAACAGAAATCAGAAGAGTTGTTTACGAGGAGCTGAGATTGACTAAGGGAACAGGAAGGGACTTCCTGGGATGATAAGAATACTCAGTATCTTGATTCATTACATGAATGAATTATATACTTAAGGTATATGCATTTCACTGTAAATTTTATACTATTAAATGGGGGGAAAAACTGCTTATTTAACTGTAATATTAACTCATCAAAGTATCAGTTGAATATCTTTTTCACCATGCTATATCTTTGTAATTGCTTTAGCCATTTGCACAACATTGGAAAATTTTCTTGAGTTTTCTATTCTTTATTTGGATTTGAAACAATTTAATTGGATATAGTATTTTCTCACCTGTCCTTAATTTTATTTAAAATAACAAGTTAATATAACTGTTATATATTACTTAACAGATATTCCAAGTATCACACTTTATTTTTCCAACAGTACTTTTTTCCACCTCACACTTTTTGGACAAGCAGATTCATATTTGCTGTCTTGGCAGAGCTTCTTGAAATTCACTTTTATTCCTTCAACCTTCCTCCCACATAGAAAATGTGCTCTGTGAGTTAGACAACCAAATACTTAGTCCTGAATACTAATAATGCAGTCCCAGGCAGACACTAGATCTCAGAGTAAGTGACTTGACATTTTTTTCTAAGCTATATGACATCTAACTATATGATATCTTACATTCTGAATTCATTCGTAGAAAACATTATCGTATAAGAGGTATGTAAGAGATGACAGCTGTAGGACACTTTTTAAAATAGATTTATCTTTAAAAAAATTTTTTTTTAAATTTCTTATTGTGTTATGTTAGTCACCATATAATACATCATTAGTTTTGGCTGTAGTGTTCCAAGATTCATTGTTTATGTATAACACCCAGTGCTCCATGCAATATGTGCCCTCCTTAATACCCAGCACCAGGCTCACCCATCCCCCTCCCTCCCCTGTAAAACCCTCAGTTTATTTCTCAGAGTCCACAGTCTCCCATGGTTCGTCTTCCCTTCCAATTTCACTTTCTTCACTTTTCCTTTCCTTCTCCTAATGTAAAACACATCATTTAAAAAAGAATTTTGTGGTAAAGACAGAGCAGAGCAGTGGATACCTTATGATTTTGTGATGCTGATTAATATTGATGATGGTGATGGTGGTGATTAATGCTAACTCTGGGTTATTCACTCTGCTAAACTCTTTTAAATATGTTTTTATATTAATCTTCCTGGCAACTAAGAAAGCTAAGCATTATTATATAGGAAAGTGAATCTTAGAGAAGTTAACCAGTGTGGCTTGTTCTTACATAGCTATTTTAGTAGTGCTGCAGTTAGAGTGAAAACTCTCTAAGGGATTTTCCCGAAAGATAGACCCATGTTCACAGAAAGTAGCTTGCAGACATCTGAGAGATACCACCCACCTCATCCTGATGACTACTTCTTACAGTCTTTCTGTTTGATCAAATAAGAGCAAACAACAAAGCACCTGCAAAGAATAAGGTTGGGGTCAACTGTTGTAGGGAAGGGAAAGGCCTTAAGACTCCAGAAAGAGACAAGAAAATTATGTTTGAAAAACCTGAAGTGGTGTTGAGAGGCTGTGCATCATTCTTTCTTAATGATTCAAATAGACATTTTTTAGCAGAATTTGGATGCTTAGCAGTGTGTATGATGCACTGTGAGAAACAGTGAAGAACCCAATAGGGTCTTACTTATAGGACCTTATAATGAAGTTGAAGAAGAAAATCAGACTGATATTAAAAACAACTAATACTCATAATAGAAATGAATTTTGGCTTAGTATCATTAAAACCATAGTTTTTCAGGAATACAGAGGAAAGAAATCACTTTTGGATGGACAGTCCACAGAAGGCTGGATTTTAAAGGAGAATATAAGATACAGATATGAGGACAAGATTATGGTTATAAAGTGGTTGGGAATAAGGAGAAAGAATATACAAAGAGTAGAGAGGAAGATACGAGATTAAAGTACCTGTTTTCCTAGAAACTTTATGAGTCACCACTGGGTAGCTGTAACAGAAAACATTCCTTTTCCTAAGATCTGGGAATGTGATTGTTGCTTTAATTCTGCTCGGGGGAATTAGCATGTGTTTGTAAAGTTTATTAGAGGTGCATGTGTGTGGGAAAAGCAAAATGAAACACTGTGTTGACAAGAGCTGTCTGTAAATGTCTAGGTTTGGATCAGCTCCATTGCTCTTGGCTTCATACTTCTGGCATATACAACACAGGTCAGAAAGTGTTACTGAAAGGTTTCAAGTAATAGTTTTTAATTGAAAACCTACAGATATATTTCATTAGGTAAACTTTGGAAAATTTTACTTTAAAACATGTGGGTAGCTTCTTACTGCTTGCATAGTATTTTTTAAAGACCTGCTATATTTTCATATTAAAAATGTTCAGGTTTTCATTTGAAATGTATTGTGGAACATTAGTAAACTAGGAAAAAAAACCAATCACCCACAGCATTGCTCTCCAAACATGACTTCTTGAATTTCTTTCTGGTCTTTTTTTTCTCATGAAGAGAAATTTGGAGTAGCAAGATAAGAAAACGTTTATTTTGGGGATCCATCTGTTTGTCAGAATAGAGTAACTTGGACAGAAGGAATGCATAGACATTTTTTGAAATTTTTATAATTCTTTTACATGGGAACTATATAAGTAATTACATCATTGTGCATAGAAAATTCTTTGGAAAGGTTCGTACTAAACTATGAACAAAGATTTTCCACACAAAGAAAGAGTTTAGAGTAGGGAGAAAGAAAATATGCACAGTGTGCATGCCTAGACACACACACACACACACACACACACACACAAACTCACATTCACACACCACTTGTTGGAAGCAGCACATACTACTTCTGAAGTTAAGGAAAAAAAAAAAAAATCAAAAGCCAGCCCAGCACCTGAGGTGTTGACTATGGATTCCTTTTTTCCCCCTAAATTATCAGTTTAATGTGAAATAAAATTAATACCTAAATATTTTTATAGTCTCTAAATATGTTAGAAATCATGTCTACCCAAATATGATAACTAAAAGCTAGTTAGCATACATGGAAAATACTCTTTAGTATGACTAAATTCATCTTCACATTATTGCCTCTGCTTTGCAAGATTAGCTTCTATGAATACAGGCAAGGTCATTAATTCAAACAAACTGGGGACCAGATCGTTTTGGATTAGTAAGAATATGCGAAATGACTAAAAAAGTTAAAGCTTTTTAATAATGTCAAATAGATGTATAACGCTACTAATTAAATTCTTTCAAATAAATGTGTTATGAACTCTAAGTTTTTTAGATAGAGAGATGATAAGGATAAAATTATTCTTAATCAGGGATGATTTTGCCCTCCAGGAGACATGGAGACATTTTTTGGTTGTCACAACTCAGGGAGGGTGCTACTGGCATCTAGTGGGTAGACGTTAGAGATGCTGCTAAATGTCATATAATGCATAGGACAGCCCCCCTCAATAAAGAATTATCTAGTCATAAGCATTATCTCCCCATATCCTAGCCTCCAATTTAGTGATACTTCATTATTCTGATTTATACATGTTTGTTGTATTTTCCTTTAAATTTTAATTTAGTTTTAGTTTGAAGTTATTTTTAAAATTTCAGGCTTTTAAGTGTGTATTTTAAACTAGTAATACCCAAAATATGGGCATGGCTGTGATTAATGGGAACTGATCTACACTATAAATTAGGCTATAAGTTGGCACAACTGTAGAAATGTGTTTAGGAAGCTTTAAAATATACATGCCTCTGACTCAGGTTTCATCCATTTTTAAATGTTAAGACCTCATTATATCATATAATCTATTAAGTACCTTTTATTCCAAGACCCCTCTTTCCAGATGTCTCTGTTGACTTGCTGTAATCTGGATCAGTGACTGTTAAGGACTGATACAATTGTCATCCTGAGATTTCTCTTGATGGATTTTCTTGAGTTGATCTCTGAATCCTTTATCATTCTCTTTTTTTAGTTAACCCTTTTTTCCAGATGGTATGTTTCTTCAAGAAACTTCTTAAGAAATGGTAGCAAATTTCTGATTCCCCATTTGTCCGAAAAAGTCTCTGCAGTAACTTATTGGTCAATGCCTCATAACCACTTCTGCACATCATATTATAATATCTATATCACTTCTTTCTATGGATGTAATATTATCCTAATTTAAGAAATTTTGTATTCCAGGATCATTTTTTATGCTCTTTATCCAAGATTTTCTCAAAATTTTTATTATGTTTTTTGTCTTCATATTTTTTTTGAGTGAGATTTTAAAAGCTGTTTATGAGCTCCATATATGTTAGTAGACTTTTTAGTTGGTGAGCTCTTTTTTGATTGAAGGGGTGCTGGCTATGTGGGTAATTCCTCTATGACATAAGAGATCTGTTCTCTCAGGTCATTAGCCAGAAGTAAATATATAATGGTTGTGGTCTTCATAAAAAATAGTGGACAAAGAGTATATTTCTTATTTTCCTTTCCTATTTTTGGGAGAAAAGCCCCGCTATAGTTAGCTCAAAAAACCCATTACTACCCAAAGCAATGGCTTCAACTTTCTTTTTCAACTCTCTTCAATTCACTGGCATAGTTAAGTGAAAGGTCCAAATTTCTAGGGTTGCTCTTAGTCTCCTGAGCTATCCCATATTTGCAATACTCTTACATCTGTTTCAACCCGTGAGTTCACTGTACTTGATGCTCTCCCCCTATCCAGTTTTCAGAAGAGGGCTAATCTTTAAGAAGGAGAATTTTAAAATGTTGTTATAATATAATGAGTGTTTCTTAAAAGAGCCAGAGGAGGCAAGCTTGAAGGCAGTAAAGAAATGTGTTGGTTTTTTTAAAAGAAACATAATATGAATGGTTAAGTTCATAGGGAAATAATTTATTGGTAATTAAATAGAAAAAAGTGAAGACCCATATGGCAATGGGGGTTTTTCTGATCTTTGTAAACTTGCTCAGACTTCTCAAGTTTTCCTGGTAAGTATGTGTGAACAATTAATAGGTGACTATTTCCATTGAGAATGGCAACCACTACTAAGGTGTTTGTATTAGGTACTCACCTAGGAAATCAGTCTATTTGGGGGCATACATGAAGGGTTATAGGGACAAGTAGCAGGCAATTTAGCAAAAAGGATTAGGCAAAACCTCCTTAAACATAGTTGAGAAAATTAGTTGGTTGGCCTTTTAACTTAACTGTGTATAGAATAGCTATGAGTATGAAAATGCTAATTGGAATTTGGGTTGTTGAGGTAGAACTACAACAGAGGTTACAGTCTTGGCTCTGGTCCTTTGGGCCAAACACAGACTCAATCCAGTACCCTGGATAGCTCCCAGGGATTGCAGGAGCCCTAAAGTGTCAGCTCTTACTGAAGTTGCCATTGCTTTCTCCTACTTGGAATTCTCTACACATGCCCTACTCAGTCACCAAGAAGTAAATTATCATTCCTGTTTCATTTGTTTTTCTTTCTCATCAAATTTGTTTTCTCATTAAATTTGGAGAGCCAGATCTTCAGAACTGACCTTGGGCTTGACAGTGTCTTGCCTCCAAAGAATTTAGCAGACTTGTCTGGGGGAGAGAGTATTTTCTCCAAATAATATGGTGGTTTATCTTCTGGGACCTATTATTTTAGATTTTTTTTTAATTGGAAAACATGCATAGCCTTACTTCAAATTAAAGACATGTGAATTAAAGCTAGATTTTTGTTGTTCTCTCTTTGGGAGACATGAAGATATCTAGTGATTGAGAGAGTCTGGGGAAAGAGACTTTTATATGCAAAAAAAGCATTAATTTCATTTGCTAGAAGGTAATTTGGAAACTCATATCCTAAGCCCATTTAAACCAGCAACTATAGTACTCCATGTTAGTGAAATGATCAGAGATGTATAAAAAGAAATATAGATATGAGTATTAATTATAGACTTATTATTATATCTCCAAAAAGATTATTGGCAAAAAAAAATATGGTACATTCAAAAGACATTAAATTGGTAATATAAATGTATGATATGCATATATTTATATACATTTAGACATAGAAAGATACAACATGCTAAACTGCTTATACAGATGCATAGTATATTTTAAAACTTAACGTCTTGTGTAAAAATCACAAAATCCATACATGTACCCATACTATCTATTTGTAAGTAAGAAAGTATTATCAGATTTAGGTAATTTACAGGCCTGCATTTTGTTTGTATTTCACCTCATTCACACTTAAAAGAACCCCAAACTGGTCATCTAGTTAAAATGTTACATGGATACAAAGGCACAAAATGAACGGCTGTCACTACCATGATGAGCTCTTTTCCCAAGCCACTCAAAAGAACAGTAATTATAATAGCCAAAGAAAAAAAATTAAGTTTATTTGGTTATTTTGCTTATTTACAAGTATACATGAAAGGAGTCATCAATTATTGTCAGCAGCGGCAACATTGAAAGAGACCCAAGTATTGAATCAAAACAACTTGCTGCACATTTCTCTCTTCCTTTCTCTCACTGTTTCTCTCTTTCCCTCTCTCCCTCACTACGTTCCTCTCTCCCCTTGCCCTCTGCCAGATGTCAATAATTTGTCTGCTCAGGTATTGACCTTTTAACTTCTTAGATTCTTCACAGGTTTAGAATGTAGTCTTCTTGAAGATTTAGGTAAAGTTTCTTACCTTGCTTTGCGTCAGAAGACACAATTCTCATAGAATTGACATCAGTTTCTCTTCTGTACTCATGAAATCTCCTTCCAGTGTTCTACTATCCATATTTGTGCCAAGATTAGCTTTAGGGTAGTTTGGGGAACAGATCTTCCATGAGGTATTATGCTTTGATATTCCCATTCATACCTGTTTCACCAACACTTTTCAAAAAGTGACAGGGAATTCTGGAGACACGGTACATGTTTATGCCCAATCTCCCAAATTCTCATCTCTGAAGTGATTAGTTTCACTACCAAGAAAGAGAGGAGAGTTATTGATAACTACTCGTCTTGGCATCTAAGCAACCCCAAGCTAACACATGAGATTCTTAGTGCCACCATCTTGTTCCTTAGTTGGTGGTTATATCCAAAAAAACTAATTCTCAACATTTGAAGAATTTATGAAACTTAGATGAATATTACAAAATGCCTACAAAGGAAATTTTTTGGTTCTTTGTTTGAAGCTTCCTTCCTCTCTATCTTCCATCATTATAGACTTACCTTTTGTTCTCTGTGGGAACTAGAGCCACTCTATATACTGGGAAGCAAATGGGGTGGTTGTTTCTGGAGAACATTCTATCTGATGCTCTAGATAGTCATGCAGGATAAGTTCACTGTATTTTGCCACGTGATGGACTGACAGTGATTATAACATTCATCTGAGAAAGCATGGTCCATAGAAGCCCTGTGATATTGTTTTCTAATGGACAGGATTTAAATTACGTCTTGGATGTAGGGCCTCTGCACTCTCCTGTGGAGCTTGTTCTCTATTCAAGGTCCCTGGGCTGAGGATGACAATGAGGACAGAATACAGCCTGTATTCCTTCAGCCATGGCTCTGAGGAGGGTCTGCATCTGCCTGGAGTCAGTGGGTGGTCTTGCAGGCCAGAAGATATCTTGGGCATCTCCCAGCTTGTTGGCAGAAGTATTCAATTAGGGATCTCAAATGAAGATTGATGAAAATTTTGAGCACTTGGTACAGCTGCATTGCTGGAGACTATTCCAGAGGAGGGGAATATAAGCATTCCAGAAGAAAACACCAATATTTGGTGAAGTGAAGAGAAAAAGATATGAAACATAGTACAGAACCTGCTGTAGTACTGGCTTACTAGAAACACAGTGAGGCTTCCATGGCTCAGGCAAGGGGTCTGGAGGCTTGTGTAGTTTCACAGGAGGCCTATGTAGGGCCTCACCATTACTTTTTATTTATTTATTTATTTATTTATTTTTAAAGATTTCATTTGTTCATTTGACAGAGAGAGAGCACAAGTAAGCAGAGCAATATGCAGAGGGAGAGAGAGAGAAGCACCCCTCCGCTGAGTAGGGAGCCTGATGTGGGGCTCGATCCCAGAACCCTGGAATCATGACCCGAGCCGAAGGCAGCCGCTTAACCAGCTAAGCCACCCAGGTGTCCCCTCACCATTACTTTTATTCCTCTTCACTCATCTAAAAAATTCTTTAAGTTTAGGGGTGCCTGGGTGACTCAGTAGATTAAGCGTCTGCCTTCAGCTCAGGTCATGATCCTGGGATCCTGGGATCAAGCCTCATGTCAGGCTCCCTGCTTGGTGGGGAGCCTGCTTCTCCCTCTGCTGATCCCTGCTTTTGTGTGAGCTCACTTTCTCTCTGTCAAATAAATAAATAAATAAATCTTAAAAAAAAAAAAATCTTCAAGATTAAAACCACAAAGAAGTTGGAGGTGAGAACCCTTTACTGTCTCACCTGTTGTTAATTCAGAAGCCCAACATTTTTTCCCATTCTCTAGTTCCACATTCCTTAACTAAGTGCAAGGAACATTTCTCTCAGATATCTTATACCTACAGAAAGAGATGAATGGTACCACTCACTGCTTTTTAAAATGTTCTACTGCTAATGTGAATTTTATTATAATGAAAAATCTACAAAATTGTCCCAACATGGGCTTGATGGGGATTTTTGGTAGATTAGCAAGTGAAAAAGAAGACAATATACTGATCATTCATCATATTATTTGTGTCTGACTCAGGCGATTAGTTATTACCCCCATCAAAATACTGAGGGAGCCCTTTCGAAGTAGGGTGATAAATTTGAGAAAATTCAGATAAAATTTTACTTAATGATTTTAATTCCTATATAACTCAATTACTTTCTTCTTTTCTCCTCAGCTGTTCTTTAGCTGTGGAGCTATGATGGCAATAGAATACAGAATTCACATACAATGCTGCAGCATGAAATGAGAAAATCATAGGAGGACCCCAAATCAGAATGCTCTGAGAAACTAACTAGATTGGAATTGGAAACAGGCCTGTGTCTTATCCTTCATTTTGTGCCAAACTTAAATGGGGTAAACTATGTTATAAACATAAATCATACATGAATGATTAGTACTCAGATGGTTAAAACCAGGGTTTGTATGATTCAAAACTATACTATAAATAAAAGAAATTTCATGTTATACACAAGAACATTGTGATTGCTGGACCTTCACTTGTAGAGGTAATAAGGTCACAAGATATGTATGTTACCTCTAGTTTTCTAGCTGTCATTTGATATGTTTGTGTGTTGGGGGTGGGGAAGAGTGCTTTAAAAGAAGGCAGGAAAGTTCAATGTAAGTAGTTTTAACTTGAGCTTTCTGGAAGTTACTGAAAAAAAATTCAACTTGGATAAAAAATGTAAACCTCTGAAATTTAAGTTTGTTCATTGTTATTGCTTGAGGGTGCCCTTATTATATCTGGCTAAGCTTAAAATAACTAAGAGAGGAAAGGAAGTAGGAGTATACTTTTGATCTTAATATAAGGAGAGAAAAAAGAAGAAACAAATTTGTTTTCTTAAACTGCCCATAATAGGCAAAATATCATTAGACTGTTCTGGAAGAAAATCTTACTAAGCTTATTTGTCCGCCTTGTTTTTTCTTGTTAATTTTTAGCTGCTAATTCTTATTTTATTTCTTTTTTTTAAAGATTTTATTTATTTATTTGACAGACAGAGATCACAAGTGGGCATAGAGAGAGGAGGAAGCAGGCTCCCCGCTGAGCAGAGAGTCCAATGTGGAGCTCAATCCCAGGACCCTGGGATCATGTCCTGAGCCGAAGGCAGAGGCTTTAACTCACTGAGCCACCCAGGTGCCCCTCTTATTTTATTTCTTATGTGATATTTCTGTTTTGATTATAAGTGACCTCGTTATAAATGATCTTCCTCAAACTATGTAGATATGAGTATGGCATGGCTATGTTACATAAGAATAGTTGATTTAGGGGCGCCTGGGCGGCTCAGTCATTAAGTGGCTGTCTTCTGCTCAGGCCATGATTCCAGGGTCCTGAGATCAAGCCATTCATCAGGCTCTCTGCTCCACAGGAAGCCTGCTTCTCCTTCTTCCACTCCCCCTGCTTGTACTCCCTCTCTCGCTGTCTCTCTCTCTGTCAAATAAATAAAATCTTAAAAAAAAAAAAAAAAGAATTGTTGAGTTAAAAAAAATAGTTGATTTAATCACGTCATAATATAGCTTTAATAGCTGATCATTTGCTTAATGTGTTCTTATAGGAGTGCGTGGGTGGCTTAGTCTGTTAAGCGCCCAACTCTTGATTTCAGCTCAGGTCATCATCTCAGGATCATGAGATTGAGACCAGTGTCAGTCTCCGTGCTCAGTGTGAAGTCTGCTTAATATTCCTTCTCCCTATCAAAACCACAATGAGATGGCTGAAATTAATAACCCAGGAAATGACAGATGTTGGTGGGGATGCAGAGAAAGGAGAACCCTTCTACGCTGTTGGTGGGAATGCAAGCTGGTGTTGCCACTCTGGAAAACAGCATGGAGGTTCCTCAAAAACTTGAAAATAGAGCTGCCCTATGACCCAGCAATAGCACTACAGGGTATTTACCCTAAAGATATAAATGTAGTGATCTGAAGGGGCATCTGTACCCGAATGTTTACAGCAGCAATGTCCACAATAGC
This sequence comes from Mustela nivalis, assembly GCF_964662115.1. NCBI lineage: Eukaryota > Metazoa > Chordata > Mammalia > Carnivora > Mustelidae > Mustela > Mustela nivalis. The sequence continues at coordinate 73,320,493 of NC_139024.1, read as the reverse complement.
CAAACTGTGAAAAGAACCTAGATGTCCATAAACAGATGAATGGATAAAAAAAGATGTGGGGTATATATATATATATATATATATATATATATATATATAGAAATACTATGCAGCCATTAAAAGGAATGAAATCTTACCATTTGCAATGATGTGGATGGAATTAGAGGGTATTATGCTGGCTGAAATAAGTCAATCAGAGAAAGAAAATTATCATATGATCTCTCCCATATGAGGAATTTGAGAGGCAGGGCAGCAGGTCGTGGAGGTTAAGAAGGGAAAAAAATGAAACAAGAGGGATCCAGAGGGAGACTCTTAATTTCACAAAACAAACTGAGGGTTGCTAGAGGGTGGGGGATAGGGATAGGGTGGTGGGGTTATGGACACTGGAGAGGGTATGTGCTATGGTGAGTGCTGTGAAATGTGTAAGCCTAATGATTCATAGACCTCTATCACTGGGGCAAATAATACATCAATACATTATATGTTAATAAAAATAATTTAAAAAAAAAAAGATTCTTTCTCCCTGAAGGGGAACACTTTTGCAGTGTTGGTGGGAATGCAAGCTGGTGCAGGCACTCTGGGAAATAGTATGGAGGTTCCTCAAAAAGTTGAAAATAGAGCTACCCTACCATCCAGCAATTGCACTACTGGGTATTTATCCTAAAGTTACAAATGTAGTGATCCAAAGGGGCACATGCATCTGAATGTTTATAGCAGCAGCATCCACAATAGCCAAACTATGGAAAGAATTTAGATGTCCATCAAAGATGAATGGATAAAGAAGATGTGGTATATATATACAATGAAATACTATGCAGCAAATAAAAGAAACAAAATCTTGCCATTTGCAGTGAAGTGGATGGAACTAGAGGGTATTATGCTGAGCTAAATAAGTCAATCAGAGAAAAACAATTATCATATGATCTCTCTGATATGAGGAATTTGAGAGGCAGGGCAGGGAGTTGTGGGGGATAGGGAAGGAAAAAATAAAACAAAATGGGATCAGGAGGGAGATAAACCATAAAAGACTATTAATCTCACACAAAAAATTGAGGGTTTCTGTGAGATGGGGGTAGGGATGGGGGGCTGGGTTATGGACATTGGGGAGGGTATGTGCTATGGTGAGTGCTGTGAAATGTGTAAGCCTGATGATGCACAAACCTGAACTCCTGGGGCAAATGATACATTATATTTTAATTAAAAAACAAAACAAAACAAACAAACAAAAAAAACAGAACCAGCTACAGAATCTAGCACATTGTAGGGGCTCAACAAAACAATGTTAAGTCATGGCACTGAACCTTTAGCAACATCCTAAAGTGTTCTGAATCAAATTTTCTTCATTTAGGGAAAGAGAGCATTAGAAGAGGGTTTTATTTAGAAGATTTTCACCTGCAGATGACATAAAACTAAAATTCAACATATTAAAATTTAAGAATTTTATAGGAATAAAATTTATAGGAATACGTTGCCTCCACGACTGAGAATTCCAAATATGAGGAATTCATGAATAATTTGATCAGAAAGCTGGTGCCTTCTCATATGATCTCTCTGATATGAAGAATTTGAGAGGCAGGGCAGGGGGATGTGGGGGTAGGGAAGCTAAAAATGAAACAAGAGATGGGATTGTGGGGGAGATAAACCATAAGAAACTCTTAATCACATGAAACAAACAGGGTTGTTGGGGGTTGGGGGTAGGGATGGGGTGGCTGGGTTATGGACATTGGGGAGGGTATGTGCTATGGTGAGTGCTGTGAAATGTGTAAGCCTGATGATTCACAGGCATGAACCCCTGAAACAAGAAAATAATAAATTAAAAAAATAAATAAGTAATATATATAATATAATATAATAAATAAATAATACATAAAATTTAAAAAATAAAAAAAAGATTCTTTCTCCCATTCTACCCCTCCCCCCATTCACACACTCTCTTTCTATATATAAATAAATTTTAAAATCTTTTAAAAAATAAAACAAAAATGTGTTCTTATAGGTATCCATGATGTATGTAAAAATCACTCTATGTTATAGCATAATAATTTATATTTTGAGCACCGTGGATTATAAAAGGAACTTCTCAGTTCTGTAGCATGGAAAATTCTCCAACTGCCTATTAGGGATGATATTTGATGTTGATTTTTGGAACATTTTGATCCAGCAGAACAACACAAGTGATCTATGGTTTGCCTAAATAATGCTTTCAGCCATTAAACAAGAAAATAAGACACTTTCTCTACAGCCAGGAAATTCACAGTAAAAACTGGTGATGATGATGGAGGAGGAGGAAGAAAGGAGAAAGACAGAAGAAGATATAACGGGCACTAATAATATGTCAGTCACTGAACTAGATATTCCACTCACATTATATGATATTTTCTATTTAATACTGATAATAGGGAGACTCCTTTGTTATTTTCCTTTTACAGGTGAGGAAACTGAGGTCCCAAAGCTTAAATAAATTTCTTAAGTTTACAAAATTGGCAGTGTGACAAAATTGGCAACTTAGATTTAAAGTTATGCTATATAATGCTCCTATCTTTCACAGAGACCATAGGATTAGAACCCTAGGCATTTTGCTTAATATTCAAAGGCTTGGGGAGGTCTAGTTTCTATTTTTAATTTCTATCACTGTCTCACAATGTGCTTGTTAGTTTATTACAAAATCTTTCCATACCATTTAAATAATGAACTTTAATTTCATTCACTATCCATAAAACATAAGCGAATATTGAGTTAAAATAAGAAAAGAAAAACCTGATGTATATTTTTGGCAGTTGTCCTATTCTTGCTTCAGTTTAATAAGGTAGATATTGTTACTTGTGCACTGGCCCTTTACTGGAAGACTTTATTTAGTCACTGTGCTCTCTAAATTTTCATAAGAGCTGTAGTTTTGGACCCACCATGTGCTAAAATTTATTAAGCAAAAAACATGGCTCTTGGTGTTGAAAGCTATATTGGGACAGCCAAGCAGGTCCTTGTATGTCCTAGTCATGCCAATAAATCCAGCCAGAAAACTCTGTTTAATACTTGCATGAGTAGCTGGTATTTTAAGAAGACACCCACACAGAGGGGAGAGGTACAGGGAAAAATCAGATTTTCAAGGACTCAATAGGGGAGTTTGCTTATTCTGTTAAACTCCACCTGCAGTCTAAGCAAGAGTTTGGTGCCGAGTCTGCAATAGCACTATGTGCTTCCTTTATGTCTTGTGTGGGATCTGATAAATTTTTCAGGATCTAGTCCAGCTGTGCTCTCATCACATTGATTTAATGGCCCTTAAGAGAAACCATAAAAGCGCTTTCTGGTTAGTGGGGCCCAGCTGTTTCTCATAGTATTGCATAAGACAGCAAGCTGAGTTAGCTATAGATTAATGATATTAACAATTCAACTTTTCCCATATTGTTTTCTTTTCATACCAAAAAAGACTTAAAGCAAATATGTGATTTGTTAAGTTAGGTTATAAAACCCAAAGTGAAAGGACCCAAAGAGATTATCTGATTTGATTTGATCCAAATAAGCTAATTGAAGCCCTCAAATAAACACTGAGTCATATTAAAATATCTAGTACGTGTATGAATGTGTGTGTGCGTGTGTGTGTGTGTGTGTGTGTGTGTGTGTGTTCCCCAGGGGTGATGTGAAGGCTGAGGGATGGAAGGAAGGCTCTGTTTTCATTACCAGGCAACAGTGTAAGAAGCCAACAAAATTATTTGAGGATTATCAGACTTTCTGATGAGGTTAAGAACACTGAAAGTCAATATGAAATGAATAGCTGTGTAGATTTACAGTGTCATTGATGTCATTTGAGACCTTTGGTTTTCTGCAAGCAAAACAGTGATTGCACTACCAGGCAATCTGTTAACTGTTAAGTCTGGGTATGAAAATGTTTCTACTCAGAACCAGACATAAAGCATTTAGAGCTTTTTTACTTCAGGTACTTCAGGCAACAAAGTACTCAGTAGTAGAGTAAAATGTTTTCTCCCTCCTGTTTAAACAAGAAGAGGTAGGGGGATGGGGAGAGTTAGAAAAGAAAAGCACTAATTCTAAAACCATGATTTTTTAGTATTTTACCAAATTATAGTTCCTAAATTTAGGGAGTACAACATGTACTCCCTGAATTTAGAAGTAATAGAAATAAATGGCTGGAGAATTATATGACTAATAATTGGTGATCAACACTCTGATTCTAATAGCCTCTTTGACTATGACCACATAGAAGTGATTGATCCCTTGTGATTGTGGGATCACAGAAGGTGAAAGATTATGCATATCAGACTGTTGTGATTTTTAAATATTTGTAGTTTATATAGGAAATAACTACCCTTCTATTGTTCAGTGAAAAAAGATTTTGCTAAATGGGCACCTGCATGCGTTAGTAGGTTAAGCATCCAATTCTTGACTTTGGCTCAGGTGATAATCTCTGGGTCATGAGATCCAGCCCCTTTTTGGGCTCTGCACTGGGTGTGGAGCCTGTTTAAGATTCTCCCTCTCTCTCTCCTTCCCTCGACACCCCCCCCCACTTGCGTGTGTGCCCTCTCTCACTAAAAAAAAAAAAAAAAAAAATCGCTAAGCAAAAATATTTTTAGAAGGAGCTCAACTTAGATACACCCATTTAAATGTAGAGCTTGATATATTATTATCTACTCATTAATGTGATTTCCAGTAGTAATAACACTGTGATAGCTTATTTTAAACTTCAGTTGATTTTAAAACATCTAAAAGTTGTATACTTCAAATTTAAGGATTTTTTTTCTTCACAAGCTTAAACACTAAAGATATCTATGTGTTTTTTAGAGGCTGTTCCGGGCTTAAGTGAATAAAACTTTCTGAAAATCTACAGACTATTCCATTATAAGAAAGTCTGTGGAACTGTTCTCTGGATGGAGAGAAAATGGCACATTTGTGTAAAACTATGCAATGGTTTACATCGTATAGAACCATCGGTGTTTTTCCTCTGAGGCAACTGAACAAAGACTTTAGAGTTCTTAACAGGAACCTACAGACGGAATGGGAGCAAGAGAGATGATGTTACCAGGGGTGTTTTAAGGTCAGTATTTCAGTAGCTGCTGTTTTTGATTAAGTATCCTGTAGACCAGTTCCTCTCTACTGCATAACATTAGCTTGAAAAATCAAAGGCTTGGTGGCTTAAATAGACAATAATAGCCAATATCTTAACTTTGCCAGATACTTCTGTGGGAAATGCTAAGCCATGTCAATATTGCCATTGTTAACAATTCTATCCAATGCTCTAAAGGCGGAGTCATGTTGCTTGGTCATGATATGGGAGTGGTGAGGATGAGGGTTCTCTCTGTTCTATTGTTTGCCAACAAAGTAAAATTTTCTTTTGCCATCAAGAACAGTGCAGTTTGGGCTCTCTGTACTTCTCTGTGGTCTGCATTCAGTCCTGAATTTAGAGACCAGAATAAGAAAGCTGCTGGCAACCACCAGCATGCAAGTCAGAAAAATGCCAGGCTGATGTAATGCAGGCTTCTATTTCACTTCAGAATGAAAATTTAATGTTCTTTGAGAGTGTTTTACAGAGGAATTCATTATGGTTATCTTATGAATGATGGGTTCTGAAAAAATAATGTTTGCACTACATATTTTTGTGGTTATTTCAGAAAATCCATTAAAAAAGCAAACAGCCAACAGCATGCACCATGCTTCAGACTAAGTTAGAAATAGATCTGGTTCAGCACAAATGAAGTTTTTGTTTATTTGTTTAGGTCAAAGGTAAAGGGCTCTGGAGTGTAGCATGCACTTTTGGGAAGGGTGCCTGTCGTGTAAGGGTTTTTCCCTTCTCTCTTTTGCCCACTTCTAGCAACTGACTCATTTTGAAGTTTTTCTAATTAGTATCATTCTATGTGCTCATTTTGAAAACATGGAAAATGAAAAAAAAAAAAAGGAGAGTGGAAGTATATCATTCTGACCACACATATGCAACTATTGTCAACATGTTGATGGATTTCCTTCCAATAAAATATTTTGATATATATATATATATATATATATATATATATATATATATACACATAGGCTGTAAAAACACCATATGATCATGGTATCAGATCAATATAAAAACATATATGATCCTTACTAGTATCAGATTAATTTTTCATTCAACACTAAGTTCCAAGCATTTTTCATATTTAAAGGAGATATTTCCAGATTCTAACATTAATACCCAAATATTAATAGCCCAGTATCTCAGGTTATTTGATTAGCAGGAAGACTTTTAACAGGCTTCATTCCACAAGTATTTTTCAGATCCTTGGGGAATAGTCACGTGTTGTCACCTTACTGCAATATCACCATAGGTTGCTGCTCTACTGCTGCTCTCCCTTACCACTTTATAAACAGCATTTCCAGCATACGTTAGTTCTATCCTGACTGCCATAACTCAAGAATGCACACATGCTAAATTTCCCAAGTAAGAACTAATACCAGGCAATTAACAGGTAATAAAACTTTGTTAGAATTTGAGGGTTACCAGAAAATGCAATGTAACAAAGAAAGAAAAATTAAAATTTTTTAAAAAGCTACTTAATATTCTATTGAGGGAAACAATCTGGAATTTCTTAATTGTGGCCCTGTCATTAAGCATTTAGGTTGCTCTCAACTTTTTGTTTTTTAAAATAATTCTCATACAGGTGCAAAATTTTTATAATTTTTTTTACATACCATCTCTGCAGAAAATGTTCTTAGCCCTTCTCTACCAGAACATTTTATGGGAAAGAAATCTTAGAGGAAGAATTTCTAGATTCATTTACTTCAGTGCTTAACAATTGTTTGTGTTTTCTACTTCTACTTGAGTCAATTTGATAAATTATGTTTTTCTAGGAATTTGAGCCTTTTGTCCAAGTTTCCAAATTTACTGCCATAATCTGTTTATAGTATTCTATTACCTGTTTCTCAGCTGTAGTTACTATTTCTCATTTTTTATATCCAGTATTATGTGTGTGTGTGTGTGTGTGTGTGTGTGTGCATGCATGTGTGTACCCTTTTTATTTTCCTTGATTGGTTTCCCCAGAGTTTTATTAATTTTGCCAGGGAAAAAATTATGGTTTAATTTTTATGTTTTATTAATACCTTCTTTTATCTTTTTCTATCTTTAAATTGTTCTCTTTTTTCTTTTTATTTTTTTAAATTTTTAATACACATGTAATGTATTTTTAGCCCCAGGGGTACAGGTCTGTGATTCGCCAGGTTTACACATTTCACAGCACCCATCATAGCACACACCCTCCCCCATGCCCATATCCCCACCACCCTCTCCCATCCACCCTCCCCCCAGCAACCCTCAGTCTGTTTTTTGAGATGAGTCTTTTATGGTTTGTCTCCCTCCTGATCCCATCTTCTTTCATTTTTGCTTTTCCTACTCCCCAAACCCCCCACATTGCATCTCCACTTCCTCATATCAGGGAGATCATATGATAGTTGTCTTTCTCTGATCGACTTATTTAGCTCAGTATAATACCCTCTAGCTCCATCCACATCGTCACAAATGAAAAGATTTCATTTCTTTTGATGGCTGCATAGTATTTCATTGTATATATATCCATTCACCTGTTGATGGACATCTAGGTTCTTTCCATAGTTTGGCTATTTTGGACATTGCTGCTATAAACATCCGGGTGCACGTGCCCCTTCGGAGCACCACATTTGTATCTTTAGGATAAATAGTGTGTGATTGCTGGGTCATATGGTAGCTCTATTTTAAGTTTTTTGAGGAATCTCCACACTGTTTTCCAGAGTGGTTGCACCAGCTTGCATTCCCACCAAGAGTGTAGGAGGGTTCCTCTCTCTCTGCATCCTCGCCAGAATGTGTCATTTCTTGACTTGTTAATTTTAGCCATTCTGACTGGTGTGAGGTAGTATCTAATTGTGTTTTGATTTGTATTTCCCTGATGCTGAGTGATATGGAGCATTTTGTCATGTGTCTGTTGACCATCTGGATGTCTTCTTTGCAGAAATGTCTGTTCATGTCCTCTGCCTATTTCTTGATTGGATTATTTGTTCTTTGGGTGTTGAGTTTGCTAAGCTCTTTATAGATTTTGGATACTAGCCCTTTATCTGATATGCCATTTGCAAATATCTTCTCCCATTCTGTCAGTTTCTTTTGGTTTTGTTAACTGTTTCCTTTGCTGTGCAAAAGCTTTTGATCTTAATGAAATCCCAATAGTTCATTTTTGCCCTTGCTTCCCTTGCCTTTGGAGATGTTCCTATAAAGAAGTTGCTATGGTTGAGGTCAAAGAGGTTGCTGCCTGTGTTCTCCTCAAGGATTTTGATGGATTCTTTTCTCACATTGAGGTACTTCATCCATTTTGAGTCTATTTTCATGTGTGGTGTAAGGAAATAGTCCAATTTCATTTTTCTGCATGTGGCAGTCCAATTTTCCCAGCACCATTTGTTGAAGAGGCAGTCTTTTTTCCATTGGACATTCCTTCCTGCTTTGTCGAAGATTAGTTGACCACAGAGTTGAGGGTCTAATTCTGGGCTCTCTATTCTGTTCCATTGATCTATGTGTCTGTTTTTTGTGCCAGTACCATACTGTCTTGATGATGACAGCTTTGTAATAGAGCTTGAAGTCTGGAATTGTGATGCCAGCAACTTTGGCTTTCTTTTTCAATATTTCTTTGGCTATTCGAGGTCTTTTCTGGATCCATATAAATTTTAGGGTTATTTGTTCTATTTCTTTGGAAAAAGGATGGGATTTAGATAGGGATTACACTAAATGTGTAGATTGCTTTAGGTAGAATAGACATTTTCACAATATTTGTTCTTGCAATCCATGAGCATGGAACTTTCTTCCATTTCTTTGTGTCTTCCTCAAATTCTTTCATGAGTACTTTATAGTTTGCTGAGTATAGATTTTTTGCCTCTTTGGTTAGGTTTATTCCTAGGTATCTTGTGGTTTTGGGTGCAATTGTAAATGGGATTGACTTCTTAATTTCTCCTTCTTCTGTCTTATTGTTAGTGTAAAGAAATGCAACTGATTTTTGTGCATTGACTTTATATCCTGACACTTTACTGAATTCCTGTACATGTTCTAGCACTTTTGGAGTGGAGCCATTTGGGTTTTCCACATATAGTATCATATCATCTGCAAGGAGTGATAGTTTGATTTTTTCTTTGCCAATTTGGATGCCCTTAATTTCTTTTTGTTGTCTGATTGCTGAGGCTAGGACTTCTAGTACTATGTTGTATAGCAGTGGTGATAATGGACATCCCTGCCATGTTCCTGACCTAAGTGGTAAAGCTTTCAGTTTTTCTCCATTGAGAATGATAATTGCAGTGGGTTTTTCATAGATGGCTTTGATAATATTGAGGTATGTGCCCTCTATCCCTATGCTTTGAAGAGTATTAATCAGGAAGGGATGCTGTACTTTGTCAAATGCTTTTTCAGCATCTATTGAGAGGATCGTATGGTTCTTGTTCTTTCTTTTATTAATGTATTGTATCACATTGATTGATTTGTGGATGTTGAACCAAACTTGCAGCCCTGGAATAAATCCCACTTGGTCGTGGTGAATAATCTTTTTAATGTACTATTGGATCCTATTGGCCAGTATTTTGGTGAGAATTTTTGCATCTGTGTTCATGAAGGATATTGGTCTGTAATTCTCTTTTTTGATGGGGTACTTGTCTGGTTTTGGGATCAAAGTGATGCTGGCCTCATAAAATGAGTTTGGAAGTTTTCCTTTCATTTCTATTTTTTGGAACAGTTTCAGGAGAAAATGAATGAATTCTTCTTTAAATGTTTGGCAGAATTCTCCTGGGAAGCCATCTGGCCCTGGGATTTTGATTGTTTGGAGATTTTTGATGACTGTTTCAAGCTCCTTACTGGTTATGGGTCTGTTCAGGTTTTCTATTTCTTCCTGGTTCAGTTGTGGTAGTTTATATGTCTCTAGAAATGTATCCATTTCTTCCAGATTGTCAATTTTGCTCATAGAGTTGCTCATAGTATGTTCTTATAATTGTTTGTATTTCTTTGGTGTTGGTGTGACATCTCCTCTTTCATTCATGATTTTATTTATTTGGGTCCTTTCTCTTTTCTTTTTGATAAGTCTGGCCAGGGGTTTATCAATCTTATTAATTCTTTCAAAGAACCAGCTTCTAGTTTCATTGATTTCTGCTCTGATTTTTATGATTTCTTTTTTCCTGCTGGGTTTAGGCTTTCTTTGTTGTTCTTTCTTCAGCTCCTTTAGTTGTAGCTTTAGATTGTGTATTTGAGATCTTTCTTGTTTCTTGAGAAACGCTTGTACCATTATATATTTTTCTCTCAGGACTGCCTTTGTTGTGTCCCACAGATTTTGAACCATTGTGTTTTCATTATCATTTGTTTCTGTGAATATTTTCAATTCTTCTTAGGATGCTCTTTAGTCTCCATGTATTTGGGTTCTTTCCAAATTTCCTCTTGTGACTGAGTTCTAGCTTCAGAGCATTGTGATCTGAAAATATGCATGGAATGATCCCAATCTTTTGATACCAGTTGAGACCTGATTTAGGACCCAGGATGTGATCTATTCTGGAGAATGATCCATGTGCACTAGAGAAGAATGTGTATTCTGTTGCTTTGGGATGAACTGTTCTGAATATATCTGTGATGTCCATTTGGTCCAGTGTGTCGTTTAAGGCCTTTATTTCCTTGTTGATCTTTTGCTTGGATGATCTGTCCATTTCAGTGAGGGGAGTGTTAAAGTCCCCTACTATTATTGCATTATTGTTGATGTATTTATTTGATTTTGTTATTAATTGGTTTATATAGTTGGCTGCTCCCATGTTAAGGGCATAGATTTTTAAAATTCTTAGGTCCTCTTGTTGGACAGACCCTTTGAGTATGATATAGTGTCCTTCCTCATCTCATATTATAGTCTTTGGCTTAAAATCTAATTGATCTGATATAAGGATTGTCACTCTTGCTTTCTTCTGATGTCCATTAGCATGGTAAATTCTTTTCCACCCCCTCACTTTAAATCTGGAGGTGTCCTTGGGTCTAAAATGAGTTTCTTATAGACAGCATATTGATGGGTTTTGTTTTTTCATCCATTCTGATACCCTGTTTCTTTTGATTGGGGCATTTAGCCCATAACATTCAGGGTAACTATTGAGAGGTATGAATTTAGTGCCATTATATTACCTGAGAGGTGACTGTTACTGTATATTGTCTCTGTTCCTTTCTGATCTACTACTTTTAGAGTCTCTCATTGCTTAGAGGACCCCTTTCAATATTTCCTGTAGAGCTGGTTTGGTGTTTGCAAATTCTTTCAGTTTTTATTTGTCCTAGAAGCTTTTATTCTCTCCTTCTATTTTCGATGATAACCTAGCTGGATATAGTATTCTTGGCTGCATGTTTTTCTCATTTAGTGCTCTGAATATTTTCTTTATATAGTGAATATATAGTTCTTTCTGGCCTGCCCAGTCTCTGTGGATAAGTCTGCTGCCAATCTAATGTTTTTACCCTTTTATGTTACAGACTTCTTTTCCAGGGCTGCTTGCAGGATTTTCTCTTTGTCGCTAAGAGTTGTAAATTTTACTATCAGGTGACAGGGTGTGTACCTATTTTTATTGATTTTGAGGGGCATTCTTTGCATTTCCTGGATTTTGATGTTTGTTCCCTTTGCCATATTAGGGAAAATCTCTATAATAATTCTCTCCAATATACCTTCTGCTCCCCTCTCTCTTTCTTCTTCTTCTGGAATCCCAATTTTTCTAATGTTGTTTTGTCTTATGGTGTCACTTATCTCTCAAATTCTCTCCTCGTGGTCCAGTATTTGTTTGTCTCTCTTTTGCTCAGCTTCTTTATTCTCTGTCATTTTGTCTTCTAAGTCACTAATTCTTTCTTCTGCCTCATTTATCCTAGCAGTAAGAGCTTCCATTTTTTATTGCACCTCATTAATAGCTTTTTTAATTTCAACTTGGTTAGATTTTCATTCTTTTATTTCTCCAGAAAGGGCTTTTATCTCTTCAGAGAGGGTTTCTCTAATATCTTCTATGCCTTTTTTGAGCCCAGCTAGAATCTTGAGAATTATCATTCTGAACTCTAGATCTGTCATATTACCAATGTCCATATTGATTAGGTCCTCAGTCTTCAGTACTGCCTCTTGTTCTTTTTTTTTTTTTTTGTGGTGAGTTTTTCCACCTTGTCATTTTGTCCAGATAACATTTGCTTTCTCCTCCTCTGGAATTCCTCTGTTCTCCTTGGTGAGTGAAGTTGGTCTTGGCTGGGTTTCTTGTTGATCTTCTGGGGGAGGGGCCTGTTGTAGTGATTCTCAAGTGTCTTTGCCTCAGGCAGAACTGCACTGCCCTTACCAGGTGTTGGGCTAAGTAATCCGCTCAGGTTTGTTTTCGGGAGCTTTTGTTCCCTGAACGTTTTCCGTAGAGTTCCGGAAGATGGGAATGAAAATTGCAGCCTCCCAATCTCCGGCCCAGAGGAGCTGAGAGCTCGGGGTCTGCTCCTCAATGTGCCCTCCGAGAAAAGTGCCCAACCGCCTCCATCTCCTTGCTCTGGTCACGCTTGGAGAAAAGCTCTCAAACACTAGCGCTTGGAGAAAAGCTCTCAGTTACTTCTGTCTCCCTGGCCTCCAGCCGCATGCTTGGAGAAAAATGCTCAGTCACTCCATCTCCCTGGCCTCTGGCCATGCTCCAAGCTCACCCAGCCTGTGACCAGTTCAAGGTAACCCCGAGCTGAGAGCTCACTCCTCAGTTTTGTCGCTGTATACAGTTTCCTCGCTCTAGTACCTGTGAGCTCTGCAACACTCAGACACCCCCAGTCCTTCTGTGACCCCGTGGGACCTGGGGTTACGCTGATCCCGCGTGGGCTTCCCCCGGTTTAGCCTCTGGAGCGATGTCCCTCAGTGGAGCAGACTTATAAAAGTCCTTATTTTGTGCTGTGTTGTTCCGCCATTTGCCGGGAGGCAGCCCCTCCCCCCGCGGTCTATCTTCCTGTCACTTTGGATTCACTTCTCCGCAGGTCCTACCTTTCAGAAAGTGATCGATTTTCTGTTTCTAGAATTGTTGCTCTTCTTCTCTTTGATTTCCCATTGGATTTGTAGGTGTTTGCAATGGTTTGATAAGCTATCTAGCTGATCTCCTGCTACCTGATGTCATCTCAGCCTGCTACTTCTCTGCCATCTTGACTCCTAAATTTCTACCTTCTCTTATCTTTATTACTTACTTCCTCCTACTGCTTTTTATTCATTATTTTTCTATTTTAAACTTCTCTATTTGAATGCTTAATTTTCATCCCTTATCCTTTTCTGTTAGATACATGACTATATGTATATTTGTCCTAAGCACTTTAGCAGCACCCAGATGTTTTAAATTTATAGTGTTTTTAATATTCTACTTATTAATAAAATACCTTCAGATATTTTCAAATTTCCATGACAATTTATAATTTTTTCTGTCCTTATGCTTATTTAGAAATGTTTTGCTCAATTTCCAAATTTAAGATTTCCTAGTGATCACCTTATCATTTTCTATCTTAATTACACAGTATAATATATATTGTAGTAGTGTGTATTATAAGGTATATAGTATAAGAATACATTATATTACATATGATATTCTATGTTTTACAGTATGCATTGTACCTATCCTTTGAAAGTAATTGAAAGTGGACTTGTGGCCTGTTTTGTGCCCAATTTTTAGTATTCATATGTGCGTGAAAAAACTATGAAATCTACTGTGGTTGGGTATAGTATTTTAAATATAATCCCAGTGGATCAAGTTTACTAATCATGTTATTTAAATCTTCTGTTTCTTTAATGACTTTTTGTCTGTTTTTCCAGTTATTTACTAAAAAATGTATGTTAAAATCTTCAATATGACATAAAATTATATATTTTCCTTATTCTGAAAAATCCATTTTGCTTAAGACTATATTATTTAAGCATATAAAGGTATACAATTGTTATAGATTCTTCAACTTATAATTGAAATCTTTATCATTATGTGCTAACCCTATTTATCTCTAGTAATGATATTTTAAAGATTTTATTTTATTTATTTGACAGAGAGAGACACAGTGAGAGAGGGAATACAAGCAGGGGGAGTGGGAGAGGGAGAAGCAGGCCCCCTGTTGAGTAGGGAGCCCAATGAAGTGCTCTATCCCAAGATCCTAGGATCATCACCTGAGCCAAAGGCAGATGTTTGACAACTGAGCCACCCAGGAACTCCTCTAGTAATGATTTATATTTCAAGTTAAAAAAAAAAAAATGCTAACAAAGCTCCATTAGTTTTGTTTGGTTAGTATTTACTTGATATGTCTTCTTCCTTTATTATTCTCTTTCTATCTTGTTGTATTCTTAGTTCAGAAATGTTACTTGCACACAGAGCACATGTAGATTTTTTTTTTTTTTGCACAGATAGATTTTTAAAAGTTGAGATTGACTATCTTGTAATTTATTCTGTTTGATATTCATCAGTTTTCTTGAATTTTTGGATTCATTATGAATTCTAACTAGATGTATGTTGGATCTTCTCATTCTAATGTCATATCTCTTCATCTCCCTATTATATCTTCCATATTTGTTTCTCTAAACTGTATTTCTAATATTTTCTTCAGATCGATGTACTAGTTCAAGAATCCTTTTGGGTTTTATCTAACTTCTGTTTAATACATAAAATATGTTCTTAATTTCAGTTATATTATTTATATTTTTATTTCCAATTTTCTTAGTCCTAAAGGCATTCTATCACAAGTTGTTCTGACCTCCAGGGGCTCCTACTGCTTTGGTTTTATAAACTAACAATCTTTGCTTATAGATGACTCATAAATCTCTCAAGACGAGATCCCATATGAAGTCAAAAAGAGATTGGGAAATGTGGCCTTCCTATTGCTGGATTTTCACAGCACTCATTACTTATAAGTGAATTTTAAATTCACTGGTGTTCTCAGTAGTTTGTTTTGACTTTTTTCCCCCCAAATGAACAAAAATATGTTTTAAATTAAAATAAAATAAAAGATTATTGAATGTGATTACTTATGTATGCTATGACAACATTCACTCTTACACTTAGATATGCTGTGACTCAAGTTTTCCTTGCACTTGGCATGCTATTTAATTTATACAGATCTTTGACTAAGACTTTTAAACTTTAAATTACTAAATTTGGCCTCTGGAACCAAGACTTAGAACTTCATCTGTTTGTTGCCAACAGCATATATGAGAGAAAAAAAGCTTAACCTCTTTTGATGAACCTAGAACATATCCTGATATGAATAATATTAAAAGCAATATGTAGTTGAAAGCAAATTGAAGTACAGTCAATATACACTGTAGTTCAAAAAGAGGGAAGATCTTGAGGGCAAAAGTGGTGAGGAAATTTTTTATGAAAGAAGATAAACATAAGAGAAATAAGTAGGATTATAAAGGAGATAAGTAATATTGTAAAAGAAGAAAACTGACAAGAGAGGTAAAATTATTTGCTTAAGGACAAATCTTAAGCCTCAACTTTAGGAACTGAGAACTTCTATTTATAACTACACTGGGAACAGTGATCATTAAGATTGGGTTACATAATTCTAGGTAATACTAAGACTTGGTTTCTCTCTGCAGAGAAGGAGTTGCCAGCTCTTTTCCTGAGAATTGAAAGAAGAATGGGTATGGAAACATTTTGAAGTCAGAATAAAAAGACAAGGCAGCAAGTTCCTTCAGGTAAGTAAAATAGGGAAAGAGTAGGCATTTGTCAATAGGTGATAAAACAGGTGAAGAAAAATGACAATGGAATTTAGATGAGCAAGAGATAATTTAATTAAATGGCTCCTTCCTATGAATGCTGGATTTACCAAGGATAGTAAGTAGCAGCAATCATGGTAGAAAGAAAACTTGCATATGGGATGCTAGAATCCTCAAGGAATATGATAGTGAATATTAAATCAGAATGTGAAATTTCTGTAAATTTTCATTTCATGCAAATACTTTATTTTTTATATTTAGGGGAAAGTTAGGGGAACATGGAAATATTTTCAATGTTACATTTATTTTTGTATTCCTTTAAAAATCTATAGTTACCATGTTAATATTTTTAAAAAGATAATTACATGTAATTTTTCTCACAAATATATTTATAAGGAAAGGTTAGGAGGTCAAATTTGTGCATACAAACTTAATGCTGATTACATTTTAAGTTATCTGTCTAATGCAAATAGAAAAATAGGCTGTTGAAATTTACTAATTCTACCATCTCTTAGTTTTTGTAATTTTTATGAGAATCTGGAAAAATGTGAGAAGAGATGATGTCCCCATAACCACTGTTACCACTTCTACAACTCTTGCTAATTCCACTAATAGCACTATTCCAATAGTAGCTTCTGCTGGGTTTCTCTACTGAGTCTGTTTGATGAGCAAACATTGTACTCAGCAATTTACCTCTCAATTCTTTTCAGCTTTGGAAAAGTCTTTTGAGATAGGTGGCATTACTGTCTTCACTGCCCAGATGAAAAAGGTGAGACTTCAGAAACTTAAATACTTTTGCCAAACTTGTGATTTATATATTGTTTACTAATATTTTTATCTGATTTTTTATTACTTTCGAAGATGTGTGTTAACATTTTCCACTGTCATTGTAGATTTTAAAATTTTTCCTTGTAATTTTTGCAAGTTTAATTTTCTTCATTTGGGGATAATTTTGAAAGTTTATGGGAGCTTTATCATTAATTGGTTTTATTAATTTTGTAAATATTCAGTAAATCTCTTTATCTCATGACTATTTTTGCTTTGAGGTCTTTTGTATTTGATATTAATGGGGCTTTGCTAGTTAGTATGTTACTTTGTATTAAGGAAAATTTAGCTGGATATTTTTAAAACTTTAATCTAACTGCTGAATTTAATCCATTTATATTTATTGTGATTACTGATAGAGTTTGATTTATTTCTACATTGTGACACAGTTCTGTTTATAAGTGAGATTGCTTTACAATCTCCTTTTTTAAACTCTTCAGTCATTTGCTGGGTTTGATTTTGTTTTGGTATCATTAAAAAATGTGGTATCACTTTTTAAAAAAGAAAGGAAAAACACTTAAAATAAGTTCTATCTAAAGACAGCAAATGCATGTGACACAGTTTGGCTAAAGATATATAAAGGGAAGACTGCTGTGGAACTTTTGGTTCTCTGCATGGTGTCATACCTTTTCCTTTCTCTTTTTCCCTTCCAGAAAGTGGATGTGCTGATTGCAGCTATAGCAGTTACCTCATAACCAAAGGAACAACAAAGACATTGTTAGCCTTAGAACAGAACTTAGCAGCTACCTACCTCTTGTTTTCTTGTTATGTGAGAAAAATAATCTGTTTTAAGCTACTGTTGTGGGTTATAAACAGCCAAACACAACTAAACTTATATCTTTTTTCCTGCTGTCCTAATTTCTATTCGATGGTAATCCCATCTACTTTTCTTCTTCTGTTAATTTTTTTTAAAAAATTCTTATTTATTTGACACACAGAGAGAGAGAGATCACAAGTAGGCAGAGAGGCAGGCAGAGAGAGGAAGGGAAGCAGTCTCCCTGCTAGGCAGAGAGCTGGATGCTCCATCCCAGGACCCTGGGATCATGACCTGAGCCGAAGGCAGAGGCTTTACCCCACTGAGCCACTCAGGTACCCCGTTCCTCTGTTGATTTTGAAACTGTATGTTAACTGTACATTTAGTTTTAGTTCTTCAGTTGTTATTCTTAATATTTTAAAAACTAGTTTAACTATTGGTTACAAAATAATTGATATCTGTATCCTTCTATATATACAATAAATTTAATGTGCTTTAGTCTCAATTATCCTCATCATTCCTTCCCATCTCCTGAATATGCTGTCTTATATTTTAGTTCCAGTTTGTTTTAACCTAGCCATAGTGAATTTTATTGTTGCATCTACCATTAAATCATGTTTATATCATGTTTAGATTTGCTGATATTTTTCAAATTGCTTTTGTAGACTTCCTTCTGATTTTACTTCTTACCAAATTTCATTCTGTAGTGGTTCTTTCAGTGAGGCCTTTGAAATTTAACTTAGTCTCTGTTTTTCTGGTAATATATTATTTAAGCTTTGCATTTGAATGAGTTTAGCCATATAGAATTCTAAGTTAACATTTATATTTCCTTGGCACTTTAAAGATGTTATTGCATTGTCTCTAGCTTCCATTGTGGTTCTCAACAATCTTGTTTCATCTAATTGTCCCTTGTGTGTCTTTTCTCTCTGGTTGCTTTTATGATATCCACCTTGTCTTTGATTTCCCTTCTGTTTCTGCTCCTGGCAGTGGCAGCAACGATGTTCCATCAATGTCAGCACCTCAGACTTCTGGTTCTGCTGTCTAGCAGCTTCAATAGGTAATCTCTAGTGGTAGGAGTAGCAGGCCACAATGGTAGCATCGATAGAGCAGCAACAGTGGGACTATGGCTCCCAGGTATTTCAGTGCCCATAAGAGTGTAAACTATTGGATTCCTGCAATACTGTTGTGTTGTTAGCTTTTCCAACAGCCACAGAGAGAGCAACACTTAGATAACACAACTTTCCCTTTTGCTATTCTAGCCCTTCTAAAACACTGTGAATAATTCTCTATATTATATACTGCTGCTTGAAGTATTTAGAGTGGTTTCTGTTTACCAATTAGATACTAATTAATACAATCTATGTGAGAATATGCTAGATAATATTAATGTGGGAAGATTATACAGTTTTTTTCCATTGGTGTAAATATTAGCCATGTGACTTGTTGCAACCAGTGAAATAGGTACAGAAGTGACATGTATAATAGCTTAGTGGAAGCTTTAAGAGCCATTTATGTTTCCACATCATTCTCTTTACCCTGTGCAAAGAGACCCACAGTGTCCCAGAGAAGAGCTGCCCATTAATTATTGGGATTTGGGAGTGCATGCATGAACCTGAGGCATAGTAAGCTTATAATGGATAAATAACATGAGTAAAAACTATACTGTTGTTTTAGAAAAATACTAAGATTCTTTAGTAATTTATTACTGTAGTATAATTTACTTAAGATAGCTGATATAGTTTGGGTTTATTTTTATTATACATGAGAATCACTTTATTTTTTTATTCTGATAAAATGTTATTCTTCAATTCTAAATTGAAGAATTCAGAAATTCTGAAATTCAAAAAATTCAAAAAATTTTGTAATTAAGTCTTTGAATATTGCCTTCTTTTACTCTCAAGTCTCTCTAAAACGAAAATTAAAAATATATTGACTTTTTAGGAATATTAATTTCGCATATATGTGAATTTTCCAATTTCCTTCTATTGTTGACTTTTAGTTTTATTCCATTGTGTTGGAAAAAGAACTTGGTATGATTTCAATCTTTTAAAATTTATTAAGGCTTATTTTGTGACCCAATATGTGATCTATCTTGGAAAATGTTCCATGTGTGCTTGAGAGAAATGTTTACTCTGCCACTGTTGGGTGGATGTTCTATACATGTCTTAATATGTATGATCAAACATACCCATGTGTTGTACAATACTGATTATTGAATTTTGTTGTGTCCTTTCTATATCCTATATATGTTCTGTCCATTTGTAAAAGTGGCGTATTAAAGTCTCCTACTGTTACTGTAATTGCTGTTTCTCCTTTCAATTCTGTAAATGCTTGCTTTATATTTTAGGTGTTTTGATGTTGGATGCATATGTATTTGTAAATGTTATATTTTCTCAATGAATTGACCATTTTATCATTATATAATGTCCTTCCTGGTTTTTTAAATGTTTTTTTACTTAGTCTATTTTGCCTGTTTTTAAATTTCAAGTCCCCTTTGTGTGATATAAGTATAGCCAGCCCTATTTTCTTTTAGTTACCATTTGTGTGGAATACTTCTTTCCATCCCTTCACTTTCAGTCTATGTGTGTCCTTAAATCTAAAGTGAATCACTTGTAGACAGCATATGGTGAGTCTTGTTCTTTTGTTCATTTCATCCACTCTATGTGTTTTGACTCAAGAATTTAGACTATTTGCATTTAAAGTAATTATTGATAAGTATGTATTTACTTAGCCACCTTGTTAATTTTATCCTCTGTGCCTTGTAATTCTTTTGTTCCTATTTTCCTCTTTCCTTCTTTTTGTTTGTTTCATTGATTTTTTGTATTGATATGCTTTGATTCTTTTACCTTTTTCTTTTGTGTATCTTCTATAGGTATTTACTTTGCAGTTTTCATTAGCTTACATAGAATATGTTATAATTTTAGTAGTCTATTTGAAAAGGATAACAACTTAACTTCAGCTGCATACAAAAATGCTATACTTTTACACTCTCCACACTTTGTGTTATTAATGTCACAACTTACATCTTTTATATTGTGTATTCACTAACAATTACTTTTGTTATAGTTATTATTGATATCTTTTTGAACATTTATACTAAAATAAAAGTGATTTACATATCATTGCAGGATTATAACATTCTTTATATATCTAGTTTTATTCATGAGTTTGATACTTTCATTGTCTTTCATAATGCTTTCATTTCATTTCAGAGAACTACTTATAACATTTCTTGTAAGGCATATCTAGTGGTGATGAAATCCTTCAACTTTTGTTTTTTGGGGGAAATATGTATTTCTCCTTTATTTTTTAGGGACAGTTTTGTTTGGTATAAAGTACTTGGCAGTTTTTGTTTTTCAGCACTCAGAATAGGTTATCCAATTTCCTTCTGTACAATTTTTGTTTTAAAATCCACTGATAGTCTTATGGGGTTTCCCTTCTATGTGATAAGTTACTTATCTCTCTGTGCTTTCAAAATTCTCTCTTTACCTGTGACTTTTGACAATTTTGTTATATGTTCTGATGTTGAATTATTTGAGTTCACCCTTTTTGGAATCTTTTGGGATTCATTAATCTGGATGTCCATTTTCCTCCTCAGATTTGAGAATTTTTCAGCTATTATTACTAAATAATCTTTCTGTCCCGTTCTTTCTTTTTTCTTTTGAGACTCCCAGAATGAATGCAGTGATTTCTTCATGGTAGGCTTTCTTCACCTTTTTTCTTTCTTTTTGTTCTCGGTAATTTCAAATAAATTGTCTTCAAGGTAGCTGATTTGTTTTCTTCTGCTGCTTCATCTAGCTTACTATTGAAGTTATTGAATTTTTCATTTTGATTATTATATTCTTTAGCTCCATAATGTCTATTTTTCTCTTTTTATGTTTTCTATTTCTTTGTTGATATTGTTATATAGTTGTTTTAGTATTTCCTAATTTCATTTATCTGTGTTCTTTTATATTTTACTGAGTTTCTTTAAAGCAATTATTTTGGATTCTTTGTCAGGTTATTCATAAATTTCCACTTCATTAAGGTTGATTGTTGGAGGTTTATTTTATTCCTTTGGATGTATCACATTTCCACATTCTTCATGTTCCTTGTAGCTTTTGTTGGTGTCTGCACATATGAAGAAACAACCACCTCTGTCTATATTTAAGGGCTGCCTTAACAAAGAAAGAACTTCATCACTCAGCCTGGCTAGATTCTGGGAGGCTTTCAGATTTTTTCTATGGATACTCACACTTCAGTCCTTTCACTCACTGGGGGAAAAGTCTTAGGTTTGTGCATCTTCTCCAAATTTTACAGATTCCTACTGGTAGCAGTAAGCCACCCTTTCCTTTTTTCTTTTCTTTTCTTTTCTTTTTTTCTTTCTTTCTTTCTTTCTTTCTTTCTTTCTTTCTTTCTTTCTTTCTTTTTTTCTTTCTTTCTTTCTTTCTTTCTTTCTTTCTTTCTTCTGCCTCAGACATCTAGATCTTGCCAGGTCTGTCAGTGATCTGTGTGAGGCAAGACATAAAACAGCATCTAGCCAGTTGACTGAAAGGCCTGGGATGTTGGATGCACACTCCTCTCTCTTCCTCAAGGGGGAAATTTTGGATCAAATTGATATTTCTTGGTGCTGATCTGTGCTGGCTTGTGGAAGGAACTGATGCAGCTAAAGTAAAATTCCTCATCTTACCCATTTTATTTCAGCTATTCTTGATGTGCTCATCTAAGGAAATGCAACTTCTTAACTGAAATCTGTATCGTTCATAAAGCTTTTTTGGTCAATCTATCATTGTTATTTCAGTATTTCTATGAGATGTATGGGCTGGGACATCCTATTCTGCCATCCTTCTGGTGTCACCTTTCACATTCTTCTTGGTGATGTATTTTCTATCCTTGTGTACTTAGTCTTCAGGTATTTTTTTTTTTTTTTACTTGAGATCAGTAGTTTTTCAAGATAAAGATTGGCTCAAATACCTAGTTTTACTTCATTGTTCCACTTTGTTAGAAATCACTCACAAGTTAAAACACAACTTTAAGGAGTCCCCAAAATGTTGAACATATGGTTTTGTCATTTAAATTATTAACATTTAAATTCTGGCTAAGCATGTTGTTGGTATTATAGTAGAATACTAAATATTAATCGTCTTTAAGAGAATATAATTTTAAGATATCTTGTAAATATTAGAATTGTTTATTAATGAATTTAAATTAGTGGCTCTCAAACTTGAGTAGTCATGGGCCCTGAGAATGTATTTACATTTCCCTGAGGGAACCACAGACCCCAGTTTGAGAAATACTAGGCTTAAATCTTGATTTCTATTAAAGGCTTCTCATTAATATACTTCATAAAGTTATACAACTAGAGTTGGCTAAATTTGCTTCTTTTAGCAGCTGAAGACAGCTATTGTTAGGGATAATGATGCTTTTGTTCAACTTAATGATAATTGTATGCAAATTTTAGAATTTGCCACAAGCTTACTATTTGTGGTAAACTTGTGGGAGTAGTTATATTTCCTTTTTCTTTTCAGGAAAACTGCCAGTATCAGGAATCACTGTCTGCCTCAAAATTGCAGCTGTGGTTGTTCTCTCAGATTACAAGGAAATTATAGCAAAGTTTCTAGCAAACTTGAATATTATTATACAGCAAAGACTTGTTACTAAGAAACACAATTAATGAATAAAGACAGAGGAAAAGAAAGAATAAAAATAAGAGAAAGATCAGGAAATTGTTAAATTAACTAACTGGTCTTATCCTAGAAAAAAGAAGTAATAAAATGTTACAAAAATGCTATCTTTGAATTTCCTCTCCTGAAACTAGATTTCTCATAAACTCTCCTGTTCTTTTTATTTTTATGTATGTATGTATGTATGTGTGTATGTATTTTTATTTGTCAGAGAGAACACAAATAGGCAGAGAGGCAGGCAGAGAGGGGTAAGCAGGCTCCCTGCTGAGCAGAGAGCCTGATGTGGGGTTTGATCACAAGACCCTGAGATCATGACTTGAGTTGAAGGCAGAGGCTTGACCTGCTGAGCCATCCAGACACACCTCTTCTGTTCTTTTTAAAAATTTAATCTTTCTATAGGTGATTATTTATTCTTACATATGGATAAAGTTTGAAGAAAAGTTTTAAGCAAAATAGAGATACATAATATGTAATAAATCATGTAAAAATTAATAAGAATTAATAATTATTAGAATTGAAATGTAGTCAGAGAATGCATCGACTTGTAATAGAAGTCACTACTCTACTTCAATTAAATGAAGTAATGCACAAAAAAAATAAATATGTATGAATAATATTAAAATTTATAACATTGCTTCTCTCTAACCTTCTTAGATATGAAGGTATATGTGTTCTATCCAGAGCCAGACTTCATTATGTGAAATTTATTAAAAGTTTGAATGATATTTATTAAGTACTCTAGAAAACCCATTCCACTTCATACAAAGATCTTAAATATGTCGTGAAGATTCTGTGACTTAAGGTACACAACACTTTAAAATAATATTTAAAACAAAAGAAAATTATGTTAAATATTCTGAGGTTATTCATCGTTAAAATAATGTTTACTATATGTTCAGGCATAACAGTTGATTTAATTAAAGAAGCTAATTTGGCTTTTAAAATAAGACATTTTCCTCCCTAGTATTATATGCTGAGTCTTTCGATCTTTATCCTCTGACCATGCTCTCTCAGGTTTTGGCTTCATTAAATTTGAACATCAGTTTTCTTCCCTCTGTCAACATTTTTAAGGCAAAAGTTTTCCTCATTGTATCAAACTGACTTATTTTTTTCACAAACCAAATTTTCCTAGGTTCATTGGTCACTTAAAATTATTTTAAAGTCATGGTGAGCTTTTGGGAGACAAATAAGAACCTAGTTTCTTCCTGGTCAATTGTCAGTTAGGATTGGCATTCATATTATCTTAAGATAAATCAGACAATTTGTTTTATACATAGATAGTTCTTAAAAAGACAAAAAAATTGGGTTGGTTTTGCACACAAAATACTCAAGTTTCCAAATGTGTAAAATGCACAGTTTTTAAAATTCAGCAAGTGATTTTCCAGGAAAACATGCAAAAAATGATAAATGCTAAAAACATATGTTAATTTTGCTAACCTCAGATTATTATGGGAGTGCCAAATATAAATTTAAGAAAAGAAACTTCTCAGGGACTCCTCTCTGCTTCCTAGATGGGATGATGTCTGATTTGTGAATTCTTTAATAAAGCTAACTAGATCTTCAAATTTACTTGGATGAAAAAGAAAGAAAAAAGAAAAGAAAAGAAAAGAAAGAAAGAAGAAAGAAAGAAAGAAAGAAAGAAAGAAAGAAAGAAAGAAAGAAAGAAAAGAACTTCTCTTGGTAAGTTTTGACACCCCAAATTTGGTTGTATACTGTTTCTTTAAATAGTAATTATGTGAACTAATTTATTGTATTATTTTATATACATACATCTTTTAAGATAAATAATAATAATTTATATTTGCATGACATAAAATGTATCAAATAATCTAACTTTTTTCCTTATCTAAATATATTATTATACTGTAGAATAAATAGATAACAACACTTGAGGAGCCTCCTATAATTCTGACCTACACTCAAACATCCTATTTCCTAATTTCCTGAAGGTTAGTTTTAAGCTTATGATTCCTTTTGCTAAGGTTTTGAATTAAAAACTTAATAAAAATGTGCACCATTCATCTGTTGATGGACATCTAGGTTCTTTCCATAGTTTGGCTATTGTGGACATTGCTGCTATAAACATTCGGGTGCATGTGCCCCTTTGGATCACTACATTTGTATCTTTAGGGTAAATACCCAATAGTGCAATTGCTGGGTCATAGGGCAGTTCATGGATCAAGAAGATGTGGTATATATACACAGTGGAATACTATGCAGCCATCAAAAGAAATGAAATCTTGCCATTTGCGACAACATGGATGGAACTAGAGCGTATCATGCTTAGCGAAATAAGTCAAGCAGAGAAAGACAACTATCATATGATCTCCCTGATATGAAGAAGTGGTGATGCAACATGGGGGCTTAAGTGGGTAGAAGAAGAAATGAAACAAGATGGGATTGGGAGGGAGACAAACCATAAGTGACTCTTAATCTCACAAAACAAACTGAGGGTTGCTGGGGGGAGGGGGTTTGGGGGAAGGGGGTGGGATTATGGACATTGGGGAGGGTATGTGCTTTGGTGAGTGCTGTGAAGTGTGTAAATCTGGTGATTCACAGACCTGTACCCCTGGGGATAAAAAATAAAAAATTAAAAAAAAATGTGCACCATAAGAATTTTTAATCTGTGGTAATTTAATAAATCTGTAATTATCTTGATAAAAAGTCTAAAAAAAAGTATTGTCATTATGATTTGGCATGTTGTGATAGCACTTAATGAAAAATTATGAGTGCACTGCATTAGAAATAAGTATATAGTCCTTATCTGAGAAAGACTCTTTCAAGTGTATTGTAAATGCTGAAAAAACACTATAGAAAAATATTTCACTTGGACTTAAAGGTATTAAATATTTTGAAAAAATGCCTATCATCACATTTAAGCTATCTTTTTATGGTTGGTGGAATGAACTGAGAGGATATTCTTTATTTAATATAAAATGTGCAGAAAAGTAGTTTAATACATGATAGTAAGGAGATTTATGATGAGTAACACCGTGAGTTCTTGCCTTGCCTCAGTATGTGAATCACATTAATAAAAAATTGTTTAATTACACAAAAGGAGTAATATTCATAGTGTTATCTTAGAGGACTGGATATCAAAATTGGATTTGGTCAGAAAACAACCGTGGTGCCACTGAAACTAAGTTAAAGGTAAGCCAAAGTGTTCAGCCAGCAGATGTCAGAGATTTGAGCTCCATCATCATAGATGGCACATTAGTAGCATATTAGAATGGAAAATGAAACCCCACAATTTATACTGGCTGATGGTTGATTGATGACACTGGAAAATTTGAAATGCAGAAATAAAATAGAGGAAAAGGAGAAGAGAAAGAAAATATGAAAGAAAGTGAGTGTATGTGTGTGTGAGAGAGATTCATAGATTGACACACCTTATTTTCTTTTATTAAAGTTTCTGTCAGACTTCAGGCATTATGTAAAGTGAACACCATTGGGTTGAACTATATAAAATTACTGATGATTGGCATCTTTTATCAACAAATATGATTTTTCATATGCTTCAACATAATATAAAGCCCTTACCTGGTCTTTTAATGAGGTTTCAATAGTAGACATTTTCTTACTTTTTCTCATATAATTCATGATACAGTTATTTTCACCCCTCTCATGTTAGCATTCTATAACCCTGCAGAGATTCTAGGGTTCCAGAGTGCTGTTGAAAAAGGAATAGAAATAGAACTTCCTGAAGACCAGAACAAGAGAGAAAAAATAATCCCAGCATTCAATAAATGTTTATTGAACTTTTACAAATGAAACAGAAGAGACAACCTCAGGGAATGTGACCAGAAGTGTCCACTATGTAAAACGAAACATCTTAAAAATCCCAAGTTTATCTTTAAATACCATGTGATTTTTGCAGTCTAAAGTATGTCCATTTTTTCTGTTGTTTTTATGGTCTCAAAGTCTTAGGGAAAAAATAATTTCCACAAAAGTATATAAATGTATCATGTGGTTTCTAAAGATTTCTAGATTACCAATTCGTTAACTACCTGGCCAAATTTGAAAAACATGGGACAACTTCAGAAAACACAACTGGAAAAAGGGCTTCTGAAAAGCATAGACATTGTGAGTTGGAGTAGTTAGATATTGATGGAAGACACAGAACTTAAGTGTACTTTTAAAGAGGAGTGGAGTTTAGCTAGAGGTAGGGAGTGGAGTCCAAATAAGAATGAGAAATAGAAAAAAAGGAGTGAGAAAAAGTTGGAATCTGTTTTGCATGTGGAAGAAAACCAGCCAAAGATGGATTTGGATTGGAAGAGTTAATATGGTGAAAATGTCCATACTACCTAAAGTGATCTATAGATTCAATGCAGTCCTTACCAAAGTTCTAATAGTATTTTTAAAAAATAGAATAAAATATCTTACAATTTGTATGGAACCACAAGATACCCTGAATAGCCAAAGAAATCTTAAGAAAGGAGAACAAAACTGGAGACATCACACTTCCCAATTGAACTAAATAACAAAGTTAGAATAAAACAGTATGGTACTAGCATAAAAATAGGCACATAAATCAGTAGAACAGAATAGAGAGCTAAGAAATAAATCTAAGCATATATAGTCAACTAACGTTTGACAAAGCCCCAAGAACGTATAATTAGGAGAGTTTAGTCTCCAAAAAATGATGTTTGGAAAACTGGTTATCCACATGCAAAAGAATTAAACTGAATCTTTATCTTATATCACTCAAAAAAAAAATCAACTCAACTTGGATTAAAGACTTAAATGTAAGACCTGAAACTGTAAAACTCCTAGAAGAAAATAGGGTGTAAACTTGACATTGGTCTTGGCAATGGTTTTTTGATTTTGACACCAAAAACATGGGGAAAAAAACAAAAATAGATAAGTGGGTCTACATCAAACTGAAACACTTCTGCATAGCAAAGGAAACAATCAGCAGAATGGGAGAAAATACTTGCAAACCATCTATCTGAAAAGGACTTAGTATCCAAATTATGTAAAGAGCTCATACAACTCAATAACCAAAAAAACAAATAATCGAATTAGAAGTGGGCAAATGGCCTGAATAGACATTTTTACAAAAAGATGTACACATGACAAAGAAATACATGAGAAGGTGCTCAAGATTACTAATTAAAACCCAAAAAGATATTATACCAGTTAGGATGGCTTTTACCAGAAAGACAAAAGATAACAAATGTCAGTGAGGAATTAGAGAAAAGAGAACACTTCTACCATGTTGGTGGGGATATAAATTGGTATCTGTACCATTATGCCATTATGGAAAAGTACAGTGGTTCCTCAAAAAATTAAAAATAGAACTACCATATGATATAGCAGTCACAATCCTGGGCATATATCTGAAAGAAATGAAATCAGTGTTTCCAATAGCAATATAGGAAATCCTGTCATTTGTGACAACATGAACGAAACTGGAGGACATTATGCTAAGTGAAATAAGCCAGACAAAGAAAGACAAATGCTGCATAGTAACATTTATAAGTGGAATCTAAAATATTTTTTTTAAGTTTCATAAAAACAGAGAATAAAATGGTGATTGCCTGGCTGGAGTAAGGGAGAAATGGGGAAATGTCAACAGATACAACTTTCAGCTATAAGAATAAGTTTGGAGGACCTAATGTACAGCATGGTAGCTTTAGTTAATAATATGGTATTGTACACTTGGAAGTTTCTAAAAGTAGATCTTCAGTGTTCTCACCACACACACACACACACACACACACACACACACACACACACAGAAATATGCAGACACACACAGAGCTAACTATGTGAGATGTGATGGATATTTTAATTATTTTAATCTTGGTAATCATTTCATAATGTATATCAAATCATCATGTTGCACACTGTAAGTATCTACAAGTTTTAATTGTCAATTACTTCTCAATAAAGTTTAAAAAAAGAAGGGTACAACACACAATGTGGATTTTTCCTCAAATATATCTGGCCTACCCATCTTTTAAGGGATTCTGGCTTTACAAACTGGATCAAGTCATGAAATCGGATTAAGAGGATAGAACTCTCCATTTTGATGACTGAAGACAGGCTTTATATTTATTCCTAGAGTTTGAATCATCAATTAACTACTGCCAACAATCCCTGTAGTTGAAATTTTTCTGCTTACTGATCTAGCCATAAAAATTATTATGATAACCAACTCACCTTGTCTCTGATGATTAAAAGACACTTCTAGCTTGCTGCCACTCTTGGATTCCATTCCTTCCATTAAAATGTACTTAAATTAAAAAAAAAAAACTACTTAAATTATACATGTAACAGTTCATCCTCAGCCTTTGTCCACAGAGGGTAGCAAATAAATGCTTTCAATAGTGGCTGTGCTTCTCTCACTATGGATTTTGTAATTCCTTGATAATGACACAATCTCTTGGGGTGGGGATGGGAGGATAAAGAATGCTTTAAGGAGAATGATGATAAAATACTAGTCAATATATAAATTTATATAACTGTCTTCTTTAGCATTATCCAGGACCTGCTTTGATGCCAAAACTATATTCTTGCGATACGCGTGTGTTTATATGTAAGCTTCTATTTAAAACTATCTTAAAAACAAGTGCCTATTCTTATATATATAGTACATTGAGAATAGGTGCTATCTTTTCATTTCTT
This sequence comes from Mustela nivalis, assembly GCF_964662115.1. Lineage (NCBI taxonomy): Eukaryota > Metazoa > Chordata > Mammalia > Carnivora > Mustelidae > Mustela > Mustela nivalis. Next base: position 73,290,941 of record NC_139024.1, on the reverse strand, counting down.
TTGGTGGTTGTATTCCAAATTTCAGTGCTATTAGGACAGAAAGAACAAAAATAGGTGAAATTTGAAAAAAAATAACATCATGCTCAAAAGCATGGTTTTCATTAGATACGTTTTTGTTGTTTATTTTGGAGTCTTTGATTCACAGGCTATTATTAATAAAGGCTACTCTATCAATCATTTGGATTTGTTTAAGTAGAACAATGACTTTAGCATAATCATTCTTTTTTTTTTTCTGAAACAGTCTAGCATATATTTATTTGCCTTTAAGAAAATTAAAGAGTGCTGAATCTCCAAGACATCTTTTACTTTATATATCATTTACTTAGTACTTTACAAGATTTTATGTGCCATTTGCCTTGAGTGGAATAGCAATATGAATACATTTGTGATATATGCTATTCTTAATTTCACCCAAAATTCTTTGGTTGACTTAGAGCATAAATTGCCAGTAACTCTAGGATACATTTCTCATCCCTGCACTTTTTTATACATGGAATCTGTAACATAAAGTAATAATTGGGAACTAAAATTGGAATTGAAAAGAAGAGAGTCAGTGAGCACACAAGCAATTACACTGTGACCTAACCACTAATACTGGCAGTAAGTAACAGCTGTGGAAGACCTTTTTAGACCTAGCTGGTAGGAAAAGGAAGAAATGAAATAAGAAAGAAATTGCATCAAAAAAGCAGGAGAAGCAAAAGGAAGAGTAGGATGAAAAGGAGAAGAATAGAGGTTTAGTAATGAAGGAAGGCATGACAGTAGGCTTCCGAGACAACTGTCCAACCTCTTTCAGATTTATGGGTCCTTCTAAAGGAGAGAGAGTTTGGGATTTAAATAATTAAATATATGCCTGACTATAATCTCCTAATAATCTTTGCTATCTCTTCAATCCCTGTGTGCATTTAGCTCCCTCTATTGGACTGGTATTGTTTACACACAAGTGATATTTGCTCTTGGAGAACACAGGCAACATTTCCTTCTAATATTTTACATTTGATGAGGAAAATACTCTCTTCTTAGTGTTTCCACATTTGTATAAATCTTCTAAGCAGTGACCAAGATGAACCGTTTGCACAACTCAAGACTTTTCCTCCAGGTCTTTGTTCTAGTAGAGAAATTTTAGTATTCTGTGTCTTTACCACACTGACTCTCTCGCACCAAGTATTCAAAATTGCAACCACATTAAGGGAGAAGTTTGGAAATTTTCCTATTACAAGGCAATCACAATAATTTTCAGTAACCACTAGACCTCTTGTGATTTTGTGATTTTAATGTAATAACAAAGCTCTCATTCCCAAATGGGTGAAAGGTACACATTTTTCTAATAGCTTTAAGTCATATCTGGAGATGAAACATAAGGAGTAGGAACCCCAGAATTCTGGAAGATTTTGCAGCAGCCAAAATAATTAGAATATATTTATCTATGAATGCTTGGTAATGTGTAATATATGATGCTAGAGTTGTATGCCTTGTATTATTGTATGCCTGTATTATTTTGAGAAGTCTCTCAAGAAATTTTTTATTAGTATACTGATTTTAGAAAAAAAATCCTGAAAAAATCAACTTGTAATTTAATTTTTATGATATTTACAAACATTGCTCACTATTTGCTTTTCTGAAACAGCACACTTGATATCTTAAACTGGAGTGCGGGTTAGAGTCCAAAGATTGGAACTGACCCAATCATAAGAGTTCTAGGATTCCCCAAAATTTGAGTATATCTTGGACTGCCTCATGTTGTCTATAGTGGAATAAACTGAAGGATGAACCCTGATGTTTCTCCCAAGGCCATAGTGTTTCTCTTACTAAGAATGATAACAGTGTACTATATGTTGACCCTTCCATGACTCTCATACTTCATATCTCTGGGAATTCCCTAGATCTTAGGTGTGCATAGGGTTTTATATAAAATTTTGGCTCTTATGTAAATCACATAAATTATATTTTTTTTCTCTGTAGCATTTATTTTGCAGACACTATAGTATATTAAAAATGGAAGATCTCATATTGGAAGGCACTGATTGCCTTACGTTACTCAGGTATACGACTATAAGAAAAGAAGAATCTCTCAAGCTACGTTTAGTAAATGAGATTTATGGTAGGAAAACAAGGAAACATCATGAAATCCAAACGGAGAAAAGATGAACTAGCCAAAAATGATTCTGAAATGATGGACTGTTAATGTTGTTTGAGAAATGAAAATGATAATCTTTTGATTTCTTTCCTTCTGGGAACACATGACTCTTCATCTCTATGGACGTCTATTTCATGCCTCTCTGTTCACAGAGCTAATTTTACCACATTCATATGGTTCTGTGTAGCTGCCCCAACCCTCTGTAAACTTCCAAGCCTGGCAGTCATAACTAAGTTAATATGGTTCCTGTGGGGGACCTAGGTTAAAGCCTCTGCCTTCAACTCAGGTCATGATCCCAGGGTCCCGAGATCGAGCCCCTCATTGGGCTCTCTGCTCAGCAGGGAGCCTGCTTCCTCTTCTCTCTCTGCCTATCCCTCTGCCTGCTTGTGATCTCTGTCAAATAAATAAATAAAACCTTTAAAAATATATATGATTCCTATGTACTGCTTTTACATTCCTAAGAGAAAGAATATGGTAACTTCAGCTTGTGTCATGTACACTCATAGGCTTAATCAGAGAACTTGGCTTTGAGTCTAGAACAGGAATATTTCAATATCTGCTTACTGGAAAGTTGGTATCAGATTCTCCAAAAGGGGTGTGAAGAAGTCATCAATGGCAGATTCAATATTTCTCCTTCCATGTATAAACAATTCTTTTTAAAGAAGAGAGAGATGAAGGTAATTCTACCACTGAAAGTTAAATTGAAAATTGACGTTACTTTTAATAATATTCAATATAAATTCATTTGAGTAGATGCCAGAAATCATACCAATTTACTAAAAGAAATATGCTAAGTCTATTTTCTTTTCCACAGTACTCCGAGACTTCTAAAATATGGGAGTTTTAAGAACAGCTTCCTTACCTATAATATAGGTAGCCCAGCCAACTGCCCATGAATTAAATTCTGCTATTATTTCCACTTCTAACTGAATAAAAGCATAACAATAGAAAATTATCCTATAACAAAGACAATGTGAAAGTTTTGAAATATATTTTGAGTTCTCTTGACACCATTTGTAGAGCTGTAGAAGATTTAAACCACTTACAGACTGTGTTAGGTTTCAGAACTTGCATACACACAAATATTCATTCAATTTCATAGAGAAAATTTAGAGCCAATAATAACTTTGGTATTTATTAAAAGCAGGTCATCCTTTTAATGGTGAAATATCTTGTGCTAAAAGCAGGAATAGTTCTCTTTACTAGATTTTTAAAGAAGGCTCAAAGAACAAAGAAATGTTTCTTGGAAAGGATAGTTTATAGCACTCAAAATATCCATGAAACCAAATATTGTTATCATATTTTCTATACTGATTAGAGAGCACCTTTATATAAACGAACTATCTGTTAATGTTGAAAAGTACAGGAACAATTTTGTGTTGTTACAGCCACATTCTGTCTTAGAGACAATGCTAAATTATTAAAAATAATATCCATTAATCTCTAGGCATATTAAAATACTTACCTTTTCTACATTTTTGTCTGCTGATTGCTTCTACTAAATTCAATCTCTAACATTCTTCATTGACTAAATAATTGTCTTAATATCTTCCTTTTCAAAACATTCTGTTAAAGGAAGGAGGACAGGAAGAATGAATTAACAGTTGTGTAACTATTAAATAAGCCAAGTGCTTTCCACAAGCAAGCATACTTCATCCTTATGACAATGCATGAGAAATATTATTATTTTATTTATAGAAGAAAATTAAGCATCAGAGAGACCAGAAAATTGTCCAAAATCAAATAGCTAGTATGTGTCAGAATCAGAAGTCATTAAGTTCTGTGCATCTATAAAGATTTTTTTAACTCTGTATATCCTATGTCAATAATTTCTCATTTCTTGTCATGTCAAGTTGAATCTGCTCAGCCTGGCTTTCAAAATCATCTGTTATCTGGTATCTCCTTGGTTAATCAGCCTTCCTTTTCACTGCTCTCCAGCATGAAGTTTCTTCAGCCATCAGTCTATTTCTATCTCCAGGCCTTTATTTTATTCATTCTGGAGCTGGAAGCCTCAAGCCCTCTTTTATATCAATCCAAATCCTAAATACTCCATGACAATCCCTTCCCTTATTATAAATAACATTCCCGGATCTTTCTGAATTCACTTTGCTGTCTGCCTGCTGTTTTTCCATGTTTCTCTTCTCTTATTGTGTTCTAGCAACACCCCTTCAGGCTTACCATCCTGTCCTCTTTTCCTCTATGGTATCCCCTTATTACTCTGTCTCTCACTACCTGATTTGAAAATGGGCTGCTTTTCCTCTAAATCCCTTGGATACTACATAATTAGTAACCATATGACCATACTGTTGTGTGCAGAGTAGGGTATAGAAATGTTTATCATCTAATAGGATTGATTTAACACCTGCTTTTATGAATTTTTAATTCTCTGAAGAAACAAAATATGCAGGTTTTATGTGTGTAAATTGTAATAAAATCCAACATGAAGGCAGAGTTTTATCTAAGTGTGAAAGTATAAAGGAGAACTTTGTTGTTTTTCCTGTTACACACACACACACACACACACACACACAATTATGTTACTTTGTATCGTAAGGGATAGTAGGAAGGAAAGAGGAAGGCAAAGACAGATCTTACACCTACCAGAGTACATATCTTTCAATAACTTTCTTGCTTCTCATCACTTCTGTATTGTTATCTATCTTCTTGCTGTATATGACTGACATTAATTCAAGGTTTTGAAAATGAGATAGGTAATTGGACCACATTAAGTTTAGGAAAAATCTTGCATGATAACTTGAGGGAACTGACTTTTAACTCTCATGTCAGTAATAGCAATTTCTCCAAAAAAAGATCAGGGCTGAGGATCTCATGATTCTGCTGCCAAATTTAAGAATCATCAAATGTTTTGTGGTTTCAGACACCATTTTTCCCCTGGTGAATTACTACTTACATGGGGCAGTGTAATTCATGTTTTCCTATATTTAGCTACATTCCAAAGAATTTCATAAGTATTTCCCTGAGCTCATTTTCCCATCCTCAGTCTGATGGCATGAAGCAAGAGGGGATTTTTGATGAATGTACTAATATTTTGTATCTTGGAATGTAGATTAGGGGTATTTTCATAGAGAGCGGAAAAGGGATTGGAAGTGGTGGGAATGAAAGTCATTTCTTCTGGGAATCCTCATTTGTGCACAAGAAGAGGGGCTTCTGTATTGACATGCTTCTCCACTTCCATCTTTTATTTTATCCAAACCTACTTGCATAAATATTATATCATGTTTTACCTCCCCATCCACGAGAGGCTGCTTCTCTAACTTGTCTGTAATAACTGCACCGTGAATGAAGATAAAGGCCACAAGAAGAAAGAGGAATCAATTGTTATTTTTTCATAATTAATCCTCCCCCCCCCCACAATTAAGGCAGAAAATATTCATTAGCGGGGCGCCTGCGTGGCTATCAGCTAAGCATTGGCCTTTGGCTTGGTCATGATCTTGAAGTCCTGGTATAGAGCCCCATGTGGGGCTCCCCACTGGGCAGGGAGCCTACTTCTCCCTCTCCCTCTGCCTCTCCCCCTGTTTGTGTTTTCTCTCTGTGTATCAAATGAGTCAATAAAAACCTTAAAAAAAAAAAAAAGAAAGAAAATATTCATTAGCTACTTGACCCCAAAATCATTAAACTTGGCGTTTCTCATCCTCAAAAAAGGAATGTGCTGGTTTTCCTTGGTTCTGACCTCCAGCTTCCTGATGGTGTGCATTAAGTGTGTGTCATCTCCACAAACAAGTTGGGGGAAAGATGAACAGTGGTGCCCACCACTTTCGGAATAGTAAACTGTGTTACCTATTGAAAACTATCCACATAATCTCCGCCTTCCAGGAGGAATCGTTAGCTCTTATTGTAGTTATACATATCCCGGTTTTATTATCTTTCTTTAGGTTTCTGTTATAGTAAAATTGTATGTAAGTCAAATCAGTCCCTAAAGCTCCACATTAAGGCATCTCATCTAAATCAGGCCAAAAGCAAAACTAATCAACTCCATTTAGAAATTTGATTCCAAATACCAGTTTTTAGGATGTGAAGGTAGGAGGTACTTACAGTTCTAATATCATGTAGATGTAGGAAATTTGTAACTGTTCTGTTATTTGGCCTTTTCCAGTAGATTTTTTTGATGGATCACTGGCCTTTTACAGTATTTGTATATTTCTTTTTTTTCTCCTAAATAATTACGTTTTAACTAAATTAAAAACTCTGTAGAGTGAGGTTATGTCTTATCTTCTTTAAACTGCCCTTTTCTAAATTAATACACTTTTTGGTTTATTTTGTTTTGTTTTGTTTTGTTTTTACATCAGAAGAAGTCAGTACATTTTTGTTGTACACATGAATGAATGAATAAATGATAAATTAATTCTGAGTAGGAATGCTCAAGTAATAAGTAACTTTTAAATTTACCCTTTCAAAACATTCTGGTTGTAATCTGATACCAATAAATCCCCTCAAATATGACTCATATTTCATCAACAACAAACATACCCAGGCACAGACTAAGCATTTTGGGTAGCATAAGAATATATTAGACTCAGCCCTTGTCTTTCATCAGCTTTCAATCTAGTTGCAAGTTCCTGGGAAATACTTCAGTTTTGACACTAAAGAAATCTCGTGTCAGAAATTTCTGCCGGTACCAATTAAAAATATTTTCCCTCAAGTTCCCTAAGGCTAAAGTATTCAAGGTCTGCAAATTACCTGATTATGGAAATGAGATCTAGAATAAGCATTGCAAAAAAAAAAAAAAAAAATCCCCAAATTATCAACCAAAGCATTTTTTTAAAAAAAATCAAACATTCTCGGGGTGCCTGGGTGGCTCAGTGGGTTAAAGCCTCTGCCTTCCCCTCATATCATGATCCCAGGGTCCTGGGATTGAGCCCCACATTGAACTCTCTGCTTAGCAGGGATCCTGCTTCCTCCTCTCTCTCTGCTTACTTGTGATCTCTCTTTGTCAAATAAATAAATAAAGTTTTTTAAAACATAAAAAAAAAATCAAATATTCTCAATAGTGGTGCCAGGAGATATACCAGTCAAACGGCGGGAGGGCGGGGGAGCATATTTTACCTGACTACATGTATTTCCTTGTCGGAGCTGCTTAACCTTTTCTTTGGTAGCCAGTGTGCTTATACTAGAAAACCAGAGATGTCAAAGATCTTTTCAAAGCCCATGAAGCTTTTATTTCTTACTTGAAGGAGCCTCAGTATTTCTAAAGATACACAGATTTGCACTGTCTAATTAAAAAAAAAAAAAATGACTTTGTTCTCCATGCTAACCAAGAAGTTCCTGACAGTGTCAAAAGGCTGGAACTTACTGGATCAATGAGAAGGGACTTCTGGCTTCTCAGTTAGACAAGGATCAGTAGAAGCTGAGCCATGGAAGCCCACCAAAACCACAAAGCATTAACACTGCTGCTCTGCTTCAATCCCTGCTACAGAAGTCATCTGAAGCATTTTTTTTTAAAATACAGTTCTCAACTTGTAAGAAATTAAGCCCAAAGCATCTTAGTAAACCTTGTGCTTTGACTTAGTAAACATTTAAGAATGCATTTTCTTCCTTTCGTAGATTTGTGTCATGATTTTATTTTAAAAATGCATGACTTTGTCTCTACTTATTCTTTCCCAGAAATGGTTCCATGTGTACAATACATTCACAGTCTTTTCATTCTCTGAGGATCTCAGCACACTAAAGGAGGAAGAAAATAGTGTGAACACCAAACCAAGAAATTGCTGGCATCTGAACAAGCCTTGCTGCTGGGACCTAGTAAAGATAAATACTCATCCATCCAGTGCCTTCATTTCTGTAATGTCTCACTGTCCAAGTTAATAAATGCTTTCTTGCTAGTTTTTTTGGCATCTCTTTGAATGAGGAATGTAAACTGAAAAGGCCTAGGAGACAAAAACTGGCAAAAAACTCTATGATGAATAATATCAGGAGACACAGAGACTGGCTCAGGAGTCCCATATACAGTGCCACAAGCTCTATCAGAGGACAGATAGATTTGCTGCCTGGGATGGGGCTGTTATATAATTTCTAGATACATGAAAAAATAAAGAAAAGAATAAGAACAAATCCAGGTCCAATTTTATGAAGATAGAAGTATAAAACAAGAGATTTATAGAAAGGTTATTAAAGATAACTTAAGCTTGATAAACAGAAGCATCAACATGTATTTAATCTTTAGATATTGGGAAATGAAAACAATGTGGATTTTTTGAAGAACACGTAGAAATCTGGGGAGAAACTTCCAGCAAAATTAGACTAAAACTATTATTTAGTTATCTCTGTTTTTGCATTGTATTATAAACTAGTACTGTTTAAAAACCTAAAAAGCCCCTGGAAAATCAGGCTCATCTTTCCCAAGTTGAATACCATTAAAAAGAAAACTTTCATCTTGGTGCTGAAGAGTCTGACTAAACTTTAGTTCAAATGTTTCACTCAAAGAAGCCCTCAATTATATATTTTTGAAGTTTTTTTTTCTTTTCTTTTCCCATATTAGAAAGTTTTACCCAGGCCATCATGTTCAAATCCTGGCTTAGAATACAAAAATCATATGCCCAGATGATTTGAAATGAGTATTTCTTAATTCAGACCCACTGAGTAAATGGGTAGTTTGATTAATCAATATCTTTTAGGCCTCTAGGAGAACAGTTTTGAAGTGTGTTGCAGAAGATGGAAGTGGAAAATCAGGTAGCTTTCCCTGGGAATGGTTCTCCAACAAAGTTCATTGGTGGGAGGTTGGGGTTGAATATGGTGGCAATAAAAGATGTATTATTTACATTTGGGGCGTTCTACCAAACCAGTAATACAGAGCCCTGATAACTGGAAAGTTTAACTCGTGTTCCAAGATGGTTCTTGGGTGGTATACAGAGAGTTTCAAATAAAGTGGACTTGATTTAGGGAAAAAAAAAATGATGGTTCTTGGAACTCCACCCTTTGTATCAATCAGAAAGAAGAAGAGAGAGTTGAAGGTAGAAACACCCTTTTTCTATAAGGACATTCCCTAGGAGTTGTGCAGACTTTCTTCTTAAAACAAATTGGCCAGAACTGAGGATCACATCTAGTTGCTAGCAAGGCCAAGAAATGTAGTTATTTCTTCAAATAACCATGGGCCCAGTACAAAATTGAGACTTTAAGGAATAAAAAGAACATGGATATTGGTGATCAAATAGCAGTATGTATCTCAGTAAGAAAAGACTAGAACGATTTGCTTAAATGGAGAACAAGCTTATCTATAATGCTCATTATTGCTCTTCAAAAATAAAAATAACTTTTCTAAATTTTGTTGGTATATTGGAATTATGTTAACTTTACATTACCTTGAAGAAGTTATTGTTAGTCAAAATTTTCTCAATTCTTATGTATCTTTTTTTTTTAAGATTTTATTTATTTTATTTGACAGAGAGAGAGATCATAAGTAGGCAGAGAGGCAGGCAGAGACAGAGGGGGAAGCAGGCTCCCTGCTGAGCAGAGAGCCCGATGCGGGGCTCGATCCCAGGACCCTGAGATCATGACCTGAGCCGAAGGCAGTGGCTTAATCCACTGAGCCACCCAGGCGCCCCTCTTATGTATCTTTTAACATTCATGCATCATCTGCTAACATACATGACAATGAATCATTTCTAAATAATGAGATTTCAACTAGCACACACATTTGTTGGCACAATATATTTACCTCTCTTGTTAATTATAATCTATTCTTAAGTTTCAATTACATTCTAAATTTAGTCTATTGTTAATTTTCTCCTTTGTTGTTTATTCTCCATAAGAAAAGTTATAGGAACTACATGGGACTATGTATTAGTACATGAAAGTTGGGAGGGGACTGGTTTGGAATGCTTATGACAAGGATCTTTTGGCTAAACCAAATATGTCAGTTTCTTGCAGCCTTGCTTCCTAGAGTCAAGGAGAACAGGAAAGGTGCAATTAGACTGTGGTTCATATTTATTAATTTTAATACTAAACACACTTAAGTTGCCTGTAGATAGTATTCTCTGTAAGTACTCATTTATGTCTGCCATATGAGCTGAACTGGAAGTACACTGGTGGCTAAAATCATGACAACAGTCTTAAAAAAAAAAAAAAGAATGTAGTTCCAATAAACTGGTGAATAAAAGTCATGACACAGCCTTGCAATCTAGCCTTAGTTTGTCTCCTATAAAACAGGCATCAAAAGATTCATTGTTATTTAGATGAGACATATTTACATGTTAACAGTCATGTTTATTAACAATCTCAACAAGAAAATATACGAAGTTTACCATTTCCACTATGTAAGAAAAAATAGTTTTGGAACCAGGACAATTCAGTGTATGTATAGAGTGAGACTCTAGAACATTAGGAAGGTGGTTATTGCAGCTGTGAAATAAGCACAAACTTGGGACAAGATTTAGGGCACATTTGATGCCTGGTGGATGACAGACAAATGTTTAAGTGATTTCATGCAATTCTGCTTGCTTCCTACAGACTTTTTGCTGTAGTATGATGTATTAGTTACCTATTACTATGTAACAAATTATCCCCAAACTTAATAGCTTTAAAATAACATATTTATTATCTCATAATTGTGATGAATCAGGAATCAAGATATAGCTTAGTTGGCTATCTTTGCCTTGGCCTCTCCCAAAGGCTACAATTGAAGTGTTGGCTAGGACTGTCATTTCAAGGCTCCCTCAAGGGAGAATGGGCATTCAACTCATATGGCTTTTGGCTGGTCTGAAGTTCTTGATGGCTCTGCTTGAGACATCAGCTCTTTGGCATGTGAGCCTTTCTACTGGGTCCCTCACCAGAAGAAAGCCAGCTTTCCTCAGAGTGAGTGATTAAAAGGGCAAGAGAAGGAGTAATCCAGATGGAAGATACTGTCTCTTTGTTACCTACTTTTGGAAGCCACATTACATCACTCTTTCCAATTTCTATTTACTTCAAGGGCATCACTAGGCCTAGTCCACACCCAAGAGGAGGAAATTACACAAGGGAACAAATATCAGGAGGCAGAGAATCTTTAGGGAGTATTTTAGAGGTTGTCTACCACCTCTTGTGAGGTAACCTGATAAAGAAAACACATGGACTCTTGGACATTCTCTCAGATTTAAGGTAGAATTTGGACTCTGCACCTTACTAGCTGCATGATAATGTGCAATTCTCCAGTCTCCACTGTGAAGATAAATAAATGAATGCTAATGTACCATACCATCCCTCAGTTCAACATATATAGAATGGACACAATAATCTATAACTCTTAGGTGTGTGTAATTAGGATTAAATACAGTAACTTATGCTTAACATATAGGGGGCATGCAGCAGATATCCCCCATCCCTGGTAGAATTAACAGGTTTGTTTGTAAATTCAAGAAAAGCAGCTGTTCACAGTGACTGTCCTGTGAACTTCCTGGGTTCAGCATTGATGCCTTCTTGCAGAATAGCCAACATATTTATATCTTCAGAATTCAGTAAAAGTGGTGGTTATTTTGGACCACTTTCTGTCAGAAGCAGAATATTATGACCCAACTGAAAGGAGATATTTTTTCTAAGGTTTTTTTTTCCCCCTCTTCCTGGTACTTGAGTTCAGCCAAGATACAGCAATTCCTCATTATTCTCAGTTAATAGTTAGACCTCTAAATAGTCTACTTTTTATTTGGCACTGACAACCCAATTGGAGTGTTTTGATAATTTCTAGATGTTACATTTTAGAAGGGGGCATGGACAAATGGGAACATGTTCAGAAAAATGATCAGACTGACGAGTGGACTATAAAACCAGCCATATGTCATATGAAATATAAACTACCAGAAAAAGAATATTTAACTTAAGGAAGAAAAGACTTAAGGATACATGGTAACTACCTTCAAATATTTTAAACTATTATGTTGAAGAGAGATAATATTTATTTTTTATTGTTTGGAAATCTAAAGCTGGGACAAATGTGTTGGGAAAGATTTCAGGTCAATGTAAAGAAAATTTTCAGAGAGAGTTAAAATGGTGGGAGCTGAATTAGAATCTTATGCCTCCTACTAGCTGATCTTAAGAAATTTCACCTATCATCTCTGAGACTTGGTCTCTGAATCTGTAAATTTATAATAATCGTCATATATTATGGATGCATGTGCCATGTACTGAATAAGTTGCTTTGTACATAATATTAATAATGCTAAGGGTGGTTCTTCTTCTTTTACACATAAGGAAAGAGCTTTGCAGCAGTAGGTTTCAACCTTCAGCTGAAGAGTTTCTTCAGTATTTGTGTTGGTGCCTGAGACATGCTGGTGCAGAATATTTTTTTTCTAAGTGAAGTTATTGCCTATGCTAGTGATTAAACCTGTCAGTATCACAATTTTATTTGGCTCATAGTCTATTAGTAGAAATTGAAAATGAGTACCTGGAGTGGGCCTTTAAAGGCATAACAGCTATGCTGAAACAGTAATAGGTGAGTATATGTGTGTGCATTTGTGTGTGTATGAGTGTGTGTCTGATATCAGAAAACTATGAGAGCTTTGATTGGTTGATTAATTGTAAAATCTTGAAAAAGTTAGCTGGTCTCTTTAAATATCAGAATTTTTTATTTGAATCTCCCTGATGGCTAATGATGATAAGATACCCCCTTATATCAGTTAGAATAACCAAAATCAATAAGACAGTAAACAACAAGTTTTGGAGAGGAAGTGGAGAAAGGAGAAACCTCTTACACTGTTGGTGGGAATGCAACTTGGTGCAGCCACTTTGGAAGACAGTGTGGAGATTCCTTAAGAAATTAAAAATAGAGCTTCCCTATGACCCTGCAATTGTACTGCTGGGTATTTATCCAAAAGATAAGATGTAGTGAAAAGAAGGGCCATATGTACCCCAGTATTCATAGCAGCAGTGGCCTCAGTCTCCAAAGTGAGGAAAGAGCCAAGATTCCCTTCAATAGATGAATGGATAAAGAAGTTATGGTCCATATATACAATGGGGTATTATGCTTCCATCAGAAAGGATGAATACCTAACTTTAGTATCAACATGGATGGGACTGGAAGAGATTATGTGAGTGAAATAAGTCAAGCAGAGAGAGTCAATTATCATATGGTTTTACTTACTTGTTGAGCATAAGGAATAATATGGAAGACATTGGGAGATGGTGAGGAGAAGTGAGTTGGGGGAAATCAGAGGAGGAGACAAACCATGAAAGACTATGGACTCTGAGAAACAATTTGAGGGTTTTGTTGGGTGAGCCTGGTGGTGGGTGTTATGGAGGGCACATATTGCATGAAGTACTGGGTGTGGTGCATAAACAATGAATCTTGGAACACTGAAAAAAAATTTAAATAAATAAATAGGTAAATAAGTAAATAAATAAATTAAATATCAGATTTTTTTCCTATGAAATGAGGAAACTGTTATAGGTAGTTTCTCTTCATTTCATATCTGGAGCTCTATAAATAGACTGAAAATTACTACATGAGTTGAAAATGATAAATTAATAGGCTTCCTTAGATTTTACTTCTTGCATTTATATATCATAATTTAAGTGAAATGAAATGTCACTGTTTATTATTATTTATATTTATCAGATGGAGTGTTCTTCTGATATTCTTCAGGTTGCCCAGGGTTTATCTCATCAGGACTCGACTGGAGAATACCATATATTTTATTTTGCAGATAAAGTGATTTCAGTCATAAGTATGACTATGAAATTTAAAATTTAAAATATTATAGAACACTTGCTATCTTAACATGGATTTTAATTTTGTTTATATATTATAAAGAGGCAGTGATGTGACACTACATAAGTGAAAGGAAAATGAAGAGAAAAAGGATCCAACTGATTTATAATTGGAGTCCTCAATAAAAGAAACAAAACTTAAAGAAGAACCCCCATAATTACAATTATAATTCAAGATTTTTTAAAGAAATAAAATATACATGAATCTGAATATTAAAAAATGTGCAAGGCATTGTGAAAAATGATTCAGGATGGTCAATACAAAGACATTATTGGACTTGAAAGATAAAGAAAGGATCCCTTTTCAAGACTCTGCCAAAAAAAAAAAAAAAAAAAGAAAGAAAAATCACCTAGTAAGTAGTGCATCAGACTGGTCCACATTTTCCCTGCTGCAGTATTCAGTGTCATTCAAACAAATAACATCTAAAAAATTTGATTAAAAAGTGTCAACCCAAGGATGTCATATCCAGCCATACTATCCTTCAAGTTATAAAATACTATACAATAGTTTACGTGCAAAGATAACCTTGAGCTTTTCTGAGAAAACTATCAGTGTGAAGTTCAGCCCACCATGTGATGAATAAAAAACTATAGCAAAAGGACTATGTGAGTACTATATATAAATTTTTAAATACAACTAAAATACATAGAAAACACGTATACAGTACTTCTTTTGTACTAGCCACTGTTCTAAATTCTTGACATATGTTAACTGTAGATACTAGAGTGACTGACAAAAATGTAAATATAATATGCTTTCACAATTTACACATATGCCTCACAATTTAAAGGTAGGGCTTAGAGAAGGTTTGCAGTAAATGTGTTTCATGTAAATGTCGGGATCAAATGACTTAATTTCAAACATACTGAAATAAATCAACTATCAGAATATAAATTGATTTAACCATATAAAATTAAATACTACAAAAGATAATATTACCTAAATTTGGATGGAATGAAGGGAGGTTAAAGAAAAGAAATAGAAGGGGCACCTGGGTGGCTCAGTGGGTTAAAGCCTCTGCCTTCGGCTCAGGTCATGATTTCAGGGTCTTGGGATCAAGCCCTGCATCGGGCTCTCTGCTTATTGGGGAGTCTGCTTCTTCACCCCTTCTCTGCCTGCCTCTCTGCCTATTTGTGATCTGTCTGTCAAATAAATAATTAAAATCTTAAAAAAAATAAAAGAAATAGAAAAAAAAAAAGAAATAGGATAATGCTGTATTGATTGTGATAGAAGTGTGATGGACACAGTTTTGAAATACCAGGCTGAAAGTAAGACATAAAGTTGTAAAAGTTATCGCTATAATAAAAATATAAAAAAATTAAGCATATTAGTAATTACAAATATATATAACAAGTAAAGAAAAAAGACTACTGAAAGAATTTTAAAAAACCATAAAAACAAAAAATACAACATAAAACAGAGTCAGAACTAAGGGAAGACATAGGTTCATATATATAGATATTATTTAAAAGAAAAGACAAAGATTTACTAAAAAAAAAAGGATTCTCAGACTGAGTCACAAAGTAAAATCTAACTCTGTACCAAGTACATGAGATACACCTAAATCCTAAATGAAAGGTAGGAAATGTATAGGTTTACCATGATTATCAGGCAAATGCTAATAAACAAAAGCAAAGATATTATACTATCAAAAATGGCAACATAACTTGTTACAGAGCAATCTTTGTTTTGAAAATAAGCAGCAAGAATCACAAACATACAAACACATACACATGTACACACACACACAGAATCTGTTTTGAGACACTGGAGAACAAGGCAGAAAGATCTCAAAGAGGATCAAAGATACTGGACAGAAGGGTGATAAAGAGAAAATCCAATATTCAGCCTATTTTTCTATTTGACATTTGTTAGTTTGCAAGTTGCTGCTGAGAAGGTGAGGAACTGAACAAAGTCTCCAGGAGTCCTTTGAGAATGTAGAAACAAAAGTTGGACTTCAGACTTTCCAAAGAGAGAGATCTGGCATATAATCCAGGCTTTCAGATGAGATTCCCACTGGGTTACACTCTAAGAGTAAGGGAGAAACAGAAATAGACCAACTCCCCTAAAAATGAAGCCCAATCTAGAAAAGGTAAGGTGATCTGACTTCAGCCTAATTGTGTAAAACAAGATGATTCCTCTCTTGAGGAAGGTAACATCATCTAAAACTTCAAATTATCCCTATAACCTTTCATTTATTTTTTTTATTTTTATATTTTTACAGTCTTGAGGCTTTTTTTTTTTTTTTACACTTATCATGCTATGAATTCATAGAGAATAGGTTCCAAAAACTCAGGCTCCCGCCCATTGGTTCTTACAAAATGTGTTTTTCTGGGTGGAGTGGGCTGATGCTTCAGTTGAATGCAAGTATCTTTCTTGTAGGCTTCCTTCTTTTTCTGATCATTTTCCTTCAGACACTTTAGGAAGCTACTTTGGCTCTTCAAATGCTTAATATGCTAATACGTGAATTCTGTTGGCAGGAATCTTGCCCTTAACATGTTTGTTTAAAGCAATGCAAACAGCATTTTATATTTTAGTCTAATATTTTAGACTCTTCCAGTTTTGCTATGGTAACATCTGTGGGGCATTCCTGTTTGAACAGTGCCCATTCCCTTGATATCTACAATACTACCTTTCTTATAGATTTGCATGTATGTGGCCAAAGAAACAACTCTACGTTTTCTAAAAGGTCTAGAGAACACAAAGCAAGTGCCTCTCCTCTTTCCATCTGTGTTGGTCATTTTAGTGAATGACTGGAAGATGAAGGTTCTAGCTGAAAAAGCCCTATAACTTTTCATTTAAAATGTCTGTACTTTAGTGAAAAAATTACCAGGCAAATTTGGAGGCAGAACACGTGACAAAAAAGCTAAGAGGGAAAAACAACTAATAGAAGCAGAACCACAAGAGATACAGACATTTAAGTTACTAGATGCAAGTATGGATTGACTGTGCACTTCTGACTAGGATGTGAAAGACTGTCAAACCTAAGCACTCACAACTCACAACTAAGAGAAAAAGAGAAATTACAAAAAATAATTTTGAAAAGACAGCCTACAGCTATCGAAGTCATAACTAAATTATATAGAGAGGAAAAACATTCAAAGGTGAGTATATAAATAGCAGCTTGGTTTGTTTGTTTGATATGGGGAATTTGCTAGTTCTTGATGTGAGCTCAAGTGTGTAGCTTGCTCACACAGAGAGCAGAAGTTAAAAGGAGAAACCAATGTAGCAGTTAGCAGTCTCTCGGGGGGTAGAGAGACAAAATTAAAGGCTTGAGGTCTACAGATACATAACCATTTTCCACAAAAGATATTTGCTATATTCTAAGACTACATAAAAGGCTAAAATCCAAACAAAAAGTTTTGAAAGTGAAATCTATTGCAGTCTCATACTTAGGAAACAAAGACCTAAAAACAGAAAAGGCAAGAAATGAAAGCCATAGATGTGGTGTATTGACACTGAGAATCAACAGCCCTTTTTACTAACCAATGCTGAGTACACCAAAAAGTTGAGAAACCAAACCTCTGGCAGACCATTACTGCTGGGATAAAACCATTGGATAAACGTATTTGAGAAGTAGGTTATTTATACAGTCTGGGGGGAAAAATGTTTTCACATATTGTTTAGTAGTAACCGAGGGAAAAATGATATTTATACAGTGAAAAGCAAAACAAAACAAAACAAAAAACAAAACAAAAAAACAAACCTTTGTCTTAACAAAGTGCCGAAAATTGACTTCATCAGCAATAGGGCAAAAAAATATTGTGTGCTTCTAAAATTGGTATGCTAAGAAGGTCACAGCATCACTTATATATAGAGAGAGTATTCCTTCTGAGATGGTCATAATCTGAATCTCATCTTGGAAAAAAGCAGCCAACAACCTAAATTGATGGATTTCATATAAAATATCTGACATATATTCTTTATAGAAGTCACATATGAAAGACAAAGTGTTATGTCAGTTCCAGCCTATTGATAGTGATGTTTCTGGCCAGGCTTGCCTAAGGTTCTCACCCCAGGTTTAATATTTACTTGTAGTGAGCCCCACATACATTCCCCCCAACAATACCAAGGTCAATGTTGTGGCTGGACTGGTCCTTAGGGTTCTTATTATGATGATAGGACACACCTAAGCAAAACCACCAGGGAACTTTGAAAAACAAGATTATTTTACCAGTAGGTGCTGGAATATAGACAGCAAACAGTGAGGTCACAGATGGATAGAGAAAGAAGTAGCATGGACCAGGGATTCTGCTTTGATTAGGGTCTGAAGATGGAATGCTTAGAGTTCCAGAAGTTCACCCTTTATTGGTGAATTTAGGGCATTAAGAATGGAAATTAAGTCCCAGGAGAATAAAAGTGGGGTCACTTAAGTGGCCCATGATCTATATTACCAGTGTTTTCTCAAGAGGGAACTTCATGGGTAGGGGTGACCTGGTTCCTTATCTAATTGTTTTACTGTAGCTGTGCCATACAGCTAGCAATAGTTTATTCAGAATGAATGTCTTTGAAATGGATGCCTCAGCAATCAAAAGCTTAATGTCAGACACTTATATTACAATCAAAAAGCTTAATGTCAAGCACTTGCACTACACAAAGAAAGACTAAAAAACTTTTAACTTAAAAGAGATTAAAGACATATGACAAATAAATGGATGCATGTTTCTACACTGGATACTTGATCAGAAAAAAAAAAATTCTACAAAGGACAACATTGAGACAATAGATCAAATAGTTTTGTATTCATGTTTAATTTTTCTGAACTTAGTAGGTGTGCCACGTTCTATGCAAGAAAATGTCCTTTTTCTTAGGAAACATACACTGAAGTATATGGGGTGAAGAGTCATGATATTTGACACTCTCAAATGTTTCAGCTGATATATAACGTGTATGTATTGTGTATGTGTAGAAAAGAAGGTGTGGCAAAAAATTACCAATTGTCACTCTAGGTGAGTATATGTGGGAGTTCATTGTACTATTCTTGAAATTTTCTTGCAGCTTAAATATTTTTTTAACAAAAGTTTCAAAAAAAAAAAAAAAAGCATGAGAAAACTCTGGAGAACTACTTATAAGAACAGAAACAAGCCAGAGCTAGCCTTAGTCTTGCCATTTAGGTGAGATTATGTTCATTTTGGTGACTAGTTCATCACTGATTGGAGAGTAGTGATCATCTAGTGGACCTGCACTATAAGAGATATTAAGAGTAATCTTTAGGCAGCAGGAATATGATACTCAATAAAAACTTGGACCTACATAAAGAAATAAAGAGTGCTGGAAAAGAAATAAAGGAGGGTAAAATCAGTTTTTCCCTCTCTGTAGTAGCTCATACGGATCCCTTCTTCTGGTATGTATTACTTACCCAGACTACTCACCTTTGGAACTTTTATCTATTCAGATAAAATTCAGATTTATTCAATTCAGATGTCACCTCTTTTAAGAAATCTTTTCTAAAATTTTTATTCCTAACAGGCAGAATAGGTTTCCTTGTTTGTGTGAATCTATAGGAACTTTTATACCTCTTGGCTATACCTCTGACTTGATTTGTGGCCCTTGGAAGGTATTTAATATCCCTAAATCTCAGTATTCTCATGTATAGGATAATAATAATACCTAAATTACAAGGCTGTTCTGAGAATGCCTGTGCATGACTTAACAAAAAGATTGGGCCAGAGGAAGCATTTAAACCATATGAAATGATGTATAATAATATTATGATGAAGATAGTTACTCCTTTTTCATGATGGATAATATTGGCCAGAAGTAAACTTTATTTTGTTTTGCGATACTTTTATAAAATATGCTTTATTAGCAACTGTGTAAAGGAAAGTTATAATAATGTGATTAGGTGTATTTGGATTTTTTTGTTATTTTAATAGCAATAAAATCTACTAAATCAGAAGAACATGTCTTACTCAGTAAGATATATGAAGAGGCAGGTAAGATAAGGAAGGATAAATGTTATGGTCCCTGTAATTTCTCAACCACCAAAGAAAAGTAAGCCAAGAACATAGCTGGAAGGAGACCAAGTGAAGCAGGGTCCAAATGAGCTTGTCAGCTATAAACCCTGATTGCGCCAGACACAAAGCCCTGTTCACACCAAGGAGCAAGGCAAATAGTGATGGACAAAGTCTTGACTAATACCATGTCAAGAGAGCAACAATATTAAAGTTTGGAAGGGATATTGAATAGAGGTGATAAGAGTCGAGTGGTGAATAAAAACGAACAAAATGCATCCTTGGGAATATCTTGGGTGTGTCATGTGTCTATTCTTTAGTTGGTATTTTTAAGATCTGGATTAATAAAACTAATATGGAGATACATGTTGCCTCGTGTCTTAGTAGCTCTCCTTAAAAAAAAAATAAAAAATACCCTAATTATGTAATCAAGAAAGACAAGATAAAAGCATATTTTTCTCCTTTCTTCTCAGCAGACTTAAAATGTAATTGTATACAATAGTATGCATATTAGGCCTATGAATGTATATAAATAAATGTAGTGTTTGGCCTATAACATATTAAAATGTGATATATTTGCCAGTAATAACGCAAAGGAGGTCAACAGGAACAAAACTGAATCAGACTAAATTATGTGATATTGAGTTTGTAATATTAATTGATGTAATAGATAACATTAATAGATGAACAATAATACAAAAGAGGGGGAAACAGTATAGTTATATAGGAGTCACGTGTTTCTGTATCTCACTGGAATCAAGCCAGCGTAGAGCTAAAGCAGATTAGTCAATATATAAACAGTAAACCCTAGAACAACAATTAATATATGTTATATGTGTATGTACATGTATAGATAAATAGATAAAGTTAAAAAATCATTAAATAAGTTTAAATGTTTCATTGGAAAAAACTTAATACAAAAGAAACCAGTGAAGTAGAAATAAAGGAACAAAAAGACAGGAGACACATGGAAAACCAAAAGCAAGGTGGCAGATGTAATCCAACTGTATCAATAAGAACATTAGGTATGAATGGATTAAACAATCAAATAAAAATATAGAGACTGTCAGAGTGGATTAAAAAAAAACTGATCTAACTACATATTGTCTATAGGAGACACTTTATAGCAGCATTATTTATAATAGTCAAATAGTGGAAACAAACACACATCCATTAACTGACGATGGATAAATAAAATGTACTCTATCCATAAAATGAGATATTATAAACCATAAAAGTGAATCAAGTAGGGGTGCCTGGATGGCTCATCAGTTAAGGATCCAATTCTTGGTTTCAGCTCAACTCTCCAGGTCCTGAGATGGAGCCCTGAAGTTCCATGCTCAGTGTGGAGTCTTCTTGCTTCCCTCCCTCTGTTTCTGCCCCCCCCCCCCGTTTCTCTCTCTAGAGTAAATAAATAAAATCTTTGAAAGAAAATGAATGAAGTAATGATTTGTGCTATACCATGAATGAAACTTGAAAACTTTATGCTAAGTGAAAAAAAAAAACAGTCACAAAAAAACCACATATTGTATATGTCTACTTATATGAAATATTGAGGACAAGAAAATCTAAAGACACAGAAAGTAGATTAATGGTTGCTTAGGAATGGGAGTGAGATGGAGAGATAGGGGATGATATCTAAAGGGTAAGGGGTTTCTTTTTGATGTGATGATTATGTTCTCTAGTTGACTGTGGTGCATATATCTGTGAATGAATATCCTAAAAACCATTAAATTGCACACTTTGGGGAAATGATATGGTATATGTATATTTTAATGAAGCTATTTTTAAAAAATAAAGGAGGTACAGAAAAATGAATGACTAAAATTGAGAAATTCATGAAAGGAACACCATTAAATCTAATTTAGAATATTATTTTGGCCAGAACTAAGAAATCTTTCATAGTTTCTTTCTGGGAAAGAACAAGAAATAGTATCAGAACCTCACTGTATAAAATACACAATCCATTGTGTGTAGTTTTTTAGAAAAGATCTTACTAATTTATTTGAGGCAGGAAAAGGAGAGGGAGAATCTGAAGCAGATTTTGCACTAAATCTGGACCCCCACTCAGAGCTCGATCCCACAACCACAACATCATGACCTGAGCCAAAACCAATAGCCGGGCATTCAACCAACTGAGACACCCAGGCACCCCTCCATTGTATGCATTTTAAGTTATTAAATTTATAAGGTTAAAAATAAACTTAAAAGCACAATGACAATACACAATACTTCTTAGGCATATTTATGCATAGAGTTAAAGTAGAAGAAAGTTTCGGGGATATAGTTCATGTTGAGGAGGAATTTTCTTTCCTAGGCCTTACAGGTTCAAGTCTAGGCACATCCAGAATAAGACTGCTTGCTTTTCTCAACCCACTCACCATTTTCCCAAAGAGAACAAGAGGTAGTTGAATTAGTGATTTGAGGAGAAAGATTGATAGTTTCTCTGTTCCATCTCTCTTCTCCTCCTCTTGAGATCTGCCTCTGTCAGAAAGAAAGACACTTTTCTCTCCTTCACATGGTAAGTTGGCTCTTGTTTCTTTTTTTTTTTTTTTTTGCCAGAAATTCTACTCCGGGAAATGCTAGAATATCAGATGGCCAGATGAAAAAGCATCTACTTCTGTCTGATTTCTGTGTTTGTCTTTTACTTGGTTCTGAACTTGGCGGGGGATAGGGGGAGGATATTGCTCATTGAACTCGCTCAAAACCCAGTAGTTAAAAACAGAGTTACCCACTATTCAGCAGTATGAACCTGCCATTTTAATGCTCTCTAAAGAGTCAGAGTTTTCTCCACATTTCAGTCATTAACATCAGAAAACATGAGATTCATTTTCCTTATTAAAACTGAAAAACAATCAAAACCAGCATTTACCTCTTCATAAAGCAAATGAGGAGAGAGAATATGATCAGGGCAATGTGGTTCCAGGGTCTTCAACTCCACTTGCAACATTTAATTCATTAAGCTCCTTATTACTTATATTGATGCTTATTATGCCCTTCCTGGTATATTTTTGTGTTGTCTGAAATATGTTTTAATATTTTTTAAAGGAAAGAAAGGGTGTAACTGGACTCAAGATATGGAGTGCTATTACAAAAGGGGAAAATTGGAGAACTTTCAGATCTTTAGAGTGCACTATTTCTGATTGTAAGTTTTTCTGAAATATTTCATAGACCTACAATATAGAAGCCACCATTTGCAAGTGCTTGAAAAGTGTATATTTCTATGTAAACATTTATAGAAACAACTGAGCAGAAAAGAATTTCAAGCCCATGTGATGACCATGCCTTAGATTTGTGTATTGAAGCTAAACCAAAAACCTCTATTCTGCTTGAAGTTTCCTGTATTGTCACACGCAACAAATTAAAAAGCTGTTTAAAATAATTCCCATTATGGGACACCTGGGTGGCTCATTGGGTTAAGCCTCTGCCTTTGGCTCAGGTCATGATTTCAGGGTCCTGAGATCGAGCCCCGGGATTGAGCCCCACATTGGGCTCTCTGCTCAGCAGGGAGCCTACTAACCTGCACCCTGCCTGCCTCTCTGTCTGCTTGTGATCTCTCTCTCTCTGTCAAATAAATAAAAAATATTAAAAAAAAATTCTCATTATGTTTAAGATTATTTTTTCACTGTGAGAAAGCTTGCAGAGGACATTCATGTATACTTACTTTAAGACAAGTAGAATTGTCAACCACAAAGGACATAGAAGCAGTAAAAACCATGCATCACTGCCAATATGTTGTCTAAGTTGGTGCTTCTCAAGGCTGTTCTTGGTGAAGGGCAGTCATTAAATTTTAAACATTTAAAAAATTTTCAGTTTTAGGGCCTCCTGGATGGCTCTGTTGGTTAAGAAACTGCCTCGGTTCAGGTCATGATCCCGGAGTCCTGGGATCGAGTCCCACATTGGGCTCCCAACTCCATGGGGAGTCTGTGTCTCCCTCTGACTTTCTCCCTTCTCATTTTCTCTCTCTCTCTCTCAAATAAATATATAAAATCTTTTTAAAAAATTAAAAAATAATAAAAATAATTCAGTTTTAAACATTAATTTTTTTCAATTTATCACTTTGACTTCTAAAAATATATAATTAAAAGTGACTTCCAAAAAAATCAAATAGAAAATGTGCAGATATCAAACCAATCTTTCATCAGATTCATCAGATTTGACAGGCACAAAATTACTCTGTCCAATTGCTTAAAGATTTTTAAATGCTTACTTTCATTTTCAAAGAAAATGCATACTCTTTCATTCTGTACTTATTTCACAAACCTTTAAAACTGTGGACCAGCACTGGCCTACAGACCACTATTTGAGTACCACAGATCGAAGCCATTCTTTACTTTTTTCCTATATTTATTTTTTTGCCTTGACGGTAGTACCCAAATATGCTTAATCTTGAGTTTAACTTGCTGTGACCTTTGTATTTCTTCCTTTAAAGTAAAGTATTCAGCCTGTTTTTCCTTTTCCAATTAAAAGAAAATGATGCCTCTCCTCTTTTCTTCTCTTGACAGATAACAGCATCCCTGAGATCAAACTGATCTAACAAGCAGTGTTCACAGATGATCTGTTTCCCTCAATTTCTACCTTTGTCTCCCTCTTCTTCTTTCCTTAACAAATAGTATTTCAATATCTACTCTGTACCAGGAACTACAGATCCATTGATAAGACACCAGTTCCCTCTCCTTGTGATACTACTGAGTCTTCTAGGAAAACACTAGTTGAGCAAATAATTTATTACTTGAAACAGGTATAAGTTGTACAAAGGAGAAATAGAGACTACTTTGACAGGGTTAATATACATGATGAGACTTGCTAAACTATCTAATTCTAGAAGACAAAAGGTTGGATTTATTTTTAAGAAATGAATTATGTTTATATGTACCATCTTTAAAATGAACCTTATAACTTTTCAAAATGACATTTTTAATTTTAAAAGCCTGAAATGAATGATTTCTTTAATTTTGATTGACTCAGCTTAAGGAACTGAGAACAGTAATATAATTTTCAAAAAAAAATCTCTTAACCCAAAGGATTTTAAAAATCAGATTACAACCTGATTTATACTCAAACGCATTAATATTTTTTCTTAGTATTTTTTTTAAAGATTTTATTTATTTATTTGACAGAGAGATCACAAGTAGGCAGAGCAGCAGGCAAAGAGAGAGGAGGAAGCAGGCTCCCCACCAAGCAGAGAACCCGATGCGGGGCTCAATCCCAGGACCCTGAGATCATGACCTGAGCCAAAGGCAGAGGTTTAACCCACTGAGCCACCCAGGTGCCCCTTTAAATGATAAACAAAGATCTATAATTGTTTTAGTTTCAGTAATATGAATTTCCAAACTCAGTTCACCTATTACTGTTAAATTAAAAATATCTCTTGTTGTGAATTTCAATAATTAAACATGTTGTCAATATTTACTTTTTTTTCTTTGATCCTTCAGTTTAGTTTGCTGGGCTGAAATTTTTGGCAATTTTGTTCTTTCTTTAAAATCATTCTCTCATAGAAATGTCAACTCTAAACTTTCACTCATCTGTGTCGATAAAGAAAACAAGGATGATTTTATCCAGATATAAAGCAAGTGTCTTATATTATCCAATTATTCCAACATGAAACATTTCATAAATGTAGACATTCTTAGTTTTTTATCAAATTATTCTTGCTCTTACTCTCTTTTTAAAGAAGTAGCAAAATTTCAAAATAGTTTTGATGATTGATAGGAAGAGAACAAGAATATTATCTATTTAAGCACTGAAGAGTTACCAGTAAATAATAGTACAAGTGGATAAAGTGATCTCTCTACCATTATTGAAGATGTCCATTTTGGAAAACCATGTAGTTTCTCTCGATTATATGAACAAAGGAGAGAAACAATAATTAGCAGCATAGAATGATGATAGCAAGATTCCCAGGTGACTCCCTATCTCCAGGTTGGTGTAGTAGTGATGAACCTATGCATTATTTTAAGGTAGTCTATCCAGAAAAATACAAATACTTATATTCTTCAGAAAACTGACAACTGTGTTTTACATGAGATTGCTAACACCCAATAAGAAGCAAAAGGTAAATGTCTATGAACATGTTTGTGTCTGTATATTTATTTGTAATCTATATCTGGTTTTGTAAAAAACATAGATATATTTATAAATCAGGATTTTAAAGTGTTTTAAGATTGTAAGTTCAAATAAATACTACTCAAATTTTAAAAAGTACTCACTAAAAAATCAAATTTTCTGTTGTATCTCAAGAATACAATATTAGACTGCCAGAAATCTAAGATTTTTGAAATAGTTTGATGCTGGATCAGTTTAGAAAAATAAAACTTACTTTTTTTTTTTCTTTTTAGTTATATCTTTATTTTTTTTTTATAAACATATATTTTTATCCCCAGGAGTACAGGTCTGTGAAACACCAGGTTTACACACTTCACAGCACTCACCAAATCACATACCCTCCCCAATGTCCATAATCCCACCCCCTTCTCCCAAACCCCCTCCCCCCAGAAACCCTCAGTTTGTTTTGTGAGATTAAGAGTCACTTATGGTTTGTCTCCCTCCCAAAACTTACTTTTATTGCCGAAGTATGGATACAGACTAATGAAAACAGTCAACAGAAGCTGATTTCTTTTCTACCATCTGTGCTGACAAAAACCACATAGTCCACTCTTGGTCAATCATTTTAACTATTTGTTCAGTAGTATGTGCTCTGGAACTATAGTCCTGAGAACATAATTATTAACTTTATTGATACTTAGGTCTACACTTTCTTTTGACAGACATATTTCATACGGATATATCTTATACAGTGTCATTTAAGAATGCCTCTTTTAATCTCCTGAGAGTTCAGAACAATATCAGGAAAACCTGAAAGAGTAGAGTGTTTCTATAGCTAAGGAAATATTTTTTCCATCATGATTTTGCTGTACTACTACTACTGCATGTTGTACATAGGAAGTATCCTCAGGTGAACTAGTGAAAAGGGCTTATTAATGTATTTATGTATGTATTCACGTATTTATTTTAAGCTACTATGTCATTAGCTTTTATACAAATAGGATGTATTAAAAGTGAGAAAAATACATATATATAATTTTTTTAGTGAAAATATATTTTAAAACTCACTTTGGCAATAAGGAATTAAATTTTTGTGTGAAATTTTAAATAAAATGTTGTACTATGGTACAATATGTCATATGTAATCTCCCTGTGTTCACTCTTCATATTCATGGATTTCATGGCTGATCTTTTTGTCAGGTATCTCAGGTGTTTACTGACTTCATGTTTCCAGCCATCTCTCTTGTTTCAGTTTTTCTCAACTATATAACCAGTAACAAGTATATATATACATATATATTTATATATACTATTCATATATATTATATATATTTATAAAATATATTTATTTTATATATAAATAATATATAAATAAATATACACATACATATATATATAAATACATATGTATATATTTAATTTCTTGGACTACATCACTGTAAGCCTACCTGCAGACCAATGAGATCCCCTATTAATATATATTGTCAGCTGGGTCTGGAAATACTAAGTGTGATTCTCGACACTCCCAACTTCACTCCATGTATCTCTGGCAGAGTGCAAAGCTGCATGACTGATCCACAGGCAAGTAGCATTGGCTCTTCTAAGAACAGTACATCAGAGTTTTTGCAAACTCATGGCTTAAAGGAGAAACAAACATACGGAGCCTGGAAAAGGTTGGGACTGGAGCCATCATGATGCCATGGTTAGCCAATTCCATAGGCACATCTGGTAAGCAATTGCAGTCCATGAACCCTGTAAAACTGTAAACGTGGCCTGTTGAGTATAAGGGCCCTTTATATCTGACATTATATTGACCAGGCTCTTGCTATTCCCTCTAGAGAGGCCCTTCACCCTGCTCTGTAAACAGAGAAGGAAGTCAGAGGCCCGCTCTTGCATGCAAGCGGTCAGCAGCTCACCCTGAACTTGCTTCAGCCAGAGCACACTCAGGCGTCATGGTCAGTGGATATCTTGGGGCTTCAAAGGTGAGTCCACTGCTCAAAAGGAGACATTTCGATGACCCAGGATTCCTGGCAGATTTTATTTCAGTTGCTGGAAAGTTCTCAAAAAAGCTCAAAAGCTCTCCAGCTGCCCAGAGAGTCTGAAATGCATGCAGTGGGTCTCCCAGACAAAGCTTTAGAAAGCTGCTAGCAGCACAGATCCAACACAGTCTCTGCATCTTGATTTCACTAGAACAGATGTTATCTGCAAGCAATTAACATACTTGTCATCACCAGTGAAACAGATACAGAATTCCTCAGGTTTTTTTTTTTTTTTTTTTAAATGCACCCTAAAGAAAAGTGTTTGTACGTAAAACAAAATGTTCACATTAGTATTAAAATAATATTCAGTGAAGAAAGTTGCATGTGTCAATTTTTCAGTTTTTTTTTTTCTAATTTTTTTGTAGTAAAGACTGGAATAATTTTTAGAAAACTGTGAGGGAATAAATGTCATCAGCAATATAAATATTTGTAGCAACTCCCTATTCTATTAAAGCAGTATTTATTTTTTATTATTTTGTATCTTCATATCTTGGCTGATAAAACTTGCCATTTGGTGCATTTTCTTCAAATTTAAATTTTTCAAAATTAATTGATTTTATAGAATTCCATGGGAAATAATGGGATTTGCTTTACAATAATAATTCAAATGTCAAATAGTAAAATATTGATCAAAATATGACACTTAAGATGGGTTCAAGTGAAAAGTTTGGTAAAACTTAATGTATAATTATCTTAAGTGATAAAAACAAAAACAAAAATAAAACAGAAATCCTAAGCTTGAGTTGCTCCAAAAGAAAAAAAAAAAAACCCACATAGCATAATACCTATGTATTATATAATTGTACTCTTGACATCAACTCAATTTCTTATAGGCTAGCTTCGTAACACAACATTCCTGATTTATCTTTCCACATAAAATTCAGTTTTCATTCAGCATTCATACCCTCAACACTTCTTTTTTTAACTAATGAAAACTGGAAGACTTGATTTCTAGCATTTCAACTTCAGATCAAAAATTTTTCTGCAGAGTTTAAATTCATTTTTTTTCCTTTAAAAATTTTTGTAAAATTTGACAGTAATGTTTCGGCCATACCGACAGCTTAACTACTTTGAAAATACAAACACATCACCTAAGCAAATGCTATGACTGATACATTCCTCTGAACAGAGCACTTATAGGAAGTGAAATGAATGTTCACTGCAACTAAATGGGAGGCAGATGTGGAGTAGTAAAAGATCATCGAATTAGTGCCTAATATTCTGATTCACTCTCACCGGTCTGGTGGGTGATCTTGAACATGGCTTAACATTTTTATCTAGAAAATGACAATCTTCTTAACTGATTTACTCTGAGTTAATATAATTTATATGAAAACACTTTATTATCATGGCACATTATATAAATGAAAATAACATTTTAATCATAAAATATTTTACAAAATATATACTCATTAAGTACTTAGTGTAAAATTTTGCCACATCTATTGGGTGATGCTAGCTCAAGTGCTCCATTGGTTCTTGAGGCTTTCTCTCCAACAGGAAGTGTTTACTTGGCTCAACTTTACTATTAGGTAAATTGGTTTTTTAATTATCTACTGGCAATCTCGCCTCTGTCATACAGATGGTTGTTCACAGTCTTCTCCCAATATTTTCTTTCTCTGTCTTGTTCTGCTCAAGTTTGCTCATCCTTGGTGCTTAGTGTGTGTCAGGAAGTCAAATCCTTTGAGTTTAAATTCTCCATGGCACTTATTAGGTATTTTACTGCTTAAAACAAGGCTATCTTATATTTTAACATCTTTTACTGATTTCCATTTACAAAAGTTATTTCAGAATCCCCCTGTGGTTTCTTATTCTTATTCTTCTACATAGTCTCAACCTCTATTAAACTGCCCAGTAAGAAATAACTACTTAAATGTCAACTAATATTAATGATTTGAAATCTCCAAAGTCAGAACCTGGATATTATGGGCGAGTTTTTGTCCAAGTGATTTTAGACCAATCCTTTTGCAAGACAGGCAAAATAACCAATGAAATAAACAGGGTACTATGATGGAGATGAGCAGGTACAGGAGGGCACTTAGTGGAGTCTAGAAGTGACAGTATAAATTGAAATGTAAAGGAGGAGAAGCAGCCTGTCAAACCAAGGGCAAGACAAAGAACAAAAGGTTCAAAATCCATTAGCGGAAAAGAACTTACCTATTCTAACAGGGCTGTGTGGATAAATAAAGCACAGTGAAAGGAGAAGTAAAGGCATGAAATAATGAAAGATGATATGGCAGTTTTGTCCGCTAACATTTATTGTGTGCTTTCTATTGCCGGATACAATGCTGATTATCTCATTTGATCCTCAGGAAAATCCTAGGAGGTAAATATTATAAACAACATTTTACAGATGAAGAAGCTAATGCTTAGAAAGGCTAAATAGGTAGGGACTCCAATCACAGAATGAATTACAGGATGTGGTAAAGAATTCAACTTTTGTCTTAGTACAATAGGAAGCCATTGAAAGATTTCGGTTCACAGAAGGATGTGATTCATTTCTATTAATAGAAAAATTTATCCTGAATGATGGGCAAACATGAATTGCTTAATTTCTCCCTGTTCTCTTCACACCTGGTTTGTTTTGTGCCCACTGGATTCTGAGCCACTTTGAAAGAACAGAGATCTAGTCTCGTTTATTACCTTATGTTCAGTGCTTAGCATGGTATGTAACATATTTTGGATGCTCATTTAATACTGATTGAGTGAATGGCTGAATGAACTTGACACTTGCTGGTTTCCACTTGGGTCTCTGATGTTAAAAGTTATATTAGCTTTTATTTTTTGAGCCCCATATCTAATCCAATGTCCATTTACTTACCAAAGATTTTGTTGTGTGCTCAATTGCATACAGTAATGGGTGTATATTGTTCCTTTTTAGCTTGACCACAATGGCTATGACAAATTCTATATGGCTGGGAAAGGGTTGATATGGGGGCTACAGCCAAAGAGGTCAGATAGGAGGTTACAGAAGTGAAATGGATAAGAATCATCAGGGCAGAGTCTAGGGAAGTATAGGAAAACTACATTTCTATGTTTCTTTAGATTGCAAAGTCCCATTCCGCCCAAGGACCCCACTCTGTCTTGCTTTGTTCATTAGGCTATCTGTCTGAGTATTTTGTTCCCTCCAAGTCAGTAATTCTTCAATAATCATAGCTATTATCTTTTACTGGATATAATGAACTAAATGAGGGTCTTCGTACTGGTAGAGAAGTAAAGCTCATAAATTAGAATTTAATCCTTTTTATGGCATTATAGGATTATATCCACTTTGAAGGGAAAAGGCAAAAATTCTAGTTTTTTGTTATTATAGGAATCACCAAAATTTTGAAAACTTCAATGATTTTTTTATTTGTAAAAGGTAATACTAGATCTAGCACTTGCTCAGTATTAGTCAGAATAGGCTATAGTTTGTTGTTATAGCAAATTAACCCCAATTGTCAGTGCTTTATCATAAACTCACCAATATAGACAGAACTCTGGTCTGCATAGCTGCATGTAGTATCCTAGGATTACAGAGGCTCCATCATTTTGAAATAGCACTTTCTGAAACATGTAGCATCTTTGATTGTTGAGGAGGCGGAAATGCACATGGCAAATGCATTGGTGGGATTTTCATTCCTCAACCTGGAAGTTACACATATACCTTCCACTATCATTTTATTGTCCAAGCTTGGTCACATACTTGTGATGAACTGCAAGAAATATGGACAAGTAGGTGAAATTCAGTTGGGCATCAGGTCTTCTGTAATGCTCCTCAAATACCACTTTAAGAAGGGTAACAAGCCCGAGATTTTTAGTTGATAGTAGTGGGATCACATTACTCTTTCAATTCTGTACTCTCAGATTTTCTTCTGCTGTTCTTTAGAGTCAGGGTATACTGATTATTACACAGTCAGGGGAAGTACCAGATGTTTCCATAGTTCCCCTTCATGTAGGAGATTAAATAAACAGATGCCATTTCTAATTAGAAACTTCCATTTCTTCCTACTTAATATAAAATGTATCAAATTATTTCCAAATTAGAAAATTTTTTCTCTCATGGTTTGGTAGTAAGGCTCTCTAAGAGGGGTAGTCTTAAAGCTTTTGCTAGTCCCCAGTGTACTGTTCATATGCTGACTGATTTGAAACACAACTTCAAGAAATGTGAAAGCATCTTCCAATTTTTAAACAAGATGCAGTTGTGCTGTTTCTTAAATGATATACTGTGTTGGCATGGTAGCTATATGGTGTCATCATTATTGTAATATCGAAGGTTTAGGCAAGTGTTCAATTGTGTTTTCACTTATTTTGGAAAATTGTATTACATTAATAAATTTAGCAGGAAAAGGGATACATTCAAATATTTTAAAAATCTTTTTCAAATATAGTTCTAGAATTCAAGTTGAACATCATTGTAGAATGTTTTTAGAAATGTTGGAAAGCCATCTGTAGTATGCTTTCAAAGGAATTATTCTATCAATTGGGAGATTAAATTGGAGGACTTCTGGATTTTCCTGGAAAGTTTTATTCATTTCTGTGGTTCTTTTGCTTTAGGATCTGACGTGCTTAAGATTTACTTACTTACTTACTTACTTCTTTTACTTCTTCATTTATTCTGTCTTTAATCATTAGGTCTTGGGTTCAGACATAGAGCACATGCCCACCTTTTTTATAACAAAAATTTGCAAATAGATTATTATGACTTTTGAGTTAACTTGATAGGTAAGAATTGTACATTTGATTAATACAATAGATGAAATACTCTGAAGTTCCCTCTAACTAATCTGTAAATAAAGACTGGCTTATTTATAGTAAACATATTTTTTTTAATTATTTTTTTATTTTTTATAAACATTTATTTTTATCCCCAGGGGTACAGGTCTGTGAATCACCAGGTTTACACACTTCACAGCACTCACCAAAGCACATACCCTCCCCAATGTCCATAATCCCAACCCCTTCTCCCACACCCCCTCCCCCCAGCAACCCTCAGTTTGTTTTGTGAGATTAAGAGTCACTTATGGTTTGTCTCCCTCCCAATCCCATCTTAGTAAACATAATTTTTAATCACTGATTTTCTTACTAAAAGTTGAAAATTAGTAAGGGTAAAAAGAACAGACAGCACTGAGAGTCAAGATGCTGAAGAAGGCTTAGATCAGTGGCTAATTCTATCATATTTGTAAGAAGACTCAATATCTTAAAAAACATCAGTTCTCTTCAAATTGATATGTGGGACAATGGCAACTATGTTAAAAATCAAAGCTGGATTATAAAAAATAAAAAATTAAAAAAAATCAAAGCGGGATTTTTATTAAAGATTTGATACACAGATTTAAAATTTATGAAGAAGTTTAAGGGCTCAAGAATGGTCAAAATATGGAAAAAGAACAATCATGTTGGAGGGATTGTTTTAGCAGATTTAAGGTGTATCTTTATGAATTGGAATATGCATTTAAAAATGACCCAAAAAACCAGAATAGAAAGCCAAGAAATAGAAGCATTAATCTATGGAAATGAATATATGTCAGAATCCTCATTGCAAGTAACAGGGGAAAGCAGGAATCATCAAACGCCTGTGCAGGACAGCTGATTATTTATATGGAAAAAATTAAATTAGAACACTACCTCAGATCATACACAAATATCAGTTTCTGACTGACAAAAAATATTTCTTTCTAATTTTAAGAAAAATGTAGGAAAGTATCTTTAAACATCACGATACAGTAAGAGTTCCTAAACAAAGTATAAAATGTTGCTAGCTACAGAAGAAAAGACTACAAGTAAATTTATGACCTTTGGTTAATAACTATTAAAAAAATAAAGACACATGTAACAAGGGATTTAAATTATTTAAAATTATTTAAAATATGTAAAGATACCATTTAATACTCTCTAGAGCAGTGAAGGTAAGACATTTTTGTCAAAGGTTTGCAAAAGATGAGAAGCAGTGGAAACCATAATATACTTCAGGAATGAAAATTTTTATAACTACTGTGGAAAATACTTGGGCATTATATAGTGAAGTTGAATTGTACTATACCCTACATTTATAATATTATAATAACAATACTAATATTATGTTATATATTATAGTACACATGTAATAATAATAATAATAATATAAAAGAACTCCACTTATAAATATTCTGTCAGGATTCTACCAAAGAAATAGAACCTGTAGGAAAAATAGACACACCTGTCCTCTCTTCCCCAACACACTTTTGTTTGTTTGTCTATATGTGGGCTTATGTGATTATGGGAGTTGACTAAAAGTAAGTCCAAAATCCAAAGGTCAGGCCATCAGAAAAGGTAAGCTAGAAATTGTTGGACAGGACTTGAAGCTACATTCCACGGGTGGAATTTCTTTTCCCTTAGAAAAACCTAATCTCTTCTCTTAACGCCTTTCAAATGATTGGCTCTGGATGACCTAAAATATTGAGGATGATCTTGTTAAAGTCAACTGATTGAAGTTGTTAATCATGTTTACAAAATATCTTCACAGCAGCACGAAGATTAAAGTCTTAATATCTGGAGACTATATCCTACACAAATTAACA
The DNA here is from genome assembly GCF_964662115.1 of Mustela nivalis. NCBI lineage: Eukaryota > Metazoa > Chordata > Mammalia > Carnivora > Mustelidae > Mustela > Mustela nivalis. Next base: position 73,256,538 of record NC_139024.1, on the reverse strand, counting down.
CATAAAACTGACTATCACAAGTATAAAGTCTGGAGAAATTCTTCCCAAGCACCCTAAGAAAAATGTATAAGAAATTTTATGGAAATTTTTATATTTCCAAATAGAAATTAACACAATGTTCACCAAGAATTAATGAAGAGATAAATTATGAACTAGTCACACTTGAAATACTATGCAATAATAAAAATGGACTCTAGCTACTCAAAAGAGCATGGATGAAGTTTAAAACATAATGTGAATGAAAAGCAGCTTCTAGAAGACTACATTACGCTCATTTAAAATTTTTTTTTTTATTTTTTATAAACATATAATGTATTATTACCCCCCAGGGGTACAGGTCTGTGAATCACCAGGTTTACACACTTCACAGCACTCACCAAAGCACATACCCTCCCCAATGTCCATAACCCCACCACCCTCTCCCTACCCCCACCCCCAGTTTGTTTTGTGAGATTAAGAGTCTCTTATAATTTGTCTCCCTCCTGATCCCATCTTGTTTCATTTATTCTTCTCCTAACCCCCCCAAACCCGCCACATTGCATCTCCACTTCCTCATATCAGGAAGGTCATATGATAGTTGTCTTTCTCCGATTGACTTATTTTGCTAAGCATAATACCCTCTAGTTCCATCCACATTATCACAAATGGCAAAATTTCATTTCTTTTGATGGCTGCATAGTATTCCATATATATATATATATATATATATATACATATATATATATATATATCACCTATTCTTTATCCATTCATCTGTTGATGGACATCTAGGTTCTTTCCATAGTTTGGCTATTGTGGACATTGCTGCTATAAACATTCGGGTGCATGTGCCTCTTTAGATTACTACGTTTGTATCTTTAGGGTAAATACCCAGTAGTGCGATTGCTGGGTCATAAGGTAGCTCTATCTTCAACTTTTTGAGGAACCTCCATGCTGTTTTCCAGTCACTCTCATTTCTAAAATGTCAAAAGCAAGAGCTTTACTAGTTTATACATGTAAGAAAACAAATACAAAAGAAACGAAGGAATAATAAATTCAGAATCTTGGTTAATTATGTTAGCTTTGGAGAGTCAGGGGCATTGAGTGAAAGCACATATCGTAGATTTAATGGTGCTAAAATTACCCAGGTTTTATGTGTTGATGTGTTTGCAAGTGCTTGTTTTATAGATACCTCATAACTTACATAGTACCTATATATATTTTTTTCTTTTTTAAAGATTTGATTTATTTATTTGACAGAGAGAAATCACAAGTAGTCAGAGAGGCAGGCAGAGAGAGAGAGGAGGAAGCAGGCTCCCTGTGGAGCAGGGAGCCCAACGCTTGGCTTGATCCCAAGACCCCGGGATCATGACCTGAGCCAAAGGCAGAGGCTCTAACCCACTGAGCCATGGAGGCACCCATTACATAGTACCTATAGTTTTGTGTATCAAATTTTATAAAATAAAAAGGTAAGATTAAGGAACCAATCATTCTTGTCATTCACTTGATAGGCATCATCATTTTTGGAAAGTGTGGAGCCCAGATGCATGTTCAAACCTGGTAAATGGAATTTATTGAGCATCTCAGTAGCTGTCTTGATAAAAATGACTGTGATTTGTGCAAATTGCAAATACTTCCATAACTCTTGTATACTTTCTTGGTTCCCCTAGCTTCTCTCTTTATTTTTTTCCTATTAGTGTTCTTCCCTAATTTCCAAGAAATTCTCCAATTCTGAGCTGGGCTTTATCTAGGTTGTAGGAAACAGCCTCATTCCAATGAATTTGGGATCAGACTATAAGGAGGGTTTGAAATGTTCTGATTGGAAAGCAAGCAACAAAACAGGCACTCGCTTTTGAGTCCCAGCTATGTGTTTCTTAGTTTGACCACTGATGTTCTGATTCATTGTTAATTGATTGGGCTCTCACACCACTGCTTGCCATATTTTTTTATATCTTAACAACAATGTGTCAGTGAAACTTACTATGAAAATGCCATTATCAAGATTGTGAGGGGAAGTTGTTGCTCTCATTCCTTGCTCCCTCACTGCTGAGGGTCTCAAATCTATGCTGAATATTTTGTTTTGGCCTGCTCTGGTATTATCCTTGTCCTAGGCATTTCTGGTATCCCTGTTCTCAATCTGCTCCATTTCTGCTCTTTTTACTTCCATCTCACTACTGAAAATACAAAGGCACATACTTAGCTATAGTTCTTAAGATGGGGTAACAATAAATATGCAGACAGGATTAGGAATTTGAAATATATGTAATTAGATTTTTACTCTAATAATTTTATTATTTACCTCATTCCTGCTAGTTTCCTATTCAATGTTTTCAGTGACAAAAAAAAAAAAAAAACAAAAAAAAGTTCTTTTCTAATACTCAGTTCTTGTCCTTACTTAAATTACTGTTCACATATACCGAGGGATAAATGCTAAATATTAATGCTAAATAATATATTAAATAAATAAATATAAAACAATTGCAACAAAGACTCTTTTTCCAGTGGACCTTAATTGCTGGACCATTAATAGTGGACCATTGCTCACAGGGCTCTCAATCTCTTCTACCCCTTCATCCTGGCTTATCCTGGGCATTCCTACCTAGTGGCATCTCTGAGCAGCTTATCAAAAAAGAGCATAAGCCTTGCTTCCTTCCCATAGGTCTTCTCAGTATGAGGGGTTCCAAGGCACTGAACCCCAAGACTGAGGGTATCTTGAATGGTCCAGTCAGAATTCAGACCCCTGGGCTGTAGCTAGGTTTATACAGTCCCCCAAGTCCTGCAGGTAAATACAGAGCTGCACAAACTTTGTCTAGTTAACTCTACACCTGTCATGGGAAGGAGTGTGCCTAGGTCAGGAAGGAGAGTATAAAGAACTACATTCGACATTTTGAATTCTGGGTTCTCTAGAGAGAGGACAAATGACAAAAATACAGACTTACTAAATCTACTTGTATGAGACAACCTTCTATTTTTCCCTCTTTTCAAATTACATTGATTAGAACAATATTAATTGATGTTAATGATAACAGGTGATTTGTTTAGCATGATGATACCTTTTTAGATAGGGGATAGTGAGAGAAGAGGTAGGGGTCCCCAAGGACTAGGAAAAATGGCAAAAGAAAGCTGAGGCCAGGCTCATGAATATATATTATCATTTTATCTCAATTTTTAAAAGGACTGTTGCTGCTTCTAAGTGTTTAGGATGAATAGAAGCTACTAGTTCAAGATAAAAAATGAAACCCCTTCCTTTCCACATTCTCAGTAAAATTTCAGAACAGAATACATTTAAATTGTTTCATCTATTTAATTTTGACTATATTTTTACTTATATATATATGTATGTATATATATATATATATATATATATCATATAAACTAAAAATTTTTTAATCAAATACCACAGCAGTGTTTATACTCAAAAGTAAGTTTCCTGTTTACCCTGTGCCTCCTACTCTTTGTCCCAGGAGCAACCACTCTTCACAGGGTCTTGTGAGCATTTACAGAATACTTTCTGTACAAACCATTTTCATGAAACTTATAGATGATTTCTATATAGATGGTTCTGTCCTTTGATTATTTTTTGCGTAGTAATGTATTTCAGAAATCATTCTCTATCAGTATGTAGATCTGCCTCATTTTTTTAAATGGAGATCATGTGGAGGAACCATAATTTATAGGACCAATTCTTATTGTTGGGTGTTTAGGTTATTTTCATTCTTTAGTTACCACAACCAATGCTGTTAATAATTGAAGAGTTTAGAGTGTAAGTGTGAGTATATTGGTAGGATGCCATAAGTGGACTTGGTGGGTGGAGGGATATATGCCTTTTGACAGAGAGTATGAAAAGGCTTACATAAGAGGTTATTTTACAGTAATGCTTACAATACTCAAGAGTGCCAGTTCCACCTACCTAAGCCTAACAGAGTTGATTTATAATCAAGCTGTGTGATCTTTATCAAGATGATAGATATAAAATGGTATGATATTCTATGCATAATCTGCATTTCCTAATTTCAGAATGACTTTGAACAACTGTCATGCATCCAAAATTGCTGAATGTTTCTTTACCTATCCTTTGACTCAATTCCACTAGAATGTTGGGTCTTTCCTTACTGGGATATGTTTACATACTACTCGATTGCCCTCTCTCTGTTATATGTATTGCACATACTTCCCAGATCATCGTTTGTCTTTTGCTTTCAAATATCACATTTGTTTCTTGCATATTAAAAAGTTATGTAGACAAATTATCAATATTTTTATCTATGGCTGCTACAGATTGTATATCAACTAGATATATAGGTCTCATAATGAGACCTAACAGTTTTATAGTTGCAAATTTTATGTTTTTTCCTGGAGTCATCTGAAATTTATTTGGTATAAGGTTTGAGGGAGTGAATAAATGTATTTTAATATAGCTTTTGTTTTTCCCAGAAAATTAATTCAGTGATTCATTATTGACCAAAGATTGCAAATACTATGTATATAATTTTATAAATCCTGACACAAATTTGGGTTATATAGAGACACTGTATTCTATTACATTGGTATGTTTGTATATTGATATTCCAGTATGAATCCTATTTTAATTAATAAAGCTTTACATTACAGTTAGTTATCTGATAAAGCAACTCTGTTTTTCTTTCTTTCCTCTTTCAGACATTTTCTGCCTATTCCTGTGCAGGAGTATTTTTCCACAAAAATCATAAAATTGCTTAGTCTAATTTTTAAAAATGTATTTTAAAATTATTTAAGATAATCCATTCACCATTTTCATTGGGATGTGTAAAAATCCTATATAAATTTCAAGTCTTCCTATGAAAGAACAGAATGTATATTTCCAGATCCTCACACATTTCTTGCTTAATTTACTAATTTTATTTATTTGTAACTTTTATGTTGTTATTTATAATGGGTTCTTTTCTCTGTTTTTTTGTTTTGCAAAGGGAGAGTCATTTCCATATAAGAAGGTTATTAATTTTGGTATGTTGATATGTACTCATCCAACTTACTGAATTCTCTTATCCTTGGTTATAGTTTCCTGAGTGAATGCCTTGGAATTTTCAGTTAGGATACTACATTTTGATGTAATATAATTTCAATTTTTCTTTAAAAACTGTATATTCTTTATTTTTCCTTCTTAATTGCATTTACTAGAATAATGTTAGTTAGTCCTTATGTTAGTGAGTTTTTAAATAATGTTTCTGATTCTAGAGCAGCACTGTCATAAAACTTCATGCAATGATGACAATGTTCCATGTCTGTGTTATACAATATGGTAACCACTAGCTGCATGTGACTATTGAGCAGTTGAAATTTGGTTAGTGATACTGAATATCTAATTTTATTGAATTTTAACTAATTTAAACAAAAATTTAAATTAACAAATGTGGCTAGTGTACTACATTGGGTGGTACAGTTCTAGAATTTTTTTTTTAATTTTTTTTTTAATTTTTATTTTTTATAAACATATTTTTATCCCCAGGGGTACAGGTCTGTGAATCACCAGGTTTACACACTTCACAGCACTAGAATTTTAACATTAAGCATGATGATATGTGTTCTTCAACTACCCTATATTTTTTCTTCAATTGTTTTATGTCATTGATTTTTGTTGTTTTTCTATTTTACTTAACTAAATTCTTGATTTATTTATTTTCATTCTTTTTAACTTATTATTGTAAGAAGTACTTAAACACTTTTTCTACTGTGTCTCATGTATTTTGAAATATCATAATTCATTACTTATAGATTTTATGTAACAGCTTTGGTACTGTCTTTGACAAGATGTGGTAGGGTAGTCTTATTTTTCTAATTGTTAATTCATTGAAATATGCACAAGGCATATTTCAATATATATATTTATTTCAAGGCATATTTCAATATATATATTTATTTCAATATTATTTCAATATATAAATATAAATATATATATATTTACTTTTCTCCCTTCTCACTACCCTACAAGCCCCTTCTCCCCAATAACTGGGCAGCCTGGAAGGTGTAAGGTAATCCAGTGCAAACCTGAAAGTTTTAGCTGAAATATTTGTTAACTTGGAGAATAGAGATAAGAAATTATTTAGAGGTGAGAACTGCTATTGGAGAAAATCTGGTGTTTCTGAAGTTTAGTTCAGGTTAGTGCAAGAGCAGAGAAATAAATCCAATGTGAGAAAAAGACATTAAAAGCGAAAAGGAAAGAAGAAAAAGTAGGAACTGGATATTGTAGTGGTCAAATATTCTCTTGGGTCATTTCTAGAACATGAGTGTGAGCATAAGGAAGGCCAATTTCCCTTGTTAATTTACTGGTTCTACATCAGTGCAAGACAATAACCTCTCTAAAAAACCAAGAATCAGAACTACCATAATAGCCTGGGCCCTATCTATATCTTAGCAGAAAGAAGTGTATGCTCCCCATTTTTTCAGATGAGTCAACCAAGACCTTTAAAGAATGGCTGACACATAGAGATTGCTTCCAAATATTAGCTTGATGAAAAGGTGAATGAATAAATGGTTCAGCCAAAGTCAGAGAGCTGAAGATAGTTGGAGAATTAGGGGGAAGTGATACTGGTGTCTTGCCTCTTGATGCCTTATTCTTTCTAGCACACCATATTCACTATTTATTAAATATAACAGACTTAAAATTTCATTTAATTGGATAGATATTGTTTCAGTTTCTGCTTTTCCTAATCTTAAATATGAGAAAAAGAAACAGCCAGGGCAAGAGCTTGTGAGTATATTAATTGAAGTGTTTAGGAAACATGTACTAAAGGGAAGAACTGTAGAGGCATATGATGGGAACGTCCAGACACACACAAAAATATCATATGAAGTATTATCACTGCACTCCAGCAACACACTCACAGTTAAGAGTTGAAGATCCCTCAGAGTAATTGCATATAGTAAGAAAATAGAGTACAGGTTATATTTGCTATACCAACTCTGGTGGTTTGGTGGTGGCTTTCTGGAATACAGCTGAGAAAAATTCAGAGCTCATGCATGAGATCAGCAAGAAAGTATACATGACTGATTAAAATGTCTAGTATGGCTATGGTGGAAAATGCAATATTATTACTACCATAAATTTTCAACTCTGACTTATATTTTGCCTAATTGCTTTTACATTATTCAATGAATTAGCTAAGCTGACAGAAGACTAAGCCATAGTAGACAATTTGTAGGTATTTGTTGAACTAACTTTTGTTGAAATAAACGCTTTACTTACAACAGTGGCTGGATAAAATTTCATGAGTTACATATGTAGTGATCAAAGATTTTGGAGGTATGCTGATAGGAATATAAATTTGAAAAGATAAGAAATAAGAATTGCATAGCTGTATTGCCTGGAAGAGAAGAGGAAGAGAGAGATTTCTTGATATCAGGAAAAGATGATTGACATTGCCTCACATGCCAATGGTCAGAACAAAAATGCATTTTAATTGCAATATTTTAGAGAAGTTCAATTAAGTCTACATTTTGAAAAGATTTGGGCTGAAGTCAATTAAAAAGTACAAGAGAACTAGGTTAAACTTGTGGTTAATGTGGTTGCACCATTCAGTGACATGTGGGACACATTCTTGGATGGAAGAAACCATCATCCAAGTTTAGAATTATTTGGAACCTGTGGCTTTTGAGATCTGAACCCAACCTGAACTTCTTGGTGCTGTGTATTTTCTTTTTGTTTTATTTCCTGGCATGAGAACTTGTCGTGTGTGTGTGTGTTTTCATTCTAACGTTAGAATGAAATGACATTTTTAATTTAAAAAAAGTTTATCATAAAGCCAATTCGGAAATATATTTTTATTAAATACACTTTGATGAGTTAACTGTAAATAAATTAATATTAAGAGGATTAAATTTCCACTAAAACATAGAAAAATTTAAAAATTGAAAAGAGAGATACTTAGAAAAACATAGCTTAGGTTTTATCCAAACCAGAACATTTGTAAAAATAGCTAAAAAGATATTAGTTGATCTCAAATTGTGGTCTAGCTCAAAACCTTAAGTTACATTGTTTTCCAATATTCAGATTCTCTAGGATCCCCAAGCAATAGAAGGTAAAACTATTACTCCTTGGGGAAGAGAATTTCAGATCTCTGATTTTGGTCTTCTGCTCATTCATCAAACCACACTGGAACCTGTCCTTGGTTGGATAATATATAGGGCCACCATGCAAGTTCTAAGAGCCACCTGGGAAAAATGATTAAAATCATGTGGCTAAGCTCTTCAAAACATATAGAAAAATTGATATGCCTGTCCCTGTGGGAGGAAAAGAAATCCACAAGAATAATGACCTTAGTGGAGCCTTGGGTGTTGCTTGACTTCCAGTGTGTATCCTGCAGTGTTGCCAAATCTTCTAATCTGGTGTTGGCCAGGAGGAGAGTAAAATAAATGTATGGAATATGGGACACTGTTTGCATGTGGTTTTGTGAGCATATGATTGTTTTAAGTAGTAAGTATTTTACTATTTTACTCAGTTCATTGTGGTATTTTAAACTTTTTTTTTTCCACAGGTACCATTTTAATTTAATATGGTGGAGTGGAAAGAGCGTGGGTTTTGGAGTCAAGCATATTTGACTCTGTCATTTACTAAGCTGAGTGAATTTGGGCAAGAACTGTACCTGGCATATGGTGTAAATAAATACTTGTTAAAGGAGAGAATGAATGAATTAAAGCAAATAACCTCTCTTAGCCTCAATAAAATTTACCCATGCCTGACAGCTTTTGTTTAGTTTTCATGTAATGGGACCAGATCACTAGGCATTTCGTACAGAGACATGAGAACAGAACCTCTCCTCTTGCCAAAGGTCTTGACAACATGGTAGCAAGTTAGAGAACAAAACTGGCTTTATCATATATGAGAGAGAGATTAAGAGATCACATTTAGAATGGTTCTTTGCCAGTGTTTTGATTATGTAAATATTCAGCATTGCTGTTCAGTGCTGTTGTAACATTTTGCTCTTAGATCCTCTAAAATGAAACCAATCAATGCTGGTTTTTGTAATCTAGTTTTGGGACAGCTATAACCATCAGGTGAAAAACAGTATTTTGTAATCAATTGTTAAGATTATCAAATAAGAAATGTTTTCCATTGTTTACTCATCTTACCCAGGCCAGTTTCTAGATATTGCTGATTGCCCTAGAATATTTATATCTATTCCAGAATAATGTTCTTATTAGCCCAGAGGATGTCTGTTAGTACAGAGCATCCAGGATGCCACTAAATCCATATAGGTTATTAGCAGTTATATATCAACTTGGATGTTTGAAGGGCACATATATGCCTGGTGTGTTTTCCATTATGGGACTTCAGTTCCTAACTAGTGAACGTTAATTATTTCTGATCTTTAATATAAATCTACACTGTTGGTGAGAATGAAAGTTGGTGCAGCCACCTGGGAAAACAGTGTGGAGATCCCTGAAGAAATTAAAAATAGAACTACCTTAATGACACTGCAATTGCACTACTGTGTATTTACTCCAAAGATACAGATGTAATGAAAAGAAGGGCCATATGTACCCCAATATTCACAGCAGCAATAGCCACAATCGCCAGAATGTGGAAAGAGCCAATGTACCTTTCAACAGATGAATGGATAAAGAAGATATGGTTCATATATGCAATGGAATATTATACCTCCATTAGAAAGGATGAATACCCAACTTTTGTATCAACATGGATGGGACTGGAGATTATGTTCGTGAAATAAGTCAAGAAGAGAGGGTCAATTATCATATGGTTTCACTTATTTGTGGAGCAATAAGGAATTACATGAGGGCACTAGGAGAGGGAAACAAAAAGTGAATTGGGGGATATCAGAGGGGGGAGACAAATCATGAGAGAATGTGGACTCTGAGAAACAAACTGAGGGTATTGGAAGGGAGGGGGCTGGGGGATGAGTGAGCCTCATGGTGGGTATTAAGAAGGACACAGATTGCATAGAGCATTGGGTATGGTGCATAAACAATGAATTCTTTTTTTTTTTTTTTTTTTTTTTTAGTATAGTTGACACATGATGTTACATTAGTTCAGGTATACAGAACAGAGATTCAGCATCTCTGTACATTATGCTATGCTCCCCACAAGTATGGCTCCCATCTGTCACCATACAACACTATTACAGTACCATTGACTAGATTCCCTGTGCTGTGCCTTTTATTCCTGTGACTTATTCATTCTATCACTGGAAGCATCTGTCTCCACTCCCCTTCACCTATTTTTCCCATCTCCCCATTGACAACCATCAGTCTTTTCTCCATATTTACAAGTCTGATTCTGCTTTTTGTTTATCTATTTATTTGCTTTGTATTTTAGTTTCCACATATAAGTGAAATAATATGGTATTTTTTTTTTGTCTAACTTATTTCACTTAGCATAATACCCTTTAGGTATATCCAGGTTTTCATAAATGGGACAATTTCATCCTTTTTTACCCCTGAGGGATAGTCCATTATATATATATATATATATATATTACATTTTCTTCATTCTTCATCTGTGAATGGACATTGGGCTTCTTTTTATAAATAATGCTACATAATGCTATTATAAATAAAGCTACAATAAACATAGGGTGCATAAATCTTTACAAATTAGTACTTTGGGGGGGATAAATATCCAGTAGTGGAATTATTAGAGTATATATTTCTATCTTTAATTTGTTGAGGAACCTCCATTCTGCTTCCACAGTGGCTGTACCAATTTACACTTTCCACCAACAGTGAACCAGGTTCCTTTTTCTCCACATCCTTACCAATACTTGTTATTTCTTATATTTTTGTTTCTAGCCATTCTGAAAGGTGTAAGGTAAAATCTCATTATGGTTTTGAGATGATATTTATAAATGATATATTTGACAAGGGGTTAATATTCAAAATATATGAATAACTTATACAATTCAACTCCTTGTATTCTTTTTATTACTACTTCTGTCTTTATGTTTGAGACTCTCATCAGTTCATCACTTGGTTTTCCATAACTCAAACTATCTCATAGTTCAAGGAAGTAGAGTATTGAGGATGAAAATATGGGCTCTGAGCCAAATGCCTCATTGTGAATCTCAGCTTTGCCAATTCCTCCATGCATGAATATGGGGTACTTAACATTTTCTGTCAGTTTCCTCATTTTTTTGTTATACAGACTAAAAGAGTTAATACAAAGTAAAGAAATAAGAATTTTGGCAAATTGTAGCTGTTCAGGGAAAAAAATTCTTACAGCAGAAAGCAATGAGACTGACACATGTCCAGGTAGTTGATATCTACTTGAGTTCTATGTATACTAAAGATAACATGATTCATTCTCTCGAAGTCTGATAATCCCTTGGCACTGGCAATAATGAATTTTTGAATCTTCCAAGTTGTGAGCCAGGTGATCCAGCAGAACTGCCATTATGTTAGCTGTTTCCCAGACACCTCTCAATGGATCTGTATAAGTCCATAATGAAGTGTTCCACAACCTGAAGCAGATTGAAAACATAAAGAATGGACTTTTCACAAACCAAAGATTTTAATTTAAAGGAATGTCCTTTATTTTGAGATTGTTAATAGGGTATTTTTTGTTTGTTTGTTTGCTTCCAGACAAAACTTATACTGAATTTGTTTTACTTTATTAGAATGTGAGTTCCCACCTTTTTTGCCTGGCTCTTCCTAACTAATCACTACCAAATTATTTCCTGAGCTCCATTCAGCCAGAATTTCTTACTTTCCCCTGACATATTTGAGCAGAATCTTCACATTTCATCAAAGTCTTATCCAAGTATTTCTTGGAGGCCCAGAATCTATCCAATAATGTCATCCCTATCAAATCCATGGTGCTACCACACCAAACCTAAAAAGTACTGTATAAGCCCCACCCCATCATGCGAGTGGACTATTCCTACCTGCTCTTGCAGATGCTATAGTTTTTGTTGGCCCTTCTTCAGACGCCAGCTGCCAGTGGGTGCCACGTTGGGAAAATAGCCCTTTTTCCTTTATATTTCTCTTTGATATGGCCCAAAGAAGCATTATTTGGGGCCCTGGTGTCATTCGTTGGTATTCAAATACCAGCCCCCACAGTAATTCACATGTCTACTCTTCTCCTGTGACTTGAATAAGTCACTGGGTCAAGTTCATCATGCCTGGCTTCGTCTCTCACAGGGGGAATCCTCTCTGGGAAATTTATTCAGGACCTTGTGCTAAAAGGCTTTGAGAAGGCCACCCCACCAGTATTATCCACCAGTGTGTCTGAACTAAAACAGTAGATTGAATTTTTTTTCCAGAGGGTACAGATGTATGTCCATTAAGACTGTTTCATCAGCTTAACAAACATACTTGAAGTCCAGTGGTTGGTAGGAGGAGCCCACACATAGCTCAAGCTGAGTCATTACTATCATCATTTAGGAAGATTTGGATATGTAAATAGCACCCAAACATTTAGTCTCGAGTTCATTTCGACTGTCCATGGCAAATTACTTAATCTCTCCAGATGTTAGTGTTTTTATTTACAAAATGGGGATAATAATAGTGCCTACCTTATAGGTAAATTAAAAGGGTTTATATATTTTAATATGTATCATAATATGTTTTAGGTTAACATATTTTAATAGTGCTGTGTGTAGTAAATACTATGTACAGATCAGATATTATGTAATTATTAACTCTGTCACACTATCTCCTAGGATAGAAGCAGGCAGATATGTTTGATTATCTTCATATTAAGTTGAGTGAGGGTATTCTGATATCATTTCTTTAATACACACATAATGCATTAAAAGAGAAACTGTTATAATTAATTATGTTGTATTATTACATTTAATTTACACTTTACTCTGAAGAGTTTTTAGACTAACAGAGGAAATCTTGGAATACAGCACATAAATAAGTCAGTCAATTAGTTATAATATTATTCTACATGACTAGCTGTGTAAATTGGTAAAAGCATTACATCAGATGATGGGATATGTAAGCTAATAGAATGGAAAATTTCCTTCATACTATAGATTGTCCTTCTCCTTCTTGCTTTTTACCCAGGAAGTGGCAGGGAAGTTCAAATGACTGCTCACATTGTAGCTTTAGTTCAAGTCACGGCTCAACCTCACAGAGGCAAAACTGACAATTCCAGATGTCCATTAGTCACGGCACCATGAAGACAGACCCCACTGATCAGTTTGTAAGCTGTGGGCATATCATGAAATTGTCTTGCCACCATTCAGATAAACAAAACATATGTGCTATTAGTTCAGAGCTGAAGATAGAATAAGAATATTAACTTCAAAATCAAATGAGAACATGCAAGAAACAATACAATTTTTATTTTAAAAGGAGAAAACACAAACTCTGAGGACATAAACAAAGGTAGTGGTAATGTAGAAGAGAGCCTGATTTTTGTGGTAGTTTCGCCGTCTTTGATTATTGTATGGGGTAGACCCATGCTGGCTAAAATTATGTCTAGCACTTTACAGCAGCAGATTGGACTAGCCAGAGGCTTGGAACCTTGTGGATTTGTGGCTCTTCAGAAGTGCTTCTGTATTGGAATGTGTTTGTGTTTGCCTTTATTTGTTTTTAATAAAAAAAACTTGAAGAAAAAGTTTCTGCCTTGGTAGATTTTCTTTGGAATCCCAGAAAGGGCTCTTGAGGGCTCTGTGGCTCTTTTGTGATGATAAACCAAAGCTTTGAGCTTGTCCCAGTTGGAATTCCAGACACTAAAAAAGCCAGCTTCTATTATTATTATTGTTGTCTACAGAACTAAGCCCCCTTCTGATTATTCAGGTTTATACTAATAGTCTTCTAAACATATTAAGTTTTTTATTTTTTCCAGCAAAGCTAGGACTACAAAACAAAGCAGGGGAAACTTCACAATAATGCTTCAGAGGTGCCAGTTTTCTGAGTCTCCCTGGCAGGTACCTGTGGTGTGGCCGGTTTTATTGGGAGGGAAACATTAATAAAAATATTCTTCCACAGTGAAGAACAAGTTTCATAAACGAGTGGAAGAAATTATTACACGGGAGAAGATGGCAGCTGAGATAAAGGTAGTGTCTCTGAAAGAAAAACATTATTGCAATATTGGAGTCTCCAAACTGAGTCATTAATAGTTGTGAGGATAATCATAGACTCTTAGTAGTTATATATGGAAAGTTAAAGATTTTCAAATACAACCTTAATGTTTTGCAAGATCTAGCTGTACCATGTGCCAGATAGAGTACTTTGTTTTTAATTAAGCCCATATCCTAGCAGAGAATTATCTACCATACAAGAAAACCCTTTCCAGGTGAGAACAACTCTGAAACAAAGTTCAGCTCCATACAGGGCCAAAGTTATTTCATTTTAATTTTGACCCATTAACCATGATTCTGAGTCTGAAGTTACTCCTTCTTTCATGTAATTTCTGTCATTTATTAAAGATGGTTATCATTCCATCCCATTCCCTGAAGCCTTTTCTTCTCAAGAATCCTTAGCTCCTGCAACCGCTAAGTTAAATTAAATCAAGTTAACATTTGCTGAATACTGACCATGAGCTATGCTCTGTGGTAGGATCTTGGAATAGAAAAATTGATGGTCTGTATTCTTAAGATCACAATTGGGATAGAAGGACATTAATGATGTATATAGTCTTATCATTGCAATACCTTCTCACGGATGTTAGAAGGAGACCTGGGCAGATTGGATGGTGGCAAGGGAGCAATTAGATCTGCCAGGGAGTGGGGCGCCTGGGTGGCTCAGTGGGTTAAGCCACTGCCTTCGGCTCAGGTCGATCTCAGGGTGCTGGGATTGAGTCCTGCATCGGGCTCTCTGCTCAGCAGGGAGCCTGCTTCCTCCTCTCTCTCTCTGCCTGCCTCTCTGCCTACTTGTGATCTCTCTCTGTCAAATAAATAAATAAAATCTTAAAAAAAAATAGATCTGCCAGGGAAGCTGGGAAATTCTTGTCTAAACAATAGCATTTTCCAAACGAAAAATTAAGGAAAATCATTCCAGGTGAATTGAAATACTGTGTATGGCATAGCTGTGTGAAAAGCCAATTGTATTAAGAGATAGGGTCACATGTATTATGAAGTTTTTTCTATAAAGCTTGAATGATCCCAGAAATATTATTAACATAAAATCAGCTAGGGGCTCTTTTCCAATTTTCTAACCTATCTTGAATCTCCATCTCCTCTTAAAAATGTTTATTCTGCCTTTTCCAGTTTAAGAATAATTCTACTTCATAGGGAAGGCAGAGTGAAAGTGTAATTGAGAATTTGGGCTGTCTCACAAATTCCTTAAAAAATCACACCCTCCTACTTCAGTTGATTGGTCCATTTCTCTCTTTTCCTAATTCTCATACCCCCATAGCTTTAAAGTGCTTCTCTTCTGCTGATCATGAAGCTCATCACAGGGGGCTTATCTTTCTATTCTTACTCTTATTCTTACACTTTGTCTATGATTGATTGTGGTTTCTGCGTTTCTTATGTTTACCTATTTTAAATGGTCATTGAAAGTCATCAGTACTTTTTAATAGTTAATTATTTAACTATTACTGATCATTGCTCCAAGAACTTTAGGTATATTATTTCATTCAATCTTTAGAATAGCTCTATAAAATAATAATTATTATTATTTGCAATTTACAGATGAAGAGATCTGAAAAAATAGGCCATTTAGCCACAAAATTTGACTCTGGTGTTGGCTTTCTTCTCTGGTGTACTGTACTGATAATACTGGAACTTTCAGATTTTTTTTATCTTTAGTACTTTGGCCCCATTGGTAATGGAAGATGAGAAGATTTTATTTTTAACACTTTGCTTACTTTTTTTTCTATTCTGGAGTCTTTAACCATGTAAACAATCCCTCTCCCCACCACCCAGTTTGGAAATCTTGTTTGTGCTTTTAGCCAATAACTCATTGAACACTCCTGGAATGACCCTGTCTGCAGACGCTCTCCTGAGGTTCCTAGATGTGCCTGACAAATAAGACATTTTCTTAGAAACCAAGGCTTATTTTGGGTGATTTCTGCAATTAAATAACGTATTGTTTGGGATTTGTGGTTTCTATTTATGCGTAACTGCTTTTATTAAAAATCTTATATTCAAATCAAAAATGTTAAAATCAGTAACAAAATTTAAACTGAAAATTAGAAAATTATAATGAGGCATTCTTGCCAACTATAGAAATCCAGTATTTTATGTGCTTTTGCTGATCTCCCAAATTTCCAGACTCCCAGATTCTCATCCAACCCAGAAAGGCCCACTGGATAGCCACAGACCTTAGCATCTCCTTAGACTTTAATATCTTAGTTGTTATTTTTAAGCTAAAAATAACTTGTGTTTGGGATCATTGCAAACATTTGTTGGTAAATACTAAAGACACAAATGGAAAATTCTGTTACATTAGCTTTTATAAGATGTGAGAAGTGTGTTGTATCAAAGGAAAGGACACACTTAGGGTACTTCTGTGGACAAAAAGGATGGCAATTTATTGGAAGGCATCAGAGGAAATTGAGCTGGAAGAAGAACAAACAGAAACAAAGTTGGAGCTTTGTTAAAAGAAAGTACACTTGTTATTAGTCTCCATGTTTTCAATCTTTTGAAGAGAAGTAAGCTCTGAAAAGCAGGACATTGTCTGTCTCTGGTGCCTGACAACATGAGAACGGAAATGGGAACATTAATGTTCTATCAAATGGCCAGTGCAGGAAGCACATTCTGTCCTCCTAAAAGACATAATGGACCCCAAAGAGGTGGAAAGGAAGCTCGGAAGGAAGAGCTCAGAAGGAAAATGTAGAATGTATTAAAACAGATACATAATCTTAAAGAAAATTAACACATAGTTAATTACATAATTTATAACATAAAAGTACTAAGAATGCTTCCGATCTGGTTTGTAATCCCATGATTTCTTTTAATGTGGAAATGTTTGCCAGACATTTCTTCAAAAAAGTGAAATAATGCCCTTGCCAATCCAAGAAGAGGAGAAAGGAATAACTCCTGTGGAGAAAGAAGGGGGGAGAAGAAGGTGTGAATGGTGTTGAAGTAAAGGAATGCTGTTTTGTCATCTCATCCATGTCAGTGACAGCAGGTGCCACAGAGGAAAAGACAACCAAATAAAGGGCAAGGAAACCAGGAGAGCAGACACAAAGAGGGAAACACATCCATCTGCCCTGTGCCTCATTAATCTTGTCACAAATACTTGCTGCCGAGAAATGCTAATCTTCTCACTACCCAAACTAGCCTCCTTCACAAGAATGTTTTCAAGGTCTGATATATCTAATGACTGAACCATTTAATAAATTACTTACTTATGTTACTATGAAAGCCAGGCCAGCAGCTGTAACCTACATGCAAAGCACTAAATCCTTATACCTGACTTTCTAAAGGTTCCTCTAAATCATATTTAGTGACAGGGTGAGGTACACAGGAATCAGGATTTAGTGGCCGGGCATACTTCATGCTGTTTTGGATAGGTCAGAAGGTCTGATTTGGATTTCTTCCCAGTAACCTGATCTAGGTGAATCAGCAGGTTATAAATGAAAGTCAGTTTCTAAGATCTCCTGATTTTCTCTATCAGAAACTTTATAAAAACAGCGAAAAACGGGAAAAGACGGAGAGATAATAAATACTACTGACTGATATTATGATATTGCAATTTCTTCTTCCTCAGACATTGTGAAATGAGATGCCATTTTGTATCAGCTAAATATTTGTATAGATTCCTGAGTTTGTTTGTTTTTTTTTCTATTGTTAGCCAGAAAAAATACTCAAATGACTGAAAAGTACTTAAGAGCTCACGTTACCTTTTCTAGGTCACAAAATACAACGTTGGATTGTGAGTTTTCAAGGGCAGGTTCTAAAGACTTTTGTGTATTTTATCACTCAGTGTTTGAAAATACCTCCTTAACGTGATAAATCATAGGAAAAAGAAAGAATAAAGGGGAAGACAAAAGAAACAAAATGTATTAGACTTTATCAAATTCAAAGCACTGACGTTCATTGCATCATCCCATCTTCATGACAACCCTTAGATGAATTAAGAAACTTTAGTTCAAGGTCACAATGACAACGATAAAATTAGTGTTTGAAAGTTTCATCTGATTTGAAAGCTTGAGCAATTTGCTCAGAAAGGAAGACATTTGAGTACAAGCAAACCTTCCACGCCCCAGAAGCCATGCCTCATTGACAACTGTCCTCTTGTCCAACACATGCCATGACTGCACCAATTTATAGAGCATTTCTAAAGGATCATTGGTCCTTCTCTTACCCTCAATTAAGAGACTTCTGAATTAGCATAGAATGTTAAATCTAAAAATTGCATTTATAGAATCTCAGAGAAGCAGAGTTACCAGTAGCATGCTTTCTTCGTTGTCAAAGGGACAATTACACTTGTTGTTATTGAACCCCATGAACACATTGGGAATATCTGGCCACTTTGTAAGTGTAGGAAAATTGTATGAAATATGAAGAAACTCTCATCATATGAAAATGGTAATAATAACAATAATGAATACTAACTATGCTGAAATGATTGACCAGCTACTGTGTGTAAAGCAGTTCACAACACAGAAAAAGTGTTGTCGATGCTAGTTTTTATTAATGCTATTTTCATAATTACATGTTTCTATACTCTGAGATAAGAGTTCACTAGCTTCAGAATCCTAAAGTAAAACACTTTCTTCTGTTTATCTTCCCTCCAATCACAACTTCTTTATTTCTATTTTGTATTCCAGGAGAGTGATCAGGCCTTTTATAAAGGAAGTACAAAAATAAGCTATAGATGAGAAGAAACTGCATATATTTGCAAATTCAGCCGTTAGTAGCTAGTATATTTATAAATAGCTCAATATTTTTGCATCCAGACATACCAAAAAGACAAGTGAAATTCATTTTCTACACATCTCCCAACCTTCTCCTATACCTCAAAATAATATAGGAAACTATGACTCTAGCTAAATAATAAAGCTCTGCCTTTATTGCTTACCTTTTTCTGAAGGTTTTATTGCATTTCAGGAATGTCCATCCTTGGTCTTACTAGTCCACTTCTCTGAAATATCTGATTTTATTTTATATTTATTGTATACTGGGGTGAGGATAGTTAGGTAAAGGCTGGGTTGTGTGGTATTCAGAGGCTGGAAATTGAAACCCCCTGTTTCTCACAGCCCAGGTGTGGTGCAGACAGCCCTGGCCTCCACATTTCCTCACCATGCCCCAAAAATGACCTTAACCCTGACATAGAAAGAGAAGCAACATAACTGTGAAAGGCTGTTGTTGGCTGGCTATGGGAGACAGAGCACTTTTCTGAACACTGGAGCTGTATCTCATTGCTCTCCCCTGAGTGTTAACACTTACAGTCTCTCCATTGACCTGGAGTCTGTGAAGCCAAAGAGGGGTCAAAGCTAATCCTCAGTGCCCATCAAACTCACTTTATGAGTTGGTCCTTGAAGCAGTGGGAAAATGACTCAGATCAATTCTCTCTCCTTCTATTCAATCTTAAAATCTATCCAAAAGCATCATTTTCTTCTAAGATATTTCACCAAATACACTCTGTCTTTTTTTACCTCTTGCTCTATCCTCATAAGTAAGTAAGTAAATAAATAATAATTTATGTGTGCACAAAACACTGATGTTAAACAATATTCCATCACTCTAACAAACTGCTTTTTCCTTGCCCCGTTTAATCATTTTTCATTTATTACATATCTTTACCTGTCATAAATCTGACAGCAATAACAAAAATATCTTTTTGGCTTCTTTAAAGAGTATGTGTTCTTATTTTTTCTTTGAAGACAGATGTTTAGAATGATAGAAGGTCATCAAACCAGGGAGCGGAAGAATTTAAGCACACGGAATTTTCTTTTCCAAAATTTATTGAAACAACATGGACAGGTTTTACTCTTTTGAAAAATAACTGGCAAAGTTAGCTTTATAAAGTATTTCTTGCAAACATTTAATTAAATTTAAATCCTATGCAGAATAATTCAAGCCTTACATAGTGTCGCCTCCTCTTTGCAAAAAAGAACCATTTTAGGGAAAGAGTTATTTCTAAAATGTCTACTTGTTTTCTGTAGTAAGGTTCCAGCATGCATGCTCCGGACTCCTGGCAACCTTCTCTTCATCTTTCAGCATGTCTGACTACTAAAAACAGGAAATGAAGGAACAAGAACTCTGATAGATTTCATGACATTGGTGATCATGGAAGTGTGATGTCTTGGTGCAGATAATGTGATCTCCCATTGTCCTTCGCTCCTAGGTTCTTCCTCAGAAAGATTACTAAGTAGAAAATCAGTTTCTATTGCCAATTTATTCATATGTCATTGACCTGTTGAGCATTCATATGCTAAAGTAGAATATTTATGGATTGGTTCTTGACTATTCCAAAAGTAAGGACTAATGTGAACTGATGACTAATGACAGCATCAGAGCAGTATGACTTTTATTCAAGTAGTATTCAAAAGGTGATATTTCAGCCCAGTCTCAAAATCTGGGCCTAGGTTCAGTGAATAGCAGAACACTGGCTTTAGACGTGGTGGTTTACTTTGGACTTGTTGGTACAGCAGAAAGACCAGAATGAGCAATTCTTTTTTAGGGGTTGACCTTGAAGGAGATGAAGGAGATGATGGGTGAATTACCACGGACACTAAGAAGATGTGCAGTTTTTCATTACGTTTACTTCCTTTATTATCTACCTTTCCCAGAAATGTATTTTTATTGGTAACTAGGTTTTGAAATTTTTACCAAGCTGCTAGTATAAACCATTTCTCTAAATAAATTCCTCCAATATCTGATGTGTAGGTATAGGCAAGTATGAGCCAACCATGCTATTAGGAAACTAATAAATATGTCTCCTTTGTTTTCTATTAAAAGAGAAAAGGCAAGACAATAGGGCTCATGCCAGATCAGGTTGTCACTGGTATGTGCTTATCCTTTACATAACAAGTGTATTTTATAAGAAAAAACACAAGGGAAATATTTTTATTTATTTTATTAGTTGTACAATAGCCATGTTGGCAACTGAAGAACTAATAAACCAAAATTGTCTCATGTGGTTCTTATTATGGAATCAAATAGTAATGTAAAAGGCAAGCACACACCAATCATAACCCCGTATGGCTGAAAGAACAGGAAAATGTGGCTCCATTTTCATTAGTGAATAGAGGCATATATTTCATGATGTGTTCAAACCTGGCTCCAAAGAAACTCCCAGTACACTATGGCATTTTGTACCACTCAAGGGGTGCCACACTTATACAGGTTATTGTTGATGTGGGTTGGAAAGACAGGGCTGCTCTCAGTCTTGCAACAGTATTAACAGAGCATCAGTGGAGAACAGCGCAACATTCCTTGGCAGTCTTGGAAGAAAAGCATGCTAACCCAGTACGTGATATATACAGTCTTTGCAATATACAGTTGGCTGATTTGCAACAAGTAAGTTGACATGCATGTAACCACCCAAATTTCATTCCAGAATGTTTAGTCTTTTCAATAACCAGACAAAACTATTCAAGCTCTGGAATCAAAAGACTGCATGCATAAATATTTTCTAAGTTCCTTCCATGCAATTTTCAGCTTATCTCTAAGGAAATATAAGGGTATCTATTATCAGTGGAAGTTAGGTATTCATTACAGCAAGACACTGCACTAATGAATCATCCTTGGGATAACAAAGAGTGGTCATTGGGCTTCTAGGAAGTGTTGACATGGAAGAGCACTAGATTTTCATTAGGTACAGAAAATATTGGGTGCTAAGAATCAAAGTTGGTTCTTTCTAGCTTCTCTTTCTGATTTGCTTTTTCTTTTCTTTTCTTACCTACTTGTGAATACATGGCTAGATGATCATGTCAGCCAGACATGAGTAAGTCTCCTGACTTGTGAACAGTATGTGCCACAACTGAGGTAGAATTATGTTTTTATCTTGGACTTGTTCTGGAGTGCAGAGGAAATGACAAATTCATTCTTGACATATTTTATTAAATTACACTTAGGTTTATGTAAAACATTGATTAATTGGGCAAGAAAATTAGTACAGAAGAGAACTCAAGTCACACAAAATTGCTAGATTTATAATCCGAGTTTTAAAATCTACGCTTTTGGTAAACAATCTTTTAGAGATTGTTTCAACTTTCAGTGTCACAAATGTGACATTGTGACTCATAACAACAGAATGAAGAGGGGAATGGAGGAGCGGGGCAAGAAGAAGAAATAAGACAAAAGATGTAATTCAACAGACAAATCACAGACAATCATTTGTCAACAGACAAATAATTAAACCATGACCAGAATTACTTCTAAGAAATTAACACTAACCAGTGCTTTTATAGGCAGCATCCACGATTACTGAGTGCATCGAGAATCTATACTGCTGCACCTATTTACTTGGTAACTAAATATTTGACCTAAGATATTACTGGAACTGAAATGACCGCTCCATTGGATAATGACCAACTCTTAGGATTCTAAACCTGTTCTTAAGGATCTCAGAGTAATTCCTAAGTGAAAAGAAAATGTCATTTGCCCTCTTGGGATCTAATGTATCTGGAACAACTGGGGGCAATATGCAAAAAGCATGCGGGTTTTTGACACCATTTTTATTCTCCTTTACTGAGAAAGAAAAACAGGTTAATTCCTGGCTCCTATAAGGGGAAACCTAGACTTGAATGTTAAAACTGCTACCTAATGACTGCAACATTATTATTGCTTTCTTTTGTTTCTTAAAATATTTTACTTATTTATTTGCAGAGAGATTGAGCACAAGCAGCAGGAGCGGGAGAGGGAGAAGCAGGCTCCCGACTGAGCAGGGAGCCTGATGTCGGGCTTTATCCCAGAAACCTGGTATCATGACCTGAGCCGGAGGCAGACAGTTAATTGGCTGAGTCAGCCCCCCTTGCTTTCTTTTGGTAAACCAATGAGAGAATGGATGACTGAGATTTCTGTTTGTTATTTTACCCATAAACCTTGCCCCAGTGTTTGGCATACAATAGATATTCAATATATATTTTTTAGAAAAAAATAAGTGAATGAATTAATAACCCTAAATTTAATTTTTCTTATTTATAAGTTAGAAATACTAATATTTACTTTACTGTGTTATTTTAAAAACCAAAGATGATATGTGTAAATCCTGGCACAGTTCTTGACATACTATTGGTGATAGTTAGAAACAATTGATGGTGTTTATTTATAAAGCAGATTATCCACTTACAAATGAAATAGTTTATTTTTTTTTTTCTTTATCTGGTACTTCCTTGACAATTAATGTGCCCCTGAAGGTGAAGATGAGGTAAACTTTGAAGAAATAAGACAAAAGATGTGATTCAAGATTAATATTATATCAATTTGGAAGACACACACATACCCCCAAATATGTTTGTTTCCTAAAATACCCCAAAATTGACCAATGTAGTATATTTTCATGGAGTCCCAGGAGCTTGTTATATACCACTCAAAAATTAGTGGACTATATTGTAAAAAGCATTTCAATTCAACTGATATGAACTTAACAGAATTGGGGAGAGAGATACACAACAACTATATACTTTCTTTTATGAAGAGAATTTTTTTTTCTTGAGGCACATTATTCGTATGATGTAGATCAGCACATGTAAAAGAAAAGATCAGATTGAAGGAAGAAGTATTAGTATTTCACTGCTGTAAAATGTGACATTGTGACTCATAACAACAGAATGGAGAGGGGAATGGAGGAGCGGGGCAAGTCCATAGCACTGCAGACATGGGAGAGAGGAACAAAACCAGCCTAAACCAAAAGGGTATGCCTGCTGGAAAGTGCTGCCCTTACCGGAAATGCAACACAGCAAGGATGGAGGGCACACGTTTTCTGTACCAGCTTCTGAGACTGCGGATGTGTATGTCCCCAGGCCTCCTATGCATAGGCCACTGATTAATCCTTTGAACAGCATTGCTTCTGTTTCTAAAGGCAAGGCTGGAGCTCAGCATAGCCGCCGTGCCAAGCCACTAGAAAGGAAAACCAGAACTGGCACTGATCTTTCAGCACTATGTTCCCATCTACAGTGTTTATTTCTCTAAATCTTTTAACAATTAAAATACTCTCAATTAGTATACAAGCATCTTTATGATTTGCTATATTCTTTCAACTTTCAGTGTAACATTATTTATTTTAACTTCAGTTTGCGTTTGATGTGGTGCATGTATACAATTTACCACAGAACCCGTTTTAACATTTAACAGCACGCTTCCTTTTTCCTTTCTCAAAGTATTTAAAATCACATGTTTTACATTTTCATTGGATTCAGATATGTTTTCAGCAGATAGACAGTAAAACAAACAGAAATAAATTGATTTGGGTAAACAGCGGAGATGTAACACGAGGCAAAAGTTCAATTTACACTTTTCATGTTTCTCTTATCCTTTTTATTGCCAAAGAATACAATTTTCATTTTAACAGATAAGATAATCTAAGCTAGAGGAGATAATCAGACAGCTAAAGTCTAGCATTTTCCTTTGTTTGATGGTCTCTTCTTTATCTGAATTATAACACCACGCCAGCATTTCCCTAACAGTTGGTACATGGGAGGGTTGTAATAAAAAAATGTCATGTTTATTTAAAATACAAAGCATAACTACCACCACCAACATCAACAATAAAAATTCCTTGTTAAAAACAAGTGAACTAAAAACCTTCGGAAATTGCGTCTGATTCTTAAAAATCTATTGTCAGTGAATGCTATCATGGTATTTCATTCAAGTCAAATAAAAGTGAGATAACATTTCTAACTGCCCACCAAACAAGGACCCCTTCCCCCAGGGACTCAATCTTACCACCATATGTTTCAAAGGGCTCATTGGGAAGACTTTCTCCTTGTTTCAGAATGTTTTAAGTGAGTGGAATCCAAGGAAATAAAAATGGAGGAAGGGGGTCACAGTGATGCTCCATATATGGCTTGGAAATCCTGATTTTCCTAAGAGACTCCATTGTGTTAAATAATGTATGGCCAAACCTTCTACAAATGCTTTCAAGTAAATTAATACTATTCTCTATTTATACTGGGAGAAAAGGAAGTCCAGACATGTTAATAACTGACTTGTGGTCGCACAGAAGAGCAATCATTTGACTGTGGATCTGACAGAACCAAACCCATGGATATCCTACTCAGTATAGCTCACTCTCACCCACAAACCACATTTTGAGGGAATTTACATGTACACTTCAAAAGGAGGAGAGGGGCAGGGAAGATGATTCAGGTCACTGTGAGTTCTCCTTTATCCCTTATCACCTCCTTTACTTATCTTGAGCTCCTTCATAACCTCTTGCTCAGTTAAAACTCCCTTTTCCTGGTGATGACTGTATTAGTTTCTATCACTTCATAATAAAATTACCACAAACTTAACACCTTTTAAAACAGCATCCATTTATTATCTCACAGTTCTGCAGATCAGAAGTCTCCAGGGTACGGGGGTTCTCTCAGCGTATCACGAGTCTGAAATCGAGATGTTGGCCAGGCTGAGTTTTTGTCTGGAGGCTCTGAGGTAATATCATCTTCTAAGATGATTCTTGTTGTTGGCAGAATTCAGTCCCTTGCAGTTGCAAGGTTGTCCCCATTTCATTGCTGTCTCCATTTCATTGCTGGCTCTCAGCTCCTAGATGTTCCTCTCGGGTAACTTTCCGCATGGCCTCCATAGACAGTTTATAATATGGGTGTTTGCCTTCTTGTAGGTCAGCTGCAACTTGTCTCTTTCCTCTTCTTCTACCAGGCAGTGAACACTCTGTTTTAAAAGACTCATGTGAGTCATTTAGCATATTTAGATCATCTCCTTTTCTGATATTCAACTGTACCATTTGACATAACCTAATCACTAAACTAAAATCCATTTTCTTTACAGTCCCAGAAATTAGAGCAGGAATGCTTGGAGTCATTATAGACTTTAGCCCGCCTATTGGGAGACATTATCTAGTGTTGCTCCAATAATTATTTTAAAGTTTATTTACTTATTTTGGAGAGAGAGAGAGAGAGATTATGTGTGTGTGTGTGTGTGTGTGTATGAGTGGGGGAGGAGCAGATGGAGGGAAGCTTCAAGAAGACTCCCTGCTGAGAATGGAGTCTAACATAGGGGCTTGATCCCACCACCCATGAGATCATGACCTGAGCTGAAACCAGGAGTCAGACACTTAACAGACTGGCCACAGGAACCCCTCTTCCAATAGTCTTTAAATGAATTTAGATTAGGAAAAAATGTACACAGAAAGCATGTATTCAAATTTTTAATTATATTATTAAGTCACATCATTTGATAATTGATGGAATCTATGGGAAAGACATTTTAGGGGTAGCACAGTGAAGCACTTTGGGCTAATGTAATGACTGAAAAATGCCAGAAATTGCTTAGTGTATTTCATTTCTGATGATCATTTATATGATCAATATGGTAGGATTTAAGTTAAAAATATTCATATAATGTTGACATAGCATCAAAATCAGTACTGTTATGGTATTTGTATAAGTGAAACTACTGGAAGTGGTTAAGTGAGAAACATTTTTTGGATTGGTGACTGCTGTGTGCCTCCTAATTTCTCCCTTTTTGAAGGGAGATATAAGGCCAGGAACATTTGTCCCAGTAATGAGTATCAGGTATTTGAGAAGTGGATAACTCAACTACTTAGTCCTCATGTCTTCAGATAAGAGGAGTGTTACTGAAGAAGATGTACTTGAGGAACTGCACCCAAGGAGCCTCATCTGCACCTGAACCTGCTTTAGATGAAGAAATACCAGATGTTTAAGTAGATACCAAAGTAGAATGAGATTTGGATGTCTCAGGGAAGAAGATGAATGCACCTTGCATGTGGTAGGTACAATATGAATTTTTGTAGCCAGAGGTTGGATGGTGACTTCTATATTTTCCAAAGATGGCCTGCATGTTCTCACAATAACAGTTAAATAAAAGATCACATCTCTAACTACCCTCAAAATCTTGATACTGCTCCCACTGAGTGGTGAAGTCATGTTCCCTCTTTCTCTACCAGCAGAACTTTGGATAGTCTCATATAATAAAGTATGGCAGAAATGATACTGACTCTTAGGCTAAATCACAAAAAATGTCCTGCATCCCTCCTTGGCTCTCTTGGGATACCATCACTTTTCTGTGAGAAATTCCACACTAGTCCACAGAGACAGACTACATGAAGAGTCACATGCACATATTCTTCCTGGTTGATAGCCAAGCTGAGGTTCCAACCAAAAGTCAGCACCAACCATCAGACATGTGAATGGAGACATGTGAAGATGCCCCCAAGATGATTTTAGTCCTAGCTGTTGAATCCCTTCAGCTTTAAAGTCTTTCCTGCTAAGACCCCAGACATTGTAGAACAAAAACCACTCATTCCTGCTACTCCCAGTATGAATTTTTCACCCACAGGATCTGTGAGCCCAATATAATTGTTGTTTTAATCAAGTTTTGGATGGTTTGTTAAATGGCAATAATAACTGGAACATTGAAAAATTAGAATACAAATAACTATTTCAGCCCTTCACTTTATTCGGATAATCCTCTGTAGTGCCCTCTCAACACAATGTATTATATATACTATGGGCTCTGTTGAAACCAAAAAGCTTATTACAAAGTTAAACAATGCACATTTAATGATATGTATTGTCCTTATTGCTAAGTAAGGAGGCATAAAGTTAAAATAATTTAAGTAAGTGATTTTAATTTATAACATATTCAAGTTTTTATCTTGTCAGTTAGTTCTCAATATTTTTATTTGTATTTCTTATAATTTGTGGTAGGTTTCTATGCTACATTGATAAACTACTACTCTGGATTCCATGGATGAGATTAAATTTCACTCAACTATAGTCAGACTAAGTAGACTAAGTAGTCCATCCCACCCAGGAAGAGGATATATACGTCTACAATTGCTTTAGATGTTGTCATAAGCCAGGTGTAGGAAACAAGAGGCTGGGGGTCTTATATGAGGTAAGTGGATAAAAATGTCCATGGGGAGCTGATAACAAGTCTTTCCTGTCATGGTGGACCAGAGTAGTTAGAGAAAGAGCTGTCTACTCCTGATTTCTAAGAGAGAAGTTAAATGTGAGATACAAGCAAAGAAAACATGCAAGAATTCAGAAAAAAGTAAGCCACCAAATAGTAAAAACAAGCAGTGAAGTAACAGCATGGAAATCTCAAGTAGGTAAAAACTCTCAACATGCCAATTTAGAGAAATAAAGAAGAAAAAATCCACCTCAACTGACCAACCAATATTAATAAACAAATAAAAACAGAGAACTCTTGATTGCCATGTGTGGCATTCTGAGAGGAACACAGTTATCAAGAAGGCCCAGATAGCTTCTGTTGAGAGGATGCTATGATCATACCTGTGAGGTAAGTCACATGAGATCTCTAATTCAAGGGACAGAGCTGGACAATCAGTTTCTTTGTGTCATAGGGAATTTACTTTCCCTCTTGGTCATAATGAATTTATTTCCCTCATCTCAGCCAGCAAGCTGTCATCCCCTAGACCTGCACTCTCAACATTTTGATGACTCCCCTTCAGAAACAAGTGATTCACTGTAGACATTTTTCCTGAGGTTCATACACATGCTGGTGAGAATAAGCCACTAGGTAGAGAACACCCTATCTCAACACCCCAACACCACTGTGACGTACAGTATTAGAGGCAATTTCAAGATGTTAGGTACTTTTTCTTATCATGCTTTCATGTAGTATTAAGCTTAGGCTGTCACATTATCATAATTTCATAGCCTGCTTTCACCTCTAAGCCTGAGACCCCCATCTACTCTAATCTTGCCAATAAACTTCTATGTCCTCTCCTACCCCCTGAACAATCTCATTTTATCCTCTCATCCTCCAAAATAAGAAAGCTGTTGCCTCCGGAGGTTAATTCTGGGCTGAGTGCCTTACAATCTGCAAATTTTCAGAGCAGATACTGGGTCAGAGGTAGGAGCCATGCTTCTTAGAAGGGGGAGCACCTGCAACGGGAAGGTGAGCATAAGGGAGGAGAGAGAGCATTATAAGAAAGGATCTGACTGTGAGCAGAGTATTCAGTCATTGAGACTAAAGGATAAAGGATAGAAGTGTGAAGAGGGAGAGAAGGAACTGACACTTCTTCCTCCCTCCCCCAATGTGCATCTCAAGTTGCTTCTGAATTAAGACTTCACACTCCAAAATGCTGAAGCAAATCCATCTGTAGCTTCACTTTAAAGTCACTAGGCTTTTAAATGGAGATTAAGTGCCAAAAAGTAGAAGGGTAACACATTAGTGTTATAATGCAAACTCCTAACACAGATAACATATCAGTGTGAAGCAAGCTCATTCAAAATGTGCATAATGGTATCTGATCACTTCCTGCTTTTTTGGAGGAGGGGGGAGGGATGTAACTAGGATTTTGCTTCAATCCAAAGCCTAGACATTAAATTGAATATACAAAATGGTTACATACTGTTTAATAGTTCTGGCCTTTACATACCTTCGTTCATTTCACAATGAGATATTTATCTCACAATGAACTCATGCTCTCCCATTATCCACCCCCAATTTCGGGATGATGGAACTATCACCCAAACAGTTTAAGTAACTTGCCTGTGCCCAGGCAACCAAGGAATGGGTAGAACTGCCACTGGGACTCAAGACATTTGACTTGAGTTCTCATATTCCTTCTGTCTCACGAGAGCAGCTTCCTGTTTACCTGCCTTGGGTACAAACACAGAACAGTGCCTAGTGGTTCTTGATGGCCTTCACTGTTTGAGGTCTGTACCCTCAAATAAATCCTGGGCACTGTCTTCCATGTTATAATAATAGTTGCCTGGACAGTGGATGAGATGTTCTGATGCTGTGTGTCGCCTTTCATTTTGAGAAAATACCACACAAGGTACCCATAGTCGAGGGCTGACAAATGTGATATAGGGGATCAGACAGAAAAGCTAGGATTTCAGTATTCTTAAAACTCTTGCTATTTATCTCTTAGTTTAAGACAATCTGATTAAAATTGGTCTTTCACATATTTTAAAGTGAGAAAAATATGATATAGTCCATTACAGAATAAGGTTTTAAGGAATTTCAAGTGGACACATTCAGGTTTTGTAACTGCTGAATAATGGCTAATCCATGGCTTACCATGTGCCAGCCTCTAGTTAAATAGACCAACTCTTTTCATTTTTATAACAGTCACCACATGGGCTAAGTGCTACTATTAATCTGGATTTTACCAAGGAGGAAACTGGAGCCTCAAACTGTGAAGTGACTTGTCTACAAGTTCACCGTTAGCAAACTGCCTCGCTGGGGTTTGAAGACAGGTGATCGGACTCCGGGATCCACTCTCTATACCACAATGCCTAAACTATCTTCCATGACAAAGAAAAGTGAGATCCTTCCAGATGGGCCTCAACTTTTGGATGACTTCTCCTTGTCATTGACGATGTGGTTACTGTGCATTTTCCACACACACTGTATTTCTTTCCAAACTCATGGTCTTCCCTAGCTACTAATTGTTGTATTTTGCTTTGATATCTCTATTTTTTCCTATTGTTTTTCATCTCTTGCAACCAGGAACAGAGTTTCTGTTTCAGTCCCAAATGTAAATGGGCTTGGAATATAGTTTTTGAAAGGCCTATCTAATATTTAATGAAGAAATGCATATGTGAATTATCATGTGAGAGAGTTAAATGCTTATAAACCTGGTTGGACATAGTTTTCCGGGAGAGGAGGCCCTGTTTGAACTCTATAGGGAGGTCAGGGAGGAAAAGTACAGGAATGCTAGAAAGCTGGAATGAGTGTATTAACTGGCAGTCTTTAGGAATGGAACAAATTTCCCTGGGTTATATTTCCTTACCTGTGAAATTAAGCTTTGGCCCATGAATTCTTAGATCCCTCTCAGTTCAGAATTATATGATGCTATGATTCTATATCAAAATTTATAACAAAATTTCAATGGCCATTTTTTAAGGGCCTTAAGCATTTTGTTCCTGTAACTTGACTTTTGCTGGACTTTCTTTCTTCTCTCTCTCTTTCTGATTTCTTTTTCTATCCCCTTCTCTCACTTTCTCCCTTTCAAATAGAAAAAAAAATGACTCCCAAGTGTGACAGTGATTTTTCAGGCTCTCTCACAGCTGAAATTATTCACCACATAAAAACCCTGAACTAAAGTAGTGACATATTCCTTGTAAAGTATTCACAAGCTATTCAACCAACATAAAGTGGAAAATACACCTTTCCTCACAAGGGGACATTTGCAAAGATTAAATCGACTTCTATGAAGTTCAGACAGTGAAAGCCATATTACATCATTATCAAAGTTAGACATTTTTCTTCAAGTAATGGGTAACAAGAGAGCCATCTTCTGTCTTTGCAGTGCATGTGGAAATCTGTTGGATGACAGTGGAGACTTTGCATGAAGAACTGATCACAGAATGCTCCTTTTGCTTATTTATTTATTTGATTCATTAAATTTGTCTGAGCCTCTGGAGTCATGAATGTAAACTATAAAAAATATTAGTGTGCATAGATCTCAGTCTCTTTCCCAACCTCACAGTTGGGATTCTCCATATCAAACAGACAAAAGCCTGGATACAGCCCAGAGTATTAATGAAAGTTGTATTCTCATTTTGCAGTCCTAAACAGAATTACATTTGTTAACACATTTTCCTCTCTGATCATTGTCCAGAATGCCTCAGGTTTTCTAATGTTTATTTTGCTTTTTCTAATTCATTTTCCACTTCCAAGGGTCGATTGTACTACAAAATGAAGAAGGATTGATGGAATCTTCTTTTCATCAAGACTAGAGTCTTAAAGGCATTTCCTTGGGAAGTATGACCCAAAGTAAAAAACACAGAGAGAAACTGGCTGGCAATTCTCTTTGTACCATATATCCAGATTGCTAGTATTGATAGTGATATACTATTAGATCTTCTGAAGCTAGAAATATTGGTCACCAACAGGTACTGGTTACCTATCTGTTCCTCTTCTAAAATTTCCAAGGGTCACTTAAGAGAAAGACCAGCTCTATGGGCACATAACTTGTGCAGTCACAGAGGGTTCCACACTGATTTAATGCTCTGTTATTACAGTCTTGAAAGTCTGGATAGTTTTTGAATAAAAAGCCCTATATTTGCACTAGGCCCTGTAAATTATGTAGCCAGTCCTGCTTAAGAGTACAATGTAGGGGCACCTGGGTGTCTCAGTTGGTTAAGCAACTGCCTTGGGCTCAGGTCATGATCCCAGAGTCCTGGGATTGAGCCTCATACCCAGCTCCTTGCTTAATGGGGAGCCTGCTTCTCCTTCTCCGTCTGCCTGCTATTCCCCCTGCTTGTGTTCTCTCTCTCTCTCTCTGTATCAAATAAATAAATAAAATCTTTTTTTAAAAAAAGAGTATGGGGGCGCCTAGGTGGCTCAGTGGGTTGAGCCTCTGCCTTCAGCTCAGGTCATGATCTCAAGGTTCTGGGATCGAGCCCCGCATCGGGCTCTCTGCTCGGTGGCGAGCCTGCTTTCTCCTCTCTTCCTCTTTGCCTGCCTCTCTACCTACTTGTGATCTCTCTCTCTGTCAAATAAATAAATAAAATCTTTAAAAAAATTTTAAAAAGAGTATGATCTAATTAAGCAATTTCAGTGATGTCATAGATACTAATTTTATTTTTGAAAGAGGGCAAATTAAACTAGAATATCAGTAGCAGCTGCCATTCACTGATTTACATACACCCAGAGCTGTATAATGGACCATGTATGTGGTACATAGTATTACCTTGAAACCCGAAGATACCATTTTTCTCACTTTTAAGGATAAGAAATCTGAGCCCCAGAGATTTTCAATAGCTTGTCCGAAGTTACTCCAACAGAAATATTGAAGACAGAACATGGACATATGCCTTTAGATTCTAAGGTCCATACTGTGTCCTGTGTGTGACACCCCCTTTCTATGAGTGTTTGCTTTAAACTTGTGTTGGAGCAGGATTTAGGGAGGATCCTCTGGTGCAGGTATAGTCAGTAGGAGTTTCAGTAGACTTGGATGAATCTCATTCACCAAAACCCAAATGTCACAGGATAGTCACTTGATCTATGTGTGGTTTCTTTTGCCATCGTAAGACAAGTTAGCTCAGAGTTGAAGCCTCTATTTATTCACAAGTAAAGATATTACTTTATTAGTGTTCCCTTTGCTATAAAGACTATTGTGACATTCTCAGCGCACTTTGCACCTAGTGAGTCATGAGAAAAACAGTGGTTAAAGTGGAGCTATTTCTCCACTACTGAGAATTCAGTATTAATACTGTTTTATTTTTCTCATACCATTCTTAAGAAACTAATGTAATGTTGTGTGTTAACTATAGTCAGATTAAAAAAAAAAAAAAAAAGGTAACTTGAGGCTTTCCCCTCTAGTCACGCCTCTTCAACAATGTTTCCTGTCAACCTCTCTAGTCTTGCCAATGTCATCAATCTTTTCACTGTAGGACTTTGTAGACCTCTAAGCATCTGACTAGAAAGAAATCCTTCTGCCAACTCTTATGTTTCTTTTGTCTTTTTTTTACTCTTGGTGATAATATTTTTGACTTTTACCTTCCTATGTTACGTTATAAACTTCCTTGACAGCCTTATATTTCTTTCTCTTTTAAAAATTAATTTAAATAAAGTGGTAGACCAAGTATTTGTTGTAACTCACTTAGCTTTTTTTTAATGCTTATTCTGCCTTCTGCCAAAATGGAGCTTGCTTTCAGTGCTCATTTTTGATGACCTGATAGGAAACATTTAATGATATTCCATCCCCTTTACTAATGAGGAATGTAGCATGCTTATGCAATATAGAAGTGCATATACAAAGACAAATAACAGCAAAAGCTCTTTTTACACTGGATAGACAGAAAAAGAAGGCCAATTTAAAAGGCCTTGTAATAGGCTGGTAAGGCTTTACAGTCTCTTTGGAAAGAGTGCATGTTTCAGTGAATGGAGAAATTATAGTCATCAATTTTTACAAAAATATTTTAAATACTGAGGAATAAAGTTCTATATATGGTATTATTAAAAATCTCATGTTAGCAAATAGTTAGCAAATCTCATGTTAGCAAATGTTGGGAAAATGAATAAGCTTTAATTTTTTTTTCCTGTTACTTATCTTCAGCAAATACACTTCAGGTATTCAGCAAACAGTGTGACTAGTGGGTATATTCTAAAGTTTCCCCTTGTGATTGTTCTCAGAATATGGCCTAGGAATTCATCTGCCTCCCACATATTTAAAAGAAGCAAGAAAACTTAACAGGTATAGAAAAAAATTGAAGTTACTTATACATGACTTTTATTTGACTAAAGCCATTAAAAAAAAAAAAGGTTTTGAGTATACAAGAGAATTATTTTCCCTCTGAGGGAAAAATATAATAATTTTCAATTATCTAATTGACCATTATCCACAGTGCTACACATCCAGCTTTTTTCCCTTATCTTTTGAACAAAATCTATCAAAGGGTGGACAGAAACATGATATTGACAGAGGTTGATAATGCTTTCTTCAGAGTCTACCTACCTTTTCATTGTTTCATATTCTTGGTTCATTCCCTTCTCCAGTGGAATCCAAAATTATTGAAAGGGGTTTCTTTCTGGATTATTAAGAAAGTGGAAATCCCCAGTAAACTTCAGGAGCTGAAGAAAATATCACTTGTTGAGCATCAACAAAATAAAATAATAGAATGTGTGAGAGGGAAGGGCTCATAGATACCACTGGGTCTTAGGTTTGCCCTCCTAACACAGGGCTAGGGCTTGGAGAAGCCTTAGATTAATGGGAGGGTTCTGGGAACCCACATGCCTCTTATGCAATACAGACCGAGTGGGGTTTTCAAAGGTATACAGATAACAAAATACAGGTTTATTGGAAAATCATTACTTAAAGAAGCTGCCCTTTGTAATTATAAAGTTTGTCATTCAACAAATACGTGGATGATATAGGAAGGTGCATTTACTTTTTTTCTCCTAAGCATGGATTTTTGCGTTAATTAAGATAAGAAGCAGGGATGGCAATGATGGAATGTGTGGGAATTGGCGTCAGTCTACCAGGGGATGAACTTTACATTAAAAACTTCCTTGCTATATTAACTTGGACAAGTTATCTTCCCTCTCTTGCTTCTATTTCTCCTGTGTTGAATGAGGATAATGACATCTACCCCTTAATGTCATTGTGGGTACTATTATTAGTAATTAAAATCCAAACATTTAGATGAGCTACTGGGCCAAAAAATAAATGCTACAAACTTTAAGATGTTAGTACATGTTTTGTTCTAACATGTAAACATGTTCTAACATGTAACACATTCTAACATAAAGTAGTTCTATGACCCTCACTTGTCGGTTAAATGAGTTTGAGAAATTGGTTCTTTTTTTAGGATACACAATCTAACCAAGCTTGTGAAGAAGCCCTCTTTCCTGTACCATCATTAACAGCACACTTTATATAGATTGAAGTATTTAAGCAAGAATGTATGATAATATTCTGGCTATAATTTGGGATTTGAGTGGCAAATTCATCTCAAGAATTCACAGCAGTCACTTTGTTGCTTTTAAGTGTCACCTGATGATTCTGTCCTGGACTCTTCCCTTCTTCAAGTTCACAGCCATATTCCCAACCAGGCCTTTCTTCTTTTCCTCAAATCCCCAAACACGCATGGCTTGAGTGCACTTCATGACAAGTCTGGGACTATGCCCTCTGAGAGCCAGAAAAATGGGCACACACAATCCAAGGGTCACAGTAATAAAGAGAATGCTGATTTGTTCATGGAAGCCATTCAAAGAGTTCCAGAGCCTATCCACAAAGGCTGTCACATTGTTATACCACATTAAACACAGGCCTGTGCAATATTGATGTGTTTCGTAACTTCAGAAATAACAAAAACCTCAACTGCTTCCAGGCTTTTAATTTCCTTTTGTAACCATTGTTAACTGACTCTCCAATGCAAAATTAAAAGCTAACCCTCAATCAGCTAACCCCTCCAGTTCCTCCCCCTGCCTCTAATTCCCTCCCCAACACCCACTTAAAAAATAACCTAGTCTCCCCTTAGCCTCATTTCTGAGTGGAGAAGTCATTCTTCTTCCAAGCAGATTCTCCCAGTGTGGTATGGTCTGTCGCTGTGGTCAGCCTGCATGCCAGGCCTGCCCAAAGGCTTGCCGTGTCTGGAGCTCTTGGAGATCATCAAACAGGAGAATGCTTTGAATCCCCTGAGTTGTTCCATGTATCACTATCTCCAGATGCACCTGGGGATAGTCAGTGATAGACAGGGATAGCCTGTCAAGGAGTGCTATAGCCATGCCTTTCCTGAAAGAGTCTACACTCCTTATCCCAGGGGGAAAAGAAAAAGAAAAGCAATTAACAAAATAGTGAAGTACAAAATTCAGGTTCACAAGAACTAACTATATTATAAATGCAACATAAATATTGTAAACCAAAGATGACAGGATAGAAATTATCTACAGGCCAAAATAAAGTCTTTAAAAATTTTCCTGGATTTTTCTCCTCCTTCTGCCTTCTTCTTCCCATTTAACCAGTGTGATCCCCGTTTCCCCCACAGTGTTCTCACACCATCCCTTGTGTATCCAAGACACTCAATAGAATTTCCAAATCACTGAGTTTTTCCAAATGGCCCTCATCGCTCTCACCCAGAGTTTTCTGAACTCATTTCTTTGAAGTTTACTTAGTCTAGATCTCTCGGGTCCTTGAAGGTGACTAGATGCTCAGAAAATCTAAACTGTGCTAACATTTTAAGAACTATCAAGATAATAAGCTAATCCTCTGAAAGGTACTTGTATTTTCCCTCAGAAGTCATAGAGAAAAATATTTTGTGCTAAATTATAGAAGAATTCAAGGAAACTGAAGAAAAGAGATTTGGGGTTAAATGAAAAATACATCCCACACACATACATAAAATAGGCTCTTCAGAGACGGTGTGGCAAATACAGTCATTCCAGACAGAAGATTGATAGATGCTGGGTGTTGGGGAACAGTCAGGAGTATGGATATTAGTTGATATTTAAAGTAGAATTTGGGGGATGCCTCAATGGTTCAGTTGATTAAGCCTCTGCCTTCAGCCCAGGTTGTGATCCTAGGGTCCTAGGATTGAGTCCCACATCAGACTCCTTGCTCAGTGGGGAGCCTGCTTCTTCTTCCTCTTTCTGCTCCCCCTGCTTGTGTGCTCTCTCTTTCTCTCTCTCTCTGATATAAATAAATAAATAAGTAAAATCTTTAAAAAACTAAAGTAGGATTTTATACTTGGGAAAGTGCCAATAAAGTATTACTTTCCATAACATCACAGAAAGTATAATTCTACAAAAGTTCCTGAGCCATTTAGCCATCCTCAATGCCATCTGGGTGAGGAAGTGAATCTCTCAGAAACCTGACAGTTTCCCTCCTTATGTTTCTCCATTGAAGACAATGATGAGACAAAAAAAATAGAGGAAGATGCATGGCCGTGGAAGGCAGATGAACTTAAAAGAGAGTTCTTGCTCAGTTCTTACGAAGCTGTATGATATTCTGTAGGCTATTTCATTTTTCCGCATCTGCTTCTTTACCTGTAATACAGAAATGATTCTCAAACCTATTTTGGAAGATTGTGGAGATATCGAATGTGAAGGACCTACCACAATGCTTCACTTACAGCAAACGGTCAGTCACCAGTAGCTCTTGTTATCGGTATTATGCTTCTAAGAATGAAGCCTGAATTACTGTTTAATGGCCCTTGGACGTTGCCAGCAAGGCCCAGAGCTACTCCCAGTTTCTGATTTGTCTTTTGAGTTGTGAAAGCATGATTAAATGGCAATTTACACAGTGATTTTATGCCATTTCAAAATTCATCTCTGCCGAGCCACTCAACATAGCACAGTGTTTTGTGCTTAGTAGGTATTCACTAAATGTTTGCCAAGCTGATAAATTTGACAACTGGAAATAGCCACACGAGATACAGGGCTGTTCTGTTGATTTAGTTGGAACACTCCCAGCCTCAAGTCAATGTGGTATTCTTGAGTGTCAGCAGTAAAAGTTATGGGGGGACATCAGGTTTTTATTTTCGGTGGAGAAACACATTTGCATGCATGTGTATGTGTAAAACTAAAATGTTCTGGCGTCAAGCAAATATCCAAGGGGCAAACTATGAGGAGGTTATTTATTTATTACAAGTTATGGATGAGTTCTCAGGGCTTCCTCATAGCTCAACCATGTGTGAGAGCCATGTAACAAAGAAAAAGATCTTAACCAACATGTGGAAATAACAGAACTTGTCCTGGTCAGGCCACAAGATAGACATCCCGCCTCCTTAAACAGCCCTGTTGGGGGCAGGAAGGTGATTTCTGAGAAGCCTATGTCTTCTGTTATTGCAGAACACTGTGGGGCTGACCCTCATATTTGAATATTAAATTAGTGAAGGCAGAATCTACACAATACCAATAGTATTAGTCATGTCTGCTGGGGCATCCAATACCAGATGTCACTTTTCTGATCTTTCAGGCTGGGCCTTCACTGTTTTTGGCACGTCAGAGTTCGCATCTGAGTACAATTTAAGTTGTAACAATGCAATCAGCGTGCCTAACGATTTTTTTGCCTTCCTCTCCCGCTATTTTGGGAGCTGAAACTATGGAGTCCCTCTGCCTATTAATCTGGAAAGTTAGAGATGATTTTCCTCGACTCCCTTCCCCCATCCCTTTTGAGGGAATAGAGAACCTGCTCTCTGCTGCCTTGCAAACATTCATTTGTAAGATTTACGGCAATCTTGCAAATAACCATTCTCCAATGGAAAGTAATAATTTATGTTGGGTGAGTAGAAAAGAGTTCTGATTCCACTCCTTTTCCCACCTGCGCACCTCCTGGGAGAGAGGCACTGGTCAAAAAAATGAATGTGTGCTAGTGAACTGATTGCAGTTATTTTCAAGTTTGACTTTAAGTATGATAGTCGAGAATTCACCCATCTGCTATACCTCTTAAACTGAGTCTAATTTGCAGGTAAGAAAGAGACATAAATCCAGGTCTATCTCATAGTTTCTAATTATTAAACAATAAAACTGAAGGGAATGTTTCCAGGAGTCTTCAAAGTTTGGTCTGTGGATTACATTCTAAAAAGCCCTGGGACAATGCTCATGTGCAACCAGTTCTAACACAATTGTTACTTCTCTGTGTGTAGTAAACAATGACATGTGGCATTTGTTTGAGTGACATGTCATCTTTCAGATTTTGAACTTCTTGAAAGCAGGTATCATGGTTTTGTGCCATAATTTAGTATGTGCTGGGTGCAAAGTAAGACTAAAACAAAGCCTTCATTGAACTATATTGACATTACCTGTATATATTTTTGTCATTTCTACAGCCATGGTTTTCAAAAATCAAGTCTACCACCAAGTTCCAGGTTCCACTATGAAGAGTTTGTTTGTTTGTTTATTTGTTTTCCCCCTCACCATGCATCTTAGCAGTTCCAGCTCTAAGACACTTTTTGAAAACACCCTGTGTCAGAGTCTCAGGAGAACTCAAATGGCACTTGCAAACTGGGTAGTGTGAAGACATCTTCCAAAGGTGTGGGCAGGGTGTAGGAAAATACAAGGAAGCAGAGAACCCTGTAGTTAGGAACAGCAGAATATTGTTACCAAACCATAGGATGAAGAAGGGAGCTTCTTCCTGAATATGGGCTGGAGAGCATAATGTGGAAAGCACTGCCTGATATGAACTTAGGCATTTGAGGACCTCATCAAGCCTTTGGCAATGCATCAGAGAGGCAGCCAGGGAATAAATATCCCAATTTCTCCCCATTGGCTAAAACTAATAGAAGATAAAGGGCAAGGGAACATATCAGGGTGGGAAAAGCAGAGAATGGCACAAATTGAAGCTATCAACATACTTAGTATCTCCCACTTCCTCAGCTAGCTTCAGTGGAGTTCTGCTTCCAGTTAAGGTTTAGAAGGATATGAAAGCTGTCCATTTCTATCAAAACAGTAAGACTTCAAGGGATAAACCAAAAGTTCCTAGTAATGAGGCATTCTGGACACAAAGAAATCTAAAACTGCTAAAGTTGAACCAAAACTTCAGGGAGATGAGCAAGCAAAGAAGAGGAGATGGCTGAGGTTGGAAGCAGTCAGAGAAGCAAACCTGACAGAGAATGATGATCTTTGTTCAAATAAGAAATCTGACAGACATTTTCTAATCCTACAGTCTGAATTTGGAGAAGCTGTAAATCCAGAGATCATTCTGCCGAGTGACAATCTCTCGGACTTGCAGTCTTGGTGATTTTGGAGCCTTGCAGTCCTATGGTATTGAAGTCTTGTGACCTAGAAGTGATCTCACAAATCTAATTGTTTCACACTTGTGGTCTCACAAGTCCAGTTGTTTCACACTCAACACACCCCCATTCCCAAGGTCTGGCAGCTTTACAGGTATACATGCTCGTGATGTGTCGTATCTGATCTCTAATAGTCTTGAAATCTCTATCTTGAGGTCCAGGTGTCTAGCCTTCTTGCAGTGTGGAGGACAAACAAATTCAAGGTCTTACACATTGGAGTCTGACAGTACTTGTTTGTGGTGTGCAGTGCTGGAGAAAAAGGTTTGTAACCACTTTCAAAGCATTGGATGCTAGATGAAAATGGAGTCTAATCAAATCTTCAACAAAAATGCCACCCATTCAATGTCTGGTAAAATCAGTAAAAATCGTCTCAGTGGCTATGCAGGAAACTGGAGCTGGAATGAAAAGCCTGTGGTGCTTGAATTCTAAGATCTTGTTGGAGGGACTCAAGTCATAGCCTGCCCCAAAGTAGCTAAATTGATGATTAAATCCAACTGATCACCTATATGTCTAATATAGAAAATTGTGTTCCTCATTGAGAAAATATACTTAATATATAATGCAATATGATATGATATATTATAAAATAATATAACAATATATGCATACAGATGTATAATACTTTTTAAAAAATCTACTACAACACCTACTATTCTTTTCTTTCTTTCTTTTTTTCCCTACTATTCTTTTCAACACAATATCCAACATGTAATATTAATAAAACATGTGAGGAAGTTTGAAAAATAGAAAAAAAAAACACAGAATCAAGAGATAGATAATATGAATGAACTAAATATTGAAACAATCAGAAAAGGAATTTAAAATAACTAAGATAAATGTGTTGAAGAATTTACAGGACAAGGTGTAGATAACAGTAAAAAGGTAATTAGTGATGTTACTTTTTGGAGAAAAAAAATAAACAAATGGAAACACTAGAATGAGAAACATAGTATCAAAAATACAAAATTTACTGGATGGCATTGAACAGAGCAGAAGAAAGAATGCCTGAACTGAAGCAGGTCAATAGAAATCATCAAAGCTGAAGCAAAGAAAAGACCTTTTTAATAAAGACCTTTCAATAACATATTGACCAGTATCAAGGAGAAGTCCCAAAAGAAGAAGAAAGAATGGGCCAGAAAAACAAGAATTACTGGCTGAAAAGTCTTCTAATTTGATAAAATGCAAAACCCACAGACCCAAGATGCTCAGTGAAGCTCAAGAAGAATAATAACCTCTTCGATATCAGCCACAGCAACTTCTTTCAAGATAGGTCTCCAAAGGCAGAGGAAACAAAAGTGAAGATGAACTTTTGGGACTTCATCAAGATCAAAAGCTTCTGCACAGCAAAGGAAACAGTCAACAAAACAAAGAGGCAACCCACAGAATGGGAGAAGATATTTGCAAATGACAGTACAGACAAAAGGTTGATATCCAGGATCTAGAAAGAACTCCTCAAACCCAACACACACAAAGCAGACAATCATATTAAAAAAAAAAAAAAAATGGGCAGAAGATATGAACAGACACTTCTCCAAGGAAGACATACAAATGGCTATCAGACACATGAAAACATGTTCATCATCACTAGCCATCAGGGAGATTCAAATTAAAACCACACTGAGATACCAACTTATACCAGTTAGAACAGCCAAAGTTATCAAGACAGGAAACAACATGTGTTGGAGAGGATGTGATGTGGAGAAAGGGGAACCCTCTTACACTGTTGGTGGGAATGCAAGTTGGTGCAGCCACTTTGGAGAACAGTGTGGAGATTCCTCAAGAAATTAAAAACAGAGATTCCCTAGGAGCCTGCAATTGCACTATTGGGTATTTACCCCAAAGATACAGATGTAGTGAAAAGAAGGGCCATCTGTACCCCAATGTTTATATTGGGATGTCCACAGTCGCCAAACTGTGGAAAGAACCAAGATGCCCTTCAACGGATGAATGGATAAAGAAGATGAGGTCCATATACATTATGGAGTATTATGCCTCCATCAGAAAGAATGAATACCCAACTTTTGTAGCAACATGGACGGGACTGGAAGAGAATATGCTGAGTGAAATAAGTCAAGCAGAGAGAGTCAATTATCATATGGTTTCACTTATTTGTGGAGCATAACAAATAGCATGGAGGACAAGGGGAGATGGAGAGGAGAAGGGAGTTTGAGGGAAATTGGAAGGGGAGGTGAACCATGAGAGACTATGGACTCTGAACAACAATCTGAGGGTTTTGAAGGTTCAGCGGGTGGGAGGTTGGGGGAATCAGGTGGTGGGTATTAGAGAGGGCACGGATTGCATAGAGCACTGGTTGTGGTGCAAAAACAATGAATACTGTTACCCTGCAAAGAAATAAAAAATTTAAAAAAAGAAGAAGAAGAAGAATTACCAAGAAAACCACCTCTAAACACAAAATTGTCCCACTGCTGTAAATTAGTCATAAAATCTCAAAAGAAGCAAGAAAAGAAGTCATGTTACATGAAAGAAACCTATGATAGAAACACGGGCACCCCTTTCATCAGAAGCAATGCAAACTCAACAGAAGTGGAATAGCATATTTACAGAGACAGAGGAAGAGAATTGCCAATTATACGTTCAGTGAAAATACTTTTCAAAAATGAAAGCAAATTAAAGGTATTTTCTGATAAACAAAAGGCTGAGAGTGGACCTAGATATGCTAGGGAGAGGTGGCTCAGTCACTTATGTGTCTCCTTTGGCTCAGGTCATGATGCTAGGGTCCTGGGATCCTGCCCTGCATTGGGCTCCCTGCTCAGCAGGAAGCCTGTTTCTCCCTCTCCCTCTGTTGCTCTCCCTGCTTGTAGTCTGGCTCTCTGTCAAATAGATGGATAAATAAAATCTTTTTTTAAAAAAAGAGAGAGATTCTAAGAAGAGTTCTCAGGTCAAAGGAAATTATTCCAGAAGGAAATTGATCTATAGATAACAATAAAGGATGGAGGGTGGGAGCTTGGGGGAACCAGGTGGTGGATATTGGAGAGGGCCCGTATTGCATGGAGCACTGGGTGTGGTGCAAAAACAATGAAAACTGTTATGCTGAAAAGAAATTTAAAAAATTAAAAAAAAAAAGAAAACAATAAAGGTCCTCTGAATAGTAATATGAGAAAATATGATTTATTTTCTTTTCTGAATTTTTAAAAAGTCAATGATTTCATGTAAAGTCATAACAATATATTGTTTATAATATGTTTAAAGTTTATAATATGCATAGAGATAAATATACAATAAACAGAACACATAACAAAAAGGCAGGAAAACATGTAAACAAAGCAATAGGTTCTTACATTAAATAAGAGCAATATAACTTTAATTTGAGGCAAACTGTGAGAAGGTCAAAATACCCATTGTAATTGCTAGAGTAGTCACTAACTGCTAATGAAATATAGCTTAAAAGGCAATAGAGGAGATAGAATGTAATAATACTAGGAAATATTCAATACATGTAAAATAGGAAAGAAAAGAGTTATAAAGAACAGAGGACATAAAAAGAAAACAAATGGCTATCAGTGGACTTCGCTACACATTGAGTAGAAATGGACTAAACATTCCAATTAAAAGAAAAGTTGTTAAACTGGTTAATGGAGGAAAACCAAGACAAACACAGGTTGTAAATAAAAGGGTGGAAAACAATACACCATAAAACACTAAGAATAAGCAAGTGATTGATTATACTAAAATCAAGCAGCTCAAGAGAAGTGTATGACAGAGATAGAGGGTCAAAAGATATCTTTTTAGACTGTAGCTAAAAGATTTCACAAAAAATTTTACAATCTTCAAATAAAGCTTAAGTAAAATGTGAAGAAGAAAACAAAATAAATTAAATGGGGAAAAGGGAGGTTTTAATATTGCCTCTCAATAATTAGTAGTTCATGCAGACAAAAAACAGTAAGGGTATAGATTAAGCATCATCAAGTGAGTTGATCTAATAGGTATTTATAAAACACTATAACCTAACAAATGTGGAACACAAAATCTTTTCATGTGTATAGGGAATATATAATAAAACAGATCATATGCTGGTACATAAAACTGGTATCAATAATTAAAAAGGAATTTAAACCTATAGAGTATGTTCTCTGACAATAAATAATTAAATTAAAAATCAGTAATAATATAAACCTCAAATACTTTGAAGTTAAACAACCACTTCTAAATAATTCATAAATCAGGGAGAAGGGGGTGGTATTATGGACATTGGGGAGGGTATGTGTTTTGGTGAGTGCTGTGAAGTGTGTAAACCTGGTGATTCACAGACCTGTACCCCTGGGGATAAAAATATATGTTTATAAAAAATAAAAAATTATATTAAAAAATAAATAAATAAAATAAATAAATAATTCATAAATCAAAGAATAAATCCAAGAGAAATTAGAAAATATTTTTGAACTCAGTGGTAATTAACACATGACATATCAGAATTTGTCTGATGGAGCTAAAGCAGACCTTAAAAGAAAATGTATAATATTAAGTGTTTATATAGATAAGAACTGAGTATTAAATCAATGAGATAAGATTCTACTTTAAGAAGTTAGAATAATAATGGTCAGAAGAAAAGAAATAATAAAAAGCAGAAATCCTGGCTAACTGATCTAAAATGAGAAGGATATAAATTATCAATATCAGGAATAAAAGTGTATATATCACAATTGGTCCCAGAGACATTAAATGCACAGGAGGATATTTTGATCAACTTTATGTTAATAAGCACATTTAGGGAAAAAATA
This sequence comes from Mustela nivalis, assembly GCF_964662115.1. NCBI lineage: Eukaryota > Metazoa > Chordata > Mammalia > Carnivora > Mustelidae > Mustela > Mustela nivalis. Next base: position 73,211,616 of record NC_139024.1, on the reverse strand, counting down.
GACAATTATTTGAAAAATACAACCCACCAGAGCTGACATATAAAGAAATAGACAATTTAAATGGAACTAAAATATTAAAAACATTGATTTCATTATTGAAATTCTCCCCACCAAGAAATATTTCAAATTGGAAAGATTCACTGGTGAAATTTGTCAGTTTTTCTATTATGGTAAAATATATATAAAATAAATTTATCATTTTAACTATTTTTAAGTGTACGGTTGAGTGGTTTTAAGTACATTCACAATGTTGTGCAACCATAATCACCATTCATTCTCTGAACATTTCTCATTTTTCCAGACTGACACTCTATGCTCATTACATAGTAAGTCCTTACCCTTCTCACAGCCCCTAACAATTATCACTCTGTTTTTTAGCTCTATAAATGTGACCAGTCTGGGTACCTCATAGAAATGGTATGATACAGTATTTGTTATTTTATAACTGTCCTATTTCACTTAACATAATGTCTTCAAGGTTCATCCATGTTATAGCATGTGTCAGAATTTTTTTCCTTTTTAAGATTGAGTAACATTCCAATGTTACTGTGAACATGAGTGTGCAAATAATCTTAATCCCTGCTTTCAATTCTTTTGAGTAAAGAAGTGGAATTGTTCAATCATGTGGTAATTCGATTTTTAATTTTTTGAGGAACTACCATATTTTCCATAGTGGCTGCACAATTTCACAACCTCAATTAGCAATGCAGAAGGGTTCCAATTTCTCCACATTTTCAACAATAGTTATTATTTTCTCTTTCTTTAGTAGTAGCCATTCTGATGGATATGAAGTAGTACCTCATTTTATTCTAATTTGCCTTTCCCTAATGATTAATAATGTTAAGCAAATTTTCATGTTTTTTGGACACTGTATATCTTCTTTGGACAAATGTCTATTCAATTCCTTTAACCACTTTTTAAATTGGGTTTTTTGTTGTTTTTGAGTTTCAGAAGTTCTTATATATTTTGGATATTAACATTTTATTAGGCATATGATTTCTAAATATTTTCTCCCATTTTATGGCTTGCCCTCTTACTCTGTTGCCAGTGTCCTATAATGCACAGAAGTTTTAATTTTGATGTAGTGCAATTGATCTATTTTTTCTTTGGTTGTATGTGACTTTGGTGTCATATCCAAGAAAAAAAGCACCAAATCCAATGTCTTGAAGTTTTTCTTCTGTGTTTCATTCTAAGAGCTGTATAATTTTAGTTCTTAGGTGTAGATCTTTGATCCATTTTGAGTTAATTTTTTGTATACCATGTGAGGTAAGAGAGCAACTTCATTCTTTTGTACATGGGTATCCAGTTTCTGCAATGCCATTTGTTAAAAAGACTGTCATTTTCCCATTGAATGGTTCTGGCAACCTGTCAAAAATCATTTGACCATATGTGTGAGGGTTTATTTCTGGACTTTCTATTCTATTCCAAAGGTTTCTATGTCCATCTTTATACCTGTACCACATTGCACTGATTACTCTCTCTCTGTAGCAAATTTGTGAAACCTCCAACTTTGTTCTTCTTTTTCAGAAGTGTTTTAGTTATTGGGGGGGGGAGTCCCTTAAGCTTCCATTTGAATTTTGGCATGGATGGACTATCAGACTTCTAAAAAGAGTTGTCAATGACCTGTGGGAAGTCTTATGAAAGAAGCTTTGTGATTATGAGTTTAATGTCTTTTATAGATATAGAGTAATTTACATTTAAATTTCTTTTTATGTCCGTTTTTAAAACTTTTTCCTAAAAATTTGTTTATCAAAATTTTCAATGCATTGACATATTTTCCAAAATTCTTCCTTAATTCAAAAACCATGAAACTTTGCTAATAGAAATTAAAGAAGATGTAACTAACTGGAAAGATACCCACTAATTATGAAATTAAAAAACTCAATATTTTTAAGAGATTAATTCTTAATCAGTGTATTTCCCACCAAAATTCTGGCAGGCTTTTGAAGAAATTGATATACTGATGCCAAAATTCATATGGAAATTCAAAGGACTTATATTAAACAATACAACTTTGTAAAAGAAGAACAAAGTTGGAGGATTTATACCATCTGATTTCAAGACTTGCTATAGAGCTAACTAATTAAGATAATGTGGTATTGGCATAGGAATAGACAAATAGATCAATGAAACAGGATTTTAAAAAGTCTAAAAATAAAGTTGTATACATAGTTAATTAATTTTTGAAAAAGCACCAGGATAATTCAATGTGGAAATAATAGTCTTTTCAACAAATGGTAGTAGAAGAGATATATATTCGTTTCAAAAGAGAACCTTGACCTCTATCTCTATAACTAGAAACATATATAGACCTAAAACTATAAAACTTCTAGAAGAAAAAATAGAATACTATCTTTATGATGATATCTTTTTGATCTTAGAGCAAGCAAAAAGACACCAATAAAAAAGGAAGAAAGGAAGGAAGGAAGGAGAAAATATTATACATTGGAGTTCATATAGATTAAAATTATTGCCCTTCAAAAGATACTAAGTAAATGAAAAAGTAAGTCATAGATTAGGAGAAAATAATCACAATGTAGGCATCTGTAAAAGAACTTACATTTAGAATATATTTAAAAAACTCCTGCAACTCACTAATAAAAAGATAATATACTTTTTAAATGAGCAAAATATTCAAAAGACACTTCATATACATAGACACACAAACACACACAGACACAAACACAGACACACATGTACACACAATGGCACAAGAAAACTAGGAAGTACAGTTCTTGGCTACAAAAGCATGTACTTTGAACTCAATATCATTAGTTAACCAATAAGCCCATGAAAAGTTACTCAACATTAGTCAGCAAGGAAATACAAATTAAAACTAACATAAACTGGAACTATTATTTACTTTTCACAGGAGTGTAAAATTGTGCACTTTTGAAAATAATTTACAAATTTCTCATAAAGTTAAACAAAAACCCATCTTATGACTCAGCATTTCCACTGTTAGATATTTATTAATAATAACCAAATCTGGAAACATTTTACATGTATGTCAGCAGGTGATTGGATGAACAAATCGTGGTCCATTCATATAAAGAATACTGCTCAGCTATACAAATTACTGAACTACCCATATGCTCAACAACATGGATGAAATTCGGAAAAGCTATGTTGAACGCAAAATGATTGCTATGATGATGCATATGATGCATATGATGTTCTAGAACAGAAAAGACTAAGCTATGGTTACAGAAATCAAAATAAAGGATGGAAAGGTTTTGACAGCAAAGGGATGTGATAAAACTTTCAGGGGTGGTAGAACTGTTCCTTATCCTCAATGGAGTGGTGGCTAAAGAAGAATATACTTTGAACTGTACCTTAACATCTGTACATTTTTCAAATATAATTTAAAATCAAAAAAGTTGATTTTTAAAAAAAGATCATTCCATCTTCTTTTCCCAAAGAAAAGCAGTCCACTGATTGGATCAGGATTAGGACTTAGTGTTTTCTACTATTATTCTCTCAAGAAATGTCATTAGAGTATATACCAATCTACTTTTTTTTTTCCTGTGAATTTAGGTATGCCAATATCCTGGGCAAGAGTCCTGAAGCCTTCTTGAGGTAGAGGACATTGCTCTTCCAATGCACAGTCACGTTTCCCAAAACTCCCTAAAGCATGTAGGCAGATATACTTATGTAGTTTTTGTTATACTGATTTTAATTAGTTATATCAACTTAACATTCATTTTGTCAAAGGGGAAATCACCACGTTAGTTATGTAACTAAAAAATAGCACATTTTTTTTCTGTAATAAGTCCAGCAAACTTCTTTGTTTACTGCTTTTGCAATGATGAGCCATTCCAATAGAGATTCACTATTCAGCAGGATCCTTGTTATATAGTAGAATTTTAGTATGTAATCAGCTTCAATCCATCCTTTCGCTTTCAAGCAGAATTGCCTAAAGTCATTCCAGATTGATTCAATGTATTTAAGTACTCACCAGGAGCAAAATTTCCCTCTCCTCCTTTCTAACTTTCAGAATTATAGTCTTTGCAGCTCTTATTTCAAGAAAACTTCTTTGCTCCAAGTCAAATCCTCTGTTCTGAGGTTCAGTCACAAAGGCAGGGCAAGGGATTTGTCAGCCTGGCACTGATAATCAGCAGATCCCAGAAGTGATAAGTCAGTTAACATAATAGGAGTGGGGCCCAAGAATAGCAAAGACAGGAAGATGATTTAATTTATCCGGATAGGCTAGTTTACACCATGGTAGTAGCAATCCAAAAAAACCTTAGAGGATTAAAACAATAAAGTTTTGTTTCTCACTCATGCTGCATTTCTATCAAAGATTGGTGGGGGTTAAGATGTGTTGACCAAGTCATCCTCATTCAGGAATCTAGACAAATGGAATTTTCAATATCTGGACTATAATTGTCACTTTCAATAAATATCACTGAGCAACTCACAAGTCCAGACAGGAAGCAGTAAATTACTATCCTCCCAGGATAGAGGAGGTATGGATATTGGTGAATAGTAGGATTGGTTGACCATATTCTTGGTCACATTGGTTTCTAAAAATACAGGAATGTCAAAGACCCTCAAAGGATTGTATGTACCTGAAAGTAGCAAAGTTTAAAGCCTTCATGAAGCAACTAGGCTGAAGGACGGACCCTGAGCTCCCATCTCAAGACTGGTGAAACAAGAGGAATTAGAAGACTGGAGAGAAACTTGAGAGTGAATAAAATGACGTCTCTGGCCTCACAAGCTATAGCAGTGGGGACAGTGTTCCTTGGGCTCTTAGCGGCAGGAATGAGATCATTAATATCAGAGTATCAATGAGAAGATTTTGGATCGAGGCACAGGTTGAGAGCACAAAGGCCAGTCCTAAAGTGCTGGGTCTTGAGGCAACTGATAAGGAGAACCCCTAGGTTGTACCTGGTGGAACTCTCTGGGTAGAAATTGAAGTCTCCAACATTTTTTTGTGCTTCATGCTGGTGTTTTGTGGAAGAGGGGCAATTAAGCCTTTAAATGGAGGGGTTTAAATGAAAAGAAACTATAGGAAGAGGGAACAGAGGTCAAGAACCGGGTTTGGCAGTCCCTGATGTCTGGTGTCTTACAGTTTACTTGTCAGGGAGGATAAGAAAGTGCATACATGAAATGATGAACAATTGACTGCTTCACCATCCATAGGTGATCTAGAGCTGATGCAGAGAAGAGTAGCTTCCTGAAAAAACTTCATGGATGAGGTTGGTCTGGTTCAGTTGTTCAGCTAGGATAACTTCCCATGGCAATGCGTCTAGTCCACTGTCTTACCACAGAGACACTCTCTAGTTGCTCAACAGGATGAGAGACTTTACAGGAATGTAGATCCAGAAACAACAGGTACACTGGATGTTGCCTTCTGCATCCATCTAAGAAAATGATGTTTAGGATATTTGTTTCAGTTCAACCTCAAACCTGGAAAACCCTTTCTCAGGTGGATCAGGGTTAATACCTGTGATCTGAGTAGAAGAAAGACTGCTGCTTCATTCAGGAAGAGGGCTTAGAGTCCTGTTGTAGTGTATAGTTAGGTAGAGAAGAAACCAGACAATGATATGTACTTCCACGGCTTCCAAGTTTCTCTCTCCCTGAAACTTCCAACTCTGAGTCCTATTCTAGACTTTTCTCTCAAAACTTTACTTGCATACTCAGCTTCTCTACATGTATGTTCTATACTCCCTTCAAATCAACATATCCCGAAATAATGAAGCATATTCCCCACAAAGCCTATCTCTCCCCCTTGCCTAAGGAGAGCAACACATTTACTTCGCTGAGAAATTTCTGATCCTTTCTTGTTTCCTGCTTCTAAATACCCCAAACCGGTCAGTCACCACATCCTAGTAATTCCAACTCTTTAATAGCTTTAAATGGGCCCACTTTCTCCATCCACACTGTTCCAGACCCTCATGTTTCTTGCCAAGATTGTATGATTACACTTGTTCTCCCACATGCATCCCCTCCTGGGTCCTGCGTCTGGTTTTCATACAACAACTGGAGGCCGCTGCTTAGCAGGCAACACTATCATCTTAATCTCTGAAATCAGCTGTTTCCCTAAGAATAAACTCCAAACTGGCCCTTTCTGATCTGGTTTCAGTGGATCTCCCTGACCCTGATTCTTGCTCTTTCAATAAACCCTGCTTTTTTGGCTTTTTTGCTTTTTCTTTTTGGGCACTCTCACATCTTTTTTGGATCTCTTTCCTTGGGTGAAGTGCCTGACTAGTGCTGTAATTCAGGAAGCTAAGCTGATGTGTCATCTCGCACATTATGGTAGAACCAACCAACAAACCAACCAACTGTGTTGATGGAATTCCATTTCCATCTACTGCTTTGGCCCACATTTATCTGAACACTTGTTATTCAGTGTTAGATCCCAAAGGCTATCGACCAATTTTCATGACCCTGTTGATTTTCTCCAGCCTTTAGAGATAAAAGTATCGGTGCACAGCAATTTTTAAAATATCTAATCACCAGGTCATCTCTAGAGACATTACACCTAAATTCTTTATAGCATAATAATAGTCTTAAAATATAAATTAGACAAGTCTTATTTTTATTGAAAATATGATGAGATTTAAATATACCCAAATCTCATTGACTAGACTATGTTATGTATTTTTCTCGGAAATCTATTTCAGGATGATCAGTTTTGCTCTTCAGCTATAGTCTAAAAAGTAAACCCAACCAGCTGTTCTGAAAATACCTATCAAAAGAGAAATAAGATAAAAGAATGTATATAGATGCATATAGGTCCATGGGTCCATTCTCATTACTGAAAATTCAACCCACCCTTCTTTTTGAATGGTATGTGGGTAAAATGACATATATGAAGGATAAAGAGGTTTTTTAAAATCAAGTTAAAACAAAACTCAAAGCCTGATAACATTCACAGAAAGAAAGAAAGAAAGAGAGAGAGAGAAAGAAAGAAAGCAAGCAAAGAAAAGAAAGAAAGAAGGAGGAAGGACAAAGGAAGGAAGGAAGGAGGGAGGGAAAGAAAGAGGTACTTACATGTTGGGTTTAATAATTTAACATGGAAAACAAATTGCCTAGCTTTGGGTAAGGTACATTTAATCCTTATTAAACATATTAGCTCCTGAAAACAGCCTGGGCTTTGAAGATACCAATTCTAGGTTTTGTTAAATTGTATACAAATCAATAAATGTCCCTTAATGGCAAAAGGGAGCCCTGAGAGAGGATTAGCCCATTAAGAACATTCAGGATTTCTACCTCATCTGCTGCATGGTTCTACATAAGACTGAGTATTTTATTTTTTTGCTGTAGAGGATTATGATCCACCCCATGATCAACATTTAATGCAAGAATTATACTAAGTTATAGAAAAGGTAACCAAATTTTTTTACCAGCAGAAAGCTGTGGTCCTATGAGTGAGGAATACAGAAATGAAATAAAGGTAAAAAGTTGACTTTACAATTTTAAACATTAAGGCATGGCCAGATTTGGCATCCATTTCACTGACTGCCTCCCCCACCCACTAACTTTTTGGTTCAGAGTTAGATGAGAGATGGAATGGGGCCGAGGGTCTGCAAGATGGAAGTGGAGAGAGGAGAAAGGATGGCAAGGAAATCTCTTCAACTTAGCAGCCAAACTGAGCAAAGGATCCCAGAGTGCAGGGTGCTTCAGATAGGTTCAAGATTCAGAACCCACCAATTATGAGGTGGCTTTATGGTCCCCAAACTGATAACAGGGAATCCCGATGGCTCTAGGTGACAAGAATCCAAATGTCTGTACAAGATTCAAGTGATCTTTCAAATTTCAGTTACATGAGGGAACATACAGGAAAACAACTGGCACATAATTGGTGCCGAGCAAAAGTATAATTCCCATTCTAGAGTAAACCAAACCCTTGGGTCATTATGAATCATAGCAGTGACCCTGGGTCTTAAATCCCAGGGCAGGTTCGTGATTCATGGGTGGATACTGTTAGTGACTTAAAACGGGATACCAAGGGGAAAACTTCTTTCTGTTGATGAAGGCAGCAATTCACTCCCAGGCAGTTCTAGACTCTATTTTGCAGGGCCTTTTTGACCAGCCAATATGAGTCCCTAAATGATGAAAAAGCAAAAACTGGTCATTCTTGAAGTTAAGTTGTCCTGAAAGACTTTTAATTCACTTTGGTATATGATCTTCACCTGTTTCTGTTAAACATAGCATATCATCCACATATCCCAATTAATTAACAGTTATTGAGCATAGTTTCAAGATTAAGTGCTTACTGTAATTTACCTATAGAAAGGAAATGTAATATACTGTCCATGATAGCTTGTATCTCACACACACACACACCAAAAAGACAAAACAAAACAAACAAACAAACAAACAAAAAATACCTCACTGGTTGTTGCATTGTGCTTACAAATATTTTGATTGCTGTTACTTGCATTCAATAAAATGTAATGAGGTGCTCTTAGCCTCTGGGCAAAACTGACACAGAATTTCATTTGCACTAGTCAGCTGAAGGCACAAAATGTTCCCGGGGAAAATTCTGCTGTGCCACACAAACATGGGACTCTCACTGACAGGTTCTTGGAAATCCTGTGCACAAACTTCCTATGCAAGCAAGGGGTGGGGGTGAGGTTTGTTCTGCTAACCACAAACACTACTGGAGTTGAAGTAGAGTGTTCATGTATTTGACAGAATAAACTACATTGTTTCGAGACCTTAGTTTGCTCCCTAAAGGTCAATATTTTCATTTTGCAACTTCTAGCTAAAAGCATTGGCAAATAAAGCAAAACAGGGTGTGTGTGTCTTTTTAAGGAAATTTGGTAGGAAAGAGATGACTTGAAAATAATTCTAAATTACTTTTTTGGTGGTTTGTACATGACCTCCCACAGTCATGAGAACTAGAGGCCAAGGTGACTTTCTGTCAGTAACTGACTAGGATAGGGTTGTTGGTTTGTTTTTTTTTTTTTTTTCCCTGAAGAGTCAGGATTATGTGACCTTATAAATTGGTCTCATTACAGAGCTACTGACAGACAGACATATTGGTTGCAGCCAGTAGGCATATGGGCTGAAGTTTGGAGGAGGAGGGGAGAACAGATGGAGCGGAGAAACAGAGTGACGGACGGGCCCCTCACACAGGGCCCAGCTGGTAGGGAGCAGGTCATGTCTGTTACTGCTACTCTGAGAAAGATAAGAGTGTCAGCAGTGGGGAAGGTGACTCCATCAATCAGCCTCTTCATTATAGCAAGAATGAGCCTCATGGTCTGAGGGTGGGAGAAGGGGACTGGTCATCCCACACCCCACAGGTGGCAACTCTGAAGGGGCTTACCTTTCACACTGCCGAAAGGAAGAAGAATGTGCGTTCCATAAATTCCCTTTAGTGGTTGCAGGTCTTTCAGAGAAAACTCTGCTGATGATTGACTATCTTAAATTTTGTTTTCAAGGGTTTTTACCGTAAGTATAATATTACATGAATGTCAGACTGGGTAAAAATAAGAAAGTCACATTACAAAGGGTTTCAGGTGAACCCCAGGCTGTCTTCTACATCTATGGTGAAGTCCAAGGAAATGGGGTGGAAGCAGGGAGGCTATTTCAGTATTTCTGGAATGTAAGATTCTTGAGAGAAGTGATTGCTGGTCTTGCACTGGTACCCAGGTGCCTAAAACAGAAGTGTGTAGTACATATTTATTGAAGGAAAAAGTAAAAAAAAAAAAAAAAAATAGGAAATGCTCCAAAATGACTTTAACTTCCAAGCAAATGTATTTTCTGGCTCTTTTCCTGATAGCTATTTTCACTTTCCCAACTTTTCTTTGCTGCTATTTGAACCTATGTTCAACGGGTCTGACCTAGGTAAGGAGCAGCAGTGAGTGGAAGATTTGAGACAAAAAGTAATTAGTAGATACACTCAACTGGTGGCATTCTGTGCTAAAGTTTCACACTGTGGTGAGGATATGATGACATTTGGGGAAAGGAATGCTTTTTTTAATTTGGGGGAATATACCTGATACTGAGAGACTGGTTAGGTTTGCTTCAGTTTTCTCGAAGACAGAATATAGTCTTATTTGTTTTATTACTCAATACAATGTCTTGAAAATAATTATATTTAATAAATGCTGACTCAAAGAGTTTAAATAATTACTTTCTATTCACAGAGATTTCTCGGAAAGGGTAAGTTTCCATAAACTAATTTGGTGTTCTTAAATATTTCAGGGAGGAAAAAAAAAATGAACATAAAGGATTAGGAATGTGATCCAAAGATCATTCAATTTGGACATATTTTGATCTTTAATTTTATTTATTTCAAGGGAGATACATTTATTCTCTTAAACAGTAACATTTTGGTGACCCTGTGGAAATTAGTACAACTTTGGAAGTCAGAACAGTAAAGAGTTGAATCTAACAAGCCAATCTTAATCCTTCATTATTAACATAGACCAATCAATGAAAATGTTAGGTATGATTAATTTGTAGATACATTTGAAGGTTATTGAACTGGTCAAATAGGTTAAATAGATGAGATTCATTTCTATTTTCTCTTATCTTCCAATTGGAAATTAATAACACAAATACCACACATAATACAAGAAAATAATCAACTTTTCGGAGGTTACTAAAGCAATTCTTTTTTTTTTTTTTTTTTTTCCACACGTATGTCTTTAAAAATCTCATTCTCAGAAAGGTTCTATTACATACTAACATGTCAGGATACTCAGTTCACTACTTTGTATATCCTAAAAGACAACTGTCTATTTATGAAATTAGAAGAGATTTTGAACAAATAACTAAAAAAGAGTTTGTTAAATTTGAAAATGTGTCCATCTTTAAATTGGGGGGTCATTTGACTTCTGTGTGATAAAATTTGCTTCATGGATCTTTCTGGACTCTCAGGAAGGACACATTGCTGACCTCAGTAACTGGTTTAGATAGCGGTTTCCTAATTGATAATGAAGGGTTTGAACTAACAAATGCGTTTTAGATTGAAGGAAGCCTGCTCCTGAACATGTTAGGGGAGGAGACCGGTGATGAAGTGCTTGGGATCTAGAATGCAAAGGGCTTGACTCTGAATCTGGTCCTGTAACCCTAGGTGAGTTAATTAACCTATAATTCTCTTTTTTCTTGTGAGTTCGTGTTGACACTAAAGCAGATACTGCATTCAAAGCACCTATAGCAGTGTCTGGAACAGTCAGTGCTATAGACAGTAATGGTTCACTGTCGCAGTTAGCTTGTTCAACTGTTAGCTGTTCGCTCTTTGGTTCTTAACTACCCAAAGATCTTCAGTGCTTTTGTGCTCCATCTCTCCAAAAACGACCTTTGAAGGAAATCTAGGAATTGAGTCTTTCTTCCTTTCCTTCCTTCTTTTTTGCTGCCTTTCTTCCTCCCTCCATCCCTCCTACCCTCTCTTCTTTCTTTTTCCATGTCTAAAGTCAACAGGTTTTAAAATGGTTGCCAAATGGGGACCCAAAATGCTCATGCAGGTAGGACATTTAGAAATGCAGTTTCGTTGTTTGTAAACAGGATTACTTATGCTCTCTAGATTATCCCAGAAGGGGAAAAATACTTTATAATTATAAGAAAAAAATGCCCGATATAAGGATAATATATCTCTTCTAAATGTAGATGAGACTTTGAATTCCTGAGAGTATTTTTCATTCAGTAATGTTGATCCTACTGTAAAAAACCATGATAGATTAAAAGTATGCCCTCTCCCCAGTTTTCTGGTGGCCTGGAGGACCCTCACCTCCTTGACCATCCTAAAATATGTATTAGCATTTGCCCTGAATATATTTGCTTCTCCCCCTATGGGAGACCTTCACATGCTGGTATCCTTTAAAATAAACTTGCTGCCATTTATTTTAGGATTCTGTGCCAATCCTCTAAAGAGGACTTGCTCCCCACCCCCTTGATTTCATTTGTCCACAGTCATTTTGATTTCCATTGATCCTAAGATAACATGGAAGTATACATATTAAAAATAGGAGTGCTCAAGTATTTATATATCTGTGTATTGAATCTGTGATCTGAAATTTCTGATATCGACTTTCGGAAATTGAGAATTGACTATGGAGAAGAGAGTCCAACCACAATCTGGATTATTTTTCAAATGCCTTGGGTTTGGCGAAAACTAGAATGCTTGTTGCCAAGCCCCTTTCCTCTTAATTTTTAAAAATCGTGTGTGTTTCAAGGGAAATTTAATCCACATGTTTCTGATTCATTTGCACTTAAGCTGTCAAGCCGTTTTGTAATCACAAGTCTCTATCTTTCTCTCTCCACAGAAAGTTGGGTTTTTCCAAGTGTGCACAGACAATAACCTCTCAGAAGAATGAACTGAATTTCAAATTCGGAAATCAAGGATGGGCAAAAATGTTTATATCTCACCTGCTCTCAGCTGAGGAAATGACTTTTGGACTTTTGACCCTAACTCGAACCTTTCGATGTAGACATTCACTTGCCCTTGGAAATATGTAGTTCTTCCTTCCAAGAAAAAGTATTTTTAGAGTTCAAAATATTCAGTAGAAGGTGCCAATGGAGAGAAAGATTCTAGTTCTTTAAAATTATAAGTAAATATGACTGTGAATAATAATTAGGGTTTTGTTTTCTAACAAAAAACTTATTTTAAACTTCATAATCTCCACAGTTGGATTTATTTACCACTATCCGTTCTTCATGTCTTAGATGTGAGCTTAACAAAGCAAAAGTGCAAACTTTCTTTCCCCAAAATAATTTATCTAAAATTAGTTTAAGTTATAAATAAGAGAATTTACAGGGGGACATAAACACGATATTTTAAAAAGCCTGTTTCATCTCCAAAAATAGTACAGAATTTGCTCTATTTACATTTTTTTTTTCTTATAAGCCATTCTGTAGTGAGAGTTCAAATACTGAAGCTTACTGTGACAGAATGTCCCATTTGGGAACTCTAAGAACTTCTGTTTTATGGGAATACAGGGATAGTTACTCCCATTTGGATCTCTTAGGAAGTGCTAATTCCGAACACTTCCTCCTTTATCTTGAGATCAAACCCTTTGGACCACTTATTATCATGTACCCAGTAAAACTCAATCTGTTGTGTTAATTAGTTATGTAAACACATTTTATAATTCTGGGGACAAAGCAGAACTAGGCAACTGGGTAGGTGAGAAAAGATCAAAGATCTTCCTTAATAAATTGTTACGCTAATTAGTGTTTGTCTTGTAATGCCTCTCCAGGGGGTCTTTTAAACCCAAGCTTGGGAAAACCTGCTAAAGAAGAAGAAAGCTTTGGCAAAAAACAAATCTTGCCAAGTTCCCCAAACTGACTTACAATCAGTGAAGTGAGAGAAAAAGGAGCGCGCGCGGGCACACACACACACACACACACACACACACACGCACGCACACACACACAGTTAAAAGGGACTAGAGATTCCTCTTGAAGAGACCCGGGTCCTAAGAGTAAAGTATGGAGAATTGTCAGATCACATGAAGCTTACTTTTTATATGTGAAATCACCTTCCCCTCGCCCCCACCTCCACCAGGAATGATTGTGTATAACTTATCCTGAAAATAATCCAGATACCCTAGTGTCCCTACCACTCAGAAAATGTTTCAAAAGGGACCTAAATTTTAGGAAGACAAAGGCCCCCTGGAGGTGTTCCCCCCACCCAATCACTATTGCCCAGGCTTTTCCCTGCCTTATTCTCCTTCCTAGCATTGACCACCATCCAACATACTACATAATTTACTTATCAGTATTCTTTCATTGTCTCTTCCAATTAGAAAGGGCGTGAAGTCAGGGATTTTTTTTTTTGCCTATTTATTTACGACTGGTTTGTTCAATGGCTGAGTAAAAGAATAAAAATGTAATAATGTTCTAAACATTTTAGAAACAACATGGCACAACATAAAATGGTCCCACCACTTGCTAGATGTGAAATGACCTTGGGCAATTCACTTCATCTTTCTGAATTGTACTCTATATCACGTGGCTATGTGGTATTTATCATCTGAGAGTGGAGATAATTTACTTAAGCTACCCAGCAGTGTCAGCACTTGGGAGATGCTCAGGTAAACTGTGCTTATTGTGTTATCCTTGTTGTCAGCATCAATTCTTTTTTCTTTGTCTTTATGCAAGCCAAGTAATACTAAGACCCTTGCTGTTTGTTTGTTTGTTCGTTTTACCTCACTTCTTCTTCTTGTTGTTTTATTCACATTTTCTTAATTTTACAGTACTATCTTGTTGGTTAGTCACTTCAAATGTTAAAGAGGCAACAATAAAAGAAATTTGATATAATTACAATTTATTAGGACTGTTCTTTAAGTTTCTTCAAAAATTTCCACACATTTATAAGTTACTACTAATTTTCCCAATTTCCAAATATATTAATAGGTAGTGGTGGGTACCTTCCATTTCCAAGTATTGATATTTCCAAACCGAGGGACAGTGAGTTACCATCCACTTTGTCCGCAGTTGCCAAGTATGATTTTGTGCGTGTCCTCAAAGCTTTGGTGGAGATGGACTAATCCCAGCCAGATCTGTATCTAAGATTCGCCTTGGCTTCAGCCTAGCTTTTAACTTCAGGTTTTATCTCTAAATTATAGTCCTGTCCCGAAACTCCCTCCAGGAAGTCTGGGAGTGCAGAAGAAAAGAGGAAGATAAAAAGGGCCCAAGAAGTTGTCCTTCTAGAATGTTCTTCATCTGGTCTTATTTTCAGGCTCCATGCCTGTTTCACAAGTTCCAGTTGTATAATAATAGTCAACTTAAAAATACCTTTTTACTTCTTATTAAAGTAATATGTAAAAAAAATAGTAATATGTAATTATTGCAAATTTAGAAAATATGCACAAGCACAAAGAAAAAGAGTAAAAAAATCCGTAATCTCACTAGATAGAATCTTCTTTCTGTGTACAAATATTTATTATCACAAAAAGTACTATAGTATATACATAGAAAATATTTCTTGGACTGTTTTTAAATTTATAACTTAGCATCCTTCTATCATTAAACACAAAAACATCATTTTAATGGTATAGTATGCATATATTACTTTCTATTAAAGCAACTATTTACCTACAGATATGATGAAAAAATATATTTGAGCAAAAATTGAAAATAGGGATTTTTGGATGGTAGATAAACGAAAAAGAGTTAATAGTTTTAACTTACTTCCTGCCTAATAACTCTCTTTATTCTTACGGTATTCCTTTCCTCTTCTTTCAGATAAACCTTGTAGATAGGAGCCCTCACACACACAGAAATCAGAGACCCATCTCAGGAAACTGGAATTACAGTCAACAAATCTCTATCTTCTTTGTCTTGGGGCACCTGGGTGGCTCAGTCGATTGAGCCTCCAACTTTTGATTTATGCTCAGGTCCTGATCTCAGCTGGTGAGACTGAGCCCTGTGTTGGGCTCTGGGCATGGAACCTCCTTAAGAGTCTCTCTCTTCCTCTACCTCGGCACCCGCCTCCCATTTGCACACCCTCTCTCTCTCTTAAAAAGAAAAAAAAATTCTTCTCTGTCTTGTTCAACATTTTCTCCCTCAACATTACTACTCAAACAATAGTTCTCAATAAAGACAGCTGAACAAATGAAGCTAAATCACAGACAAATGCTATCTCACGACTTCTACGATTACAATTTTACCAACCAGTTTGTTTTGCCACTACGGAAATTAATGAATTGACATTTGCTCCTTTTTCATTCTTAAGTCTTTGTCATTTTTGTGCAGGCTGAAAGCTGTCAGTCAGTGTTCTCCAAAACGTAGACCATCTGGATCAGAATTACATGGAATGCTGGTTATAAATGCAGATTCCTGGGTCCCAGCCTAGACCCGCTTACACAGAATTTCTGAATTTGGAGCCCAGGAAAGTCTGAGAACTTCTCTGGGGTGCGGCCAGTAACCAACTAAATTTTGCATATCAGTTAATAGAATGATTATAGAACATACTGCACTTCTCAGGATGTGTGGAATTAACTTATCATGGGGAAAGATAGAATAGGGGAGAAAAATACGTGTTTTCTTAAAGACAGTGGCATTATCTTCATGATTAGAGGATGGTGAGGAACTAGTGAGGGAAAGAAGTCCCATTGGAAGGTCAATATTGTTTTATCTGGAAACAATTTCATTGGGCAATTCTAATCAAGGGAAGAAAAAGAACATAATCTAGGTTTTAAGAGTTTCTTTTCAAAGCTTTTTTCTCTATCTGTTGTATCTTTTGAAACTCCAGTGAAAGTTATTAAGAAAAATGTCCAATTCGCTGGTTATAAGCAAGAATCTAACATATTAAAGATGTTTTCTCCTATGCTTTTTGTACATGATATGGTTTTCAGAGGGTACCTAAGTTTGCTCAAGTGTTGTTCAATCTATGAAAGCATTAACTCTATCACTCTGTCTAATCAATCTGACAGAACCAAAAACCAACCTTTAAAAAAAGGTTTTTTTGCAAGAAGATGTGAAAATTAATATGGCGCGTAGGTGCTGTTGCTTCCAATTAAAATCAATATCTGTTCTGATTTGTGCCTCTTGTCTCTATGACAGCAAGGGGGCTGGCTAAGGGGATACATCTGCTCCTCTCTCCCAAAGGGGCTCCAAACAAGTGAATGACCCGCAGTGTTTATTATTAAGTTTTCAAAGGGAAAGTTGTTTTGGTCTAATTGAAGCAATAATAGGAGAGAGGTTATTTCTGGTCAGTTCCCTGCTGTTTTCACTCTGGAGAATATATTCCAGGTGTGGCTGTGTTGCATTCAGTACAGCACTGCCCTCCCTCGAGTGTAGGCATGTTAGTGCCCACGGAGCAATAAACTACTAGCTTTAGGAGTCTAAGCCAGTTTTGGCGTGTCAGAAACAGGGTGGTTTTTTTTTTTTTTTGTCTTTTTTGGTTTTTTTTAGTTAACTTTGTAGTAAACCAGATGGTTAATGACCACATTCGTTTTTAAGAATTCCAGTTACTATGGAATAAAGCAATGCGACTTTATAAATCTCTATTGCATTAAAGGAACAATTTCTTTTATTTCCCTGCCCTCCGAGTCTTTGCCACACCAAAGTCGCTGTGGTGTCAATCACTGTGCTTGATTTTTTCAAGAATGGTTTTGTTTTGTTGTTGTTTTTTTTCCCCATCCGGATGAATGGTCCACTTCAAGTAAGTGAGGAAAAAAAATTAAAATTTCTCTAATTAGTCAAAATATTAGCTATCCTTGAATTCGTAACTGCTGATTGTACTTCCCTGCTTTTGAAACATGTATTCTAGCTCCATGATTTTCAAATACACCTGGGGTGTCAAAAAATATCGAGTATGATTATTTAAGGATAGAGTCTCTGAATCTGAAAGTTGGACATAAATGCAAATATCCAGTATATAAGATTTGTCTCTGATTTACCTGATGTACATACGACTAGCCATTTCCAATAAGGAAGAAGCTTGTCACAAAGAACAGTTTGGGAATTTCAGAGGTGATCCTCCTCCACTTACTGGCTAGCAAAAAAAAAAAAAAAAAGCCATAAACTTTTATTATTACTTTGAGAGATTCCCCGCACCCCCCCCCCGCCCCGAGTTGTAAAACTAAAAAGAACATATTTGTAGAAGTTGATCTTAATTTTAAGAATTGTATGCAATATTCATAGAAGAGACTTTAATTTCAATTAAATGCTCAGGTAACCCATATTGATAATCACAAAACCAAAACACCATTCCAAAGTGGAAATTCAACTTCTTCCTGGCTCCAAGTGGAATTTTGGACCTTGATTTTGCTTATTTTCATCTGTGAACCTAGTATGAACCCAGAGACCAAAATAGTCACATTCAGAATATGGGCTGGATTTCAGGCTAATCAGGGGAAATGCCTGGGGAGGGTGGTGGTGGTCTGCTGCTCGCCCGCTTAATCACACAGACTTTTTGAGTTCAGGATCCTTCCAGAGCTTGAGTGGTAGCGACTGCTCAGTTCACATTCCCAGATGTGCATGTCAAAGGGTCTAGCACCGAATGTCCTCAAAGGCAGGGCTCCGGGATGGGGATTGCTTTGCCTCTCCAGAAAGAGAATAATGAGTGGCACTCAGTGTCAAGGGCATCATATTTAAAAAGCACTTCGGGTTCTTTGGATGAGGTTCAAGGTGCTATGCAGGATCAGGATTATTACTTATGTATTTTCACTCACTCCAAGGAGAGGCCAGTAACCCAGCCCCAGTGACTGTGTATCAGGCAAAGGAAGCTGACACGCACATTCCTCTCATTATTCTTTCCCTGTCCTTCCAAATACCACACACATAGGGAGCAGGTGAGTTGTGCAAATTAACACAGAGGGCACAGTTGTAGAAGTTGTCAGAGGGGGGAACCCTGGGAGTAGAGAGGAGGAGGGAAGGCAGTGAGTGCCTGGTTGGGAAGGCAAGCAAGCCACAGGGCCCCTTAATACATAGGACAGTTAATTTAAAAAGATTTAATTTATTGAACAGGAAACAAGCAAACAAAACAAAACCCTCCATACGATTCCATTCTGAGTGTTTCTAAAAGGTCTGTGATGTTATTGTCTCCATTTGAGATTTGTCCCAAAACAAAAATGAGGCTCCTTTTTAATTTGGAACTAACAAAAGAGAGAAAGGACTATTATCACCCAAATGATTTAAAACACTGAATTCTTGTAGCATAATGTTATTTTATTTCAGGGCCCATTGTTAGAGAGTATGCTTAGATTTTTTTTTGGCTTCTTACAGGCTGTAGGCATATTGCAGAACTAATTATTTGCTATTATTTAATAGTCATAAAAGAACTTTCAGAAAATAAGGGTGAGGTAAGAAGGGAGGTATCTGTTACTCCCCCCCCCACTTTTAAAACCCCTTGACAGATGATGCCAGAAAGCAGAGTAATCACTGCCAATCTTAATAGACGTTCATATCTAGGCTTTACTACATAATGTCAAATTCATTGTCTCTCAAAAATTAGTATTCTCGCGGATCATTTCAACAAGATATTAGGCAAACCATAAAGATTAGCTCCTGAGTGCTTATTATTCTGTGGTTCAAGATGGGCTACACTCCAGAAAAACTAGTTGTTTTTTATTTATTTGTGAGAGAGAGAAGGAAAGCACGTGCAAGAGTGGGGATGAGGGAGGAGGAGCAGAGGCAGAGGGAGAAGGAGACTCCATGCTGAGCAAGGAGCCCGCCCAGATGTGGGTCTTGATCCCAGGACTCTGAGATCATGACTTGTGCTGAAGGCAGATGCTGAACAGACTGAGCCACTCAGGCACCCCCAGGAAACCTAGTTTTTAAGATGAAAAGTTGGAGATGGAAAGGTCCTTTGTTTTGCATAAAAGAGCCACATTTTTAACAACTGGAGAAGGATAAGATGCTTGTAGTGCTCATCCTGTTGATTTTAAGTCATTGTTTTTATTATTGGAATGTTCTTCAGGACCATGCAGTAACTTAGAATAGTAATGAGCTTCAATTATCACTTTATTGGAGATATCTCAAAGAGATGTACAGCTGATAGAATGTGAGATAAAAGATCACTTACACTATTATTCATCAAAACACAAAGGTAACTTTGAAGTATTTTTCTCCTTATGACTTTTCTGAGGTATAGCAAATTATCTTGTGGGTTTTGTTTTTTTTAATAAGGAAACTGACTCAAAAGCTCATTTATTCATGGCAAAATAAAAAAACTTTGATCACCTGTATCTAAAACTGCTGTTTAATTAAGGAGTTTTTAAGAAGTTGCTGATATTATCTATCACTGACATTATTTGCTGAATAAAAATCTTGTGGCATGAAGAAAATAAAAGGTAGTACACTTCTGATAGTGCTGGGCTATATGCATACAGACAATTTGATAACCATGAAGATGGCTTCACCATCTAAATATCCACAGTAACTATTGTTCTTGGGCTGTTGGGCGTATAGGTGACCTGCACACCCTTGACTGTTACAGATAACTTAGGAGTAGAGGCTGTTGGGTAGGGTTGGTTGAACATGGCAGAAGCCGTTGTTGAGTAGATATACATGATACCTGTATTGTTTTTGCAGCAGCTGTTGGTATGAGTACCCCATATTCACAGGTTTACTCTATAGTTTTCTTTCTTTAAAGATTTTTTTTTACAAGATTTTATTTATTTATTTGACAGACAGAGATCACAAGTAAGCAGAGAGGCAGGCAGGGGTGGTGGGGGGAAGCAGGCTCCCTTCTGAGCAGAAAGCCCTATGTGGGGCTTGATCTCAGGACCCTGGTATCATGACCTGAGCTGAAGGCAGAGGCTTTAACCCACTGAGCCACCCAGGTGCCCCAGACTTTATTATTTTTAAGTAATCTCTACACCCATTGTGGGCTCAAACTCACAAATCTCAAGATTAAGAGTCTCACACTTTACTCACTGGGTGAGCCAGGCACCTCTTTACAGTTTTCAAAACTTATAGCATATCTTCTCAGATTTTGAAGACTTTGGAGATGAAATAGCCATGCTACTTGATTTTATAGGTAAAGGAGCTGAAACTCATAAATCTCACAGTGTCTTCTCTGAGGCCACACACAAATAAAAGGGACCAAGGGCTAAAATCCAAAATCTTGATTATTTACTCCATGACCCTGTACTGTTTTAATCAATATATCTTATTTGATCTTCATCACAACTATATGAAATAGAAATTGCTATTTATGCTTGTTTTATAAGCAGTAAAAATGGCTCCAAGAAGCTGCACAACTCCCCATCCAGAGTTTTAAAGCTTATTAAAGACAAAATTTGATTTGGTAGCCAGACCTTGTTAAAAATTTTAAAAGTCATCTGAAAAGGTTTTTAGTTACATTTTACCGAGAAACTATTTCAATTTATCTGTGTGTGATCTGTTAAGTGTCTATTGAAATGAGCATCAGTTAAATCTCTTTAAGACCTGTGAAACAAAAGTGGCTTCTATTAAATTATAACTTCTAGGGGACTGAAAGTTTCATCATAGTACTAATTTTGTACAATGGTTAGTAGCAGATGAGCTAAGTTACTGCTGACCCTTGAACAATTCTGGGGTTAGGGTTTTCCAACCCACTATACAGTCAGAAAGCCATCTATAGCTTTTGACTTCCCCCAAATTTAACTACTAATAAACTGTTGTTGACCTGAAGTCCTCCCGATGACATAAACTGTCCATTTGTATGTTATATGTATTATACATTATATTCTTACAACAAAGTAAGCTAGAGAAAAGAAAACATTATTAAGAAAACCACAAGAAAGAGAAAATACATGTATAGTACTGTTCTTGTGTCTGAAATATTCTGAATTATTCACATTTCCTGGCCATGTGAGGATCTTTGCCACTCTCAATAAAGACCTCAGGACATTCTGATTGCCTATTTATCTCATTGTTTACCTGTCATTTACTTATTCTATTACTATTTACTGAGCACCTTGCTCATGGCAGCTACTGTTCCAAGAGCTGAGAAAAGAGAACTGAAAATAGGGAAGTTCAGTTAGCTTGTAGCTGGGAGACCCATTCAATGTACAAGTAAATGTTTAACACATTAGGTCTGAAAGCTGTAAAGGGTTAAATGAAGCTGGAGAGGAGGGTAGGGATTGTTGAGGTGAAGGAGGATTGTTGTTGTAAACACAGTAGTCAGGGAAGGCTTTGGGGATGAGGGGACATTTCAGCAGAGAACTGGAAGGGGCGAGTTGTGTAGAAATCTGAGGCAAAAGCAAACTGGAGGGATTAAGGTGGGCCTGTGCTTGGCATGGTCAAGGAATAGCTAAAGATGGGGAGAGTGTAGAAGAGGTCAGAAGTAAGCAGAACTTAGAAGGCCTTGTGGGCCATTTTTAGGGCATTGGATGAGAGGCATAAAGAGTCACTGAATGGGGTTAGAGCAGAGATATGAATAACAATAAAAATTTTTATTTTGAAAGATCTATTTTGAGTGTTTTATAAGAGTTCATTAGCAGGCACAAGAGTAGAAAAGCAGAGAGACCAGTTAAGAGGCTATAGAAAAAAAAAAAAAAAAAACCTCAGGTCAGAAAAATACATCAAATTCTGGTCATATTTTGGATGGTAAAGATGAGAAGATTTATTCAAAGATTGTGAAGTGTCAGAGAAAAAAGCATTCAAAGATACTTGTAAGGTGTTTGGCCTAGGAAACTAGAAGGATGGTATTGTCCTTTATTTAGAAAAAAATGATGGAAGAACATCTTGATGGTGCAGAATCAGAAATCTGTCTTTTGACAACTTATGCTTGAGTTGCCTACATATAAATGGAGATTTTGAGTAAAGAGCTGGATTATGAGTATCAAGACTGGGGGACAAGATCATGAATGAACGTGGTTATCTGGGACTAGTCAGACTCAGAAGCTTGCCAAAGGACTAAGGATAAATACAGAAGTGAGAGGACTAGGCTTGTTAAAATATAAAGGAGATAAGGAGGAATTAGTGAGAGCATGGAGAAGGAATGGCCAGTGAGGAAAAAAGAGTGTGCTGTCTCAGAATCCAGCTGTAGAAAGAATTTTAAGAAACAAGTAATTAATTGGATTTTCCTTCTTTGCTTTTTAAAATCAAACAGGATGCTAAAAGATTGGTTCAAAATTAACATCAAGATTATGGTCTTTAAGTAGAATGACACATTTTAAAAAACTGCCCAGTAGGAAAGATTGATGGGAGCTTTGTTTATAGTTTTCTATTCAGAAAGTTACTGTTTATATTTACTGTCTTCCATGTAACTGTTGGGTCTCAGAAGATTTGCTCTAATGTAATTTTGCATTCTCATAATGAAGGCAATATGGAATAAGTTAATAATTCTGAGGACTATTATTCCTAGAAAGACAATGTAGTTTAGTGTAAGAAACACAGACTTTGGAGAAGGGCAATCTAAGTGTGAATCCAGTTTCCATACACATATTAAACAGTGAGACGTTGGCCAAATTGCCTCACTTCTGTAAGACCACTCCCTTCCTTCTTAAAGTGAGGATATTTGCACTTACCTCTGAGTTTTACCATAAAGAGTATCAGTAAATATATAACTTGCTTAACACATTGTGAACATGTAATATTAATCTCTAAATAATTTAGTACTTTCACAGAGGTGACTTGCTCTGAAAGAATTACATTGCAGGGGCACCTGGGTGGCTCAGTGGGTTAAAGCCTCTGCCTTCGGCTCAGGTCATGGTTCCAGGGTCCTGGGATCGAGCCCCATATCAGGCTCTCTGCTCTGTGGGGAGCCTTCTTCCACCCTCCTCTCTGCCTGCCTTTCTGCCTATTTGTGATCTCTGCCTGTCAAATAAATAAATAAAATCTTTAAAAAAGTAAAAAAGAATTGCATTGCATATTAGTTTCTATTAGGCCAATATGCAAATATCTTGACAGTGAACTATTTATTTAGTTGTTTAGGAAGCCTTCTTATAGCTTCTTATAGCTGATGGACAGAGTTCTTAAAATATTTAAGTAATTTTTTACTTTCTTCCAGTTTTGACTCTAGGATAAATAAGCGGAATACTTCTTACCTTTCCTTCACTTAGCCATTTTGGCAAAGTCTACCAACCTGAGAAGAGTGACTTTGTCTTTCCAAGATTTTGTTCAACCCAGCTGGAAGATATGAGTAAGAAAGACCTTTCTGAAACAGCTGTTGCCTCCACAATGAGCAGGATTCTCTGGGGAGAATATATTTTAAAAACATAAATGAAATGATTTTGTGACCATTTTTAACGTGCCCTGCGTGTATACTCTGTAAATCACTCTTTTGTGCAGACCCAATGAATAAGGAATCTGAGTTATTTAACTCCTCTGAATCTCAGAAAGGAATCACAATTCGCAATTTGAATTCAGACGATGGACCTATAATCTATAATGAAATGAAAAAAAAATTCATCTTCAGAAGAAACTATTTGCTTTTAATGGTGCTTCTTTTTTTTTTTTTTTTTTTTTTAAATTCCTGGAGTGAATAAGTTCCACTGTCACCAAGACACTCTATCATTCAATTGGTGTCCCTGTCCTCTCCAGGACCCACAACACAGTCTAATGGAGACTAGACCTGGATCTCTTCAGAGCTCATTAATGTGGGGCCTCTGTTGACTAGAGGTATAACTTTGGTTAAACTTAAAATACTTTTTTCTATCTCCTAAGAGGCTGGCTCCAGAGAGCTTTAGCCAAACTGATCAAAGATAATAAAGCCAAAGATCTAGAATGTATATCAAGCATGGAAGTGAG
Organism: Mustela nivalis; assembly: GCF_964662115.1. Taxonomy (NCBI): domain Eukaryota; kingdom Metazoa; phylum Chordata; class Mammalia; order Carnivora; family Mustelidae; genus Mustela; species Mustela nivalis. The sequence goes on along the minus strand of NC_139024.1, from coordinate 73,187,529 downwards.
AAATGTTCCCTTTCTAATCTAGGCTAGACTGGAAATAAAGTGGAAAAAATGAAACTTTCATATAAAAAAGGAGGGAAAGGATTATTCTAATCTTTGACTCTCAGAAGCTTAATTTGCAGTTTACAAGGTTTACTTGGTATACTTTTCAAAAATTAGAATGGACTGCAGCTTTGAAATGGGAAACTTTTTCTTTGAATAAGTGTAATGTCTAAACATTTAAAAAAATGATAATTAACATGTTATAATGAAAATATGGATCAAATATTAATCCATAGAAAGTATTTAATTAGGAAACAAGGAGGTAATTCATTGAGAATAAAGTATTTTCCTTGAATTCCAAATAGTGGCCTGTGCCTTTCCTTAAACACTAAATAAAATCAGAATACAAATTTTACATTTATACTAGACAGATGGTTATTGAATTTAAAATGTCTATTGAGTCCTTGCCATGTGCAAATTCTGTACTAGACACTGGGGACTATAACAATGAACAAAAAATAATCTCTTCATAAATGGAGCTCAGTTTCTGGTTGGCTTGGTCAAAGCTGAACCAAGAAAGAGAGAGAGAGAAATTAATTCCAAAACACAGTTAAGTGAACAAATCAAGGTACACAGAAGAAAAAGGCAGTCATCATTGATTGATAATCATGAAAGGCAATTGTTACTTGAGTTGCATAAAATATGCTTAAACAGGGAGAAAACAGGATATTTCTGGTTAATAGAAGAGCTGAAGCAAAGCTGTGAAGTTGTGAAATTTGTTTAGGAAATGGAGAAAGGACTTGGGTAGCCAGAGCAGAAAGTCCATGGAAGCACTAAAGAAGGAAAGAAGTTGGAATCATAACCTAGATATCTGAATGCCAGTTGAGGAGTCTGGACTTTATCTTATATAAACTTGGCAGGCTATTTTGGATAGGGGTGTATAGAGTTATGGTTAAGAAGAGATTGTCAGGAGTATATATGAATTCATCAATGGAAATGCAATTTGCCACATTAGCTCTAAATAATGAAGATAATTTTTTTTTTTTAATTTTCATTCGGTCTGCTCTGAGTTATTCCCTCTTCTTAAAATTTCAAACTGAGTTTAATATTCTTTCCTAACATTTAAAAATTTAAAAATACTTCTGTTCCCAACAGGGATAGAAATACCATTGGCATAGTGTTCTATAGACTGCTTTGATAGACTTGGCATTTTGTCTTGTCAGCACTTGACTCATTCCACAGCCTCTGTCTTTCCCAGTTTGGTTCGGTAACTTTTCCATTAGGAGATTATCCGACCCCTCATTCTCATTCTCTGAAACGAAATAAATCTCTGAACCCACATTTCCAATATTCTGTTCAAGTTTGATATTCAAAGGTCTTTATGTTGATCACTGGGCTCTCTGTCTGCCAATCATACCCATGATCCAGAGTCCTGTGATGGCAGTGACCCATCAAGGGTCTTGCCAGCACTGGAATTAGAAAACCATTCCTGAACCCCATACCATTGATCATGGTCTTGCTGCCTATGATAATGGGATCTTGGTTGCCTATTGCTCCATCTCATTTGTAATTCTTGCCCATGTCCCATTGCAATGTGTAATCAGACTACATCCACAATCAATCTGGGTAGCTGGGAGAGTTCTCCAATTCTGTTTACTATGGGATAACATCTCTTGTCAATCTCAGGTCTCTCTTCTTTCTTGCATCTTTGCATTGTTTTAGGAGGCATCTGTAGGATGCATCTATAAGTGCCCATAATTAACATTGCAATTCTAGAATCTTCTGAAATACAGAAAACTGGAGATCCTTTAACAGAAAATCAACAAAATATGAACTTTTTACACTACATGAATTAACGTGATGATCAAAGGCTGTTGAGTCTGCACTTAGATTGAAGGAATCAGAAGTTAATGCTTTTCTTTAGTGCAAACAAGAAAACAAACATCTGCCCTTCTATGTTCTATAACAGGCTCTGTGTTGAGGTGACTTATTTCTCCTTATGTCTTGTCCTCACCTTACTTCCCAGCCAGAGTTCAAATTGTACTTAATCACATGAACATGCCTGGAATGCAAACAGGAAAAGAAGGAAAACAGGTCAATTGATTGTTGATTGGTCTGCTGACTAATCCCATAGTAAAAGAAGGTCTCTCCCACTTTATAGGCATCTAATTTATGACTTTGAAAGTACAAGGAAGGCCAACAAGGACAGTATACTAGAGGATAACAAAAATTTAAGAACAATTTTTAAAATATTTTCTGTTAATTGTATTTTCTCTGTCTTGTTGCTAATTACTTATTTTAAGATCTTAAATTCTACAGCATATGCTTGCCTTAAGGAAGTGTTGTGATTCCTGAAGCTGGAGGGTAAAGGCCTCCCTTCCAGGCCTCTGGAATGAAGATCTTCCAGTTGGGTACCCTGAAATCAGTGTTTTTAATAAACTTCTTGTTATAGTAGAAAACACTGATACACAATATAGAAATATTAAAGTGTTATTAATTTATATCCTATATTTTAGTTGTTGGCTTCCTTTTTAAAGTTTTCTTTTAGAATCGGAATATTCTTTTCAGACAAATCAGTTGTGTTGATTTTTGTTTGATTTTTAAGTTATATTTTCTACTTGAGAAAAAGGAAAATTAGAAAATCTGAGGTTAGGACAGAGAGAAGTTAGTGAGGAATGTGAGAAAAATTGATGAGGGAATAGTAAAAGAGTTTTGCAAGCATTTGCAGGAAGGATGGTTTTTTATTCTTCTATAAAATAATGGGTTTTGCTTAGGGGATTTGGTAAACCAGGAACTTTACATTTAATAGCCATTACAACAGTTATTATAATTTGCACATGTTGTACACAAAATATGCAGGCTTTGTCTCACTGAAAAAATTGATACAATTATCTTGACAGTAATCATTTTCAGTTTTTAAAAATTAGAATCTAATAAAATAAAACTGGAAAGTCCTGCTAAACATTTTATAGGGCACCATTCATTCACGGATCTCCCAGACACAGACACCAGAAGAGATGAGGATGGCAGAGAGCAGTTATGATGAAAGCAGAAAAGGTTCAATAAAAATTTACACTTGAGCTACACGGAACCTGTCCAGGTAAGTCATTGAAGGCCAATGACACAAGCTAAAAGAATGAAGAAGCTTAGTCCCCTCGCTTAGGCCATATAACATATAAATACAAAAGGGGGAAAAACCAATATTCCCACTAAATAAGCCCTTGGTATATAAAATAATTTTAAGTCCTCTTACTGAAAAAGCCCAACAAGTTAGACAGATGATCCCCTATCATGCCTTAACCTTCCCAGACAAATGCAAACCAAGAAATATTATACTCAGTTTTGAAGATCACCAGAGGGACAATTAACTCCTGCCTAATTATCTAATTCTGGTTTTTCCCAGTCCTTGTTGCAGGATAAATCTCACATCTATTCAATTTAAATCATTTCCTTAAGGCATTCACTTATTTTTTTTTTCCCTCATACTCCCTCAGTGGAGATGGAGAACTTCTGGTCAACCCATCTTTCAATGGTATTTATGATAGACAATTTCTTTCAAAATTCAAGGACTCCATGCAAATTTTTTAGAATTTTCCTCCTCAATTCAGTTTCCTTCCTTCCTTCCTTCCTTCCTTCCTTCCTTCCTTCCTTCCTTCTTTCCTTCCTTCCTTTCTTTTTTAATTAATTTGTTTTAGAGAGCAGGGAGGGGCAGAGGGAGAGGGTGAGAGAGAGAGAGAGAATCTTAAGCAGACATCAGGCCCATCAGGGATCCTAAGGCAGGGCTTGATCCCAGGACCCAGATATCATACATGACCTGAGCTGAAATCAAGGTCCAATGCTTAACCAACCCCCGAGGCAGCCCTCCCTTCTTTTTGTTTTTTGATGTAAGCACTTGCCTAATGGAGCTGAAGGGATAGAATTATACAAAATTATCTTTCATCTGAAATTCTCTTCTACTTATCTAATATCTACATATCTTATCTAAATACCTACATATTTCTAATCACTCTCCTAATATGTTGCAGTTTAGATAACTTCTAATCACTCTCCTAATATGTTGCAGTTATCTAAACTGCAACATATTAGGAGAGTGATTAGAAATATGGACAATCCTTTTAGGTTGACATTTAATTATTAATAACAATGATTTAAAAGGACCTATGGAATGCAAACATTAAACAGTAAGCCCTTCTGTTGCAAACCTGAGTTTCTTACTGAATAGACTTTGTAGGCAAATTGCTTCTCTCATTTCAAAATACAATGAGCAGATTTGTCATTCCTTAGCCCAGTTCTCTGCTCCTCTTTCTCTCACTATTTTCTCTTACTTATGGGGATTTTCCAATTCTTTTATTTTTTTCTGGTAATCTCACAACTTACTTCTTCATCACTTACAGACCTTCTAGTTCTTTCCCCCTTTATGTTTTTGGAAAAACCCTACTTGCTAAGATCTGTATACTCCTAAAATAACAGTACTGCCTAAATGGAACGTATTGGTAAACACTGATGGTAAAATGATAAGGTCCTCTGCAGTAAGGAAAATAAAGGGAAACTGGAGTGGAATGCAGTCATTCAGCATCAGAGAAGAAGCCCTAGCGCTGTGCTTTAGGAAGCACTTAGCTATTTCTGATCTTAGGAAGGTGGGTTGAGGTGTCAGTCCTTTATCTGCCCCTGTTCTATTAATAAAATATTTTCCTGTAGGAATGAGGGTATAAGGGGGTAGAGGATCTTTATTTCCTCTGGTAATAGATTCATCTGAGGGAAAAGAACTGCAACTTGATCTGGCCTTAGAATCAACTGCATATCAGATCGCCCAAGAAAGGCAAATGAAATCACTTAAAGTAAACAACTGCCTATTTGGGGTCATCAGGGAGGTTACTGTGGCTGTGTTAAGTTTGTTCTAAGGTATCTAGTGTGACTTAGTGGGTGACAGCAGCTTCATATGGGTGACAAGAAACCACCTGAGAGGGTTGCCTATGTCAATGGCAACATTCCCTCAGAGAATTTTTACCCAGTGTGAAACTATAGATTAATGTACAGTGGTTCAGTTTGGATACCTTACAGAATGGTATCAAATGAATGGTATGCTAAATTTTCTAAGTAATATTCCTGCCTAAAAACAAAGTACATCATGCTGTCCTGGGAAATTTTCCCCTCCTCCGAAAGGTAATTTAGGAAATGAGCTATAAACTCTATGCACACAAGTGTACCATAAAAAGCCCATTAACTGAGGTGCATGTGAAGTGGATCTGACTACCATGTGTCCAGCATGCCATCTCAAAAGGTGCCACTTAATAGCATTCCTGACATCACCTCGAGCCCCCAATGAGAAGGGGAAATGAGAAGAAGGGGGTGGATTTTCTCTCCCACTCTTAGCAGATCAAGCAGCATTTCATCTAAAGCAAAGTCAAGATTGAAAAAGCAACAACATGATATATCTTGGTCTTCTTCCAGAATTTGTGAGAGTTTGCGCCAAAAAGCAAGAAACAGTATCTGAAATGTTTGAAAGGCAAGGGGCTGTGCCAGCCTTCATCCACAAGGTTACTTGAGATGTGGGTGAGGAGCTCCTGAATGATTGACATGACTTGTTGCCATTATCAATTAAGGGTTAGGAAGTTCACTTGATATGCTTCACCATTTTACCCAGTGCCAGAAAAGCAGCATTTCTCCATGGTTGAGAGTGTTCAAGGTCTGTGTAACATAGCTAAGCAAAGACTGGCTCTAAATGCAACAACAGGTTTAACTGAATTTGCTTGACAACAGGCCATGGAAAATACGTTTGTCATTACACACTTTGGTCATGACCCTCTTTCCCTCAGGTCAAATGGCACCTACAAGGAGGGATACCCAGGGCTTCTCATCTTCTGGATAGACCACACAAAAATGCAACACTGGGACATGGCCAAGTCTTGCTCAAAGTGGAAGACATTGAGTTCTGGGGGTGAGGTACAGACAATGTCCCATCTGCTAGCAATCTGGTTCATTTTTCCTCTGAACCTCGACTCTTTTCAGGCCCCATAGGAGTACAGAAGGAGAGCCATCTGGGACAAGGTCAAGAGGAATATGTATAGTTTGCATCTTTCCTTACTTCTCCTGCCTTCTATGTGAATACAAAACAGACTGGAGCTCTAGAAACAGTGGATAGTCATGACTAAATCATATGTATTTTACCCTTTCTTCCCTACTACTCTCTATTAGTCTGGAGAGATGAAAACTGAAAATATGGAGTCTTTAATCTAAGAAATACTTTTCCAGGTCCTTCTACTCTGAGAAGTGATAAGTAGATAATTTCCTTGAGAGATGAATTAATTCCTTCATTTCAGAGAGATAAACAGTCCTTTTTCGATATCTTCTATCTGCTAAAACCCATGGACTTGAACTCCAGCCTATCTCATCCATTATTACATTCAACACATATGTAAGGACAAGAAACTGAGCTAGGCTTTAGGGATCCAACAGTGATATGACATTAAGTAACTGATCAAGAAACTACATTAGCTTATGGAGATTGACATTACAAACAAATTGAAAATAATCTTCCTTTCTTCCCTCCCTCCCTTCCTTCTTCCTTTTGGTTGTTGTTTTCAAAGCGAGATTGACTCAGGTTATACAAGGCTTGAGCTTTCATCCATAGGAGTCTGATGTAGGGTCCAGAGAATGCAATGTTAATTTTGAGGTAAATTTAGTTGCTTTTTAAAGAAAATGTGCAACATTTTCTTTAGAATTTATAGCCTCAGAATATTTGGAAGTGATCCTAAAGAAAAATCTAACCTATTTTCTTAATTTAGAGATAAAAAAAAATTGAGATCCAGAGTTATTAAATTGAAACTTTGAGTTAAAGATGGTGGATTGAATGTACCTGAGAACCCACTTTCAAGACTGTGAAATGGTACACAAAGGCAAAGAATGGAAGAACCAGGGGAAACAATATTTAGGAGCCTAGAAAGCAGATGGCTGAGTAGTAACCAACTTGGCAGGTTTTAGAAAATGATACTATAAGCCAGTAGTGGAAAAAATGGAGACACAACTGAATTTGCATCTCAGAACTTCCACAAGCTGAGGGATGGGTGGTATGAGGTACACTATACATGGATATTGTTGTGGGGATAAAAAATTGTTGATAGCCTGATTGTCATCTCCATGGATGAGGCATATGCTGAAAAAAAAAAATCAAATAAATCTTTAAAGAGAGAACTGGGACAAGAGCCTCAAAATCTGAGTTATCATAATATGTTTTATTCATTATGTGTTTAGGGGTACAATGTGTGTGAGAGGGAGGGGAAACAAAGAGAGAGAAGGAGAAGGAAGTGAGGGGGAAAAAAGACTGATTCTTAATAATACATGAAAACACTAATTTAAAAAACTGGTCATGGGATGCCTGGGTGGCTCAGTGGGTTAAGCCTCTGCCTTCGGCTCAGGTCATGATCTCAGGGTCCTGGGATCGAGCCCCGCATCGGGCTCTCTGCTCAGCGGGGAGCCTGCTTCCCTCTCTCTCTCTCTCTGCCTGCTTGTGATCTCTCTATCTTTATTTATTATAAAATCTTTAAAAATAAATAAATAAAAATAAAAAACTGGTCATGATAAAAGTCATCATGGAACTAAGACATTATTTGGACATTAAAAGGAAATCCCTGTCCCACTGCTTAGTTATTACCTGAAAAAAAAAATTTGGAGTAAATATAGTGATGATTTTTTGCTTTTCATTTTATTGTAGGTTGATTTTGAGGCTGTTTGTTTTGTTTTTTTCTTGCGAGATCATGGAGCTCCTGGAGAGGTCTCATTTAAGTACCAACTAAGGGAACTCTGCAAGTTGGGTGGCCCACCACAGTTGTGGTTACATGGAGTTACAAGGCCCCCTGGGATAAGGAGCCAAGTCTACTCTTTGACTCACAAGTCTCCAGGTTATATTTCTCACACTGAGAGGTGAGAGGAAGGCTGTTTCAAAACTGTCAAGTTCGTTCTAATTTCATCACAGAAGAGTATGAACATGAAAGGGGAATAAAGTTACTTACAAGATATTGAACAAAGAAATAAAGTATTTACAGACCAGAAAATCCAGGGATTATTAAAGGGAAAATGTTATCATTATGGAAAAACAATTTCTCCACTGCAACATAACCATACTCTAATTCTGGAGTTTAAAAAAATAACACACAGAAGGCAAGGAAGCTGGTAGAGAAAGGGAGGGGGAAGGGAAGGCAAGTGAGCAGAGACCAGTGATTATTGCAGGAGAGCAGACGGATTTCCTGCGAACACTGGCTGACTGGAGAAGCTGTGGGACCAAGAGAAATTTAGGACATACCTAGGAAAAGAAAAAGAAATTGTGTTTGTGTGTGAAGAGAAATAAGAGCAGGGGTGATTAAATAAAGATATGTATGGGGGACTCGGAACCAAATTCTAAAACTGTCACCTGCATATTTTATAGATTTGGGGGACTATCTGGACAGTCTCAGATTTATGCTTGTTATCCAAGTTTGATTATTTATAGCACCCTTTTCACTTTCTGAAGTGTCTTGATGAGGACAATAAATTATACCACCATAGTCCCAGAGCTCTTATAGTTGGGGAAAGAAAGTTGAAGTGTTTTCAGAAGAAATGAGATGGATGAAGAGGTTGGAGAAGTAGGGTATTCATATAAATAATTTAAAGGAAATTCCATGGTTCTATAAGGACCAAGAAAAATATGCATGTTCTTAGAAAATATAAAGATCTCTATCACTCTGGAGCAAATTAAAAGTTCTGTGATAGTGATCTAGTTTATAATTCTGAAGATCATTACTCTTTACTAGACTATATCTTAACCCCTAGAACTATCTTAAACATTACTTTTTAAGTAATTTTTTCAGTGTAAATTCTCTTTTGTTTTTTGATTTTATTATGGATGGAATTTCAGTTTGTGGTTATGAAATAGAATAAAATCTGAAAATTATATTTATTCTTTTTTCCCAAGCGTTATTTGTTTGTATGTAAGATTTTGCCTTTATTACAGCCACTAGTCAATCAAATGGTGTTCTATCTCATACCACAAAAGCAGTAGGGAAAAAAGGATCATCTTTTTAAAATCGTTGGCTAAGGTCAAAACTCTAATTATTTAACAATTAACACCAATAAGTGTATAAACTAAGAGACAAGGAACAGATATGTTATTCATTATATTCTACTTTAAAAAGAATTTGGTCTGCTGTTGAAATGTTCACATTAGGGTGACTAATTTGTTTTAGGTTACCTGGTACTTTCCCCATTTTGGAACTGAAGTCCCACATCTAAGGAAACCTCTCAATCCTTAACAAATCCAAACAATTGGCCACCCTAGATCACATCGGCCCATTATTACAAAAGGACCAGCAAAACATGTTGGTATTTAAGAAAGTTTTTTTTACAAAAACCCAAGCTCCTACTAAGGATGTAAAACAATTAAAATGCCCTTTTGTCTTTGTTAATTTCTTGTTTGTGGTTTGTAAGCAGCATCAACCAGAGGTGCCAAAAAAGCTTTTCTAATAGCCCACCCTTACGTGGTTCCAAACCAGGCCCAGTAAGAAAGAGCCAGAAATATCCAGGCCAATTCTGGGAACTTAAAAGGTTCAGATAGTTCGGATAAGCTTTGGACAAGCAGCCAAATTCTGGAAGCGTATCTAAACTTCCTCCAAATCACAAAACTTTTGAGGCTTGCTCCTCCTTCCATCAAAGCCACTGCTACAGCCGACAGCCTCTTCACAGCTCTGCCTGAGCAATAATGAGTATGAGATTATCAGAGGCTCCGAGTCACGCCATCCCCTCATTGTTTGGATAATAAAGTTCAGGGGTACTGAGGATAATGTCACTAGGGAGACAGAGACCAACATTTACTTATCATTTTTCTGTTCACTTCCTTTTTAGCTAATTAAACCTTAGTTCTTCACAGGAAATAAAACTTTGCAACCTCCATAATGGTTTGGCTTGGTAATATTGTATATATCTTTCCCGGTTTGTCTGAAAAAACAGGAAACGAGAGGTGCCGGCATGAAGATCCAGAATAGAGGGTTATCTTTTAAATTAGCAAATTTTTCATTTGCACGTGGCCGGGGCTGGCTGTGCCACTGGGTCAGTGGGGACGCCTGCCCTGATCTTTGGAAGGCTTTAGAGAGAGCCATGGAAGGGAAAGGGGAGAATTTTTAAAGCAACATGTTGCCCTACATAAACCTCCCCAGAGGCAGAGTAGAAGACTATAGAGTGTGCTGTATAAGGAGGAAAATAGTAAGACAAACCCGTTTTCAAGTTTAGGCATATGTAAGTCATGTGAGAATTGTCTCTTTCTTATCACTTTCCTGGGGAATCTGAATCTATGTTAACAAGTAGCCCTGAGCTTGCTGTTTCTTGTTTACTCAAAGCATGATGGAGTAAGCAAGAAGACAAATGTTATGGGACTAGGTCCTTCCACAAAGTCACACACACGGTGTGAGGAATTCTGTTTCAAAAATGATCTGTAGAAATTCTTTTTTTCCTAACATATTTCTAAAGAAAAGTGAGGAGAGGAGAAAATAAAAAGAAAGCTAGATTTAGCAGATACATTTTCATACAATTAGCACATTTAATCTATCACTTGGAATTTTACATACGGAATCCAGTAAAAATTAACAAATGTTCATACAAGATAGCAAACTGCCAAGAGATGTGCTAATTAAACAGATTTGGTGGAATAAATATGCTAAATTAGAAAGGAATTAGTACGTTTCTTTATTCCTATACTTTGGACAATCCTGTGATTTCGGCACCCCCACTGGCCATATTATTCAATGACAAGGATTACTTGTAGTTTTTGACTAGAATGTGGCTAAAACTATTTTATTTATTGTCAGTGGTTCTTAAGGTTAGAAATAATGGTATCTCAAATTATAAGATCGTCTCACTTTATATCATAAATGGATTTTGGAAAAGTATTAAAGCAGCTTACTGTAAATTGAGTAACAGATTGCTATTTGAAAGCTAATTTTAGGAAATCCTGTTTTAAACTAAATACCTCTTTTGTGACATGCCTAAATACTTCCTGCTTTGTCTTTTTTATGTAAATCTAAATTTTTGTGTATTGGATTTATTAAGAAGGAGCTGAATTTTACATGAGTGTAGAGACATCTCATAGACAAGAAAACAGTTTGATTGTGTAGAAAAAAAAAGCATTCATTTAAGAATTTAGGGCTAAAACAGTGCTTAAAACCATAAGGTGACATTATTTTTGAGTAAGAATGTACAAGAATTTGAATACCTAGTTAGTCTCTGTAATATATCCACAAGATTCATTTTGTGAACTCATGGACTAGAACAGGACATTGGATAATAAACATCCAGGTTGAAAGAATGATTAATGTCAAATTAAACCAATGTCCTTCAATGATGTAATAATTAGGAGTCAGAGGTATTTGTATCATAATGATGAGAGATGAGCAATTGCAGTGCTTGGAAAATTATTTTCTCCAAATATATTGAATGAATATAAAGAATAATGAATTGTAAGTTGTATAAACCAAGTGATATCTTTTTAATACTAATAGCTATTATAGACAGACTACTCCCATAGAAGGTACTAGAACTTCCTGTGAATGATAAAACATTAAAGGAAGATTTTAACTCTAAGATACTTTTATTTTTCCAATTAACAATGGACAAAATATTTGGTAACACGGAGTAAAAGCAGGAGTGGGTGTTGAAGGGCATCCCCTTTAAAATCATTTTAGCTGAAAATTTTAATAATTAATCATGACCGTTGCAGCACACGTAAAAATGGTAATGTGTCCATTCAGTTTCCTCTCTCCTTGTTGGTGCTAGATGCTTCAGTGTTCCAGGTTCTTACTCTGATCCTTGTCACATTCTGACATCAGGTCGATGGGCTGGAGACTGCTGGGAACACATGCTCTCACTGGGTCTGTGTTTTTGCCATGCAACTTGTAGTTCAAACTAATTTCAGATAAAGTGTTAAGAGTCACTAATCAGCCCCTTTTCAGTATGATTTCCTACAGCAATCATGTGGTAGGCAAGACACCTGGGGATAGAGGAAGAAGAATGGGAAGAAAAGGGTCGGGGAGAGGACAAGTTTTTGTTCCCCTTAAGCTTCAACACATGATATGGATAAGGCTGACTCTTTCTGTTAGAATCATTACATGTTAGAGCTGAAGGAAACAGATATTTTGTGGTTAAAAATATATTCATTTTGGAGTTGATGAAACCAAGCAAAGTTTAGCAATTTTGTCCAGAGTCACAAATATAAGTTGATTTTTGAATAGGAATGAGAACTCTTGAAACCATACCTATGTGCCATATAGGACAATTGTGCTCTTTTATCTGTTTCAAAGTCATAATTTCCAAGAAAATTTCATCCTGGTCAGAATCTCCATACAATTTGTAACAGATTCAGATTGCAGTCATAATTCAATAAAGAACTCAATAGATAACTACTTCTCCCCCTACCCCTCTCCCTCTCCTTCCACCGCTCAACCTTCTTCTTCTTGTTCAATTTTTAATACAGAACTACCATTCCCTGGATATTGTTTGCTCTCCCCTATGGCAAAGCTAATAAAACATTAATTGTTTAACATGTGTTTAAATGTATTATTTATAAAACAAAATAATTATATAAAGCAAAATAGTAATTTTTATTGTAGTTATGCTTATTATATGTATGTGTGATTATATATTATGTATTACACGTATGATTTTCATTATGATTTATATCATGCCTTTGAATTATATTGTCTCATTTAAAAAATCAGTGAATACATGTTAAAATGTATTTTGTAACATAAGTTATTGAACCCTCAATGCATATAAATATACAATGGGATAAAATGTTAAAATGTAAGCTTATTTCTCTGGTCTCCCTCTCTTCTTTCTCTCTCTTTCCCTCTCTCCATCCCTTTTTCTTTTTTGCCCCAGACTGAAACTGAAAGTTTATTCAGCTGTTTTTGATGTCTTAAACTTACTCTTTCTAGCCATCTGTTGAATTTTTTTTTCTTTTATGAAAATAGACTGAACTTGTACACACAGTATTCGGGTAAAAAAATTATTTCAACTTCTTGTTGATCACATGTGAGGAGAATTCAGGCTTTGACTTTAACAAGCATATCAGTAATATTTATTCTCACCATCCACCAGACAACGGTTTGAATTTCGTATAACTGTTTTCTTTACCCTTTCTGTGCAGACGGCATTATTCACTATAAGCACCATTAAAGAACCAAGTGTCAATGAACCCAGCAGTGAACTGACAGTTACTTAAACAGCGCATGATCCAAAGCTGTTTGAGGAATGCCAAATGCTTCTCTTCTTTTTTTTTTTTTTTGAACAAGTTCATTTCATCCAAGGAAAAAAATCATTTTATTTAAAGATTTATATTTATGAACATGTTATGAAGGTTCTGGATGTTCCCTGTAATGTTTTATGAAAGATACAGATGCGTTTCCAAGAATCATGAAGCATGCCGGCTGGCCAAGGAGACAGTTTGGCCCTCAGTGGGCAGATCCAAGGGATGGAAGGCGTCGTCAGAGCCCTGGAGAGGGATTACACTCACTTGACAGTGGGATCTGCTGATCTTCCACCTGACAGTGTTCCATGGTGTTCCTCTTTGTTCTGACTGCTTCCTCTCAACTCCCCCCAGATGGGTAATGGGAAAAGACCAGCTGCTTGGGAAAATAATCAGGAGGATCATTCCTAAGAGCCCGTCCCAACAGTCCAGGTTGGAGGCCAACCACCTGAAAAGGTTGTTAGCCAAGAAGTACTTCTCCTTCTCTCTGGTGAACTGCTCTCTGGAGCCAGTTGAGAGGAGAAGGCCAAGAACAGCAGAAGGCTGTCCCATGGAGAGGGAAAGATAGGCTCCGGGGAGGCGAGCTGAGAGAGGACAAATTTCCCTCCTTCCTTAGTGTTTGCATAGTTATCTATCATTCTGGTGGAATTGGATGTGCTGACTTATTTTGTGATTTTGATTTTTCTATCTTTCATTTCCTGGCTTGATTGGCTTGCTTGGTTAAAGCATGTGCCTAACTAAGTAAAAAGGGTAAGTAACTATTCCCTAGAAGGACCTGTCAACATACACCAGAGGAGATCTCTGTATTCATATGGCTGGAGTCTGTGTCCCCAAACCTGGCCCACATTTTCCAATGCCATGTAGCTGGTCAGAAGAGTATCCAAAAAGAGATGGTAAAAGGTTAAGCGTAAGACATTACCTATTCTGGAGGAAACAAGTTAGTATATCTTTTTGATGGTAAGTGACTTTGATATGTGTTTTCTAACACCAACAAGAAATTCTTCACTTCTGTGTGGACACTGACTGGATAACCTACAAATCTAACCCAATTCTCACACTGGGGATAAAGTCAGACTCACAGCTTAAGGGCTCAGTCCTACAAGACTGCCCTCTGTTTCAGATGCTCATTGGAAGTCCAGCTTGTTACCTGTGCTTCTGGTTCGTTATAAATCAGTTTCTCATGACTCCATCTCAGGCTCAATGAATTTGCTAGAGTACCTCAACAGAATTCAGGAAACCAGCTAATTTACTAGGCTACCAGTTTATTATAAAAGATATTAAAGGGTACGAATGAACAGCTTGATGAAGAGATACATAAGGAAGGGTCTTAAGGAGTCTTGAACACAGGGAGTATCTGTCCCTCTGGAGTTTGGGGTGTGTCACCTTTCTGACATGTGTTCTGGTTCACCAATCTGGAAGGTCCCTGAGTCTACGGCCATACCACCCTGAACGCGCCTGATCTCGTCTGGAAGGTCCCTGAACCCTCTGTTTAGGGCTTTTAATGAAAGATTTATTATATAGACACAGTTGATTAAATCATTGACCATTGGTGCTTGAACTCAATCTTTTGCTCCTCTCTCTGCCCCAGAAATTGGGGGGTGGGGCCAAAAGTTTGAACACTCATCAGATGGTTGGTTCCCCTGGCAACCAGCCCTCCTCCTTAGATTACCCCCTTAGTAGCTTTCCAAAAGTCACCCCATCAATGTAAAGTCAAGTGTGATTAGAAAGGGTCTTGTTATGAATAACAAGATACCCATTTGCTCTTTATGGCTCTGGATCACGTCAGGATACCAAGAACTGAGAATGAAGGACTACGTAATATAATAAAAATGTCTCCTTTATTCTTATACTTTATGAAATTTCAAGGATTTGCGGATCTTTGAACCAAAAATCTGGGATAAAGACCAAAATATATATTGATTATAAAACACAATATACAGTGATTTTGTGTGGGTTCCCTGGAAAGCAGAATCTGAGACAAGGGCTTTTGCATAGGTAGCTTATTTAGCAAATGACCACAAGGAGCAAGAGTGGAGGGCTGATAGAAGTGAAACAGTGCAGGAGAGAAAGACAATCTATGGCTTCTTAATTAGCTGCTCACCTCTGAGACTCTATCTTGCCAAGAATTCTCTGAAGAGCCTTATGGAAATTGCTTGAGGAGCTAAAGAGGGACATATTTCCACCCCTATCATTCCCCCAAAATCAATCTTGTTAAGTTCACCAGCTTCCAGTTTATCAAATCCAAAGGTCGATTTTCAATCTTTTCTTCCCTGACTTCTTGATAACATTTGACATAGTGGATTTACATGGTTGATCTTCTCTTTTTGATATGTTACCCTTTCTTAGCCTCAGGGACTGTATACATTGCAAGTTTGGTATTGGAATACCTGTAGCTCACGCCTTAAGAAAACTTAAGTTTTCTTTATAGTCATTCCTTAAGGGATCTTATCCATATTGATGGTTTTAAATACTATCTAAATGTTGATGATTCCTAAATTTATATCTTCATTTCTGACTTCTCCCTGAACCCCTACCTCATATAATCAACTACCTACTAGGCATGTTCCATTGGATAACAGATATCTCAAAGTTAACACATTCAAAATAGAGTCCTTGAATTCCTACCAGACCAATGTCCATGTTTCTAACTCCATACAAAGCAGTACCATTCACCAGGTGCTCAGGCCAGAAACCAAGGGGATATTCTTGATGTCTCTGCAATACTCGCACAAATGAGTCCTGCTCCTGCTTTTACTCCCTATCAGCATGTTCTCTCTGGAACTGGAGAAAAGAATATAATTATAATTCAGTGCATGTCACTTCCCTTGATAACTGTCCAATGACTGTGACACATTTAGATAAAATCTGTAGGCCTACAGGGCTGGACATGATCCTGTCTCTGGTTGACTCCTCAATATTATTTCCCACATACTACCTCTTACTCAACTTCACCTCCACTGACCTCCTGGCCAAGCCTTGAATACAACAGGCTTGTGCTTGGCGCTAGGATCAGCTACTTCCCCTTCCTTTCTCTGGAGGGCCATTGCCCCATGTTTTCACCCAGCTTGATTCCTCATTTCCTTCAGTTCTGTGCTCAAATATCGTCTTCTCATGGAGGTCTTTCCTGAATCCTTTGATTAGAATCCTACACAGTTACCTGTAGTTATGCTTACCCTTTTAAACATACCTTTGTCTCTTAGTACTTGTTCCTACCTGATAGTGGTTTAACTCTGTCTCCATCCCTGAAAGGTAAGCTGCGTTCTAAACCTGGACATTGTCTTAGTTACAACTGGCATGGCCAGTACCCACAGTAAAGTCTAAGACAAAAGAGGAATTCAGTATATATTCATTGAATGAAGAAACCTGAATTCTCATAATAAAGAAAAAAAGAATACATATAGTAGTATAGAATTTGAAAGTATTAAGAATGTTCTTATTCTTTCATATAATATGGGTGATTAAAAATCAGCCGTACACATTTTTGGAGAGTCCTATGAAAATGGATATTAATTAGACCTCTACTTCCTGAAATTACCAGAGGACTAAAGCAATGGATTCTCAAATTTTAGTCACCAACCAGAAGGTTCTCTCCCTGCCCTTTGCCTTCATCTAGACTTTCTGGCAAATGCTCTTAAACTGTTACACCTTTGGCTCCTCTGTTTGGTTCTTGATGCTTGAGTGCTCTTAATGGGTCTTTTCTGGCACTGGGATAATAAAATCCGGGATCCAAAGGAATTGGTAGGAGAAGGGAAATCATAGCTTTTGGCCGGCTTTAACCCACAGAGCCACTCAGGCGCCCCATGGCCTGCTTTAAATTGAGCCTAAATAAAAAGAGTTCCCCTTGCTTATATCCTGGCTTTTGAAAGTTCTCACCAAAATCTGGGGTCAAACCCTTGTTTGGCCTTATTCTCTACACTCATATTTCCCGTAAGGATCAAACAAGGCAAGAAAACTACATCTGCATGCTTGCACTTGTCCGTTTCTCTTTCAATAAGCATTTATCACTTTACTCTGACATGGGCTATTTCTTCTTGCAGCCAGCCCCTACTTCACTTTGACATAAGAAAGTAGAAACACTAGGAAAAGGAATATTTCTATTAATAGGAAGATGATCATTTCAATTCTTCTATTCATAGAAAGATGATAATTTCCATTCTTTGTTCGTTCTTTTCTTTGTTCATTTCCATATTGAACAAATATCAGTTGAGTTGTTACTCCTTATGAGGCACCATGCTAAGCACTAAACATAGAGGATTGTGTAGGACCAACATGCTTCCTGCCTTTATGGAGCTTACATTATAGAAGAAGTGGTAGATATTATTCAAATATTGTTTAGTTTGGTATTCATATTGTCTAAAGAAAAGAGCTAATATATAGGAGGAACTCAACTCAGAATGAGCAGGTAGTGATCAGGAATAGGAGGGGTAGACGGGAAGGGCTGCAAAAGGAAATAATCGAAGGGAAAAACACAGACAATAGCCTTGAGGTAAAAAAGAGCTCAGCATCCAAGGAACAGAAAACGTCCTAGGAAGCTGGTGTGGAGAAAGCAAGGGTCAAAAGACCCAACATGAGGGCACACAGGTTTGATGAGGCAAACCATGTAGGCTTTTACACTGTGCTGACGACTTATGTTTTATCTGAAAACCCACTGGAAGTCATTCCAATGAATCTTAATTTTTTTTTTTTTTTTTTTTTTTTTTAGTAATAGTATGTATTACCTGGAGGTTGAGATAAAATGGGTTATATTGGGATGTGTCCCAAAATGTCAGATGTAGGTGATGGTCACCATATCAGGAAAAGATGATGCTGCTTAAAAAATTAGAAATGCAAGTAGATTGATATATATTTATTCTGGAATTTAGTTTGCAAGTAAGTACAAAGAATTGTCTTTTGTCTTTTACTGTATTGAAAGGGAAGGATTATGTCACAGAGCCCTCTGAAACTGAAGTGAGAAGCAAGTGGTGTGATTAATCACTCACTGGGAGGAGACAGGATAATCATGTAAAATGCAAGCTCTATTGGCTTCATAATGAAGCCACATTTCAGCAATACATAGATAGCAGACCTTTTTAAACAATTGTCTCTTTTACCACATATATATTACAATTTCTTCCTAGTTTAATTTCATAACAAGGGCATTGCAAATTTTGCATAGAAAGCAAAATATACACATTTATTATACAATAAACATTTGTACTAAGCTTTCATTTTCAATCTTGACTTTACCATTAATATAGAGAAAAATTTATCTATACTTTTCTCTTTTTAGATAACTTTTTTAGATTAAGCAATCTTCAGTTATATTGAGGCGCTATTTAGTTCTTTTTGCAAGCTTCCATCATAATTTGGGTATTTATTAGAAATCTAAGCAGTAAACTTATCACAGATTTTTATTTCCCCATTCTCTGCAACCAAGAATTTTCTGTTTGTTTGTTTGCTTGTTTTCATTTTTGTTTTTGTTTTTACTGTAGTGGTGGTGGTGGTGGTGATTGTTTTTTAATTTGGGCCACCTTTGTGATGAGAACCAATGATGACTAGATAAGCTGGCTGTGCTGAGATGATTTCTTTATGTCCTGTGATGTGCTTACATCAGGAAAGTATAAATTACCAGAGCAGAAAAAACTTACATAATTGCTTTGAAAGGGCAATTTCTCTAAATACTGGTTGATTTAGTGATTTCAAGGTCTACTCCTGAAATTCAGAGGTACAAAATTGGAGGAGCAATTCCTCCAGCACTTTTGCTTCCACAGACAGTTTGTGCTAAGGATTATGAGAGCTGGGAGAAGTCTCCCACCGGAGACATTTGAGGTTACTTGGTCAGAAGATAGGTCAAAACAAGGCAGAAATGGAGTGAATGGAAAGTCAACACAGAAAAACAGGACTTACAAAAGCCAGTAGATGGACAGAGATGTCGCGGCAAAAGTCAAAAAGCTGATGGTAAAACATGAAGCATGGAATGATCATCATAGAGGTGTTAGCATCACATAGACAAGTACCAGCAAGAAGAGCACCTTGTAAAGATCTCAATACCTGCTCTAGTTCTCACAGTGAAAACAGAAGTTTGGAACAATTGCTCAGGTAATGAAACTGCACTGAAGGTCAACGTGGACTTCTCCAAGTACAGGGATAAATAAAACTAAACATCTGATGATCCTCCCGGTGAAAGTCACCCTAAGTCGAAATGGAAGCTCAGCTATTCCCGTTCAAAGTGACAGTGGCAACCATTCCCATTGGTCAAAAGGCAGTTCCCAACACAGTCTCTTTTCTGAAGGAGCCGAGAGGACAAGATTTGATTTTGAAATCTTGAAATTTGTTCTGACTTTACTTTGGTGCAATAAAAATAGGAGAGTTACTCTGATTTAGAGGCTTTCCCTCTGCCCCAAGCGATTCCTAGTTAGGCACAATTAAAATTCTAACCAGCTACCCACGGTGATTATTACCTTACTCACTGTAATGATTCATTGCAACCTCTTTGGTTTTGTAAAGATTTTATCTTTTTGTGGTCTCCAAAATGCCGTAAGTGTCTAGCTTATTACATATGGTGACATTTGTAAACTGTATGATTCAGTGAAAACTTGTTCAGCGGTGCTTTTTCTAAGATTAACTTTATGAGCTTTTTCTCCTTCCTCTTAATGAGTGTTGTGGGGACTTTTTCCTCTCTGCTGGTTCACTCCCTCTTTGTAATAAGGGATCCTGACTGATATTACATTTTTTTTTTTCTTTTTTAAGAGAATGAAGTCCTAAGGTATTTACATTGTGCCATGGATATGATTCCAGACACACCTCTAGTGAGTGTTCAAGGCTCTGTTGGGCCTGGTGACTTCCAGCAGCTGGGCTGCTGCTCTGTAGTTGATGTGTAGACCCCAGAATTTGATGAATGATGATATGTTAATTTTGGGACTCTCTTCTCAGTCAGACAGTGGATGGCCTCAGATTTTATTCCAAGCATTTTTTCTGTATCTCATTCTAGGAAGTTTTAGATTAGTTGAAAATATGTGTAAACAACTTTGAAGATTTTTTTCTGTAATTAGTGTAATTTTTTGCACTCTCTGTTCTGCTGGTTGAAGATACCAAGTCTGTTGAGATCTGTGAGTTGTTAGGGGAAAATCTTATGCATAATTTTTTCCATGTCATTTAAAAAAGAAGTTCCAAACCAAAAATGAACTACACTAGAAGAAATAATAGATTAGTTCTTGCGAGTTGACTTAATGCAAAAACCATTTATAATGTACCTTTCATTTGTGAAATATTTCAGTTGCTAGATGCCTCTTTAGTTTGCTTTGAATTCTTTTTAAAAGAACATAAATTGGCCTCTTTTGAACTATTTTAAGGAGTGTCTTGTTTACTAGTGCTTTATCCATCAATGCATACCTGCACTGTTTGTATGTTTTAAGAGAATATTGTTCTTTCAGACCCTTCAGAGATTTATGGTTAGAGAAATGGGTAAGATGCTGGTACCTTGATGTGTATATGTACTAGGCAAAAAACAGTGAACTAAATAATCACCTTCCCATTTATGATTTAACTAAATCCATCAGAGTTTTGTTCTACTGCTTTCTGGAATGTCCTTTATCCCAATTAGTCTCTAAAAGTGTGAGGTCGAAACAGCAAGGCTTATATCAGATATTCTCCAATTGAATCTTGCAGTCAGGGCCTTTTATTTTGTTTTTTTTTAGGGGGAAAAAGGAAGGGCCCTGGGAATGAAGTCCATGTTGCTCCGGGGATGGTTTTTCCCCTGAAACAATTTCACATAAGCCTACTTTATTAAAACACACACGCATGCGCGTACACACACACACACACACAGACTCACCCCTGATTTAATTGCCACTAAAATATAATCATCTAGAGACTCAGGAGTGGGTGATATTAAGAGTCACCAGACCCCCAGGGAATTGCAGCCTAGAATTAACATGGCACATTACCAAATGTGACTGCGGGTTTCCCTCCTTGCTCCCCGATCATGCCTTCCTTTCCCTTCCCTCCCTGTCCCCTGACACTATATCACTGTTTTCCTCAAAATCTCCTTTGACAGTTCATTAAGGCACCAAGTTTCCAAGTTCCTTGAGAAAATAATTTTTTTAATATACTCTCTATTTCCCACAATGGATCTGACCAAAGTATTTCTTAATTGTCTGCTTGCATTTTTTATGGGACCACACAGATCATTTCCCCTGAGATCTTTCAGTTTGTCCTCTCCACATTCTCCCAGCTAACCTTACTTGTCTCATTTACCCTTCACCTTTTCCGACTTTTGGTCTTCCTTCTGTGTTGAACTCTTTCTTTCGCTGGAGAGACTTTTTTTTTCCCCCAGGTTATCACATGCTGTACTGACCCCATACATGGGATAAGGGCCACACAAAGCAACAGAATAAAGATTCTGCAATAGGAATCAAGTATGGGCACCATCTGGACCACAGGGAAGGTACTAAAAACTACCGTACATTGCTAAGACAAAGAGGGATTAGAAACCCAGTGAATGGAAGATATACAAGTATCAGAGGTCTAAATAAAGGTAAGTCAAATCAGTAGCCACAAGATACCAGCACCAAAAGGGCACTGGAATAATTGCTACTCAGACAGGAAATCTTGCAGAGTGCAGACCTGTCTCAAGCTGTAGTCTTATAAGGGGTCTGCCAGTGTGAATAAATGAGCCATGTTAGAGTGCTGGCAAATCTCTTAATGGGGCTTAAATAGAAATGTGGTAACGTATCTTTGCTCCATATTCCTCCACTTCCAGCTTTCCCCCACCCATCTAAATGGATAAAACCCACAATACTGTTTTCACTCAACACCCTGCCAATTACAGTTGCTTTCTTGTCTATATATAATAAAAATAGGTTATAAATTTAGGTGTATATCACCATTTTCAATATTTCTCTATTTCCTGTAGACTTTTCTCTAGTGGGGGAATTATTTTTTGGATTAACCATTTCTAAACTATTTTTATAACACTTAGTTATAAAATGGTAAAATGGGTACTATACACTGGACCACCTCCACAGATCCTACCTCTGGCAGCCAGTATTTTAATCAAGGCACAATTTCCTGCTAAGCTCTGGCTTTACCTCAGACTTCTCAGCGGAGCTCTCCAGGAAGTTACCAGCAATTTAACTGAACAGGCATTTGAGTTGACACATTCACCATGTGGGCCCATCCCTCGACATAGATGGGAAATTTAAATGTTTTTAATGGTGATATTGGCCTAAGAGTTTTGGGAAAATTGCTCTACTTCATCACCAAAAGTATAATCAGACCAACTGCATGAAGGAAAAAGAACATGAATATAGACATTTGTAATTTGGTTTTGAAAGTGGGAATCACTGCTTCTCTGTGACAGACACAAACAACTTGGGTGTGAATCTTTCCAATAAATTGAGCTCTTATCAAGACGTCTCTCTCTCTCAGTAGGAAAGTATTTAATCCTCTTTGCAAATATAGCCCAGCTCTCAACTTAACAGGACTGCCTACTGTGTTGAATTATAATCAGAACTTTTTCTGACAGAGACCACTCTCCCATAGGGACAGGACCAAGAATATTCATTTTGTAAAGAGCTGTTGGTCAGATTGAAAGCTGTATCTCTCTGGCAAAAAGCCAATAGTTTATTTGCCATGTCACTCAACTTTTTCTCCCATGTTATATAATTACAACATTAGTGTCCAGCTTGACATTTCAGTCTGAGTAAAAGTAGATGTAAAAATCCAATTCAGACATGACAGACAAGAGACAATTTTTACTTTCAAATATACAGTGACAAGATTAAAGGAGGGAACAGGCAGTTGCAATCTAGGATGTTGCCTTTTACTAGTTAGGTCACTAGACACAATCTGAACTTAAACGCCTGGGTGCAAAAAACTTTGGGGAGAGGGCGTGTGATGTGTGTGTGCATGTATATGCGTGCGTGTAGTTTTTGGGTTTGACAGGAGTGGCTGAAAGAGATGAGTGTAGGGACAGAAGGAAGGAGATAAGTTTAGTTACAGGGTTTCACAAGAATGCTTCTTGTTTTGCCACCATATCTTCCTGTAGGTGGCAGCACTAACAAGGCTGGATTAGAGAAAAAAAGTTTTGAGCTGACAGATTCTGAAGAAAAATTTTCAGTAACAAGAATACAGGGAGAAGTTAAGACTTGTGTTTTGCCCTTTTAATTGACTGTAAATGCCGAAAGTGTTTCAAGTAATCAGTTATTCAAATGAGATCTCTCTCTCTCCCCCGCCAACACACACACACACACACACACACACACACACACACGCAAAAACACACACCAGAGCCATCTTATTTAAAGAAAACAGAGCAAAGTTGGGTAACTTGACATCACAAACTGCACTAGAAAGAACTGGAATGTCTCATGTCTCTTCATGAAGGAGAATGAGCATGGTCTGTTCTGCCTGAAGCATCACTTCTCATTGATTAGTATATAATAGAAATTTAACCCAAACCTTTTACTTCAGGGAATATTCAAAAATTAGTCTTAGTGAATTTGGTAGCTGGAGTTAGAATTCCAGGCTCCACTTTTGAAGACAACAAACATAAATTCATATATTATCATTATTATTCAGTAATTAAGAGATTACTGAAGTGGTAATAAAGATAAAATAAAACAAAAATCTAGCCAATCAACTAATATCAAATACATATCCATATTTTATAATAAAGTTAATAGATATTGCCTGTCAGCATCAAAAAAGTTCTAGAAGTGAGCATGTTGAAAATTTGGTTTTGTAAAATTTAATTATTACTAATCATAAAATTTTAAATCTAAGATGATAGCCATGAAATTAATTTAACATTTAATAGTATGTTCACTTATATAATGCCTAATTTTTAAAATCAGCTTTTGGGTTTGTTTTGTTGCCCTACATAAATTATAAACTACTGAAAAACCACATTGTTTCTTATTCAGCAGCAGTAATATTACTATCAGTTTGGGGGCAGTTTCTATAAAAAAATTCACCTTGTACTAATCCTCCCAACAAATGGAAGGGGTGGTATGGTTTTCTCCATCTTTCACGCTATGAAGCTGGAGATAAGAGGAAATTTCAAAGGAATTTGCTTTCATGTTAGCTGACTGATCACCCTCTATTCTCTACCAAATAAAGGAATTCCTTGGATTTCTACATGGCACCCTTTCTAGAGAAATGAGAACAACAAAAAGCCCCAGACGATATACTACCCATATATAGCTGTGTTGCTATAAATTCAATTTATAGGAATTTGTCTGAATATCGTCAAAGAAAAGCATTTTTGTGGTATTTCTTCTGGAAATCGCTCAAGAACAAGCAATGTGGTAATATTTCTCATTGAAATACTGCATTTTTCTTCCAGTGGTGGCAGAAGAAAACCATGAGAAAATTTGCCTTCCTGAAAGGCATTTCTTCTCTCACACAGTGTTTCTGAGGGAAAGCAGTAGAGTCTGCAGGTGGTAAAATTTAATAAGGGAACTTTGCATTCACTAGTGCCTTTGACCTATGAATCATAAAGTGCCTTACAAGCGTTAATTAATTAATCCTTCCAACACCCATACAGAATGGGTAAATCATATAACCAATATTTAGGATTCATTGCAATTTTGTGAGCATGAGAATAGCTATAGAACTGTCCATTATTAAATAAGCTTGGTGCATAGAAGGAAGTTTACCATTAACAATTCAGCTGAATGGGAAGCTAACCAACTATGTGGAAAGTACAGTTTTAGGCACTTGAACTACATTACTTTATTTACACCTCATAACAGCCTGGGAGGAAATCTATTGTTATTGTCACTTTCCACAAAGGTCAAAAGCTTCACATCTGTCCAAATTCAAGTGCTTCATAGAGGAGTATGTATTGCTCTGAAAATTTTGTTTCCATGACATTACCTTGCCTCATGAAGGATCTCAGTTATGTGTTGTCGTGTACTAAAACTCAAGAACTTTTCTGATACATTTTTGACCACTTTTTGCTATCTCTCTTCACCACTGCTTTCTACTACACAGCCAACACAGACCGTGGAATGTCTCTTCCATACGTTCTAGTAGGCAAAATAATTTGAATTACTAAAGACAGGACTAGGAAGGTAGCTATACTGTTTGCACGTTTTAATGAAACTTTACTTTTCCTTTTTTCTCAGGTTGAAATTCAATTGTGTTTATAGATCATGAGACCCTTAAAACAAAGAGAAATACCTTAATTAATTTAAACTTTCTGGGTGGTCAGAAGAGATTCGATAAGCTAATGAAATCAGAGAAAAAGATTTACTACTTTATATCATGACTTCATTTATTTCTACATTTTACAGAATGACATTTAAAAAACTATTAAGGCTCAGCAAATTTTGACTCAACATCACTAATCATCAGGGGCATGCAAATCAAGTCTCCTAGAAGATTTCATCTCTGCTTGTCAGAATGGCTAGAATCAAAAAGACAAGAAATAGCAAGTGTTGGTGTGGATGTGGAGAAAAAGGAACCCTGGTTTACTGTTGCTGGGAATGTAAATTGAACCACCACTGTGGAAAATGGTATGGAGTTTCCTCAAAAAATTAAAAATAGAAATATCAGATAATCCAATAATTCCACTGTTGAGTATTTAATCAAAGGAAATGAAAACACTAATTTGGAAAGATATACATATCCCTATGTTTACTGAAGCATTATTTACAGTAGACAAGATATGGAAGTAGTCCAAGTATCAATTAATAGAAGAATGGATAAGGAAGATGTGGTATAGTTATATCATGGAATATTACTTGACCATATAAAAGGGTGAGATCTTGCCACTTGTGACAACATGGTTGGGCCAGAGGGCATTATGCTAAGAAAAATAAGTCAGTCAAAGAAAGACAAATACCATATGGTTTCACTTACAGTGGAATCTATGAAATAAAACATAAAAAAGCCAAAAGCAGAATCAGACCTATAAATACAGAGAACAAACTGATGTTTGCCAGAGTATGGGAGGTTGGGCAAAATGGGTGAAAGGGAGAGGTAAATACATGCTTCCAGTTATGGCATAAGCAAATCACAGGAATAAAAGTTATCACATAGGGAATATAGTCAATGGTGTTGTAATAACATTTTATGGTGACAGATGGTAGCTACATTCGGGGTGAGCATAACATAGCATACAGAGTTGTTGAATATTATGCTGTACACCTGAAACTAATGTAACATCATATATCAACTATACTTAAGAAAATAAGAAAACTTTGGTGTACCATACATCTTTTTATGATTATGAAATATTTCCATGATTGATATCTATGAAATAAAAAATGCTGTTTGGGGCATTATATTACTCTAAGGATAGTATAAATTATAGATGCATAACTTCTTTTTTAAAATATAAGGAGGCTATATTTCAAATCCAGCAGTCAGAGTGTTTCTTCAAAAGCATGAATGCTATGATACTGGCTCAAAAACAGACACATAGATCAATAATAACAGAACAGAAAACCCACAAATAAACCCACAATTACATGGTTAGTGAATCTTCAACAAAGTTGGAAAGAACATCCAATGAAATGTCTTTGTCTCTTTAACAAATGGTATTGGGAAAACTGGTCAGCTACATCCAAAAGAATGAAACTGGAACACTTTCTTACACCATACGCTCACACAAAAACTACAAATGGATTAAAACCCTAAGTGAGAGACCCGAAACTGTAAAAGCCCTAGCAGAGAGCACAAGCAGTAATGTCTTCTGACAGCCATAGCAACATTTTTCTAGATATATCTTCTAAGGCCAGGGAAATAAAAACAAAAATAAATTATTGAGACTACACGAAAATAAAAAAAAACTTTTATACAGTGAAGAAAATAATCAACAAAGGTAAAAAGCAACCAATGAAATGGCAGGAGATATTTGCAAAGGATGTATCCAAAATAAATAGAGAACTTAAACAACTCAATACCTCCAAACCAAACAATCCAATTAAAAATGGGCAATAGACATGAACAGACATTTCTCCAAAGAAAACATCCAGATGGGCAACAGATACATCAAAAGGTGCTCAACATCTCTCATCATCAGGGAAATGCAAATTAAAACTACAATGAGCTATCACCTCACAATTAACTCAGAATGGCTCAAATCAAGAACACAAGAAACAATAAGGATGGAGCAAAAGGAACGCCCATGCACTATTGGTGGGAATGCAAACTGGTGCACTCACTATGGAAAACTGTGGAGTTTCCTCAAAATGTTAAAAATAGAACTACCATACGATCTAATAATTGCACTACTAGATATTTACCTCCAAAACACAAAACCACTAATTCAAAGGGATACATATACCCCTGTGTTTATAGCAACATTATTTACAGTAGCAAAATATGGAAGCAGCCCAAGTTTCCATCAATAGATGAATGGAAAAAGAAGATGTGATATATACAAGATATATACAACACACACACACACACACACACACACACACACACACTGGGATATTATTCATCCATAAAAAAAGAAAGAAGTCCTGCCATTTGCAAAGACTTGGATAAAACTAGACAGTATAATGTTAACCAAAATAAGTCAGTGAAAGACAAATAACATATGATTTCACTCATATGTGGAATTTAAAAATCAAAACAAACAAGCAAAGGAAAAAGAGAAAGAGAAAGAGAAAAATCAAGAAACAGACTCTTAACTATAGAGAACAAATTGATGGTTATCAGAAGGGAGATGGGTGGGGGAGTGAGTGAAACAGGTAATGGGGTTTAAAGAGTACACTTGTCCTGATGAACACTGAGTGATGTATGGAATTCCATATATTGAATCACTGTTTTACAACTGAAATTAATATAACCCTGCATGCCAACTACACTGGAATTAAAATAAAATTTTAAAAAATAAATAAAACATGAATGCTACAATCTTAATGTCCTCTGCAAAACCCTCTTTTGGTTTACCTTCACATTTAGAATCAAGCCAAATACCTCAAGATGGCTTAAAAGACTCTAAATGGCCTGTTGTTTCCTTTTCTCAGGCCCATCTCCTACCCAGCTCCATTGGCTCTGCCTGTGCTTTCTCTAGATACATTGACCTTTCTTTGAACAGGCATCAGAAAATTTGCATGCACGACTTGGTTGGAACTAGAGGGTATTATGCTTAGTGAAATAAGTTAATTGGAAAAAGACAACTATCATATGACCTCCCTGATATGAGGAAGGGGAGATGCAACGTGGGGGGTTTGGGAGGTAGGAAAAGAATAAATGAAACAAGATGGGATCTGGAGGGAGACAAACCATAAGAGACTCTTAATCTCACAAAACAAACTGAGGGTTGCTGGGGGGAGGGGGGTTGGGAAAGGGTGGTGGGGTTATGGACATTGGGGAGGGTAAGTGCTATGGTGAGTGCTGTGAAGTGTGTAAACCTGGCGATTCACAGAACTGTACCCCTGTGACTAATAATACATTATATGTTAATAAAAATTTTTTAAAAATTAATTTAAAAAAAGAAACTTCACATACTTTCATGTTTCTTGCTGGAATTCCTCATCTCTCACTCCCTGATTTCCCATGGGTCCCTCCCTCATCTCTCTGCCTTTGTTCCTCTCCTCCACTCATTTGTGGGTATGTTCAATCTCTATCCTTGTAGGTGCTTTACTTTTTTCATTGCACTTGTCATTACCTATCATTATAATAAATATTTATTAATTTATGCCTGTCATTTCCTTCTGCAGTGTAAGGTCTGGGAGGACAGAGATTCTTTTTATCCTGTTCATCTCTCTACCCCAGAACCTAGAGTCCATGATAAGCTCTTATTATGAATGAATGAAGGAAGGAAAGAAGGAAGGAAGGAGCTTTTATACTATTTATAGCATATTTATACTATTTATAGCATCTGTAAATTATTAAACACATGTTTCATGGCACTCTAATTGCAGGATCGTATTTTATTTTTTTCAAGGCATTAGAATTCCCACTTAACAGAACAATGCATTTGAAGATGCAGCCCTCCACATTGCTCTTTATGAGTATTCTACATTATAAATTTTTTTTAATTTTCTTTGTGGATGTGATATTCTCAATGATATGATGAGCAGAAACAAAACCCTATGGAATTTCTTTGATTTATAGAATTTGTGGCAATCAGTATTTTTGGGGTTAGGAACTCAAAGTTTCTCGTGTTCTCTTATGTAGAATGAAGATAACTGAGGTTTGATATAATTGCCTAAATTTCTGAAATCTTTTTTTCCAAATGTTGATTGGAAACCTGAAGTGTACTACGTATGAAAGAAGGATTTTAAAGGAAGAGTTTCAATTTGCAGGTATGCCTAGGAAACCTGCTATCATTACTCTATAAGAAAACTCTGTGTAGACTATTTGAGATGTTATTAGGGCCTTAAATAAGAAATAGGTGTTAGCCTCATGACCTTTATTTTGTGACTGAGATATATTACTATATAGGGAGCAATACAAATGAGTTGGTAAATGGTTAGACTAGCATATGTTGGGGAAGAAACAGAGAAACTCCCTTCTTTTACCAAACCAATACATCCACCAAATTTACACATATTTTACGATTTGAAACAGATGCAAGTTTATGGGCTGACTGCAGGACTCCATATCCTTATTGTTTTTTTTGCTGTGGACACTATTGGCCGTGTAATAACCACCGTAACTTCAAAGTGATGATGACCACTTGGTATTTCAAAATGTCTATAGCAATTATAATATTCCATAAAGATAACTGTGATATACTATATTCACAGTTCCAGAAAATGCTAAATTTGCATCAGAAGATGGCAAAAATAAAAATGTAATGTTTTTCCTTCATAGAGCTTCTGAATTCTATGTACAGACCAATGGATCTGTGGTGGCTCAGTGGGTTAAGCCACTGCCTTCGGCTCAGGTCATGATCTCAGGGTCTTGGGATCGAGTCTCGCATCGGGCTCTCTGCTCAGCAGGGAGCCTGCTTCCTCCTCTCTCTCTCTCTGCCTGCCTCTCTGCCTACTTGTGATCTCTCTCTGTCAAATAAATAAACAAAATCTTAAAAAAAAAAAAACCCAAAAAACAAAACAAAACAAAACAAAAAAACCTCAGGTTAGGGAATGACTGGGTGGCTCAGTCTGCCTTTCTGCTCATGTCATAATCCCAGAGTCCTGAGATTGAATCCCATATTGGACTCCTTGTTCAGTGGGGAGCAGGCTTCTCCCTCTGCTCCTGCTCCTCCCTGAGCTTGTCTGTTTCTCTGACAAATAAATAAAACCTTAAAAAACAAAACAAAATAAAAACCCTCAGGTTAGAGAGCAAACAAAAAATCTACTTATTACAAAAAAAGAATTTAAACTTCCTTTTCAAGATGAGGTTTATTTATTCTACTTTAGGAAAATTCTAATTTATATAAAATCTAATAAGGTTTAATTAATTCTTAGAAGAAGATTTTGTAAAGGGGAAAGGGAACCAGCATTTAAATATGGGCATGCTTGTCTTCCAATCTTCATACTTTTAGACTTTCTTTAAAAGCTAAGATTTTATTTTTTAGAGCAATTTTAGGTTCATAGCAAAATTGAAAAAATACAGAAATTTCCCATATATCCTCTGCTCCTACATGAGTCTTGCCTCCCTCATTATTAACATCCCCCACCAGCTTCGCACTTTTCTGAAAAACATGAAAACCAGATGCCTGCTTACAGCGGTAGAATATCCCCCGGATAAAAATGGACAGAGCTCCCGGATCAGTATTTAACTCATTCGCTAATTTCCTCAGAGTTCAGTAGTTTCATGTTTATGTACTTAGGCTTCCTTTGGCCCACCATCTCTTTGCTTTGGCTTTGTATTACAGAGGCAACTGTCCAGATGATTTTAGCTTTGGACACTTTCTGGGGCTTACATATCCATGTGAGTCTTGTACTTTATTCCTTAACGTTTTATGTTAAGTTGAAATGCACACTAAACTTTGTTTATAGACAAATGTTTTAATGAAAGAAATGTGATGACTGAATATAGAGCCCTCAAATTATTTTTTTGTTTATTTTTTGTTGTTGCTGAGGCTGAAATTAACTAATGCATTCACTGTTTAATTAAAATTTGAAATACATCAAAATGCAGTTGTAAGTGAACTGTGAAACATTATAATAAAAGATAATACATTGAAAATACACCTTTCAAATCAAAACTAACCAAATTGATAATAATCACAAGGTTATGTTAGGCTGAATAGAAGAAAAGTGGAGAAAGAAATGGTTCTGTTATCTATTCATGATTTCTTATGTATCAGACATTGTATTATCTCATTCAATCTTTACAATAACTGTAAGACAAAGGTATTATTATAATATTATTACTGGAAACCAAGATTAAGAAATTTCTCCAGGTCACACTAATTGACAGATATAGAATTCATGCCCAAGTATTTCTGTCTTCCTATGAATAACAGAGCTCTGGATATCTAGCTAAGAAAAAAAACACAGCCATTACAGACACAATATCCAAGACATCTCATAACAGACTGACCTCAAGCCAATAAATATAAAGACACTGAAGCTTGCAGTTAGCTTTTTTTCTTTTCAAATTTCTCTGAGGAGTTAGTTTCTTTTTTACTTTATTTTATACAAAGCTGAGTTAAAAGATCACTTTTTAAGGCATAAAACTAACAAGTAAATAAGAAAGTTTGCATGACAGTTGAATTTATTGTGATGTTATTTTTAAAACCACATTTAAAAAAGATATTTCTTTTTCAGGATTAACTTTTTCAGCAAAAAAAGATATTTTGCTAATGGACTCAGCACCTTCTAAATCTGTAGCCTTAAATTTCTTCAGTTTTTTTTCTTTGGGTTTTTTTTTTTTTTTTTTTTTTATTACTATCAGATAACACTACCAGAATGTCTTTTTGGAAGGAAAGGGTGTGGGAGTCATGGGCTAATGACAATAGAAAAGAATATTTTGCCTTGTAGAAGAAGAAGAAGAAGAAGAAGAAGAAGAAGAAGAAGAAGAAGAAGAAGAAGAAGAAGAAGAAGAAGGAGAAGGAGGAGAAGAGGAATTATTTTGAAAGTTTTATCATGCTCTTACAGCTTTCTCTTTCTCTCTTTGCCTCTCTCTCAGCTTCAGGGCTGCTGTGTACTTTGGGGTCACTAAAAGAGCAGCTAACCATTTGACACAGTGTTTGGATTCTCACCCCCACACAACAGACCCTCATTACCAAACTGTTAATCACTGCCAAAGGAGCAAGTCCCCTGACAGCTCTCAAGCCCCCCATCCCCCAAAGTACATCTTTCCACACTTGGTATCAAATTGCATTGTGATTATAACAACACGGGGACTGGGTAGTTTAAATGTACATTAGCGATGAGGAAGCTTTTTTCCAGCTTGGGTTTAAGTGTTTCTTCAACTATTGAGTGCGTGTTTGCACATCAGTTAGAAGTATAGAATTTGAATTTTGTTCTTATAAACACATACACATTACACACAGCACAACTGATGCCCTGGTTTCTTGGAGTCAAGACTCTATCTTTTAAGAGAGCCAACCTTCCAATGTAGAGTTTTATATTTTCTTGTCATTGGATATTGCCTCATCTTTTATTTAGCTATTAGGTTAATGACACAGCTACTTATTCAAAACAGAAAAGTTTGTCCCATCAACAGTCATTTTGTTTATTTGATGCCAAATAGCCACACTGGCTGATGTTTTCCACCTATCCAGCCGACTCATTGAAATCATCTGGTTTGTTTATAGTGTGCATAAGAGCCAAGAGGTGAGGAGGGGAGGTAGAACTTGATTTTATATAATAACCAGTATGGCTCATTTCTCTGTTTTTAGCATATCTTTGTTTTTAAAGATTTTATTTATTTATTTCACAAGTAGGCAGAGAGGCAGGCAGAGAGAGAGGAGGAAGCAGGTTCCCCACTGAGCAGAGTGCCCGACCTCCGTCCCCTGGACCCTGAGACCATGACCTGAGCTGAAGGCAGAGGCTTAACCCACTGAGCCACCCAGGCACCCCAGCATATCTTTGTTTTAAAAGGTGATATATTCATGTCCTGAACCTAAATCTTTATTTAAATGTATAGTCTCTCAAGGGAGAGACTGTCTTACTGAAGACAGTTATGTAAATTGACCACTTTGTCATGTATTTATTTATTAGATTTGCAAAATGGGGGTCTCCTGCCTTATAGCTGTTTGGTTCCTTTATTTTTATACCATTGTATCAAAGGCATTTCAAGTGACATGAAATTGATTTCCTTACACCAGTTCATGTCCACCAAACTCTCTTGAAATTATATTCTTTTTTGTGGAATATTAATAATATATGACTAAAAATAAAAGTACTATCTCATGATGATTGGTGTTAGTGCTTCTGTAGATATCCCAGTGTCTGAATAATAGTACCAGTCAAGATTCTGTTAGTTGTAAGTTCTGGACTCCCAAGACAAATTGGCTTAAACTATAAGGGAATATATTGCTTCACATAACTGGGAAGTCAAAGTAAAACCTGTTGTCTCTTGGCGCTATTGAACATAGGAGCTCAAAGGTAAGGGCAGACTGTCTAATTTTCCCCACCTCCCTGCTCTCTGGCTTTGCCTGGCTTTCCTCTGCAGGCTGGATCTCACCATATGATAAGTAAGATGGATCCTGGCAGAACCAGAACTGTATTTTTCTGGAAAGAGCAGTTCTTTCTTCCAGGGTCTACATATCAGTCTCTGAAAAATATTTGTCCTTTTTCTGATTGAAATACATGATATCACTGGAAATATATTGTGTCCAAAATAATTCAGAGCAATAATTGGTACAGCCTCAGTGATATGCTCATTACTATGGCTTTTGGCAGATTTCAATGATCACAATCCTACCAGGACTCTATGGGCTGGAAGAGAGATGATTCCTTCAAAGTTCTACAGAAACATAACTGACTTACTCTCCCCATACCACCTGCCAACACCAGTTGCCAACAAGAGGGACAATAGCAATGGACCTAATAGTCACTAAATATAAAGTCAGGAATTCAGAAGGCTGCTATTATTTGCACTCTCCATCAATCTAAGCTCTTCAGTACAAAGACAAGGCTTGAACCAAGTCAGTGTCCTTACCATCTTCATTTTGTTCTGTAATCTGTATTCCATTTTCATCCTCCATTTTCCTAGGATTGATTTAGCTTTCTTTTTATCCATTCAATTGGACATTCATATTACATGTATGTTTTAGGAAGCAACTCAAGCCTCCATGTAACACAAATCCTTACATAATTAACAAACACATTTGTATTTCTTTTATTTCTTATAACATTGTGTTTATCTTTTTTTAGCATCTTAATTTAATTTTATTTTTTTCATGTTCCAAGATTCATTGTTTATGCACCATACCCAGTGTTCCATGCAACATGTGCCCTCCCTCCTTAATACCCACCGCCAGGCTCACACCTTCCCCCCCACCTCCCTTGCCTCTATAACCTTGTGTGTTTTTCAGAATCCACAGTCTCTCATGGTTTGTCTCCCCCTCTGACTTCCCCCAATTCATTTTTCCTTTCCTTCTCCTAATGTCCTCCATGTTATTCCTTATGCTCCATAAGTAAGTGAAACCTTATGATAATTGACTTCCTCTGCTTGACTTATTTCACTCAGCATAATCTCCTCCAGTTCTGTCCATGTTGATACAAAAGTTGGGAATTCTTCCTTTCTGATGGTTGTGTAATATTCCATTGTATTTATGGACCACATCTTCTTTATCCATTTGTTTGTTGAAGGGCATATTGATTCTTTCCACAGTCTGGCAATTGTGGCCATTCCTGCTATGAACATTGAGGTACATATGGCCCTTCTTTTCACTACCTCTGTATCTTTGGGGTAAATACCCAGTAGGTATTGCAGGGCCATAGAGTAACTCTATTTTTAATTTTTTGAGTTAATTGTTTTTAATATATCTTTCTTTGCCTCCAACAATGTCACAAATTACTTTCTAAGTATAAATTTTGCTTCTCTTGATATAATAATATGGCTGCCCACAGACACTAGGGAATGTGTCTTTTTATTCATATATAGCAAGGAGGATAAAAATAAAAGGACAGAGAGAAAGAAAGAAAGAAAAGAGAGAAGAAGCTGGCTCTATTTCAAACAAGATCTGAGTGAGCCTCTCTTCAGTAATATTTGCCCGGTCAGACTTGCCCATTCAAGATCCAATCCAGGGCCAGAGGAAAGGAATATTAATTAGGTAAACATCAACTGGCATACCAATCACCTGAGGCAAAATAAAATTAATAACAAGACCAGTATTATATCTGGTCTGAACTGAATATACAGTAAAGGATCATATGTAAATGCAAATAGAATGAACTATAATGGAATTAAAGCATGTAATAGGCTGATGAAATGAAATTAAATGAGTAATAATTAATGTGTAAACCCAATTCAATAGAATTAAGAGACCATTTTGCAACTCAAATGGATTTTATCTTATTCACAATAATTTTAAGTAATATCCTGAGGAGTTTATCTAATTAATCTTTGTGTTATATTATTAAGCATAGTACAAAACTCCTAAAACAAGCAGTGTTATGCTATTAAGAAATTATACAATTAAGTAATCCAAAAGGCTTTTATTCCACTGAGATAATTCAACATATTGACTCGTCAATTTTCACCAAAAAAGAATTAAGAATTTGATTTCCAACTATTGTGTCAAAGATGTTTCCTGATATCTTGATTATCAAGAAGTGAGAGTGTTAGATGGAACAATACCTGGCTGATTGCATATTCATTCCCCATGATACATGATAGCAGTTTTCTATACCACAGAACAGCATAAGACTTCTAAAAAGGGAAAGATCTAAATTTAATGTGTAGGTCTTGACTTAAATGGATTATGTAGAACATTGGCTTTAAGATCCTCTTTCTATTTGCCCTTCTCCTTATAAGGCTGTGGGAACAGGAGAGTTTCCCCTCCTTTTTTTTTTTTTTTTTTTTTTTTGTCAAAAAAGTTCATGGAAGAAGATCTGTGCCTAGATTTGAATGGTCCTGCATATAGACAGGAAGTTGTCTTATCATGAACTAAGAGAATACAACCTTTAAATTTTTAGATGGCAACACCATTATCATATCTCAATAAGCATGTAGCCAGTGTCCACACATCTGAATATAATGTTCATCCTGTAATTTTCTATGTCAGTTGTCAAAGTATTTGCCTAGCAATCTGTGTGTATGTGTGTACATACAGAGAAAGAATTATTCACTTCAGAGACACAGTGAGCAAAAACAACTACTTAAATTCTAAAATTTCATTTTTTTTTTTTTCAGTATGAGGGATTCAACGTAAGGCAATCCTTTCTGTGATGTTATTTCCCATAAACTTCAATGAACAGTGATTAATGGGTTTCTGTTACTATTGTTTTTATTATTCCAATGTTTGGAAGTTTGCTATTTGGTAGGGAAGACTCTCACACTTGAAGTTTTGGGGGGACTTTTTCCTAGCTGCAAGCCTCATGATTTTCCTGGACAGTAAAGCTGAAGGAAATTAGAAATGAGTACCATGGAACAACACTAATAGATTGTTTAAGTTACTAGAATTTTTTTTCTTTTTACATGGTAACTGAGAGCGATTCCAGAAATATCCTGAATAGAGAAAAAATAACTTTAACACTGAGAAATATCTTTTTCCAGTTATCCTATTGGAATTTGAGATCATCAGATTGATTTTCAAGTACAACGTGTTTAGACACTAAAAAAATATTACCTGTAGGTAAGATAACCTTACAGGGTGATTTATGTCTAAGTTTTAGATCATGCATCAAACATGGTTTTATTCTAGATACCATAACTAATGAGAAGATGAAAGTAATAGAGGGAAAAGTATAATTTCTTGTGTATTCCCTCTTGTGTACCTGACCGATACTTTTTTATAACATACTATGACACAATTTTCCCAAAAGGCAACAATTTGAAATAGAATATGTAAGTATTAACTCAGAAAACGTACCTTTTTAAAAAAATTGTGATCTCATATATTATTTATAGCCAATATGTAGGTCTGAAATTTGAAATGTTTACCTATATTAGGCAACTAAGGACATCATTGTCTTTTCCTGTTAACTATGCAGAAACAGTAATAACAGCATATTGTTGCATATTAAGTGATCTAACTTTAAGTAAAGAGTTTGGGAGTTTGAATGTTGAATTTTGAATGGCCAAGACACTCAATATATAATAACCAACTATTTCATATTATGGATTAAAACACTAAGGTAATTTATTTTTTCTTTTTTTTTTTTTTTGGAAAATCATAGTTCAACTCAGAATGTTATCTCTAAAAACCAGTCTCACTAACTGAGCTTTAGCTCTTTGGAATAAATCAAGTTAGATAAAAGATATTGCTTAAAGTTTAAATTTTAAAAATAAACTATATTTGAAGGAATTTAAAAATTGTAAAATAAAGAAATGTTTATTTTACAGAATTTTTACTTAATGGATTTTGCTTTTAAAATATTTCTGACAGATTAATGTGCCTTAAGGAATCCAGCATTCTACCCTTTTTATAACACCAAGAAAAAATAGGAAGTAGTTGCTGAGTTTAACACTTGTATGCCTGCAACTGCATTTTTATGTAATACCTAACTTTAGACACACTTGCACATACATATTTTACTCTCAAAGATTTGAAATAATTCATTAAATAAAGTTTTCCCATTCCAAAAAATGTAGTTAAAGTTGAGGACTCCTACTTTACCTTCACTAATTCATGCCTTAAATTGAATCTTATTCTGCCAGAACTTAAGTTATTTTAGAACAAAGTAACACTACTTTGGAACCCATATGAGCTTTCTCTTATCATGAGGACATTATTAAAGAGGAAGCTGTAACTTTCCAAGCAGTTTTGAAATGTGAAATGCTTTTACATTCATTATCTCATATGATATTAAAAGCAGCCCCATGAATTAGGTAAGACAATTATTATCATGACTTCCACTTCATTAATAAGGAAACTGAGGGTCAGAGTTAAATGATTTAATGAAGATCACACAGTAGGTATGTGACAGAATCAAGCTTGATCATGTTTCTCACTCTACATATAACTGTCACAACGAAAGCCCTATGTCTCCAAGAACTTAATTGATTCTGAGTTTTTAATGATTGGTTAAACTTATTGCCCTCCAATACCACTTAATTTCTCCCTTAGTAAGAGATTCTTTTAAACAACTCTTCCTGTCATTTAAAATGCATTCCCAGAGGTGCTCAGGATCCATCCAGGCTTTTGATTATGTTCAGACAATCACTCCAATAGTTAAATATTTGTTCTACAATGACTTAAACACAAATGTGAAGTAGACAGACTAACCCAACAACAGTTGCTTAATCAGCATTTTTAAACCCCTTCCTTATAGATGTTGTTCTGAGGACTAAAATCTGCTTTCCCCTTTGAGTCTGTATGCTATATAATGGAGATGGCTGGAAGCCATTAAAACAAAACAATCTGTGTATCCTCAAGGCGGAATAAAAATGTAAGTTCATTTTAAGCATGGCACTGCTATGAAGCTGATGCTGTGCTGTTTTTGATTAATCTCCATGTGTATATTCATTTTATGCAATATGTTGTATGACAGTAGCTTTCCATTTAGCAAATTAGTTTCTGCTCTAATTCAATAGGGATGAAAAATATTAAAATCTACCCTTTTTGTGAGACATTTCCATTTCAAGAGTCCCTGTTTCCAAGAAAAGTACCATTTTGAAGTACACAATAGACATACTACTTCAAAAATGGAATTACTTCTGTTTAAACTGGGTCTCGTGAGTAATTATAGATTTGTGGTAGAAATAATATTACTGAAAACAATTAGTACTGTCCTGAACTTTTAAATATTTCCATGTAAAGAAGAAAAATTATATAATTTTAAGGTTGCTTTAAAAAGGATATGAAGAATCCAACAGTGAAACAGAATTTTGTAAGTTTGCTTCAAGGTTTTGATGTTGATGTTGAGTAGGCAGCAGGGGGTGGGGGGCTGGGATGGGGCGGTTGAGTGGAAAAAGGTTGTTATTAAATTGTGTGTCCCTGGTAGTTTCATTCCCCTAAGGAACTTTCAGAAACCTTGTTTCTGGTGCTGATACAAGTGCCAGACTACAGTTTTCACATTATAAATTACTCTTGTTTTGTTAAAGCTTAAATTATTTTTATTAGCTGGTCACCTGGGATGTGAGCAAGAGTCAAGTTAAAACTTTCAGATAAGCAAAACAGCTGTTGGAATCAGCTTACTTTTTGTCCCTTTTACCACACACTCTGCCTCCTGCCTTTCTCCAGCCAATCTATCTCTCTCAATCAATCACTCTCTCATCTCCCCTTTTCTCCATGAGGAAATCAAGTGACAGAACACATGAGTTTTAAGAGATACTTTGCAAGCCCAAATAGATCAATTTTCCATTATGACAAGAATCTATGGGTACCAGGGCAAGTGGTATGGCTGTCCTGCTCTCCAGTACATGAATCTAAAAGTTTTCTACTGGGGTGACACAGGGCAAATAGGAATTTGTTTATCAGATCACTTGAAAGAAATTGTGTTCCATAAAGAAAAACCCAATACTTATACAAATTTGATTGGAGAGCTTTCATTTTAATTTAAATACATATTTGATAATTATAGAAATTGGGAAAATGTATAAAAGTAAAAGGACAAACATGAAATAGTATACCAAATAAAGATAACTATAATTTTGGTGTTTCAGTTGCAGTCTCTTTGGCATGAATAGTATATATGTTCCCATCATATATATATTTATCATTCCAATTTTTCTGTTTTTATTATTATCTTACCATTATTATCTTCATGTTATATACTAATTCTTATGGCTGTATAATATCCATAGAATGAATTGCCATTCCATGAATGGATTTATTATAGTATTTTCTATCACTGGAAAATATCCATATATATTTGTGATACTTCATATCAAAATTGTGCTCTTTGTGCATAATATTTTAATTTGATAGTTCAGATTATTTCCTTAGTTACATTTATAGAAGTGGAATTTATTTGTTTAACATGAGAAGACTGTGGTTTCAGGAGCACCTGGGTGGCTCAGTGGGTTAAGCCTCTGCCTTTGGGCTCAGGTCATGATCTTGGGGTCCTGGGATCAAGCCCCACATCAGGCTCTCTGCTCAGCAGGGAGCCTGCTTCCCCCCCTCTCCCCGCCTGCCTCTTTGCTTCTGCTCTCTCTCTCTCTCTGTGTCAAATAAATAAATAAAATCTTAAAAAAAAAAAGAAGAGTGTGGTTTAAGAGGAAATAAACATCATAGCTATGATGCATTCTATGCCAATTGAGTTCTGATATGTTACTGCTCTACTACATAGTGTATGAAATAATTTGCTTTCTCAGGTACAACATCACATGTTAGATTGTTACAAACACACAGAAATCTCCACCAATATTTAATTATAAGCACTCTATTTTATGAAGAATACTGTTCATCAGAGTACAAAAATGAGAACTAAAATGGCTAGGTATCTACAAGCCATTAAAAAATGATTTAAAGACTTCAGTGTTTTTATCCTGGACATCTTATGAGGAAGGATGGTAAGGATAGCATATATCTTTTCTTTCTAACATTTTAAAAGGCCAGACCAGAAGCAATAAGTGAAACTATAAGGAAACAGCTTCTGGTCTCTTCCACAGAGCTCTTTATATAATTAGCTTTCATCCAAATTGAAAGAGCTGCCTTTACAGACCATAGGTCTTTCAAACATATGTTTCATCTCTCTGTATAAGGGGCTTCTGTCCTGTGTGAGAGAATGAGCTATTTCCCAATATAAAATTTGGTAATTCTATAACTTTTAAATATATTTTAAATATTTCTGAGGACTTATTTTTAAACTTGTTGCTTGGAACATTTTCTATTTAATAATAAGTTTAAG
The DNA here is from genome assembly GCF_964662115.1 of Mustela nivalis. Taxonomy (NCBI): domain Eukaryota; kingdom Metazoa; phylum Chordata; class Mammalia; order Carnivora; family Mustelidae; genus Mustela; species Mustela nivalis. The sequence continues at coordinate 73,146,477 of NC_139024.1, read as the reverse complement.
GATTAGATATAATGAATGAATCCATATGTAGAAGAATACTACATTTTAACTGTGGGAGATTTTGCCAACACTCTTGCCTATTATTGTTCTCATCAAACCCCATGAAAAAAAAATGGAAAGAAATGGCCAAGGTTGTGATTTTTCAGGGAATCACATTCTGGAAATAAAATATGAAACTTTTCCTTGCCACAGTACTGAATGAATATATCTCTTGATGAAAATTGCTTTGATAACATTTTGAAATCTCCCAAATACGGGTATAGCAGGTAAAAATTGGATAGACATTATAAGTGAGAAAAAGATAAGAAACATATAATTTTATGGTATCATCAAACCCCTACCTATAGAAGATTCATGGTCCTTTGTGTAGAATGCATTTGGTCATACAAGTCTGCATAATCCTAAAGACGTATTTTCAATTATAATTATAAGGTGCAGTTATTACCAACCTCACTTGCTGAGGCAAATCAACAAAAAGAGAGCTAGCCAAACATTGAATTCTTACATTCCTAAAATAATTTGAGTAAACCTCTTGAGATCCAATATCTGATTCTTCAGACTGTCCTGGGAGAAGGAAAAAGAACGTCAGAACAAAGTCATACATATTCTGAAACAAAAACAAATAAACATAGTTTTAAAAGTGAAAAAAAGAAGTTTGACAAGAACAAACATACCCTTAGAACTATAATGCGTTTGGTCTTAAAAACTCTGAGGCAACAAGGGATTTTTATAAGAAGATGTGACAAATTCCTCACCAATGGGAAAAGATATAAAATGCTGCTTTGTAAGCATTCATTTTAACCAGAAAGGATTTTCTCATACAATGGCAATACACACTGTCTGGCAAATGATAAAATAAATAGATAGCTAGTCAAGAGTATTCCACAGCATTCATCTAAAGGCCAAAGCCACCAGCGTAATCTCTACAGTTGAAACAAAGTCTCTTAGTTTCAGAATGGCCACACAGAGAGATTTTATCCATCTGCTTCTGGGAAGAGACTTCTTCATGATGTTGACATAGTCTAAGGGTATATAACATGGGAAGTCACCTAGACAAGGCTGCCCACCTAACCAAGCGGGTTCCTTGAACTGTGATTACCCTCAATGCTTACGTTTACTGTCCTCTGCACCTCCGCCCAGCATTTCTGCAATGTTCCTCACTCATTGTCTGTGCCTTGGCTAACTGGCATCAGCTCTATTACATTGTCTTTTGTTTCTTTGCTTACTTGTAATCACAGCAGGGTACCTTATTTTCTCTTGCTCATTGCCTGGTCACAGAGTGAAATAGGAGGACAAAGGGGGAATCACACAGAATTAGGGTTAAATAAACGAAAAATTTATTTGATTCTAAAAACGTTTGAGAACAATGAGATCTGAGACAAGAACAAATTACCTACGTTTTGGGGATTGTTAACTCCCTAAGATAGTAGGTACCATTTAGTGGGGTTTCCCAAGCCCTAGTTTAGAGAATAGCAGCAGTCCATGACTCTGTTGTTATTCTTCTATGGGAAAGCATATTCAAATTTAATATTGAGTAATTATAAAAATGATTGCTTTTGAAAAGCAATATGATTATGCTATCATAATCACTGATAGCAATTGTGATTGCATTTCATATATTCTCATTTTGTGCAGAAGGGATACCACACATCAGGAGCGATACTTACAGCTCTCAGCTTGTCTTTAGCTCTCTACCCCCATTCTCATATAAAAATCTTCACTGGTGAAGTATAGAGTCCCAGGCCAGGAAAGAAATGTGATGCCATAATATTCGGGCTAACAATAGCACTGAAACACCAAAGGAGAATGAGAAATGGAAAAATAACCACAAGGGAAGAGAGTGGGAAGAGAGTGGGAAACCGAATTTATGCCAAATTCTAACCATTGTAAAGAGAGAAAAATATAGAGTGATTCAGAAGATAAGTCTTATGAAAAAGCAAGTTTTTATTTTAGAAATCTGAAAAACCTCACTAATCTATAAAAAATAATATGTGAACACACCGTCAATTAGATTTTCCAGTTTCTAATAGGTGCGAATAATATCTGAAAATAGCAGCAATGCCTCAGTATAATCTCTGCTCCAGCACAATGTAAGAATTTAATGGGTTGAAAGAGTTCGCTTTGATAATCAAAGATATATTATTCACTTATTACTGGCAGGAACAGGTTACATTTTTAAAATTTCAAAAACCAGCCATCTTCACGTATATGGAGATCAAAACGATGTTCCAACCTGCTGAAAATCAGATTCCACCTTGTTATTAATCTCCCCTCTTCCGTCCCTGCACAAAAGCCCTCTGCTTTGCCAGCTGTATATCATATTGAATCACCTAGCATTGACATACTCACATAGCCTGTGAGACTGCTCTGAAATTCCCATAGGTGTTTTGACTTAGGTTATACCTATATATAGAAATTGCATAAGGCTACTCCTCCTTGGAAAATGCTGTACCTAACCCTCTGTCAATGTGCTTGGTTGGAAATGACCCCTGAAAGTCACATCTCTCACCTTTGTTCTTAGTAGAAATAGATTGCCCATATTACTAGATAAATGTCATCCTGTATGTCAACAGTTTAAGCTATTCCTGTGCCTGGTAGTTAATACCTTTTCAGCTATCCTGCATATAAATGAGGGCCTTTTGACTCATATAATTATTTTGTTGGTCTTCTGTAGGAATGTGTGTCTAACCTCTATTACAAAACTCATTACATTTTTATTTATGTGATCTACTGGTCTAGTCTAACTGAATATAATGTATTGATTATTTATTATTATATGGTTATTAGTTTATTTTTATATTCTAATTATCTCATGACCCAGATTAGATTATAAACAACTGAGAATAGGGACCATGCTTTGTCTTTGTATCCACAATACTTTGCATTTGACAGTGATATGAATATAACGTTTGCTCAGGGAATACATGAACACTGACCATGCATGCCTGGAAAACATACCTTTTTCTTCTTTTGGATTCAATGCCAGGATTACCAAAGAAGGTAAGAATGCAATTTAACTGCCAATCAAAGGCTAGAATGAAACCATATTCTTCAGTGGAATACAAATATTTGCTGTCTATCTAGGAGCATGAAAACTTGTAATAAAAATTTTAATATTTAGTGTTACAAAAACAGTAATATTCTCTTATTAAGATTTGCCTTCTTGTACTCAACCATTTTTCTTGCATTTTAGGTATTTAAAACTTTGCAGCCTTATAAAATTATTAATGATAGGAATTTCATGAAAGAAATTAAAACAATTTTAAATTTGAATACAATTTTTAAGTGATTGTTTTAGGGAGCTAACACTCATTTTATGCATTAGTAATATCCCATCACATTCTAAATTGAAATACCCTTGAAATACATCAGATCTAATTATAATTATCATTCTTCTAAGACTATGCACTGACTTTTTCAAATCTAGATTCAAAATGGAGAAATAAAGAATTGATAACCTGGGACTGCTTAAATCTGTCACCTTAGTACACCGTACCTCCTATTACACAAGTGAGATTACACTTGAACTTTAACCTTGACTACTATATGCCCCTATAAAATAGAGACCAATTCAGTCTTTTCCATGCACTGATAGTTTCTTTAACAAAATAAAATGAATGAATTCTGAGCTATTCAATAAACACTCTGATTAAAAAAAAAAAAACACTTAGAAGCTTCCCATACCCACTCTGTGCATGAAATCCTGAAATACTAAATCAACCACCCATTACTGGATGTGTGAATCAAGAACTATAGAATATCTAATATTAGATATATGCTAAAATACTGATCAGTCAAATTCTTATAATCACTTACTGACCTTCTCCCAAAGAACAAGCATACACCCATATTTCTTATTCCTTAAATTATTACCTGTACTTTGTTGATGAATCTTATTTCTTACAGATGAAAATGGGCTAATTGTGTTTTTTTAAAAAATCTATTGGAATGGGAGAATCTCCACTTTGTTGCTAAAGTTTAGAGGTCACTTATGAAAGTCCTTCCATATTATGCCAAAAGATGGTTGGGGAAATGCTATTTCCAAAAAGATAAATATTTAAAACTTTTCTCCACATTAAAAATCATAATCTGAGATGGGAAAATGATCTTGACTTCTTTTGGTATTCTACTCGTATTTTCATTTCTCATGGCATTTTTGATATCATCATAGATTCTTGCCAAATGAATTATGTCAATATTTGTGAGAGCAACCAGTAAACAAGTATTGAAGCAGTAAGACTTCGGGACAGAGAGACACTGTACCCCAGGGAGAAAAGAATTACATACTTCACTTTAATTTAACAATGATTCCCCATCTTAATATCTCATAGAGTGCTACTCCCTAGTTGGTAACTATGGCAGATACTGTGAGTAATCAAATCAAAACATTCTAATCTCTCCCTGCACATACGTGCACATCTTGCTAACAGAAGTTTCTTCTTTTCGACATTGGTCTATCATCAGTGTGTTCTGACAAGGTACACCTTCCCCCTATTTCGAAGGGGTCTCATGAAAAGCACATACATTATAATGAATGATCTATGGGTGGTCAGATTATCCAGTTTTGAAAATGAGACATAAAATGTGAAAAGACCCCCAGCAGTAGAAGGGAGATGTACTTTCTAATAAATCAGAAAATATTTGGAAATTGGCCTTTTTTCTTCCTTTTTTCTTTCTTTCTGATTGTGTAAAACTAGAATGCTTAAAACTGCTGCAGTGATTCTGTGATCATGAATTGAAAAATTTAGAGGAGGGATAAAAAACCAAAATGCTGAGAAAAATAAAAGGAAAGAATAGAAAAAGTCTGAGTCACTGTACTGGCTCTAGAATTGCCAGAATTCTTTTTTATTCCCCCAAATATTCTATTACTTGCCGATAAATACCTCCAGATACAAAATTCATGTTAAGTTTTAGAAAATTAGAAGTTGAGCCAACAGGAAAATACATTCAATTTTGTTTTTTTGGTCAAAAATAGAGACTAAATGCCCTTTGATGTTGGGGCACCTGGGTGGGCTCAGGCATCCAAATCTTGATTTCTGCTTGGTTCATGATCCCAGGGTCATGGGATCAGTCCCATGTGGGGACTCTGCTCAGTGCAGATTGTGTTTGTCCCTTTCCCTCATTCCTAATTGCCCCCTTGTACTCTCTCTCTCTCAAATAAATAAAATATTTTTTAAAAAATAAAAAAAATACCCTTTGATGTCATCAGGTGTAAAGTTAATTATTGCTTGAGGTGGTGACAAGAGCCATCAAGTCACTCCAATTATCAGCTGTCCTCAAACGCAGGCAAAACTGAATTTGAGATGCAACATCAGGCGATTTCCCAGTTGAAGGCCATATGCCTGCTCCATGACCTTTTCTTCTTGTCATCTCACCAATGAATGGACTCTCAGCATTGGAACGATGTTCTCTCTCAATAAATACAAACACTATTTAATGAGTAAGTCAGCACAAAAATGAAGATGGATTTGCATTAACATTTCCTTATCAAATAATTCAAGAAATAGTACCAGCAACTCAGGTGCAATGTTATGATATAAATTAACAAGGTAAATACTTAGGGGAAGGGAAGATATTTTCAATTCTTCTCTACAGTTCTTAATTTTTGTATTAAATTTTTTGTTGTCATTTTAGAGAGAGAGAGAGACAGCACGCATGCACAAAAATGGAAGGGGGCAGAAGGAGAAAGAGAGAATCTTAAGCAGGCTCCATGCTCAGCACAGAGCCCCACAAGGGGCTCAGTCTCATGACCCGAAGATCATGAGCTGAGCTGAAATTAAGAGTCAGGAGGGCACCTAACTGACCGAGCCACCAAGGTGCCCCTAGAGCTCTTAAATTTTTTTAATTTATAGTGGAAGTTACCTCAGTGTCCTATAGTTTTCTTCTTGGTAAAATATATGGTCTAATAAATGCTATTATAAGAATGATCATGGTGGGACAAAAAAGACACAGTATTTTTTAAATCTTTAATTATGAATTCAATTGTTCCAGTACTAGCAAAATTACTTATAGATGATTTTCATTTATTATACATAAAATATTTAAGCTCCAATCTTCTTAAATTCAAAGTTTCAAATTAAGATTGTTATTAAATGACTTATTTTTGTAAATAGATATAATTGTTATATCCAAAGTATATAGATATTCTGGATATATCTATATGTGTTTTCCATCATTCCTCTTAATTTTGTTTCTTTTTGTAGAAGAATGCTGGTTTGGAGAAGATTGTGGTTAGAATGCTAAGATCTTCTATGAAACAAAAATGCTAAACATCATCCCCACTGTCGGATTGAAATTGTATTTTAGTAGTTAAATTTGGTCTTCAGATGAACTGATAGATATGTGTGTTTAATACTGTTTTCCTTTGATATAGTAAGCTCTTAGCAGAACAGTCACTCTTATTACAAAAATGCAGGTACAAAATCGAACATGAAGGCAAGTGATAAAACAGAAAAATGAGTAGCCTCCTTCCTACCAGAGGCTCATGTTTGGTGGAGCCCTTGTTAGAAAGATTTCTAAACAATTATTCAATATATCATTGTGCCATCTCAGAGAACACACATTTCTGTCTAGAATGTACCTTGATGACATGTTAACCCTCTTATAAGGAGTGCATTCAAAACTTTAAACCACGTAAGAATCAGTTCAAGTACTTGTCACATAAATAAATGATAAGGATAAGTAGCATATGTCAAACAAAAAGAAAAGAATTAAGAGCAAAGAGATAAATTTCCCTCTGATTTTGAAGTGCAGTAAATAATCTTCTTATTGTTCATATAAATCAATTTTCAATTCAAATTTGGCTCAGGGATAATTAGTAAAAGCAGGAATATACCAATCAGATGCTGACTAACAATGTGAGAAAAGAGACACAAATCTGCCTCCTATTTTGTAATCTCAAAATATATTAAAACAAGAACAGAATTGGAATCCATGGCACATATTCCGTAGCTGATTGTCTTTTTGTTGCAGTATCCATCATAATTTCCTCTCTGAACATTATTTATGTATGTATTATCTCCCCCAGATTGTGGGCACCTGGAAGAAAGAGGTCACATTTTTCCGTCAAGTATTAAACCTCTAGAAAAACCTAACCCAAGTTTTTGTACAGTAAATACCAATATAGATTTTCCCCCTAGGTCACATAAATGTATTTAACTGTTTCCTATACTTTACTACTGTTTCTCTATCATTTTATCTCATATTTAATATAGCTTGTTTTACCATCAGGAGAACTTCTTAAGGTTTTTAAAATCTCAGGTTTCTAAATTTTGGTCCTGGAGATAATTTTAGGACTATTCAGGTACTGAATTTTTCTTTTCCATAATGAGTTGAAGTTTTCCATTCTTTGGGAAATCTTCAAGTTTGAAAGGTTTAGCCAAAAAGGTCGTAGGTCTGACTTTTCATATTATCTAATCATGTAATACTTGGGGTTTGGTGAAGAAACATCCTCACAAACCAAAATTTTCCTTACAACATCTGGGACCTGACAATTTATAATGGATTATTTTTAACTTGCTCTGGATATTAAGATGGCCCCTCCCCCCTTTTTATAAAGCAAACCATACGTATAGCACAATTTCTACATTAAAGCTGCAACTTTGTAGGAAACAGGCAGAGTGTTTAACCAATGATATACCTGACTTCGTTCCAAACCAAACAACACAGCCTTTTTTATTTTTGCCCATGCCTCAGGCTATCTGAAAGTATTAGAGTTAATGCGCAATCAGGTAAGTAAACCCATATTACATATCTGTAATTTTCATCCAGTAGAAAGAAAATATTACATTACAAGCCTCCATAATTGCATTCAAATGTAATCAAATACAAAACTTTAGGAACCCAAATCCTTTGAGTTACAAGATCTCTTTTTCTATACATTTAACCAGTCTTAATAGGTACAAAAAGAAGTTGAGATAATTTTCAAGGCTCTAAAAGAACAAACAAGATTGCCTTATATTGTAACTGCCAGTCCCTGGCTCTAATTCTCTTATAGCACTGTCTACACCAGCCACTTATGTGTTTAAGCAACAAAGGCCTGGACAGGGGTGTATTTCCAAACATCTATTTGTAATTAGGAAAATAGCCCTTTGTAACCAAATAAAGTTTCTTTGGCTAGGGTGTTGAATAAAAATAATACTATAATAAATAGGAGTTATATATTTCCTTTTTGATCTATGACTCAAGAATAGAGGGTTCTTACTTAGCATCAAAATTGAGGAAATCTAAATTAAAAGAAAACTCTTAGAAAGGAGATTCACCAACACTATGAATATGATCCAAACTTTGAATATTTAAAGTGCATTATGTTAACAATAACTCTATTTATCTAAGATGGCTAGCTTCCTTCCGTCTTTAGGTTTTTTTTCGTTTTTTTCCTATCATGGGGAAAATACAGAACCACTTGAAAAATAAGGATGGGAAATGAGGGTAGATGCTACTAAATAATGTTAAGTCCATCTGTTCCACTCTATTCCAGGTTATGTAAAAAGAAACAGTATATAAAGGGGTTGGAGACATAAAATATACTAAAATGTTACAAAACTTCTTGGCCAACAAAGATTTTCCTCTGTAGTCCCCATATTGTATGCATTAGCGTTTCATTTGCATTAAGCATTTCTACTTTCAAAATACAAATTTTATATTCATAATATGATTTCTTATAACAAAAAGTTGTTATTTGATTTTTTTTTTTCTCACAAGAATAAGTATAAAGACCACTGGACAAAATACACACAAACTGCTTTCTTACCCTCCAAGAGTTTGAAGGCATTTGAGAAAATCTATGGCAGCTATGGGGGGGCAAGATCCTGTGGAGAAGGGAAGTGCATTGAAATGAATATTTCAGGAAAGCCATTGATTTTCCTCTTGAGCCCTTGCTGATTCAAATTGTAGGGCACTGAGCTACATGTGGCTGCATGGAGCTTAAACTAGACTCTCTCTGCTAGGAAAACAGAAACTAGAGCTTAGAGCTGCTGGGTGGGCCAGAAATGGGGGTGGGTGGGTGGTGAATATCTCAAAGAAAGGGAGCCACAGCCATATCATCCTGAGGCAAAAATGCAATAACTGACATTAAGAATTTAATATCATGTTTAATAGCGAATTAGACACAGCAAGGAAGAGGACAAATAAACTCTGATATAACTTAGTAGAACATTACCAGATTAAAGCACAGAGAAAATAAGACGACTTGGGAAAATCTAACAGAGCATGAGAGATACATGAGACATTGTAAAATGATCTAATGTAACTGGAATCACAGAAGGAGGGTAGAAAGGAGTAAAGAATAATTATCTAAACAAACACTGGCTGCAAATTTGCCAAAAGAGATAACTGAATGAAGCATAGAGTCAAAAATTTGAAACAAGATAACTATAATGATAACCACATCTGACACTGAGACTGTCACAGTAAAAACACTGAAACCCAGAGACCAGAGAGTGTCTTAAAAGCAGGCAAGGGTGGTTGGGTTAAGGACATTGGAGAAGGTATGTGTTATGGGTGAGTGTTGCGAAGTGTGTAAATATGGCGATTCATAGACCCGTACCCCTGTAGCTAATAATACATTATATGTTAATTTAAAAAAAGATTATTAATCAGTCTGACCTGGAAGTTCACAAATTGCAAGACAATATCATTGAAGGAGAGAAGATTGTTCTTTGAATTTGGAGTTCTAAATCTAAACTACATGTTAAGGGGTGTCTGGGTGGCTCAGTCGTTAAGCCTCTGGCTTTGGCTCAGGTCATGATCCCAGGATCCTGGGACTGAGCCCTGCATCAGGCTCCTTCCTCGGTGGGAAGCCTGCTTCTCTCTCTCCCATTCCCCCTCCTTGTGTTACCTCTCTCTGTGTCTCTATCAAATAAATAAATAAAATGTTAAAAAAAAAAAAAAAGGCAGGCAAAGAGGTATAACAAAAAGACCAAGAGCTGACTTTGTAACAGAAAAATAGAAGCCAGACACCAACATAATTACATCTTAAATTTTTGAAAGAAAATAATTTCAAGCCTAGAATTGTATACCCAGTTAAAACATTTTCTTAAAAATAAGGGTGAAGGGGAGCCTGGGTGGCTCAGCAGGTTAAGCCTCTGCCTTTGGCTCAGGTCGTGATCTCAGGGTCCTGGGATCGAGTCCCACATCAGGCTCTCTGCTTGGCAGGGAGCCTGCTTCCCCCTCTCTCTCTGCCTGCCTCTCTGCCTATTTGTGATCTCTCTCTGTCAAATAAATAAATAAAATATTTTTTAAAAAAGGTTTAAAAAAAAGAACGTGAAATAAAGGCATATCAGACAAACAGAATCTGAGAGAATTTGTCACCATCTGACACACACTAAGGGAAACACTAAAGGTAGTTTTTCAGTGTAAAGAAATAAGATTGCAAATGGAATCATTGTAAAAAATTAAGAGTATGGAAAAGGGGGCACCTGGGTGGCTTAGTGGGTTAAGCCGCTGCCTTCGGCTCAGGTCATGATCTCAAGGTTCCGGGATCGAGTTTCGTATCAGGCTCTCTGCTCAGCGGGGAGCCTGCTTCCCTCTCTCTCTCTCTGCCTGCCTCTCTGTCTACTTGTGATCTCTCTCTGTCAAATAAATAAATAAATAAAATCTTTTAAAAAAAGAGTATTTAAAAGGGTGAATATGAGAAATAAATCAAAATGTATGTTGATTGTTTAAAACAACTAAGTAAATAATTATATTACCACTGTGTGAGATAGAAAACCTATGTAAAACTAAAATACATATCAGTAGCATGAAAGATGAGAGGTGAGTAAATGGAGGAAAAGTCTACATTGCCTGGAAAATGACAAAAGTACTAATTAAAGATAAATTTTTACATTTTCCAATTTCTAGTGTAACTGCTAAAAAAATCATAATATCAAATATAACAAGGTGAGGATAAACTATAATAGAAGACACTATTAATCCAAGGGAAGGTAAGAAATAAAAATGGAGAAAATAAGGGAAAATAGAAAATAAATAATAAGATGATTAGATAAATTTCAAACTCAATATATGAGTAATTACATGAACTATAGGTGGAGTGACAAGAATTATTGAATTGAACAACAATGACAATAAATATGCTCACACAAAACACTTCAAATATAAGAATTTGAAAGTAAAAGAATAGAAAAGCACATATGCAAACACAAAGCAAAAAGAGACTTTAGTGGCTACACTAATATGAGAAAAAATAAACTATAAGGCCAGAAGAATTACTTAAGATGCAGGAGGCGTTGCATGCTAAGAATGGTGTCAATTCACCAGGAAAATATAATAATTTTAAAATTGTATACATCTAACAGCATAACTTCAAATTTTATAAGGCAAAAATTAACAACACTAAAAAGGAGAATAAAGCCCCTATCATACTATTATATTTGTAACACTCTCTAAGTAAACAAATATATCTTTATCTATACCTATATATCATCTCTACTTCTATCTACATATCTATCCTCTATTCATCCATCATCTATCTCAGAAAGTATACAGAAGATTTAAACAATGTGATTAACAAAGCCACTTGACTTATTCAAAAAACTGGATTAACTATAGAATAAATATTCTTAAAAAGTGTATATGGAATATTTACCAGGATAGAGAATATAATAGACTAAACAAAATCATATACCATATATTTTCTAACTACAGCAGAAACTGGAAATCAATAATAAAAAGTAAATAAAAATCTTCAAATGTTTGAAAATTAAACAGGATACTTATAAATTATGGATCAAAGAAGAAATTGTGATGAAAACTAGAAATATTTCAAGCTGAACCATCATGAAAATGTAACAGCCTACTTCTTCATATCATTCCTCTCCTGTGTAATTTCCAAAATGTTCTTTAAATAAGGTTCTTACTACATGTCACATTCTCTTTCTTTGCAGTCCCAGTCAACAAAATGATTGGCATGACTGCTCCTCCTTAAATATCTTATATTTACTCTAAACCCCTCTTTCCCTGATTTTCCTTTGCACAGTTATACCCTTCTATTCAGTATAGCAGTTAAAAATATTGAAGAGTGTGGACATTCCTCATATTGTAAGAACTTATCAAAATTGTTTTTTAATGTTTTTCAGAGGGAAAGAGAGAAAATTGATACTAAAAAGACAATAGAAAATATCAAAGACTTTTTTTTTTTAAGACAAACTTTTAGCTAGACTTACCAAGAAAAAAAGAGATAGGACTCAAGTAAATAAAATTAGAAATGAAAGATGAGACATAGCAACTGATATCACAGAAATACTAAGGATTATAAGAGAATACGAAGAACAACCATATGCTTCAAATTGTACAATGTCGAAGTGGATAAATTCCTTGAAGCAGACAACCTATCAAGACTGAATCAGGGTGCCTGGGTGGCTCAGTGAGTGAAGCCACTGCCTCAGGCTCAGGTTATGATCTCGGGGTCCTGGGATTGATTCCCACATTAGGCTCTTTGCTCAGTGGGGAGCCTGCTTCTCTCTCTCTCTCTCTCTCTCTCTCTCTTTCTGCCTGCCTCTCTCTCTCTCTCTCTCTCTCTCTCTTTCTGCCTGCCTCCACTCTGGCTACTTGTGATCTTTCTCTGTCAAATAAATAAATAAAGTCTTACCAAAAAAGACTGAATAATAATGAAATAGAAAATCTGAATGTATCAACTACTAGTAAGATCAAGCTGGTAATCAAGAACCAACCAACAAAGAAAAGTCCCAATGGCTTTACTGGTGAATTCTGACAATCGTTTAAGAAAAATTCATACCAGTCTTTCTCTAACTCTTCCAAAAAGAAGGGAACACTTTCAAACTTATTTTGCAAGACCAACATAACCTTGATACCAAACCCACACAAGGACACTACAAGAAAAGAAAATTATATCCCTGATGATACAAAAATCATCAACAAAATATTAACAAACCAAATTCAACATTAAGTTAAAAGGATCATACATCATGATCAAGGAAGATTTATTCCAGTGATACAAGGATAATTCAACATCTCCAAATCAATGAATGTGATACTCCACATTTTAATAAAATCAGGTGTAAAAATCTTATGATCATCTCAGTAGATACAGAAAAAGCATTTGACAAAATTGAACATCCATTCATGGTAAAAACTCTCAACAAACTAGGTATAAAGGGAAGATATCTCAACATAATAAACCTCATATATGACAAGCCCACTACTAACATCATACTCAATGGTGAAAAGCTGAAATCTCTCCCTGTACGATTAGGACCAAGACAAGGATGTTCACTCTCACCATTTTTATATGAGATAGTACTGAAAGTGTTAGGGAGGACAATTATAAGAGAGAGAGAGAGAGAGAGAGAAAAAAACTTATCCAAATCAGAATGTAAGAATTAAAATTGTCTTTATTTGCAAATGACATGATTTTATATAGAGGCTGCACCAGAAAACTGTTCAAACTCATACACAAATTCAGTACAGTTGTAGAATACAAAATCAATATACAAAAATCAGCTTTGTTTCTATATACTAATAACAAACTATTAGAAAGAGAAAATAAGAAAAGATCCATTTACAACTGCATCAAAAATAATATAGTACCTGCAAATAAATTTTACAGAGATAAAAGTTCTCTACACTGTAATCTATAAGTTGATTAAAGTTATTGGAAAAACCACAAATAAATAAAAAGATATTCCACCCTCATGGATTGGAAGAATCAATATTGTTAAAATTATCGTACTACCCAAAGCAAGCTACAGATTCAATGTGATCTCCACCAAAATTACAGTGATATTTTTCATGGAAAAAAGAAAAAAAAGTATCCTAAAAGTTACATAAAACTACAAAGACTCTGAATAACCAAGCTAATACTGAGAAAGAACAAAGCTGGAGGCATTAAACTTCCTGATTTTAAATTATTTTATAAAGCTATAGTAATTAAAACAGTACAGTATTGGCATAAAAACAGACACAAAGAGCAGCCAAACAGAATAGACAGCCAAGAAGTAAATCCATGAATATATGGCCAATTAATTTAAAAACAAAAGAGCTAAGAATACACAATGGGGAATGTTTAACTAGTGTCTTCAATAAATGGTGCTGGGGAAATTGGATAGCTGGACCTTATATTATGCCATTCACAAAATCAACTCAAAATAGGTTAAAGGCTTGGACATAAGACCTGAAACCATAAAATTCTTAGAAGAAAACACAGTGGGTGAGTTCTTGACAAAGGTTTTTTGGATTTGACACCAAAACCACAGGCAACAAAAGTGAAAATAAACAAGTGGGACTACATCAAACTTCAAATGTTCTGCACAGCAAAGGAAACCATCCATCAACAAAATGAAAAGGCATTATACAGAATGAGAGGAAAGATTTGCAAACCGTCCATCAAATAAGGGGATAATATTCAAAATATGTAAAGAACTTCTACAATTCAATAACAAAACAGCAAACAATCAGATTAAGAAATGGGTAGAGTAATTAAATATTAGACATTTTTCTAAAAAAGACATACACAGGGCCAACAGGTACATGAAAAAGTGGTCAACATCACTAATCATCAGGCAAACGCAAATCAAAAGTACAATGGGATCACCTCACAGACTGTGAGAATGTTATCATCAAATGACAAGAGATAACAGGTATTGACAGGGATGTAGAGAAAAGGGAATGCTTGTGCACTGTTGCTGAAAATGTAAATTGGTGCAGACATTATGGAAAACAGTACAGACTTCATCAAGAAATCAAAAAACAGAATTACCATATAATCCAGCAATCTTGCTTCTAGGGATATATCTAAAGGAAATGAAAATAAGATATCAAATAGGTAACAGTACTCTTATGTTTATTGCAGTATTATTCACAGTAGCCAAGTAATGAAAATAACCTTTCAACAGTTGAATGAGTAAAGATGTTTTATATACATATATATATACACATATATATGTACACACACACACACACACACAATGGAATATTATTCAATGATGAGAAATAAGGAAATCCTGATGCTTGCAGAAATACAGATGGACCTTAAATTAAGGGCATTGTGCTAAGTGAAATCAGACAGACAGAGAAAAACAAATACTACAGGGTATCACTTATGTGTGGAAACTTAAACAAAAAATATGTCAAACACACAGAAACAGAGTAGAAAAGTGATTGCCAGGGACTGTGGATTGGGGAAAATAGAGAGTGGTTGGTAAAATGGGATTGGGAGGGAGACAAACCATAAGTGACTCTTAATCTCACAAAACAAACTGAGGGTTGCTGGGGGGAGGGGGTTTGGGAGAAGGGGGTGGGATTATGGACATTGGGGAGGGTATGTGCTTTGGTGAGTGCTGTGAAGTGTGTAAACCTGGTGATTCACAGACCTGTACCCCTGGGGATAAAAATATATGTTTATAAAAAATAAAAAATTAAAAAAAAAAAATTTCAACTACAGGTTGAATAAGATCTGCGTATCCAAAATAAAACATGGTGACTATAGTTGATAACACTGTATTGTATACTTGAAATGTACTGAGAATAGTACTTCAATGTTTTTATTCTATAAAAATTATAAGTGAGATGATGGATATATTAATTAGCTAGATGAGGAAGATTTTTACACAATGGATATGTATACTACCAAACTGTACAATATGAATGTTTTACAATTTTACATGTCAATTATACCTCAGTGAAGTTGTGATGGAAAAAAGTAGAGAGAAGAATTTCCCAGTTGATTCTTGATGATCTGGGAAAATTTCAAGCTCAGAAGTAGTTCATGGATTGTCTCTCTAGAATAGCAAACTACTGTCTGTACGCCAAGTACAATACCTCTTCTAATTTTGTAAATAAAGTTTTATTGAATCATAGTCACACACATTCATTTAAGTATTGTTTATGGCTGCTTTTGCACTACAGAAGCAGAACTGAGTAACTGTAACCATGAAAATATGGCTTGCAAAGGCTAAAATGTTTACTATATTCTCCTGTCTATGGAAAGAAAATTGTTTAGTCTAACTTGAATCATGGACTTATCCCTATGGTTTAGGGATAGTGTTGGGATGACATTTCTCTGATTGGCTGGTCTATCAGAAACATGGAGTCCCAAAAGTTCATTTTTGCTTTTGTTTCCTTTGCCTTTGGGGACATATCTTGAAAGAAGTTGCTGTGGCCGATGTCGAAGAAGTTACTGCCTATGTTCTCCTCTAGGATTTTGATAGATTCCTGCCTCACGTTGCAGTCTTTTATCCATTTCGAGTTTATCTTTGTGTATCTTTGGGTAAGAGAATGTCAAGTTGTGTAAGATAATGGTCAAGTTTCATTCTTCTATACATAGCTGTCCAATTTTCCCAGCACCATTTATTGAAGAGACTGTCTTTTTTCCACTGGATATTTTTTCCTGCTTTGTCGAAGATTATTTGACCATAGCACTGAGGGTCCATATCTGGGCTGAAAAGATATTTGTAAATGACACTACAGACAAAGAGCTGATATCCAAGAACTCCTCAAACTCAACACACACAAAACAGAAAATCACATCAAAAAATGGGCAGAAGACATGAGCAGACACTGCTCCAAAGAAGACATACAAATGACATGAAAAAATGTTCATCATCACTAGCCATCAGGGAGATTCAAATCAAAACTACCATGAGATATCACATTATACCAGTAAGAATGGCCAAAATCAACAAGACAGTAAATAATGTATGTTGGAGAGGATGTGGAGAAAGGGGAACCCTCTTTTGCTGTTGGTGGGAATGCAAGTTGGTGCAGCCACTTTGGAAAACAGTGTGGAGATTCCTCAAGAAATTAAAAATAGAGCTTCCCTATAACCCTATAACTGCACTACTGGGTATGTATCTCAAAGATACAGATGTAGTGAAAAGAAGGGCCATCTCTACCCCAATGTTCATAGCAGCAATGGCCACAGTCGCCAAACTGTGAAAGAACCAAGATAACCTTCAATAGACAAATGGATAAAGAAGATATGGTCCATATATACAATGGAGTATTATGCTTCCATCAGAAAG
Source organism: Mustela nivalis (assembly GCF_964662115.1). NCBI lineage: Eukaryota > Metazoa > Chordata > Mammalia > Carnivora > Mustelidae > Mustela > Mustela nivalis. The sequence continues at coordinate 73,129,498 of NC_139024.1, read as the reverse complement.
GATGAATATTCAACTTTTGTATCATCATGGATGGGACTGGAAGAGATTATGCTGAGTGAAATAAGTCAAGCAGAGAGAGTCAATTATATAGTTTCCCTTACTTGTGGAGCATAAAGAATAACATGGAGGACATTGGGAGATAGAGAGGAGAAGTGAGTTGGGGGAAATGGGAAGGGGAGACAAACCATGAGAGACTGTGGACTCTGAGAAACAAACTGAGGGTATTGGAGGGGAGAAGGGTGGGGGGTTGGGTGAACCTGGTGGTGGATATTAAGGAGGGCACATATTGCATGGAGCATTGGGTGTGGTGCATAAACAATGGATTTTGGAACACCAAAAAAGAAAAAATTTAAATTATTAAAAAAAAAAAAAAACATGGAGTAGAAGAAAGTCAGCTCCCCAGAGTAAGGGCATTACTAATCCTTGAAGAATGGGGTGGGATATCAAGCAGATATAACTAATACATGGTCTTACACTGTGCAGTCCAATCCACAAAAATGCTACTAATGCCAAGTTGATATACAATTGATAATAAGCAATTACAAGCAGAGCTTGAATTCTAAGACTGTGAAATTAAGTGGAAAAAAAGGTTACTGCTATATATGACAGTTATTTTACTATTATAGGCCACAGATTAGAACTATAATTTGTATTTTATAATTATATATCTGACATTTAATAGATTATAAAGGGAGAATTTATTTTAATATATGCTTCCAGACAATGTTGTTATCCCTATTTTATCTGTGAGAATCAGAGAAGTTATGTGATTTGTCTATGATATAGACCAGAATATGATCCAGCTCAACATTCATATTGTACTTTAAATGCTCCTCATCTATTTTCTGAAAATTACCAACAGAAACAACAAACAATATTGATGAAAAATGTCATAATATTTATTCCTTTTAACACTATTACAAAAATTGTATCCTAAATAGCAGTCACCTTTGGTCATTTCATTTTGCTCAATATAGAACAATCCAAATTGCTAATATCATGACTATATGTTATTTTTTTCCCAAATAAAATAACTATGGATCCTGGAGTATAAAATGCATGTTAAAGGTAATAGCAATAAGAACTGTAGTAGATATCTGGAGAAGAAATTAACATATTAAAGCTGGCAGATTCACTCTATGTCAAATCTAACTTGCCTTTTTTATTGTTGTTAAGGAAACCACAGATTTAGAAAGGATTAATAACTTGTTAAAGGTTAAGTAGTTATTTGAGAAGAAATCTAAGAAGAAGAGTATAAGTGTATTATTTCCCACTGAATGAATGTGTTTTTTATCCCTTGGGGAATGTTGCCTGGCTCTATGTATTTAAGATCCATATGGCAATTGGGAATACTATCAATTTTTTGAAAACTTTGGATGGAATAAGAAACAATCTGGCACAAGGAACATTTATTTGAATGTTATTCTAAATTAATTCCTTATATAATCACTTATCCAACTATTGCAGGAAGATAAAAAAAGCAATGACGTTTCTCCTAAAATATATTGCTGCAGTCTGTCTTCACCTAAACTATTTTTTTTATCATGCCTGCATACACCGCACAAATAAAATAATTATTTTATCAATAACAAGAAAATTTTATATTGACTGAGGCTTCAAATCCATAGTCATAAATCTTAAAGTCAACATTTATCTGTCTATATCTCTTACATTTCTTACAGTGCTAAAATGCTAGTGCTAGGTAGTGCTAACATATAGCATAGTTGTATTCTACATGGCAAATATATTTATTGAATGAATAGCATACACATTGATTTGAGAACTGTTATTTATCTTTACCTTTAAAAGCTAAGTTAAAATGTGTTTTGTATGTCATAAATTAAACATTATTATTTTCCCTTTAACAGAACCTCTTATTAGAAACCCCAAAGAAATACAAGTTATAGGTAAGGTCAGCAAAGGATGCTAAAACCTTTGAAAGTCTGTTAGGGCAAAGGACAGTCTCTCCATGTCCAAATATCACCTAACATATGAGCTATTAATTGAAAAAAATATATATATACATACAAAATTTTTCCATGGGGAGATTCTAGTGTTCATTGCCACACCAAGTGATCAAAATTAGTGTCACTTCTGATGATACTATGTACTTGTACTTAGTATCTATGTACTAATACTGTGTATTTCCTGATGTCATGCAATATGAATAACACAGTATTACCTTTAAAAAGGTATTGCTACAGTCTTTTATCCAAAATTTAATCATGCTCTGAAATCTAACTTCCAGTTTACAGAAGATATAAGGTGTAGAAGAATAACTTTATTATATCACAAGGACATATTTAGACAAATTCAGAAAGTTAGATGTCTTATGAGAGAACTGACCTGGTTTCTTCAAAAAGCCAGTGTCGTAGAAAAAAGGTAGGAAGATAACTCTATGTTAAAGAGACATAATAATTAAAAGTACTATGTGCATATTGATTCAATTCTGGTTTTAAAAATAGTGATCAGGAGCAACTGGGTGGCTCAGTGGGTTAAAGACTTTGCCTTCTGCTCAGGTCGTGATCCCAGAGTCCTGGGATCAAGCCTCATGTCCAGCTCTCTGCTCAGCAGGGAGTCTGCTTCCTCCTTTCTCTCTGCCTGCTTCTCTGCCCGCTTTTCTGCCTGCTTGTGATCTCTGTCTGTCAAATAAATAAATAAAATCTTTAAAAAATAGCCATCAGACATTTTAGGGGCAGTTGGAGAAATTTGAACAATAACTGGTAAAGGATGATGTTGGAGAATGAATGTTACCTTTCATCAATGTAATAATAGTAAGGTAGTTATGTAGGAGAAGCTTCTTATTCTTAGGCAATGATGCTGAAATTTTTAGGGGTAATATCTCGATAGGTCTGCATCTTACTTTCAAATAGTCAGAGAATTAACAGGAAAAAAGACAGAAGAAAAGAAGGGAAGGATATGATATTATAGAATAAGAAGTTATAGGAGTCTACTGTATATTCATTCATATTTTTTGAATGTTCGAATTGTTCATAATGAGAATGTGAGGAAAAGTTCTTGTAAATCTAGGCTGGAAGAATAACTGCTACCTTCAGAACAGTATTGCCTTTGTCTGCAAGAGATGGTACATTGGTAAGGTAACCCAAAACAAAGATCAAGATTAGTCTTTTCAGAATGCCCCTGAATATACACCTCAACAACTATGTTGTTATGTGAACAGAGAGGAGACCGCTCTAGCTTTCCCTCAAGTGATATTAGAGCAGGAGCATGAGAAAGGATGTTAACTTACCTTTTATTCATTTCTGAGCCAATTTTTTTTTTTTTTTAAGACCAAGAAAGGGAGCATGAACAGGGGGAGGAACAGAAGGAGAGAGAGAAAGAATCTTTAGCAGGCCCTCTGATCAAAGTGGAGCCTGGCACAGGTCTGGGTACCATGACCTTGAGGATCATGACCTGAGCCAAAATTAAAAGTTGGATACTTAAATGACTGAGCAACCCAGGTATCTCTCTGAACCAACTTCTCAAAATTGACTCCAGTACAATTATTCTTTTTCCAGTCATAAACATTTGAGAGTCCAATAAAGAGACATTTGTACCTATAAAGATGTTCTCTAAAAGGATTTTAAAAAGGAGGGATTTGTCTTATACAATTAAAGTACTTTTAATGAAGTCACCTGAAAATAAATGTCTCTTTATTCTTCAGTTTTGATTATTATATGAACAAAGGGTTATATTAGAAATAAATCACAATCCTCTCACTTTGTCACTAGAATGATTTAATAGATACATACTGTAAGATTTTTAACTGACTGATAAAAATACTCAATTCCAGGAATTATGTTTTATTATAAATCTTAGCCTTTGATATTGTTTCCCAAAGAAAATGCTCGAATGATTTTCAATTCCCAAGGGCCAAATTCTGCCGTCAGTTATCCATGCATGGCTCCCATTGACTTCAATGGCTTTCATTGACTACCATGGAAGTAAGCCAAATTCCACTGGAGGATGTGTGCATGCAACTCTATTTGAAGTTAGTGGGGGTCACATACATATCCTAGGGCAGAACTTGGCCCAAGGATTCTATACTAATCAATTGCTGTCTTAGCATGCAAAACAATGGAAAAAATATTGCCACTACAAAAGTAAACCAAATGTTAAAGACAGCTCTCCAAGAGAAATCTAGAAAAGACTTCTTAAAGAAATATAAAAACATTGTCATGCCATTACTTCTCTGCTGGAGACTGAAAACAATTAGGATTCTAATAAGATATATGTTGCAATGAAAAATTTTCCTGGATTATACAGCATTCTCACATGGATCTGGCCCACTCAAGACTCTGGCCCATTTCAAACGTTGGCTTTTCCTTCTGTGAGTGTGTTGATCTCTTGACCTTTCTCCAAGCTTAGCTCCCACAGTTATTTTAAAAATGGTGTTCATGTCTTTTATATAAATACAATACTAAAAGAGGATAGTGAGTTTGGAACCTTCTCTTGTTTTTTTCTGAATTAGTTCCACAACACAGGCTACTAGCTGAAGGTATCAAATAAGCACAATGTAATTACTATAGTAGGGAGAAACATAACAATGATCATTTTTATCTACAATTTTCATCTTTTTTCCAAACTTCTTTCTCTGTCTGGATGACAAATGAGCCCAAATATGTTTTCTTTATTTGTATAAACAAAGAATGTTGTGAATTATGCCTCTTTGTTACTACCTTAGCAATACTTCATTTTTTTAAAGGCAAGAGGTGCTGATTTTTCATTTCTTCTCAAGCTAAAATGCATACAAAAGAGAGTACATATCCCAAATGTATTTATGAATTTTTACAAAATGAACATGGTAATGTAATTACTACCAGATGAAGAAATTATCATGACTGGCACCCCAAAAGTCTTCCTGGTTCACCTTCCCAATTATTACTCTCTCAAAGGTAATGATTATTCTGGTTTCTTACTCACACATTAATGAAAAAGACTGGAGTGTTTCCAGAATCTCTCCTGTTTATGTTTCCTGCCTGTTAAGACTGAAAAATCTCAGGTTTGGTTTTTAGCCTTTATTTTTTTTTAAGATTTTATTTATTTATTTGACAGAGAGAGAGAGATCACAAGTAGGCACAGAGACAGGGGGAAGCAGGCTCCCCGCTGAGCAGAGAGCCCGATACAGGGCTCAATCCCAAGACCCTGAAATCATGTCCTGAGCCAACGGCAGAGGCTTAACCCACTGAGCCATCCAGGTGCCTCTGCTTTTTAGCCTTTTATCTGTACCTTTTAATTCATCCATCTTGGTCCAGAAGACCATAAAAATAAGCAGATTTTTCAAATTAATAGGAATATGGACTGTCAGACTCATTGATCTGTGTTCTCTTATCTCTGAGATTTTGGCTTCTGAAGTCCTGGCTGCATTGGTAACCCTAAACTCCAGTTGTGTGTCCCTGAAACCATGAGGCAGCTGAGAGGTTTGAATGACCACTTCAGACTTGGGCCCTTGGGTCACTACTTATTGAACCAGAAATACCTGATGTGGAAAAATGATGGCAAAGGGTGGACTCATCTCAATTTGTTCTTCTTCTCTTTAGAATCTTTGACCCTCAAAGCCAGTCGGCCTTGACTATTCTCCAGGACTTTAAAGAGCTTTCAGAAAGATTACTTATTCATCTTTATAGTTATTTTCAGTGAGAAGATTGATTTGGTATAATCTAGTCCATCATATTCAAAACTACAAGTGTCTTCTTTGGCTCTTTACAATTCTCTCTTTTTAAATCTCAATTCCAATATAGTTAACACAGAAGGTTATATTAGTTTCAGGTACACAATATACTGATTCAGCAATTCCAAACATCATCCCAGTGCCCATCACAACAAAGGCCTCCTGAATCCCCATCGTCTATTTCACCCATTTTCCCACCCACCTCCCCTCTGGTATTCATCATATAAGTTTGTTCTCTATAGTTGAGGCTGTTTCTTGTTCTCTCTCTCTCTCTGTCCCTCTTTACCTCTGCTTGTTTGTTTTGTCTCTTAAATTCCACATAGAGTGATATTCTATGGTATTTGTCTTTCTGCAACTGACTTACTTTGCTTAGCATTATGCTGTCTAGCTCTATCCATGTCTTTGCACGTGGAAGATTTTATTCTTTTTTATGGCTTAATGATATCCATATGTGTTTTTTAAAATGCTATTTTTAAATGCAATCAACTAAATTGATTTTAATGATCTTTAATTTGTTATTAACTAAAAGTTGTGAACTCCTTGAGCCTAAACTAACTTTTTATTTTATTCAGAACCAAGTGTCCCCTGGGTCCATAATTATGCTAGCATATTGCAGGTGATTAATAAATATTTGAGGCCTGAACAAACCTTATAGACATACCTCATGGCTCCTGGTTGGTCCAGTGAAGACATCATTAGAAACAAATTGCTAACTGAACTAAAGCTATTTAGGGTCATTGTAACATGATTCTTATGGAAATGTATTTCTGAAATACAACAGTAATTTCTTATCATTGTTGCTCAAAGACTAGAAATATCTGTGCAGTTTTAAATTTCATGATTATATTTCATAACATTATTGAATTATAAGTGACATACAGTGAAATGCACATATTTGATGAGTTTTAACATATGTGTAAGCTTTTGAAACCAACACCATGATCAGAAAATGACTTCATCCACCACCCCTAAAAGTTTCTTTGTCCCTTCTATAATACATACCTCCCTCCACTCCCATCCTCAGGCAACAACTTGTTTGACTTCTGTCACTGCTTAGTTGCATTTTCTAGAGTAATCAAATCACTTAGCATAATTATTTTGAGATTTATCCACATTGTTGTACATGTAGATGGTTCATATTTATTGTTGAATTGTATTCTATTACATGGATGTGCTATATTTTATCCATTCACCAGTTGATGGACATTTAAGTTTTTCCTTCTTGGGACTGCTAGAGACAAAGGTGCTATGAACATTTATGTACAAGTCTTTGAATATATGCTTACACTATAAAAAGAAGTGGGATGACTAGGTCATACAGAAGGTTTATAAGGAAGCTTTTTAAGAAACTACAAAATGGTTCCCCCAAATGGTTTCCAAAGTGATAGATAGCACCATTTTACATTTCTTCAACAGTATGCAAGTGTTCCACTTGCTCTGCATTCTTACTAACAATTTCTTATTCTTTTAATTTTAGCTACTCCAATGAGGTGTGGAATTAAGGTAGTTTGAGCAAGCATTCCTCTGCACCATTCCAGTTACTTAATAAAACAGCATACTGTTTAAGAGTCTAGCTCTGCAGTTATACGCACTTGATTTCAACATGTTTCTCTCTATCTATATGAACTCAGAGGAGTTATTTAATATCTTAGAGTCTCAGTTTACAAATATCTTATTTAGATATATTATGTAAATATCTCATTTAGATATTTATATAATATCTAATTTCTGGAGATGCTGTAAACTCTATTAAAGAAGAATATCTTATAGATTGTTTCTCTTTCCTCTTTACCTCTCTTATTTTCATATAGATATCTCTCCAAAATCATAACAAAATTTCAAAAGCATTTCACTTTCACTCTCTTAAAATAAAACTAGTCATACACACTGTTTGTATTAGCTTTAACCATAGTTGACTTAAACCACATTTAAAAAAATACAGTCAGTGTGAAATCAAATTAAATAAATCCTTATTTTCTCTTTCCTTCTTATCAGTTCTTTCTTTTTACTTCTCTCAAAACTCAGTGATTTGTTTTTTAAAAGGTCTGGTCATGCACCAGATTAAAAGTTGAGTTCTTATTTATCAAAAATTTTGGCCTACCATGCTTTTTTTTCCTCTCTGAATAATGCCTTCCTCGAAATAGCTACAATAATAATTTTATTTCAGATTAAAAAGAAAATTATAATGCTGTGTGTTTCAAAGGAGCATTAAAGTTATATGAAAGCATTAAAATTGAAAAAATATGAATAAATCAATATTTACAAACATGAGAAAGTCATTTAATTGGCATCTCTTTAATAGATTGCAATTAATCAATTTTTATGTAATTAATGTTCAAAGTTTAATAAATTATTACCAAAAACACATGAGATGGAAGTTATGGCAAAGAGAACATACAACCCTTATACTACAAATTTGAATAATTTTGAAAGAATATACAGTTCTTGTTAACTGCAGTTAAACTCACTCTTTTGAAACACCACAAATTCTGATAGTTTGTAATTTAATTCTATTTGGAGAAGTAATAGGTCATAATAAAGCAGAGATTCTTGATTAGCATTGATGGTTGATTTTCAATGGTTGCCATCTCTTATCAAATAACAGCAAGTTTTCAAGTTAAGAGTGTATTCTTTTGTCACATGCATTCCATATAATATATTTTAAACTCCTTGTTTACCTTTAATATGAATAGTTCTATATAATAATTTGTTGCTAATATAGGTTTTCCAGTGCCTGACAATTGGAAGAGGGTTTCACCACTTGAGTTTGTCTTTCTTGCTATCTTATCTCTACTTCCGGAGAGCACAGGATGGTAAAACAAAGTCTGCAAGTAAAGAAAGGGTTTGTGAACCATACACTGATACTGTATTATCTTCTTAACCATTTTTCATTTGATACTCCTTGCTTAAGATTAATTCACACTGTCTTCTGAAATTTTAATTCAACTCTAGCCTACAAATATTTGCAAGTGAATAGCTCTTGGGCTGAGTAGAAATGCAAAAGAGATACTATATTTTGTCAGAGCTAAGATATCATCTATCATAAGATGCGTGAATATATGCACCACTAAAGAAGAAAAAATGTTGCCAATTAAATCATTGCACAATTAAAAAGTGCTGCTGATTATAGCATGCATCCCAAATTCAGAGATGAAAGAAATTAAAGGAAATAGTCACGTTAAAATTCAGTGAAATATGGCTTCTGTGCAAAGCTTGCCTCTTGCCACATGAAGTCAAATGAGTTATTTAACTCCACCATACTTCAGCTCTTTCACCTCTAAGATGAAGATAATAATTACTTCTCGGTTGAAAGGATGAAGGGAAATATGTGCATGTGAAACTATTAATGCTGTGACTACCACACAGTAAGCTGAAAATAAGTAATCTACTACTGCTATTCTACTTTTTAAAAAATTAAGCTAAGAGAGCCAAAAACTAGAAACTAATTTAAAGTAGCATAAATATAATAAAGAAATTGTGATTAGGCAATAGGTACATTAAATAGTTGGGCAAGGTAGACACAACGAGTAAACTAGAAAGCTTGACAAAAGGGTTCTAATTTACATAGGCAACATAGAAGAATGAGAATCCCATGTGATAAAAACAGAGTGAGCAAAACCACAGGGGGAGTAAGTGTGATACTCAGAGTGAGTTCAGTGAAAAGAACACTACAGATGATCATTGACAGCCAAGTTTTCCTCTTGACTCTCCTCAACAGCTATGAGTCTTCAAACAAGAAATCCCTGCTCTCTTGGCCTCGTTTTTCTCATCAAAAAGTCATTTTTGTGAGCTCTTCTACCCCTAAAATTTCTCATGTCCATGCATGTACAGAGAGAGGGAAAAAAAGTTAAACTTTCCAGAATGGAGGGTTAACACTGAAGTGAAGTAGGAAACCAGGTTCAACATCATACTACAGATGAACAGCTTTTACCCAGGATAAATGTGCAGATGTGATATAGTTTATTACATTCATTTTTACTATTCTATTGTTCCCAGTAATATTATTAGTGAGAGTATATAAATATAGACATATGTATATACACGTATTTTCACATATGTTGATAGATAAAACAAATTGTGGAAACTTTTATAGTACAAAGAATTATGTTTCTAGAAGTCTTAAAATGAAGTATTCCTTTTAAATATCCTGCTTGAGTTACTACAGATATTATAAATAATTTTTTAATTTTCAAAATACAATAACATTTACTGATGATATTCTATTTAAAATAATTTATATTTTAATTGATGAATAAGAGCAAATTTAGGAACTTTGGGGATTATTTCAATAATATCATTTTTTTCCCCCAGTGATATGTGGAACTGTCAATTTATGAGCTTGCTGGTGAAACTTCCATATACAGATGAGGACATATAACAGCAGAAATTACTATTTCTGTTATGTTAATACACATGAAAGAACACATGATTTCTCAATCCAAATATTTAATTTTCAAAAATGGTGTTTTATTACTCTAACAGATGAAATCCCAAAAAGAAATCATGCACAGTATTGGTATGGGAAATGGCAGTGAGTGAAAAACAAAGAAGGTAATGCAAAGAACTACCTCACTGTGGAGATAGCTTTGTAGATTATGGGACATAGAAAAATACCTTTCTTCCCCCTCTTGAGTTTAACTCTACTATCCATGAGGATGAATATTTGACCTTGGGGAAATGTGTGCATGTGTGCATGCATGTGCCTGTGCGCATGTGTGAGATTTGGGAGTTATTCATTGGTCATCACTATGAAAGAGAGAAGCCGGTTGCCTTGGAGCTCCACTCCCAAAAGGAGCACAGGGTGACAAGTGAGGGTCATGGGTATAAGCACTTCAGAGCTACTGAGTCTTGAATTCCCCTGCCCTGCAGCTGGGGGCAGCATACCAAACCCTTAAAAAAAAAAAAGAATAGAAAACATACACTGTAGGAGAGATGGGGAAGGGTACTTTGCTTGGAGGTTTCATTTCTATCTTGGCTGGGACCATGGGACTTGAGTGCTAAGGTGATCTCTCTCTGTTCTGTTCCGAATTTTTTCCTCCAAAATTCATAGGTTGAAGTTTCAACCACTGATGTGATTGTATTTGTAGATAAGGCCCGTAGGAGGTAAAGGTTAAATGATTTTGTAAGGGTGGGTCTCTAATCTTATAGAATTGGTGGATCTGTAAGAAGAGGGAGAGAGATATTTCTATGCACATTCACTAAGAAAAGGCTATGTGAGCCTGTGGTGGGAAAGCAGCCATCTGCAAGTCAGAAAGAAACCTCTCTCAGATCTTGATTTTCCAGCCTCAAGAACTGTGAGAAGATACAATTCTGTTGGTTAAGCCACCCAGTCTGCGGTATTTTGTTATAGCAGCCTGCTCAGACTGACTCTTCTTCCTTTGACTTTTCTGCCACCGCAGTCTCTCTCCCTGGATCTGTCTGGAGTGTTGGACTATCTTGGCCTTTCTCAGTCTTTTCACTAAAGAGGAACACTTGAAATATCTTTTAAGGCTCAAAAACTTGAATAAAAATTATTGTATTGAGGCTGTTACAGTTCTACATATAAGGAGCTGGGAAGTAGCCATTCCATCCTAACGAAAGCTAAATGGACTGGAAATACTCAAAAACAATAAAAACTATGACTGAAAAAACAAAAGAGAATACCCAAGAGCTGTGGGACAACTATAAAAAATGTAACATCTGTATAACAGAAATATAAGAAGGAGATAAATTTCCCCAAATAATGTCAGATACCAAACCATGGATAAGGAAGCTTAGAGAACACCAACCAGGCTAAATGCTAAAAAAGTGAACGCCTAGGCCTATCATTTTCAAACTAGAGAAAATCAAAGATAAAGAAAAATCCTGAAAGAAGCCAGAACTATACATAAACAAAAAACAAAATGTGAGAATTATTTTTTTAGTATTTATTGATTGATTGATTTTAGAATCCAGTGGGGGGAGGTGGTCAGGAGGAGTAGAGGAAGACAGAGAGAGAATCTCAAGCAGACTCTACACTCTGCAGAGCCCACACAGGGCTACATCTCATGAGCCTGAAATCATGACCAGAGCTGAAAACAAGAGTCGGGTGCTTAATTGCACCACCCCTTGCCCTAAAATGTGAGAATTCCTAATGACATATGTGTGTTTATAGAGCATTCATTCTCATTGTTACATAAAATTCAACTGAACGAGTATGTCAATATTTGTTTCTACTTTATCTATGGACATTTAGGTAGTTTTCAGGGTTTGACTATTGTGATTAGTGTTACTATGTGTATTCCTGTTTATATCTTATGTCAAATATACATGAATTTTTCTGCTAGGACCATACACAGAAAATAGAATCATACTTTCTAACACTTTTTTGGTATACATTTTATATTCACGTTAAGAAGTATACTTTAGAAATATACATGATATCAGGTTCAATACAGTACAATACAATAAAAAAGAAACAAAAAGTTTTAAAAAAATAACTTAGTAAGTGTGATGCAGTCTGATATTTTGTATCCTTTTTTTTTTTTTAAGATTTTATTTATTTGCGCACCAGAGAGAGAGCAGGGAGAGGGGCAGAGAGAGAGAAAACCAGACTCCCCACAGTGGGGAGTCTGACACGGGGCTTGACTTCACTAGGATCCTGATCTGAGCCAAGGTCAGACACTCAACTGACTGAGCCACGGAGGTGCCCCTTTTCTATACTATTTTTAATGCATTCTTTTATTTTTCCTTAATCTCTGGGCGGCAGGATAAAGGCCAGTGTCAGAGTGGTGCCCAGTGCTGCTTCTATCCCTGTCTCTCATGCCAGCCTCATGTCTTACCTCTCCTTACCTTCCGTTTTCTGTCCTAGGAACGTCAACTGCTCGTAATTTCCTGCTTCTCCTCCAACCCCTATCCTCACTCATTTTGCCTCATCTGCCTTCTGTGTACCATTTTTTATTCCCATTTCATCCAAAAAACTACTTGTTCTTTGAACCTCATCTAACTCTGACTGCTTTTCACCCCTAAGTCTTTCTATAGGTGCCACCTTCTTGAAGACTTGCTCCTTGACCGTTTTTCCATTCCAAGGCAACCTGAGGTGCCTTCATGGGTATTTTATTATGTACTTTAGATATCTGTATTACTTTACCAACCATGCTACATTATCCTTATTTGTGCATCTGTGAGTTCCTTGAGGGTGGCAACTATTCTATTCATTCCTACAACCCTAGTATTTAGCAGAAAGACTGCATAGATTATATATTCAATAAATATTAATTGTATAAGTGAGTTAACTCAAATACAGAAACCTGGGAGATTCAGGTCCAGATCTATCTATTATCTACTTGAATTTTGGCCATTTGCTTACCCATTAAAGAGAGATCATAGTATCTATTCAATCAAATATGATTGTTAAGATCAGTTAAGACAACACAACCACATAGCCACTTATAAGTAATATATATGTATACTTATAGTTATATATGCATATATTAAACTATGCTAGTATATTAGATTAGAAGATTAGGTTTATGTCCTTTTTTTCACCTTGTGTTTTTTCCTTATTTTAAACAATTTTTAAAACTTTTTATTTAAATTCCAGTTGAACATATAGTGTGATATGTTTCAGGTGTGCAAAACAGTGATCCAATGATTGCATGTAACACCTGGTGCTCATCACAAATGCACCCCTTAATCCCTAACACCTATTTCACCCATCCCCCACCCACTTCCCTTGTATTTTTTAAAAATTTTTGTTTATTTTTTAAATTCCTTTTCAGTGTTCCAGAATTCATTGTTTATGCACCACACCCAGTGCTCCATGCAATACATGCCTTCCATAATACCCACCACCAGGCTCACCCAACCTCCCACCCCACACCCCTCCAAAACCCTCAGATTGTTTATCAGAGTCCACAGTCTCTCATGGTTTGTCTTCCCCTCCAATTTCCCCCAACTCACTTCTCCTCTCCATCTCCCAATGTCCTCTGTGTTATTCTTTATGCTCCACAAGTAAGTGAAACCATATGATAATTGACTCTCTCTGCTTGACTTATTTCACTCAGCATAATCTCTTCCAAAAGTCCCATCCATGTTGATACAAAAGTTGGGTATTCATCCTTTCTGATAGAGGCATAATACTCCATTGTATATATGGACCATATCTTCTTTATCCATTTGTCCATTGAACGTTATCATGGTTCTTTCCACAGTTTGGCAACTGTGGCCATTGCTGCTATGAACATTGGGGCACAGATGGCCCTTCTTTTTACTACATCTGTATCTCTGGGGTAAATACCCAACCCAGTAGTGCAATTGCAGGGTCAGAGGGAAGCTCTATTTTTAATCTCTTGAGAATTCTCCACACTGTTTTCCAAAGTGGCTGCACCAACTTGCATTCCCACCAACAGCAAAAGAGGGTTCCCCTTTCTCCACATCCTCTCCAACACACGTTGTTTACTGTCTTGTTAATTTTGGCCACTCTAATTGGTGTAGGTGGTATCTCAATGTGGTTTTGAATCTCCCTGATGGCTAGTGATGATGAACATTTTTTTGTGTGCCTGTTAGTTATTAGTACGTCTTCTTTGGAGAAGTTTCTGTTCATGTCTTCTGCCCACTTTTTGACATGATTATCTGTTTTGTGAGTGTTAAGTTTGAGGAGTTCTTTATAGATTCTGGATATCAGCCCTTTGTCTGTATTGTCATTTGCTAACATCTTATCCCATTCCATGGGTTGCCTCTTTGTTTTGTTGACTGTTTCCTTTGCTGTGTAGAAAATTTTGATCTTGATGAAGTCCCCAAAATTCATTCTTGCTTTTGTTTCTTTTGTCTTTGAAGATGTATCTTTTTTTTTTTTTAAGATTTTATTTTATTTATTTGTCATAGAGAGAGAAGCAAGAGCAAGCACAGGCAGACAGAATGGCAGGCAGAGGCAGAGGGAGAAGCAGGCTCCCTGCCAAGCAGGGAGCCCGATATGGGACTCGATCCCAGGACGCTGGGATCATGACCTGAGCCGAAGGCAGCAGCTTAACCAACTGAGCCACCCAGGCGTCCCTGGAGATGTATCTTGAAAGTATTTGCTGTGGCCGATGTCAAAGATTCCCTTGTATTTTTTAAATTTTATTTCACTGATTTTCAGTTGGATCAAATTTGCCTTAGGAATCTTAAAATTCCCATGTTATCAGAAATATCAAAAATGGTGTTTAAATATACAGTTGGAAAAGTCATGCAATAAAATATTCCACCAACCAGTTGAATCTAAGCTAAGACCATTTCTAACTTAAAACATATAGATATTTTTGAGTTGATATTGCTTATCCAAACTAAACCCTTGGCTTTCACTGTGTGCAGCAAGCAAGCAGTAATATATTTTGGAAGTAATTAGGATTCATGCAACATGATACTTCTGAAAAGGTTCACACTGTGTAAAAAGTCCATTTGTGCCTAGATGCTACCTGATATGTAATCCCAGCCCCATTTTGCATTTTTAATACAGGCAAAATACCCGTTAAAACAAATACATTTAAAACATAAGAGCTATTTATTATTTACTCTATTGAATGAGCTAAGGCTTAAGTATTAAAAGAAAACACAGAGGCACCTGGGTGGTTCAGTTGGTCAAGCCTCTGACTCTATTTTGGCTCTGATCATAATCTCATGGGTGCTGAGACAGAGCCCTGCATTGTCAGGCTCCATCCTCAGCAGAGAATCTGTTTGAGGGTTCTCCCCCTCTGCCCATCTCCCCACTCACATACTCTCTTGCTATTTCTCTCTCTAAAATAAATAAATAAGTCTTTAAAGTAAATAAAAACAAATATAATCTCATTTTACTGGAAAGAGCCCAAAGAAGGAGGATAAAATCTTCAGAGATAAATGCAAGGTAGTAAATTGAAGAATGAAGAAGGATGAAAAAAAAATCCAGATAAAACTAGAGAAATTTAGGTTAGAGTTATAAAATAAAATGGTTCATGCAGCCAGACAGATATTTTTGCAAATGAGCAGTCTGCGGGGCATAACGTTTAAAGGGCATGTATAGCCCCTAAATGCTAGTGATTGTGGCAAAGTAGTTCATACCCACCTTGAACAGGTCAGGCTTCATCAGTGCCTACCAGTCAGACCATGCAAGGATATGGATCCAGTATTGCCAGAATTTTGACTTTTCATGAGAAATTATAAATCCATATTTTACATGAATATTCTAGATTTTAAAATGTTATTTCCATGCGTTTAAGTTACGCAGGCCAAAAAAACACAGCTTTGAATCAAATCAGGTTTCTTGTCTACCAGTTTGTAAAATGTAGGCACAAACAACAGAATAAATGAGAATTTAATTGAACATAAGCTGAATCTTTTCAACAGTACAGTATTTTTTTTAAATGAAGAGAATTCTCACTGCAGTGGCTATTAAAGCATGGTATTAGTCGTCTCACTGGGTTATTGGATATTTTTATGTTCTCGTTTCAGAGAACTATATGGCAACTAGGCTGTGCCCAGGAAAAATCATTCAAAACTGCATGTTTGGAAAAATTTGGAAAAAGTTACTCTGAGAAGTACCAAGACAGTTACAGTTGTTTATTTAGTCTCACATAAAAATTAAGTATGGTGTCTCATAATTGTTGCATTTTCGGATTCCTCTGCATGAAATTCTCTTCTCTCTAGTCTTTACATGGTTGATTATGCCTGGATAACATCTCCAGAAAGCCTTGTTTGCACTCCCAAAACTCACCCCTCCGATTATTTTTTCTAATATTTAGTGTGTTTTCCCATGATAACACATCCTCCATATGGCTTCTTTATTTCTTTTGTTTGTTTAAAGATTTTATTTATTTATTTGACAGAGAGATAGAGAGCACAAGTAGGTAGAGCCACCAGGCAGAGGAAGAGAGAGAGGCAGGCTCTCTGCAGAGCAGGGAGTCTGATGCGAAACTTGACCCCAGGACCCTGGGATCATGACTTGAGCCAAAGGCATCCACTTAACCGACTGAGTCACCCAAGAACTCTGGCTTCTTTATTTCTTTTCTTCCTCAGATCATGCATTCTTTGAGGACTTTGTCTAGATTATTTTTAAAGCCTAGGATCACACATAATAGTAGACATAGGCATGTAGTAGATAATTAATAAATAGTAATAAAAACAGAAATTAATCAATCAATAAATTGATTAATGAATGAATGACTCCCTTGTCTGGCATAGTTGTACACTGGTTATTATTGTTTTTCATTCCTCATTAATTTCCATCCTACCCAGGAACTGTAGTTGGCCTTGGTGTTGACAAATTTTACTTGCAGATGTGATAAAAGAATTAGAGATACTAGCATTCCAACTATGTACCATATTTCATTATATAAACCTCACAAAAACTCCAAAAGGTAGGCATTATTATTCTCTTTTCACAAATAAAGAAAAATAGTTTTAGATTTTGAGAAACTTGTCCAAGCTCACACATCAAGTAAGTGAAGGAGCCATGATTCCAAATGAAATTTATTTCAGCTTCAGAATTTATGGTTTTCCCATGATACATAATTGCCTGTGAGCTCTGATGGAAAGGGCATTTTCACTGACACAGTAACACTGACCTTCATGGAATATTCCCAAAAGTTATTTACTCCTAACAAGCCACAACTGGATGCATGGTAAATTCAATGTAAATGTTCTCTATTTTAAAAAGACTGTTATTTAAAATCTCATTTAAAATTTCAGAATATTTTTGTTTGTTTGTTTCTGGAAATTTAGTTATTCTGCTTAAAAGCTTTATATGACCTCTATTATTATGTAGATAAACTTTTCCATTATCTTGGAAGACATGCATAACAGAACAACTTTTATGGTTCTGCAGATGTCTCCACATCCTATCTGGTAAGTTGAACACAAATGGGAAGAAGTAGACAAATTTTCATAGGAGTTTCCAGAACATTCTGAAAGGAAAGGAATTAAGTCATTGGGGGAAAAAAAAAAAAAAAAAAAACCCTTTCCCTTTAAAGTTGAACATCTGTAAAATGGCTTTACTTAATTGAGGTTATCTTTGATGAGATTAACTAGCAAGAAAATATGCCAGTCAGTTCCTTCTTTCTCCCTTCCTGCACCTACAGAAATGTACAATTAGGATAAGGTTAATTTGCTTCAAGCTCAATACCAAAAAAACTGCATTTGCCATCTTGTTGAAAAGAATAACAAGAAATTAAAAATAGGTTTCTACTGTTAATTTTTTAAAAGAAAATTGACTTTAGAATAGGCTACTTGGGTTCTCTGCAAAGTGGAATTTAGAGAAAACAATGGGGCCACTACAATATACTGAACACTACCTAGTTTTAAGAAGCTTGGTCGACATGCTTCCATTTATACTCTGCTTATTAAGTTTGAACAAATACTTTGCTTCTCTTATTTGCTTAGATAATGCCTACTAACCTTAAAATACTCAGTTCAGATTTTACCTGCATTAAGAAGCCTTCTCTATCAGAATACAAAGAGAAAAACAGATACAAACCCCTCTGAGTATTTAAAACACAGGAAATTAGCACAGGAAATTGACTTTGCATATGAAGGACAACCTTAGGAATCTAACCAGTGCAGAGGGGGTCAGCTCTGAGAGAGGGAAAGCAGAAAACCATCCCCAAGTCTGACAGACAAAGGGAGAAGACGGGATTATTGGAAGCAGCTAGAGGACGCTGGAATCCTGGCAGAACTTGCCCGGTAGGAACCAGCATCACAAAAATAACTTGCCTCTTTGTTTCCCTCACTTCAGTGTCAGCCACAGTCCTATTGAGGTTAGCTCTCCTGAAAGTCTCCCTGCAGAGCAGGGAAAGGATGAGGCCGTGAACGAGGCACAGAAGAGTCCCTGCTGGATCTTCTCTCACCTGAAACAGTAGTCTCCATTTCTCCACTTACATCCATATTAGATGTTGTTCTTACGGTCCTATGAAATATGACTGCATTGCTTTGCATTGTGGTTACCTATTTACTTGTGTGGGAGATGCTGAGATGCATGAGATCAGGAACTATGAATATTTGATGACTAAATGAATGAATGAATCAATTCTCCACCATGCTCTCTTCACCTGTTAACACACAATACTGCTTCGTTTTCAGTCCCATGATGCTGATAGGTTTCCAAAAACTCATGGCTATAGCCTTTGAAGGCTAAAGCTTGCCCCATGTAATTGAACCTGGATGGATAATCAGTTGGACCTAATCCCTGGACGTTATAGCCAAATGTAACATGAGATTTTAGCCATTCCTTTCCATCCTGTCATTCTATAAATATACTGCCATGCCTCAAGGTATTTCAAAATAGGCAGTACAAATTTTACGCCTGGGAAAGAATAAAATACTTCCTTCATATTAGGGAAATTATAACCATAGATTTTTAATGTTAATATTTCATATTATCTTATTGCAAAATCATAGGGTCTTATTTTAAAATATTTCCCTTCTTTTAGATAAAAAAAGAAAATAGGAAGTCAGTTCAGTAGAATAGTTTCATTCATTACAGCAGTCACTTATTTTCTTATTGTGAAAAGACATCCTATAAAGTCCTGTGGTGCTAAATAGGTGTCTGTGGTGTCTGAATTGAAACATGACTCCTTCACAAAAGGGCTTGAAAACTGAGAGTTTTTCCCAAACTATGTTCCATGGTTTAATAGTCTGTTACCGGAATAGATAATTTTCTGGTCAAATCAATTTAGGAAATGATGAATTAAACAAAAACAGACAAGTTTCTATACTGAAGAAATTTTTATTATAAGATTTTAGTATGCTTTGAATCTCCAAGAAATAAAAATAATTATTTTTTAGCAGAATACTTGTATAAAAGTGAGATTTTGAGATTTGTGAGAAATTCTAACAAAAAAAATATAATTTATTGTCAATAGACAAAACAACTACTTGAGCATTGATTTTTATTGGGTAAATAAATTAAATAATAGTAATTAATAGAAGTTACAAACTGATTGGAAGAAAATGTTATATATTTTTAGATTCTTTCGTGCTACCTTTAAAGTGAGAGTTTTCGGGCACCTGGGTGGCTCAGTGGGTTAAAGTGATATTTTTCAAATTTAAGATTATTTAATGTTCATATTTGATTGAATTAATAAAATTCTTTTACAGGAAAAAGTCCCATCAAATGAAAAGCTGTGTTATTGCATTTGACTCTTTTATCCACATCTACAACCTTCCATTATGAGATCATACAAGAAGTGTCATCCTTAATCTCATTGTATGAGATCATACAAGAACTGTCAACTTCAATAGCTGATGTCCTAGGGGCTATACAAGAAGTGTCATCCTTCATTACAATATGCTATAATGATATAGCAGAATATCTGTATATGAGGAGGAAATAAAAAGTTCCTGAAGTGTTAGTTTTGTGACCTCTTATTTACAAAATAATCGTTGTTGTCACAGTCATTGTTGTCACAGTTGCCATA
The DNA here is from genome assembly GCF_964662115.1 of Mustela nivalis. Classification (NCBI taxonomy): domain Eukaryota; kingdom Metazoa; phylum Chordata; class Mammalia; order Carnivora; family Mustelidae; genus Mustela; species Mustela nivalis. Next base: position 73,109,446 of record NC_139024.1, on the reverse strand, counting down.
GTGAAAAATGAAGAATGATAAGAAAAGTCATTCATTAACTAAACAAATATTTGTTTTCCTATTATGTACCATACATAGGTAGTTATAAACACTTAGCTCTTTAGAATAATTATTACCTTAATATACGTATAAATTTTAGTTTCTACATATAAATACTATAGTTCTTGGAGATTTTCAGACCCTCTGACTATAACTGTTTACTTATTTTTATATTTTATATCTATTGGAAGATTAATCTAATAGAGAAAAATTTCTGTGTGTGTTTTCATATTTCTAGAGTAGTTGAGTTATGAAACTAAGCTTTCATAGCTAACTATTAAAACTAGATTTGATTATGGCAACATTTCTTCCAAATCTGTATTTTCTAAAATTATAAAATGTTTATCATATTATGATCTTTTTATATATGTAGTAATATAACCACTATTTTTTTAAATTTTGTTTTCAGAAAAAACAAAATTTTGAAAGTTCCAAATCTGTATTTTCTAAAATTATCAATGTTTATCATATTATGATCTTTTTATATATGTAGTAATATAACCACTATTTTTTTAAATTTTGTTTTCAGAAAAAACAAAATTTTGAAAAGTTTGCTCTTTTCAAAGTTTGGTTTAAGCAAAATAATGGCTTCAAAACAAGATTTGGTGGTAATTTGGTTATAAAATGTCCCCAAGTCCCTATAAAAATTTAAAGAGAAAATAGAAGAGCAAAACAAAAATTCCACAGCCAACATCTTAAATAAAATGAGGTGATAACATATCCTTAAGAAATCCAGAACATGAGCAAATAGGACTAAATCAGTAATGACAGTAAATACAAAGTTTGCAAATGTTTCAGAAAGTAATTTGGCAAATCCTATCAAAAAATGTATATATTATACCCTGACATCCAGAAATCCCAGTCCTAGGAATATTTGAAAACCTAAAAAAACATTCAATAAGTTCATAGAAACATTGTTTGCAGAGGCAAAAAATTAACAACAACCCAAATATCTCTCAATAAGAGAATGGATTAATGGACTTGCTGTTTATTCCTACAACGAAATACACGAGATAAAAATAATGAATTAAAGGAACATGGATAAATATGTATGAGTCTCACAAACAATACTGAGCAAAAATTTTTTAAAATGCAGGTTGCAGAAGAATATTAAAGAATGATAATTGTATGGATAGTTGTAAAATTTGCAATAAATATTAAATATTGCTTAAGATGTGCCTTAAAAACACATATATGTGGATATATGTAAACATATATGTGTGATATACATATACCGTGCATATAATATACAATATATGTTATATACATGTATTATACATATAACATACAGTATATATTCTATAGATATTTACATGAAATTTATGGACACAACAATCATTGGGTGTTAGGCTATCGGTTGCACTGGGACTTGGAAAAGAATGCTGTAGGGAAGGTTCACATACATTTTAACTGCATTAGTAACATCTCTTTTCTGAAATAGATGGTAGCTCCATCCATGAGTAATAATTGTATTGCTCTTTACAGCTTTTAGTGCCTCAAATGCTTTATAATAAATGGAAAAAGTCAACTAAACCATTTTCCCTGACTCTATGAAATATAGTTCTCTTGTTACACCTGTGACCTAGAGCAAATCTCTGTATAGTCTCTTTTTATACCAATCCCTAGTGTGTATACTCCCATGTGCCACACAGAGACAGATATTATTACTTTTGGTTTTCTTGTCAGAAGTTCATCATTATTATTTAATAACATTGCCAAGTAGATATAAATAACTTGCTATTCAGGATCATTGTAGAACATGGTCCTTTTCAAGAAGCCTCACTTGCCCTGAATAGTAGCTGGGCATCCAGCCATTTACAGCAAATAAAACTCTCTGCTCAGGAATGGAAGAAAAGAGTAAGGAATGACCCTTTGGTTCCTTAGTCTCTCATCCAACAAGACATTGTGCCACTCTAGTGCCTAGTGATTCTCTAATGTTCTCCAAAATATCAGCACTTCACATGAGGATTTCCACTTACCTCTCCTTTCAATTTAAGAACAGAACAACCAAATTATACAAAATTTTCCACCTGTGATTGCTGAATACTTTCCTTAGACTTTAAGTGGCTATCATCACATGACCTAAAACACTGTCTCTGATTTTGGACATAAACCTTGCCATTTCTCTTTAGAGAAATAAAAAACTGTTTCATATAACATGACCCTGACCTATCTTCGTATTTCCAGTATACCCAGATTTTTCCATTCCGACATGTTTGCAATTCTGGGAGACAGTGTATACTGACATAGAGATTTATTGCCAGAAGCTTCCCAGTGGAGTCAGTGGCAGGAGATAAAATTTGGTCACAATTCACATGTGTTTGAAATGAGCATTCCAGGAGAAAATGATTAATTTCTCTTTAAAACCCAAAGGATAAAATACCATACTCACAAGCATTACTCCCTCTGTGTTTGCTCAGTCTCTCCTTTGTTCATTTGCTTCTTTTTACATTTTCCTCTCTTTTTTTTTTTTTTGCTTTTTTTTAAGCAATGAATCAAGTTATTGTTATCGATGAGAAAGTGTAAAATAATTTTATTCTGCCATTGACGCCTTCAGAAAAAAAAAAATGAAGTAAAGCACAGAAGAAAAGGAAAACTGAAGTAGAATAAAATGCTAGCCCTGAAAACTACGTTAATACTCCCAGTTTGGTATCCCCAGTTTGTAAAAGTGGAAATCTAGAACGTTTAAGTATCTACTCCTAAGTCATTTCATTCATGCAGCGGTTTGTTGAGAAAGAATGGGGATCCTGATCTTCCAGTTCGGAGAGTCAGGAGTCTCTGAGCTTGTAGGATGATACCAGAAGTTTTATTATCAAGCTTTCATGTTTTGACTTAAACTCTGATCAGCATTAAAGTGTTTACCCCCTCCCTTCCTCTCTCCAAAATGTGTCCCCAAAACATTTTAAGTCTTTGTCCACTATACCATGCCAAAAAGCAGGTATAGATAAGAACAAAATTGCATAATAAGTTATTTTAACCATCATAATATCAAATGGAAGTGACTTAAAAATGTCAGATTGCCTAAATATTTCAGCTACATTAAAAAAAAAGGTATATATATTCTTGCCCCTTGTGTGCAAGGTAAAGTACAAGAGTCATTATAACAGTATATGTGGCAAGGTTTTTATTTATGTATTAACTATCAAGTAGTGCTTGTCTATTTTTTTAGTATTTATACTTCACCTGCTATCAAAAAGTATTTTCTGAGCCTATTAAATGGAGCATTGTTAAATAGCAAACTAGCAAGACCATTAACATAAAGATTTAAAAGAAAAAAATCTAAGAGCCACTTCCATTCAATTGCACACCCCAAGCTCTAACCATAGTCGTCATTGCTGAGTATAAAAAGGTGAATGAGGCCTGGTCCCAGTATCATGGGGTATCTCACATCCTAATGGAACATTATCGTAATGCAGGCAAACTCTATCTGTAGATAAAACTGATTACACACTCTTCAAAATATCTACAAAACAAACAGGCAGACTGTGAATAGAAAGACCTTTTCTCTAAAGTTCCAAAGAAATTTAGAGTCCAAGGATTTCAGGTTTAGAAAAAATCTTAAGAAGTCATTTATTCCTACACTTTAAATTAGTCCTCTAATGCATCTCAGCTAAGTGCCTCTTTGTGTTCTCCTTAACCAACTCCAGTTTTGATGCTACATTCTATTTTGAAATTTCTCTAATCACTAAATTCTTTCTTATTATAAACTGAGTTACTTCAGATCATGTGTACCAGTCTGTGGATTCAAATGGGGTCCCAGTTAAAACGATATCCATATTCTAGGGGCTCATGACCCACAATGACTCACATAGGAACTCAGCTCTTTAGAAATTGTCTCCTGCAACTCCTCATATTTCTGATTGTCTTAGAAAATATCTCAGAAAGTACTGACCAACACATCAAATCAACTGTCTATTAAACTGTCAGGTAGAATCTGCCACTTCTTCTAGGCATGGTTGTCTCCCACTAGTGACTTGTCACTGTCCACCTTATATGGTCCATACCATCCCTCCCCTACCCAGTGCCCTCCAAGGCTTTTAATTTACTGCCCAGCCTCTATCCCCATGCACAGAACAAATTTGACTCTAAAAGTAGCTGAGTCTGAGATGAGTGTGAATGACAGGTATGACACTGTATTCAGAAAACCGTTTCCCCCTAAATTGCTAAGATGTTCATACTGGAAGCCCCACAAATGGAGTTCTGGGATCACCTGACCAGTTGATCAGTCAGGTCTATGTCCTAGTGATAGGCACAACTTAGATTCAACCTTGAATCTGTGATAGATGGGAATTGAATAAAGTTGTGTGTCTTATTATATATCTAACATCCCCTACAGTTAGCACACACAGAAAAAAATTAACAATGATAATAATCATAATAGTAATATACACTGAGTATTACAACCTTGTAGGTAAAATTTTGTTTAATCCTCACAGCAATTCTATGAAGTGGATACCATTACTATTCTCATCTTATAGATGAGTAAAGTATGTCAGGAAAAGACTAAATAACATGTTTATACATAACTATGAGGATAGTAAGTGGTGGTACTGGAACTCAAATGCAGGCAACCTAAATGCAGAGCTCGTGAGCTTAACTGTCATATGTCACCCTCTACACAGAAGAGGCTCAAGAAATATTTTGAGGAAGTGACTGTAACTACTTCTTGTAATATGAATACATTGATTCTTGACTTCCTTCTGGAGACAGAAATGGTGTGTGTTCACAAAGGAGGCAGTCACACATTTAAAGATAGCTCTCATGCCCCTCAGCCATCAAAGAGTTTTGCTGTTTCAGTCATAAAGAGAGCATAGGTACTGGCTACACAGGTACGTCTTAGGGGTGACTTGAAGATCAAAATGTTGAGCCACTCTAGGAATCTGAAAATGTCTCTATTTCCTTTGAGTGAGTAGTTTGAGCACTTAGTGAACCTTTCCTGGAAAACAGTTTTCAACAGTTTGTTGCTTCTGTCCTTCTCTCTAAATCTATTTCCTGCCAGCCCTTTAAACATCTATTGGTAAATACCTTCAGATAGATGCCTTCCTGCACAGCAATCTACGCTCTTCAACTTTCCTATCCTTTTCTCCACACTGTCTCTCCTGCATCTAGAACGCTGGCTCATCATAGGTTCCTCATCTCATGCTATGCCATCTCCTCTCATCTTGGAAATGTTTAAAGTAGGTACATTTACACAAAGGTCATGATTTATTAGAATTTCATGTATTGAATCATCAGGAGACTTTGTTTTAAAAAGTGTATATAACTAGAGAAGACAATATTAATTCAAAAGAATTAATCCCTAACAATGGACTAGGAGGTTGAGTTGTTTGTTTGTTTGTTTGTTTGTTTAATATTTATTTATTTTAGAGAGAATGAGTGCAAGTGGCAGGATGGGGCAGGATGGGGGAGTAGGAAAGAATCTTCAAGCTGAGCATGGAGCCCCAACAACTGGATCTAACAACCCATGAGATCATGACCTGAGCCAAAACCAAGAGTCAGCCACATAAACAACAGAGCCATCCAGGTTCCCCTCAATGGAGTAGGAGTTTTGAGGCCTGAATAGTACTAAACAGTTTTAGGATAAGATATTTTCTTGAATCTCAAAAGAATAACCACAATAAGTTATGATACACCTAAAAATTCCTTTATCTTATTTAGCTCTTTAACACCTTAAGATGTAAGTATTTTGTCCCCATTTGGGGCTTTATTGCCTAGCTGACCTCTTATAAATTCAGTTCTTTGGTGAATTCCTAGAATAATGTTCAGTTAACCTGAAAAACTATTTTGAGTTAAAATAAAAGTAATTTAAGGATATCTAACATACCTTCCTTCTAAAGACAGTTTTTAAGGCATTAGCCTTAGAAAATTGATTTGGTGGCCGAGAGGAGAGGCTTATCATGGACACGTTTGGGGGTAAGTGGGACTTTCTCTCAAAGCTGTGTGGGCAAAGAGCTCCTTGTGAAAATGGGCATTAGAAATTTGGTTGACAAAACTTCCCTCTGTCATTAAAAGTGGTTTTATTTTACTTAGTTTGTCTGTCTTTCCAATTCCTCAACTATAAAATGAAGATTTGACAGGACCAGAGCACCTCAAACCTGCAAGCTCATCAGATGAGTCATCTTTCAAAATATCCATACCTGTTTCCCTTCACTGTCTTCCAGAAATCATACTCAAAGACTCATTGCATCCAATTAAGAGGTCTAACATAACTTCTGATTTTACCATGTTAAGGTTAAACTCTGGGAGGTATCATCATCCTCTACATAGGGAAATAAATCAACCAAAGCATATCGATGTAATTTTGTAATATCATGACTTTTTTTGATTAGACACCAGAACTAGATAAAAGGTGAACAACAACAATAAAAATATATATAATGCCAGAAATTTGGTTGACTTCATCTTTCATTTTATTTATTAAACAGAAGATATTAGTTGACATACTATTGTGATTTAATTGATCTCCAGTTAATTTTGTCCTCTTTCTCTTATAAAGGATGGGATCAAACAACTGAGTGGGTTTTTTTTTTATCAGATTCAAAATTTTTTATTGGATTTAAAATTCAGGCAGTGATTTCTACATTGTGCACATGATGTCAATAGCATGTCTGATTAAAACTTTCATTTTTAACTAGTTGTTTCAGCAATATTTCTTTTCCATCTTTTTTTTTAATCTGTCAGTAGTGTTTTAAATCTCTTAATTACTGATACCATACGTTTCATTCAGTATGTGAAACATTTGTCTCATGAGAAAAAATTCCCACTGTGGCCTGATCTCTGCATCCAAAGAAAAGTATTTCTAAAAGATTGAGATGAGCGACAACAGAGCAAACTTGCAAATGGTACTGTTGATTGAGAGCACAATGGACAGTACCAAACTGTTTACAGATGTTACACTTGGCCTCTTTCCAGTGCCAAATATTTGCATGAGAGATAAAGAGCATAATCTATTCATATATAATGACTTTCCCCTCCAAAATCTTTTGAGGTTGGTTACATTTTAATAACCATTTGGTCTTCAAAATTGATTTCTTTCTTGAAGACCATCTGCATCTGTATAGCTAGGCACCCATTCCTTCCTTGTCTTCAATACCAAATGTTGGCTTCCCCCCACAAAGTGCATGCTTGCTACACTGCCCAGAAGATTGTGCTCTTGCTGCTGTGAGGGAAAAGGAAACTCTAAGCTATATAACATATAGTGTTTTATTTTTTCTATAGAGCATCATATAACTATATGGTGAAGTGAATAAAAAGACAGATTGTGATGCTAAATGATCTTTCTTCCTATTCTGGTTTCAACAGTTGTGTGATCTTGAATGCATGACTAAGCACCTTTAACTCATCTTCAGAAAGAAAATAACAGTATATATCTCCTAAGAGTTGTTAGGATGATTAAATGAGAAAATGTATAAAGATTAAGTGCTCAGTAGAAGGTAGCAGTTGTATTTCTGCAGTGTCTCAGAAACACAAGAAAAGCCAATGTGGGGGGGAAAGTGGCTGTTGAGTCTAATGGAGGATAGCAGCTAATTTATTTCCTGGGAATTAAAGAACTCATGCCATTAGTTTCAAATGTGATTGGTGAGTTGAAGTATATTTCTACTGTAAAAACCTTCTCAGAAGGATTAGAAACAGGATAGAGATAAGAAAACATAATTTTCCAGGTGCATCTCTTCTATGAGGAGGTTAGTATTATTTAGTTCAGTAGTTCTCAAACTTATCTCGTTATAAGATCATTAATGGATCTGTAAAAACAAATAGAAACAATAAACCAGAATAACAAAAAACGTGACTGGGTCTAACCACAGACATACTCTATCAGGAGGTCAATGGTAGAGATATAAAGCAGGTTTTTAAGAGTTCTCCATTTATTTCTTTTTCTTTGTCTTCCCATTTTACTTTTTTAAATTTATTTATTTGATAGAGAGAGCACAAGCAGAAGGAGCAGCAGAGGGAGGGGGAGAAGCAGGTTCCCCACTGAGGAGGGAGCCTGACTCAGGGCTCAATCCCAGGACCCTGGGATCATGACCTAAGCCGAAGGCAGACACTTAACCAACTGAGCCACGCAGGTGCCCCTGCATTTACTTCTGATGCACAGTAGAAAATTGTTGGGATTTTTAAATTCCCCTCCCCATATTCACAGAGCCATATACTAATTATTACCCTGATGACTCAGGGAAGTCATATTCTTGGTAATTTACTTGCAGAAATGCAAAAAAAGAAACCTATCTGTTTTGGGTTTTTTTTTTTAATAGTGTTTCTATGAAGAAAGAAGAGCACTAATAAAATGTGTCAGGAACTAATTAATTTTTAGCACTATTAACCTAGCATTTAAAATAATACAAATGTCAGCATACTAACAAAAATACAAAGTTAACCAAAAGCAGTAGAAAAACAGAATTATGGAAGTACAAAAATTTTCATAATATAAAGATTAAATTAAAATAATGAGACTAAGCAAAAGACACAAAATGATACAGAGAATTTATAAAAGTTGGGATCAATATATTCAATTTAAGAAAGATTAGAAGCAAATAAAACAAACATAAAACAATAATCAAACATACGATTAAAGAGATGTTCTAAATTGAAAAGAGAACAGCTGGGGCACTTGAGTGACTCAGTGGGTTAAGCCTCTGCCTCCCGCTCAGGTCATGATCTCAGGGTGCTGGGACTGTGCCCTGCATCAGGCTCTTTGCTCAGCGGGGAGCCTGCTTCACCCCTCTTCTCACTCTGCCTGTCTTTCTGCCTACTTGTGATCTCTCTCTCTTTATCAAATGAATAAATAAAGTCTTCCAAAAAAAAAAAAAAAAAGAAAGAAAGAAAGAAAAGAAAAGAAAAGAAAAGAGAACAGGTTTTTCCCTCAGGCAAAAAAAGAACTATAAAACATCCATACCTTAGTCACGTGGTGTAAACATTTAAAAAAATGTTTAAATATTTTAAAAAAATCTAAACAGATAAAAGAATAGATTATCTACAACTTACAGAAACTGAAGTGATCTTAAAATTTCCTTATAACACTAAATATCAGAATTAAATAAAATAATTTGGGGCACTTGGGTGGCTCAGTTGATAAGCTGCTGCCTTCGGCTCAGGTCAGGTCATGGAACCCCACATCAGGCTCCCTGCTTGACTGGAAGTCTGCTTCTCCCTCTCCCACTCCCTTTGCTTGTGTTCCCTCTCTTGTTGTGTCTCTCTGTTTCAAATAAATAAAATCTAAAAAAAAAAAAAATGATCTTATGGACTTTATGGATTTTATGCTTGAATAATTTAACATGCATTTCATATATAGAAGCCACAGAAAAATCTCCTCAGATATACAAGAATAACAACAACAACAAAAATAAACCAGCCACTAAAGTTTCTGGAAAACTTCCTTAAGAATATATTCCAGAGGATAGAGGTGCCTGGGTGGTGCAATAGGTTGGGTGTTCTGCTCTTGGTTTTGACTCAGGTCATGATCTTGGGTTCATGGGATTGAGTCCCATGTGGGTAGGTCTCTGTGCTCAGCACAGAGTCTGCTTTAGGCCCTTTCTCCTTCTCCCTCTGCCTCTCCCCCCACCCCAGCTTATTCTTCCTAAAATAAAGGAATAAATCTGAAGAAGAAGAAAAAGAAGAAGGAGGAGGAGGAGGAGGAGGAGGAGGAAGAAGGAGAAGAAGAATATATTCCAGGGGCGACTGAGTGGCAATTAAGCTGTCTCACTCTTGATTTCAGCTCAGGTCATGATATGGGGTCATGAGATCAAGTCCCTTCCTCAGGCTCTTCACTGAGTGTGGAGCCTACTTAAGATTCTCTCTCTCAGGGTGCCTGGGTGTCTCAGTCAGTTAAGTATCTGCCTTTGGCTCAGGTCATGATCGCAGGGTCCTAGGATAGAGCCCCGTGTAGTGTTCCCTGCTCAACAGGACGCCTGCTTCTCTCTCTGCCTGCCACTACCCCTGTTTGTGCTCTCTCTCTCTGTCAAATAATAAATAAAATCTTTATAAATAAAGAAAAAGATTCTCTCTCTCCCTCTCCCTTTGCCCCTCCACCCTTGCTCACTGCTCACGCTCACTCTCTCAAAAAAAAAAAAAGTTATAGTAAACACAGTAATCATTAAGTAAAGAAAGACTGAATAATTACTATAAATATAAGGAAAAATTAGTGTAAATGCTATAAATAACTTTAAAACATTAACATTTCACAATATTTGTGGAAATCTGTTAATCCTTTATTAAACTTATAAAATTTTATAACTGGGTGTAACAGGAAGAGAGTTCTCAAATTCCAAATTTAAAATCTTACAAAATGAAAAGTCATATATTTTCTTTTCTTTTCTGCTTTTATTTTATAAAGAAATATTTGTTTGAGTTGATTTTAAAGACTTAAACATTCACAGAATGTGACTGGAAGACAACAAACAAAACATCATATCATAAAAAAACCACAAGGAAAATAGAAGAGGGCTTACAAAACAAAAAGAAAATACTCCATTAAGATGACAGAAAAACAAACATCACCAATAGCAACAAATAAAAATTATTTATCCTCTTTAAGTAAAGGACAAGGCAATCTGTTTAATGAACAATTTCATTTGTATGTTGCTTACAAGAGATACATGAAAACCAAAATCATACAAACATTTGATTGACTATTCAATAGTGATTTAAGAGGCAAATATAAATCAATGTCAGACATGGTAATAAGAAAATACAACAAAGTAAAATTAGTGGCAAACAAACTAAAGAGATAAGAAGGATCATAAATAATACTTCGATAAAAGAATTTACAATGAAAACAAATAGTGATATGTGTAAGAAAAAATTGAGCTCCCTCCTCAAAAAGGTAGTGTTATAAATTAATATTGCTATTCATAAGTTTGGGTCAAATGTTAGCAAAAATTAGCAAAGAATTTTATTAATGTAATGCTAATAGATTAAGAAGTAATCATTAATAAGGGGCGCCTGGGTGGCTCAGAGTGTTAAAGAAGTAATCATTAATAGATTAAAAGGTAAATATTGAATTCCACAATATATATTTACATATGGTCATAAAACATATTGAAATTCTCAACAAATTCTAAATAATGGAAGTTTTTAGGTAATATTTGACCATTATATAGACATAGCCAAACTTAAAAGCAAAGTTGTAAAAATAAACATCCTATTATCTGGATATGTACTTAAATGTTTTTACACAACTGAGACAATAAGGGAAAAAATTAAGTGCAATCTAATTTCATAAAAAATAAGGATATTAATATCAAGACATCTAGGGTGCAACCAAAGTAACATTCAGAAATAATTATGTAGACTGATGGGATTGTTTTGTTTAAAAAGATGACAATTAAGCATTCAGTGAAAAATCTGAGATTTTTAAAAATCTGCTTTAGGAGAAAATAACTAAATAGAAACCCCAGCCAATAACTTAGAAAAAAGAAATAAAAAATGGAATTAATAAATGAGTCTCAGAACTAATTCTTGAGGAAAAGTAAAATAAAACATCCTAAATAGAAAAAATTTCATTCAAATTCTACTCGAGAAATTGAAAGCCAAGCAAATAATGTCAGAAATCAAAAGAGGGACATAATAAAAATTGAATTTATAGTAAGCTTTTTAATTCTCAGGGCTTTGATTTGTTCATTTTATTTATTTATAACCTAGCACACACATATCCTAACACTTCATAGGTGTAGCAGGCTCTCATAAATATTTATGGAATAAATGAATATGGAAGATATTAAAAATTGTAAGAGGAAACTTTGCACAGCTGTGTACTCAAAAACTCTAAGAAAAAGTTTCAGATTCAAAGAGTTTTATGCTTAGTTCTTTCAATCTTTTGAAGGTTAAGTACTTTTTTATTTGTCCTAGGACGTATAAAATATGAAAAACTTTCTAGTTCCTTAATGAAAGTAGCAAAATACTAATGAAATTGGACAAAAATAGAAAAGAAAAAAGAAAAACTATCACAAACCTACCAAACACAAAAAAGCAAAGCAGGCACCACAAGTGAGAACAGCATCATTTATCTGCAATGGCAAAAACATCAATAAGGTGATAGCAAACCTAATTAAAATATTAAAAAATGGTTCACCATCTTAAAGTAGGGTTTCTTTCAAGGAATGTAAACCCAACAAAACAAGGCTGCATAGCCTGTGGTTCTAAGCAGGACCTTGAGATCCAAGCAGCTCTTGATTCAATTCCCCATTCTCTCACTTACTCATGGTGTAACATTGAGCAAATAACTTAACCTCTCTGTGCCTTAATTTTCTCATCTGTCAAATGGGAATAATAATAGTATTAATCTTAAAGAGCCAGTTGGGAAAATTACATTTTGTATAAAGTGCTGAGCATGGCATCTGATGTCTATCAATGTTGCTAGTATTATTATTATTATTATTATCATCATGATCATCATCGTCACTATCATGATTATTTTATTTAATAACCTCAATCCAATTTTTATTCCAGGGCAGTAATGTGTACAACTGCTACAATGTTTGTTTTATAGTATTTTGATTGGCAACATGATTAAAGAAAATCAAAGGAGGGGAGGAATCATCTGTATTATGTAATAAGTGAAAATATGTCTAATTCCAATATTCTCCATTCCCCAGGCCCAGGAAAGTTTTCCTTTGAGGCAGGTGTGTATAGCTCATGCATGGCCCATGCTTGGATCTCATCTGGGGAAAGCTGAAGCTCTGGAGGACATCCACGCCTTCGGCCCTATGATACACAACAGTCCTGATGTACTTACACTTCACGTGGGAGTATTTTGTCCACTAATATCTGTAGCTGCTCAGTGGTAAAGCTGGGAATAAAGTCATGGATGAGCTATTTTCCAAAATCTAGTGGTTGATTTGGAGATAGCACAGTCCCCATAATTTTAATGTGGGACTGTGTTTCCTGAGAAAACATGGCAAATGAGGTGGGAGATAACTAGCAAATGTCCCACTTTGTTCCCAAGGCACAGGGAAGGGCTAAGTCCAAGCACAGCCTAAGTCCTGTGCTTGCTTTTACTGTATGGAGTAAATTTGTCCCACTCCTTACATTAAAATAGGAAATGAAGATCAAATTATCTTTTCCATTATTGTAAACAGTTGTGTAAATGAAAAGATTGTCTTCTTCTGGGAACCCCACAGCCCACCAAGGAATCTTATGAAGTGATCTATAGTCTGATACAGTATGAAAAAAAAATCTGAGACTTTGATTCATTACCACTATTCTCACTACTATGACATGGCCCAGTAGTGCCAAAATTTCACTGCCACCCAAAACTGCACTGCAATCACTGAAAGGCAGCAGCTGGGGCACTAGTGACCTGTCCAAAAACAGGAGAATTGATCAGGAAATGGAGAAATGCCAACTCATAAATGTCACCAACCACATTTAACAACCACCAAGAGTTTACATTGACCAACCTTGTATTTACTATGATAAATACACCTCTTTCACAATACTGAGACCACTGAATTTCTCATAGACTGAAACATGCTGTAGCGCAGTTACCTCCTCTCCCTGGGAGCCCTAGGAACTCTGCCATGGCCACAATATTCCCCTCAAGATGGACATCAATGTCAGATTTACATTAAGTACCAGCATCTCTCAGAAAAAAACATGCAGCAAACTTCTCCAACTTCAGAAACTGATCTAAATGACCAATAGAAGGATGCCTCTAAAATTTATAGGAGACATCTGAGAGTAGAAGAAAGCATTAAAAATAATTAAGTTTGTATAAGTGTTGGAAAGTTTACTATTCAAAAATATAATTATATGTTGTTTAAAATTTTGCTGTTTATAGACCTTAAAAAGGGCACTTTTATTCAAAAGTTACTTTTAGGGGCACCTGGGTGGCTCAGTGGGTTAAGCCTCTGCCTTCGGCTCAGGTCATGATCCCAGGATCCTGGGATCAAGTCCCGCATTGGGCTCTCTGCTTGGCGGGGAGCCTGCTTTTCCCTCTCTCTCTGCCTGCCTCTCTGAATACTTGAGATCTCTCTCTCTGTCAAACAAATAAATAAAATCTTTTTTTAAAAAGTTACTTTTAAAATTGAAGTTTTTAAAGATAAAACTAATATATATTTGTACAGATCAAGAAAGTTTAAAAGATTACATTGATTATATAAACTATTAGGAAAGAAATATTTCTGGCACATTTTCACATACCTTATTCAGTTGCTTAGCTGATTCTGTCTCTAATACCATGTCCAGAAGCAGAGGAATGTATTTTTTCGTTAACATTCTACATTTAAAAAATGTGAAATCATTGACATTTTCATGAAACATTTCTTTGCGAAAGAAGTAAGAAAGTATCCTTTCTAAATGTTCTGTCCAAATAATTTCTGCTAGATGAAATATACTCTCAAATCCAATTTATTTTATACTGGGGTAAATATTTCAGCCCAAATATTTTCACAGGCACTGCCTTTTTGCTTCCATTTACAGTAGTTTCCTTCAACAAATATTTTTATAAGACAACATTTGTCAAATAAGTTGTCCCTATTTATGATTTTCCTGAAAGTTTTGCCAAATTTAGATGCTGTGGAATTGTATGTTTTCTCAATTTCAATACAGGATATAAATGTATTCAATTAAAAGTAGAAGATTCATCAACTAATTCTTCTTGCAAATCAGATATTCCAATGCTTTTATACAATTTCATAACTAAATTTTATACACTGTGGTCTCAGTCTTTTAATTTGTTCAGCTTCCCATTGCTTTTGTAGGAAACATCTTCCCCATAGGCAAGATAATGTCTTCAATAATTTTAGTTTGCTAAAAGCTTCAACTGAAAGTCATTGCTCTTCTTGCCATATCATTGGTTGAATAATTCGCTTAAAAATTTCCAGCTGATTTTGAAGAAAATGCAACCCAAATTTGGAGAAATCCTTTACAAAAATTTAAGTATCTTCATAGGACATTAGGGCTGATTAATAAAGTAGTTAGTGAAAGGCTTAAACAGTGCTAACATCTTATTGATGAGAAGCTAGACGGAGAGAAAGATCATACTACTTGGCTGAACATTTTTTAAATAAAAAAATATTAAACAAATAAGAGTTTTACCTATATTAGTTATTCCAACTGTGTACTTATAAAAGTATGTACAGATTTTGACAATTGTAACTTCTATTTCAGTTGATAGACTATTATAGTTTCTTTGAGTGAAATTATGAATTTTGTGTACAACAAATTCCCAATACACTTCTCCTTCACAGGTTCCTTCATTTAGTGAGAACATTGTTGTTACCATGCTGATGTGCTCTACAAAATTTTCTATTCATATTATCACCACAAAAACAAATGCTCTAACCTCAGTGTTGCACTTTCAACATTCATAACGATATCAGATGTTTTACTTTTGAGAGAATAAATTCCAAAGCTTTACTTTGATTCCAGCAACCATATGGGGGGAAAAGAAAAGAACAATTATCAGAATTACTGATTTTCAATTTGAAGCATCTGCTGATACAAAACTGACATCCTTTAAACTCGAGAAGTTCTGCTCCTAATGGAGCCACAGCATTTTCTGCTATCACTTCCAGCTTTGTGCCTGCACAAAACACTTGGAATTGAAAAGGAGCAGCATTAACTTCAACCAACAATCAATGGATCTAAATGAAAACTCATGCTTCCAAGAGTCATGTGTGGACACATCTTAGGTGACTGCACAGGTAAAACTGTCCTTTTGGGTACAGTGTTCCTAACATAACAATCTTGGTTTGATACTGCCGGTTTACTTTTCATCTCTTCAGTGATATCACATGGGCTTGGTGAGGAGTGGATAATTTAGTATGTATTTTTTTAATTAAACATGCACGTTCATTTCTTGAGGTCATTGATGACAGAAGGATTTATTGCTAAATTCAAAGAGTATTACCAAACAATATGATACATAGCTACAGATTTATAATCAGTAGATGACATCACCTACCGAGAGCATTGAAGCTACTTGCTACACATTTATAACCTGAACTGCTCAGCTTTCTATATATGTAAAACCCTTGCTTCTAGGATCCTGATGACTTTATGAACCTTGAAACCCCCACAGGTTGCAACACAACTGGCTATTACATCAAGGAGCTGACTGAAGAATAGCATCTAATACATGTACTGCTTCAACCACCGTCAGGACCAAAGGAGGTAGCTGCCCATACCCAAATGCTCTCCACATTCTCCTTAGATCTAGAAAGGATGAAAAATGGAAAGGATAAAGAGAGAGGCTTTTGCTGGTCATCTGCCAGTACATATGTCTTATACCTACTGCCAGGAAGAAAATGACAGGAGCTGGCAATAAACTAGCATTCTACAGGAGGCATCCTGACTTATTTTTATACAACTATCAATAGTAATACTTGAAAAAAACTAAAATACTTGGGCATAAGACAACTGAACGGGATCCTGGGACCAAAGGGTGCATCAAGAGTCTCCTTTGCTCAAAGGAATGATCCCCTTCTAAGGAGAAGACTTGTTTAGGGACCATTTGCTGAGAGCACACCTTTGGGTTTTTTGGAGATGAAATGGTCATCAAAATATGATCCCCAAGCTCTGTGTCTGCCCACTTTGCATAGTTCAATCTTGCAAAGCATGCAGTTTTCCAGGCTGTTCTCACAATGAACACCTTTGATTCAGACGTGATTCAGGAAGCACAGCATCCCCTCTGCCACCAGCGTTTGAGACTCTTCCAAACCCTCGGCCAAGGGCAGTGAACACGGGAGAGCACAGCGGGTCCTCTGCTGGTGTTGTTTTGAGAATACCAGCCTTTCTCAGCATCCACGGGGTAGGCTGTACGGCTGTACGTAGGCTTTCTTGCTCAGCCTCTTCTCTTGATGCCACTCAGCAGCTCTGAGAGCAGCCAAAGCCACAGGAATGTCAGGGTGATTATTGGCCAATGTCAAACTTACTTTGCAGCAGAGTCCCTTTAAGTTCAGGAGACAGATTTACCTTTCTTATGGACTTAATAGAATTAAGCAAATCAGCACTTCCTGCTGAAGGCGGGCTGCACAGCCACCAAGCTAGCAGTATCATTAAGAAACCACATGTGTTTAAAATAAAATTGTTTCTAACAGTAAGTCTCAAAGACCTGCTCTTCTGGCCTACTTTGTGATTTTTAAGATTCTGTCAAGCTGTGATGACTTTAACCTTATTCTTTGAAACACTCTCCTTTTCCCTCTCTTCCTCTGTTCATCTATTAAATTGAATTTCCTCTAATGAAAAGAGAAATAGAAGATATTCAAAATATACTTGAGGATCAAACTGGTGCCACTTTTTTCTTCCTTGTAAGACTTTTGCACCCCATTTCAATCAGCAGTCCCAGGGTAATTCCTATCCCAAATAGAAAACACTGGCTTTCTCACTGCTCTCGGTTCATGTAAGCTGCTATTCTCCAGTTGTTATCATACTTTCCTAAGAATTGACCTTTGCATTTTCTGTTTACTCTTCATTCCCATGCTGTCTCCCCAGTCTGACCCTTAAGAACCTCTTCTCTGTGAGAATGAACCTAACTTTCCACCTTTGCTAGGCTAGCGTCACAAGTGGGTAGAGCCGGAATGGCTGGTCAATGTCTGCTGTAATCTACCACACACAATTGGTCAGATTTAACCTCTATGCCTCAGTTTTTCATCTGTAAATTGGGGCCAGTGATTGTTCTCCGAAAGCTGTTGTGAGGATTAAATGAGTTATACATAAAGCACTTAAGAGGCGATGGGCCATCTTCTCAACTTTAGGAAATCAAGTAAGGCAGAGAAGTCATCCATTTATAGTTAATGCAGAGAAGCTTTGAAACTTGCTTAAGGCAACTCACTTCGCATAATACAGCCAAGGTTATTAGTTTGATTGATCTAAGATCAAAATAATGTTCCTGAAAGAGAATTCCTCAGGTAGAAGACATGTTCTTCACAAGAAATCAGTCCTCGGGTTTTGGGACATGTTTGATTTCAGATGTGACAGAAAAAAATCAGCAGTCCAGAATGCACACCTTGTCCAAAAATCAGAACTTTTCTCTATATTTCATTCAAGTAATTTATCCCATAGCAATCAATATTTTTTTGAACACTTCAGCCATAGGTGTTCAAAATTATTTTTGGAAAGGTGTTACTAAATACACATCTATCAAGTTTTTTTTTCTTTACTCACATATGTACAACAAATGATGGCAAAAAAAAAATCTTTTTTTTTTTTTTTACTTTGTAAGCCACACATATTATAATTTTTTTAAGAAAAGCTGTATAACTTTTTGAACCAAAGTCCTTATTTTTTTAAGATTTTATTTATTATTTTGGCACAGAGAGATAGACAGTGAGAGAGGGAACAGAAGCAGAGGGAGAGAGCAAGAAGCAGGCCACCCATCGAGCAGGGAGCCCAATGTAGGGCTCCATCCTAGGACCCTGGGATTATGACCTAAGCCAAAGGCAGACGCTTAAGAACTGAGCCACCCAGGTGCCCTGAACCAAAGTCTTAATAGTAAATTTAGGCTAATTACATCAGGACCCAAGTTAATGTCAAGGTGAGAAAATGTAGATAAAAGTACCTCGTAACCTGTCCAAATATGAGATATTAAATCACATGGTTGTGGTTTCATGTTTCAGGGTGTTGCGGGGAGGAGAAGTGCCTGGAATGGCCAGCAATCCCTGTACCAGTGCATGATGGATTACTCCAAACTTTGCTTTCAAAGAGAGGAGAATGCAGGAGTGTCAACACTCAGAGACCTCAGAGACAAAGACCCTTTACTCTTCTTTGCTCCTGCTTTTCTTGATCCTTCAGAATAATCACAAATCCTTATCACTGTTTCTCAAGGACGTGATGTGGAACAAAAGGTCTTACAGGAACTAGGAGGGTCTGTTTACCTGAAAGATATGATATGCTAATCTGCATGGTCTAAGATCTGCTAAACATAGCCTAAGGGACAATGCACACAGCTCTTAGATCATCAGAGGGAGGCTGTTTGGGGTAAGAAAGCTTGGGGAAGGCAACTCCTCTTGGTATCCCAAGGGCAGAGTGGTCACGCAGGCCTCCACATTCCAAAGGCCCACGCCCTTCCTTGAAATCTTCTCTGCCCTCAGCAGCCTCTGTGTTACATTTTAGCAAGCCAGATATTATGGGTGATTTCATGCTCTATATTAAACCCCAACAGAAAAGGATACTTGGTCATGGAAATTCAAACTACAATTGCTAGCCCATTTATCTATACCCATTCTCCAAGTTCGAGTCTGCTGTCACCTTTAATGGGTAATAATAATAGTTATCAATGATTAATCACCTGTAGTTTTCCTAAATTGGGACAGGTGCTCAAAACATAATATTCCTAGCCTCATACTGTTAGTCCTATGAATGTCTGTGGCCTTCTGGGGAGGGCTCACTCTGTTCTCCAGGTCAGCTAGTTTTCACCAGTAACTCTCTTTGCCTTTCCCTTGTTCACATCAGAAACGGGCTGGTCCTGACAGAAGATAGGCACACATCCCTGAGAAATTCCAATCAGTTCTTTACTCTATGTTATCAGGTGACTGGACACAAATTTAAACTATTAAGAGGCTGAGCATGGATGATGCTGTGCTCCCATACTCCAACTCAGTCCAACTATGGTTGTTTCTGAGCATGGGTCTCACTGCCCGATCTTCTTCATTTCCCTTCCTTTCTGGACCGTAGCTCTTCTTCAAAAGTCCTTATGCTTCCCTTCCACGCTGGCTTCCTGAAATGAGTCATTGCATTTTTATCCCCCACCAGTTTTTTCTGCCAAATATTTGAAAAAGGAAACGAGGACTCTGAGAGTGAAAGAGACCATGAAAGTCATCAGGAGAGGCTTCTGCTTTAGTTCACTATGTGTTTTTACTTTCTTTTTTCTTTCTATATTTGTCTGTCTATTCTTTGTCTTAAAAATAAATAAATAAAAGGTTCAGGGAGCCTTGGTGGCCCAGTTTGTTGTATCCCACTCTTGATTTCAGCTCAGGTTGTGATCTCTTAAAAAAAGAAAGTTCATCTCCTGCCAATAGAATTCATTAGTCCTTCAAAAAAGATCCCTATCATCCTGAAAGCACAGCTTTGGATCTTATTAAATAGGCAGAGAAACTATTTCTTCTCCGAACTGGAGCTTCATTAAAACTTCTCTTCTATTGGGGCACCTGGGTGGCTCAGTGGGTTAAGCCGCTGCCTTCGGCTCAGGTCATGATCTCAGGGTCCTGGGATCGAGTCCCGCATCGGGCTTTCTGCTTGGCAGGGAGCCTGCTTCCTCCTCTCTCTCTGCCTGCCTCTCTGCTTACTTGTGATCTCTCTCTGTCAAATAAATAAATAAAATCTTTAAAAAAAAAACAACAACAACAAAAAAAACTTCTCTTCTATTAACTTCTTTTAATGCAGAGAATCATTCTTCTGGATCTGGATTTTCTTCCCAATCTCTGTTCATTTGTTTGTTTCCCCTTTCATTACATCAAAATATGGTCTTATTATGGAAAAAAGCACCTGTAATCCTCACAGTAAGATTCCAAACTAAGCATCTAGTGTTAAATATGAAGACCTGTTAAATTTATTAGAATTTCATGCTACATCATTAGCAGAAGTAGAAATGATTTATTGACACAAAGTCAATAGAATGAACAAAGCTTTTAAATGGAAAATAGCATCCAAATATATTCATAGGCAAAGATTAAAATATCAGAAATTCTAAAAACATGCAGAAAAATTATGACCAGTAACACTAATACTGTTATTATAACAACACCACATCAATTACCACAACCACCATGTGATTTGAGACCACCTCAGAGACCAAGGGACACCATTAGCTTAGAGTGACTAAAGGAAACCGCCGTCTCCTGATCTTGCTCAGATCCCTTGCTATCTTGTGGCCTGCTGCCTTGTTCTCTTATCTCTTGCTTCCTGAACTGGCCCCTGTTCCTGATCATCATAAGCTGAATTACAGAGGCCTGGTCTCTTCTGAGCATCAGCCTTCCAGGTATTTTCAGAGAATTACTGTTACAGAATTGTTGAGATATAATAGTTAAAATTAAGTTATAGTTTCTGCAAGTGGAAGAACTAACTGGGGATTTCATTGAGCTAACCTGGCCCTATCAGAGATGTGCCTCGAGATAGAAATAGGAAACACTGATTTAAACCTTTAACAAAGTAGGGCTTCTATTAAAAATCTGGGTGTTTACCCAGAGGAAAATAAAAGCACTAATTCAAAAAGATATACGCACCCCTGTATTCATTGCAGCATTATTTACAGGAACCAAGGTATGAAAGCAACCTAAGTGTTCTTGATAGACAAACAAAGTAGGTAGACAGATATGGATACATATACATACATACCATGGAACAATACTCAGCCATAAAAAAGAATGAAATCTTGCCATTTGAGACAACATGGATGGACCCGGGGGTATTATGTTAAATGAAATAAGTCAGACAGTGAAAGACAAGTACCATATGATTTCACTTATACATGGAATCTAAAAAAAACAAAACAAAACAAATGAACTAACAAACAAAACCAGAAATAGAGTAATAAATACAGAGAACAAACTGGTGGCTGCCCAAAGGGAGGGGGCGTCAGGAGGATGGGCAAAATAGGTGAAGGAGATTAGGTGGCATAAACTTCCAGTTATAAAATAAATAAGTCACAGAGATGGAAAGAACACCTCAGGGAATATAGTCAATAATATTGTAATAACAGTGTATGGTGACAGATGGCAACTACAGTCATTGTGGTGAGCATTGCACAATGTATAGAATTGTTATATCAGTATGTTGGACACTTGAAACTAATATAACATGTCAGCTATGCCCCAATAATAAAATTTTTAAAATAATAAAAAAATTCTTATGTGAACACCTAACATGTAAGTAATCAAAGGTAATTTTGGATTTTCTCTCTTAAGACAGTCTCCTATCTTTAGGCTCACAACAAAAAACATTACCAAATTCCTGTTAAATCATTTTAATTTTCATTAATACATGCTTCAGTGGGCATATTTAATTCATATGAAGTTCAATAATATAAGATCAAGCTATAAGACCATTCTTGGCAATCACTATGGATAATTGCACCCTATATTTCTTCTGTGTGGCTTTTACAGGGGCTTCCCGAACTCAAGATGAGACAGTTGTGTTTAACTGTGTTCTATTTTGGAGCTACTGCTTGGCGATTTCTGCTTCAGCCTGAGGGAGACAGCAAGACCCTAAGAAGCAGCAGGCATCTTGCCATATAGGGTCCTATAGTAGAAGCCCATGGCCTAGTTGAAACATGTCTGGGTCTAGCCCTGCAACGCCAAGATTTCCTATGACCCCAGATGTCCTCCAAATTAAGAACAGTTTTTCTGGTTTATGCATTACTATCAAAAAAATTTTAATATGTATTTGACAGCAGCCTAAAACAGCAACAGAGATTTGTGGAAAAGCCAAGATAGTCTGATCCAGAAGTCTTCATTTCTTATTTACATAAAATTTCCCCTGCATTTTGAAATCACTGATTATTTTCTTCTATCTTGAATACAATACCCTATTCTGGTTAAACACAAAATATTTTTAAACATTGTTTTAAAGAATTTGCATTACTCAACTCTAGTGAAATAGAAGACATTCCTAAGAGAAATTAAGTACTTTTCAATGGTTGGGTTCAAATCAGGTACTTTGGAAGATAATGCTTCTGTGAAATCTTAACACTTGTTTAAATCCCCAAAGCCTGAAGATAAACAGATTTCTGAGGAGGGTGGGCTGGAGTGAGCCTGGAGCTCAAGGATTATCCTAAGGTGAGAGTGGCCAAATTCAAAAGACAGGTCAATTATCCAACAGAGGAGGAGAAAAATCCTTGATCAGAAAAAGGATATTTAGGAAAAGTCAGGACAGATAAGTTTGGCAAAGGAATAGCCACTGACCTTTCTTTTTTTCTGTGAAAGAAAATGAGAAATCACAATCAATTCCATGAGAGAACATGAAGAAGAAAGTCAAGTGCACTGTAAAAGAAGTTTAAAATGGAATTAGTTGACTCATGGGTTGCAAAAGTAATCATATAACCACTTCTGTTTCTCTTGCATTCGCTACCTTAACAAAATATATATGAAAAATCTAACATATGACAAATTTCAAAAGTACTCCAATCTAAACATATTGGTTGGTATCTTTTTCATTTTTGGAAATTATCATTTCTAATTGCTGCAACACGAGTAGACCATTAGCTAATTCAAACCTAGACCCTAGAAGCACACAGCACTCTGACTAGACCAGAGAGAGGAGAGTCAAGCTACCACCCATGTTCCTTGGAATACTAGAGGTTCAAGTCCTATTCCACTGACAAGAAGGGCTAACAAGTACTTTCTTTGACAAGATGCCCATAGTCATTCCTTCCTTCCTTACCAACACATCTATCCAAATGTTTTTAAACCTTGAGACACTGGTGTCTGTTATAACTCAGTTTTGCCCATCTTACATTGACCCAGTTAAATCACTTTTAATTACAAAATATCATTTTTTCATCAATTAACTAATGAAGAATGATTTCAGATCTATTATCCAGTATTTTGTTAGTTGCCTGGCAAAAAAGCATCAGGCCTCGACCAAAGCAGTAGTGCATAATATCTGAAGTAGTACTAGTTCTTTGCTCAGAAGAGAACATCTGTGGCTTTACATGCAATGTTTAAAAAATTTTTTTTAATTTTACTGATACTTACTTTATATATGATAATGTTGACCCCTTTAAAGTGTACAGTATATGCAATAGTATTAATATATCTACAGAGTTTTTCAACCATTACCATTATCTAATTTTATTTTATTTATTTATTTTTAAGCAGACTCCCTGCTGAGCAGAGAGCCTAATGGGGGGCAGGTCAAGAGGAGATTCAGGGAGACAAAGGCAGGGCAGAATGGATAATATTTGCCAAAGACAATTTCCAGCATAGAAATGTTGGAAGGAATCATTATTATTGATATCAAATATGGGTTATAAATAACAACTTAAAGTAGGTCTCGGAGACTAAAGGAAAAAGAACAAATAGAAACGTATAAAGGACCATATCGTAGATGTGGATGGCAGAGCCTAATGATCGAGTAGATACATATTAGACATTACTGAGGGGTGAGAAAAAAGATCGAAGAACATAACACATTTCCAATTGTGTAATAGAAGCTAATTTTCCTCATTTTCTTCATCTGAATGTGTAGACCGAAATTCATAAAACAGAAAGAATTTAATCCTAGATGAATTCTAGCAAAATTTGATAATTTCAAGGATTATTTTTAAAAAGAGCAATAAACATGCTTGAGAAAATTTTAAAATATAGATTACTAAAAGCAAGAAACTTATACACTACAAATGAATGTGTAAATTTACACACTAAAAATTTCTGTAGTTGTCATTATCTTGACAAGAGAACTACTTGTCACATATAGTTAAAAGGTAGAGACTGTTCAAACTAATTAGTTTTAGTTTTGCCTGAAGTACACATGACCCTAGGTTAAATTGTCAAGCATTTCTCTTTCAGAATGATTTCTCCCTTTTCAAGGGTTCTTTATTTCCTCCTTTTCCCTCACATGGTATGTAGGCCCAGGAAAGGCATCCATGTCCACAAGACAGGGCAGAGGTTAGAGAGTGGCTTCTGCTCTGCATCAACCCTCATTTGCTCCACTGGAAAGTAAGGTCTTTACATTGTTGGTTTGTTTTTTACCTGATTGTTGGGCATATTGCATTGGTTTTACCTAGAAGCTGCTGTTTTCAGTTTCTTCTTCTCTTTTTTTTTTTTTTTTTTTTTTAATTTAAATTCAATTAGCCAACATCGTTAGTTTCAGATCAGGTTTGTGCAGACACGAGCTGAAGTCTCCTGGTACCTTAACCTTGGTGTAGCGCCAGTTCAAGAGATCCCTGCATTATGCAGCCTCTTGGTATTGAAATCAAACCTTTTCTGGTCAGTTCTCTCAGCCCTGTTGGTTCTTCTCCCAGTCAAGAGTTCTCTGAACTCCAAACAAAGGCAATAGAAATGGAAATCTGAGATGTAGCTCAAGGATATCTGTCTAGATACTTTCCCCAGATATCTTTACTATACCATGTGATTGACACCACTCCTCTTTTAGGAAATGCTCAGAATTTCTCTAAGTTTTTCAGCTTTTCGGTCTACTCCTTCAAAAGGGAGACACTTAAGCTTTTTGCTGAGGAATTTCTTTTAAAACCTTCCATCTATTTGCACTGTGTCAATTCCATGATTCAGTGAGAACTGACCCTAACGCAGGGGTAAAGAATGCAAAAGAAAAGAACAAATAGAAAAGTCTAATAATTCCTTGCTTCTTACAAAGCTTCCTCTTTTTTATTTGGTGGAACTTATCTCATGTCTAATCATGCTCCTCACTCTATTTTGGTTTATAGTAAAACACGGGTGACCAGGCTTCAAGATTGACTCTGAAAGCTAAAGGGAAAATTTTGGAATTTATTGAAAGTCAACAAAGTCTTCATTTGAACACTAGTATCTCACTATAGACTTGGGTTTAATTTGAAACTCAAAGCTGAATAATCACACCTTTATTCTAGTCTAGGCCCTGCTCTAGTCATGAATAATGATAATTATTTTTGATTCAGTGGGTGGGAGAGTTGTGGTAAATCTA
Source organism: Mustela nivalis (assembly GCF_964662115.1). NCBI lineage: Eukaryota > Metazoa > Chordata > Mammalia > Carnivora > Mustelidae > Mustela > Mustela nivalis. The sequence goes on along the minus strand of NC_139024.1, from coordinate 73,083,856 downwards.
GGAAAAATACACTTCTTAAATATGTCAAAAATTATTCCAATACATGTCCAAAGAAACAATTGGACTTGTTTGGAAAAATGGATGGAAATGGAACAATGAGTAACATTGTAAGAGGAAAAAAAATATGACTCAAGAATTTCATAAGAAGGCAATGGAAAAATAAAATCAATTCTATAAGAGATCAATAAATATACCATTCATTTCATCCTCCTGGAAAAGTTACTCAAAACTATTCTGTGACTAAAAGAGTAATTACTAATATGCATTTTAAGAGTGGGGGGGGAAAAAAGAGTGGGAAAATAGTGTTTAAAAGACTGAACTATTGAATCCAAAGAAAAATTTTTCTTAAAAGTTATATATAACATAAAAACATAATTCAATAACAAATACAGCCCAACTCCATCATTCTAGATTTGACTTGCAAGGTTACTAAGCTGTAGCTATAGGCATGCTGAAAAAAATGACCAAATTTCTTCTTTACAAAGTTTTTATATTGTTCTTTCTCTTATATTATACTTTTCTCCTTTTAACAAAATTATGAAGCTAACATATATATATGCATAATATTAAAACAGGTTAAAAGAAAGAAATTATGTGGAAAAGTAGTCTTTCTTCCCCTCTATTCCTGAATAAACTTGTAATAACTACTGGCAGTTTCTTCTTGCTTTTCTTTATTTTCTTTCTTTATTTTCTTATCATTTTACTTTTTAATTTTATTAAAAAAAGAAAATATAGGTTAATTTTTTGGTAATTAAAACAATTAGCATTAAAACAATCAGAATTAAATTAGAATGAACAAACAGAATTAAAAATCAATATTCATGAACTTTTAAATGTCATGAACTTTCAAATTCATGGGAAAATTAGAAGAACAAATCAGACATAACTCATGTAGCTAAAGGAAAAAATAAGTGTTAAAGCATGAAAAATAACGGCAGAGAGAAAGGCCAAATATCATCTGTGACTCTCAAAATGAATCAGTTAAATCCTCATATTTAAAGCTTTTCAGATCAAGTTAGAAAAATTCAGCTCTTTGCTGCTTACAATAGCTGCAATGACATAGAATAAAAATAAAAATACAAAAATGACCAAAGACTTATTTGGCAGAAATTAAATAATGGAAAGCAGTCCTGGAGGAATCGAAGGCAAAAACCTACATTCAGTGCTGTCCATGTTGCTACAAAAGTTGGGTATTCATCCTTTCTGATGGAGGCATAATACTCCATAGTGTATATGGACCACATCTTCCTTATCCATTTGTCCGTTGAAGGACATCTTGGTTCTTTCCATAGTCTGGAAGAGATTATGCTGAGTGAAATAAGTCAAGCAGAGAGAGTCAGTTATCATATGGTTTCACTTATTTGTGGAGCATAACAAATATCATGGAGGACAAGGGGTGTTAGAGAGGAGAAGGGAGTTGGGGTAAATTGGAAGGGGAGGTGAATCACGAGAGACTATGGACTCTGAAAAACAATCTGAGGGGTTTGAAGTGGCGGGGGGGTAGGAGGTTGGGGTACCAGGTGGTGGGTATTATAGAGGGTACGGATTGCATGGAGCACTGGGTGTGGTGAGAAAATAATGAATACTGTTTTTCTAAAAATAAATAAATTGAAAAATTTTTAAAAAAAAAACCCTACATTCAGGGGAAACTTCCCAAGTTTAAACATACACATTATTAAACAAGAATTAACAAAACAGTGAAGTAAAATAAATAAGAATAAAAGAAAAAGAAAATAATATTTCAAAAGCAGATTTTAATAGATTAAAATCAGGAAAAAATAAATTTAATGAGCCCACAAATTATTGGCAATAAAATCAGAGTAGATAGGTTTCCAGAAAATCTAATTAAGAAAAAGGAGAAAACAAATAAATTAGAAAGAAAAAGGGTAGAAAAGTAAAAAAGAATACAATCTATGAGATAATAATATAAGACATCATGTATGCAGTAAATATGTAAAACTGGGTGAAATAGATGATTCACATGAAAGATATAAACTGACAATAAAGATTTGGAAAAATTAGAAAAATCAGAATTGAGTAATAACTACAGGTATAATGAAAAACATTTCAAAAATTGCTCTCTATTCTCTAGGGATTGTTTTACTAGTGAATTATTTGAAACTTTAAAAGAACTAGTAAACTCAATTCCATATAATTTGTTCCAGAACATAGGGGAAAAATATGGAAAGCAATCAAATCTATTTTATGGATACAGGATTATTCTGACATCAAAATCTGACAAACATTATACAAAATAAATAAATAAATAAAACTAAAGACAGATCTCTCTTACGAATAGAGATTCACGATCAGTATTAAGAAGTATATGTGCCTGGCGTTTATTAGATACTCAATACATTCATCCTACATCATTAAGGAAGGCAAGGCTATCCAGAATAAATTTCTTTGGTTTCCTGGCCCCAAGTCTATACTTCTAATTCACTTGTGAACCCATCCTCACCTCACTTCCTTCTCGTTCAGAAGATGGAAAGGGGTCTTTTTGCTTTCAAAGAGCTTTCAATCTGCAGCAACAAGCTAAATTAGTAGTTGAAGGACAACATGCTCAAATGTGGCCATGCACAGGTAGTACTAGAACTCCTGGGAAAAGCTTCTGGAAACACTCCTCCAGTCAGTGCTGTGCCTTTTTTATTTCTTTTGCTGATTAAATTCTAAAAAAGAGTAGCTTCCACTTGCCATTCCAATTTTTCATTTCCCACTGATCCTGCTGTAGATCATTCCCTCCCTGAAACCCCCAAGACTGTCTGTCCTGCCTTTACTTCTTCTTTGGCCTTTCTGACCTCTTCTCTTTTGCAGACTCCTTCCACCCAATTCTTTATTATGAGCCATGTTTTAGAGGAACAATGGTGGCTTTTATCTTCTCAATCTTCACAGTCTTTCTGAGTGTACATTCTCTCTCATCTAGTCCCATGGTTTCAGCTACTACATAAATGTTGGGTCTGGATGTCTACCTGAAGCAAGGATCTGTCTTCTGAGGCCCGGGTTCAAACATCAGCTCTCTACTGCATCTCTTCACATACATGTCTAACTGGTGTGTCAAATACATGGCCCAAATGAATTTAGTATCTTTTCAAATCCTGCTGCTTTACTACATGCTTGTACTACGATGTGAGCTGGGACATCCCCAGTACAGGGGCAGATTAATCACCTGATCAAAATGTAAGGCTCCATGCATTCTGATTTCTTCATTCTGACCCAAATCTCACTAAACATTTTTTGGTAATTCTAGTGTTCTACATGGGTAGAAACTTCTCTATGTTGGGTGGCACAAAGGTCTTTTCTAATTGAATTATATTGCATAGTGAGTGAATAAGTTGTCATTTCAGTTCTTTACACCATGTTTTGTAAGGTTTGCTGGTTTGAGTGTGCATCTTCTATTCCTCCAAGACTGAGATACTAAATTGACTGGATTGTTAAGTCTTCAGGGCTGATTCCAGTCTCTGAAATACGATGAATTCACCAGTATAAAGATGATCAAACATTATGAGGGATTGGGAAAGCCTTTCCAGGTGTCACTTCTTTTGTCTAGCACTGAACCTGTTCACACATTGCCCTCCGTCAGCAGAAATGTCATCCTCTCAGTGAAACGCCCCCACTGCTCTCTATGCAGTGTTAGTCCCTCTCCTGTGCTCTCCCACAGCACTTGGTTCCTGAACCCTTCTCACTTTTTCCTTGCTGCCTTCTTGTCTCTGTGTCTGTGAAGTCCTATGCCGGGCACATAACACATGCTCACAAGTGTTCATTTAATCAACGAATTCAGCTCCTAGTACTGGTATTTTGTCCAATTATTTCACCCTATTTCCCTTGAATTATTAGACTGCACACAAAATAGGACACCATTACAGGAGCTGAGACTGATCTTGTTATCAAATAAGACTGCTACAATATGGTCAGGAAAGTATTCTAATTCCAACTGGAGCTCAGTGTTTTAGAAAATTTTTACTGCCTCCATTCATTTATCTTCCGATTATTTTAAGCTTCAGTTAAGCATATCAGCTCCATAGCATATTTAACTAACTCTTTTTGCCACAGGACATAAATGTGATAATTATTGTTTTGTTTTGTTTGGGTTTGGCTTGTTGCCGTTAATGCCACCAGGCTGAACCCATGTACCGCTTTGTCTCTCAGAAAAGTAGCCATTTAACAAATAATAGAGGAAACCTTTGAGTTCTAAAAATTCTTGACTGTGTAAAATACGCTTGTAACCTGCAGCTTATAGAATCAATGCATATCCTAATGGTTGTTCAGTAGTTTAAGAGGTGTTTGAATTATTAGGTGAGGGAAGTCACTGTAACAGTTAAGCAAAATAACTAAATACATCTGAAGCCATATAATTTAATGTATTAGGAGCAGATCTTTTGAAAATTTCCAGAAAGTTATCCAATATCCTATTGACCAGCATTTTAAGACACATTTTATAGCTCAAACCCTTAAGTGCCTACGTTGTTCACTAAGGGAGAAAGAAATGGCATAATGGCAACCCTAGCCATGGAAAATATGCTGTTTCTTTAGTACACCATTATTTCCCAGTAAGTATTGTAATTGAGAAGAAACTTCCCTTAAATGTGCTAAATCAATTAATTACCCCCACACACTTGCTTTAACATCCTGCACTATTGAAACAACTTCCAGATGTTACATTTGCTAATAATTCTTTGGTCATTGTGTTTCAGTGGGTTGGCTGTATCACTCCAGATGCAGATGCAGAGAGGCAGAATCACAACTGTCCCACATGTCAATCACTGGTGGTGAGATGAAGCTTGGCATAGCCACACACTCATTTTTATCTTGAGTAATTATTTAATCACTTTATGTCTTGACTTCCTCATCTGTAAAAATGAAAGTAGTGATGCTAAGAACACATTAATAACAAAAATGCATATAAGCAATTCTGTGTTTTGCAAAATACATACGTGTGCGTACTAGTAATCATACTTTGATGTCCCATGTTCTTGCATAAGAATGATCTCATTAACTTATTTTCCCATTGAGAATGTGTGTATGGCAACGTTACATTCTGTTTGCTATTAAATGCAATCTTTTTTCATTTAAAGTCTAATGCTTGTTTTATTTTAGCACATTTTTAAAAAATGTTATTTTAACATACCCAATGAGTTATACTTCTGAAGTCCACTGTTGTGGAGAATCTGAATAGCATCATGTTTACCCTAATAGGTTTATTCATTAAATGTCATTTACGAGATGGAGAGATACATTTGGAATTGCTTTGTTGCCTTTAGATTTTCTAGAATCTTTAAAACCACATTAGCATTAGCTGAACTTTTTCTCAAGTTTGTCAGTCCTAATAACATAAAGCCATGCAGCAAATTTGCTTTTAATATCTTTCTTCTAGCTTTGTGCTTTATTAGAAATAACTCATTTACAGAAAACCTTTTATTTGAATTGGTGGTAAGAATAAACACATAGTTCTCTGTGACTTTTATTATTTATTATAAAGTAATTTGGCAGGGTGTTGTGTAGGCAACTAAACAAAATAAAAGATTAATCAGAACTACCAATCTTTTTCTGATTTGCAGAGTAACAGAAAACAGCAGCCCAGCCCTGTTTTATTCCCCAAAGGTTTAGTTCAGTATGTGCCAGTGATGGAAAACATCGTCCGCCTATAAAGCAACAATTAGGGCTGGTTTCCATTGACTCAATCAGTCAAATGTAAAAATACAAAAGACCAATATAAAATAAGCCCTCTTCTGTGGGCCTTCACATGCCAGAAACGTGAACATGCTTGGATATGTGTTGCTCCTGCTGTTTACCAAGGCTCCACTGGAATTTTTAGGTTTAAAAGTTCATATTTTAATTGCAGAATTGAATACAGAAGGATAAACATCAGCAGTTTCTCCCCAGGTTACAGCAGAGTTTGGAGGAAGAAAAGACATAGCTGGAAGAAAAGAGGATTAAATTCACTTTTTAGAAAAGGTTGGTGTCAATGAGACCAATTGATAAATTGCTTAGTATCTTGGTATATTCATTTTTTAGGTATCATGTATTAATTGATATGAAATATTAGAAAAACTGCAGACTACTTAAAGTTGTTGGCATTCCTGGAAATAAACACATTTACCCAGAATTGTATTTTTAAAAGGCCTGTTAACACGTACATTGTCCTCCATATATTTTGAGGGTAGGGTCACAGAAAGCAATTTGCATTAATATCAATCTATCCAAAAAGGAACTCCTAAAATCAACTATAAAGAAATGTTAGAGAAAGGTAGAGGAAAGACATGAAATTCAGATATTTTCTGAAATACAAAACAACTAAGGTGATTACTACCTGCTAGTTTATGACATGCTATTATACATTCACTAATAATCAGGTATTTACTATGACAAACAAACACAAAATGTGTTTTATTATATGGAACAAATTTAGGGTAGAAATAAGGAAGATCTGCTTGGCATTGAGAGGTGGGGAATTGGGAACTACTTTTGATATCCTCTTCTCCAGTTAGAGCAAATACAATACTGCTCAAGAGGAAGGAAGGTAGGTAGGTGATGTTTAAGGGATTTCTTCAGCTGAACCCTTGTTGAACAGTACACTTAGAACCTGTTACAGTAATAAGATCTTTGTGTGTCTATGTATGGTGACCTTGTAAATAACCTTTTATTCAGTTGAAATGTTGCAAAAAATCAAATGTTTCTATTACTACCTTAGAGGATGGGAAAGCATTCCATCCCTATATCCTTCTTCTCCCTAACATTATGCACAGGTAGCATATTATTTGTGTTCATAAACTTTTTTTTAAAAGATTTTATTTATTTACTTATTTGAGAGAGAGAGAGCTTGAACAGGGAGAGGGAGAAGGGAAGAAGGGGAGGGGGAGGTGTAAAGGGACAAGCAGACACCCGACTGACCTGGGAACCCAATGAGGGGCTCAATCCCAGGACCTGGGGATCATGACCCATGCCAGAGTCAGGCACACCTGTGTTCATAAACTCTTAAAGGAGTATTAATTCAGCATCAGTTGCTGCCTGATGACATAGGGTCTTTGCTTCAGTTTGGTAGGAATATGTAAGGTTTGTGCTTTTTTACTCTGTAGCTTGGAGGGAAGAACAGAGTTGTGTTCCTGGGTCCTCTGTCACTAGGCCTGGTGTCTAATGTATTCCAAAGCAAGAAATTAAAAGTGAAAGAAAGGAAATTCCTATTCTGGTTAAAATGAGAAAGGGATGAAACTGAGAACTGCCAGGTTTTGTGGTGAATCTCCATAAATTAAAAGTTAACACTTATTATTGAAAATAGAGCTACCCTATGACCCAGCAATTACTGGGTATTTACCCTAAAGATACAAACATAGTGATCCAAAGGGGCACGTGCACCCGAATGTTTATAGCAGCAATGTCCACAATAGCCAAACTATGGAAAGAACCTAGATGTCCATCAACAGACAAATGGATAAAGAAGATGTGGTACACACACACACACACACACACACACACACACACACACACAAAATGCACAATGGAATACTATGCAGCCATCAAAAGAAATGAAATCCTGCCATTTGCGATGACATGGATGGAACTAGAGGGTATCATGCTTAGTGAAATAAGTCAATTGGAGAAAGACAGCTATCATATGACCTCCCTGATTTGAGGAAGTGGAGATGCAATGTGGGAGGTTTGGGGGGTAGAAAAAGAATAAATGAAACAAGATGGGATAGGAAGGGAGACAAACCATAAGACACTCTTAATCTCACAAAACTAACTGAGGACTGCTGAGGGGAGAGGGGTAGGGAGACAGTGGTGGGGTTATGGACATTGGGGAGGGTATGTGCTATGGTGAGTCCTGTGAAGTGTGTAAACCTGGCGATTCACAGACCTGTACCCCTGGGGCTGATAATACATTATATGTTTATAAAAAAATAAAAAAAAATTTTAAAGGTAAAATAAAAAAAAAAGTTAACACTTATTAATGAGCTGATGATTACCAGGCCTTTAGCCATTTGGCTTCTGTTTATCTCTCTCTCTCACCCCCTCCTGGTTGTCCTACCATCTAAGTATATCAAACTACTTTATGTCTCTAGAATGTAACATCCCCTTTCACTTCTGAATCATTTAAGTATCGATTCTTCTGCTTTGACCACTATTTCCCCTGGTCTTTCCAAAGGCTGGAATAATCTAAACTTAACATCATTTTCTTCTAAGAATACTAGGTCAGCTGGCTTTGTTTTCCTGTATCCTCACCATGGTAGGTAGTGTAGCTTGGTGTGTTCAGATTCTGAATCATCCTTCCATGATGTGCATTCCTGCAATCCAACATATTTTCTAGAGTTTCTTGTACCTAAGATTCTGAGTAAAACTTAGGTTCCCTCTCTTAGCTGCATCTGTGTAAGATTTGGAAGAGAAAGGGAGACAAGGGCCATGTTTCCATATTTTTCAACTATTTCTACTGGCTTACAAGGTAATGAGGACATATCTTTTTTTCTACAGTAGCACTCTAATTTCAAGGGCAACAGTGATATCTTTTTATTAGATCACAGGTACTCCAGAGTGTTCTTGTGTTCAGTGGTTAACAATGGCAGCTCAGAGGAAAACACAGTCAAGGTAATCATTTCATATTATGTGGAGGAAAGAATAATACAAAGTTTTTCATTATTCCCAGCAATTTCTACAACTATACTTATCGTTATTACAGTACTCCTGTAACCAAACTCTGTCAGACTTTGTAATGTTACAAAATCAAGAACAACATATAGACAGTACATAGATGTAGTATGAATTACTCCGAAGTTAAAGCATTATCCAAGGATCATCTTTGTCACTTGCATCTCTGGGCAAGCCTCAGTAACAAGTTATCAATGACATTTTTTTTTTTTAATAGCGTAGGAAAACCATTTTTGTTTTTATTTTTGTTTTTTTTAAACATTTTATTCATTTACCTGACAGATAGAGATCACAAGTAGACAGAGAGGCAGGCAGAGAGAGAGGGGGAAAGCAGGCTCCCTGCTGAGCAGAGCCTGATGTGAGGCTTGATCCCAGGACCCTGGGATCCCCAACCCACAGAGCCACCCCGTCTATGACACTTCTTTGCAAGTACTATTTTGACATCTGAAGAAAGAACTCTATAATTCTATCCCATATGACATTAGTCAGATTTTGAGCCACGTGAGGAGAAATAGCAGTGAATATTGTTTTGTATTAATGTCTGCAGGAAAAAAGAATGAAAATTATTTACATCACCTAAACAATTTCATAGTAACTCCCAATCACCTTGAATACTAGATGGGGCGATAAGTGTCTTAACTTTCCCACTCTTCTGAGACTGAGGTCTATGAAGAACTTAACAAAAAGCAATTATGTAGCATTGACCCAAACAAATTAATAGAAGGTGCCCAGGAAATGAAGGAGGCAATAGAAGTGTATCACTATAAAAAGTAGACACAAAACAAAAGGAAAATATACTAAGAGGATGGAAAGCAGTAGCAGCATAAACTATTGAACAGGGTAATTTGGGGGGATAAGATGGTGGGAGCAAACAGATAGTCTAACACTTACAGTCATAAATTACTAATTTAAAAAGGCCTACTTGAAAGGATTGTTGATAGTTTATATTTTAATCCAGTTAAACATTAAGATTTTTCACTTTGTTGGGATCTTAAATTTCTCTAACCACTGTCCCGTGTGCTCTTATTTTGAAGGGCCAGTTTCCTCATGATTATTATATTCCAATTATGGCGTTCTCCTGCACAACATCTCGTAACTATTTCTAGGTAAAATTATCGTATCGCTTCTCTCCTTTAATGTGCTGTAACACTTATTTTGATGGTGTCAATGTCAGTAACATGCTGCCTTCATGTTGTCATTTAACTATCATATCTGAAGAACAGAATTACTCAGAATTTGTCTGTAGCCACCCACCCTTGGACTGATGATAACATTACACATTTGGAATACTCCTGGCAAATTTTATTGAGTGAATAAATGCCTGGTACAGTTTTCTGGACAGAGGTAGTGGGGCAAAATCCTATATTAGGTGTGAGAGAAATTGGTCTCAGCTCTGCCAGTACCTCAGTTATAAACCAAAGTAGTCATTTAGGCCTCTGGGTCCTTATTTCCTCATCTATGAAGGGATCTCTAAAGCCTCTTCTAATTCAAGTCTTCTTGGAACCTATGGATCTTATCATATATTGGGATAATACCTACAAAAAAGTACAGAAAATGAGTAAGAATATGGCCTCTAAAGGAAACCATACGATTAGAGATTTACCTCCTTAGTGTGTACTTAAGATTTATGCCATGAGATATTTCATTGTATGGCACACAAATCTAAAAATAATTCACCGTTAAATATGCTACATAAGCTGTAAAACTCCTCTGGCTAAAAATGTCCCAACTACCCTAAAAAGCCATGGAAACCAAAAGGAAAGGCCAGTTTAAAGGTGTGGAAAGTGATATTAGGAAAAGGTTACTGATACACAAGTTTCTTTAGTGAATAAGCTAAGTGTGATATCATAAGTGTCACTTTGCCAAAATAAAAGAGGTTGCGACCCACTTCTGTTGTTGTAGCTTGTTATGATTCTCACATAAAAATTATATATGTCCAGGAACACCTCATTATTTTAATAGTATGCAAAGCTTAATGAGGAAAGTATTAATATCTTTATAACCCCTACATAAAACTGGACTTGAATTATATATATATGTAATATATGTAAATATATTACATTCACTTATAAATAAATACACACATATAACATCTTTTTAACTTTGCAATGATGAGTCAAGGGCATAATATAATTAAAAGTTGTATAGAGATTTTTTAAAAACCAATCTGATTATCAAAATATAGAAACAATATTTTCTGAGCCCTCACTTTCCCTCTCCTGTACAAATAATTTATAAGATCTTGTATTTACTGAAATATCAGAATGATGCCATCTTCTTACATCTGGAAGATATAATCTTACTATTAATTCTACCACCATAATTAGGGTAGTAGAATTAATAGTCATAATCATAATCAACTATACTCTTTTTTTTATTTTTATTTTATTTTTATTTTATTTTTTATTTTTTATAAACATATTTTTATCCCCAGGGGTACAGGGCTCAAAATAATCAACTATACTCTTTATGGAAACTTTCAGATAAATTTTGATGCTGTTTTTTAAGTCTATCAGCCTTATCAATTCCAGAGAGTATAGTTTTGACCAGGTACTGGAATTTGTATCTCGTGTACATAAAATAAAGGCTGAATGTTCTCTGAAGATCAAGGTATAGAGCAAGTTGATTAACTTGTGGATAAAATAAGGTCGATTTTTAAGGAACTAGTTAAATATGTGTGATTTATTTATTTATTTTCCCCTGAATGGTTGAATATTAATTCTCCATTACGTGCAAACTAAAACACTAGAAATTCAACTATTTCATCAATATCATAGTCTAAGTTGAATCCTCCTTGAACTCCAAAATAAGAAAACAGTGGAAAGAATGTGGGCCTTGAAAGCATCCAAGCCAAGGGCACACCTAGAACTTACCGAGTAATGGAGATGGCTAATGTGTGTGTGTGTTTGCTGTATGTCATACACATGATGGAATGCTACTCAGCAATAAAAAGAAGCACATAGTGATACTTCTGAAAACATAGATGAATCTGAAAACCGTTTTACTTATTCTAGATCTTGTTTTGGTTGGTAGATACCCAGATGTAAGCAATTTAGTCAGCTTCAGGTGCTATAAAAAAATACCACAGTCAGGGTGGCTTAAACAATAAAAACATTTATTTAAACAATAAAAATATTTATTTTTTAAAGTTCTGGAGGCTTAGGAGTCCAATATCAGGATACCAGCAACTCAGTTCCTAGTTGCTGGTGCGAGCTCTTTGCTGGTTTGCAGAAGCTCACCTCCCTGTAGTGTTGTCACATGCCAGACAGACAGCTCTGATGTCTCTTCCTTTCCTTATATGAGCAATTATTCCATCATGAAAACTCCACTATAATGACCTCATCTACACCTAATTATCTTTCAAAGGCCCCATCTCCAAATACCATCACATTGGGGGTTAAGGACTTTACCATATGAATTGGTGGGGGGACACCTTTTAGTCCATAGCAGTAACTGAGAAAATAACTGAACCAAACATGAATAATTTCTCAATTTTATTTTACGTAAATTATACCTCAATAAAATATTGTGACACAAATAAGACTAAATTTTTGGAAATATTTGGCAACTCTGAAACTCTACATCAGAGATGTCTCCAGAGAGGTCTGCTTCATAGCATTCTGCCTTTAAGTAGGGTGACATATATCCAATTTACCTGTATAGGCCAGTCTATACATGTTGTCTCAGCATGAATATGAATGGCTTTTCCTTTCACTCTGAAAAGTGCCCACTTTGGACCTTAAATTATATTTCCCTTCCTAATAAGCACCTAGACTCAACCTCTGAGTGACAAGCCTAGGAACTTCTTTCCCCTCTCTGGATTCTAGTGATCACCAACACCAAACTGGGTGTTATGACATACTCTACCTCACCCACAATGCTGTTGTTTGTAACATAGGTGAGTGATTCTAATACTGGCTCAGAAAATATCTCAATCAGATAGCTCATTCCCACACCCAAAAGTTTGAAGGTAGAAATGTAAACTAGTCTCCTTTCCATTTAATCTAGATTTCTATTTTTATTAATTCTCTGAACTGCCATATTTTTCCATATTTCTCCAACAGAATCTTCTGACATTTATGAGCCTCGTGCATCAAATAACATATTATTTTTTCCATCATCACCCCATTCCAAAACTTTATTATCTGCAAATTTTAAATCATCATAACAGCTGAAAAGATCCTCCATCTCTTTGATCACCTCTTAGGGGTATCTGCCCTAGATTTAGAAATAAACTGTAAATGAGTGCCACAGGGTATAATTTGGAAGATGGCATTTTTATGTTTGGATTTTGTCGAAAAATGAAAGGGAGGAAAGAGAGAGGTGAAACGAGAAAAAGAGGAGAGGAAAGACAGAGAGAGTTTCTACATCAAATTGAGTGAAGAATTCGGTCAAGCTGTAATTTCAGCCACAGCAAAAGTCTACAGGCTTTTCATTGAAAGTTACCAGACACTCCTTTGTTTAACAACACATACCATGTGTTCAAAAGTGTGCCATTCAATTAGGAAAAGAAAAAGTTAATTGTCTGATTTCTTTTACACAATATGTGAAGGAATAAAAATAAAGATTCTTGATTCCCCTGTTGTGTTCTGTGATTTTCCACTGTTTAAGATGAATATTGAAGATGAAGAGGAAGAGAACACATCAATGAGAATATTGCAAATACTTTCTGCCCATAAAAATGGATAAGCTTTAAGATTCTGCCCCAACTCAAAGATAAAGCAAAAGTAAGAGGCAGAGATAAACCCTTGCATTATGCATAGATATCCACATGCATTTATTTGGTCTCCTGCGAATTGCATGTGGTTTTTAACTATACTGAGGGCCTCTAATAAGCCAAATAGTGAATCAGAGCCAACGGTACAACCAGCTGATTTAGAAAATTCATTCCAAGAGCTGATCAAATCCAATAAAACCAAAACAAGAAAATTAGCCAAGTGAGCCATTTGGCTGAAATGGTTGATTGAGTTGAAAAATACACTCCACAGTGCCAGGCAGACTAATACTCAGTCCCTCATAGACAAGTTAAGGCAGCCTCTTATGAATGGATAAGTAACGGGTCTTTGTTCATCTCAGTCTGTCTTGGGACAGACCCAAAACAACAACTGAGTTGCAAGGTTTCTACTTTTAAAAAGAAGCTAGAACAAACTATTACATTTTGCATAGAATTTTGACTGATGACAAATCTCATCACTCTTCCCCTTGGCTGGGTGTCACTTTCAAGGTTTATCTGAATATTAACTGCCATCAACAACTCAAATTTTCAGTTAAGTTCACTGCAGCCAAAGCACTGTGATATTAGAACATTCATGATAGAGATTAAACTGTGTAGCAATGACTGCCTGTCATCTTAACAACAAGGAGGCGTGCCTTTTCAGGGCATTAGCCATTGCTTGTTTCTGTGCATGAGTAGGAAATATTCGTAAAATTTGTACTGTGAATGACAAGAGTAGGAATGAAAAAGTATCATTAAATGGTTTTCTATACTGATTAAGAATGAAATTTTTATCACTTTAGCTCTGCTCTTACATCTGTTTCCTGGAAAGAAAGAATTCAGTGCCAGTAACAAATATGCTAATTACAATTTGGGCCATAGCTTCAAAATCTTTAAGTAAATGCTGAATACTTTAGTTCAGTCAGGAAATTTGCTAAGACACATTTCTTCTGACAACTGCCAAGGAGAATGTCTGTTTTTAATATTTGAAAGATACACCAGATTTGCACTTTTAAATAACCACAGTTTTATAGCTCCTATTGGAGTCTTATTGAGCTCTTGACTACACTTTCAGCATTGAATGTCAGAAATAAGCCCACTTCAAATGGGTATTTTTGGTACCAACCATACAACTACTCTAGACGGCATTTATTTCAGAGTCAAAGAGCTAATTATTTTGCTTTTCTTTTCCATGTAAATTCAGCATCACTGAACAATGAAAGATATAAATGTCCAAACTGCTGGTATCCAGAGTGCCTAAGTCTATGAGCCCAGCCAGCCCTTTTATCATGACTATCTTCAGGGGCAGGGCTGTTCTTCATACTCAAATTTATTGTGTCGTGGTCCTCATTATTTTTAGATAGGCAGAAAAATCAACATTGCTATGTAATGATCTCTTTATTTCCCTCACTTAAAACTGGCATAGTTCTCCAAATGAAGCAGCCAAATTGGTGACAAATGGTAGAAAAGATTTTCCAATTATAGTTTTCCGGCACAATATGTTTATGAAGAAAGCAGTAAAGGCAAAAATAGGCTTAATTTCGAAGGACTGAATGCATTAATGTATCAAAGATTTGTGCAAATATTTCAAATAAACATCTTTTCTAGCCTCCACCTCTTCTTTCTCATGAAGATAAAGAAACCTATCTCCTGTTCATCAAGAAAGATTCAAATTTATTTACAACTGGATTTGAGCCAAGCTGTGTTTCCTTAACATGACTCTGGCTGTCTTTTCAGTACAGGCCTACTCAGTATAGGATTTCAATATAGCTGAGATAAATGCCAACTTTCCTACAAAGACAATAGTCTGAATGTCTTGGCACTTTATGAGCAAATGGCATATTTTTCTGCTTGTTTCAATTATTTGGTAAAACCTCATGAGAAATAGTAAAAATAATCAATGCCTTAAGATTGTTCTTTTCACATCTATAATGTTCCTTGGAACTTGATATTCTTCAGAGAAGAAGAAACAAACAGGTACTACTTAATCATCCTTGTCAACATCATCAGAATTGCCCTCACCATTCCTAAAACCTACTATACACCAAGAATTGTATCCTTACAGTCTAATATCTCAATCAATTTCCACAAAAATCTTATATAGGGTAAATACTATTATCCAATTTCATGGTTGAGGAAACCAAGCTCAGAAAAGGAAAGGTCACCTAGCTATTAAGTGGCAGAAATGAAATTCGTGTCTCGGTTTGTTGGATGAGCAATATTTGCTCTTTACATTAGGTTATCTCAGAGGAATGAAAGTGAAAGAGAGCAAGGCAATTTTCTCTCAGGGAGAATAAGGTAACAAAATATATGTCCCACATTTTTTCCTATCTAATCCCCCAATGGCATCTGGGCTTAAAATATTGGTAAAATGTATTTTGAACTTTGTAAGTTAGAAATCTTGCCTTACATGTCTCATATCACCAAAACATGGAACACACGTAGGGGTTTCAGTTTAGAAGATCTAGGAATACTTACAAATGGCTGCAGACTATGTCCAACCAAAGGTTTGGTCAGAAAGAACAGCCACAGAAACCACAAAAAAGTAGAGATGTATTATTGGAAGAATAAAGGGCAGCTTAACTTAAAGAAGAATCCTAGATTTTCAGGTAAAAGGGATTCTAACAAACCTTCTAATGTGTAAACTACTCTACCACATTTGATAATTTACTTGCGTATCTACCATGACAGTCTATTTTCTCTTGAGTCATTTATTTATTTACTCATTCAACACATCCCTCGGTATTTCTTGCAATTACTGCATGCCATGAACTGTGCCAGGCACTGAAAGGATAGACAAGTCAATCATCTTTTTCTTCTAGGTCTTTCTTATGTTGTCTCTTTCACTGCTACTTCCGATCTTAGGTATAAATTTTATCCTCTGAACTAAACAAAATATGGCATTCAAGGCAAAGCATTTCAATATCTTAAGTCATCCAACATGCCACTTGGGACGGGAGTTGGTCTTTCCTCCATTTTCATTTTTTTTTATTTTTTTCCCTTTATTTTTAGAGAAATGAAAGTGGAAAAACTTCCTCCTATGGAGGCATCTTTGGTTTTGAAGAATGCAAAGGCCCATAGGGCAAAGGGGAAGGGGGACAAACTGGTTGTTTAATGTGGCTCTAGTTTAGCTTCAAGGGATCACAATAAAGGGCATGCTAGATGTATTTTAGTATTGTCCAGCCATTTCTAGCATTAGAAAGCAGAGGTTTGAAGGAAAATAATGAATATGTATTGGCTAGAGAGGCATCTGGGTAGCTCAGCCCTTTGATTGTCTGACTCTTGATGCTAGCTCGGGTCATGATCTCAGGATGGTGAGATTGAGCCCTGTGTGAGGTTCCACATGCAGCAGGGAATCTTGAGATTCTCTCCCTCTGCCCCTCCCCCCACCCGTGCACACTGTCTCTCTCACTCTCTCTCCCTTTTTCTCTCTAATATAAATAAAATAAATGTTATGTATTGGCTGGAATAATCCTTGTCATATACCTCTTGAAGATCTAATTGCAGATATGAGTGATTAGATGGGGTAGAAATGCAGCAAAAGAAAGGATATAGTAAACTCATTTCCTCATATAGCATGGCATGGCTCCTGATTCTATACTTCTCCTAATCACTGACCTCTGAGTTTATTCTAGTTTATCTATATCCATTATTAAAGAAGGCTCCCCAAAACTGAACTCAGTATTCTATTTTGAATGTTAATGGAGGAAGTAAAGCAGAACAAATGATTACCTTGTTCTAAATACTGTATCTTAAACTAATATAACCAAGTCTTGCTTTGTTTTTGTTTTTTGTTTTTTTGGTCCCAGCACTGACTCATGTAATAGGTTTATTTTTTTCTGTAACTCCATACTGTTTATACCATATACTTCTATACTAAGTTCCTGTCATCTTTTACATGTGCAGCTGCTGTTCAAACTTATTTTATTAGAAACTGTCTCTCACTCCAAATTTTCATCCCTAAATAAACTGTTAACCAGAATAATCACACTATCTTCCTATTTTATTATCTATAAATTTGATGAGAATACCATATATAGTTTTTTCCACATCTTATTTAAGAATGGAAAAGAAACCCAAGGCCAAAGGTGTGACATTCTAACAACTACCTACTCTAGAGGAACAGAAATCTTACAATCAACTACATTCGCCATTAACCTCTTATTGTCCATACAGCTGATAAGTTTCTTCACTTTCTTCATGAGAAGATATAAAAGTAGATGTCAACTCCCTGCTTAAATTGTCTTTGTTTTTTTTTATCTAAACAATTTATTTAAACTAAAAAATAGAGTTTACTCATTTCTCCATATCCTTTACCTCTTACCTCTGATAACTAGCAAACTATTTTCTGTATCTATGAGCTTGTTTTTAATTAATTAATTATTTTTGGATTCCACATATAAGAGAGATCATATGGTATTTGTTTGTGCTCTTAATTTTTTATCACACTTCCTCATGGTCCAGAAATCCAATCAAAAAAAAAAAAAAAAAAAACAGAATATCTTATTAGAGAAGCATTATAAGCATTATAAGCTCAAGAATCCCAATTTTTTCTTATGATACTTAAAAAATGTTACTAATAAATAATCACATACTACTGTTCATGAATAACTGAAAAATAAAGGCATGACTGGTGTACTCTTGATAGTGGAAGCAGATTTCTCTCTTGTTTTTTGTTTTTGTTTTGCCCTTTTTTTTTTTTTTTGAGAATCAGAACACATGCCAATTTTCTATTTCCATCTTATCTCATTCACTGCAATTCTTCAGAGACCACTGCATTTATCTATTTAATATTTTATTTGTTCACTGTTCTGAAATACAAATATTCCAGAGCAGGGGACTAGTATAAATTTGGGGGTTCTAGAACTCATTGATAATGTCTTTACACTTTCTTCTACTTTGACTGACCATCACTGAATATACCTCTGTCATATAGTGATCTAAGGCCATAGAGTCAGTATCCAAATAGGAATTAAGCTCTTATGAAGTTGGGCCTGCTTTTTCTTTGAACAACTTGAAATCTTTACTAGGATCTATGGAGCTCAGGAAGAATGAATCAAAAAGAGAAAAGGTCAGGAATTCAGAAACAGCTTTCAGAGAGCTAAAGACAAAATGACTTTATAATTCTACTGCCTTACCCATCCTCACTATCGAGACCAGTACATCTCACAAGTGTTGTCCCAAGACCAGCAGCAACAGCAACTGCTTAGAGCTTGTTAGAAACACAGAAAGGAATAAGGAAGGAAGGAAAGCAGGAAGAAGGGAGGGAGAGAGGGAAGGAGGGAGAGAGGGAGGAAGAAAAAAAGAAATACAGATCATCAGGTCTCTCCTCTGATCTACTGAATGAGAATCTCCAGAGGTGAGGTCTAGGAATTTGTATATGATCAGTTTCTGGGTGATTCTGCTGTATGTTAACTAATACCTTTCATTCTTCACATGTTTGGAATAGCAAATCTCCTAAGTGAATTTAAGGTGCATTAGTGGACTGAATGCAAAATCTGTATTAAGGTTGAGATTTCCTTACTCTTTGTTCAGACCCAATCCATTCATTTTGTATTCCTCCTCAAAATTCTCATTTGCCTTTTCTGAGTAATCCAATGGAACTGCTTTTTCCTCACTAAACTTCAGGATGTATCAGGGTCCAGATCCAGCAACATCTCTTTAAAATAATTTTTCTTTGGTATCTTTTCTATTAAAAGATCTTGCCAAGACCTTGTATTCCACTGCGAAATCATGTTGGTTCAGTTTACCGAATGTTTGATTGAGCCAAACCAGGGATGTGCTTTAGGAAGCGGCAAAGTATGGTGGAAAGTACACCAGTTTCAGAATCAAATAGATCTAGATGCTATTTATGGTCTGCCACTTACTAGCGATGTAATCTTGGGTAATTTTTTTAATATCTCTGAATTTCAATGTCCTTGTCCATTGGATTTATTGTGTAATAAGTATTTCCTTATTTGCTTATTTGTCTGTTTACGGATTTATCTGCCTATGTCTATCCCAGTACAAACAGCTGATGAAGCAAATATGAAGTGTCTAGCCCTTTGCCTGGAGCCCACAAGATGTTTAAGAGAAGTTAATTCTCTTTTGTGTTTTTGCCCTTATTTCTTTTGCTGCTGAGAATCTTTTCACAAAGAGTTAAAGCATCTGCAGAGCCAACCAGAGGTGTGCAGTAATTGGCAAACTGAATATCATAGTTCAGATAAAAGGGTGAAAATCTAAGGTTTGCCACTCTAACCTTTAGCCCTGTGGTATCCCATAGGTGGTCAAGTCTTCTTGAAGACTTGAAATGCGCCTAGTCTAAACTCAGATGTGATAGTTAGATGTAATTATAAATATGTAATAATACCAGATTTCACAGAATTCATGTTAAAAATAATGAAAAAAATCTCCCTAATACATTTTTTATGTTTTTAGGTATTAAAATGATAATATTTCAGATATATCAGGTTAAATAAATGTGCTACTAATTTCACTTGTTTCCTTTTACTTCTTTTAATGTTGCTATTAGAAAATTCAAAATCATATATGTGGTTCATCTTTATGGCTCTCTTAATATTTCTATTGGACAGAATTGCTCTAATTCATGGGGCTTTAGACTACATTTGCTCACCAAGTAAATAGTTTTGCATTTTAATTCTATTTGACTATTTTAAATATAGCAATGCCAATGGTCCCACATTAATGTACTTTCAATTTGTTTTTAATAACTACAGAGAGGACAACAAACTCTCAGTGAACTTGCTTACACAGTGCTATTTAAGAAATCAGAGGCAAAGGCTGGGCAAAATCAATGCATGCAAAAAATCTCTACCCATCTGGTTATTCCTAAGAGAAAAACCATTTCATGGCTGGTTTAGTAAACTTTTTACATAGATGCAATGCCTTAATGCCCAGAGTAGAAATTACAGCCCTGAATGGATATGTACTGGTAACCTATCATTCTTTTAACAACAAACATGATGGACCAGAATTTGCATAGGTAGTACTATTTTTGAGCACATATATTACATTAAAACGATGAATAAAATTATCCATTTTTCCTTCACTTCTTCCCCCACATTAGAAATCTCTGTCTTCATCACCTTCCTTTGTCTATACCTTATCAAGACCAACATCACCTTTACTTTGTACCTTCCCTCATCCACCTTAGCCTCTCTGTTATTGGCAATCTTGTAACACTTGTTATTTGCAATACTTATATTAGCCTTTCACTGAACATGATTTTGTCAGTTTTTGGGGAGATCCACCCCCTGATCTCCCCAAAGGAAGAGACATATCTTATGTGCCTTTGTGTCCCTCACAGCCTTTGTTTAAGCAAAGCAAGTAGGTAATGTTGATTGTAATAATAATGATGAAGGTCACAAAGAACAATATAAAACTAACCCCTATGAAAATGTGCAATATGATGACAAGCTCCTTAGGTTCAAGAAATGTCCATGGTGCATTTTGATCTTTAAGTTATTTCTACAACTCCAATTTATCAGGGCTAAAATTAAATTCGTTAATTTCCCTTCCCTAACTTATTTCTCTTTTGCTTCTTATTTTAGTAACTGGTGCTACTGACTCAGGTTAGAAATGTATATATTCTTAGCTTACCCTATGCAATTAGTCTCCAAGTCCATTCAGCTAGTTCAGTCCTCACAATTAATATCTTATCTCATGCTTCCTGTCTTTTCCCAGCCCCTGGCCCAGTCAGTCTGAGCTATGAAAACACAAATCTGAGTATACCATTCCTTTGCTTAAAGTCCTGATACTTTCCCAAGGGATAAAATCTCAATTTCCTCATAACATTGATGAAGTTTTTCATTATAATGTAGTCCATTTATACTACTTCAACATTAAGTCTCACACCTTTTCTCCTGACCCGAAATATGCTAACATTATTTTGTCTGTTCTAATCAGGCTTTTCTTCCTTTACCTTTGGGTCTTTGCACATACTATTCCCTTCACAGAACACATTCTTCTGTGTTGCTTTATTAAGTCCTCCTACCAGCTCCAGTCTGTTTCCTCCACTGAAATGTGAGCAGAGAAGTCAGGGTATATCTCTTTTGCCAATGTATTTATTACCTTTAGCAACTGTATCTGGTCCATGAAGGGGTTCAATATTTTTTGAAGAAAGGAAAAAAGAGGTAAGAGTTGGCTGGGGGTGGGGGTGTGTGAAGAAAATAGGGAGGTATGGAGAGAATGAGAAAGAAAGAAATTTATTTTACTATTCTGCTCACTTTCAAATACTTGAGGGTCATTCCTTAACCACCATTTTAGAGAATACTTGTAGACTGTTGCTTTTTATTCTTGATTCAATTATAGTCTCCTTCTTGCAATTAGTCTCATGCTTTTGTGAGGAGTTGGTTGAACACAGTAGCCAACATTCATAAATCAAATTATTCCACCTAGGGATGAAGACCCACCCAACTCCAACGGACAACTACACTGTGCTTTTACAAACTCAGCTCACTGGCCTGCTCTAAATATCCATTTATTACTTCCATGGAGTCAGCCAATAGCCAAGTGAACTCAATCAATTAAAAACTTAATGGATGTTTGTTATACACTCAGCATTGCTCTAAGCACTCAGCAAACAGTAAATGAGTATGTGTCTTGAGAATCTGGAATATGCTCCTAAGAAACTTTGACAAACTAAGAAAATAAAGCTAAACAAAATACAAGAAGCGATCATAGAGAAATAGTGTGCCAAATACATGCTTCTGAATTCATGCATCAGAGTAGCTTAGAAAGAAATATCAAATTGATATTTGATCAATGAGTATCAAAGAAATAACATCAACTAGAACTTCAAAATGAGAAAGCACAAAATATTAACCTATAAAAAAGCCCAATTGAGTTAACAACTAGGTGGATGTTTATTCACCAAAATCTCTCAGTCAGTAAAGGTACAATCGTGAAGGCCTGCTCTGTTCTCCCAGCTATTTACATGAAAAGTAGAACACCAAATACAGGGCATTCAGCAATCACTGACTCAAGCCATCATCCGCAGCCAAAAACACCTCCCACATGTGTGGGGGCAGCAGCCAAGGTGTTTTGGTCAGGCCCTGTGAAATTGCCTTGGCTGACTAGGCTCTATGTGAGTCCAGCAAGGAAATAATACTCTGTCTTGTTGCCCGACCACATGTGCTCTAAAGGAAGAAATGATATCAAACATCTTATCCAAAACATCTTATCGCATTTTGTGCTCAAACTTTCAAACATGAAAAGGTAAAAGAGTGTAAATGCTTTTGGCCACTTTCTTTTTCCAGCCAATAAAAGATAGTATTTGTTAAACTGTTGAAAGGAAACATGGCAGCTTATAGTCTCTTAGATGGGGCCATTTCACTCTATAAACACTGAGTTTGATTAGAAGCCACAGTTAATTCTACTACCTATAGAGATGGCTAATATTGGGGGTTAGGTGTGCAATGGAATGAGGCCATAGTGAGTAAAAATAGAAAGAAAAGGACAAGAACAGAGAATGTGTTCTGACGATACACTATGTTGGTTTAGTCATTAAGGTTATTTCTTGACTGGGGTTTCAATACCTTATTTTCTTCTTTTAATAGCATAAGTGAGGGGCCCCAGGTGACTCAATTGGTTAAACATCTGACTCTTGGTTTTGGCTCAGGTCATGATCTCAGGGTCCTGAAATGGAGCCTTCTGCCCAGCTCTCCATTCAGCAGGGAGTCTAACTCAGGATCTTCTTCCTCTCCCTCTCCTTCTTCCTTCTCCTGCCCACATGCACACACACAAATAAATACATACATCTTTTTAAAATAGTATAAGTAAAGCTTATTATGAGACCAAGCATAAAGCAAAAAAACTTTCTAGCTAACAAGCAAACATATTTTGTGGTCCCCATTTGCTATCAAATTAAATGACACAGGGGATTATAATAAAGCAATAAAGAGAAAAAATCTAGAGTTAGTCTTACATTTTGGCTCTGCCAATATTTACTCTTGGGCAATTTATCTGAAGCTCTCTGTCTCAGCTTCCACATCAGTAAAATGGGACTGATACAAATATCTTCTTCATACAGTAATTAGGACAATTAAATGAGAACAAATCTGTTTGGTACAATGCCTAGTACACTATAAGCTTTACTGTATATTAGCAATTTATTAATATATTTATACCTTTCCTTATTCCTAGTTCTTCAACATTATCTGTAGTCTGAATTAGGAATCAATTTCAAAACTCAAAGGATCTTTGATCTTCCATTAGAAAACAAGAGGATGCTCTCAGCATCTCTTTCTGAGTATGGAGAGACTCCTATCCAAATAAGCCCATCTTCCCAGCACCTAAGATCTCCTATCACATGGATAACCTGTATGTGCAAATACCTTAAAGTGATACCTACTCATTTTGTGTCTTCCTTTGGTAAACCTAGGATTTCTTATAGATTGATATCTAGCCTACCCAATTTGGTTTAATAATATCTCTAATACTAGTAAGCCATGGAAAGATGTGTGGTTTTGGGGTCGGGGGAAGAAAAAATTAAGTGGACTGACATTAGTGACTCTGGAGAAAAAAAGAAACTAAACATTAAAATGTATGAATAACTCCAAATGCTGGAAATAAGAATTTGTAAATATTTAGTGCTGGGATGGATCCTAGAGACCATTTAGCTCAATTCCCCTACAACCCCACACACCTCAGGAAAATGAGGCTCAGCAAGTTAAGCGACCTGCCCAGATTCACATACTAAGGTCAGGACAGAAAGCAGCTCCAGCAACTTCTGGTATGTGTTCTATTACAGTGTCTCTAATAGCTGGGAAACTGTTTTCTTAAATAGCTCAAATTGAGTATTTATAACAAAACTGTTTTATTTGAAGCAGATTTAAAATGTAGAGTCAATATTTTTCCCCCTGACTTTTAATTAGATGATTTTTTTCCCCTGAACATTATAAATGTGAATGTCTTAGTTCATTCAGTCTGCTATAACGAAATACCTTAGACTCGGTGGTTTATAAACAACAAACTTATTTTTCGCAGTTCTGGAGGCTGGGAAGTCCAAGATCAAGGCACGAGCAGATTCAGTATGCGGTGAAGTCTCGCTTCCTGGTTCATAGACAGCGTATTTTCAGTGTCCTCATATGGTGGAAGAGGCACAGAAGCTCTGTGGGGTCTCTTTTACAAGGGCACTAATCCCATTCACTAGGCTTCCATTCTCATGACCTAATAAACTCCCCAAAGCCCCACTTCCTAATACCATCCCATTGGGGGTTAGAATTTCAATATATAAATTTTGGTGGTGACACAAACATTCAGATCATAGCAGCGAGTGATCAGCAAACTAAAAACGGGTTCCTCCGGCGTTTTAAAATTTGAATGGAAATGAGTAAAATGGATTGTTGTGGCTTTTTTTTTTTTTTAATGTATCTCTTCACTATTCCTTCACTATGTATTTGCTTCTAATATTCTCTCTACCTAGCATGCCCTTTCTTCCTTCCTCATGCGTCTGAAGCTTCTTTTCTTTACAAATGAGTTCAAATTAGCATCTCTGAATCAACAGCTGTTCCTTCCAAGTTTCTGAAGAGACTTCACTCTTTTGAACTCCTGTTTCTCTTTATTTGAGTTTCACTCAAGGTACTTTTCACTCATAACACTACTTAAATATTTTTATATCCCCTACATTCTCAAGCATGGTGTCTTGCACATAGTAGTTGTTCAGTATTTAAAAAAAAAAAAAAAAAGGCAACCAAGTCCGTATCTTAGTTTAAAATTTCCTGACCCAATTAAAAATGGCCATTGCTAATACAAATCCTTTCATTTGTGACAGAAATCCCAGGTTCATGAACCTGAAGCACTCTCTTTAGACAGATATCTCAAGAAAATATGTTTATGCAAATAAAATACTTTTTAAATTTTAACTTTTCTTATTATTTGATTAAAACTTAACATTGTCATTTAATATAAAGAAATCACTAGAAAATAGTAAAGCCCTTGATACAATGTCACCTATTAATAATCATTTCTGTAATGTAATTGCATATCTTTATAATAGTATTTATAAAAACCCAGTTAAGCTGATACTAATTTCGTTTAGGATTATGATTTCCAATCATGAGAAGAGAGGAGAGGAGAAAAGTACACCCAAGAGAACCAAAGAGTAGAAAGCCTCATTGCAAGAGGCTTAATTCCATCACATAGCTTACTTTATGGATTTGCAGGGGGGAAAAAATACATGTATATATACATACCTGGATGTACATATTTTAAAAATCATACCTTACATTCAAACATATTACTTAATATGCAAAGATTGTTACTATTACATTTATTTACCTTCCTAATAAATCTTTAGGATAGAATGAATAAATATTATTAGCTCTATTTTACAGAAGACTGGGATATGGAAAAAATAACTTATTTATTCAAGGTCATACAGCCAGAAAATTCCAGCCTTGGTATTAGAAACTATGTCTCCTGATTCACAGCCTTAGAATCTTTCTACTACTCTATTTTGACTTAAGTAAAATTGTACTGTTGTACATTTTTATATTTAGGTACCTAAAAAACCCCTCATGAGTAGCAAAAGTAGCAGTAGCAGTACCAGTTGTTGCTGTTGTAATAAATTGAGCCATCTTAAAATGTCTTTAAATCCCTCATTAGACCTTGTAACAGTGCATTGACTTTTAAAGAGCCCCAGTGTTTTCCTTGAGCTTAATTTTAGACGATGTCCTTTTTCCTTTTCAGATGTTCTATTACTTTAGAGAAATTTACAAATGGTGAACACTTAATTTCTGACCAGAGTATATATGAAGAGACTTCAAGAACAACAACAAAAATGTCTTACGTGTAACTTGTACTTAATGTATTCTGCTTTCATAAAAGGAGCCATTAACAAACTCATTTCTACCATTGGCTGGGATTGTAGGCAAAAATCACCAGTTTCCTCCCACTTAAAATTTTCTGTTTCAAAAGTAACTTTTCCAAAAATAAAGAAATTAAAGCATTAGGAAGATTTCCATGACCACAATTCTTAATATTAAATGACCCATTTGTTAATTTATCTAGCTTGTACAGTCTATACAGTTGACTCTTGAAAAGCATGGGTGTGAACAGCACAGGTCCAATTATACAAACTTTTTTATGAATTCAGTATAATACTATAAATGTATTTTCTCTTACTTGTGATTTTATTAATAAAATTTTATTTTCTCTAGCTTACTATATTGTAAGAATACAGTACATAATACATACACAAAATATGTGTTGACAGTTAATGCTACCAATAAAGCTTTCAGTCAATAGAAGATTATTAATAATTAAGTTTTGGAGGAGTCAAAAGTTTTACATGGTTAACTGTATTACTGTTTTTGTACATCTATCTCGGACTAGGTCTTTTTCTTATATGTTCTAATAAAATTTTATTTTTTGAGAGTAGGAACACACATTAATTCACGGTAAAATATAAATAATCTTTGAAGTATGTTGGGAGAGGATTGATTGATAGCATTTTGTTACTAATGCCTTTGTCAAAGTGTAATTCTTAGATCATGTGAGTCATAAGCACCTGTCTGTTTGTCAAACATGTAGCACCAGACTTCTGAATCAAAATCTCTCCATGGATTCTAGGATCTCTGTGGAGGCCCTGGAATTGGAGTCGGCCACACACTAGGGTTTGAAAATCAGTGAACTGAAGGATGGTGGGGAGGGGGGTGGGCAAAGAAGCTACAAATATAGACACAGAGTAGCTTATAGTTAGGGCTGGCTAAGGAAAGGCAATGCACCAAAACCAAACTGCTCATCTCTAAACTTTGCCTGACTGCTTCTCAATTTCCTGCTCTGCAGGTTCATAGCACAAGTCATTTCTCACCAAAGATTATTAACTTTCTTATGTGATGAGATTTCACTGGAAATGTGAAATTGCTCTGCCAGAAACATTATCAGTGGGTTCTGAAGAAGCCAGTTCCCGACGGCCTGCTGGCTCAGTGGCAATGCGGGCAGTTATAACTGGGTTCCCCATGGGCTCAAGAAAGGGCTGTAGGTTGGGTGGTCTCTGTGAACAGTAGTTCAAGGAGTAGAACAGAAAACACTGAGTGTAATTTAATATAGCACACAGTCTCAACTCTGACAAGGCTCACGTCTGATCCATGGGAGGATCAGATTACCTCTCCGTCCACAGAGGTACACCCCTCCCCACCAGTGCCATTGGCAGAGTCTGTGGGAAAATTTACTAGCAGCTGTGTTACCTTATCTAGTCAAAGGAAAGAAAGAGGTCATCAGATTCCAGGGCTGCCAGTTGTTAAACCTTTATAAGAACCACAAGGACAGGGGAGAAAGGCCTAGAGGGTTTTAAGGAATAGATACACACAAATAGTTATAATTCCTTTGAGAGCATAATCCAGGATTTATTTTCTGAAATAAAAATCTGGAAGGAAAAATAAACACACATTAAACTATCAATGAGCAAATATCGCTTAGGGATTTGACTGTATTTTCCTTCCTATACTAATGTTATGGAGCCAAAGCCAAAATACTCAGAAAGACTAATTGCAAATGAAATTCAGACTGATAAGCATTTGATTAAATTTTATCATATTTATTTAATATATTATATTGGGCTGCATTAGTTAAGAAAAGTTAAAATATAAATCTCTTCATCTAACAAAGAAAACATTGGACATTAAATGGACCTATGAAAAAGCTTTGGCATCACAAAACAACCCACCCATAAGATCTTCAAAACCAAATTAGCCATTAACCTGGCCTAGATAGTGATAAGTCTCATCACCAGAATGTTAACTGAAGCTAAAAGAAACCACACTTTGAAGTGATCATTTAGTTTTCAACTTTCTCTGTGAAAGCCTAAAACCAAAACCTCAAATTCTCCATTGTTGTTGTGTCCCCAAGTTACTACAGGTTTTCTAGAAGTCAGTGTACTTCCTGAGGCACTGGTAGTAAATAATGTCACTCAGCTTGCCCACAGTCTCCAGGCTGATCCCTCTACAACCTTGAGATCAACTCTATTTTATTGTTATCTTACATGTGTTTACCCCTATTTTAAAGTTTAAGCTTCTCAGGTCAAGGACCCTGTCGTTGGTGGTTTATACTTTCTGAAGCAATATACTCCTCCGTAAATAATTGTGTTTGATCATCACGAGACACTTCAATCAGATTTTCCCATAAAAGAGAAAGTTCTTTAAAAGGTACTTTATAGTTAAAGCATAACAGAACACTTTTCAGCCTTTTTCTATGAGGCCTATCAATACACAATATAAGCTCAAAAACTCAAGGCACACAAAGCTAAAGTCACAATCAAGGAAGACTTAAGTATCTCTCAGAGCCTGAACGTTAGTCACAGCAATGCAGGCAGAGTCCTCCAAATTAGGTAAAAAGTGATTAATCTGTTAATTATTGTATTTTGTCTGTTTGAGACCAAACAGACAGCTTGTTTTTTTTTTTCCCCAGTGAAATGACTATTATTTGTGATATTAAAGATACAGCCAGAATTTGTTCACTATTAGAAGTATTATCATACTATATATTATATATATTATATAATATATATATTATACTATATATTATCATACTATATTATATATATATGTATTATATATATATATTATCATAGTAGATGAATTTCACTTTCTCTTTCTCTAGCATGTATTTATGTTGTGATTTTGAACTCAGCGGGGCATCAGAATCCCTAAGAAACATTTAAAAGGAGTTAAAATTAAAATAACAGCCAGATGTCAGAGCTTTGTCTACCCACTGGTAGGGTCTGGGAATCCACATACATGCAAAGCCCCAGAGGTAAGTCGGATTTCTGATGCTCTGCTGAGCTGGAGAACCCTATAGATGCCCAAAGAGTGGACCCCCTTGAGGTGCTTCCCTATACTTCTCCAAAGAACCTTATATGTAAAAGGAGGGTCTGGAGGCCCATTCTCAGAATTCAGATGCTCCCTCAATTCATCAGCACATAGTTACCTTATATTAGAAGATTATAACAGCCCTGAGACCTAGCTACACAAATAACTAAAATTGTCTTATAAGTTTGGAGACATTTGGAAAGCTGATAAAGACATATGCCATTGGCTTATGCTTGCCTGTCCAATAAAGTTACCTGAGTAGCTTTATAAAATAATCGTGCCTGGTCTCTATCCCAAGAGATTTTGGTTTAACTGGTCTGAAGGAGGCCTGGCATTAGTATGTTTAAAAAGCTCCTCAGGTGATTTTAATGTCTAGGCACGTTTGAGACCCACTGGAAAGGATGAAATAATTCTACAAAAAGCATCAATGAAGTATTTATTTAACCAGTTACCTAGATTTTTAATGTCTAAGTCTCACAAAAATATTTTGAGGTAAGTAGTAAGATTCTCATTCAGCAGATGAAGAAGGAGAAAATATGCTACCGTCTTCCTACTCAAAGAGTAGTCCATATATCAGAAACACCAGCAATACCGGGAAGCTTGTTTGAAAAGGGCAGAATGAATCAGAATCTAGTATTTTAACAGGATTCCCCAGTAATTTATCTACATGGTAAAATTTGGAAGTCCCACTGCTCTAGGGAGGATTCATACCCAGGAGGTTTCTCAGAGGAGTGAATGACCCACCCCTGCACACTGCCTGTCTTGAATATGAAACTTGTATCACTTAGTTCCAACAGGAAGATTGTCTTCATGTGAGCATAACTGAAGTGGGGCTATAACACCTGATCTCCTCACCTTGGGTTTTTCAGTCAAATAACTACATATTACTTAATAAACAGTATGCATATTAGAGAATCTAAAACAAAAATGGAATAGTCCAAAAGAGACTGACTTTTGTCAGATGTCCTGAACTAATGGCTTGTGTGTTACTTTGACCTTTGGCTACATGTCTGATACTTCAACCCCTATTTGAACCTTCAGCTTCTGGCTCTGACCCTGTCTCTCCCTAAATCTCAGTAGAGCGAATGATAAAAGGATCTTAAGTTCTACATACAGATGAAGTACTTGTGTTAAGTAGTATTAATTCACTCATTGTTCACTAACGGTGCACTGGGCATTGTGATCCAAAGACGAAGATGACAGCATTCTTAATTGTAACTAATTAATAAACTAATGGAAGAGACAAACAATAATAGATCATTACAGCACATGTGACAAATGAGAATACCATATGTTAGTGAAGGCATGATAAGATCCATGCTTTGTACACTGCTTGTTCAAGTATGAATTACCACAAACTTCCTGTAAGCAATTTGGTAATATGTATTAAAGGTCTTAAAATGCTCTTGAATGTGAATAGCTTATACATGACACATTAAGGAACCCTTTCATGAGGTTTAGTAGGGAGGATCGACCCAATTTATATTTTGGGAAGTTTTTACTTTGGCTTAATGTAGGCAATGGATTGGAGGGACACAAGACTGGAAGTAGGAGTTTAATTAACAGACTGCTGTAACAATCAAAAATTTTTCTAATCTAAGAAAAGATGAACACGTGGAATGGGGCATACTTATGTTTGGCTTCTTTTTTTTTTTTTTAAGATTTTTATTGACTTATTTGACAGACAGAGATCACAAGTATGCAGAGAGAGAGGAGGGGAAGCAGGCTCCCTGCAGAGCAGAGAGCTGGATGTGGGGCTCCATCCCAGGACCCTGGGATCATGACCTGAGCCAAAGGCAGAGGCTTTCACCCACTGAATCACCCAGGTGCTCCTATGTTTGGTTCTTTGAACCTAATATGTATCTAGTTTTACCTCAGAAATACTAGGAAATTACTAGACATGGATGAGCACAAACCAAATTTACAATGGTGTTTACTGTTGTGATGTTTGTGATAGTAAAAAGCAAAACAAAACAAAACATAAAAATACCTAAATATCCAGTATTCAAGTTAACGTTAAACAAATCATGATATATTAATTTTGTAGAATATATAGTCATTAAAATAGTATTTATGGAAAATTTTAATGAAGTGAAAGTAGGCATATGATATAACACCAGGCAAAATCCCGTGATCAAAATTATCCAAATATCTTAGTATGGTCTACAAATTCACTCAAACTCTTATCTCTACC
Source organism: Mustela nivalis (assembly GCF_964662115.1). Taxonomy (NCBI): domain Eukaryota; kingdom Metazoa; phylum Chordata; class Mammalia; order Carnivora; family Mustelidae; genus Mustela; species Mustela nivalis. The sequence goes on along the minus strand of NC_139024.1, from coordinate 73,052,502 downwards.
TAACTTGTCTTATGTCCATGATACTTCCTCTGTACGAAAATGCTGGTTATTCTATAAACATAGCATATTCTATAATAATCCCATGTTATTAAATAGGCTACATTTGTTTTGGGTTTTGTTATTATTGTTGTTGTTATTTACAAAAATACTTTTTTTTCCTTTACAGTTCTGAGGTATCCATAACCACTTCCACTCTTCTGTCCCCAAGGACAGCCCAGGTCCCTGGAGCCTTCTTTTAAGTTAATTAGTTAATGATCTATTAAATTATCCCTTATAATTTAACACATGAGTTGTAACTTACTTTCCCTCACCTTAGCTCTGGTAGGTACACTCTACCATAAAACTTGTAATTGTATACTTTCCATGCTCATCTCCAATTTCTCATTCAAAGTCTCTTCTTCATGCAGATTAACTACCTTACAGGAATAAAAGACTTCTTAGAGGAGCCAGACCTTTACCTTAGAAAATTTGAAAGCCATCAAACAGCACAGAATCTATCTTAAATATGCTATTCTGACTTCTTGAGAGATTGAATAAAAATGTCCAGACATAAGTTTGTAAATAAATATGTCAATAAAATAGAGGGAAAAAATGTTTTTGGCAAACAGCTTCATGATAAATAAAAATTTCATCATTAAAAATAGTATGCAGAAGAAATTTCTTTCTTATTAGAAGAACAAAAATTATAAGGCACCTCAATGAAGAGACTGGCCTTAGAAGTTGGATCTTAGGGGAAAGTGCAACCTTAAGAGAGAAAACAACTTAAGGAAAAGTCTGAAAGTGGGATATTGTCAAGCATGTTTGTGGAAAGGCAGTGGTGGAGAAATTTGATTGAAAAATCTATAAAGGGCCAAATTTTGGTGTTTGATACCCATTTTGAAGTATTAAAACCCTATTTTTCATATTCTGGTGATTCACTGAAGATTTTCGTATATAGGCAATGACACAATTATATCTGTATATTGTAATGATAAATGAAAGTATGTGAGAAGTTTAGCAGGAAATAGAACCTAGAGATCTGATAGTTCCCAAATTGATGTCTTCTGCCCACTCTTTCACCTGAACTCTAGACCCATAAACTTATCTGCTACAGGGCAGCTTCATATACTTAGACACCAAATTCATCATGCCTGAAATAGAGGTTATGAAAGTTATTTGTTTTTCCCATGAACTAATTTGTTCATGAACAACTAAATATATACATGTAATTAAAAAAAGATTCTTAAGATGTTGATTTCCCCAAATAACTAGAATTAGGGGTCCAGAGTCCTCTACTGGGGCTCTTCTGTCCTTGGAACTTAGAACAGTTAAAGATGAGGGATATCACTTGCCAGTAGCTATAGGGCTTAGATGTAAGGAGAAAAATACAGAAGGCCATGTCTTGAGGTGAACCTCATTTGATCTGGACAGACTTTCCATCCAAATCAACCTTGTAAAGGGCTAATTAGAAAGGGATAATCTGAAAAACAAGGGGAAACAAATGAGGGCAAGAGGATTTGAAGCAGAGGTGGGGAGAATGCCCCAGGGCAAATAAGGAGGAAGCCTCTAAGGATGACTGTGGAAGCTCCCATAGAGGACTTTAACCCATAGAACATGGCCTGCACACATGTCCAAATTTCTGTCCTTGCTTGCAGTGCGTTATTCTTTCATCCCCCGCTTTTTCCCTGCCTCATTCTATTTCAGCTTGTTCTTACTTTCCTTTCGCTGTTGTATTTGTGACATCTCAGTATATAGGCCTTTAAGTTTGAGCTTTCCTTCCGCCAACATTGGTTTCTGATTTGTGGTACACACAACTAAGAGTTTTCTAGATCAAAAACCAATATGAAAATGAGGTAGTGCTCTAGTACACTTAGGAGGGCTAAGCCATGCCCTCAACCTTTATCTTCTTGGCTGGGTCCAGGAATCCTCTAAGCCTTTCCCAAATTCTCTCCTGAGCATTTATCCTTTACCCTCAGGTGTTGCCTGGGTCATACTATAAACCACTGACCATTCAGACTTGCAACACTGAATTCTGCAGAAGAAAAGAGCTCTGATACTCTATCATCCAAGGCTCAAGTGTTGCAGTAAACACTAGGGACACAGGGTAACTAAGACTTCTGTATTCTAAACTCTGTCTTCCAAGGGTTATCCAACAACAACATGTGTCATTACAATATGATATAATAGATACTATAGATACACACATACACACACGTGCACACACACACACACACACACACACACTGCATTGATATTTTTTTTAAGTTGCATCATGAATTAAGTTCTCAGGACAGGAGACTGCACAGGAGCAGTGACTTCCTGCTAGGATAGCTGCACTTGGTTCCAGTGTGGACCAGTGCCTCAGGCTATATGTATACTTACTCACCAATGAGTGATCTAATTCCCATTTAACTTAAGCATTTTCATTTGGTGAGTAAATTAAAGCTCTGTTATATTGGCAGTGGATGCATAAACCAGAATGTAAATTATGCATTGGTTTCTATACTTTTTTTTTTGGTCCCCAGATTTTCACCACTATTGAACTCACACCCTCATAAATATGAAAGGGAACAAATTATTTCCACAGGAGAGAAAAAAATGCTAAAAATCAAGAAAACTTCATACAGTCTGCATGAAGTGGTTGGTCATTAGGATTTTTGTGACTTGATGCCTCCATTAGCAATTCCTCAGACTGCACCAAAGAGATCACGTGAAGTTAGAATATGGCACTTCCATTGACACTTGACTTGGAAGAAGTTGATTCTTCATTCTTTCCTTTGTGATGTGAGTGTTTAAGGCCTTGGTTTGCTTTTTGAGCAGCTGTGGGTCTTCCAAAATCCGCTCTTCATATTCAGTGAAAAGTAAATCACATATTGTAATAATTTTATTACCACTGCCTAAGTCATCTTTACATAGTGCTTGACAAATATCAAACTAGTTCTCTAATATTATGTTATTTGATGATCACAGTAGCCCTGTAAAATGAATACAGCTGATTTTTTTAATGTTCATTTCACTTATGAGAAAGTCTGGCTTGCTAAAGGCCACAGAATTGGCAAAATCCACACTTGGCAAAATCCAGATCTAGGGTTTTCATACAGATGGATTACTATGTATTGTTCAAAACATTTTTCCCATTTACGGTGTATGAGTCTTCTCCAAGCTTCACATGTCTTTTATTTTCTAGGTTTCTAAGACAGACAATAACCTACACACTGAGGTTTTCTTACAAAAGAAATATTATTTCAATGCATTGTTAAAAAGAGCTCTAGTCTGATTCTGAAGAGAAATAAAACATTCCTTATTTTTACTTTCTTAATAACTTACTTACAGGAAACGGGAAAACAGACAAAACAAAAATACATCCAAAATAAAGAAAACTTCCAAATTTTTTTCTGAAATATTATATCTTGAGAGACAACATAGGTCTGTGGATGAAGCCTGAGTTTAGAAGTTAGTTATGCTGCCAGACCCAATTCTTCCCACCTTGTTCCAATTTTCCTTTTGGCTTCTCATCACCTTCTCACATACCACAAAATTTATACTTTAATTATTTTGACTCATTGTCTCTTCCCTCCAATTTGAATGTAAGTTCCAAGTGGGTAAGGCTCTCTCTTTCACCCTCTGAACACTAGCATAGTGTCTGGCATATACTAGGAACACTGTAGTTTGCCGAGTGAATGAGTGGAGATAGACCTGGGTTGGAATTCTCACCTTACCATTTATCAAGAGCAGAAATTTAGGAATGGAATTAAACCTTTCTGAATACGCGTGTGGTGAAATGTACATAACATAACAGTCACCATTTTAGCCATTTTTAAGTGTACAGTTATGTGATATTAAGTACATTAATATTGTTTTACAACGATCCACACCACCCACCTCCAGAACTTCTTTGTCTTTCCCAGCTGAAACTCTATACTTGTTAAACCACATCCCATGGCCTCCTCCTCCTAGCCGTTGGCAAACATGGGTCTACTTTTTGTCTCTCTGAATTTGACTATTCTAAGTAACGCATATTAATGGAATCATATAATATTTATATTTTTATGACTGGCTTATTTCACTTAGCATCCTGTACTCAACATTCACCCGTGCTATAGCTTGTGTCAGAATTTCTTTTCTTTTGGGGCATCTGGGTGGCTCAGTGGGTTGAGCATCTGCCTTCAGCTCAGGTCATGATCTCAGGGTCCTGGGATTGAGCCCTGCATCAGGCTCTCTGCTCGGCGGGGAGCCTGCTTCCTGCCTACCCCCCTGCCTGCCTCTCAGCCTACTTGTGATCTCTCTGTCAAATAAATAAATACAATATTTTTAAAAAGAATTTCTTTTCTTCTTAAGGCTGAATCATATCCCATTGTATATATGTATACCACATTTTGCTTACCCATTCCTTTGTTGATAGATACTTGGGTTCCATCCACCTTTGGCTATTATGAATAATGCTGCTATAAACATGGGTATACAAATATCTGTTGTGTCTCTGTTTTAATTCTTTTGACTATATACTCAAAAATAGAGTTGCTGGATCATATGATAATTGTATTTTTAATTTTTTAAGGAACCACTATACTATTTTACACAGTCCCACACCATTTTCATTCCCACCAGCAATGCACAAGGGTTCTGATTTCTCTACATCCCTGCTAACACTTGTTATTTGGGGGGGGGGGGATTGTTTATCTGTTTGTTTTTAATACTAGCCATCTTAATAAATGTGATGGAAGTCTGTCCAAGTTTTAACAGCTTCATCTATACAGTGAGGATATACGCAGAGACTATCAATTAGCACAGTTCTAGCACAGAGTGGGTGTTAACCAAAAGGAGAATTTCTTTTGTTTACTATTATATTTGGGAAGAAAATTCCCACATAAATGTTGAGAGTTACTTCCACTTTTCCTGTTGTTGTCCAAAATTCACTCAGAATGGCATACACACAAATCAGCCATAACATATAGGAAAAAATAGAGAGTCTTATTTTTATTTTCTTCTCTTTTCTCCCATGAAAGAGACTACGACTGACTGGATCCAATGGAAAGAATCTAAATAATTAAAAAGTGAGACATAACTTGAATAATTTATATTTTCATTTAATGATAAAGACTTCTACCTCTTCTTTGCCTAATTTACCATAAAAGAAAAGAAAAATAATGTCTATATGTCTAAGTATGTCTCTACCCATAAATACAGTAACAAAAAGAATATAATAATCTTTAACAATTTCAAAATACTTAAAAGAGGATTGGATTATTATGGTAGAAGGAATACATAGATCTAGCTGCTATTTTGTCTAAAATATCACAAAAGAGTATCACCATATCTAAAAATATCTATATTTAAAATATTAAATCTATAGTTATTCTTAAAAATGGGAAAGAAGTAAGTAGTTATATAATTTGAAGTATTTCCATCCCAAATCACTAAAAGATTATGATAAACATAACTAGAAGTCATATTCTAGTAGACAGGGATACTTGAATACAAAATTTTCAGAAAACAAAAGAATTGCCAATAATTTCAGGAAAACCAAAACCAAGAAACTTTAAGAAAGCAAACAACCAATAACTGCTAAAAGGGAACAATAACAAAAAAGAGACAGATACAATAAGTAAAACACACTTTTAATATATCCTCAGCTCTTTGAGAATTCTGTGTCCATAAAAAAGGAAATAAACTTTGTAGAAATGAAAGCTAAGGAAGTTGAAGTGGAAAAAAAACAACAACAACTCTGCAGATTGATAGAATAGAGAATGGGCACAACTAGATAGTAAGTCCATGAGCTGAGGATGGAGCCAGGGAAATCTCCCAGAACACAAAAGAACAAAGAAATGAAAAGAATGAGAAAAAAGTTAATAGACGAGGACAACAAATTCCAATGTCCATTTATTAAAAGCTCCAGAATGGGGCACCTGGGTGCCTCAGTTGGTTGACCATCTGACTCTTGATCTCAGCTCAGGTCTTGATCTCATGGGAGTTGAGGCCCCACACTGGACTCTGTGCTGGGCATGGAGCCTACCTTAAAAAAAAAAAAAAAAAAAAAAAAAGAGCTCCAACATGATCAAAGAGGCTGGCATGGGAGAAACAACAAGGAAATCACATAAATTATAAAAGAAAATGTTACTTGGCACAACTGAAATATCTTATGGAGTATCAAGAAAGATGTACCAAGCAAAATGAATAAAAAATAGAAATATACCTAGGCCACCATGCTGAGCTTCCAGAATCCCAAAGATCAAAAGAAAAATCCTACAAGATTTTAGGGTGAAAAAATAGGCTATTAACAAAAATGGACAAGAATCATCTAGGCAATACTGACAGCCAGAAGAGAATTAAGTTTTCTTTAATGCCATCAATAAAACACCTGTTTTAAACCTAAAATACTACTCTTAGGTAAACTCAAATTGGAGACAAAATAATGACATTTTCAGGTGTCCAGTGATTCAGGAAGTCTACCACCCACAACTGTTCTCTAAAAAATCACTTCTAAGTATAGCACAGGAAAGAGAAGCCCAGGAAGTGGGAAATACTAGACCATCAGAAAAAGTGGTAAGCAGGGGCGCCTGGGTGGCTCAGTGGGTTAAAGCCTCTGCCTTCAGCTCAGGTCATGATCCCAGAGTCCTGGGATCAAGCCCCACATCGGGCTCTCTGCTCACCAGAGAGCCTGCTTCCCCCTCTCTTTCTGCTTGCCTCTCTGCCTACTTGTGATCTCTGTCTGTCAAATAAATAAATAACATCTTAAAAAAAAAAAAAAAGAAAAAGTGGTAAGCAAAGAAATCAATAATTCTAGTTAAGTTTAAATATTTGTTGAAGTACGATGTAAAAAAACCAAACAAGATCAAACTTTTGGAAATAAAATCTCTCGTGATTTTAACAAAACTTTGGTAGAGGGCTGGGAGTATGAGCATGAGGGAGGGAGTCAATTTGTAATGTCTTAAGTTTCTTATCTCTCCACAGAGAGTATAAAAATTCAACTAAATGAATATATATGGATATATAGATATGATTATATATTATTATGGTAAATGATAAAATTATATATCTAAGCAAAAACAGAGATAAGTTCAACATAAGACTTATGAATAATTAATATTAAAAACAAATTAGTTGTATAAATTGCCAAAATCACTAGTGAAAAAAAATGGCAAAAACACATGATTCACTTGATAGAAGAGAGGGAAAGAGAAAGCACAATAATTTGGCAAATAAGTGCAGACATAATTATTCATTATAAACATGTACATGTACAAAATAAACATGTACAGTATAAAATTATATATATTCAATTAGGATTATGTAATTTAACACCCAATGAAAAATAAACAATTATTGAAATTAATTGATAGGTCTCAAATACCTGAAACATACAGAACATTATTCTTTACACTATAGAATGGTATGTTATTACACAAAAGTGCTGTGTTTGCTATCAAGCCGGTGATAGAAGAAAAAATTTTAAAAAGGCAATTTAGTGGACTGCTCTAGTGTACAATAGCAAAAATAGGAACTCTGAGCAAAGTATCAGTAAAGTTATTGAGGAGGATTTAGTCCATAGCATCAAACTCATTATAACAGGAACTCTATTATTTTATTGGCTTATAGGATATCATCAGTGATCATATAATTGTTCTCAAGTATTTATCAGTGATGTTGCATTGTGAAGCTCAAATAAAATGAGAGAAAATACAAATTTCTGTATAAATCATTGCTCCTAGATATAGAATAAAAGAAAAACCTTTTGACAAAAATTGCAAAGTGGTTGTATTGCTATCACCTAGACCCTTGCTGACATGGCACAACTCACTCTTCAAGGTCACAACTGGTACTTTTTTATTCTATTAGCATTTCTTGATAAAAGAAAGCATTGTCCTAATATCTGTACTTAGTCCTGCCTTTCCATATAATATAATAGTAAATAATGACTGCACCATACCTCAGTAAGTTCTAAGACCATGACAGGGCAGAGAGGCCACTCCAAAGAGTAGTACTATGGACTGAATTGTGTTCCCCCAAGATCTTCATATGTTGAACCACTCACCCTCAATGTGATGATATTTGGAAGTGGGGCCTTAAGAAGGTATTAGGTTGATGAGGTTATGAGGCTCTCATGATGAGATTAGTTATCTTTATAAGGAGAGACATAAGAGAACTTCTATTCTCTTCTCTCTCTTTCTTTCTCTCTTCTTTCCTTTCTTTCTTTCTTTCTGTCTGTCTGTCTCTTTCCCTCTCTCATCAAGGAAAGCCATGTGAACACACAGTGAGATGGTGGCTGTCTCCAAGGCAGGGAGAGAAATCTCATCAGAACACAACCATTCTGGTACCCTGATCTCAGACTTCCAGCCTTTAGAGCAAAGGAGATAAATTTCTGTTGTTTAAGTCACCTTCCATATGATATTTTATTATGGTCTTGTGCTAAGATAGTATCACAAACCAGTCAAGGATGAACAAAATATTCTGGATTAAATCACTTTATTTATATAGGGATGAACTTGTATAAAAGTACACTCTTATATCAGATATTTTTTATAACTCATCAGGTATCAGCAAAAGCCCCAATAGGATAGGGGCAAAAGCCCCAATAGGATAAGGGCAGATAATATCAGTACAGGTCTTTATGCTAAGCTCTTTGGTAAACTTCTGGATTGCTCTAATCGAGTGGAATGGTATAGATCCCATGTCATGAATCAGAACTTCATAAATTGTTCTTGACCAAATTCTCAATAGATCCTTTCACCCAGGTTTCTGTACGAGACCCTAGAAATGGCTCACTTAACCTATACAAACCCTCAGTAAAAATATACTTCCAAGAAGCTGTTACCAACATTCTTTCTTTTTCTAATTTTCACACAGATATAGAAGAGACAAAGTCCCAGCGGTGCTGCAAGTCCATTAATTCTGCTTCTGTGGTCAACCGAATAGAATGGGATCTTCCTGACAGAGGGTACCTTCTATAACACCCAGTCCTTAGTCATCCTGCTGTCCTCACCCTTTGAAATAAACTCCTAAACCTGGATGCCAATGACTGAGAAATATGTCTTTTTTACTTGAATCTTTGTTATCCTTCTTATCCTTATTTCCGTCTCTTTCACTTTTACCTGATTCTATATTTAATAAAACTCTTGTAGTATTTCTCCACTTTCTTACCCATGATCTGTCCATATGTATTTTCCTTTTTTCCAACCCATTTTAACTAACCTAGTTTTTTGGCTTAAATTTCTTTTCTTTCTCTTCATCCACAAATTTCAAAGTGTCCTGCACTATTAGAAAAAAAATGTAAGTGGTTGCATCCCATTCTTACTATAAATGACCTACTTCTTTTTCCATCACTCCAAGAATGCCCACTTCAGCCCTCTAGCTGCCATGATCCACAAAGCTCCAAATGTTTCTTGGTCTTTGACTAACAAAGATGACCTGCCCTACCTAACTAGAGTGAGATTAAAGACCAGGAATAGAGCAGGATGAATAACCATTTGAGGCCAAAAAGGGGAATGAAGTAAAAAAGGAGGTGAAGATGCTCTTCATCATGGAAATGGTGTCTACTAGGGTACCAGAGAAGACTTGACAGGTAGGTAGGTGCTGGTCCATTCCCACTGCCACTGTGCTAAAGCCCATATCCCTTCTGTTTCCAATTAAAGAGGTGTGACTTGAAAATATTCTTGATAGAAATAATAATTTGGTGTAAAAACGTTTCTTAAATATGTTCACTTTCCCTTTAACAGCTTAGTTGCAATAACATGAGTGAAAAGATAGCTCAGAATACCCATAGTCTCTTAGTCTGGGATTTACTATAAAAGGAAGAAAAAAAAAATAGACTTTTAAAGCACTTATTCTTACCAAAACTCAAAAGCTTCATGCTTTAAAATCCAGAATCTCCTGAAAGACTGTATACAACTTTAGTTGCCTGTCAATAAGTGATACTGAAACACTGACTATTATTCTAGACAATAAAGACTCCCAGATTCTGAGATATAACTTTGGTCATTTGTGTGACTAACAAAAATGTTGGACTAATAATTACATTTCACAGTGGCTAAGTTTTTCCAACAACAAAAAGTTGTTAATCTAGCATAGTGAAGTAGTATGTACAATGATTGGACCAAATGCTGCCAATATTCCAGTCTTGGTTCTGACCTCTTCATTTATTTGCTATGTGACTTTGGACAAGTTACTTATCTCAGCCTTAGTTTCCCTTTTTACAAAATAACAGTTGTAAGTACTTCTTAGAATTTTTAGAGAATTTAAGGAGTTAATACATAAATACAACTTAGAGTGGTTCCTGAGACATAAGAAGCACTCAATAATTAATTTAGCTATTCTTAAGAACATCTCAGTCACCTCCTTTAAATCTACAGAGTGAGTCCTCTAAGCATCATTAGGTAATACTGCTCAGTTACTGGAAGGTAAAAATTCTTCAATACTCACATTAAAGATGTTAGTACCTGTACAGAAGTCAAACAACATAAACACAAACACAGATTTGTGACCCTGAAGACAGAGAAATCTGGAATCAGAAATTCTGGTATTTTATTTTGACTTAAAAAAATGCCCATTCATCAAACATTTTTATTCCTTAATTTCAGCATTTATAAAATGTAAACATAGAGTCTGACCAAGCTGAGAAAATATGCAGCATGAGCTTTAAATTATGAACATGGGTCATTTATACATAGATTCTTATATTCTTTAAAATTAAAATTATAATAGCTTATTTAATCCTTACATAATGACATGTTGCTGGTAGTTATGCTCCTAGGAAGTTATGCATAAATAATACATTAATCTGTAAACATTGCTTTTATAATATTGTATTACAATTTAGCTTTTTGCTAATATGTGGAGACACTGCATGGATTTAAGATGGCAGACATTTGAAACCATTCTCCACTACCTACCAACTAGCATGAGCTCAAGCAACTTACTTAACCTTTCTGTCTACCTCAATTCCCTCATTGCAAAATGGAGAAATGGCTAAATCTCTTCATTGTATTGTGGTAAGAGCTGATTCATATAATATACATAAAATACCCAGAATATAGTGGCAGCATCATAGTAAATACCCCAAAATTGTCAGCTTGAAATTGAAATATATTTATTTCTCATTTGTTACTTTTACATTCTTTTTTTTTTTAATTTATTTAGTCACATAATTTTAAAAAAAGGGGAGGGGGAGGTTAAGTCACAGAGGTTTGGTAACTTACTTGAAAATAAAAGTGACCTCTTTTGATCATCTCCATGATCCATGACTGCCTCTCCTTGGGCACCATTTGAGTTCTGTCCATCCTCTTTTCTCCAAAGAGATTCATTGAGTGTATACTCTGGGCTCAGTGTTGCAGGATCAAGTATTTGAAGACAGGAGGGCTCAAGATAGCAGATTCTTAGGATCCCTGAACTTTTGAGTCTTTTGAATTCCTTCCACAGATTGTCTGCAAATTTAAACATGCTAAGACAGAAGGAAAATTCCAGAGACCTGAGATGAAAAATAACAGAGAATATAGGAAAAATAGGCTTAGAATTAAGGCAGCATTACTTAATGCTAAAGTTTAAAAAAGGAAAAGAATAATAAAAAAAAGAAAAGGACTTACCAGCCCTGGCATCTTTTGGGTACTTCTGATCAACCAGGCTCCAAGCATTCTTAGACTAAGCAATTTCAGATTTATGGCTAGATGCTGGAGAGTATGTGTTATCCTTCCCTTATTCTGGTTCCTTGGTCATTTTTCAGTCATCAGTTCACTCAATACATTGTTTGTAACACCTTCCCTGGGCTAAGCCTTCATGGTATTAGACATTGGAACCAGGAAAATAGAGAAGTGGTTATCAAGATGAAAAAAGGCATAATTCTTGACCTCCAAGAGTTTATAATCTGGTGGAAAAAAACTGAAAAAGGCCCAGAAACATTACAATAGAGCCCTGAGTTAACGAATATAAGTACTAGGGGCTCACAGAAGGAGTGATGAGTTCTGCTGGGAAAGCAGGGACATTTTCACAGAGGATTTAGCACTTCAGTAAGTCCCTAAGGAAAGCTAGGTACTCCCCAGCCTGAAATAAATCGTGTTTTCTAGAGCATGAGGCAGGCAGAAGCATGTGTTCAGGAAGTAGTATTCACTGTGGCTGCAGTAGAGGGAGTATGGGTGGAGGCAGACATTTAGAGGAAGAGGTGGGGTAGTTGAGAAACCATGTGCCCAAATAGGTTTAATATGTCTCTTTCATCTTCTCCTCCCCCGCCTCCCCCCCACCCCCGTCCCAGGCCAGCCTCCCTAATATGACTAAATGAGTGATGCTTGGAAGTTTCTGTTTCTGGTTCTGCGGAAGGCAGTGAATCCATGCAACTCTTAGAAAAATGGCCCTGAGTGACCTGAGCATCTGGAAGGGCCATTTTCAGTCTTAAAGCTGGGACAGTTGAGTGGCTAGTAGTGTCAGCAAGTGACTCAGCTGGACTGGGTCTGTTATTAAATTTTATCATGTCACAGCCAATAGTATCAGTAAAACATACAGCAGTACTTAGAAATTATTGTCAGATGGAATTTCTGTAGTTGTTTTGTTGAAAATATCCACGTATGGTGCATTGGTATAGATAGCCAGCCCTGTGTGTGTGTGTGTGTGTGTGTGTGTGTGTGTGTGTGTCTGGGTGTTTGTGCATGTTGTATATGTTAGTGTTCACAGCCTGTAGTCCCCAGAAGTCCTAAAGAACAAGCATGCCCTTTTAATATTCTTATTTCTTCACATATCTGTATATTCAGGACAAGGGTACAATACTGGCTTTTATGCCCATGGAAGTGTCATAACAAGGATGAAGGGACCAGGAGATTCTGAGAATCTAAGGAGACAAGACCAGTTGTTTCTTCTCTGGTGACAAAAATGTGGCAAGGTCTCTGCTTTTCTCTAGCCAATCCTCTCCTTAGCCCAGGCCTTTAGGTATGGTTGAAACAAATACTCCTTTCTCTTATGTGTTCTAGTCTAGATTGTGCAAAATCCCTCAATCTGGCAGAAAAGGGCAATTCAACCCAGAGAATTCTTTGCCCATGTTTTCCTGGGACTCTCCCCAGTAATACTTCCTGGAAATTCTGCCTGCCAGGCTATATGAGAACACTGAGTAGCTTAGCAGAAAAGGAAACTGATATGAAAAGTGAACACGGGGTTGCCAAAAGAGGTCTCTCTTGAATATAAGCATAAAAACATAAAAAGTCTTAATTAACTAACCAGTTTCCTAACATATTAGGAAATAGCTCAATATCTGGCTACCCGAAATCGTATGAAAAAAAAAGAGAAAAAAATTAACACCTTAATTTGTACAATATGAGGTGCATATTAAATCTACTGGATGGTGATGCACCACAAAATAAACTTCCCATATTTCAATTTCAATATGATTTGCTCTTAAGGTACCAGAAACTAAACCTGAATACACTTTCCATTGGCATCGTATAAAAAGTTCTTACAGAATCTCAGTCTAATAGTTCAGCACCAGCAGCACCAATTTTGTGCAGTTCTCCTGAAAGCTTTCAGCAGTAAATCTCTAAAAATGTCCACTTAAGCAGTAGAGGTCATAAATACTTTGCAAGAGCAATAAAATAGAACAGAATTTTGGAAGTTATAATTTTAGTGGATATAACTGCACTATAAAAGAAAGGCCTCTGGGACCCAGAATAAATGCAAAACTCTGCCTAAGTGAACTGCAGTACTAACCCATCTGCAAGTGGTAAATTATCCCCAGTCCCAGGTGTGGTGCATTATCCTAAGGGTGTCCAGTGATTAAAGGTAAGAACGTGGCTAAAATCCAAGGGAGCACTGAACATTAATGACGGCTGGAAATTGTCGACAATTTCTCTGGAAGTTTGATTTGGTCTTACTTGCTCACAGCCAGATCCAAAGTTCAGTGGAGAGCCTATGGTCAGTACAGATACTCCAGTGGAAGAAGCCCAGAGGGTAAGAAGATACTGGCTCTTCATTTACCCCAGAAGGAGTTCTCACAGATGAAAGTAGGTCCATAATCCTATTACCTATAAGCTCTTTAACTTCCGACAAAGACCAGACACTCACTGAGGCCATTGTCTTAAAATTCAAATATTGCAAAGTAACATTAAAAATTTCATTACGTTTGTTCTCTATCACTTATTCTCATTAGTACACATTTGCAATGCATGTTCTTTTAACATATTAAATCTGCATTAGGGTCTAGAAACTCCCGAAGGGTCAAGGATATGTTTAATTGATTTCCTAAGCTCTTCACCTATCACACACACAAAGGACATTGTGCATTGCTGAATGCAAGTGACTATTTCATGATTACGTTCATAATTTTTTATGATGTTTGGGTACAAAAAGCCACCATTTTTTATACATTTCCACCAAGTTCTTGAATTGTCCCCAGGCCTCAATCTAGTTTTGACCAGTACAGTCTAGAAAACTGAGGAGTACAATATTGAATGAAGGTGGCAAGGATAAGAAAGTTACATCTGAAGAGCAGATGAAGACAATTTTCATGCAAGGAAACCCAAGCTTCCAATTTTTAATGAACATTTGATTGTGGCCTATTAAAATGCCAGATCACTTTGCAATATTGTGCTATGCCTTCACAGCTTAAAATAGTCACTGTGAAATAGTCATCCCACCCCATTTTCCCATCTGAAAATAGTAACACATTGTACCTTTTGCTGTTGCTTCTAATTTTTGGGCTTTTATGATTGTGTAACTGAAATGTCATCCTCCTGCATCTAAGGGTCACCTTCTAGTTTATTTGGAAAATAAAAGAACAAGAGGGTTTGTCCCATGTCAACTCCTGAGTCATCCGCTTGGCAGCTGTTGTCTTTATCACGCGCTCCTCTCGGCTCTGCTTTCTGCATTGCCTTTGGTCACTGCTCTGTTCACTGCCGTTTACCACCTGAAACTTGGGTCTTCCTTGGTGGTATGGTGCTGATTCCAGAGGGCCACACTTTCCATCACTAATCTGTCACTTTCCTTCCATTAATACCTCACCACAAAGTTTATGGCTGTTAAGGATTTTGCTGCAAGTTTGGGGACTGTTCCAAGTAAAACTCTCTAGTTCTCTCTTTCTCTCAAAAAAATTGCCTGATACCTATGTGGATTGGTTTTACCCATGGCTTTTTCTTAATCTGGGCATTTTAGGGCTGTAATAATCATCCCACAGGGCATTTTCCAAATCCTAAAATAGGGAGTACAAAGTAAGACCATGACAATAATAAGTGGGAGCTGCATTTGCAGGGAGGAGGGGCCACAGAAAATAGTGTATGGTGACTCCTTCAGGCTGGTTACCATTCAGCCCTTGCAGCCAGTATGAAGCTATGAAGCGAAACCAGCACAGGCTGTTGGGTGGACCTGTGTTGTTTCTGCATACCTAGTATCACTCTCCTTAATCTTATAATAGTGTCTTGACTTTCCTTGGGGATCAACCTCCACCCACTTTCATTCCATGTGGTTTAGGTGGGGCTAGCCCAACCCCTGGAATCAGAGGTGAGCTCATGACCCAGATCTGGACAATTGGTATTGTGGTCAGGCCATGGTGATTGATTAATCCCCTTTTGCTCTAATCAAAGTAATCCTAGGAATTTTTCTGCAGCAACTCAGAATGATATTTTGGTTTTGGGAGTTTTTTCTAAGAGTGCTAGCAGAGAGGATGAAGTAAGTCTGAGCTTCCATCAGGCACATAAAATCATAAAAATAAGGCCAATCAAGGGGAAAGCAGGGCAGAGATATAAAGATAGATTGGCTCTAATGATGGCATTTGAGACTCTTGGATCCAGACATGATTAAAGTTGGTAGTGCTGGAATTTTCAGTATGGAAACCAAGATTTTTGTTTTAACCTAAGCCAATTTGAGTTGATTTCCTGTCACAATCCAAAGGTTCTTGAATAATATATTCTTGAATTTTTCCTATGGCACAAGGTCTCCCATGGATACCAGAATAAACACACATACACACATTTATTCCTCCCAAGGATAAACAATAATTTTAAAAATATGGCAGTCTAAATCCACACTTAAAGAGAGAAGCATTTTGGGGGGGGGGGGCAAATATAGTAAAATCTATACAGAAAACTTTGTAAACAATAACTATAGTGCTTTATATTATTATGCATAAAGTTTTAGTTTCCATGTCTTATTTCTACGCAATAATCCTAAATCTTAGTGAATCAAAAGAAAACATCTCTATTAGATTTCCATGACAAATGACAAAACTACATATTTCATTAGTTATATAAACATTTGGAATTGAGATTAAAATATTTGAAATTCAAAGTCAATTTAATAGTCAGGCATTCCCCCCCACACACACACCACACCATCTCACTATGTGTCTCTATAAGCAGTAGTTCCTGGTATAGAATTTATTTCCCTGATCCAACTCCTCAGATAAAGGAATGAGAGAGAGGTAGGCAGGAGCCTGGTTTGTCCAGTCACATCTTTAATTTAGGCAACTTTAACCAATGATTATAAGGAACACAAAAGGATAGCCTGGGTGGCTCAGTTGGTTAAGCATCTGCCTTTTGCTCAGATCATGATCTCAGGGTCCTGGGATTGAGCCCCAAATCAGGCTCTCCCCTCAGCAGCAAGTCTACTTCTCCCTCTGCCTCTGTGATCCTCTCCTTCTGTTATTGCCTTTGCTCTCTCTCAAATAAATAAATAAAATCTTGTAAAAAAAAAAAAATAAAGAACACAAAAATCTATGTACATTTCTCCAAATTCATTTATGACCTTTCTTAAACACATATATTCATCTCCTTTTCTGAGGGAAGAGTGGTTTAAATTAGAAACAAACCAATGGAGGGGATGCCTGGGTGGCTTAGTCGGTTAAGCATCCCACTCTTGATATCGTTCAGGTCATGATCCTGGGTGGTGAGGTTGAGGCCCTTTGCTGAGCTCCACGTTCAGTGGGGAATCTGCTTCTCTTTATCTCCCTTTTCACCTTCCCCCACTCTCTCTCTCTCTCAAATAAATAAATAAATCCTTAAAAAGTAAAATAAACCAATGGAGGAAGGAAAATTTGAGAGATCACTATACTACTCCAGAACAGATGGTATTAGGAAATCTTTATCACTGAGTTAAAGAAATAATTATGCTAAATTTAAAGAAAGATTTCCACATTTTCTTACTTTATGTGGAAAATACAGAGTTTGAATACTCATAATTCTATTAATATTTTGCTGGTGTGTTGTATTTGTGTGTGTGTGTGTGCGTGCGTGTGCGCGTGTGCGCGTGTGCATGTGCCTGGTGAAGGCAGAAGAGGAAAGGCAAGAACCACTGTATTATCTTGCTATGTCCCTTGAAGGAGAATGAAATTGGGGAACAAGAAATGGAATCCAAGTTTGGGTATCAGAAAAAATTATTTCCATTCCAAAGGACTCCAGTCTATGTTTCACATTTATATAATACCAAATAACGTGGACTTCTTTTCATGGTCAATGAGTATTAAATGAACTACCTACCTCCAGGAACCTGGCAGCAATATGGAAATTTGCTTAGCTAATCAATAGTTGGCTCTCCGTCCAATATGCGTTCTGATTTGCCATATCTATTTAGTTTAGTTGTGTTTTTTTTTTAATTTAAAAAAAAAGTTTATCATTTTTTGTTTATAAAAGGAAATATATCAAAGTATTGATGTATCAGGAAGAGTGAATTTGTGTCTTCTTAAATACCCTTTCTGCCTTCTGGCACCCCATTTCATTAATTCTTTTAGCCAATCTAAAATAGATATAAGGCTTTTAATTTAGTCAGAGTAAAATACAAAGTTATTTACTTACCTTAGGCTTTTTTAACAGCTTGGATCTTAATCTCTAGAAGATTGTTGACTTTAGTGTAATCTGTTGTACCAACCATTCTTTGGGATAAAAACCCTTCCCCTTCCTGAGTAAGCAAGTCTGTTCCAGTCCCAAGAGTTGTTACCTGTTTGTTTTGACTACTCACTATTTGTTCTTTTCCTAGGCTTCCCCGCTTATCACTGGCTCTGCTTTACCTCCCAGAGTAAAATTCAAACTCTAGCATAGTATATGAGAACTCCATCATCTTGAACTCTACTTCTATTAGATTGAATCATCTATATTTCCCACTGACACAGACTTCTGTCTCCCTGGTTTTAAATGCTGAGGAAATTCTTTATTTATATAAAATCAGACACAAATATGTGATCATTTTAACTTTTTAATGATTGTTACCTAATAACATGTTTTTTTTTTAATTTTCCTGCTAATGCATGGGATTTTGCTAACAGTTTTCCTATGTTATACAAGCTTATTTTTTAGACCACAAGGTCACAGCAGATAATTATTCCAATGTTATATATTCTATTTTAAAATCTTATAGTTTTCATTAAAATATTCATAGAGAAAGTTGAATTATATAATTTTTGACCTCTTTGACTTTTGGTACTAAAGCAAAATATATTCCTTAATGTGAAAGGGATAGTAACATATTTCACTTTTCTATTTTTTCAAGCTCATGTAATACTAGAAACATTTATTCCGTTACAGGTTTTGGAGAAAAGTCTTTAGGAAATCAAGTTGAGATAATAATTTTAGAGATAACTCAATTTCTTGTTCATCAGTGTGGTAATTTTATATTCTTTTTTTTAAGATTATATTTTTTATTTGAGAGAGAGAGAGAGAGAGAGAGAAAACAAGCAGGGGGAGGGACAGAGGAAGAGGATGAAGTGACTCCACTGTGTTGCCCAATGCAGGGCCTGATCCTAGGACCCTGAGATCATGCTGAGCTGAAAGCATGTGCTCAACTGATTGAGCCACCCACATACCCTGGTAATTTGGCATTCTTTAAAGGATCTGTTCTATCTATAAAATTGTCATATGTGTTAGTGCATTGTTTTTTAATAAGAAGAATAGGTTTTGCCTTTTCTTAATGACTGGTTGGCATACCCATCTAACATGGTATAGTGAGTGTTTAAGAACACAGACTCCCCAAACCAGACCTCTTCCAATTATTATGGTCAGTTAGTTAAGTATTAAATCTTGTTAAAGTATTAAATCTTAAAATGCAGACAATGATGATAAGAGTACTCTTATTGCAAAGTTGTTGTGAAGATTAAATGAGCTAGTATATTGAAAGCACTTAAAAATGTTTTGTGTGTAGAAAGTATTAGTGATTCCTTTATCCACTGTTGTTTAAAAAGCACCTCAAACTTAAAAGGTCCAATACAGAATTCTGATCTGCTCCTGACCCCCCAAATCTACTTCTTCTTCTATAATCCCTTTCTAAGTAAAAAAAAAAAAAAATACATTTTCACAGTTACTCAGTCCAAAAAACTACTAGCTATCATTGATTCCTCTCTTTCCATCATCTCTCACATCTAATTCTTTAGCACATTTCATCATCTGTCAATTTAAATATCTTCTAAATTGAAGAGCTTCTCTCTACTTCTATTATTGCTGTCCAAGTTCACAGCCCTACCTCCTTGACTACTGCCATGGACTCTTAGAGGATGTCTCTGGCCTTACTCATTTTCCACTTCATTCTGTCCTCTACACAGCAGTCAGCGTCTCTTCCTTAAAAGACAAATCAGATCAAATTATCTCCCTGCTAAAAATTGCTTGAGTCTTCCAATAAAAATTAGAATAAAATCCGAATTATTTATCCTGACCTTAAAAGGCTGGATACACCGGACCCTGTTTCATCCCATCCCCATTCCCTGGCACAGGGTCTTCTTACCAGTGTGTGTCTTCAAAACATGCTAAACTGTTTTTTTATTGTGGAAGTGTTAAGATGTGGAGGAGAGGTATTCAATTGTTCTATGACTAGGTCTCAGTCTTTTGGTGAGCCTATGCTCCTGGACTTTGAACTTCACCTGTGCTTCTCATTTTTCTTTTCTCTCTTTAGGTAGGACAGGATAGCTGGAGGGACCTGTAGTTGTGTGTATCCCTTTCCCGACATGGAAGATTGGAGGGAGCTGAATTGGGTATTTTCCTCCTCCCATGTAGAAGGCTATTGCTGACTAGAGTTGGGTCTTTTTCTTCCCCCAGATAGGTCAAGGCTCTGACAAAACCCCGCAGATTAGGCTGTGTTAAAATCGTTTTTCCAGAGGGATTGTCTTGTTAAGAAGAGCACAATGCCATGGCATATTTCAAACATGGTTCTTCTCCCCGTTTTCCTGCCGGAAGCACGAGGGGATTTTTCTCTGACGGTCACTGTGGGGATCTGGTGTTGCTCCTGGAGGTAAAATTTACAAAAGTGTGGGAGCTCTCTGATGACTGGGTACTCCTGATTTTTTTAACTCTCAGACTCATCCACACAACCTCCAGCAATTTGTCAATTGCATTTTAATTTTTCCTATCCTGGCATGTGTTCCTGGGGAGGTTTTGCTCTGGCAAATTGATAGTCTCTGTGTCCTCCATCTGCCTCTTCCGGCAGTTTTGGAAGCAGCAATTTGCCCTGTGATCTCATTTCTTGGACAGCTCTGCGTCATTGGTTTTTCAGTTAGGCTGAGTGGCAACTTCTGTGCCCCTTACATGCTGGACTGGAAACTGGAAATCCTCTTCACTGGATGTGTGTAGAGCAGATTTTTCCAATTTGAATTCCTTTTAAGTTCTTTGTACAACTTACAAAGTGAGAGAAAGAGTTGTAGTAGAAAAATGTTATTAATCATTGAAAAAACCAAAAGCATTAAAGGATTGGACTGAGTTGGTATTTAACCCCAGCTGTAGAAATATTGGGCACACAGAAGATCTTCTAAAGGAGATTTAAATTCATATATTTGAACACAGGACTTGCAAAATATTACAATGATATTTACATAGAACTCATCACTAGTTTGAGAGATTTATTGAACATAAAATCAGGCTATTTGTAATCCCAGTAATAGAATAAAGAAACCTGGATGTAGGAAAATTTAGTAACCATCCAAGGTCACCCTCTGATCATCTGCTGTATACTATAATAAATCTGAACATCTGAGCATTAATATTCTTGTTTCTTCCATGAAAATTGATTCAGAAATATATCTTTCTTAATTGCTTCCCCATAGGATTTATCTCCTAGTGATAGGTACAAGAAGAATTAGGATACATGGAGGCAACATTTAAGTATCTCACACCTCAGGCATGTTTCTCACCTATTTCATAAACACACCACCATTGGAAAACCCCCAGCTACCAGATTCAACATATTCCTTCAGAGGATGCAAGGAAAGATGTGGAATATAAGCCTAAATTTTATAATTAAGGGCAAATTACTTAATTATTTCACAAAATGTCTAAAATATCACATGAAGAGCGTTCCTAAATGAGGGCAAAGATCCAGTGCAATTTGAGAGCCTGGTAGGTTTCCTATAGAGTTCTAAAGGAGAAACAGGGTCCATAAGTAACATCTATCAATGATTATTAGCAACAAGGACATAAGGTTGTTGAGCCTCCTTTGGATCATTTGGCTGCTAAAGATTTTATTTAATTCAGTCTTTATCATGATAATGGAGTCAGTTCACAACACAGGGCAGAGAAGAGATGTTGGAAAAAAGCATTTTGCCTTTTGCCAGAATAATAAAGTTAACACTGGGACAGGTATGATTTCTTACTCTAAAGGGCTTGTTTTACACGTAATTAGATAGACATTCTCTGATAGTTACTGGAGGTATTGATAGTGAAATATTGACAGTGAGGATGATGTGGAGAATATGCAAAGATATTTGCATAGATAGTATAGTGGATGGTATAGTGGAATAGTATAGTATAGAAGAAAGATAGTATAGTGGAAAGATAACTCAATAGCTCAAAATCTGTAGTTTAATATAACAATATCTGACTTCAAGAGGACAGACATAATTTTATACTATTTTAAAGCACTCACTCCCCTTATTGTAAGTGCATTTGCATCAATGTCTGTCTCCCTCCATGGGCTTTTCTTGGCCCATGGATCAAGGCTTTTTTTATCTTTCATCCCTCAGTTTCCAATGTAAGTTGTTTGTCCTCAAATCTGTAGCCACAAAAATGTACTAAATGAGTAAATGAAAGAATACCTGCATCTGTAAGTCAAAGAAGTATTTTTTTCTCCTTTCTCTGGTGAAAGATAGTCAGCATTTCTAAAGGTTTTGTAAATTTTTACTGTTTTATCTAATATAGGGAAGAGTTGCCACCATTACTTAGAAACATCTTAAGTAGTTGATAAAACAACATACAACTGCTTAAAATTATTTTAGATGATTAAGATATGATAGGAATAAAGCATTAGTATTATAGAAAAGGGAACAAAATGTTGAGACTTGATATTGAAGTCGCTTTTTTTCCCTAAGCACAGTTACACAAATCCATGAATTTACCATTGCTTTCTACTCTCAAGGAAATACAAATTAGTTAAGGATAATAAAACCAACATTCAGCTTCATGTTTGTGGGTTGAGTTGCTACATGGAATCAGAATGTATTTTTTGTGGCATAATATTTTTATAGTGAAGCAGCCAAAATACCACAAATGCATAGCACAAGTTGCAAGTATCCTGGCCCTTCCAGGCATTTCTGTGGTTTGGCGTTAATGAATGTAGGTAAGATATAGGTTGCAGTTAGGATCAAATTACAACAAACACGGAGTTTTCCAAAAATATAAGAGCTGGTAAAATAGCTTCCCTATTACCTTGGGAGAGGATGCCTGTCCATCAACAAGCTGACTTTAGAGCAAGTTCTCACAACTGGATCTTTTGAGCTCAGTCAAAATAAAAGCAATTACGAAAGACCTTTCCCTCACATTTCCACAATAGCCTTGTGTAGCAAGCACTAATATACAGTGGGACTTGCTTTTCCTCTTCTTTCTTGTTTCTTAATTGGGTATTTTTGCCTGTTATTGAATTTAAAAGAATTGGGTGATTCCCTTAATTTCAGAAATGATCAAAAAGTACGAGATGAGGGTGTATATTTATTCTATAGAACACTACTTTGTCGGGCCACCTAATAATCACACTTATCACTTATGTAATTTCCTAATGTACAGGACATCATTTAGAAGCCTGCAATTTTTCTTTGTATTTTTTCCATCAGTTTCTCCCTAAACTGGTTACATCAGATAATGACATAATGTAGCTTGGCACCTACAATATGCACAGTATCTTGTGGTTATTAATAAGACATCTAAACATAAGATATTTCTTAAGATTAGAGAAAAATAGGGCCTCTTTTTTTTTATATTTTCATATGATTTTGATTTGTTTTTCTGGTATACTGAATGTGAAGTATATTCTATAGTTCTCCGATGTTGTTACTATAGCTGAATACGAGATTTTCAGCTATTCTTTGTGACTGATAATATAATATGGAATTTGTGTTTTGAAATAATGTGGCTTTTTCTGAAGTTGATATGTTTTAACATTCAACATTTCTCATATGGGTCAATTTCTCAGTATTCTGAGAATATTTCTTTTTTTTTTTTTTTTAAAGATTTTATTTATTTACTTGACAAAGATCATAAGTAGGCAGAGAGGGAAGCAGGCTCACCGCTGAGCAGAGAGCCCGATGCGGGCCTCAATCCCAGGACCCTGAGATCATGACCTGAGCTGAAGGCAGAGGCTTAACCCACTGAGCCAACCAGGCGGCCCACTGAGAATATTTCTTGATAATAAGTATTTATGTGGATTTTGATGTAGCAACTAAAACTCTCATTTCATTTCAAACAATAAGCCAAATATTATAGGGATCATAAAGTTAAACTGTGCTATACTTAGTTCTACTTTATATGAAAAAACATTTTAAAATGGTGCTGAAAATGATACTAAAATTTTTAGATTATTCTCACAGAATGAAGCCCTCAACACATCATCAATCATTTTCTTTTGTTTTTGTCTCTATGATGTCCCTTTATACTACTTTCAACGAACTCCCTGTGGATATTTTGACCGTAAGACAACTGCCACCATTCTTATAGCTACACAAAAAGACATTTATTACAGTCAGATCAATGCAAAACTGATGCAGTTAAGCCATTTTCTAATTAGCTCCCTTTCCAATTAATCTCTGATGAATGCTTTCCACTAATTCAAAGGTTCCAACCAATGATGTTTTGTTCTTTTGTTTTTATTTTGACAAGGACAAACTGAATTTCTCATTGCCCAGGAATATATTCGCAACCATTAAAATTATTTATATTTGCACTGTTAAATATTTCAGCCCTCTAGAACATTTAGTAATGAAGGACCTCTCGTGTTGGAAACAGTAGAAAGACAGTTACCACATAGTCTCATTTCAGCCTTTGTATTGAATACTTCCATTAGCAATGTAGAAAATGGTATAAGTTGATTGTAATCAAATTGAATATATGAATCAAATGAGACAGGATAGATATTGGGCAATGAAACAGCTTTCTAACTTCCACACCACTTATGTGGCCCTATGAAGTCTGACAGACTCTTAATGATTCATTGCCTCCTGATATTGGAACCAAGCACTTGAGTCCTGAAGTTAGGAAAGAGTCTGGGTAGCTCAGACATAGTTTTGACAATGCCAAAACAAGCTTGGGAAGGGAAACAGTATAACCAAGGATTTGGCAGCATAAAAACCCAACAAATATGTTAATTGATGTTTGTTTTAATATTGAATATAGTCA
The DNA here is from genome assembly GCF_964662115.1 of Mustela nivalis. Classification (NCBI taxonomy): domain Eukaryota; kingdom Metazoa; phylum Chordata; class Mammalia; order Carnivora; family Mustelidae; genus Mustela; species Mustela nivalis. Next base: position 73,027,990 of record NC_139024.1, on the reverse strand, counting down.
AATCCTTTTTATGTAAAACCACCCCATTAAAGAAGACACCCTCTGAAGGAGAACAGTTGAGCAACAGAGGTCAAAATGTCAACTGAGCCATTCTTTGTTAGAAGTCACAAAAAGAGGCTGAAACTATTTGATGAGGGTTCAAAATGAGATGGAAGGGGGAAGTGTATAAGAACTATGCTTTCCTTTAGATTGTATATATCAGCACTAGTTACAATTTGTAGGATAAGAAAAATTTTCCTCACCAAGTTTTGGTGCTCAAAGGCTATAAAACGTAAATGCATTAGCCAAACATGTGCAAAAGGCCTTTAAAAGATTCAAATATTAACATTTTATTTTCACAGTGAAGATCCATATAGTTGTGAAATGTTATGCACTGAGATGCAAAATTTTGGTTTTGGGAATTTGTCTGCATTGAAATGTAGTTTAAATAAACCTTGTTTTTCTCTTAAAACTTTCTCTGGGTTATAATTACCAACATGTTGTGAGATATATAAATTCAGTTGATAAAACCATGGCAGGTATAGACACCCTGCTAATTCCTAAACACACCCATTATATTGAAAACAAACAACAAATACACTATGTTTGATACATGACTGGCTATAGCTCATTCTATTGTTAAGTTCTACTAACAATGTCTCCTGATAAAACAAGGTGGAAAGTTATATATCAGAAAACACGTAGCAAGGCTAATAGCACTTTCGTTTAACCAGGAATGAGGTAGAGCATACGTATGATGATAATAATGATAACCGTGTTTGGAGAACCCACTGAATACCTACTCACAATATGGCAATTTGGATATTTTCTTCTATTTAATTATTAAACCAATCTTAAGGCCAGTATTATCATCCCATCTTATAGATAAGGAAGCGTGTTAAGTAGCCTGTCCAAAAATAATCACGCAATTAATGTGAAGTCGAAACCCAGATCCAGATCTGACTGTACTAAAAGCCTATGGACTTTTTGCTCAGCAATCCTGCCTAAAAAAATAAAAATAAAGTGAAACACCAGGGCTAAAGAGAGAATATGATATCTTTGGTCAAGCCCATGTTGTGATTTCTTGCTTTGAGGTCAGATTCCCCCATTCCCAGCCCACTCCAAACAGTTACAAAAAAGCAATTTCAGGGAAAACAATTAAATAATAGAACCAAATTAAAGAAAATTCAGACAGAGATCTCTGTGGACCTGAAGTGGAAGAGAAACCACCAGAGACTAGTGGGTATGTGTGTTTTTACAAGTAAGTGTGGATAGGTTAGGTATGGTGGTCATTTGTTTGTGCTCAAATCTATCCCCTGCCTTTCTTTTGTCTATATTGCAGGTAGCCACATTTCCCAAGCTCTCTTGACAGCTGGCTTTGGCTAGGTTGGCCAATAAGAAGCAATAACAAGAAACTGGAGAATAGGAAAAAAGGAAAAGTTAGGGTATCTGGCCTCCTATCTCTGCCTCACTGGCATCTGGCAGTGACTATGTCTCTCTAGCGGTTCATGGTCTTGCCAGACCCATTCCTTCCATGGTCCCAGCTCCCCCCTCCCCTCCCAGGCGGCTTCTGGTTTCTGTCCAGTGGCACTAGTAGCTAGTCTCTGATAACAACAGCTAGAGTGATATAAGAAATGATGCTGGAGTAGAAGTCCCAGGATGGAGGAGGGACTCAGAGGAGGAAACTGTAAGCAAGAAATGGATAAACACAGAGAGAGGGGGATGGAGAGAGAAACAACCTTACCAGATTAAAATCAAAGCTAAAATTTCAAGCTAATTAGAACTAAATAACCCTAAGAAAGGGGGCCTGAAATTTCAGGATGTTAACACATGTAGATAAAATGGGGAGAAAACAGAACAATCTCAAAAAAACCTATTACAAATTTATAAAATTAAGATCATTAAAGAGATAAATAACAAATAATAAATAAGATCAATTAAAAAGAGAAAATTATAGGAAAAGAATAAGATCATGTGACTAGAACTGATGGTTATGAAAAATAATAATTGGTAGAAATAATAGATGTCATATACCTCATCCCCCCAAGTCTTGAAATATCAGACTTATCAAATACATATTATAAAAAAACATAATGACTATGTTTTATGCCACTCCGGTGGGATAAAACAAAACAAATTCAGCATACTATCATTTTCTCCTTCTGATATTACCATACAGCAAGTCAACTCATTAGGACACTGAGAGCAACCAAGTCATATTGGTGGGCTGTGACTTAACCAAACCAAATGTGGTGTGAGTACATTTTTCAGATTTTAAATGGCAATGGGTGACATATCATGGCTTTTGCTTTGAAACATGTGCAACTGGAAGTCAACTCAGCTATGTTTTAAGTTGCTAACCTTTGAGAATTTACAGTTTATTTATTCATATACTGTAGAGGATGATCGATTGATCGATCTATCTATCTACTTATTTATTTATGCCTAAAGGCAGTCCTGGAACTTCTAAATATACTTGTGTGACCAGCATCTGTTCCCAGAGTCTTAACTATCTATTACACAAGAGTCCCGGTTTGCATCCTCAGTTTTCACAATAAATTTATCAGCTCTATCATTTACTTCACTTTCGTAAATAAATTGCATTTCTATGGATCAACAGTACAGAGTAACTGGATTGCAAGCCCATGTCAGAGAATAAACATTCAACTATTTCTTGTCCTCTATTTATCAAAAATTCTATTGAGATAAAACACATTTATGGAAGGAAACATCAAAGAGAAATAATTCTCTAGTCTAATTGGTTTACTTAGTTCACCCTGCACTGTGCTGGAGAGCCATAAACACCAAAGTGCATTATCATAGCTCCCTACAGACCGACCTATTTTTACTGAATTGTACATTGGTGTTTTACTCTAGACCTATACTGAGGGCTGCTGTAAGAAAAACAAAATGAAAATCTCTTTGATTAGAGTAGGTTAATGTACTTTAACAAACAGATCCAAACATCTGTAAGTGTCTCAAACACAGCAGAAGCTTATTTCTTCTTCACCTAATAGTCCAAAATGGGTACTCCTTGTAGGTGTACAATTTTCATCCATCCATGATTTGGGAATATTTTGTGGCTCTGTCATGCTGTAGTTCTTCATCATCATGTTCATCCAACAGGTAGACGATGATGGAGAGCCTGTTTAAAAGCCTTAGCCAAAAAACAAAAACCAATAATCTTATGCTCACTTTCCACTGGTGGGCACTACATGAACAGTCATATCTCATTGCAAGGAGTGCTGGGATATGTGGTTCCTAGGTAGGCAGCATCTTCCTATTGATGATTCTATATTTTGGAAAGGCAGGATAGAATTTGGTGGACACATGTGTACTCTCTGTCACACTGTTATCTGTTCTAAACACAGCAATGTGTAGATGTCATTGATCATGACTTTAAAAAAAAAATGTGTAAAATTTCTTTCAAAATAAGCCAGAGTAAGCTTTTCTTTCCTTAAGAAACTGGTATACCTTTCCTTTTGAATGATATAAATTGTGTAAATGATCATGATTTTGTTGTTGTTTGTTCAGTTACTATTTCTTTAATTTTCTGTTTGCTTTGATGTAAGGGAATCTTAAATCAAATTGTGGTTAAAATTTAATAACTGTGCAGGATCTTATGATTTGCATAAAAGAAAAATAAAATTTATGTATTTATTATATAGGTAATATATGAACATGGTAAAGCACTCAAAAAGACGAAATGATGTCAACATTTGATTATCTCTTCCCAGAGCCAATGACTTTTATAAGGTTCTTTAGGACCCTTGCAGAGCTATTTCCTGCACCTATAATCACATGAAGTTTTTTTTTTCTTTTCATTTTCCTAAAACACGTGGTTTCCTCTGTCTAAACATGCACATCTTACATGTTTCATAGATGCATGAATTACATGTTTAATTTTATTCCTAATTATTTTCTCTTTCATTGCTGTTTTAAGTGGGGTTATAGGGCTTTTCCTCTATTACATATTTTAATTATTATATGAAAGGTGAATGCTACTAGGTTTCAGCTGAGCCTCAGGTTTTTCAAGTATACAGTGCAATCAAGTCTATAATAATTATAATTTTACTCTAACCTAAACACTCGTATTCTTATTCTCTTATTTAAGTTAGCCAGTACTTCTAGAACAATCTTAAATAATAGTTATGATAGCATATTTGTTTTATCCCAGCATAACTGGGAATGTTTCTGAGAATTCCCCTTTTAGCATTTCTCCATTGGATTAAGATTTTTTTTCCTTTTTTATGGTAGAATTTATTTACTTTATATGCAGTAATTTTTAATTCATTTTTAGTGCTATTAACTATTAGTTTGGTTTAAAAAGTAATGCTACATTGATTAAACAATTCAGAAATCTGTTTTCTTTTTCTATGCTCTAGTGCAGTCAAATTAATTAGAGTTTTCTGCTCCATACACTGGCTTAACATTTTAGGATAGAGTGGGTAGTTAAACAACATAAATTCTTTCTTACCTTTTATGACAATTGAACTATTTGTTTTTGGGGTGGGGTTGCTTTGAAATATTTTTTTTTTTTAGAAAATCTCCCATTTTATCAAGATTTGTGAAGTTATTTGAATAAAGTTAAGTAACATCAGGTGGTCCTTTTAGACTTCTCTCGAGCTATAGTTATTTCCCCTTTCTCAATTCTTATTTCTGTATTTGTATTTTCTTCTCTTGTTTTTTCCTTGATAAGATTATCTGCTTACCCAATTTTTAAATAACTTATTGTTGGATTTATTCAGTAATTCTATATTTTTCCACTTTCTAATTTATTATTTTTTTGTTTTTTCTCTTACTACTATATCCCTTCTGCTTTTCTTAGAATTATTTTGTTGCTGGGGCACCTGAGTGGCTCAGTCGGTTAAGCCCCTAACTCCTGATTTCAGTTCAGGTCATGGTCTCAGGGTCATGAGATTGAGCCCTGTGTGGGGTTTCACGTTGAGCATGGAGCTTGCTTAAGAGTCTCTCTCTCCCTCTTCCCATGCCCCTCCCCATTTGTATGCTCACTCTCTCTAAAAAAAAAAAAATTTTTTTTTAATTATTTGTTCTTGTTTTTAATTTTTTTATTTGCTCATAGTTTTTGTATTAACACTTTTTCACCGTTACCAAGGGAAAGGTGTTGAGGATATAGAAGGAAAGGCCATGCATACAAGGGAACACAACACAGCATCACTTTAGATTTCAGGAACCAGTGAGCATCTATCTGATGGTTGTTTGGGGAAATGGGAAAAGGGGGAAATCACTAAAGAGAAAGACCAACTCAGAGACAAAAAGAGAGGCTAAGAAATGGAACATCTTCCTGGAACCACACTAGAGAGACTAAACGAGGTCTTCATTTCCTTTTCAGGGATTGTAACTTCTCACCCACTGCTTGCTCTGGAATTCCTGCTCTCACTGCACCTCCATTGCCTACTTCAGACACTGGGCATCTGCCGCATTCTCAGCTGCCTGCTTCTCAGCTTGCAGGAGCTGCTGGCTATCCTGGGATTGGCCGTTTCTGTCGTTATGACTGATGCTGTTTCAGATGTTGTTTTTCATTTTTATTATTGAATTGTATTTGATACATTGCTGTATTAGTTTTGGGTGTACAACATATTGATTCAACAACTCTATGCACCTGTTACCATACCAAGTTATTACAATATTATTGATAATTGTCCCTTTCTGCCTCCTTGAGATACTCACTTTTTTTATTACTATTTCTTTTTTATTAGTATAAAAGCTGAGAATTTTCCAAAATTTACCTATACTTCATAAATTCTGATATAAGTGCTTTCTTATCATTTTCTAGGTATTTTTCATTTTGGTTTTGATTTTTCTCTTGTTCGAAAAAGGTTTTTGTTGGAGTGCCTGGGTGGCTCAGTCCATTAAGTGTCTGCCTTCGGCTCAGGTCATGATCCCAGGGTCCTGGGATCAAGCCCCACATTGGGCTCCCTGCTCAACAGGGAGTCTGCTTCTTCCTCACCATCTGTAACACTCACCCCCCCAGTGGTGGCTCATGCTCTCTCACGTGCACCCCCCTCTCTCAAATAACTAAATAAAATCTTTTCAAAAAAGTGTTTTTGTTTGTTTTTAATTTATAAGTGAAAGCATTTGTCACTTTCCAATTTGGTCACTTTCCAATTATTTCTATTTGTATTATACTGTGATCAGAGAATGTTGTCCGTATTATTTCTCCTATTATTCATGTATGGAGATATTTTTAATGTCCTACACACAATTAAATCCCATTAAATGGTCATTGTAATAAAGGCATATAGTTTGTTTCCAAGGTAATCCAGAGTTTGTCAGGTCAGAATTATCTTATCCCTTGTTTTATTTTATTTAGGGCTTCAGTACCCTTAAAAATCTTTCTCTAATAAAGGCATCAAGGACAAAGAGGAATGAATAAAAATAAGGTATCAATGTTTGTGTATTTTTGTATATGTTTCAGTTTGTTTTTGCTTTAAGAATCGTGATGCTATGTTTTTGGCAAAAAGATATTCACAGATGTCATGTTTTCACTGCAGAGTGCACTCTGTCATCATTAAGGAGTCTTTTAAGTTTCATTCAGTGTTAGTGTGCCAATTTTAACCATGTCTGATATAATGATACGTGTCCTTGTATTTTATTTTCATTTGTTTGGTATGTTCTTTTCTGTCGTTTAATTTTCGATCTTTCTGAGTCACATTGTGTTAAATAAATCTCTTGTTTTTGCTGGTTTTGCTTTGTGATCCAATTTGAAATGCTTTTCTCTTAAATGACTCTAATTCGTTTGCATTTGTTAATATCTCTTTCATGTTTATTCTTAGCTGTGTCATCTACTTTATATTCTGTTTTCTGTCTCATATTTTAAACCTCCCACTGTCTTATTAGTTGTATTTTCTTCTGCTCTGGTATGTTTTGGGGTACACTGTTAAACAGTGCTTAAAATATATTGTGGTATATTTACATAGTTAAATGTGTGCACACAGAGTATATACATATTTATGTACATGTATCCATTTATAAATTTCTCTGTCAAATAAAAAATTTTACAATACTCATATCACAGATGGCCAGAGGAGCAATTCTACAATAGAAAGAACACTCAAATAAGACTCAAAAGACCTGGATTTTTGTCTGGGTCCTTCTTGTACTAGCCAGAATACTTTAGGGGTATTATTAAGTTTCTCTATAATGTTAAGATAATATTTCTCTTATGGTAAAGTATTTTAAAGTGTACTGTTAGAATTACCAGCTCTGTCTCCATCTTTTTTGTATTTCTTAAATAATCACCCAAACAACAAAATGAAAAGTCAAAAGCTTAACCTCGACATTGCAAGTTAATTGGAAATTTTCATATACACAAGCTCAGAAACACAAACATTCTGTAACCCCACTGAATTTTGTCAGATTAGTGACCCTCTGCAATGATTTTGACATTAACCCATTCAGAAGTCCCCCTGATTGTTTATGTAATCTGCACAAATGCTTCTGGTGACTTTTAAAGACAACTGACAGAGGTACCTGATGATCACCATGATGAGAACACATTATTGAGTCTTTTATGCAATGGCAGCCGGTGGCTTTAGACCTGGAAAGACATAAAGTGGGAGGTTCTCAGTCTATTAGAATCAGTCATGAGGCTGCAGGAGGAAGCTACATGTGCCACAACATGAAAATAAAATAGCAAATGTTCCTCACACAATATAGAAATGAGAAGAAGGGCCCAAGCATGAAATGTAACGTGAGCTTAGCTGGTGTCTGGGCTAGTACGTCATCCCTTTGTCCTTTGTTATGCCTCAAAATAGAAAACAAAGGCCACCGGCACCTCCTGTGCAACAATCTAAATCTACATTAATTTATAATCTCAGTTCCCTTGTCGCCTAGGAACCTCATGGGCATAAATCATCTCTGTAATGTTACTGTAAATAACAGCCCTCTGGGCTCTTGTTGATTCATTAACTTCTCACTGTTTCTAACAACACTCCATTTCATGACACAAGGGATCACCACAGGCATAAAGGAAAAGGTTATTAAGTATTTTTAAGCACACCTCACTGTACATTACATGTAAGGCAGGGCTGTTCTTTTAGATATATCTTTTAGAGGTAAATTAAACTAATTGGCTTTAATAACTGGAACAGTTATTATACCTCTAAATCAATGTGTGTACAAGAAAAACATATATGTTAGAAAACACAAGACGCTTTTATCAAATTGAAAGTTGAAATTCTACTCAAGGGTAAAAAGAAGGTAGCAATTATTTAGTGTCTTCTAAGTGCATTTATATGTGCTCTCCTTTTGTATCCTTATAGCAAACGTGCACAGTATGTGTTAATGTTCTTATTTTAGAAGGGAGACAACAGAAGAACAGGAAGGTTAAGTATGTTTCCTATAGCCATATAGCTCAGGAACTGCAAATAGAGGAATCAAACCACGGTGTGTCCAACTCCAAAGCCCTCCCTTTCATTTTTTTTCAGTATATTACATTATTTCCTCTAGGTCATATTACATAAGAGGTACCTATGCAATGTCAGGTACTTAAAACAGATAATGAAGGGTCTATAACACAATCTATGTCAGAAAATGTGAGGAGATATTTACGATAGTAGTCAGGGACTGAAATAAAATCTATATCAAATCTGAACCACAAAATTCAGAAAAGAGTTCATGACAAAGATGACATTTCAAATGTTTTATAAAGTATTGGAAGAAATTATAAAGAAAAACTGCATCATTAAGCCTATCTTATAAACTGTATGAAGTTGGATGTGCTCTTTACTTTCTTTTGTAGATGCATGGCCATTTTACCCAGTGTGTTTTGTGAAAGAAGTCTTCAGCAGGCAAGAAATTATTGCTGGTAAGATTCATTACGTCTACACTGAAAACATGCCTGGGAAAAATCTGGAGGTTTTTTAAATGAGTTTATCATATTTGTATATTAGCCAGACTTAAAGTTACAAATCTGTTCTCAAAGAACACACCAAGAAAGGATTCAACAAACCACCAATCACGAAGAAGAATTTAGCAGAAAGGTATGTCAATTAAAGTTCTAAGGTATATATTACAATGTGTATATATTTAACACCTGGAAAGCTTGTTCTTGGGAAATTGCACCAGCCATCTAAAATTCAGCTGTGTTGAGGTTCTCGGGTTAAGATTGGACTCAAAGGACTCCAATAAGCCTGGTAATCTTTAGGACAGTGGGCCACATTCTTACTCAAAACTGCCACTGACATCACGGAAAGGAATGAGACTTCAGCAGAAGGTGACCTTGAGTGATTTGGTGCAGCACTTGTCCCCAAATCCACTATTAAATTCATTTAAAGTGAATTTAGCCCATAGAAGCATGCAAAGTTATATTTTAGCATCATGAATAAATCATATTCTGCATCTGTAGGATCCCTCCACAATAACATGGGTTAGTGGAAGGACTGCCCTCTGCTTGGATTACTTCTCACTATAGGAACCACAGTACTCTCCACAGAAGTCTAGAGCATATGAGATACTTCTTGTTCCAGAATGATTTCTTCTATCTAATTTTCTTTAAAAAAATCTTATTTTTCTAGCTGCTTTAGGTTTAGGTTAAACTATATTTTAACATTTTCCAGGGTAGCTTTGTTTTTGGCTTAGTTTTGTCATTTATGTTACTCGCTTTTATAAGTATCTTTTCATTGATGTAGCAATGGCATTGCCTCTTTCTTAACTGCAAAAGAAGATATGCAGATTGTCAATGGGATGGGGAAAAAGGTACTTATTGCTTGTTTCTTTGTTTCCCTATTTCTGTCACTTTCATATATGTAGAAGCTGAACACAGTGGCAGCTGAAGGCAGCATTTAATGCTTGAAAGCACACTGGTGGGTGAAGTGCATTCTGTAGGAATCAGGAAGATCCATAAATATGGTCTATGAACAGTAGATGTGCAATGAAAGTTCCTGGCCAAGTTCACATCAACAAGCATCCTGTTTTCTTTCAGAATCTCAACTCTTGCTCTTTTCTCCTTGCTGTAAATGCTCCAGACAAACAGAACTGCCTTCAGTTGCTACCAGTCATTTCCATTCTCACCTTTAATCCTTTTTATGTGTCTTTACTCAGACCCCACCTGTTTCAAATGGCTAACTCTACTAATCATTCAGATTTCAGTCTAACCATCATCCTCCTGTTCCCTACTCCTGTCCCCCATGCCTCACAGATAGGCTCAGTTTAAAGCCCTTTGTACTAGTATATCTTACATACCATCTTTCTTCAACATTTATAATTGCCTGCTTACTTCTCTGACTCTTACCTGTTAATGAAAGCTCACTGAGAGAGGCATATTTTGTTGGTCTTGTTCACAATTATACATCTCACAGTGTTTGGCACATATCAGGTATTCAATATTTATTAAATGAATAAATGAGTGAGTGAATGAACAAATGACTCTCATGTTATACCTATATGAGGTATGGCAAGGTATATTTGCTAACTCCATATGCAATGATTGATATTCCTCAAATCTATTGTTATTGTGCTAAGCAGGCAAATAATATACAATATTACAACTTTTAAACAAGCCAGATAATAAGCAATTTGGGCCTGGGTGGAATTACCTATATAGGTAGAATTTTTAAAAGTAGTCTTCTTGATATTTCTAAATTTATCCAATTATGCTAAAGTGCATCTGGTCTAGTCTTTAAGTTATTAAACATTCCAGAGTAGTTCAACAGGAGGTTAAGTCCATTGAACATGTGTACTGACTCCTTACTCTGGCCTACACTGCTGGATAGAAAAGTGACAGCTTCAGGACCACACACCTGAGAGTATTCTTTTTCAGTACTCACCTGTAACTATGCTTAGCCAGAATGTTTGTGACTGCTTCTCACAGATAGAGTTATGTCAGGCATCTAGCCATATAGATCACTTTTAAAAGCTCCAGTGCACTCTTGGCTAAATATTGATGGATTGGATGAGACATCTTTAACTTTTACCATCCTTTCTAGTTTCTGACATCTGTGAATGACACATTCAGAAATTTAATGCAATTTTAACTCTCCGATAGAATGGAATGTGGAATATTTTGGAATCTTGGGGCTAGGGAAGGGGAAGAAAAGATGTTGGGTTTAAAAAAAAAAGACTGTGAATGGAAAGGGACCAGGACGGCAGGGGAGTAAGGTTGTCACATATAATGAAGATTTAGTGCTTTAGCAATAAATCTAATTCAGCTAGAAGAGCATGCTGCCAAAACACTGTGCAAGAAATACCCCCAAGGTATCCAAAGGGTCTCTTTAAATCCTGTTCACTTCACATTGCATATTTGAACACAGACAGTTGGAGTTCAGAGAGCACACATCTGGGTCATTGTGCAAATCCCCATTCTCCTTTAAAAAAAAAAAAATACATATGCACTCACCTACTCTAGACTTACTCTACTGTTGAGTCTGCCAAGGAAAACTATTCCATTTTGGAATACAAAAGCCAAAATACAAAGTGGAACCAACCCACATGGAGTCATGCTCTGCTACTTTATGTATCCAAAGAAAGAAAAATATTCAAGGCACAAATTCTCAGATTACTACTCCCACAGATCACTGTACCTAACTTTTTTTTTTAATTACTGTTCTCTTCTCCAATGTGGACCAGAAAGCTTCAAGACATCATGAGCTTTTATTAAGCAGCATTTAGCACCATCTACTTCTCTTGCACTTAATGTACAATTAATCTCTCTATCATGGTTTGACATATATGCTATTGGAACATTACTCCTAGGTTCATCCTGATGACGTAAGAAGAAGGGCTTTGTAAACTTTAAAATGTTAGGATAAAAATATATGTTTATAAAAAATAAAAAATTAAAATGTTACTTCTATAAAAGGGGAAAGGGAAAGGGAAAGGCTATATGATTATAAGTTGCTTTCCTCTCATCTTTATTTTATACCTTGATACTTTAATATAAGAAAGCAAATATGCATGATTGTCTCGTTTTAAGATTCTCAAGCCCAGTTCTGTATATATAAGTTGCTGTATGGAAACAGAACTTCTGATCTTGAACTAAAGTATATCTTATGTATTTTCCAAAATTATTCAATTAAAGAAAAAATGGTATAAAAGCAGATGATTGCTAAGGGAATTTCAAAATTATAGTAACACAGAGAACCAAGCTAAAGCAAATCAACTGTTGTTCCTAATAGGGGTAATCTAGGGTATACACTAGTTTTTGTGCTGTTGTTTTTCACTTAAATTCAAGTTAGTTAACAGATAGTTTAGTATTGGTTTTGGAGTAGAATTGAGTGATTGATCACTTACATATAACCCTTAGAGCTCATCAAGGCAAGTGCCCTCCTTAATGTCCATCACCCATTTAGCTCATTCCCCTACTCACCTCCCCTCCAGTAACCCTCAGTTTTGTTCCCTATAGTTAATAGTCTGTTAGGGTTTGTCTTCCTCTCTGTTTTTATCTTATTTTACTTCCCTTCCCTAACATATTCATCTGTTTCTTTTGTTTCTTAAATTCCACATATGAGTCAAATCATATGGTATTTGTCTTTCTCTAACTGATTTATTTCACTCTAGTTCTATGCATGTCATTGCAAATGACAAGATTTCATTCTTTAGATGGCTAAATTCATTTATAAGTTCTAACAGATTTTGATAAGAGTCTTTAATAGAATTTTCAATGTATAATATAATGTCATCTGCAAATAGTGACAGTTTTACTTATTCCTTTCCAATCCAGATGCCTTTTATTTTTATTTCTTTTTCTTGCCTAATTGCTCTGGCAAGGACTTCCAATATGTTGAATACAAGTGGCAAGAGTGGCATCCTTGTCTTATTCCTGATCTTAGAGGAAATATTTTCAGCTTGTCGTCATTAAGTATGATGTAAGCTGTGGGCCTGTTATATATGGCCTCTATTATGTTGAGGTATGGTCCTTTCATATGTACTTCGTGGAGAGTTTTTAATCAAAAATGGGTGTTGAATTTTGTCAAATGCTTTTTCCACATCTATTGAGGTGATAATGTGATTTTTATATTTCATTGTGTTAATGTGGTATATCATGTCAATTGATTTGCAGATGTTGGATCATCCTTGCATCCCTGGACTAAATCCCACTTGATCATTGTATATTATCTTTTTTTTTTTTATCTTTTTAATGTATTTTTGAATTTGGTTTGCTAATATTTTATTGAGAATTTTTGTGTCTATATTCATCAGGTATATTGGCCTACAACTTTTTTGGATGTGTGGTGTCTTTGTCTGGTTTTGGTATCAGGCTAATTCTGGCCTTATAAAAATTGTTTGGGAGCTTTCCCTTCTTCTCAATATTTTGGAAGAGTTTGAGAAGGATAGATATGAAAGCTTTTTTAATGTTTGGTAGAATTCATCACTAAAGCCATCTGGTCCTGGATTTTTGTTTATTTTGAGGTTTTTCATTACTGATTCAATCTCCTTACTAGTAATTGGTCTATTCAGATATTACGGTCTTTGAAGATTGTAAATCTCCAGAAAACTATCCATTTCTTCTTGGTTGTCCAATTTATTGGTATGTAATTGTTAATAGTAATGTCTTATAATCCTGTGTATTTCTTTGGCATTATTTTTAACTACTCTTTTTTCATTTCTGATTTGATTTAATCTCTTTTTTTCTCTTGGTCAGCCTAGTTAAAGGTTGATCAATTTTGTTTATCTTTTTGAAGAACCAGCTCTCAATTTTATTGATCTTCTCTATTTTTTTTAAGTTTCTATTTCACTTATCTCTGCTCCAATGTTTATTGTTTTCTTTTTTCCATTAACGAACTTTGTTTATTTTTCTTATTTTAGTTTCAACAGGTGTAAATTTAAATTGTTTATTTAAGAATTCTTGCTTTGGTGAGTGCTGTGAAGTGTGTAAACCTGGTGATTCACAGACCTGTACCCCTGGGGATAAAAATATATGTATATAAAAAATAAAAAATTAAAAAAAAAAAGAATTCTTTTGTTCTTGTGGTAAGCTTATATTACTATGAATTCCCCTTTTAAAACCACTTTTCCTGGATCCCATAGATTTTGGTACGTCATATTTCTGTTTTCATTAGTCTACAGGGTTTTTTTTAAAATTTCTCCTTTGATTTTTTTCTGACTCAGTAATTTTTCAGTAATATATTGCTTAATCTCCATGTATCTGTAGTTTTTCTACAGATGTTTCTAGTTTTATACCATTGTTATCAGAAAAGATGCTCGATATGATTTCAATCTTCTTTAATTTACTGAGACTTGTTTTGTGTGATCTATCCTGAAGAATGTTCCATATGCACTTGAGGAAAGTGTGCATTCTGCTATTTTTGAATAGAATGCTCTGTATATATCTATTAAGTCCATCTGGGCTAATGTGCTATTTAACGTCAATGTTTCCTTATTGATTTTCTGTCTGGATGACCTATTGATATAAGTGGGGTTTTAAATTCCTTACTATTATTATATTACTGTCAATTTCTCCTCTTAGATATAATATTTGCTTTTATATTTTGGTGCCCCTATGTTGGGTGCATATATATATTTATAAATGTTATATATTTTTGTTGGATTGACTCTTCTATCATTATATAGTGACCCTCTTTGTTTTTTATTATAATGTTTATTTATTTTTTTAAGATTTTATTTATTTATTTGACAGGCAGAAATCACAACTAGGCAGAGAGGCCGGCGGTGGTGGGGGGGGGGGTGGTTAGCAGGCTCCCTGCTGAGTAGAGAACCTGATGCAGGGCTTGATCCCAGGACCCTGAGATCATGACCTGAGCTGAAGGCAGAGGCTTAACCCACTGAGCCACCCAAGTGTTCCACAATCTTTGTTTTAAAGTTTATTTTGCCAGACACAAGTATAGCTCTGTCAGCTTTCTTTTTGTTTCAATTTGCATGAAATATCTTTTTCCATTTTATTTGTGTGCCCTTACTTCTGAAATGAGTCTCTTGTAAGCAGCATATAGATATGTCTTTTTTATTTTTAAATCCACTCAGCCATTCTGTGTCTTTTGATTGGATTATTTGGTCCATTTAAATTCAATGTAATTACTGATATCTAGGTACTTATGGCCATTTCTTAAATTGTTTTCTGGCTGTTTTGGTAGTTCTCTGTTCCCTTTTTCTCTTTCTCTTTCTTTTTGGTTTAATGATTTCCTTTAGTGTTATGTTTAGATTCTTTTCTCATTTCCTTTTGTGTATTTACTATTAGGGTTTGTTTTATGGTTACCATGAGGCTCACATATACCATCCTACATAAATAACATTCTATTTTAAGTTGGTAGCAACTTAACTTTGAACACATTCCAAAACTCTATGTATTTACTTCCTCACCCCCATTTTATATTTCTGATGTCACTTTTTACATCTTTTTATGTATCCTTTAACTAATTATTGTAATTTTAGTTAATTTTGCTACTTTTTTCTCTTAAACTTCTTTTTAGTTTTATAAGTGATTGATCCACTACCTTTATTATATATTTACATTTTCCAATAACATTTTTTACTTTTGTATTTTTTTTGTTATTAATTAATGGATTTTCTTTTCAGCTTAAAAAAGTCCTTTTAATATTTCTTAAAAGACTACTTTAGTAGTGAGGAGCTCCTTTAGCTTTTGCTTAGCTAGAAAACTTGTTATTGCTCCTTCAGATCTGAATGATAATCTTGCCAGGTAGAGTATTCTTGCTTGCATTTTCTTTTCTTCCTTTCAGTACTTTAAATAAATCATGCCACTTTCTTCTGGTTTGTAGTTTCTGCTCAGAAATCTGATAGCTTTATGTGATTTCCTTTATATATAACAATTTGTTTTTTTCTTGCTACTTTTAAGATTCTCTCTTTATCCTTTTTGACATTTTAAATATAATGTGTCTTGACGTGACTTTCTTTCACTTCACTTTATTTGGAATTTTCTGGGCTTCCTCAGTGTGAATATCGTCCCTAAGTTAGGAAAGTTTTCAGCTGTTATTTCTTCACACAAATATCCTCCCCCTTTCTCTCTCTCTTTCTCTTCTCCTCTAATACCCCTAAAATGCAAATATTCTACTTGATGTTGTCAGAGAGATTCCTTAAGTGATATTTTTTAAGATTTTATTTATTTATTTGTCAGAGAAAGAGACAGAGAGAGACAGAGAGCACAAGCAGGCAGAGTGGCAGGCAGAGGCAGAGAGAGAAGCAGGTTCCCCACTGAGCAAGGAGCCCAATGTGGGACTCAATCCTAGTACCCTGGGATCATGACCCAAGCCAAAGGCAGCTGCTTAACCAACTGAGCCACCCAGGTGTCCCAAGTGATATTTATTTTTAATCTTTTTTTCTTTTTGCTGTTCTGTCTAGATGTTATTGCTTTATATTCCGGATTGCTCATCTTTACTTCTACTTTATTGAGTCCATTGTTAAACACCTCTACTATACTTTTCAGTTCAGTTATTGTGTTCTTTATCTCTCTCTGTTACTTTTTTATGTTTTTTTTACTTCTGTTTGTTACTTTTTCATATTTCAAAATCTTTGTTGAAATTCTCGCTGTGTTCATCTGTTCTTCTCCTGAGCTTAGTAAACATCTTTATGTCCATTACTTTGTGTTCTTTATCAGGTAGCTTACTTCTCTCATATTATTAAGTCTTTCTCTGAGGTTTTGTCATGTTCTTTCCTTTGGTACATCTTTCCCTGTTTTCTCATTTTGCTAGACTCTGTGTTTGTTTCTAAGAATTGGTTGTAACAGCTACCTCTCTTAGTCTTGAAGGAGTGGCCTTTGTGGGTGTTAATTTTCATTCCCCTTTGTCCTAGCTTTTGGTCACCTCTTAGACCTTTGTAGCTGTCTAAATTTCCTGTTTTATTCTTGACATGTTCCCATTGTTGGGAAGTGTCAAGACCTGTCAGTCATCCAAAGGGAGGATTCTTATTGAGCACCTAGATTCAGAATGATTGGAAGTAAGATCCTCAGGTAGCAGTGCTTAAAGTATGTGAATATATTTAGTCCTGTGGTCCACAGTCATATCTCTGCTGGCCTCTAGACTAGAAGGCCTGAGATATCCCCTGGAGAATTGTTGCCAAAAATTGGAGCTCTTTTCTAGTAAGTGTCATCAAGCTATACTGAGGCCAAGGAAGTGTACAGGATGGTGTCTACCTGCTTGTTTTCTGGGAGCACCTCCTTAGCTTTAAATATGTAGGAAACCTGAAGGCTGTTCCTTGGGCAGAAGCTCTAGGCTAAGTAAATAAGTTTGTTTGTTTATTTGTTTTTGTTTTGTTTTGTTTTGTTTTGTTTTCATAGAAAAACTTGGGTTGTGTTTTAGGCTGATATTGCTGCAGTGCCCTAGTAGTGGTAGCCTGCCAAGAGCTGTCTTTCTAATTTTTTTAGTCCTGTGGAGCTCAAGAATTCCAGCCCTTTTCACCACCAGAGCCATGCAGTCAGAGCCTGTTTGATTGTGTACTTTTACTGGCATTAGCAATTCATCTGGGACATCTTCACCAACTTCAAAAGGGTATCAGGAAAATGTCTTTTCTATTCATGCCCATGGGCTTTAACAATTCAGTTGGAGAATGCCTTATGTGTGCTTGTGTGCCAGTGTTAGACTGAAAATTTAAGAATGTCATGACTGTTTGTACTTGACAGCCCCAGCCAGGGGCCCAAAGAGTTTTGCAACCACCCATTCTTACAGACTTAGATAGGGAGTGGAAGAACGTCATGACCATTTGCATTTGTCTACTCAAGCAAAGGAGAGAAGCACTGCAACTACCCATGCTCTCTGGTCTCAGCAAGTGCCACTGATCCTCACCTTTGCCCATCCCAGCAAGGCAGTAGAAGGCACTGCATTCAAGCTTGTCACTTGTGTTAGCAAACTATGTGGAAAATGCAACAATGGCATCCACCAGTGACTCTATCTCCATAGAATGTCTCCAATGTCCACCATCCCTTTGGTCAGTGCCCCCAATCAGCAAATGAATTGCCTTCATATATAATCCAGGCACTTTTCAAAGTGATGTTTTTTCCCTGGGTCTTGGGGTGAGTAAAACCATACATGAATCTTCCAAGAGGAGAATCCCAGTTTCCTATCGCACTTTCGGACCCCTGGACATCAGCCCCATTGATCTCCTAATGACATTCTGGCAGTTCATCTTTTGGGAGCAGATCCCTGGGACCAGGGTGCCTGATCTTGGGTACTAATCCTTCATTCCACCAGGAGAGGCACCTGGTAAAATCCCTCTCTACTGTGTATTTCTACATGTGAGACCATGTCTCTGCCTCTCATACCCATCACAATGTAGCCCTTTCACCCTTTGTTGTGTAGGGCAGTTCATGTAGTTTACAGATCTTTTTTCAGAGGGAAATGATCTCCATGTAACTTTGGGTTTGGTGTCTGTGAGAGAAGGTGAGCTCAGGATCTTCATCTATCAACATAGTGGTCCCCTCTCTTGGGCACTTTTAATATCTCCATTTAAAATATGGAAGAAATGAGTTAGAGTCAAAATTTTAGCATTGACCTTCACAGGGTCAAGCCCAGAGGCTTCCTCAGTAATCATCTATGCATGTTTGGGCAAGTTGGCTTATATTAATAGGCAGAGGTTCCTCATAACAAAAATTTGATAACTATAGGGGCACCTGGGTGGCTCAGTGGGTTAAAGCCTCTGCTTTTGGCTCAGGTCATGATCTCAGGGTCCTGGGATTGAGCCCCACATCAGGCTCTCTATTCAGCAGGGCGCTTGCTTCCCCCTCTCTCTCTGCCTGCCTCTCTGCCTACTTGTGATCTCTGTCGAATAAATAAATAAAATCTTTTTTAAAAATTGGTAACTATATATTAGATTCCATTTTGAACCTATATCTTATATTATTACATAGTATAACCTGATGGTTTACTACATATCTGAAGTTAGCCTGTTATCACTTTACTATATGACCTCAAAAATAAATCATGTTCATTTAAAATATTGGAAAAGCTTTAAAAAGTAATGATTTCAGTTATAAACAGAGTTCATAGGTATTTTTTTAACCTCCAAGTTAGGTAAAGCAAAACCAGATTGACCTCTAGTAAGATAAAACAAAATAAGGCTCTAGGTTTCAATAATTTTATGATGGTTAGAGAATACTTTTTAATTTTATCAACCATGAATTTATAAAAGGAATCCAAATTTTTATGTTTCAGGAACTATATTCCAAATCTTGCTTAGTTCAATCAAAATAAAATTCACTATGGAAAACTTTGTGCTTCTACTATTCTTCTAACAAATAGTACTATGATTAATTAACAAGCATCAAATCTATAGTTAATAAAGTATAAAAATAATCAATATACAATTTCTCATTCTTAAAAGAGAATTCAGGTCCCATATATATTCCAGTCTCATGTATTCTTTAAGCTTCTTGTACCCTAAAGAGTTTGTATTTAAGTGTAACTATCAAAGGTTCAGTTCAGTTTTAGAGAGGAAATGGACATGACTGAACTTTGTTTTAGAAGAGCACTCAGGAGGCATTTGTGGAGGATGGACTTGAGAGATAAAAGATTAGTAGCAAAAGAAACAATTAATCAGTAATAGGTAATGAGTCAAAAGTCATAGCAGTGTGGATAGAGAGGCAGAGAATAATAATAACTAGCATTTAAATAATGCTTACTGTGGGGGAACCCAGATGTCTCAGTTGCTTAAGCATATAACTCATGATCTCAGCTCAGATCTTGATCTCAGGGTTGTGAGTTCTGAACCCATGTTAGGGCCACACTGGACGTGGAGCCTACTAAATAAATATGTAAGTCAATAAATAAAATAAATAATGATTACTATGTAGTAGACAATGTTTTAAGCACTTTATACTAACTCATTTAATCTTCACTGTAACCCTATGAAGTAGTGTTATCAATTGACTTTTTCTGGATAATAAGTCAAGACACAGTACTTTAAAACAACAATCATTTATTTAGTAAATAAGTCTCTAAATTGGCAGTTCTTCTGATTTTGGCTTGCATCACACATACTCTTTAGTCATTTGCCTGGTTGACTGGGGACTGGCTGATCTATCGTGGCCTCAGTCAGGAAGGTTTGCACATGATATTTCTTTCCCTAGAAGACTGGCTCAGTCTTATTCACATAATAGTTGGTCAAGTTTTCAGAGACTAGTAGCATTAAGTGCCTCTTAAGACCTGATACACACAATATCTTCTTCATCCTACTGACCAAAGTAGGTCACAGTCTAGCCCTTATTTCAGATGGGAAAATCAACCTCATGTCTTAGTGATAGATTTTGCAAAGTTACATTGCAAAGGGAAGGGTAGACTGAGGAAGAAAAGGTTATGGCAATGCATGTAGTCTACTCTAGGTGGGTATTAGCATTATCATGCCCATTTGCAAACAGGGAAACAGAAACACAAAGTTGTTAGGTAATATACCTTAGATCATTCACTAAACATTGCAGTGTCACTGTTGTCAGAGGAACTGACCTATACATCTCTAAAGTTGTTTTTTGTTTTTGTTTTCTTTCCAAGGGTGGTTGACTAGAGAAGTATTAGGAAGAAAAATCAGTATGATTTAATGATTAATTAGATTGGGAGCAGAAAGTCAGAGAAAGAATAACAGTGCATCCAAATTTGGAAAAGTGGTAATATTATTAAGAGATGGTAACATTTGTTGATGACCCTATCCAGAAATTAAATAATATAGCATTATGATTAACTCCTAGCCAGGGATAGGAATAGGCTAATAAAAATGTTGATTTATACATTAAAGACAGGTATCTTCAAGTTATTTAGGTGGATACATCTAGTGGACTACTGGAAATTGAGTGTTTTACTTAAAAGAAAGAGATCTGGATAAAAATGTAGATTTTGGCTCCATATAGTTAGTCTGGTAATTGAAAGCTGGTGACTAGATTAAAAGACCCAGAAATATTTTAAAGAGAAGGTCAAGAACATAGTTCCAGAGAGGCATAGAGGCAGCACAGAGGAAAAGGAGTCTTCCAAGAAATATTTAAATGATAAAACCAAGAAATAGCAGTATAAAAGCAGTAAGGGAGGAGTAAGGTATTCCCACAAATGGAAGATGAAACAATTTGTCTCTGACTGAAAATAATTAGAAAATCTAGATAAAATATTTTAAAAACTAAAGAATCACATTCTAAAATAAACCAGAGAACCAGCATGATAATAAAGGATCTAAAATAAGGAAAGAGACCCACAAAGGTAAGCACGGAATTTAGGGTTATTTTATCATGGGAGAGTTTGACAATTACAAAGAAAGCTTCTAAGAGTGTGGGCTGTGCTTTTGACAGCCTTACAGGTCTACAAGATCTTGAATCCATAGTCTACCAAGGTAAATGCCTTCAGTGAATTCTTTACACTGGTACCTTAAAAAGCTGCCCTCTAGGTGTAACAGTAAACCAAAAACTGACCATTCTTCTCAGAGCACGGAAGTTTCTCTGAATCACCTGTCTCTTAAATCAGATTAAAGATATTTATTAATGGTGTATCATCCGTAATATCACCAGGCATCCTCCAGAACATAAGAACCTGGCAAAAACACACTCAAATTTAGAATCTTTTTGTGATACAATAATGTTGTTCTAGTCTTCAAATTCTATCTACAAAATACTTAAATCTGAGATCCTCCACATGATCAAAATAACCAGCCATACTAGAAGACAAGGCAACATGAGCAAAGACAAAACAGCAATAAAAAAGAAAAAGCAAACAACAGAGAAGACCCACAGGGGCTTCAGAAATTGACAGTTATGGATAGAGATATTAAAATAACTTCAAATGCTGTCCATGGGATTAAAGACAAAATAGAAATTGATAAAAGAACTTGAAAATATTAAAAGCATCCAGATAGAAATTCTAAACTGAGAAATTCAATAAAACAAAATTAAGAATTTAATAGGTGGCTTTGCTAACAGATTAACACAATTAAAGAGATAACTAATAGCCTAAAAGAAAGATCAGGAAAAGAACAGCCAGAATAAGAGAATAAGGTGTATAAGATACAGAAGTATATAGAGGAAACAATAGAGGAAACTACATAAAATGTTTTGGAATATCAGAAAAAAGAAAGTTACCTCAAAGGTAACTTTGAGGTTTTAAGATTTTATTTATTTATTTGACAGACTGAGATCACAAGTAGGCAGAGAGGCAGGCAGAGAGAGAGGAGGAAGCAGGCTCCCGCTGAGCAGAGAGCCCAATGTAGGGCTCAATCCCAGGACACTGGGATCACGAGCCGAAGGCAGAGGCTTTAACCCACTGAGCCACCCAGGCACCCCAAGAACAGGTATTTCAAAAAGATAACATCCAAGTGATCAATAGACATTGTTAATGTGTTAACTTCGTAATATTCAGGAAAACACAGATTGAAAATACAAGGAGACAACGACTACATACCAAAATGACTAAAACTTTAAAAGACCAGAAGTACCAAATTTGGCAAGAATGTGAAATAAGAATTCACGTAACTTTCTAGTCATGTAAGGAAAAGAGGAAGCCACTGATGAACAAGGCCTAAGAACTGGGAAGAAGCAAATAACCAAGTGGAAGTTTACTTGTAAATCATCAGAGGTAAAATGTACCTTTCTTTTGAGAGGAAGAAGTGATGTATAGAGATATAGATTGTTTTGGAGCCAAAATTTTGAGGAAGTTCTGAGTGTATTCTATGCTCTTTGTCTGTGAGAGTGAATCCATTGATTAAGGGGAGGAAAGCAAATGTGTGTTAGAGAGTTTTCAAATGCTACAGAAAATTTTAGAATGGCTGTCATGTGGAAGTTGGAGTTGACAAAGCATATGTAAAAAGGTAACAGAATACTGAGAAGTAGGCATATAATGAAAACAATGCAATTTGGGTGATTCCAATTTTAGCGTTTTAGTGATTTCTATGGTCTCAGTGATGCAGAAATATCTTGGTTAATGAAGTCTGTCGTATCATTCCAGTTATCTCTGAAGTCAATTTCTTCATTTAGTGAGAAGTAGAAATACTGTACTCATTATAAAAGAGCATTATAGATCTGTTCAGAATTAATTGTATGTAGTTGTACAGAAAAACATGCCAAGAAAGTGAAAACGAAGCATTTACATTGAATCTGGAATAGAGTGGTGACCTTGACCTTGGAATGGTGTTTAATCCACATACTTGCCTAGAAAGAGTTGGCATTTAAATTATTTTAGGCACTCTAGCATCCATGTCCCCTAAGCCATCTCAAACAAAATGGTGCAGGTCCTCAAATGTTACTAAACTTCCAGCAAGAGAGATTCAGCCAACTTCCTTTGCGGACCATTCTAGTTTCTCCCAATTCTCATGGCCTGGGCATACTTTCTTATATGTTTCATGGTCTATTTAACTTTCCCTGAAGTCTGGAAAACCTCAAAAGCCTGTTGACAGCAAGGATTTTTAAAAGTCTTTCCTAAGAAAGCCAAAACTATAGCTCATAGCCAGCACAGAAACAATTTTTTACAAGCAGACCAATGATATAGGTTTCCCTCCCACTCAATTACATTCCCTCATTTCAGTTCAGCTTTGCATATGAGTTTTACAAAGCTGAGTTTGACGAGATGAAATGTTGTTAGGAACTAAAAGGCAGAATCATGGAAACACCTCACCAGAGATACATTTAATTAAAATGACTCACCATAACAGCAAAAGAATAGGCAATTTGTAGGTTGTCTCCCAAACTTTCTCCTTACCTTACCACCAAACTTCAAATGGTCTTAAAAAATATAAATCCCAACAAAGGGTAGATAGAGTCTGGAAAGGAATACACGTTAGCTTGGTACTCTTTTGCACTGTGTTATCCCTCTAAACACCAGAACAGGCAGGACCAAGTTTGCAAGCCCAAGAGACACTTTCAACAGCAACCTTATCTTGTTGGAGAGTTTGCTCTGAGGTCACATGGGGCGAGCCAGAGCCCAGCTGACAGAGTGTCAAAAGGCCTCAAGCTAGCAAAAGAAAGCACTGTGAGTGCACAAAGGTCGAGCATCTTTGGAAGTGGGTAAATTAAAACAATATGATATGCCTTGCCTAGAAACATATCCCATTTTCTAACTGCAAAAAGTAGTTTGTGATCTGGATTCTTAGCAGTAGAGGAAATGAAAATAAATAAAATTAAGTTAATGTCAGAAGTGTTGGACTTTTGCTGTTGCTGCTTATGGTGATATTAAAAATGAAAATAACAGAAGCACATAGCTAAATATATAGACAGCAATTCCTTCTAAACCCTGAAAACTTTAGGCAAGCCCAAACAGCATGCACCTACCATCCAGTTCAGGGGGAACCAGGACAGCATTGGATTTCACAGATAGCACCACAGACAGCTATTAAGCTCTAATTCGGTGTCACATTTCTGCCCAGTGCTGGCTGACTACTAGACCAATTTGCTGGCTTCACTCTCTCTGTGTTTCTTCATTGTTTCAAACCAGGCAGAGACTTATCTTAATAATGGGTCAATCCTCAGCCAAATGTGTTCAATTGAAGGCCACCATGGGAGAATGGCAGGATATTGTCTTTCCAACAGCAAGCGAATTGCAGGCAGCTTAAGGCAATATCCATTTCACTATAATGCTGGTTTATGTTACAGCCCTTTTCAAACTTCTAATTGCTCTGTATTGCTGACATTTATAGACATGCCCTATTTTAAATGAAAACACAACACTGAGGTCAGGAGGAGGTTCTGGGACAGGGGAGACCCCAGGTGAAGCCAAAGGGGGAAATTACTTTAAAACTTCTAAATGCCAAACATGTTTGAGAAAAGGAGGAAAAAAAATAAAGTCTTGGGGCAGAAAAAACATTAATCATGGCCCCATGGTATAAATTAATAATAACTATATTTAATTTTCCTATGTAAACATTCTATGGTTGGATTATATAATTTTTAAATGAAAGCAAATATTATTCATTGGGCCTGGTAAGTCTGGTAAGTCTCAGTTTATATGGAATAACTTTGGATATGATTTTTTTCTCCCAATTTCACTTTGATTTGTTAAAAACCGATACACCAAGCTAACCAAGTTTGTCAGCTGCTTTGGGAATCATGATATGTTATGAGTCTTTCAGATTATTCTAAAAGTCACAATGAATAAAATAATATATCACATTTATGTAGGACTTTTCACCTAGTATCTCATATGGTTTTATAAACAATAAATCATTCATTCCAGAATTGCAACTAAGGAGTCTCAAATAAAGTTCTAATAAGTAATTTCTCCCAGGTAGCTCCAGAAGAAGAAAGGCACATAAAGACTACAATCACTTTCATTTGTTTATTCATACATTCATTCACTGGGTTATTGAGTCGTTGATCCATATCCTGAACAAATATTTAAGTCATGTTCATGTGTATTTAACACTGTGTCGATTTCAGGCTCTATAAAGAACTATTAAAGAGCTTGCACTCCAGTTGGGTCCCGGTTAGGAAATCAATTGTTTAAGATCCTACTCTAAATTGCCAGAAAAAATCCTTTTGAACATTATGCTTACTTAACTCCCTATGAATGTCTTATTGAGGAATAAGAAATTATTAAGGAATAATTAACAGTACTGTTTTCTTTTTACATATAACATATGTCATAAAAAAGATTTAAAAAAATCATTATTTAAGATTTAAAAACCACTATTAGAAGAGCGGGGCAAGATGGCAGAGGAGTAGGGAAACTTATTTCAACCAGTCCCCTGAATTGAGCTGGATATCTACCAGAACACTGTGAGCACACATGAAATCAGCCTAAGATATAAGATTATATACTTCTGGATCTCTTCGGTGGCAGAGGATCATCAGTCTGGAGGTACAAAGGACCGAGTTGGGATTGCACAGAAAGATATCAGAGGATAAACAGAGGGGGAGGGAGCCACCAGAAGCGAACCACTGGAAAGTAATATCTCAATGTGAAAGTGCCCTGCACTCAGGGAGCAGGGATAGCTTGGAGACATGTGTCAGGAAGGGAATGATAATAGCATTCGAAGAGAACAAAGGGGCTTAAGGGACAATTGCTGGGACCTGGGGGCCACAGGTGCAGACCTTAGCCCACAGTCCCAGGACCAGCTGTAGCTGCTGCACCTGAAAGGTCCCAGTGTGGATGCCAGTCAGCGGTCCCAGGAACAGCAGCTGGGGGAACCGGGCAAGCTGAGAGGGTTGCTGGGAGTGCATACTGCCTGTGGGAGGCTGCAGTATTCTAAGGTGCTTACTGAGGGGGAGACTGTGTGTTCTGGAGGATTCAGAGATGAGTAGTCTGCAGCTTCTCTCTGAGGTAGGGGTCTGGGTACAGATAGTTTACTTTGCTCTGACTCTCCAAAAAGACACCAAAAAACCACAGGAGAACAAAAGCCTCCAGAGAACAAAAGCCTGAAAAATTTTCCAAGGAGCCTAGCCTCTAGACTGGAGGCAGAGCAGCTCCACCCAAGCAGGATTGAATGAAAAACAATGAAGCAGGCCCTTCCCCCAGAAGACAAGAGGAAAGAAAGAAAGAACAAGAGGACCACAACCACAGGGTCCCCATAAAACTGTAAAATCCCAACACCACGTGAAAACAATATATTAAGCCCCTAGTATTGCCTCATAGCCTGTAATTTCTTAGATAGAACTTCTCTCTCTCTCTCTTTTAAAGATTTTATTTATTTATTTGATAGACAAAGATCACAAGTAGGCAGAGAGGCAGGCAGAGAGAGAGGAGGAAGCAGGCTCCCTGCTGAGGCTCCCAGGACCCTGAGATCTTGACCTGAGCTGAAGGCAGAGGCTTTAACCCACTGAGCCATCCAGGTGCCCCTCTCTCTCTTTTTAAAGAGAAATAACTTAAAAATGCTATCATTGAGATACAATCTAATCTAGATTCTTGTTCTTCTTTTTAATCTACTTACCATTTCAAGAGATATTTAATACAACATATCCCATAGTAACTTTTTAACTTGAACTCTTTCATACATATACTTTTTTCCTTTTTCCTTTTTAAAATATATATAGCTATAAGCTTCAATGTAGTCCTTTTTTCCCTATTCAATACTACCTTTATATAGATATCAGTTTTAATTTCCCTGTATTTCTGGAAAGTTGGGTTCTCTAACATAGATAACAAGATACACCCAGGTGGAACTGAAATACCCTTCCTTGACCACATCAAGGGATTATAACCATCTTCCCATCTTCTCTCTCTCTTTTTTTTTCTTTTGTCAGTCTTTTTGTTTGTTTGTTTTTTGGTTTTGTACTTTATAAATGTTATTCTTGGGGCTCATTTTGGCAGAGTGTGTGTGTGGTTTTTTTTCTTCTCTTTATTCTCGGTGGTATCTGATTGCTCTGAAACTTCCCAAGGTGCACCTAGCCTGGATAGTGGTTGATATTTTCAGCTGTACATCCCCTCAACCACAACTCAACAGAATGACAAGGGGGAGACAATGGCCTCTCTGGCAGTTATAATGGATATGGATCTAAGCAAGATGTCAGAAATAGACTTCAGAGTAGCAGTTATGAAGACAATAGTTAGGCTGGAGAAAACTATTGATAGCAACATAGATATGTTAAGGGCAAAAGTGAGAGCAGATCTGGGAGAACTTAAAAATGCTATCATTGAGATACAATCTAATCTATATACTCTAACAGTTAGGGTAAATGAGGCAGAAGAATGAATTAGTGATCTTGAAGACAAACTGTTAGAAAAGAAGAAGCTGGAGGAGGCTTGGAACAAACAGCTTAAAATCCATGAAAACAGAATTAGAGAAATAAATGATGCCATGAAACATTCCAATGTCAGAATTATTGGGATTCCTGAGGGGTGAAGAGAAAAAGAGAGGACTAGAAGATATATTTGACAAAAATCATAGCTAAGAACTCCCTAATCTGTGGAATAAAAGAAGTAACCATGTCCTAGAGGCAGAGAGGACAACCCCTAAGATCAATGAGGGCAGATCAACCTCCAGGCATGTAACAGTAAAATTCGCAAAACTTAGAACCAAGGAAGCCATTTTAAGGGCAATTAGGGGGAAGAAATTCCTTATGTACAGAGGGAGGAATATCAGAATAAAGTCATACCTGTCCACAGGCAAGCCAGAAGTCAGAATAAAGTCAGACCTATCCTTCTGGCAAGCCAGAAGCAGCTGGCAAAACATAGTCAGGGTACTAAGTGAGAAGAATATGCAGCCAAGAATTCTTTATCCAGCAAGGCTGTCATTCAGAATAGATGGACAGATAAGAAGCTTCCAGAACTGGTAGAGACTGAAAGAATATGTGACCACTAAGCTGGCCTTGCAAGAAATATTAAGGGAGGTTCTATAAAAGGAGAAAGACCCCAAAAGTGTTACAGAACAGAGATGTAGAGAGACAATCCATAGAAACAAGGACTTCACAGGCAACATGATGACAATAAAATCTTATCTGTCAATAATCACTCTCAAAGTGAACTGCCTAAATGCTTCCATAAAATGGCACAGGGTTGTAGATTGGATAAAAAGACTGGACCCATACATATGCAGTCTACATAAGACTCATTTTTGAACCTAAGACACATATAGACACAAAGTGAAGGGATGGGGAACTGTCTTCCTACCAATGGACCTCAAAAGAAAGCACTGAAAAAATGAAAAAATTAAATTAAATTTAAAAAATTAAATTTAATTACATTTAAAAAAAAAAAGAAAGGTGGAATAGCAATTCTCAGAACATACTAATTAGATTTTAAGCTAAAGACTATAGTTAGAGACACCGAAGGACACTATATCATTCTTAGAGGGTTTATCCAGCAAGAAGATCTAACAATTATAAATATGTCCCCAACATGGGAGCAACCAAGTTCATAAGCGAACTGTTAACCAAAACAAAGAGACCTACTGATAATTTTGTGTTCAAAAAGAGACTTTAACACTCCACTCTCAGCAACAGACAGATCAACTAAGCAGACAATCAACAAAGAAACAAGAGCTTTGAATGACACAGTGGACCAGATGAACCTCATAGATATATACAAAATATTCCACCCTAAAGCAACCAAATACTCATTCTTCGTGAGCACACATTGAACTTTGTCCAGAATAGACCACATAGGTCACAAATCAGGTCTGATATCAAAAGATTGAGATTATTCCCTGCTTATTTTCAGACCACAATACTGTGAAACTGGAACTCAATCACAAGAAAAGGTTTGGAAGAAATTCAAACACTTGGAAGCTAAAGACCATCCTGCTCAAGATTGTTTGGGTCAACCAGGAAGTCAAAGAAGAACTTAATCAATTCATAGAAACCAATGAGAATGAAGACACATTGATCCCAAATCTATGGGATCCGGCAAAGGTGGTCCTTAGGGGGAAATGCATAGCCATCAAAGCCTCAACTCAAAAAAAAAAAAAAAAAAAAAAAACCAGGAAAAATCCCGAATACACAAACTATCTTTACACCTTAATGATCTGGGGAATCAACAACAAATTAAACTTAACCCACACATGAGAAGGGAAATAATTAAGATTGAAGCAGAGATCAATGAATTAGAAGCCAGAAATACAGTAGAACACATTAAAGAAACTAGAAGATGGTTCTTTGAAAGAATTAATAAAATCGATAAACCACTGGCCAGACTTATCCAAAAGAAAAGAGAAAGGACCTAAATTAATAAAATTGTGAATAAAAGTAAGGAGATCACAACTAACACCAAGGAAATAGAAACAACCATCAGAAATTATTATCACAGCTTTATGTCAATAAATTAAGCAACCTAGAAGAAATGGATGCATTCCTATAAGCTTCCAAGAATGAAGCAGGAAGAAATCGACAACCTGAATAGACCAATAACTAGTAACAAGATTGAAGCAGTGATTAAAACCTCCCAGTCCAGGACCTGATGGATTCCCTGCGGAATTCAAAGAAGACATAATACCTACTCTCCTGAAGCTATTTCAAAAAATAGAAACAGAAGGAAAACTTCCAGACTCTTTCTATGAGGCCAGCATTACCTTGATGCCAAAACCAGGCAAAGACCCATCAAAAAGGAAAATTTCAGACCCATATCCCTGATGAATACAGATGCCAAAATTCTCAACAAGATCCTAGTGAATAGGATCCAACAGTAAATTAAAAGGATTATCTATCACAACCAGGTGGGATTTATCCCTGGATACAATGATGGTTCAACATTGACAAATCAATCAATGTAATAGAACACATAAATAAGAAAAAAGAGAAGAACCACATGGTCCTCTCAATGGATGAAGAAAAAGCATTGGATGAAATACAGCATCCTTTCCTGATCAAAACTCTTCAGAGTACAGGGATAGAAGGAACATTCCTGAACTTCATAAAATCCATCTATGAAAAACCCACAGCGAATATCATTCTCAATGAGGAAAAGCTGAGAGCCTTCCCACTGAGTTCAGGAACACAACAAGGATGCCCACTCTTGCCTCTACTGCTCAACATAGTACTAGAAGTCCTAGCAACAGCAATGAGACAGCAAAAAGAAATAAAAGGTATTCAAATATCAAAGAAGAAGTCAAACTCTCTCTCTTTGCAGATAACATAATACTCTATGTAGAAAACCCAAAGCCTCCACCCCCAAATTACTATAACTCATACAGCAATTCAGTAATGTGGCAGGATAGAAAATCAATGCACAGAAATCAGTTACTTTCTTATACATTAACAATGAAACTGCAGAAAGAAAAATTAAAGAATTGATTCCATTACAACAGCACCAAAAACCATAAGATACCTCAGAATAAACCTAACCAAGGAGGTAAAGGATCTATACTCTAGGAACTACAAAACACTCATGAAAGAAATTGAAGAAGACACAAAAAGATGGGAAAACATTTCATCCTCATGGATCAGAAGGGGAAATATCACTACAGTGACTATGTAGCCCAGAGCAATCTATACTTTCAACACCATCCTAATCAAAATACCAAAGGCATTTTTTTTTTTCAAAATGCTGGAACAAACAAACTAAAACTTTGTATGGAACCAGAAAAGACCCCAAATCACCAAGGAAATACTGAAGAAAAAAAAAAAAAAAAAACAAAGCTGGGGACATCATACTGCCTAATTTCAAGCTATATTACAAAACTGTGATCACCAAGATAGCATGATACTGGCACAAAAACAGACACATAGACCAATGGAACAGAATAAAGAACCCAGATATGGACTCTCAACTCTAAGGTCAAGAAATCTTTGACAAAAGCAGGAAAAAATATCCAATGGAAGAAAGACAGTCTCTTCAGTAAATGGTGTTGGGAAAATTGAAGAGCCATATACGGAAGAATAAAATTGGGCCATTCTCTTACACCATACACAAAGATAAACTGCAAATGGATGAGAGACCTCAATCTAAAATAGGAATCCATCAAAATTCTAGAGGAGAACACAGGCAGTAAATTCTTCAATATCAGCCACACAACTTCTTTCAAGACTTGTCTCCAAAGGCAAAGGAAACAAATGTGAAAATGAACTTTTGGAACTTCATCAAGATAAAAAGCTTCTGTACAGCAAAGAAAACAGTTAACAGAACAAGAGGCAGCCATAGAATGGGAGAAGATATTTGCAAATGACATCACAGACAAAGGGCTGATATCCAAGATCTATAAAGAACTTCTTAACCTCAACACCCATAAAACAGATAATCAAGTCAAAAAATGGACAGAAGATATGAGCAGACACTTCTCCAAAGAAGAGATACAAATGGCTAACAGACACATGAAAAAGTGTTCATCATCTTTAGCCGTCAGAGAAATTCAAATCAAAATCACATTGAGATACCAACTTACACCAGTTAGAATAGCAAAAATCAACAAGGCAAGAAACAACAAATGCTGGAGAAGTTGTGGGGAAAGGGGAACCCTCTTACTGTTGGTGGGAATGCAAATTGGTACAACCACTTTGGAAAACAATGTGGAGGTTCTTCAAAAAAATTTAAAATAGAGCTACCATATGACCCAGTAATTGCACTACTGGGTATTTACTCCAAAGATACAGATGTAGTGAAAAGAAGGGCCATACGTACCCCAATATTTCAATAGCCAAAATGTGGAAAGAGCCAAGATGCCCTTCAACAGATGAATGAATAAAGATGTCCATATACAAATGGAATATTACTTAGCCATCAGAAAGGCTGAATACCCAACTTTTCCAACAACATGGATGAGACTGGAGGAGATTATGCTAAGTGAAATAAGTCAAACAGAGAAAGTCAATTATCATGTGGTTTCACTTATTTGTCAAACATAAAGAATAAGATGGAGGACATTAAGAGAAGGGAAAAATGAAGGGGGAGAAATCAGAGTGGGAGACAAACCATGAGAGACTACAGACTCTGAAAAACAAACTGAGGGTTTAGAAGGGATGGGTTTAGGGGAATGTGTGAGCCTGGTGATGGGTATTAAGGAGGGCATGGATTGCATGAAGCAATGGGTTTTATATGCAAATAATGAATCATGTAACACTACATCAAAAACTAATGATGTATTGTATGGTGACTAACATAACAAAATAAAAAAAAATAGCAAGAAAATAAATCAGTTAAAAAAAAAAGAAAATTTCACTGTTATATGAAATAAAGCTTCAGAATAATACCCCAAAAAATCACTATTAATTCCACTGTGCAGAGATAAATATTGTTAACAATTTGGCACATAGGTTTCTTGTCTGATTTTAAATTGTGTGTGTGTGTGTGTGTGTGTGTGTGTGTGTGCAAAAATATATTCACTTTTTACATAAGTAAGATCATGATACACATGCCCATTTATAGTTAAATTTTTCTCAGTTAATAATATATTATAAATATTTTCCCATGTGATTAAATTTGAGTTTTTGGCATTATGAAGTCAAATATATTTGACCACACAATTTTTCTTATTAATTCCCCTTCAAGTTGTCAAAGGACATTAAACTACAAGTCAAATTCTCATGAAGAAATTAAAAAAAAGGGGCGCCTGGGTGGCTCAGTGGGTTAAAGCCTCTGCCTTCAGCTCAGGTCATGATCTCAGGGTCCTGGGATCGAGCCCCATATTGGGCTCTCTGCTCTGCGGGAAGCCTGCTTCCTCCTCTTTCTCTGCCTGCCTTTCTGCCTACTTGTGATCTCTGTCTGTCAAAAAAATAAATAAAATCTTAGAAAAAAAAAAAAAAGAAAAATAAATAAATAAACACAAGTAAAGTTAACTACAGAGATAAATACAAGAGATAGCATAAATGTATTTTTTGTTTGTAACCTATTTTTCCCTATGGCTTAAAAAGCAACTGAAGAATGGAATAATTATAAACAAAGCTGATAAACATGCAATGTATAGACACATGACTGTATAGCATTAAAAAGTGGGGAAACAGAGCTATCAAGGAGCAAAGTTTTTGAAATACTATCAAAATTAAGTTGGTATTAATCTGAACTAGATTCTAATAAATTAAAATTTATTGTAACATCTAAGGCAGCCACTAAGAAAATATCTCAAAATTATATTGTAAAAGAAGCAACAGAGTAATTAAAATCTCATACTAGAAAAGAGTTATATACTTGAAACAGAAGAAGAGTTAAGGAAGAAATGAGGAGGAAGACAACATACATAGAAAATAAATAGCAAAATGGCAGATGTAAATTTTACCTTATCAAGAATTAGATTAAATGTGGGACACCTGGGTGGCTCAGTTGGTTAAGCAGCTGCCTTCGGCTCAGGTCATGATCCCAGCGTCCTGGGATCGAGTCCCACATCGGGCTCCTTGCTCCACAGGGAGCCTGCTTCTCCCTCTGACTCTGCCTTCCACTCTGTCTGCCTGTACTCGCTCTCTCTCTCTCTTACAAATAAATAAATAAAATCTTTAAAAAAAAAAAGAATTAGATTAAATGTAAGTGGATTGAACTTTTTAATCAAAAGATAGAGACTGGCAAAATGGGGAAAAAATGATCTAATTCTGCCCACAGAGTTTTGAACTCTTGGTTCAAAAACACATAAAACACAAAGAAAGTAAAAGGATGCAAAAAAGACATGTAGTAGACCCCCTTATTTGCAGTGTTACTTTCGGCAGTTTCAGTTACGCACAATCAACTGTGATCCAGGAGTAGATGATCTTCCTTCTAACGTATCATCTGAGGGTCAATAGTAGCCTAACACTGTGTCACAATGCCTACATCATTCACCTTACTTCATCTCATCACATAGACATTTTGTTATCTCATTACAGGAAAAAGAAGGGTGAACATAGTGTGTAATGAGATATTTTGAGTGAAAGCTCATATTCACATAACTTTTATTACATAAATATGACAGTATACTGTTATAATTATTCATTTTATTATTAGTTACTATTGTTAGTCTCTTACTGTGCCTAACATCTAAGTTAAATTTTATCATAGGTATGTTTGTGTGGAGAAAAAAACATAGTATATATAGGGCTTGGTGCTACTATTCATGGTTTCAGGCATTCAGTGAGGGTATTGGAACATATTCCCCATGGATAAGGCGGGGACTACTGTACCAAGCAAACAACAAACGAAAGAACACCAGAGTGACTAACTATACTAACAGCATATTAAATAGATTTTAAGCAAGAATTATTAGGGACAAAGAAGGACATTTTATAATGATAAAAGGGTCAATCAAGAAGATATATACATGTATATATATATATATAGAGAGAGAGAGAGAGCGCACGCAAGCATACATGCACCTAACTGCCCACACCCAACATACATGAAGGGAAAAGTGACCAAACTGAGAGGAGAAATAGAAAATTCAACAATAATATTTGGAGACTTAAATATACTACTTTCACTAATGAACAGAATGACTAGGTAAAAGATTACAAAGAAATATAAAACTTGAACACTAGAAATCAACTAGACTTGCCAGGCATCTGTAGACTACATCACCCATAACAGCAGAATACTCATTATTTTCAAGCACATGGAATATTCTTGAGAATAGACAATATGCTAGTTCACAACCCAAGTCTCAATAAATACGAAAAGATTGAAATAACAAAAAATGTGTTCTCTGACCATTATGGAATGAAATTAGAAATCAATAATGGACAGAAATTTGGGAAATTCATGAGGATGATTCTCTGATGAGATCAACAAAATTGACAAATTGTTCAATAAATTAACCAAGAAAAATGAAACAAGATTCAAATTACTAAAATTAGATATTAAAGAGGATACATTTCCCCTAACCCTATAGAAATAAAAGGGATTATGACTGAATATTGGGAAAAATTATATGCCAGCAAGTTAGGTTACTTAAATGAAATGGGTAAATTCCTAGACAGACAAAAACGATCAAACCTTATTGAGTAAGAAAAAGAAAAATGGAACTATAACAAGTAAGGAGTGAATCAGTAACCAAAAATTTGCCACCCGCCAACACACACACACACACACACACACACACACAAATCCCAGAACAAGATAGCTTCGTTGGTGAATTCTGCCAAATATTTAGAGAGTCAACACAAATCCTCCAAAAATAGAAGGTAGAAATACTGGCTAATTCATTCTACAAAGCCACAAAAATCAAAGATATTACAAGTATACTAAAGAAAATTATAAACTAATATTCCTTATGACTGCAGGTACAACAACAACAACACTAGCAAACCAATCCAGCAACATCTAAAAAGGATTAAGTAATATAACCAGGTTGGATTTATCCTAGAAATGTATGGTTGGTTCGTATATTAAAAATTAATGTGATATTCCATATGAATAGAATAAAGTAGAAAATACATATTTCAATAGATGCATAAAAAGCATTTGACAAACCCTAACATTGTTTCATAATAAAAACACTCAATAAGCTACAAAAAGAAGGGAACTTCTTCAACCTGATAAAAGGCATCTATCAAAAAACTATAGCAAAACTCATACTTACTGGTAAAAGACTGAAATCTTTCCCCTGAATATCAAAAAAAAGAGAAGGATGCCCACTCTCCCCACTTTCATTCAACATTGTATAGGATGTTCTAACCAGGGCAGTTAGGAAGAAAAACAAGTAAGGGCATCCAGATTGGAAACAAAGAAGTAAAACTATCTCTATTTGTTAATGACATGATATTTTTTTTTTAATTTTTTATTTTTTATAAACATATATTTTTATCCCCAGGGGTACAGCTCTGTGAATCACCAGATTTACACACTTCACAGCACTCACCATTAATGACATAATCTTATATATTGAAATCTCTAATCAATAAATTACTGATCTCTCAGATTAAAATCTTATCAGTTTAAGTTAAAAGGACTTAAATGTAGATTTTTAAAACTAATAATGTGCTGTTTTTAAAGAGGAGTAGCTAAAGAATGATAGTTGCTTACCGATACTGACTTAATTATGTTTTATTGTAATCAGTTCTGACACTACCAGTTTATAAATCCTTCTATTGACAACTTTTAAGAACAGTGGAACTCCCACAGGGCTGCATTTCTCCTCGAATCAAATCATCAAAAAAATGGGCCAGTGTAAAATTTGCTTAAATTATTAATGCTTTATTTCTTCCTGCAGCTATTGCCCTTGTTTTAAAAAATGTCTGAGGGACACCTGGGTGGTTCAGTTGGTTAAGTGTCTGCCTTCAGCTCAGGTCATGATCCCGCGGCCTGGGATGGAGTCCCACAGTGGGTCCCCTGCTCAGCAGGAAGCCTGCTTGCTTCTCCCTCTGCCTGCTTCTCTCTATGCTTGTGCTCACTCTCTTGTTCTCTCTCTCTCTCTCTGACAAATAAATAAATAGAGTCTTTTAAAAAATTATTTGAAAGGGAAATAAAATCTTTAGCCTATATTATGATTTCCCAGTGTACTTTGAAAACTTGAAGAGACAATGTTGACTTGGAGGAAACTGAAGCCCACAGTAATGCAAATTTACCATATTCTAATTTTAGGAAAAAAGTTTCCTTTGTTATTTGGAAAAGACAATAATATTAGTTCTCTTCTTAATATTGATAATGAGGTCTCAATTCTATTTGCATCAGCATCTTAACACAAAAATATATGAGTATAATATTGTTTTCTAGCATGATCTGCCATTTAAATCAACAATACTAAGAAACAGTAGAAGGGTTAATCTCTAACTGATTTACACTCAAACTGTGACAAAAAAAGAGAAGCAAGATTGTGAAGGAAATTTGAATATCAGGAAAAAATACAATTTAGTGTAGAGACTGAGCCTAGGTCAAATGGCTTCAAAAACTTTTTGAAGTAATGGAAATGTTCTAAATCTTTATTGTAGTGATGCTTATGTGACTATATACATTTGAGGGAAAACACAGAACTGTACATCTAAAAAGGATGAGTTTTATTATGTACAATTATAACTTTTAAAAAATGATTTGGGGCAGAGATGTGGTTGCTAGTATTTACTCAATAAATAATTGCTATGAGGGTCAGTATTATGGTTTATTTTTGACATTCAATAAAAGTCTCATACTTTTGAAATGCAGCCAAAGCACTGCTTCTAGAGAAATATATAGCTCCTAGTGTGTCCATTATAGAATAATACTGAAAATTAATAAGCCAATAATTTCTCTCAAGAGATTAGAAAAATATCAGCAAGACAAATGCAAAAATAATGGAAAGAAATAAAGGAGAAGTCAATTAAAAAATCAACAAAGTCAGAAGCTGGTTATTTGAAAGCAATAAAATTGATAAACTCCTACTGAGATTAATTTTTAAAAAAGAGAAAGAAGAAAGAAATAACTAATATCAGATTCTTCAGATATTATGAACAACTTTAGTCCAACCATTTTGTGAAAATTTAGACAAAATGGACAAATTCTTAGGTAATACAACCTATAAAACTGACAGAGGAAGAAAACGAAAAACTGAAAAGGCCTAAAGCAATCTTTAGTAATTGCTAGCAAATCTTCAGTGAAGTAATTAAGTATTTAAATTAAAACCTTCCCACAAAGAGAACTCTTGGCTCATACATAAAAAATTACATTAAAAAATTAATTCTTGTAGAGATTAACAAAAGTTGGAATACAAGTTCTATCAATCAAGAGAGGCTAGTTCATGACTAGGTTATTAACAACAAATAACCTCAGAAATCTCAATAGAATATCATTTTATATATAGCACATATGAATACACATAAAATATTTATTTATACATATACATGCTATCTACATACTACATACAGATAATATAACATATAGTATAATAAAATATAAACCATAGGAATCTTAATATAATATATAGAATTCTCAAAATTATATGTTATATATGCTACATAAATACTATACAAATAGTACTATATTGTAGTATAAAAATATATTTTAAGCATTCTTCTTGGTCTTAATAGTCTTTTTTTTTTAAGATTTTATTTATTTATTTGACAGAGCGAGATCACAAGTAGGCAGAGAGGCAGGCAGAGAGAGAGGAAGGGAAGCAGGCTCCCTGCTGAGCAGAGAGCCCGATGCGGGACTCGATCCCAGGACCCTGAGATCATGACCTGAGCCGAAGGCAGCGGCTTAACCCACTGAGCCACCCAGGCGCCCGGTCTTAATAGTCTTACATTACAGAAATACAGGTGAGTTGAAAACTATAAGATAATTGAGATACACAAGGACATTCAGCAAAAATTGCTTATATGAAATAAGAAAATAACCTAGAACTATAATAATTAGGGCAAATATCTTACAGTATTCACATATAGTGAGTTAAAGAACAGTCTAAATTATTTCAGCCTTTTGAACTTTGCAGGATTTTGTTTAAAGCCTAATGCATATCATATTTGCAAATGCTTCATTCACATTTATCAGATTTAGAAGAATGGCCACACTGAAGAGCACAAAATTGGCAGTCCCAACATTATTCCAAAATGGGCAGGTGACACAGTTTGCAAACATAGGGCAGTCAATTTCCATTGCGGCAAACTTCAACTCTTAAGATACAGGAGATGGGATAGAAGGAGAGCTAAAAGCCATCTCACTCTTTCTTCTGTTACAAGACATGAATTCCTATAAGGATTTTCTGGAGATGCCTCACTTACCAAGCAACCAGGTACCTCTTTATATTCACAAAGCAGGAGGCAACTCAATAACCTAGTACCTTAGACCCATTTTCCTTCCTTTCTTATCTCAGGTCCATATTCCCTCATTTTGTTGATCTGGAATTTTACCTCCCAATAAAATATTACTTCTTTAGTCTCAGTTTCTATACTAGGGAATCCCAACACAGACAAAAGGACTAAATGAAACTGAGTTTGGAAAAATAAGGTAGCATATCTAGTTGATAAGACTTGTGGAATACCTCTAATGGATAAATGAGTTAGGAACATTTATGCCCTGCTGTACTCTTAATTTCTAATCTCCTTTGCAACTAGATGTGTCCTTATAGTCGATTATGTGCCAGTAGATTGTAACTGGAAATAACATGTGCAGTTTTTTTAGTAATTACCTTAAAGATAAAATCACTTTTCATAGGTAGGGCAATTTGAAGAACTGCCAGGGGCACTTGTTGGAAGTCATGTGCATACAAGTCAAAATAGGCAGATCCCCCTCCCCCTAGTTCAGTCACCCATCTACACTCAATCATCAAATGTAAGAGAAATAGGCTACTTCTTTTGACCAGTATTGTTGGTATGCCTTTGTTAGATTAGTATGACTTATGCCCTAATTAATGCTCAGCTGTTAATTTTGTTCTACCCTGAGTCAAAGCCACATATCTTTACTTACTATTCTAAAATTTTGTCTGAACCAGGTTCACAGCAGGGTCTGTGGGGTAGCTTCAGAAGTGACCATCATAATTTTAAGACTCTTCCAGTTCCTTCCAAACACCCAACAAAACTTTTTCCTCTTGGACTTCCCATAACTGCCTGCTTCCAGTGTGAGAATACCCTCTAGTTTTAAATTCATTTGCAGGCCAGATTAAAAGTCCAAACTCAATTAAAATTCAATTTGTCTCTACTCACATTACTAGATCTTACCATTTTGCTGAGTCTATTCTTTCTTTTCCTTTAAATGCAGTATTGTTAATCCTCATCACAGGAAGTATAGGAAATGATATGCCAGAATTTTATTGTCATAGCTGTATCTTATCAAAATACCTTAAAAAGATAATTAAAAAGTTAGTAAGACAAAACAAAACTGCTAAGTCAGTATATATGACCCTTAAATAACATAGGGATTAGGAGTGCCAAACCCTACATAGTCAAAAATTGGTATATAACTTTTGACTCCCCCAAAACTTAACTACTAATAGCCTACTGTTGACCAGAAGCTTTATTGATAACACAAAAGTTGATTAATACATATATATTATATACTGTATTCTTTTAATAAAGTAAACTAAAGAAAAGAAAGTATTATTAAGAAAATCATAAAGAAGGGGGCATCTGGGTGGCTCGGTGGGTTAAGCCTCTGCCTTTGGCTCAGGTCATGATCCCAGGGTCCTCGGATCTAGCCCCACAACAGGCTCTCTGCTCAGCAGGGAGCCTGCTTTCCCCCTCTCTGCCTGCTCTCTGCCTACTTGTAATCTCACTTTCTCTCTCTCTCTGTCAAATAAATAAATAAATAAAATCTTTGGGAAAAAGAAAATCATAAAGAAGAGAAAATACATTAACAATACCATACTGTGAAAAACCCTATATAAGTGGACCTGTGCCATTCAAACCTGTGTTAAGCAGTCAAGGTTCAAATGTAATTGAAATTAAAATAGCCTTTTTGTCAGTAAGTGTACATTTACACATTTATAAAATATTTCAAACAGCCAAAAACAGAACAAACAAACAAACAAAAAATGCAGGTGTAATTTCCTTGAGGAGTACGGGGCCATATTCCCCTGAAGATTTTACTTTTATTAACTGGTCCCATTTATTACCTGATAATGTTTAATGTTATTTGCAACACGACGGTAGTGTTTCTGCTACCTAATATTTAGAATCAGACAATCTCTGTGGGTAATTGTATAAAAACCCATTTTATTTTTATTGTCCCTGTAAAACATTGTGTTCCCCAAGGTTTCTTAACTCTCTATTTCAAAGTGTTAATGAAAACATGCCTTTGCCTACTATTGTTTTGTAAAATGTCTATTGTTCATGACACAGAACAGCCCTTCTGGATCATCAACAGTTCATTCCTTGTCCTAAATTTGGTTGCAGTCCTAAAGGTGCTTAAAGTATCTATGTGTGCCTCATCTACCTTCCTTTTATCCTTTCAGAATTCCATTTAGACAGCTCTCAAACAACTTATGTTACATTTCTCATATTGGCCTCCACAATTGGGGCATGAGCTTCCTGATCTCAAGGACTGTATCTCTTCTGTGTCTGTATCTTCAATGTCTGTTACCTCTCAGGTATTCAATTTTCAGGTTCTGAATAGCCACGCATGAATGGATGAGTGGATAGAAGGGTAAATGAATGGAGAAACAAATATTCATGCACTAAGATAATCTCAAAAATTTTCCTCTAAATAAGGGCCCAAAAAAGTGTTAAGTAACTGAAATGGTAATTTCTCTTTGTTGGTAAGTACACATTTCCTAAAATTACTTACGTTATTATTGATACAGTTGGTAAGAACTAAATTTGGCTGTTAGCCTCAAAGTGCAGGTAAAGATAGCATTAAAGTAAATAAAAACGGAAAACAGAGACTGAACCACATTCATCCATTTTCCCATGGAAGGAGGAGCTGGTGTGAGAATAAAAACCGTTGGGTGGAGAAGTCCATGGAAAACATCTGCCAGTAGTGTTTCAAAGAGTGAAGAGGACACTTATTATGTGTGCTATTGCCAAAGCCCCCCAAAACACAACATCAATAGAGTGCTGTTTGTTTTTTATACAGTCAGTAGATCAAAAGCCTGAGCAGCCGCGAGATCTGCTCTTTGTAAGGAGAAAAGGTCTATCCAGAGAAGTGGGGGAACACATCTGGAAATATCTGTCTATGAAGCTGCTTGAAAAATCACCATGTAACAACAATAGGAGAAACATCTGTGCAGCATGAAGCTGACCAGCCAAGGAAGGGAGCTGCTGGGAAGAGAACCACATAATCAAGACACAGATTAGGGTGGAGACAGGCACCCCTTGAATGACAAAGCTTCCCAGATCACATTTTTAGCCACATGTAATCAATAAGGACAGTTTTCCCTTCTAAAGAATTTAGATTAACAGCACCTGCTCCAGGCACACCAGGGCAAAAGCAGAACACAGTATGTTAACGTAATTTCTCATAGGGATCACCAAGTGTCATTGAAGAGCAAAATCTGTGTTATGAGTTCACTGTGAAGTTCTATATACTAATGTATTATTTTAAAATAATGCAAGACAGCAGCTCATGAACATGAATTTTAACCCAAATTACTTTAACTGTCTTTTTTTTTTAATATAATTTTTTATTTTTTATAAACATATATTTTTATCCCCAGGGTACGAGAAGAACTTTAACTGTCTTTTTTAAAAAGATTTTATTTATTTGACACAGAGAGAGAGAGAGAGAGAGAGAGAGCACAAGTAGGCAGAGCAGTAGGCAGAGGGAGAGGGAGAAACAGGCTCTCCACTGAGCAGGGAGCCTGATGTGGGGGCTCAATCCCAAGACCCTGAGATCATGACCCTAGCCAAAGGCAGCCGCTTAACCGACTGAGCCACTCAGGCACCCCAACCCAAAATACTTTAAACACAGTTTTCTTACACAACTTATACACACAAGTTTTTAATCAAAAGTAGTTTGAAATATTATTTTTTATCAAACTAACAAGAATTCAACAATTTTCTTAAAGTTTGGTTTTATTTTGAGTTAATGCCGTCATACTAATTCTGAAAAATAAATATGCAAGCAGTGAATATTCAGTTGCAATACCTTTAAAATACAAATTATTTTTCACATTTCTAATGGGACAGCTCTAATTTTTTTGATAAATTAAATCAACTCTGCTATTTAATTAAAATATAAAGTTAGAGAGAGCTGTCATTGGCATCTACATTTTTAAAATACCGTGCAGCTGTGAAACTAGATTAAAAATACATTCAGTGTTTTTGTTATTTCTGAAATCTGGCCTGCAAACATGGTTACCAATATTGGTATTAATTATCAAGTTGTCACTTTATATTAGGCTGGAATTGTTTAATGCTCTCATTGCATCTTGAGCCTGGGTTTACACTGCAAAGTGCAATATGGAGGAAATACATATAGCTATTTCAGACCAAAATACATTTGCTGTTGTGGAAGACATCAGGGAATTGTGTCAGAATCAAATATCTTGGCTTTCCCCATTGAATCATTTCACTAGAATATTGCCCAATTGTTTTCATTTTTCTCAGGCATGTGGTCAGAATTAAAAAAAAAAAGATATCTTTCAACTTTCAAGAAACAATGTCTTACACATATAATTTATAAATAACCTTATTCTTTGACTCATTTAATCCTTTCTACACCCTTGTGTTAAGATGTTATTAACCTTATTTGTGAAAAACAAAATTGAAGTTCTACAGAGTAGTTTATCTTGCCTCAATTTGCATAACTGATAAATGGCAAAGCTAATATTTGAACCCAGGTATTCTGATTACAAGACCAATACTTTTTTCTAACTATTCCTGAAGAATATGAAAAAGCTAT
This sequence comes from Mustela nivalis, assembly GCF_964662115.1. Taxonomy (NCBI): domain Eukaryota; kingdom Metazoa; phylum Chordata; class Mammalia; order Carnivora; family Mustelidae; genus Mustela; species Mustela nivalis. Next base: position 72,984,623 of record NC_139024.1, on the reverse strand, counting down.
TAAAGACTGGGGTGGGAGGGAGCTCATAATTATAGTCTCCAGCATCAGCTTTGAAATAAGAGGTGTATATGTTATTTAAATTAGTATTTGCCAAAATCTTGTGAAGTAGCTATTATTTTTTCTATTTTAGATGAACAGCTTTAGAGAGGATGAATGTTTTACCTAAAATGACACAACTGATGAGTCACAGAGCTTGCATTCAAATACCAACCTGATGGATTATCCTAGAACTTTGCTAGTCAGTTCTTGCTCTTCAAACAAGCAGCATGGGCACCACCTGGAAACTTGGTAGATACAAAGAATCCTGGACTACCCTGTCAAACTAATGAGCATTTTTCACAAGATCCCCAGAAGATTCATAAGCACATAAATGTTTGAAAAACACTGCTACATACTATATTAGTCTAATATTAACATTTCATTTATTAAAGAGCACAGCAGAACACAGAGTCCACAGGCTCATATCTAGCCATCCCCTCTACACTATAAGCTCCTCAAGGGTGAAGTCTAAAATTGTTCCCAGCAGTGGCATAAGGCTTGGTGCTAATAAATGCATAATATGTGTTTGCTTCTTTGCTTCTTAACTGCATATATAAAATAAGTATTTGGCCAACACTTGTATTTGCTGCATGTATCAAGGGGATGTTAGACAGGGAGTAGGTTACTTTACTTCTGCTGTGCCTATAATTAAATAAAATACAAAGCTATCTTAATAAAATGTGATTTTTTTTCAAAATATTATCTAGTAGCTTAGGTATTTTTAAACTGGGTTTGCTTCTTGTGTTTTTGGAAAATAGCATTTATGTTAGGAACTGAAGAGTTGCTCTAATATATGGCTATTTATATCCTGCTTCTAACCCTACAGGGAGGAAGGGATATAGTCAAGAGGCTTAGAATCTCTGTGCAGAGACACAGAGCTGCAGAGCTGGAGAAAGGAGTAGGATTCACAATGAGAAGGAATGACAATGATACAGGTCACTTTAGTGGTTTGGGTCTCAGAGACTGCATGATAGATGGACAAGCAGAATATAAAAGAGATGGAGATCAAGACTCAAGAAAGCTCTGGAAGATGTCCTAAGAAAAAAAGAAACACTATTATGCTATTAATATTATGTTATTAATAGTTGTCCTATATATTAACATATTATAGCATAATATACAACATAGTATAACATATAACTATAATATATATTAGCATAACAATATATAGTGATACTATATTAATAATAATTATATTATTAGGAGTTAAAAGATGGGAAAAGAAAGTAACATCTATTAAATGCTCACCACATGCTAGAAACTATGCAAGGTGCTTTCATATATTGGCCTGTTTAAATTTTACAATAGTGTAGAGAGGCTTCCATTTTTCAGAAAAGGTAATAAAGGCTCGAAGAGGTGAACCAATTTGTCTAAACCAAAATTTAACTCCTGCCATTTCCACTGTTCCAATCCTGCCTGAGATTCACAATCATCCAATGGGTTTTTAAAATTATAAATATCTGAGTTTTTCATCTGTAAATTTCATTAATATCTACATATTTGTTTAAAATTCTGCAAATGTTTATGATGTACAAAGTTGAAGAACATTGCATTATACAATACTTCCTCTGATCCACGTGTGTAAATGAGTATATTAGGAGAAACAGGAATGAAAAATCAGACATCTTGTCCTCAAAATCTACTTGGTCTGAAAAGTCAGTTTCAAAAATACCATGATATATGGGAAGAGGATCTAATTCCACTGTTATTCCTTCAACCTCCCAATGAATATTACTATTTTACTGGTCCATGAGTACAAATAACCAATAATCAGATAACCACAAAACAAATACTCCCTTTACCTATACAAATTCATGGTAAATCCATTTTCCCTACACCCACTTCAGAATAATTTTGACTCCTCACTTACCCCTCCACAGACACCAAATATTTTAAATTATGTCTTCATAAAGTTTTTTACCTTTTCTTATCAACCATGCCCACCAACATTTTTCAGTCTAACTCATCATTACATTATTTGACATTGTTTACTTTTGCCACTTAGTTTCTGGTTGCCATATTGAATATTAGCAAGCACAAGGAGTAACCAGAGCTCTCATGTATTTTTTAAAGGAAATTGTGAAGAGCTCTGCAAATTCCTCATAAAACTAAACACACGTCAACAAAATTAAACACACGCTGACTTTATGGTCCAGGAATTTCACTAAGTACTTTTCTCAGGAAGGAAAAATGTATACAGGAATATTCATAGAATCTTTTATTCATAATAGCCCCATACTAGAAACAGCCCGGGTGTTCATCAATAGACAAAAAGATAAACAATAGTAAATTCATACAATGGAATACTACTCAGGTATAAAAAGGAATGAACTACTGATACAACAAAGTAAATGAGTCTCAAAGGTAGTATACTAAATTAAAGAAAAAGAAAAACTGATCTATGGTCAAGAAGTATCAGAATATGGGTTACCTCTAATGTAGCAATTAGAAAAGCCAACCAAAAACAGAAACAAGATAACTTTTGGAGTGATCATAATGTTATGTATCTTGGTAGAGGTTCGTTTGATAAATGTATGTGCAGTTGCCAAACACATTTAATGGTGCACTTAAGATTTGGACATTTATTGTATATTGATTTTACCTTCAAAAAATAACAGTAAGCAAACACTGAACCCACTTTATTGATATACATGATGAAGTGTTTAGGGATGAAATATCCTAATATATGCAACTTACTTTTAAATGAATTAATAAACGAGATGGATTGTCTTGTAGAAAGAGGGATATATAGATGGACACATGTGTGATCAAATAAATGTACTTAATATGTTAACTATGAAGTTTATGAATGTTTGCTGTACAATTATTTCAATTTCTGTGCTTTGGGAAGGTTTTATAATAAAATGTTAGTGGAGAATGGGGATCTGGCTTCCCATTACTTCCAATATACCACTCTCTGGCAAGCATAGCTGACTTCTACTTGACCATCTCCATTCCTTTTCACATCTGTAACTTTTAACTTATGAACCACATCCCCTTACCTTCTTTCATACTCAAACCCAGCCTTAAAGTATCGGACTAACCTCTTCCTCAAAACTGTTGATGATTTATTTCATCTGAAGGGATATCTCTTTCTTACGATGAAGCTTAATCAATGTGATGGTTTTCACTTGTACTTGATTACAGAGTGCAGTGAAGAGTGTTCTTTTATAGTGACATAGCATAGTCCATGCACTAGAGAAATAGCTTCTAGTTTTAAACCAGTTCCAGAACTTCCTCACCCAAGAGACTTGGGCTTGAGTTTTCTTACTTATAAAACCAGAAAACTACTATCTTCCCTAGACGATTACTGTGAGGAATAGATACATTAGTGTTAATTCTCCTACCTGACATTGGCATTATTTATTAATAATAAATTAGATTTATTAATAATTTATTGATTATTAATAAATATTAATAATTATTTTGGTACTTACACTAGTGTCTTACAGTACATCCTAAATTCTATAAATTTCTTAACAGCAAAGGTTAACACAGACATATTGTTTCACTTCATTCTTCTGCAAAAAATGTATCAGGTTGACAAACATAAAGTATCCACTAAGAAAGTATTTGAATGATGGGGCGCCTGGGTGGCTCAGTGGGTTAAGCCGCTGCCTTCGGCTCAGGTCATGATCTCAGAGTCCTGGGATCGAGTCCCGCATCGGGCTCTCTGCTCAGCAGGGAGCCTGCTTCCCCCCTCTCTCTGCCTGCCTCTCCATCTACTTGTGATTTCTCTCTGTCAAATAAATAAATAAAATCTTTAAAAAAAAAGAAAGTATTTGAATGAATAAAGAATGAATGAATAAGAAAATAAGTGCTTTAGTGTGTTTAACTAGTTTTCTGTCCTTACTATTTCTTTAGAGAAATATTAATACATTTCTGGAAGCTGTAATTTTATGCACTTCAAAAGCAAGAGGAAATCAAATATTCTACAGGATCATGGTAAGACTAAGCCCCACTCAACGGCACTGCAGTGATGACAACATAATCATTTTTCTGCAAAGTGGAAGCATAAGAAACTTATGATCAGCTGGGTGAGAAAATTAGCAAGTTAAACACCAAGTTGGAGGGTCCTACCTTACTGCAAATTCAGAAGGGCTCTACAGAAATTATGAATGAGTGTAGTCTTTTGGGAAGTCTATCAGAATGATGAGTTTCCATCCCAAAAGCTTATACAAACTTTTCAGAACTCCATGACCATAGAGTAATTAGAAATCATAACTGCCTATGTGTGAATAATCTCCTTCTTACATGACATAATGGGAATTTACAGCTTATGCACAGATGGCTTTAAAATGTCAAGACAGTTATTCTGTATTTCTCACTACCCAGGACTTTTAGAGGAGTTCTCAGATCTATAACTTATATAAAAAGCCTGGCTAGAGCACAATTCAAAAGAAAGCCTAATGTCTTTGTTCTGCTTTGAGGCTAAGGCTGGGTGATTTACTTCAGCCTGGAGTCTTGGAAAGAAAGTTCCCAGTCACAGAAAGATTGGAAAGAAGTTGTATGCATGAACATACTATTGGAATATCTCATAGTAAAGGAGCCACAAAGGTCTGTGGCCAAATAAAAGGGTACATTTGGTGGTGGGGTGGGGGGGTGTCTGTTCCTGCCTACAAACTAACTGGGCACATTTTAACAAGCAGCAGAAATTGCTTATGCTTCCCTCAGAGTAGAAAAGGCTGGCTGGACTCTAACTGAGGTCTTTAAGGGCTAATGCCTCTAGGTTCACCAACAGAGAAGCTCTTCATCTAGGGGTTTCAATCTTTGGAGTCCTTTACTTACTACCCTTTACTAACAAGTGCCTCCTGTACTGGTTCTTGGTTATCACAGATTCAGTGGGTATCTACCTATGTGAGAGCAATGAGGACTCATTGCATGTGAAGGTTAGAGGACTTGTGTAGCAAGGTAACTCCAATCCTAGAATTAATTTATAAATATTATTTTATTACATTAATTTATAAATATAATTAATTTATAAATATCATAATTCATTTAACATCTAAATCTCCTAGTCTACTTCCCCACTACCCTAATAGTACCTAATTGCCTAACTCATTAAGGAGCGTATCCACTGAATAATCCCAATTATTTGCCTCAATCCCATAGTTTGTGATCTTTTCAGACTAACTCCCATCCTTTCTTCTATCAACTTTTATAGACTAGAATTGCTCTTTATAGTAGTCTGGCCTCTCAAAAGTTTATCTTAATACTCCAAGGTTTAGAAAACCCCTACATTTTTCAAACACAAGAAATAGATGGCAATACTGATAACTTGTATCAAATGTTCCCAAGCCCAGAACACTTAGAGCAGCTTCAACAACATATAATAGTCATAAAAAAAATGCATTTCCCTCTTTATTTGTTTTCTGCAACAACTATAACAAATTACCACAAACTTGGTGGATTTAAACAATAAAATTTTACTCTGCCACAGTTCTTTGAACCAGAACTCTAACATCAGTGTCATTGACCAAGATCAAGGTGTGAGCAGGGCCAAACACTGCCTGTAAAGGAAGAATTGGTTCCTTGGCTCTTCCAGTTTCTGGTGGTTGCCAGCACTCCTTGGGTTATGGTCTCATCACTCCAATCTCTGCCTCTGTCTTCACATTATCTTCTCTTCTGCATGTTCATCTTCTTCTCTATCATCCCTGTCAAATCTCCTTCTGCCTTTCTCTTATAAGAACACATGTGATTACATTTAAGGTCTACCCTGATTAGTCAGGATAATCTCCCTATCTCAAAATCCTCAACTTAATCACATCTACAAATACTGCCTTTTTCCTTAGAAGGTAACATTTACAGGTTCCAGGGATTAGGATCTAACATCTTTGGTGGCCATTATTTAACTTACTCTACCTTCCAGTCACCATCATCTCATTTGGAGTCCTCTCTGTGGTATCAGGGCATCATTTTTTGCTCCTACTTCTTTCTATATACCATTCATCATATAAGTTATATTTAGATATGGTTATATACTGACATGTACAAGAGTAAAGCTCATCCACTATGTATAAGGGAGGACTTAATCTGATAGATGACATCATTTCAAGTAATTGTTAGGCAGAACAAACAAATACAAGGACAAAGGACAGTCCTGCATTAGCTGAGGTAAACCATCAAGTTCCCTTTGCCTTGATCATGAGCATATCAAGGTACACCATAGGAAAGGGTATATAAAACATACCCAAAGATAGTTTTAAGATAGTACTAAGTGAAACAGGCTAAGACATAAGTCAAGAGAGCTCAGGGAAAGTCGTACTGGCCCTTTGGGGCCATTTAACTCAAAATGGAAAATGAGATGAGACAAGTTCATGAGCCTACTAGCAACACTGCTATCACAGCTTTAGAAAGCTATAGACTTCTTTGATTGTACTCTTAATATTTCCTGAACCCTCTGTGCTTCCCCTGGTTATTTATTCATTCCCTCATTCATTTAATCCACAAATATTTATCAAATGCCCAGTATGTGCCAGGCACAGCATTATCCCCAGAGTATGCAACCGTTAACAAAACAGATCTGTTTCTACCCTTCTTGGGCTTACAGTGTGAGAGAGTAATTCCATGCTGTTTAAGAGTAGGAAATCACTGACTACCTTATCATGTCTGAGTTGAGGAGGCCAGGGCCAGTTGCTTATTAAGAGCACATCATGAAGATAGAAGGGAGTCTAGAGTGTGCAAGTCCTAAGACAAATATGAAAATAAAGGAAGGAGATCCAGAGCAACTCAATCAGCTCTGCCCCCTCACTTGAAGATTCCCCTTCCAGGGAAAACCCAAAGAAACCCAAATAACAAAGAAGTTAGAGTTGCTATAGAGCAAGGGTCTTGAGAACTCTCAGAGAATCAAAAGAGCAACGCGATGAGCCCTTTCTCGAGCCTGCTACAGAGCAGCTTTGGTTTCATCTGGTTTACATCTTGGGCTTTTAAACAAAGGGTTCTACAATAAGAAAATGAAGATTGAAAACTCCTGCGTTAGAGGAGCAGACCCCCATAGTGACCAAGAAACCTCCCGCAATGTGACATGCATGGGAAACAGCTCCAAATGCAAGTACCATGAATGGGGGATACATCTTATATGAAAAAGGGACTATTAATTATGCTTAACCAATGACAGTGGCCAGTGTATTGATGATAAACTCATTCTTTCTGGTGTTTCATTTCTTTCTCATGTAATAGGAGAGATAACTAGGAAGGGCATAAAAAAGACAAACATGTTTCTCACAATACTTGTCTCCTGTCATGTCATTATTTCCCTGCTCATGTTCTGAATGTTCTTCCCTTTTGAAGCATTTTATATCTCTATGAGTTTTTGAAGAACTGTTCCTGGGGATTGAAAACACAAGGATCACAGGACTTGCACAAGTTAGTTTTTTTTTTTTTTTTAAATGAGTTGGGATCTAGAGGTTTGATGAAAACCTCTTCTTACCAATTGCCTATGTATCATTTTTTGTTATCTTGTGAACCTTTAGAAAAATGAGTGAAACTCCTATTTCCCAGACTACAGTAGCCTCTAAGTAAGATAAGGTAATCACAACAATAATCAGAGTATGTTCTGGCTCTATTTCTGCACAATCTAATTTTTAAAAAACTCTCCCCAAAGGGTTCTGAGTCTTTTTCAGTGGCATCTTATGCTGTGGCACCTACTAAGATTAGGCCTTTCATTTTTGTTCACAGTCACAATTTCTTTAGTCACCTTTAACATCAAAAGTGGCAACTATACCATGAGGATCACAGTGACTTATAATGAACTACTTAAGAGTTCTAGCACTTTAATCAGACTGCTCAAATCTGATTTGAGCCTGAAGGGGCCTGAACAATAGAAGTAAAGATAGTTCAAAGATGTCTGCAAGCACTAAATACCACATGGGACAGTGGGTTTATGCTCACATAAACAGGAAAACAATGATAAGGACCAAATTGCTGAACCCACTTTTCCAGTGCCTTGGCTCTGCTTGCCCCAGTGTTTCAGAATGCAAATACAACTCTAGGAACAGAAATGGAGTATATTGAGAACATTATCCCAATACTTTTTTACTTCCAGAAAAATCATGTTCATATAGACAATAAAGTTCTATTTTCTGATCACTTGAATTAATAGACTGATAACTTTTTTCCTTTATGTAAAATTATTTAAATGATCAATCATGCAAAATTAAGTATTAAGTAAATATATAATTATAATACATAATTATAAAGTTATATTGACAATAATGTTTACCATTCTATATAATTAACTACTATAAATAGTTTATGTATCTTCTTAGATAATTCATTTCTCAGACAATATTCCCCCCAAAATATTTCCCAATTTTTCAGCTTTTCATTGCTTTGTAAATGGTTTATTAAATCAGTCGGAGTCCTACATTTATAGTTATGGAGAAAAGAATGTATGTTCTATTCCAATGAATCAAGAACACAAGCTAAAATGAGGCAGTGTTAGAAGGGGCCCAAATTCTCAAGACCATGGCCCCAGTGAGAAAAGGCTTTAAGACATGTAAATTGAAAGCTGTCCTTTCTCAGTCATTCTTCTTGTTTATTTAAAGAAGTTTCCAGCTAATCTCCTTAAGTACAACCAAAAACTAATTCTGCATCTGCTAAGTTTCCCTTTGAGAACTGAAAAACACATTGCCATTTAACAGAGGCTGTTAACCCCCTCCCAACACACCAACAACCACTGCACCTGAAAACTTCAGCTGCACAAGGGAGACTCAGCAACAGAGTATTGTTTTAAGAGAACAATAGATCTTCTTATAGATTCACTGGAGACAAGAGCAACAAAGCAACTACTGGAAAGTCTGGTAAACCTTTGCATGCATCTGGAATTGATAGGAAGAAATTACATAGGACCATTATTTGTCTTATATGAATTCAAAAAGTCATCTTGTTGAGCACTGTATTATTTTCCTAGGGATATTTGTACTTCAACATAGCATAGCTCTTTCTTGTACACAGATGTACATGATGAATGAATAGTGCAAGGGATATTGGTTTCAAAGTTCTCACCCTCCAAAATTGAATTTACCAAGACGCTGCTAATTACACAATAGTTCTTCTAAATGAAAGCTCACAACAACAAAACTCACAGTGGGGGATTTTAATGGATAATATAATATTGAATAATTGACTCTTTAGCCCTTGAAGTGGTACTCAGCTTTTTTTTTAATTTTTTTATAAACATATAATGTATTTTTATCCCCAGGGGTACAGGTCTGTGAATCACCAGGTTTACACACTTCACAGCACTCATCATAGCACATACTCTCCCCAATGTTCATAACCCCACCCCCCTTCTCCCAAACCCTCTCGCACCAGCAACCCTCAGTTTGTTTTGTGATATTAAGAGTTTCTTATGGTTTGTCTCCCTCCCGATCCCATCTTGTTTCATTTATTCTTTTCCTACCCCCCAAAACATTACATCTCCACTTCCTCATATCAAGGAGATCATATGATAGTTGTCTTTCTCCAATTGACTTATTTAGCTAAGCATAATACCCTCTAGTTCCATCCACATCGTCACAAATGGCAAGATTTCATTTCTTTTGATGGCTGCATAGTATTCCATTTTATATATATACCACCTCTTTTTTATCCATTCGTCTGTTGATAAATGTCTACATTCTTTCCATAGTTTGGCTATTGTAGACATTGCTGCTATAAACATTCAGGTGCACGTGTCCCTTCAGATCACTACATTTGTATCTTTAGGGTAAATACCCAGTAGTGTGATTGCTGGGTCATAGGGTAGCTCTATTTTCAACTTTTTGAGGAATCTCCATGCTGTTTTCCAGAGTGGTTGCACCAGCTTGCATTCCCACCAACAGTGTAGGAGGGTTCCCCTTTCTCCGCATCCTCGCCAGCATCTGTCATTTCCTGACTTGTTAACTTTAGCCATTCTGACTGGTGTGAGTTGGTATCTAATTGTGGTTTTTATTTGTATTTCCCTGATGCTGAGTGATGTAGAGCACTTTTTCATATGTCTGTTGGCCATCTGGATGTCTTCTTTGCAGAAATATCTGTTCATGTCCTCTGTCCATTTCTTTTTTTTTTTTTTAAGATTTTATTTATTTATTTGACAGAGAGACATCACAAGCAGGCAGAGAGGCAGGCAGAGAGAGAGAGAGAGGAGGAAGCAGGCTCTCTGCTGAGCAGAGAGCCTGATGCGGGACTCGATCCCAGGACCCTGAGATCATGACCTGAGCCGAAGGCAACGGCTCAACCCACTGAGCCACGCAGGTGCCCCTCTGCCCATTTATTGATTGGTTTAGTTGTTCTTTGGGTGTTGAGTTTGTTAAGCTCTTTATAGATTTTGGATACTAGCCATTTATCTAATAAGTCGTTTCCAAATATCTTCTCCCATTATGTCAGTTGTCTTTTGGTTTTGTTGACTGTTTCCTTTGCTGTGCAAAAGCTTTTGATCTTGTTGAAATCCCAATAGTTCATTTTCACCCTTGCTTCCCTTGCCTTTGGCGATGTTCCTAGGAAGAAGAAGTTGCTGCGGTGGTCCTCAGCTTTTAAAGTTAAAGGCAACTAGACCTGGATGGAAAAGTGCTGTACAATTAATATGGAAAAGAAATAGGACCAGAAACCAAAATAATTTCCTTTTTACCACATTTCTTCCTCCATACACATTTCATACATCAACAAAGAGGGCTATCTTGCTTTCCATCTCATCAAGGCATATTATATTTATTTTATTGAAGATACTGAACGGAAAAGCAATTGGACTCAGGTAATAAGAGTTCATTTTTTCATATTCCGAATAATTACACTATTACTGATATTAATAATTATTTGTTATTATTAGCTACCATTTTTAAGCACCAAGATACTGTGGTATGACTAAAGCATTAAACTAATTTTGTCATCAACCTATATGGTACTATAATATTCCCCCTATAGAGAGGAAAATGGAAGTATACAAGTAAGTACATTGATTAAGTTCACACAGATAGTAAGTGCTGAAGAAGTATTCAAAGATGGGGCTTTCTAAATCTATTAGGATAGAAGAGATTTTGACTAAATAGATATTACCTCTCAAATATACTTTTTTTTTTCTATTTGACTAGAATTGTAGAAATGCTCAATTGTAGAAAAAACCTAAGCAGACTGGTTCTGGATCCCTTGTTAAGATTTAAGTTCCTATATAAAATTAATTGTTACCTTTTATAATAAGGATCTGGTGTTTCAAGCAAATAACAGAGAACCATTTTCTTTCTCACATGGAATCTCCTTGAGCAAAGAGTCAAGAGCTTTCAGATAGTGTCCCACCTATTTAGGCAACATTGGGATGATTCAAAATCTAACCTGCTTCTCAGTGGAAACACTATTGATATTTGAGGTGAAACAATGCTGAATTGTCCCAGTCACTGCAGGACATCACATCCTTGACTACCACCCAGTATATATCAATGGTGCCAAAGGGCCCCCACACAAATACAAGCCCCTCTGGGGGTGATACTGCCTCTAGTAAAGAACCCCGGAGTTCATTCTTTCAATGTTCTCTAGTCATCAGGTGGCTGCTATATACCTGCAAAAAAGCGGTCCTGACCTTTCCCTGCAGGCTTACATCACTTTTATTCTAGTCCACAAATGTTAGGAGCTGATAACATGAGGCCATAGGCAGATCTGGACTGAGCCATTACTCTGGGGCAAAACTAGAAGATCATGGGAGAAGGGCTAGGGAGTCAGATCAGAATGTGTAGAATTGGAATGACAGTCAGTCGCCATACTGAGTCATAATCATTAATGGGAAAAAAAAGAAAGAGAAAACACATTAGGAGGTGCATGTCTCTAGTTCACTGGAAAAAAGGAGCAGTAGTAAGCCCATTTCAGGCTCCAATTGTCTGGTTGCCAACTTCCCACATGCTATTGGTTCATGACATGGTAGTTCTCTCTCTCTCTGAAACCTAACAGTGCTCTCTGACTTTACAGTCACTCCTCAGTCACCTAGTAACTACCCATAGGCCTCACAAAAGACAAGCCAACTGTCTACTTCTACGTCTGTTGCAACTTATTCTTGAAATATGTCACTAGAGGACTAAAAAGCTTGATGTCCCGTTCAGCACATTTTGAGTTATATTTTTAAAAGAGGATGTTTGGGCAATGACACACAAATTACATGCACAAAGCCAAATTAATTATTTGCAGATATGTAGTATAATTATATGGGTTTATGCTATCCATCTGTGAACCTTAGTCTCCCCTGGTGCAAGTACTGCTTACAATAAAAAGCAGTTTAGTAGCTTTAAGAAAAATGTATTATACTTATATTTGCACAAAAGGAAAGCCTTCATTATTTGATGGCATTCATGTACTTCTATGAGTGGAGGAGACCTCGATAGGCCAACTGGTCCATTCTCTGACATTTAAGAAGAATCAGTTTTAAACAAACTCTGAAAGATGGTGGCATGGAAGTATCACAGCCACCTGAAGAAATATTTCATTATTGAGTATCTTTTACACTCAGGAAATTCTTCTGTTACTGTAACTACATTTCCTGCAGCAATTTAAATCATTCAAAAATGATCTGGTGCCCACTGATCCCAGAAAACACCTAGTTGTCTCCTCTATGGCTCAGGGCTGTTATTCAATGATTTCTACATCCTCTTTATTCTTACTTTTTATAAGATTTTATTTATTTATTTGATGGAGAGAGACACAGTGAGAGAGAGAACACAAGCAGGGGGAGTGGGAAATCGAGAAGCAGGCTTCCTGCAGAGCAAGGAGCCCAGTGCTGGGCTGGATCCCAGGACCCTGGGATAATGACCTGAGCCCAAGGCAGACCCTTAATAACTGAGTCACCCAGGAGCCCCATTTACCTCCTCTTTAAATTGAGTGTTATCAGTACAATTAGGCTTCCCTAATCAGTCTTGTTTAATAAAACTTAAAAAGATTTTTAATGATAAAGAAAATTGTGGGGCACTGGGTGGCTTAAGTGTCTGCCTTAGGCTCAGGTCATCTGAGATCAAGCCTCACCTCTGACTCCCTGCTCAGCGGGGGATCTGCTTCTCCCTCTCCCTCTGCCCCTCCTCCCTGCTTGTGTTCTTTTTCTCTCTTTCAAATAAATAAATAAATAAATCTTAAAAAAATAAAGGAATGAAAACTGTACAATAAGACTGGACAATGCAGGATTACAAAATGACAGGAAGTTCCTCTCAGGGGTCTTTATATGTACTTTTTAAATTTGTATTGCTATCACCTCAGCTAAGAATAAGCTTATTCTTAGCTGAGGTGATAGCAATATGCAATAGCATCATGTCTCTGGCTGTGTGCTTTCACGTCCAAGTGCCTCATTATTATGGTACAATGATGTAAGAGTGGACTTGGCATTCACGTAAGTTATAGAAAGAGGTAAAAAGAAAAGAATAAAAAAGAGGATGGAGTGGCTGCCTTTGCCTTGGCTGTTAGGATTGCTCTGCAGTAGTGACCCTTCAGTTTCATCTTCTAGAATTGAGAAGGAACTTTCTAACTGTGAAGAAGGAGTTACTTTTAGAATATTATATGATATAAATGGATGGAACCAAAAAATAGACTCATGTTATCATGCATACCAGCATGCTGATACATAGGTTAAAGGGAATAAAATGATGGAAGGAAAGTAAAATGTATTGGGCACTGACTATAAGCTGGATGCATCACATATATGGTTTTATTTCATCTTTGCCATGGTTGTATACACTGACCCACAGTTTACTCATGAAAAACTCAACAGCTCAGAAGGGTTAATACTGTGCCTGTGGTCAGACAAATGGTAAGTGGTGGAACAAGGAGAGCCCAGGGCTGGCTTTTCTGTGTTTATCATATTACTCTCTTATTCCAAAACTGATAGATCAGATAGACAGAGCAAAACTTATAGATAGGGAGATAGATGATAGATAGATAGATAGGTCATGAGAACCTTGATTACACTGTCAACAAATTTCTATTTTATAGGCTGAAGAGAGTTGGAATTTTTAGAACTTTAGTTTTAGAAAAAAATTATAAAAACAACTCTCACAATAGTGTGGATCAGAAATTTAACACAAGAGAAATGATTTCAGAAACATGTTGTCAGAGGTTAAAGCAATAGTCTAGGGAAAACCCAGTGAAGATCTAACCGAAGGCAGTAGCAGTGAGGATAATATGGAACAAAGAGATTCACAAGCTCTTTCAGTTTTTATCTCTTGGTTTGGTGACTGCTTTGATGTGGGAATGAAGGTTTCTGAGTCTGGGATCTCTCCCAGTTTACTAACTTTGGCAGAAGATGGGATGTGGTAAATAATGGTACTATAAATCAAGATAGTAAATGCCAAAAGAAGCAGCCAGTTTGGAAGTAAATAATGAAGAGTTCAGTTTTAAAAACATGTTAAATTTAAAATAAATATATCCTATGGTAAGGAGCCTTCTCAGAACAGCTGAGGGTTGGTAGAGAAGAGAAAAATCATCCTGAGAAAAGACATAGAGTCAGGAGAACATGGGCTTAGGGAAAAAACCCCAAGGCCATCAACTTTTTTAAAAAATGTCCATATAGAACAGGAAGTGGGTATAGCAGACGAAGGGGATTCAAAGGACTCATGCAAGGGGTGGGAAATGAACCAGGAGGTATGGTATCTTAGATTCTGAGACAGGAGCATATTGAAGAACAAATAATGGTGAGTAGAGACAAATTATACTGGAACTTGTAAGAACCTACTGGTTTGAATCATTAACATTAGTGGTGTTATGGTCCAGAGAAGCACAAGTAAAGTTATTTGGGCTAAAGAATAGTAGTGGTGAATTAATTAAATTATTAATTAAATCAAAGAATTAAGGAGAAGTGATAAAGTAGAGATAATGAAATAAATGCATTTTTAGGAGCTTGGAATATAATAAATGAGTTGAATATACAGAAGTCTTAAGTAAATTGACTATGTCTTTAGAAGTCTTCAGTAGGGATAATCCTCCCCTGCTCCTAGATTAGGAGATTCCGTAACTGCCATAACTAGGCAGATTCCATAACTTTTCTTTCAGTTAATAAAAATTCTTGTAGGCATTTCAAATTACAAATCCATCTCATTTCACTAATTAAAATTGTCCAAACAATATAATAAACAAGATTTCAATGTTTGTTCCAAGATAAATATTTCCCTTGGTGGGGGAGGGGGAGTTCCAAAAGGTACCTCAACTAAGATGGCACATCCTGCCATCCACACCTCGGCTTACTTAGAAGTAGCTTCAACAACCTCCACTGTTGCCTCATCTCCTGGTACTGTGTGTTTTCTCAGCCTCCTCAAGTCTGCCATGGTGCAAGCAAAGTGACTCTGCACTTAATCACATCTCCCAGGACTTGCGTGGACTCTGGTTCTCTTCCCATTTCCAAATTCATGGGAAAGCCCTGCATTGCAAGGCACAAGGTCTAGCTTTCCAAATGGCTGCATGGAGAGGCCTGGGAACACATCCTGGGTCAAGGGTAGGGCAGTTAATGCCTCATGAATTGAATTTGTACCAAAAAGAAATAAGAAATGGAAAACAGCCCGGTGAATGCCTCTCTACTACTTCCAGTGAGGGAGTAATCTAAGGCAAGGTGATTCTACAAAGCCTGTCTGGAAGATATACTTTGGAAACAAGCAACCACCTAACGTACTGCCTGGTACATGTGTTCTCTCTTTCCCTGCCGCACTGTCCTTTTCCCTTGATCTTACTACATTGAGATTACAACTTCCCATACAGTCAAAGCATATAAGCTTTCAGCAGGGTTTTCTTAGGGAACTCAGGCCAAGACAGAGGTGGTTGTCTTCTTTTCTCTTTCTTCCCATTAAATAGCGGTTTTTTTTTTTTTTTTTTTTTCTCTAACCCCTTGAGAGCAGACTTCATAGGCACTGTTATGCTATGCCTCTCTATCCTCTGTTTAACACTGATTCTTTCTTTCCCTGGGCACTTTGTGGAGACTTATTGGCGGATTTTCTGACAACTCCCTAACTAGGGCAGTGCCTCTCCTTAGGCTGCCTATTTCATATTCCCCACTACAATTTCCAGTGATACAACTCACAGCTTCTTACTTTTGGACACCACTACCCTGGAGGACACATTTGTTCTCAGATGTGAATCAAACTCAAGTCTACAATTTCCTCTAACTGCAGAAAATATATATATATACAACACACATTTATATTATATATTTATATATTTATGTGTATATGTGTGTATCATTCATATACATACATATCGACGATACAAGATTCTTTAAGTGGTCCTTTTGAAGCCCTTATAAGATATAGAGCTGACAACTTGTACCTTTCATTCCTAAGGGCAGAGGGGAAGAGGGATATAGACTCACAGAACTCCAAACGTTCTCCTCAAATATCTGTCTCAAAAAATATTCTCCTTTATTTCTAACCCTAGATGATTTTATTTTTTTTTTCAAGATTTTATTTATTTATTTGACAGAGATCACAAGTAGGCAGAGAGGCAGGCAGAGAGAGAGAGAGGAGGAAGCAGGCTCCCTGCTGAGCAGAGAGCCCGATATGGGACTCGATCCCAGGATCCTGAGATCATGACCTGAGCTGAAGGCAGCGGCTCAACCCACTGAGCCACCCAGGCGCCCAACCCTAGATGATTTTATATTCTTAGTATGTGAGGAGTATGAAATTCAATACGTGATCTACTATGTCCTCTATATTTATCATATATATATAAATATTATATCCTTTATATATATCCTCTACTATATCCTCTAAAATTAAACATCTACTGGTTTGCATAGAACAAATCCAACCTTAATAACTTCATAATGAAAAGGATGAGAAATAACATAGTAGCTAAAGAAAGGAATAGAGTTTAAGAAATATTTAAAATTTTTATTTTATTTTGATGGAAAGTGAAAATAATTTATGTAGGTTCAACATTGTGCTTGCATGGACTTAGTCAAGAAGAAAATATTCAAAATATATATATTAACAAAAGGATATTCATTTTCTTAGTTTCCTAATCTGCAAAGTGGAGCTAATAATATCAATTAACATGCAGCAGTTGTGAAAATTAAATGGAAAAAAAAGTGAAATGTGTTAATTCTCTCTGGCCCAGAATAAGAGCTCAAAGAATCTGGAATTTGAATATTAAGCCAAAAATACTTAAACATTTGCCGGAATCATAACATAGATTTTTTTTTTTTAACTCAACTCTTAATCTAGCAGTTATTCAGTGTTTTAGTAACTTGGATGAGAGTAATCTGAATGGATTTATGCTTCATAAATCTAAAACCCCTTTCTTTTCAAGATGTCTGCCAATTGGCTTTAATATTAATCTCTCTCTTTTATTTTCTTTAATTCCTAGTATCATTCATATATATGTATGAACATACATGATGCTTTAGCCCAGGTTCTTTTCTCTTTCCAGGAACATTCTGATCTTTTATGATTTCATCATAACTGTTTTCCCTGGACTTATTTGACCCAGTTGTTTCATTTAACTACAACTAAGTCACCCAAATCTGCTGACTCCACTTTTCTATTGAGGCAACATTCACCTTTAATAAAGTAATGACAATAGAAGACTATCTAACAGACACTGAGTGGTTGTGTGTAAGCTTCTTTGTAAAAGAGATCATTTGCATCAATACCCACAGTGATTTTGTAAGACATGTATTTTTATTATCCCCATTTCACAGAAATCTCTTAGAGAGATTAGGTTTTCAAAATTATTCTTTCCCCCTGAACTGGCTAATATCTTAAAAGCAACAGATTTTCAGAAAGGACAGGGATCCTAGTAAGGAGGCAAAGTGCTATATTCCTTACCCAGATGTAGTGACATCCCATGGAGCAACCTTTGTCCCCACTGTGACATGAGTCAGTGCTAGCCCTCTATCCACCTCAGAAACACACCTCACCCATAATGAATCCACAGAGATCTTACTGAAGAATTCATGGTATAATACAGAAGAATATTTATGTTGCAAAACTGCATAAAATCCTCCTTGGGATTTTCTTTCTCTAAAAAGTCTTTCTGCCAAACCAAGCATTTCATCTCCCTTTTCCTTCCTCTCTTTATCTCTTAGAAAGAGAATCACTTGTTTGAATACCACTGAAGAAACAAAATAGACAAACAGAAGGCAGTTCAACGAGTATCAGCAGTTTTACTTAAGCATGCTCCTTCAGTTAGCATGGGAAGAGGGTGTCTGTCTCACCCACCTATCTCTAGTGGCCTATCCTATTTATCCATTATATACTTAATATACTCATTAGGGATGGAGAGTAGAAAGACAGATTTTGATACTAGCAAGAGATTCTTCTCATTAGTCCTTGCTGAACCAGGACTAGAACTTACTACCTAAAAGCAAAGACCAAAACACATAATAGAGAATGAACATGCCCTCTTAGACACTAGAATAGATGACACCAAGCTTCTTCTCTGTGAGTTCTATGTATTATTAAGTGTTTGAATCAACCCTTGTGAACCACCATGAAGAATTCTGAATTAGCCTTTTAATATCAACTGTCAGTGGCATATTTAGGTGTGGGTTACTACAGAAATAGAGGAAAAGCAGAGATGCTTCCTATTTAGAAAAAAGAAAAAAAATGAAGAGCAAGAGGAAGGAAGAAGGAATGATAAAATCATAGTAGAAATGTAAACTTTTCTTTACCAAGCTGTCTTTTCTAGAACGTTTCCTAGTTTTGTCCGACTCTGATTTAGATGTAAGTTTTCCTTAAAACACATACATTTTATTGTTATTTATTTATAATTATTTTAAAGTATTTATATATTTATTTGTCTATTTATTTATTTGTTTATTTTAAATTGCTTTTTAAGTAGGCTCCATGCTGGGCGTGAACTCATGACTCTCAAATCGAGACTTGAGCTGAGATCAAGAGTCAGATGCTTAACTAACTCAGCCACCCAGGCATCCCAAAACAAAGAAATTTTAGAGAGAATGTAAAAATAACTATATTTTGTAAATTTCTCTTCCATATCAGATTTTGAGAAGATAAGTCTCATTTTTTGTCACAACTAAATATATATTGCTAGTAATGCTCTTACCCTATGTGAGAAATTTTTTAAGCTTTTAATTTAAATTCTGATTAATGTACAGTGTAATATTAGTTTAAAGTGATTAGATATAGTGGTTCAATACTTCCATAAAACACCCAGTGCTCATCACAACAAATGTACTCTTTAATCCCCACCACCTATTTTACCCATCCTCTAACCCACCTCCTGTCTGGTAACTATCAATTTGTTCTCCATAGTTAGGAGTCTGTTTCTTGGTTTCTCTCTCTCTCTCTCTTTTGGTTTCCCCTTTGCTCATTTGTTTTGTTTCTTAAACTCTACATATGGGTGAAATCATATGGTATTTGTCTTTCTCTGACTGACTTTTTTTATTTAATATAATACTCTTCAGCTCCATCCACGGCATTGCAAATGGAAAGATTTCAATCTTTTTTATGCCTGAGTAATATTCCAGTGTGTGTGTGTGTGTGTGTGTGTGTGTGTGTATTACATCTTTATTCATTCACCTATGGATAAACACTTGGACTGTTTCTACAGTTTGGCTATTGTAGATAATGAGATAATGCTGATATAAACACTGGGGGGCATGTATCCCTTTGAATTAATACTTTTTTATTCTTACGGTAAATATCTAGTAGTCCAATGGCTCAATATAAAGTAGTTCTATTTTTTAGCTTTTTGAGAATCCTCCATACTGTTTTACAGAGTGACTGCACCAGTCTGCACTCCTACCAAAAGTGTAGAAGGGTTCCCCTTTCCCAACATCCTCATCAACAATGCCTGCTATTTCTTGTGTTCTTGATTTTAACCACTTTGACAGGTGATATCTCATTGTAGTTTTGATTTGTATTTCCCTGATGAGTGATGTTGAACATCTTTTCACGTGCTGTAGGCCATCTGTGTGTCTTCTTTGGAAAAGTATCTAATCATGTCTTCTGCCTATTTTTTAATTAAATTATTTGGTTTTGGCAGATAATCACATCAAAAAATGGGCAGAAGACATGAAGAGACACTTCTCCAAAGAAGATATGCTAATGGCTAACAGACATATAAAAAAATGTTCATCATCACTAGCCATCAGGGAGATTCCAATCAAAACCACATTGAGATACTACCTTACACCAGTCAGAATGGCCAAAATTAACAAGACAGTAAACAACATGTGTTGGAGAGGATGTGAAAAAAGTGGAACTCTTACACTGTTGGTGGTAATGCAAGTTGTGCAGCCACTTTGGAAAACAGTGTGAAGATTCCTTAAGAAGTTAAAAATAGAGCTTCCCTATGACCCTGCAATTGCAGTACTGGGTATTTACCCCAAAGATACAGGTGTAGTGAAAAGAAGGTCCATCTGTCCTCCAATGTTCATAGCAGCAATGACCACAGTTGCCAAACTGTGGAAAGAACCAAGATACCCTTCAATGGACAAATGGATAAAGATATGGTCCACATATACAATGAAGTATCATGCCTCCATCAGAAAGGATGAATACCCAACTTTTGTATCAACATGGACTGGACTGGAGGAGATTATGCTGAGTGAAATAAATCAAGCAGGGAGAGTCAATTATCATATGGTTTCATTTACTTGTGAAGCATAAGGAATAACATGGAAGACATTGGGAGATGAAAAGAAGAAGTGAGTTGGGGGAAATAGGAGGGGTAGACAAACCATGAGAGACTGTGGACTCTGATAAACTAAACTAACAGGGTTTTGGAGGGGAGAGGGGTGGAGTGTTGAGTGAGCCTGGTGGTGGGTATTATGGAAGGCATGTATTGCATGGAGCATTGGGTATGGTGCATAAATAATGAATTCTGGAACACCGAAAAGAAAATAAAAATGAAAAAAATTATTTGGTTTTGAGATGTTAAGCTTTATAAGTTCTTTATATATTTTAGATACTCCTGATCATATATGTCATTTGCAAATATCTTCTCCCATTCTTAGGCTGCCTTTTTGTTTTGTTGATTGTTTCCTTAACCGTGTAGAAGATTTTTATTTTGATGAAGTCCCAATAGTTTATTTTTGGTTTTGTATTCCTTGCCTCATGAGATATATCCAAAAAGAACTTGCTATAGCCTAGGTCGAAGAGGTTGCTGCCTTTGTTCTCCTCCAAGATTTTATAGTTCAGATCTCACATTTAGGTCTTTAATCCATTTTGAATTTATTTTTTGTATGATGAAAGAAAGTGGTTCAGATTCATTCTTTTGCATGTTGTTGTCCAGTTTTCCCAAGACTGTTGAAGCAACTATCTTTTTCTCATCGAATATTCTTTCCTGCTTTGTCAAAGATTGACCATATAGTTGTGGTTTCATTTCTGGGTTTCTTATTCTGTTCCGTCAATCTATGTGTTTGTTTTTGTGCCAGTTTCGTACTGTCTTCATTACTACAGCTTTATAATATGATTTGAAGTCCAGAATTGTGATGCTTCTAGCTTTGTTTTTCTTTTTCAAGGTTGCTTTGGCTATTTGTGGTCTTTTGTGCTTCCATACAAATTTTAGGACTCTAATTTTATAGCTCTCTGAAAAATGCTTTGGTATTTTGATATATTTATATATTGATATACTTGATATATTGATATATATATTTGATACATTATATATTTTGATATTTTGTATTAAATTTGTAGATTGCTTTGGGTAGTATAGACATTTTAATATTATTTGTTCTTCCAATTCACAAGCATGGAATATCTTTCCATTTCTTTGTGTCACCTTCAGTTTCTTTCATCAGTGTTTTACAGTTTTCAGAGTACAGGACTTTCACCTCTTTGGTTAGGTTTATTCCTAGGTATCTTATTACCTTTTGGTGCAATTGTAAATGGAATCTCTTTCTGCTGTTTCATTATTGGTAAGTAGGAATACAACAGTTTTCTGGATGTTGATTTTGTATCCTCAGACTTGAATGAATTCAGGTATCAGTTCTAGCAATTTTTTGATGGAGTCTTTTAGGTTTTCTATATAGAGTATCATGTCATCTGCAAATAGTAAAAGTTTTACTTCTTTGTTGATGCCTTTTTGTTGTTGTTGTCTAATGCTGTGGCTAGGTTTTCCAGTACTGTAATAAATAAAAGTGGTGAGAGTGGACATGCCTGTCATGTTCCTGACTATAGAGGAAAACTCTTTTTATTTCCCTTTCAGGAGGATATTAGCTGTGGGTTTTCATAGATGGCCTTTATTATGTTCCCTCTAAAGCTACTTTGTTGAGGATTTGTGTTTGTTTGTTTGTTTTTTTTTAAATTAATATATCATGTATTATTTGCCCCAGAGGTACAGGTCTGTGAATCATCAGGCTTACACAATTCACAGCACTCACCATAGCACATACCCTCCCCAATGTTCATAACCCAGCCACCCTAAGCTACCCACCCCCAGTTCCCAGCAACCATCAGTTTGTTTCATGAGATTAAGAGTCTTTTATGGTTTGTCTCCCTCCCAATCCCATCTTATTTCATTTTTACCTTCCCTACCCCCCCAACCTTCACCTTGCCTCTCAAATTCCTCATATCAGAGTGATCATATGATAATTGCCTTTCTCTGATTGACTTATTTCACTCAGCATAATACCTTCTAGTTCCATCCATGTTGTTGCAAATGGCAAGATTTCATTTCTTTTGATGGCGGCATAGTATTCCATTGTGTATACATACCACATCTTCTTTATCCATTCATCTGTTGATGGACATCTAGGTTCTTTCCATAGTTTGGATGTTGTGGACATTGTGCTATAAACATTTGGGTGCATGCCCCCTTTGGACCACTACATTTGTATCTTTAGGGTAAATACCCAGTAGTGTGATTGCTGGGTCATAGGGTAGCTCTATTTTCAACTTTTTGAGGAACCTCCATGCTGTTTTCCAGAGTGGTTGCACCAGCTTGCATTCCCATCAACAATGTAGGAGGGTTCCCCTTTCTCTGCATTCTCGCCAACATCTGTCCACTTCCTGACTTGTTAATTTTAGCCATTCTGACTGGTGTGAGGTGGTATCTCATTGTGGTTTTGATTTGTATTTCCCTGATGCCGAGTGATGTGGAGCACTTTTTCATGTGTCTGTTGGCCATCTGGATGTCTTCTTTGCAGAAATGTCTGTTCATGCCCTCTGCCTATTTCTTGAATGGATTATTCATTCTTTGGGTGTTGAGTTTGATAAGTTCTTTATAGATTTTGGATACCAGCCCTTTATCTGATGTTGTTGCAAATATCTTTTCCCATTCTGTCAGTTGTCATTTGGTTTTGTTGACTGTTTCCTTTGCTGTGCAAAAGCTTTTGATCTTGATGAAGTCCCAATAGTTCATTTTTGCTTTTGCTTCCCTTGCCTTTGGAGATGTGTCTAGAAAGAAGTTGCTGCAGCTGAGGTCGAAAAGGTTGCTACCTGTGTTCTCCTCAAGGATTCTAATGGATTCCTGTCTCACATTGAGGTCTTTCATCCATTTTGAGTCTATTTTTGTGTGTGGTATAAGGAAATGGTCCAGTTTCATTCTTCTGCATGTGTCTGTCCAATTTTCCCAACACCATTTATTGAAGAGACTGTCTTTTTTCCATTGGACATTCTTTCCTGCTTTGTCAAAGATTAGTTGATGATAGAGTTGAGGGTCTACTTCTGGGCTCTCAATTTGTTGAGTGTTTTTTATTTTATTTTATTTTGTCAAATGCTTTTTCTGCACCTATTGAAGTGATCATATATTTATTACCCCCCTTATTTTTTTAAGATTTTTATTAATTATTTGACAGAGAGAAATCACAAGTAGGCAGAGAGGCAGGCAGAGAGAGGAGGAAGCAGGTTCCCCACCAAGCAGAGAGCCCAATGCCAGGCTCAATCCCAGGACCCTGGATCATGACAAGAGCCAAAGGCAGAGGCCCAACCCACTGAGCCACCCAGGCACCCCACCCTTTTTATTTTTAATTAATGTAGTATATCATTGATTGATTTGCAAATATTGAACCACACTTGTAATCCAGGAATATATCCTGCTTTATGGTAGCTAATGATTTTTTTAATGTATCATTGGATTTAGATTGCTAGTATATTGCATCCATGTTCATCAGGGATATTGGCCTGCAAGTCTCTTTTTTAGTGTGGTCATTATCTGATTGTGGCTTCAAAGTAATGCTTGCTTCAAAGAATGAGTTTGGGAGTTTTCCTTTCTATTTTTTGGAATAGTTTGAGAAGAATAGGTATTAACTCTTCCAGTGTTTGGTAGAATTTGCCTATGAAATCATCTGGCCCTGGACTTTTGTGTTAGGAGTTTCTTGATTACTGATTCAATTTCTTTGCTGGTTATTGGTTTGTTCAAGTTTTCTATTTCTTTTTTTTTTTTTTCCAAGTTTTCTATTTCTAGCTGCTCCTGTTTAGTAGTTTATATGTTTTTAGGGATTTCTTCCAGTTTTGTCTAATTTGTTGTCGTATAGTTTTTCACAATATTCTCTTGTATTTGTTTGTATTCAATGGAATTGGTCACTATTTCTCCTCTCTCATTTGTGATTTTATTTATTTGGATCCTTTCTACTTTCTTTTTGATAAGTCTAACTAAAGGTTTATCAGTTTTATTTATTTATTTATTTTTCAAAAAACCAGCTCCTGGTTTTATTGATCACTTCTATTGTGTTGGTTTTTTGTTTTTTTTTGTTTTGTTTTGTTTTTTAGTTTCTATATCATTTATTTCTGCTCTAGTCTTTATCATTTCCTTCCATCTTTTGGCCTCAGGCTTCATTTGTTGCTCTTTTTCTAACTAAGTGTAAGATTAGGTTGTTTATTTGAGATTTTTCTTGCTTCTTAAGGTAGACCTATATTGTTTATATGCTTCCATCTTGGGGCCATTTTTGCTGTATCTCAAAGGTTTTGAACTGTTGTGTTTTCATTTTCATTCGTTTCCATGTATATTTTTATCTTTTCTTTGTTTTCCTGGTTGACCCATTCATCATTTTGTAGCATATTGTCTAACCTCCGTGTATTTGTGGCCTTTCCCAATTTATCGTGTGGTTGATTTCTAGTTTCATAAAGTTGTGGTCAGAAAAGGTGCATGGTATGATCTCTTTCATTTTGTATTTGCTGAGATCTGATCTGTAATCTAACATGTGATCTATTCTGGAGAATGTCTCATGTGCACTTGAAAAGAATATGTATTCTGCTGTTTTAGGATGGAATGTTCTGAATATATCTGTTAAGTTCATCCAGTCCAGTGTGTCCTCAAAGCCATTGTTTCTTTGTTTATTTTCTGTTTGAAGATGTCCATTGTTGGATTGTTCCCTTTATTATGATATAGTGCCCTTCTTTTCTGTTATAGTCTTTGTTTTAAAGTCTAGTTTGTATAAGTATCACTACTCTGGCTTTCTTTTGACATCCATTTGTGTGATAAATATTTGTCCACTTTCAATCTGCACATGTCTTCAATCTGCAAGGTCTAAAAAAAAAAAAATTAGTCTCTTGTAGGCAGCCTATAGAAAGGTCTTTTACCCACTTAAGCCCCATGTTGGATTGGGAAGGAGACAAACCATAAGTGACTCTTAATCTCACAAAACAAACTGAGGGTTGCTGGGGGGAGGGGGTTTGAGAGAAGGGGGTGGGATTATGGACATTGGGGAGGGTATGTGCTTTGGTGAGTGCTGTGAAGTGTGTAAACCTGGTGATTCACAGACCTGTACCCCTGGGGATAAAAATATATGTTTATAAAAAAATAAAAAATTAAATTTAAAAAAAAAAAGGTCTTTTTTTTTTTAAATCCATTCTTATACTCTATGTCTTTTGACTGGAGCATTTAGTATATTTATATTCAAAGTAATTATTTTTTAAGATTTTATTTATTTTAGAGAGAAAGAACACAGGGAGGAACAGAGAGAAAGATAAGCAGACTCTGCACTGAGCATGGAACCCAATGTAGGACTCAATACCACCTCCCTGAGATCAGGACCTAAGCCAAAATCGAGTTGGATGCTTAACTGACTGAGCTATCCAGATACCCCTCAAAATAATTATTGATGGATGTATATTTATTGCCATTTTATTACTCATTTTGTCATCGCTTCTGGAGTTTTTTGTTTTGTTTTTAGTTTTGTTTTTTGGCGTTTTTGTTGTTGTTGTTGTTTTTTGTCCATTTCTTGTCTATGTCATTTTTGGAGTCTCCTTTGCAGTCCCAAAGTTCCCTTTAATATTTCTTGTAGGACAGACTTAGTGGTAATTAAATTTAGTTTTTCTTTGTCTGGGAAACTCTAACCTTCCTTCTATTCTGAATGACAGTCTTTCTGGATAGAGTATTCTTGGCTATAGATTTTTCCATTTAACACTTTGAATATATCATGCCACTCTCTTCTGGCTTGTCAAGTTTCTGTTGTGAAGTCTCCAGGTAGTTTTATGGGTCTTCCCTTTTAAGTTAAGTATGTCTTTTGTCTTGCTGCTTTTAAGATCTTTTTCTTTATCACTGTTTTACAAATTTAACTACGATATGTCTTGCTCTTGCCCTGCTTTTGTTGATTTTGATAGGAGTTCTCCATGCTTCTTGGATCTGGATGTGTGTTTCCTTCCCCAGATGAGGAAAGTTTTCAGCTATTATTTCTTCAAATAAATTTTCTGCCCCTTTTCTCTCTCATCTTTTAGGACTCCTATAATACAAATGTTATTACATTTGATGGAGTCACTGAATTCCCTAAGTCTATTCTTGTGTTGCATAATTCTTTCTCTTTTGTTCAGTTCATTATTTTCCATTATTTTCTCTATAAGTTACTAATTCATTCCTCTGCTTCTTTCAGCCTGCTGTTCACTCGGTCAAGCCTGTTTCCATCTTGTTTATTGTATTCTTCATCTCTGACTCTTTTTTTAATTCTTTTATCTCTGTGGTAAGGGTCTCACTGATGTCTTCTATTTTCTTTCCCCAAGCCCAGTGAGTATCCTCATGATTGTTGCTTTAAATTCTCCATCAGGCATGTTACTTATATCTGTTTCACTTAGATCTCTGGCTGGGGCCTTATCTTGCTCTTTCATCTGGGATAAATTCCTCTGTCTTTGCTGTTTGTCTAAGTTTCTGCCTTCTTCTTTGTTGTTAGAAAAGACAGTTATGTCTCCTGCTCCTGAAAAATTGGCCTTATGAGAAGAGGTTATGCGGTGAATAGGGCCTGGCCCTTCAGGGAGTGTCTCTGGTGTGTACTACATGCTCTGTGCTGCTGTGTTTTGGTTGTTCTATCCTTCAGACCAGTCATCTGCAAAGCCTCTCCTTGCCTGCTATTGTCAGTGTTTGATCTCCTGCCTGAATGTGGTGAGTTTTAACGAGGTGTGCTCTAGTCAGTTTGTGATATGAAACCTGACACCACTTTCAGCAGAACTGAGGCCTACAGAATTCTCTGGTCAGGAGACATGTTGTGGGCAGGGATTTGTCTTTATCTTCAGGGATAGGGCCCACCACACTGGGACTGAGGCAAGCTTGACTGAAAAAGGCAGTTCTTCCAGAGCACAGGGAACAGAGCAGTGCTCTCCAGGTTCTATTCCAGGCAAGCCCACTACCTTTAAAATTATAGGCTTTAAGTCCTCCTGATTGCAAAAATTCACAAAATTCAGCCCCTCTCATTTTCCAAGCCAGTGGCTTTGGGAAAACATTTGATTTGTGTGTACCCCTATGTACTCCTCTCTTTCACTCTCTCTCCTTCACTCTCCTCTGGGACCACACTCTTTCCCTTCCATGGCACTTGAAATTCATTTCTCCTTTAAACCATATCTCTGCATTTCCTATGATGTGGCTTCTTCTTTCCCTTTAGTTATGGAGTTTGTTCTGTAGGTCTTCAGGTTGATTATAAGGGTATTTAGGATGATTTGGTAGTTATCTAGTTGTGTTCATGTGAACCTTGGTTTGTCCTACTCTGCCACCATCTTCTCTGTCTTCCAACTCAAGTCCCTTTGTGAGAATTTTTGAAGAGTGAAGTATGTAATCCTCATTTTGAAAATGTAAAGTTTTCTAAGCCTGAAAGAGATCTTCTGACCAGGGAAAGCCAATTTCAAAGGAATAAATTGTTTGCCTTTTTGTAAGCTTAATTTTATCTTCCTTTTAGTAAATGGAATATGTTTACCATTTGTATTACTGGCTTGCAAGTTTAGATTAACATAAAAATAGTTAAGGTCATTTTATTTGCCCTTTTTTTATAAATACAAAGACTGTATCTATACTATTATCAACAATCCAGAAGAAAGGGAAAATATCCATCAATAATGCTCACCAAAAATATGGATACTAAGATGTGTAACACTTTTCACTGAGATAACATAGTACAATGTAAACCAAGCTAAGAACTCTATTTGCTATTTATGACTTTGAGGACAAATATTATTCATTATATTGACATTTCTCAGCTATATCTGATTCTTTATTTAAAATAAGTTTCTCTCACTTTATTTCTTTATTCAACATCCCTTATAAGACTAATTATTTATATCAATTTTACAAAATGTCTTTACTGCATTATAAAATTTAAATTCCACTGAAAAGACCATACAACTTCTTACATATCTAAGTCACAGTTAATTCATAGATATTTGAAGATAAGGAAAATTTTCCATTTAAAAATCAAAATACTTCACTAAATCAATATTTACAAGTGAAAATCACTGTAATAATTATCTCCTTGCCTTCTTTTCTTTATCTTACACTAACATTACTTCAGATTCCAGATTTGTTTCAGGGTTCTAGATCAAGGAATTCACAACTGCAGTAATTCAGATGCCAGCAACTGGAATTCACATTAATCCTTCCCGTACCTTACCACAGCTCTCTGAAGCCTGTAACATCTGAACAATCACAGTATAGTCAGGACAGGACTAAGTCCTGCTTAGGGTATAGCATTTGCTAATAGAAGGTCATTTATCCTTGCGTTTGACTATACACTATATTCAAGTGATATTCAATATCAGTATGGGAGGTAAAATTGCCCTTCCTTCAAAATACTTTGTATTTCAAGCATTTTAACAACTCCACCAATAATTCTCTAATTGGTTTCATTTTGAAGGAGATTTACCATTTTTTAGAAGTTCAGAGTTTAACCCTAGAAGACCCTCTATTTCATGTATGAATCTGAGAGGTTCTGGGAAATAAAGGGAATGGCCAAAACATAAGGGTCCCTATGCACTCCAACTTTATTTTACCATACCACCATGATTTAAATCTCTCTTCCTTTACTTTCCATCTGGCCTTAACAAAAGATCTATAGTCCATATTAACCAATGGGAAATTGTGGGCCAGAACCTGTGTTAAGAAGAAATACTACTGAATAGAAGTCTAAAGGAAGATTCAGACTCCATGGGATTCAAGACCATCCAGATATTTTAATTAAGTTCCCACAAGGGGTGCCTGGATGGCTCAGTCAATTAAGTGTCTGATTTTAGCTTCAGATCTTGAGGTCCTGGGATAGAGCTCTGCATCAAGCTCCCTGTTCAGTCTGCTTCTCTCGCAGCTCCTCCCCCTGCTCATGCACTTTCTCTCAAATAAATAAATAAATAATAGAAAGAGTTTTCACAAATGTCTTCCTAAGTTATTACATCTATATTTAAAAATTATAATAAATGAAAATCTTCTTAACAAAAAGATATATTCCATATTTTCATAATGCTATTATTACTGAAAGTTTTTTGGTAAATCAACAATAAACACTGGATTATTTACAATAAACTTAGTAATATTACAAGTTTGGAATTCAAGTAAGTTCTAAAGCTCACTATATATATATATATATATATATGTATATATATATATATACATGCCCTTTTTACTTTTACAACTTATTAAGGGGGTAGAACTTATTCCATATCAGTATTGTGCATATAGCACTTAGCATAGCCACTGGTATGATAAAGGAACTCAATAAACATTATATTAGTTAGTTAAGCTCCATTACATTCCTAGCCTCTGCCTAAAACTACTATGTACAGAGCAGCAACCAAAATTATGAGACATTTCCCATTGTCTTCAAAGAGCTTATAGTCAAATAGGGGAGACAAGGCCTCTCACACAAAGTTATTAAGGTTCCATTAAAGAATAAATATCTTGACATAACAATGCAAGATGATAAATATGTGGTTAGGTGTGAACAACTGCACTTAATAAAAGAATCAGATAATGGTGTTACATTTCACAAACTGTAGCATCAGAACATCTCTCTTCTTGTATCTAATTCAGAGGTTCCATATTACATAGCTATTAGCACAGTTAGGGCAATTCCAACCTTGAAGTAGAGATGACTGAACCTCCACTCAAGCCGCAACATGCTTCTTTGCTAATGATACACAAAGTCTTGATTGAGACAAACAGGTGTCATAGTACTTATTTAGCTACTGTCTGCCTCATCTATGAGGTTAAAATGCCTTCTGATATCTTTAATACTGACATAATAGCTAATAATATAAGCAAACTGAAAGACTATCCCATTGTCCTTGCATGGTATTGAGCAGAATTTAGAGAGCCATACAGCTGGCTTTCAAGGGTTTTTTCCAAAAAGGGTCAAAAGGTTCTAGAAAGCAGATTAACACTGAAAGAAATTATCCAATTTTCATGAGACATTTTATTAAAAAAATTAAAGAACACATTAATTTAAAATTTGGTGAAACCACAAATAATTAAAGATAAAACAAGAACAGACTATAGCATGGAGAATATAATTTTTATATTCAAATGAAATTGCTTTATATCTAAAATAGTTTTGCTGAAAACAAAGTGCTTCAAATATTTCCCTTTGTTTAATCTAAACAAAGTTTTCCATAGTAGCCATAGGAGCAACTTCAATAATCACACAAATGTTTGACAGAAATATAATTTCTAAACCTATTTTGAGAATTTTTAAAACCACAAAATTTTGAGAATTTTTAAAACTACAAAAATGCATAATAAAATATATAACATATTTTCACACACTGGAGAAACTGTGATACTAATCCTTTCTCCAATGCTAAATAATTTTAATGCCAATTTTAGTATAAAACTTCTGCAATCTCTATGTATATTCTGAACTTCTTGCAAATGTGGTATTCACTAGGATGTTTATAACTTTTCATTGGTCTTTTTAGGTGTTCAGATCTATACATATCTAATTTTATAACACTGGACACATGAAGAGAACATCTCAGTACTGTGTGATCAAATCAAACTATTCAATTAGATGGACTAACGATACAAGACAGTAGCCATTAATTTGAACCATATTTGAACCAAAGTCCATATTTCAAAAAATTATTTTCTTTAGACGTCTTATCCTTCTTGTATATTTTCTTTGTAGTTTCTATAAATTTAAATTTGTCAGATAAATTTATACATATATTTTATAACATAAAATAAATGTTTTATTTCTAAATTTTGTCATTTATAAAGTAAATTTCTATTAGTAAAATATATGTTACATTTTTGTTTCTTTTGCTTTTGAGAAGGCTCAAATATCATTGTGGTAGTCTGATGTACCATTATATGGTTAAACATGTACCCAAACCAAATCTCATTGTTAATAGTCTGATGTACCATTATATGGTTAAACATGTACCCAAACCAAATCTCATTCTCACTCTAATTTAGTTTCATTATTTACTCTAATAAAATTGCTCTGTAACAAAACCAGTATTAATCTCAACAAAATGAATTGTCTTCATTGAACCATGCTCTCTGCTGCCTCTTTTATTATCTTGCACTCCAGTCACAGTACCTGCAAGTTTAATTCTAATTTCTCTGACCATTTTGTTGCTTTCTCACCATGTGGGGTATTTTATCCCTGACCATTAAATACTGGTACCTCTAAACCTCAGGTTTGCCTTTTATAATCTCTAAAGTGTACCCTCAAGAACCTCATCTGTTCCCCTGACTTTGTTTGTGTATCTCCAATAATTTAGAGTATCACATTAAATGGATGGCGTATGTGACAGAAATCTTGCATTGATAAACTATTCCCAAAACTATATATTGATGTAAATGACCATGTAGTTTATAATTTAGAGCTAAAGTGCCCAGTTCAGTTTGGTGTTTCATCTTTGATCTTTTTGACTTCAGCTTGGACAGTTAGAGTAGCTGGAGAATACACTTTTCTTAAATGATTTTTTGAAATTTATTTATTGTATAGAGATAAAGAGAAGATCAGGTGTAGGGCAGAGGGAGAGAATCTCATGCAGACTCTGCTCTAAGCATAGAGCACAACACTGGGCTTAATCTCATGACCCTGAGATCATGACTTCATACAAAATCAAGAGCTGGATGGCCAACTGACTGAGTCACCCAGGTGCTCCTGGAGAATACACTTCTTAAAAAATGTTTACATGTTTATATGTTTTCACCTAGCCACTCCTTTTGTGTCTGACATCTCTCTCCCTCTCTTCAGGGCCTCTCCATAGGCCTTGGACTTGTAGCATGGAGGTTTCTGGGTAGGTGCAGTTCTTACACTGTGCAAAAAGTGGAGACTTCCAGGCTGTTCAAATGTCTGGAACAGCATTATTTCCTCCATATAACATCGTATTGCCACCTCAATGGAAGATTAGGTGCCCATCTTTATTCCCCTGACTTAGAATATCTTTTTCCTTTTGCTCCTTCAATTCATGTCTCTCTTCCTTTAGAAAACATTTTCCTGTGACTTATTTCCAGATTAACTTCTGAAGTTAATTCTGAGTCCCTCTCCCTTAGAATTTAGACACTGTCTTCACATATTATTATGTGTAATGGACATTTCCTACTTTTTGAATGTTCATCATTGCCCTTTTTTCCTATTAGTAATCCAAATTTATTTGGTAATCTCTCATTTTGTAGAAATCTTTTGATGTTTTGGCCACCTCCTACAAAATAAGCTGTGTTTAGGGTCTCCAGAGAAATAGAACCAATAGAGGTGTGTGTATGTGCATATGTATGTGTATATGATACAAGAGATTTTTTTTTAAAGGAATTGGATCATGTTATTTTGTGGTCTGGCAAGTCCTGAATCTAATAGATTAGGCCAGCAAGGTGAAGACCAGGGAAAAGTTCAGTTCAAGCCCAAAGGCAGTCTCCTAGCAGAATTCCTTCTTTCTGGGAGGTCTCTGTCTTCATTCCAGTAAGGCTTTGAGTTAACTGGATGAGGCCCATCCACATTACAGGGAGTAATCTGCTTTATTCAGAGTTTTCTGACGTAAACATTAATTTCATTCAAAAACACATTCATAGAAATATCCACGATAACATCTAACCAAATAACAGGGCACTGTGGCCTGGTTAAGTTGATGTATAAAATTAACTATCACAGATGTCAAACCACTTTGTTCCTCCCTTTTTCTCCACAGAGTGGACACCTAATATAAGTTCAGTAAATCAGATGCTTTTTTGTGGTTGCTGAATCTTGAGCAATTAATGCAATGATATCAGGAAAGTAGGAGGTCATATTTATTACAGCATCAGGAGTGGCAGTGACATGGCTTCTGATTATACCTGAAGTGAAACTACTGCTGTATTTCTGCTGCTCAGGCTTCTATAATTTCCTTCTAATTGATAATCCTGGTCATTTGTACTCCCATGGAGTCTGGAGCCTCTAGATATATTTCTAATAAACTCACTGTTTTTCTGCAGATAAACAAATTTGGTTTCTACTGCTTGAATCCACATCACACTAATTAACATGTTATGCTACTTATGTACTTGAGTTGTCCTGAGAATAAATGAGTTACTAACCAAGAAGCATAACAAACAAATTCCTTACACAGTAGTATGATCAATGAAACATTTTTCCTCCTTGTCATTTTCTTTTTTTATTTTTCCTTAATTTCATGAAAATTATAATAGTAATAATTATTGAACTTTCTATATATGTTTTTTTTAATTTTTTATTTTTTATAAACATATATTTTTATCCCCAGGGGTACAGGTTCTATATATGTTTTGAACAAGGAATGTAACTCCTAGCATAGTACCCTGGACAATGTAGTACTCAGTTCAATTCATTAGCCTGCTTGGCTCATAAGCAGTTAAGATGAAAACTTTTAGATGCTAAGGGACTTAGGTAATTCATGCAATAAGCTATGCATTTTAGTACTGAACTCTCTAAACTCTGCTACATTTCACTACATACTTGAAATATTTTGGTTATCTACAGTAAAAAAAAAAAAACTTAATAACTTGGAAATTGGAATAATCAAAATTGACTTTTCTGAACTATAAATGAAACTTTATTCAACTTAAAAGTTAAAAGTAAGTACTAGTTCCCTGAAATTTCTATCAATAAATTCCACAACAGACTGCTAATAAGTATAGTGTTTCTTTTTAAGGTGATGAAAATTTCTGGAATTAGGGGCACCTGGTTAGCTCAGTTGGTACAGCATGCAATTCTTGATCTCCAGGATGCAAGCTTGAGCCCTTCGTTGGGTATAGAGATTACTTAAAAATAAAATCTTTTTAAAAATGTTCTGGAATAAGAAAGAAATGTTCACAAAGCACAACTTTGTGAATATACTAAAAACAATATATATTTGAAAAGCATGAATTTTATGGTAAGTTAATTATATATCTCAATATTATATATCTTAGTAAAAAAGATTTTTTAAGAAAACCAATTAACTATGCTGTAAATATCTACTTAGTGTTTCAGATTACAGGTATTCACTTTCTAGAAATTTATTCTTTATTGTACAGCCAGGATTCCTATATTACTGGAGGAAATTTCTAAATCACTGTTATTTATTTCTTGGGCAGTTTTTAAACCTGCCAACCTATGACATTCACTTTAAATGAAAACTTCATCATTCAGATTTCAGGTGAAATCTAGTTGTGGAATTCAGTCATTCCTAATGGACACATATTTTATCATATCTGGAGATTTATCTGGCAGGTACTTAGTAAAGTAAGGAAATGGATTGATTCCAACAATATTTGAAGTGGTGTGGTGGGCCAAAGCATCCAACGTACATAAATAAATCAATGACACCTTTCCATTTCTTCATCATAGCTGAAATACTCAAGTTATACTTAGGAGTGGTTGCATCTAAACATGTTTAAGAAGAAATAGTCATCGCTCTTTTGTTTACTTCCAAGCACATAACTGGGGACAAATAAAGGTTACATGATAATAGAACTGGTGATTACACACAGCACATAAGGAACACACTAACTACATATTATTTGCCCATATTGCTTTGAGAAACAGATCAGGAAATATTTCAAAGTCCTCAAACTCCAACTTAAGAAGAAATATTTTACAATAATTCACCTGCTTCCATTCAAAGAATCTGATGTAGCTCCCAAGACAGTCTTTAATAGAGAATATATCTGCAATCTCACTACAACATGTCAAGAAAAAAAAGGAGGGAGGTGGGGAGAAGGAGAGGAAGTAGTTGTTAAAACTGGCAACATACCAAGAGTCATGTTTAGTACTCCACCACATAAAATGGGATTGGACCATTTTACCTTCTGAGTTTCTCTTGCTCTGTCTCATTCTCTCTCCCATCCCTTCATCTCCGCCCCCGCAACACCCACCCAACCACAACCACCACAGCCCACCTCTCCATTTCAAGCAAGCTACTTATCATTGTGCCTAGGCTTGATTAGATTTATAGTTTGTTTATCTGAGAGCTCAATGCTTTATTGCATCCAGAAGCCAAAATACGTGCACCTCCACAACCCAGCTGAATAAAACAAACTCATTTTGATCTTTGTGTACAAAGCCATCAGCACTGGTTCAAAGTGTAGTGCAGCCAGTTCTGGACAGCAGATGCAGAGTTCAGCTCTTCTCCTGGGCCCTTGGTTTCAATTAGGCTGTCTGCCAAGTGGCCCATGTGCCTCTGTGTGCTGAAACATTTCTTTGAGGCAGCTTTTTTAAATTAGGAAATAAAGACTTCCCATGTGATTTGCTATATATACAATTTATGACAATTGATTTTTATAGTTAAAATACATACATTTTTAACATATTTCTCTTTCTTCAAAATAGCAGCTTTCTAACAAGAGAAGATAATTAGCAAAATGTAAATATTGCATTTCATTTACTCTTACTACTCTAAAATTAACTCAAACATACATTGAAATGATGCTAAAGACCACTGGGTTTCTAAAATAAATGACTTCTTTGTCTTAAGGTGGTGGTGGTGGTGGGATAACAGTGGGATATAAGCAAGCACTTTCTAACTTCTAGGAACTGTAAATAGGGGAAAAAATAAATGTGAACAAAAAAGAAGCTATCATTACTTGAGACTGACCAGTTCCTCAACCAGAGTAGATGATATTTTTCTTGCTTTCATTGCGATTTGGGCCTTTTACCTCCTGAACTTTCAAACACAACCTTGTGACCTGGCAGTAGATATAACAAATTCCAAAGCCAACTTCCAATGTCTAGCTGATTCCTGGTAAAAGCGTGAGCTAAATGCACAGCAAATGTCTGTGATTCACAGCCTCAAATGCACACATATGTATACAAATATAATTCTCACCAAAGATAGCCTCATGTGGCAAAAATCTAGAAACTATTGAAAGCAGTTATCTAGTTGCTCTAAGCTATTAATAATACTCTCCTTTTGCTACTTAGAGGAGGCAGTCAAGTCCTACTAGGACTGGAGGAGCCTGGAGGGGCAGCAACCATCCTATAAGGAAGGTCCAAGCTATGTAAAAGCCAGGCAACCATGACAGCTTGCAACCTTTTGCAAGGATTCAGGTCAACTTTGAAGAAGCTCCTACATAAACCTAGATTACCCTTAAATTCAGAGGCATTTAAATCCCAAAGACCTGGACCCACAAATTGAGCCATCATTTAGCAGATGTTTGCCACCACCAGTGCCAAGCCAAACTGAAAATAACTGGGCACCCACAATAGCAACTGAATGGTAACCAGCTGTTAGTGGTGATTTTAAGCAGGCCCCATACCATGCTAGGCCACTCAAACAGCAGGGACGCATAAGTGTGGCATACACATTTTTTTTTCTTTCTTTCTTTCTTTTTCTTTTCTTTTTTTTAGTGACCAGATGGTTTTATTGAGTCATTTTCCTGTTTTCCATAAAGCTGAATTACTACATTCCTAAAAATCTTTTCTATTTCTACTTCTAAATCAGAACATTGCCCATATTCTCGGTGCTTGATCTGAAAACGTATTGAAAATGATGGTACTATGCCTGCTTGATGCAAATTTCAATAACAGAGAAAGAAAGAAACTTTCTGAAAAACATAACTTTGTTGAATAATTCTTTGGTAATTTTTTTATAATCAAGGATAGAAATATATGATTCATGTCAGTGTTAAGATGTTTTGATATTTTCCCCTTTCTAAAGGTGTCATCACAATCAGAAATTTATAAATTTTCTGTATATATCTTGCTGCATCCAATGTAGTACAAAGTAGGCGAGATAATCTTTTCCTCTTTCGCACTTACTGTAAAACATATACAGACAATGCAGCTCAACTAACATTTACCGAATTCTCTATAGCATTGGCACATTTTTTGGGTTTTTTGTTTTTTTCTTTTTATTGTTTGACTCCCTGAACCCATTTCTCCAACCCCTATCCCATCCCACTGGAAACCACCAATCTATTTCCTTTATCTGTGAGCCTGGAATTCTGTTTTTATTTTTATTTTTTAGACTCCATAAATAAATGCTATCATATAACATTTATCTTTCTTTGCCTGAGTTATTTTACTTAGCACAATGCCCTCAAGCCCCATCCATGTTGTTGCAAATAACAAGAACTCATTCATTTTTATGGTTGAGTAATATTCCAATGTGTCGATATTAGTAATATTACAATGTGTGTGTGTATAATACACACACAAACACATACACACACACACACACACACACACATAATCTCACAGATTCTTTATTCACTCATCTACCAACGGACATTTAGGTGTTTCCATATCTTGGTTATCGTAAATAATGCTGCAATGAACATGGAGGTTCATTTATCTTTTGGGTTTTTTTTTTCTTTATGAATTAGTGTTTTCATTTTCTTCACACAAATACCCAAAAGTAAAATTGCTAGATCATATGGTAGTTTTACTTTTAATTTCTGTCAAAACCATCACACCATTTTCCATAGTGGTCTTACCAATTTATATTTCCATCTGCAGTGCACAAGAATTCCCTTTCTCCACATCCTTCCCAACACTTGTTATTGGTTATCTTTTTGATAATGGCCATTTTAACAGGTAAGAGGTGATAGCTTAGTGTGGTTTTGATTTGCATCTCCCTGATAATTAATAATGACGAGCATCTTTTCATGAATTTTTGGTCATCTATATGTCTTCTTTGGAAAAATGTCTATCCGGTGTTCCACCCATTTTTAATCAGATTGGGTTTTGTTTTGTTTTGTTTTGCTATTCAGTTGTATGAGATCTTTATGTATTTTAGATATTATGATTTGCAAATATTCCTATCAGTAGGTGACCTTTTCACTTTGTTGATGGTTGTTGGTGTGCAGAAGGTTTTTAGTATGATGCAGTCCCACTTATTTAGGCTTTTGTTTCAAATCTTTTAGTGTTAGATTCGAAGAAAAATCATCACCAAGACCAATGAGGAGGAGCTTACTCCCTATGTTTTCTTGTAGGAGTTTTATGGATTTAGTCTCCATTCAAGTTTTTAATCTATTTTTGAGTTTATTCTTGTGTAAGATTTAAAATAATGGTTGCATTTCATTGTTTTGCATGTGGCTGTTCAGTTTTCCCAGAACGATTTATTGAAAAGACTATTCTTTCCCCATTATATATTATTGGATCCTTTGCCATAAATAAATTGACTATATTTATATTTGTGAATTTATTTCTGTTCCATTGATCTAAGTGTCTATTTTTATGCCAATATTGTTTTAATTACCATTTCTTTGTAATAAAGTTTGAAATCAAGAAGCATGTCTCCAGCTTTATTATTCTTTCTCAGGATTGCTCTGACTATTCAGGGTTTTCAGTGCTTCCATGCAAATTTTAGAATTGCTTATTCTAGTTCTATAGAAAATGTCATTGGAATTTTGATAAGGATTTCATTGACTCTACAGATTGCTTCCAGTAGTATGGGCATTTTATTGATTCTTTCAATCCACGAGCATGGAATATCTTTCCATTTACTTGTGTCTTCTTGAATTGATTTCATTAATGTCTTTTAGATATCAATATGTATGTCTTTTGCCTCCTTGGCTAAATTTATTCTTAGGTATTCTATTCTTTTTGATGCTGGTGTAAATGGATAGTTTTCTTATTTTCTTTTCTTTTTTTTTTTTAAGATTTTCTTTATTTATTTGACAGAGATCACAAATAGGCAGAGAGGCAGGAAGAGAGAGAGGCGGAAGCAGGCTCACTACTGAGCAGAGAGCCCGACATGGGGCT
The DNA here is from genome assembly GCF_964662115.1 of Mustela nivalis. Classification (NCBI taxonomy): domain Eukaryota; kingdom Metazoa; phylum Chordata; class Mammalia; order Carnivora; family Mustelidae; genus Mustela; species Mustela nivalis. The sequence goes on along the minus strand of NC_139024.1, from coordinate 72,945,358 downwards.
CGATCCTAGGACCCTGGGATCATGACCTGAGCTGAAGGCAGAGGCTTTAACCCACTGAGCCACCCAGGTGTCCCCTTTTATTATTTTCTTTTTCTGATAGCTCATTAAATAGTGTACAGAAACACAACAGATTTTTTACATTGATTTTGTATCTTACAACCTCACTGTATTTATAAGTTTAACAGTTTTTTTGATGGCATCTTTAGGGTTTTCTATATATAATATCATGTCATCTGCAAATATTCACAGTTTTGTAGTTTATTTCTTCATTTACAATTTGGATACTTTTATTTTTATTTTCATTTAATTATTTATATCACCTAATTGCTTTGCACTATGTTGAATATATTGAATAAAAGTGCTAAGAGTAGGCACCTTGTCTTGTTCCTGATCATAAAAGAAAGGCTTTCAGCTTCTCATCATTGAGTATAATGTTAGCTGTGGGCTTATCATCTATATGGCCTTTTATTATACTGAGGTACATTCCCTTTATACCCACTTTGTTGAGAGTTTTTATCATAAATGGATGCTGAATTCTCCCAAATCTGTTTTCTGTATCTACTAAGATACAGAGATATCCTTCATTATGTTATTTAGTGTATTATATTGACTGATCTGTGAATTTTGGCCCATCCTTGAATTCCTGGAATAAATCCCTCTTGATCATGGTGTATGATCCTTTTAATGTTTTGTTGAATCTGGTTTGCGACTATTTTACTCAGGATTTTTCATTTATGTTCATTAGGGATAGTGGCCTGCAATTTTCTTTTCCTTTGGCATCCTAATCTAGTTGTGGTATCCACAATGCCAGCCTCATAAAACAAGTAAGGAAGAGTTCCCTCCTTTCCTGTTTTTTGGAAGAGTTTAATGAGGATTGGTATTAACTTATCTTTGAATGTTTAGTAGCATTTTTCAGTAAAACAGTCTGGTCCTAGACTGTTGTTTGTTGGGAGCTTTTTGATTACTGATTCAATCTCTTTGCTAGTAATTGGTCTGTTCATATTTATTTTCATCATGATGCAGTCTATCAAGCTGTATGTTTCTAGGAATTTACCTATTTCTTCTAGGTTGTCCAATTTGGTGGCATATAATTGTTCATAATAATTTCTTATGATCCTTTGTATTTCTTTGATATCAGTTATAACTTTTTCTCTCTTTTTTTAAAAGATTTTATTTATTTATTTGAGAGAGACAGTGAGAGAGAGCATGAGCAAGGAGAAGGTCAGAGAACGAAGCAGACTCCCCATGGAGCTGGGAGCCTGATGCGGGACTCGATCCCGGGACTCCGGGATCATGACCTGAGCCGAAGGCAGTCGTCCAACCAACTGAGCCACCCAGGCATCCCTTCTCTTTTGTTTTTTATTTCTTTGAGCCCTCACTTTTTTTCTTGGTGAGCTTAGGTAAAAGCTCTTCAATTTTGTTTCTATTTTCAAAGAACCAGCTTTTCCTTTCATTGATCTTCCTTATTGTGTATATTGTTTCTATTTCATTTATTTCACCTCCAATCATTGCTATTTTTTTACTTCTACTAACTTTGGGCCTTATCCTCTTTCTACTTCCTTGAGGTGTAAAGTTAGGAGAGATTTTGTTGGAGATTTTTCTTGTTGCTTGAGATAGACATTTATCAGTAGGAGGATTCATCTTCAAAATACATATTTGTATGTGACATTGCCATTTTTGCTTATTTCCAGGTATTTTTCTTATTTAGATTCTGATTTTTTCTTTGACCCATTGGTTGTTCAGTAGCATTTTGTTTAATCTTTATATATTTGTGAATTTTCCAGTTTTCTTTGTGTAATTAAATTCTAGTTTCATACCATTCATAAAAGATGCTTGATATTTCATTTATCTTAAGTTAATTAAGGCTTGTCATTCCATGTGCACTTGAGAAGAATGTGTATTTTGCTGCTTTGGGATGGAATGTTCAGTATGTATCTATTAAGTCCATCTGGATCAACATGTTGTTTAGGCCCATGTTCCTGCTTTGATTTTCTGTCTAGATGACCCTTTGATTTAAGTTGGGTACTAAATGTCCCTACTATTATTGCATTGTCATCAATTTCTGTCTTTAGGTGTGTTAGTATTTGCCTTACATATTTTGGTGTTGCTATGTTGGATACCTAAATATTTATAAATGTTACATATTCTTGTTGGATTGATCTCTTTATCATTATGTAATGCCCTTCCTTGTCTCTTATTACAGTTTTTGTTTTAAAGTCATTTTGTCTGATATTAAGTATACCTACTCTAGTTTTCTTTTCATTTCTATTTTTATGGAATACCTCTTTCCATCCCTTCACATCTGGTCTCTGTGTGTCCTTACATCAAAAGTGAGTCTCTTGTAGGTAACATATAGGTAACATATAGGTTTTTTGGTTTTTTGTTTGTTTGTTTGTTTTTTATCAGTTAAACCACTCCATATCTTTAGACTGGAGAATTTAGTCCATTCATATTCAAAGCAGTTATCAATAGGTAGATACTTCCTGACATTTTGTTAATTGTTTTCTGGTGTTTTATAGTTCCTCTCTATTTCTTTCTTCTTTTACTTTCTTGTGGTTTGATTAATTTCTTTGATGATTTGCTTATACTCCATTGTCTTTTGTATATTTACTATAGGTTTTTGCTTTGTGGTTATCATGAGGCTTAGTTATAACAAACAACTTATGCCTATAACTTTATTTTAAGTTGATAACTTAAGTTTGATCCCATTCTAAAGCTCAACATTTTTACTGTGCCCTTCATCCACATTTTACATTTCTAATGTCACATTTTACATCTTCTTATCTTGTGCATCCCTTATTATAATCATATTGCCTTTACTGCTTTTGTCTTTTAACTTTCATACTAACTTTACAAATGATTAACTTACTACCTTTTTTGTATTTACTTTTTTTTAATTAATTTTTTATTTTTTATAAACATATATTTTTATCCCCAGGGGTACAGGTCTGTGAATTACCAGGTTTACACACTTCACAGCACTCACCAAAGTATTTACTTTTCAAGTGAAATTTATTCTTTTACATGTTTTCTTGTTACTAATCGCACTCTGAATTTTCAGCTTAAAGAAATTCTGTTAGTATTTCTAGTAAGTCTGGTTTGGTAGTGATGAGCTCCTTTGGCTTTTGCTTGCCTGGAAAACGTTTTTTTCTCTCCTTCAATTCTGAATGATAACTTTACCAGGTAAAGTATTCTTGATTGTAAGTTTTTTCTCTCAGCATTTTGAATATTTCATTCCACCTTCTTCTAACCTGCAAAATTTCTGCTCAAAACCCTTCTGAGTTCATAAGAGGTGGTCCCTTGTATGTGACAAGTTGTTGTTTGTTGTTGTTGTTGTTCTTGCTGATTTTAAGCTTCTCTTGTTATCTTTAACTTTTGACAAATTATATTGTGCCTTGATTTGGGTCTTTTTGGTTTTTTTTTTTTTTTTTTTTTTTTTTGCTTACCTCTCTAGGCTTCCTGGATCTGGATGTCTATTTCCTCCCCTAGGTTAGGGAAGTTTTCAGCCATTATTGACTCAGACAAGATTTCTGTCCTTTTCTCTCTCTCCTTCTGGGAACCCCAATAATGCAAATGTTAGTTTGATGCTGTCCTATAAACTTCATAAGCTATCTTCACTTTTTTCCCATTCTTTTCTTTTTCTCACTCTGATTGGTGAGCTCCATTGTCTTTGAGTTGACTAAACCTTTCTCTTGCTTAATTTAGTCTGTTATTGATTCCCTGTAGTGTATTTTCTAGTTCTATTACCATATTCTTCAGCTCTGTGCTTCCATTTGCTTCTGGTTCAAACTGGTGATGTAGGAATTTCCTGAAATTATCTTCTCCCATAGGACACACTGAGTTTACAGCTATATATGGAACATTTTTCTTCTTAGGAAAAAAAAAAAGCCTAAAGACTTGCTGAGTAATGACACATGAAAAGAAAACCACATCAAAGTAGGTAGGAGAGTATGGGAAACAATCTTGCCATAAACCCCACCTCTGGTATGGTGACCCACACTAGGAGAAAACTCAAAACCCAGAGCTTCTCTCTGAGGAGAAAAGGGCTCAGACCCCACACTGGGTACCTTAACTTTTAGGACTTCACCCTGAGAGATGAACCCCCAAAACATCTTACTGTGAAAACCAATGGGGCTCATGACCTGAGACCCATGAGATTATAGTGATCTGGGAGACAGTTCTTAAAAGGCCCATGCACTCAGACTACTTACTTCATGGCCCAGCTCAGAAGCAGCCAACTACACCCAGATTTAAAGTAAAGGAGGTTCACATACTTATATTAAAGTATTAAGCAGGCATCTAATTTAACAAACACATCTGAGTGTCACTGGAACACTTTCTGGGGATGGATTCTGACAAATGTTATCTTCTTGCTCTCCTTTTGCTGTGGTCCAGAATGCCAGTATCTCTCAGAATAGTTTTTACATGTGTCTGGTGCTCAATCTTTGCAGCTGCTGCCCAAAGGATGCCTCTTAACTCTCCAGCTATGGAGGAGAGTAGATTTTGCATTCCTGATCCCATAGGTCTATAATAATCACAGTCATCCAGAAAGGAACTCATATCTCAATCTGGCATCCTGATTCTTGTGGCTGCTTCCAGGGGACACCTCTACATTGCCTGGCTTTGGTGGTCAGTGAAGTTTATGATTGTGTATTTCATGGGATTGTAATCTATAGAGAAAGAATTCTTAAACAGCTGCAACTACCCCCACTCAGGAACAGCAAGGGGTAAAACAAACCCAGGAGCTTGAATTTTCTGTGAAGGAGGCCTATTAGCTAATCATCGTGCTTAAAACCTAAAGAGAAGGCTTCTAATTAATCACATATCTAGAGGTTGACTATAATCTTTTCCAGAGATCTCAGATGATAGGTGCTATTTTCACACATTCCCTCTGCCTCACTCCAGGGCACCAGTGTCTCTTGGAGGAAAACTTTACATATAGCTGGTGACCTGATTTTTATATTGGGTGCCCCAGTATTTTTAGCTGTCACCTAGAAAATGTTCCTTGATCAGCTGGCTCTAATGGTCAAGGCAGCTTGCATTCCTGGGTCCCACAGGACGGTGGCAATTGGTGAGTTGGTTCTTGGCAGGCTGCAATCCCCACAGCACTATGCAGATGGCAGACTGAGGCATATTTTCTAATCCTTCTATGAAGGAGACCTCTGGAGATTTGCCCTAGGGGATAGGCTTCAGGTTTGGCTACATCTAGTGGACTACAAAACTGCTCATAAGGAAGAGAGGTTGTAGATGCCATCTTGGAGCTATCCCTTTCCCTTGCTCCAGTTTCTGGATATCTCCCAGAGAAGAGCTGATACATTCATCTGGAGCCTACCTTTTGTGACTGCCACCTAGGGGACACTCTCCGATTGTCTGGTCAGCAAGGCTTACACTTGCAGTCCCGCTGGATTATATATATTTGCATACTTTTAAAAACTACTGCTTGAGGATCAGTTTTCCAAACAGCCTGAATCTAGATGCAAAGATCTTCCCCTTAGGGACATGACAGATCTTGACATATCTTCAACCACTGGGAGCTATTAAAAATACAAAGTGCTGCCTGGACAGCATAGAGATTTGAAAGATGACAAAGGGCTGGGGCAGGGTTGAGGGACAAGATTCGTCTCCTACAAGGGACCACGACTTCAAGACTGGGAGACGTGGTTGTTTTATTTACTCTGTACAAACCAACATAGAGGGTCAAGCAAAATAAAGAAACAGAGTAATATGTTACAAATGAAAGAACAAGATACAACCTCAGAAAGAAACTTTATGAAATGGAGATGAGTAATTTAATTGATAAAGGGTTCAATGTAATGGTCATAATGATACTCACCAAACTGGGAAGAAGAATGAATGAACACGGTGAGAACTTCAACAAAAAAAAAAAAAAAAAATGGAAAATATAAAGAAGTATACTTTGCTTTTTAGTTGAGAAGATATAATATTCAAACAGCCATTTCTTAAGACTCTTACTAACATATGGTTTATTCTTTTGGTATAAGGAGAAAGGTAAATAAGTCTATATATTTAAAAAAATAGTTTTAAGTAGAATAATTTCAATATAATAAAATATCCACTACATGGGAATATCCATAGATTTGGGACAAAGTCATATTATTTTTTGTGGCTTTTGTTATTGTTTTCCAGTGAACTATATCTCGGGAGTAAGTACTTTGGGAAATGGCAAAATATCATTAAATACAGCAAAAAATGAATTTGCTAAATGGGACTTAAGTAACATCAATTAATAAAAGATTAATGCAAATATCAAGTGAATACTGTTTTCCCTAAAGGAGAACCAAACTTCTGTCTTATTTCACCAAAACACCATTAATACACAGACATAGACACAGACACACACATACACACTCACTCTAATAGCCATGAAATTGGGAGAACCTGTCTAGAATTAAAGAATCATGGTGCTCCATCTTCCCATGGCCCTATAAATATGGAAGTCTCACTTACTCGCCTACCATACTTCAGCAAGTGTTAAACCCTAACTGCTAAAAATTTCTGTCTCCAGAAAATGCCCCAGCCTTCTGGAATTCAACCTGATGCTCTTATTCTATAAATCTTATTTCTAGATTTTGCCACAAATCCATTAGTGCTTTATTTTTGGTTACCCATTCAGAATCACTTCATTGGCCAATGGCATACTGACTTATCACTTAAAATTTAACTTCTCTCACTTCTCTGATTTTAGCACAACTTTATGTGAATGTCCTCACCTCAGGCCCATGGAAATCTGATGGCTTGAAGTAAGCACATACACTGTGGAATGGGATCTGTACACATGTAAACAAACAAACAAAAAAGATTAAAAAGGGGCTCCTGGGTGGCTCAGTCAGTTAAGCACCTGTCTTGAGCTCAGGTAATGGTCTCAGGGTCCTTGGATCAAGCCCCACATCTGACTCCCTGCTCAGTTGGGAGTCTGCTTCTCTCTTTCCCTCTGCCTTTCTGCTCCTGTTCATGCTTTCTCTCTTTTGAATAAATAAATATTATCTTTAAAAAAGGATAAAAGAAAATGTGTTTAAATATCCTATTATTATCTAAGATGTTAGATAATAAGACATTGCTATTGAAATTCATCTGCATAATCTATATCATTAGTCTTTCAAAGTTGTTCCTAGGCAATTATATGAAATATGAGGCTCAATCACAGAAATCAGGTTTTGGCCAATTTTCTCAGATCCAGATAGTTACAATGCATCTCCTATTATCCAAAGTCAAGTGTGACTTGGAATCTGTTTTCACTGCTATATCAGCAAACAAACAAAAAAATTAGCTTTTATGAACTTGAAAAATGTTTCCCTTAGGTTAAGAAGTTTGAAGGTTGAGAAGTAGACCCAAAAGTCCTTAATATTTTATTAAAACAGTCAAATCCAAGTGAAATATAAATATAAGAACATCCGTTTTAAAAATGACTTTCTGGGGCACCTGGGTGGCTCGGTCAGTTAAGTGTCTGCCTTTGGCTCAGGTCATGATCCCAAGGCAGTGGGATTGAGTCCTATGTTGGGGTCTGCTTCTCCCTCTGCTCCTCCTCCCACTTGTTCTCTCAATCTCCCTCTCTCTCTCAAGTAAATAAATAAAATCTTAAAAAAATTAAAAATGACTTATGATCACTTGGTGTCTTTGATCCCAAATATCAACATGGAATTCTAAATTAGTTGATAAGTTAGGCTGAACAACATGGAGCTATACATAAAGCATAGGCCTAAAATTGCTGTTCCAGCTTTCCATGTTCCTTTCTGCCACTGCCAAGGCAATACCTCTTATAATGGGCAGTTTTTAACCCAAAAAAGGCAAGCAAAGAAAAGCTGGTTCTACTCTACCCACCTCAAGCTTGCTCAGGATAGAGTCATTCCCTCCCAAGAATAATCATGAGACTGTTTTTCCATAAGTGCACTGGAAGGAGACAGATATCCTAATAGGAAACAGCCAAATAGAGGATGTGATCATCCCATGAAATGTGTCCTTGACCTGGATTCATCCATTCCTGTTGCCAACACCTTTTACCTGAAGTAGATTAAAAGTATCTTTAAGCACTCAGTAGAAGCCAACATTATGGTACATTGGTGATGTTGATGGTGGAGATAACTGAAGTTAGTTATGGGGGCTTATTTAGGTATTAAGCAGAGATATCATTAATCTGGAATTTCCTGGCAACTACAATGGCAGCAGGGGAGATTCTGGCTTCCACAGACTGCATTAATCATAATGGAATCCTGTACCTGAACCGTTAAGAATTTCTGGATCCCCAGAAAGTCTCTTCTGAGAAATACTAAAGGAAGACCTCAAAAGGAAGACTAGGGCCTTGAAGAAATTACATAAGAATGTAGCAAAATAGTCACCAAAGAAACACATGGGCACACAATGGGGAAGCCAAATTTTGACCTATAAAAATATCTTTCTGTGGAAAAAAAATCAAAGTCCAATAAGAGTTATTTATCACTATGTGTGTAAAAAGAAAATTATATTAAGGAATATTAGCGAATATAAATGAAAACATACAACTTGGCTGTGAAGGCCAAACACACATGACATAACTAACAATAAATTTAGAGAACAACATGGTGGAAATTTGTAAACAAGAGTGAAGTAATTAAAAATAGTAAAGTCTTGACTATCCAGATGTTTTAGACAATTATTTTGTTTGCTGGGTTTTCCAGATAGCTGAGTTATATTCTTTTCAGAATTCAAAGAATTTCATTTTACTCTTAATCCTTCCCAAATCATTTATGCAATCCCTTGCCTTTTAGAATGGAGTTAGCTCACATGATACAATCTAAAATTCACTTTACCTAGAAAAAACACAAAATTCTCCTTAATCTCACTAATAAATATGACTATTTTTAAGATTTGTCAACACATATAATTATATACTTTATCAGTTTAATTCTTATAACAACCATATGGATGAGAGAATCTTATCTTACCCGATAAGTAAGCTGAAGCACATAGGTTTCATAATTTCTCAAGACAAATAAAAAGTGGCAAATCTGAGAATCAAACTCAGGAAACCTGACTCCAAGTCTGTGTACATGGCCTCTATGATCTGCCATTGTCTTTTCATATTATGTTGTTTCATCCCAATCTTTATTGACAAATATGTTTTTAAAAAGTATTGGTAGTGGTGCCTGGGTGGCTCAGTCATTGAGCATCCGACTCTTGATTTGGGCTCCGGTCATGATCTCAGGGCTCTCTCCCATCCCATGGCTCCTGCTTTCTCTCCCTCTTTCTAATAAATAAATAAATCTTTAAAATATATATATTAAATAACTCATTTGAGTGATTCACTTATATCCAATGCATCTGAGTGCAATTAAATTTGCTTACCCAACATATCCAGCAGCATATTTCTTCAGACTATCCCATTCCCCACCTTACAGGATTTACCACAATTAGAAGACAGGGGATAGAGGATAGATAGATAGATGTATACATTAACACACTTGTACATACACATATGCATATTTTTTCCTGTTAATGATACTCATGCAAATAAAATTTAAGCTCAAGGAAAAAAAAAAAATATATATATATATATATTGTTAACAATATCAGATGTCTGTGCAACCATGATCACTCTTTTACTTAACACTATTAACATTACTGTACTTTATATAATTCTCATAATTAACATTTAAATTAGTATATAATGGTCTATTGGGTTGATGGACTATCTTTCAGTAAATCTCCATAGTTGGAACACACTTAGATTTCTTCAGTTGTTTAGGCATCACTTGTATTTGATTTAAGTATTTTTGTGTCAAATTTCATGAACTCTTTGACCTCAGAGGTGGTCATGTGTGTCTGGAAAAGTAATCCAAACATCATTAAAGAAATATAAATTATAATTATTTAACTTATTCTTGAAGATTCAAAGCCAGTATTAAAATTTCAATTATTTAGCTATGATGTATCAGTGTGCTACCAGGGGAACTATTAAAAGTTACAGGCTATTTATACCTATACAAAATGGATGAAGACCATACTGCTTTTTTAATTATACCTGTTTTACATAGATTCATTTTTAGTATCTTCTTTGATACAAAGCTGACAGGCTTCACTTCTGTCTTCAGAACATGTACACTTCCCCTAGTTTGTATTTATGGCAGATATAATGTTTTATATTATAAAATGAATAAATAAGATCTGAGTGAACATTGGTAGTGTTCTTCTATGAATTAAATGCATGGATTTTGCTACACCTGTTTCACCTACTAAAAGCTCTTTAACATATTTGCCTCCTTTGTCTCACATAGGAGAGGACATTTTGCAGCAGATCTATGCAAAGTTGAGCTACTATGGTATTTCAGTAATGAAAGAATACAGAAAATGACACTGAGGTAGGGAAGAATAAAAGAATGAATTCCCTGGGATCTATTACTGATGTACAAAATATGCAAGTAAAGACACATGACCTAAGGGGTTTTCTGTCTAGGATATTATAATTTAACCTCTGTTTGAGACCTGGGCTTAACTCCACTACTAACTAATAATACTCCATTACTAATTAATAGTAATTCTATTTAAGATGCGATTTTTGGGCGCCTGGGTGACTCAGTCATTAAGCATCTGCCTTTGACTGAGGTCATGATCCCAGAGTCCTGGGATTGAGCCCTGAATGGAGCCTTGCATTGGGCTTCCTGCTTCTCCCTCTCCCACTCCCTCTGCTTGTGTTCTCTCTCTTGCTGTGTGTGTGTGTCTCTTTCTCTCTGACAAACAAACAAATAAATAAATGAACAAAATGTAATTTTTGTCAAATAAATAAACAAAATGTAATTTTTATTTATTTATTTTCTTTCTTTCTTTCTTTATTATTGGAATCCATTATATTCCAGAACTATACAAAGTAGTGAAGTAGATATATAAAAGATGTCTATGACATGATACTGGGTTTTAAAAATTCAAATTTTTTTAGGGATAGACATATGAAACAACGTACAAGAGCCTAATAAACAGTATTGCCAGCTAATAAACAGCATTGACATACTTTTCCAATGAGAAAGCTTGATGTTATCAAATGTGTTTATTAGTAGTTATTTATATTGAAATGTGATTCTCTGTTAAGTTACTTTCTCAAGTATAGTTGGTCTTCTCTTTGAGAAAAAAAATAGTTCATAGTTTCTTGAGTGTGCAAAAAAGGAAAAATCTCAAAAGAGAAAAAAACGCTCATAATTCTCTGGGAACCCAGCGGATTGGTAAAGTTTTGGCCATGATGGATTACATTAGAATGTGGGAAGAGAAATACCATGCATTTCTCTGCAGCATACTTCTTTTAACTGCCCCTTTCCCCTTTCTTTAATGTTTGCCTTATATTAATAGTGACTGATACGGAATAATCAACAGACTTGTGCTGTAAATCCAAAAAGAAAATTGCAAAGAATTCAAAGACTTAGCCTCATATATACTTCTGCCAGATAAATGGAAAAAGGCCAGAGGAGTAGAATAAAGTTAAAGGAATATTGCAGTTAAATTTTATGCATTATGTCTTTATGTAATATTTTTGCTGAAAGAAATATGAAAATGTACACAAAATATACACAAAACTTAGCTGTCAGCAAGAGTGAATTACTAGTAAGTGCCACTGAGAAGCAAAAGAGAAACAACATAAATTATTATAATCACCACCATCATCAAGATTCATGTGTTAAGTTCACATATTTTCATTGCATTGGGTTAGTTGTGTTAAAAGCAAATTAAATAGGCATGTCCTTGTCCTATAGGAACTTATGATTTAAGACAGACTATGTTACCAAGACAAATGTAAGAGAAGCATAGACAAGTATATGCACCTCAAAGAAAGACTTAAATTGAGTGGATGAAGGAATAAATAAACTAAATTCTTTCTATTATTTATTAGTTGAGGAAAAGGGTAATGGTAAATCCTTGGAATTCTGAGTTTGGAGTGTAACCATAAGTTGGCCTCACAAGAATGATTTGGGGAAGGTACTATTGCGGTAATGGTAGAAAATTATCTGAGCAAATTGAAAGATTAGAAAGCTAGAACGTTTGAAATTTTAAATTAGGAGTTAGGAAGCATCATGTTGCCCACAGATTTTTAAGTAAGGATTCCATAAATCATAATTCCATATTTTAGTATAATAGAATATCTTTGCAGTATTTCAAAGAAAAAAGTAACGTGATGAAATGATAGGTAGAGAATAAAATATAACTCCACTTATGAAATTTTAATATGTCACCTATTTTGCCATTCAGAATTATTCTATTTATACATTATTTTAGAGATCACATCATAATTATGCTATTTTTCTTTGAGTCTTGTAATGGTCTTTAACCAAAATCCATTCTGTTCTGAGTAAAGGAAAATTTCAGAAGACTATTGTTATTACATTATTATTAATTACATTATTACTATTAATCATTACATTAAATTTTAATTGTCCAGAAATTAGTTTCATGTGTATTTAAAATGCCCTCACTAATAAAGAAAGGGCTGAATTTTTAAGACACTAGTTTTCATGGCTCAATATCTTTAATGCAATTATTTAAAAAATAGAAACAGGACAACCAATATGGTTCTTTAATATTTTAGCAATGTAAAAAGTAGTTGTCATAGTTATACAGTTTTAATTTTTAAAAACACCTTTGGTGTTATTCAGTGTTTCTTAGTGAAAACCATTTCTGTGTTGTTTATTTTTAATTTGTTCTTCATTGTCTGCTTTGCAATGGAACATGTGTTTGCAATTGTATTTAGCAAAATTCATGATCTTAACATTGTACACCAAAGTCAATGTGCCTTCCTGGCAAAAAAACAACCAGTATTCAAACACTTTTAAAATGTTTGGGGTTTCTGTCTCAATTGACAAAATTGAAAAATATGTATTAGCCAAGCAAAACCTCTATCTCAAAGCCATGTTGAAAATTACTCCAACCTGTCAAAGCCAATTGAATTTCCCTTCCCAGCCCAATTCCCAACTTCATTTTGTATGTGAAATAGGAAAAGTTGGATTTGATTATAACCACATGCAGAAAGAATAAAAAAAATCACATATATCTTATACATCTAATACTATATACAATTTTCTTTTCAAAATTTTTGTCTTTTTTTATCCTTTTCCATCATTTATCCCATCTTACTTATTCTGAATAAGTCACTTGTATATAGCATACACACATGAGTAGTTTAACAGTGACTTGTGTAACATATTTTAAAAATCCCTGCTGTACCACATAATTCTTACATTGAAGATGGACTAACCCTAAAGTAGTGATCTAAGATCTGTTCCTAATGCAGATCAAGTAATTTGGGATATTGCTCGACATCAGTATATTTTCTATTATTTGTTATGTTTGTATACCAACTACAATGGTTTTCTAACTATGGTGCGCAGTTGCTGTTAATCCAGTTCTAACAAAAAGGCATGCGTGATTCTGTCTTTAAAGTTCATTATAGAAGTTAAGTTCCCGCCTTTAAGATGAAAATCAACTTCATTTCACATCAGAATAACCCATGATTCAGGATGTAGAGAGGCAGACAGTAGGTTATACACAAGATGAGGAGCATGACTAAAATATTTGTATCCTGCCCCCAATCAATGCTAGGCAATACAAACTGCTTGGAAGTTAGAGTGCATAAAGTCCCTGGAAAACTTTGGAGAACAACTAATATAAAATAACGACATTTATTCTTCTCCTACCCACTTAAGACCCCATGTTGCATCACCACTTCCTCATATCAGGGAGATCATATGATAGTTGTCTTTCTCTGCTTGACTTATTTCACTAAGCATGATACGCTCTAGACCTGTACCCCTGGGGATAAAAATATATGTTTATAAAAAATAAAAAATTAAAAAATAAATAAATAAAATAACGACAGCCAGTGGGGAAAATAAAGGCAAGTCACTTGAAATAAACGATATAATTTCCATCCATAAAATCACTCCAGAGTCCATTGCATTTAACATTTATCAGCATTATCTAATGGAAAGAGCAGAATGTGTCCAGAGAAGTCCAAGAGACAAATTTAAGTTATGTATCGCTGTTTTTTATTGATGAGATATTTGAGAATTTGTATCAAGGCTTTGATATAAATATTTCTGATTCATTTTACCTAGAGTAATTGAGACTCTGGTGGAGTACTGGCACATTCAAGATTAGCCTGTACATTATTTCCAAATAATGAAATTAATTGGAAGCTAATTTTTAAGCACTGGAATGACTTGAAATACTCAACCCTTTGGAGTGAGTGAAGTTTTGGATTCTAGGTTGAGACACTTACGCTGTTTATCATTTATACTTGTATGTGGGTGAAATATGAATTCGAAGGGTAAAAGTACCTGTAGGACTGTGCAGACTACTCTTTCTTCACTGCCACAGCAATCATGGAAGAACTTGTTATGGACATGCCACATGATTGAATTAGCCTGAGGTTCTGAGCTCCCACATGGAAGACAGCTGCCTTGGAAAGTTGCCTGTACCCTGAGAGAACAAATAAATAAACTGCTGTGTATTAAGCCACTGGGATTTTAGTATTTTTTTTTCCTAATCATAATGTGACCTATCTAGACTGATATATCAACCACTATTAAAAAATTGTTAATATATTTGCACTTAGCTTTCCAGTATTATTTTCTATATATAAATATATCAAGAGAGAAATTTAGATCATGTTGTACATGTTATTTTGTAAAACTTTTATTCATCAAATAATACTTAATGAACATTTTCCCATCATTAAATATTTTCCCAAACACTTTTTATAATAGTTACAGGACATTGAATTAAAGTTGTACCACATTTTAATTAACCATTGTTAAAACTGGAAATTTTTGCTAAACAGTTCTGTATTCAATAATCTATTATATGTTCTTCGTGTATACTTCTCATTAATTTCCTAGGATAAAGTTTCCAAAATGGAAATGCTATATCAAAATTTATTCATATTTTAAAGACTAATGAAAATTTTTTAAAAATCTAAAAAAGGAGTTGATGAGATAAGTTAGTTGGAAAAAGAAAGAAAAAGAAATAAATAATATATTATTTATTTTATTGATACACATTGTCAAATTATCCTTTAAAAATTTTCTACCAACTTCTAATTTTTCTAAGAGTGTATAATATATCACTGCCACTCTACCCTTGATAGCCCTGAGAATTTTAGTTTCTTAAAACTGAAACTTTGATATATAAAAACTATCTCACTCTTTAATTTACAGGCAAAGTTATTAGGAGTTATGGTTTCAGGGAGAAGATCAGGAATTCACATGTTGTAAGAATTAAAGGATTTGATAGTATATATTTAAACTATACCCTCGGCCTCATTCTGAAAATGTTATTATGTGATATTTGATTATCATAGTTTTATAAGGTCCCTGCAGATTCAATTTCATACTTGATCCAACAATTACATAGGATAATTTCTAATTCTACTCTTTGTTCTTATTTGTTTATATATACACATATACAAACATACATATTATTGATTACTAGTTTTATTAATTCATGGTCTGAGACTATGATTTGCATAACACAATTTCTTAACATTAAACAATATATTATTTACATCCAAATATATACCCATTATTTATTTTTTTAAAGATTTTATTTTTTTATTTGACAGAGAGAGAGATCATAAGTAGGCAGACAAATAGAGAAAGAGAGGGAAGCAGGTTCCCCGCTGAGCAGAGAGCCCCATGTGGGGCTCAATCCCAGGACCCTGAGATCATGACCTGAGCTGAAAGCAGAGGCTTAACCCATTGAGTTACCCAGGCGCCTCTATACCCATTATTTTAAAAGTTTCAGTTTGCTTCATAGATGTGGTGGACATGCTGAATCTGGCACTCAGCATCCATTCTGTCTACTTCTCAGGAATCTTGTTGTACTACAGAGGCTGGAAAACTAAAAACCACATCTCCAATGTTAACTGGCAATTCAGGATGGAGATGTGAATTAGATTACAATAAAGATGCCCCACCCCATCCCTTGAGATTGGGAAGGTACAAGTTTGCCTGGGCAGGGGGTGGCAGAGAAGGGAACACTTTTTGTTTCTCCACTTGCTCCTGGCAAATGAAGACAAAGATGGCACCACTCCAGTGCCCAGTCACTAACTTCAAAAGCACTTGCAGTGGAGATAATCAGCAACAGTTTCCTGCTGCCTGGATCACAACTCCAGTGGTGTATTCTTCCACTTGACAGTTCAGGTGGTGTTCACCTGATTGTTCACATTTCTGTTTATAGCAAAGGTATCTGCAACCTCAGAAGCCTATCTGCAGTCAAATGCTCTACCCCTGAGCTATACCCCCTCAGAAGCCTATCTGGCAGTGTCATTCTGGGAATTATCCCTGGAGTTATCCCACAGCCTACTTTTCTGGCTTTCTCAACCACTTTGTATGAACTAAGTTATCTGTGTCAAATGTCTTATGCTTAAAATAGCTAGAGTGATTCCTATTTCCTATAACTTAACCACCAAATGATATAAATAATATTTAAGACTTAGCCCCTCATTATAGTTTCTAAATTTGACATATAGAAATGTTTAATGTGATTGATTTTATTACTTAGATTGTCTATCTTTTTTCTTTTACTTACTTACATTTGAAAAGACATTGTTACAGTAAAGTCTTCTTCAACAATTGTGGTTATTTCTTTTTCATTTTCTCCTTGAGTTATAATCCTTTTTCAATTCAATAATCAATTTTGATGTTCTACTTGCTTTGTAAAAATTTTATTTTGTTAAAACATATGTCTGATATCCTCGCCTACTTAAAAATAAAATAGCCACTTTGCACACTTTTATGCTTTCCTTTCTTTCTCATCTGATACCAATACAGAGACCTACAGCATTGATTACATTTATTTGATAAAATTTTTTTCATATTTAACCTTTATAACTTACTTCAATTTTGTGCAATCAAAAATCCATTTACAATGAATTGGTTGGTTATCTGAAGTGAGATGATAAAACATATGGTTATACAAAGCATAAAGTAATAAAATAAATGTATAGCCAAACAAAGCATGGTTAAAGAAGGAATTTAGAATGAGTTCATCTTACAACTAGTTAACTATTACTCAACCTTGGTAACATCAATCCGATCTGACAGGGACTGGCTTAAGAAAATTTTCAAAGGTAATACTATCAACATGTAACTTTTGTTTTATGCTATGACATGAAACCTAACTTTGACACAAGACACAAGGACACAACTCCATAGTTAATACTAGACATGATTCTACATTCCAGCCACATGTAATGAGCAAAAATAATTATTGCCCAAGATAAGCAACCTTCCCAAACAGATAAAAACTCTTCATATCAATGCTGCTTCAAAACACTGACTTTATGGAGTCATTTTAAACATAGTTTGGACAATGAAGGATATATATTTTATTTATAAAGGAATGGCTTGTGTGATCATGATGTGAATAATTAAATGAACTGACAGTTACATAAATATAAAATACCTCCAAGATTAAATTCACACATGTACAGGCACAGCTACAAAACAACTCAGTACCCTGCCTTCAGGAAGCAAGTTTCTTTTAACATCGATTTCAGCAATGTATCCCAGTTTCAGAAACAAAAGTAATAAAACATACTATGGTCAAGAAAATATGCAACTATATTAGGGAGTTGTTTAAGTTGTTTAAAAACAACTTAAATTAAGTTGTTTAAAAACATTTTGTTTTTATCACATCATTCATTTATAAGAAATGTTTAATTTTCAATAGGAATTCCTGGGAATAAGAAACTTCTCCAGGAATTTTTAAGAGACATGTCCAAACTATGAAAACACAAGTGTAAGTGTATTTTTAAGAACATGTGCAAACTTGTCAAGATGGTTGAGAAATAGCAGGCTGAGATGACATCAGGTAGCAGGAGTTCAACTAGATAGTTATCAAACCATTCTGAACACCTGCAAATCCAACAGGAGATCGAAGAGAAGAAGAGCAGCAATTCTAGAAACAGAAAATCAACCACTTTCTGAAAGGTGTGACCTGCAGAGAAGTGAACCCAAAGCAACAGGAAGATAGATGGTGGGGGGGAGGGGCCAGTTTCCAGCAAGCGGCGGGGCAACAGAGCACAAAATCAGAACTTTTAAAAGTCTGCTCCACTGAAGGACATCACTCCAGAGGCTAAGCAGAGTGAAGCCCTCATAGGGACAGTGTGGTCTCAGGTTGTGTGGGGTCACAGGATAGGGGGTGTCTGAGTGTAGCAGACCTTGCAGGTATCAGAGCAGGGAAGCCGGCTACAGAGATGGAGCAGAAAAGTGAGCTCTCAGCTCATGGTTACCTTAAACTGTGATCTGTGGCACAGTCAAAACACTGCTCTTTGAGCAAGGAACCCACAAGTGGCAGATCCAGGGAGACCTCTCCTGGAAGAGGAGTAGGGATCTGCTGGGTTTGGAGACTCCAGACAGGGCTGTGTGTCAAGGACAGAAATGCTCGGTCTCAGGCTGGTTGAGCTCATAGTGTGGCAAGAGGCCAGGGATATGGGAGTGATTGAGCACTTTTCTCTGAGAGCACACTGAGGAGTGAGGCCTCACACTCTCGGCTCCTCTGGTTCAGAGATTGGGAGGCCACCATTTTCAATCCCATCCTCCAGAGCTCTATAGAAAGTGTTCAGGGAACAAAAGCTCCAGAAAGGGAATTTAGCAGATTACATAGCCCGCGCCCCTGGCAAGGGCGGTTCAATTCCACCTCAGACAAAGATACTTGAGAATCACTACAACAGGCCCCTCCCCAAGAAGATCAACAAGAAATCCAGCCAAGGTCAAGCTCACTGATCAAGGAGAACAGTGGAACTCCAGAGGAGGGGAAAGCAAAGCAGGGCATTCAAGACTTTCTCCCTATGATTCTTCAGTCTTGCAAAGTTAATTAATTTTTTTAAATTTTATTTTTCTCTTATTCTAACTTTTTTAACTTTTACTCTTTCCTCTTTTAACATTTTTTAACTAGTTTATCTTAACAATACCTTTTTTTAAAAAAATCTTTTTGAAGCTTTATTATTATAGTCATATTATATACTTCAATGTATCTAACTTTATCTTTTGTATACACATAGGATTTTTATTTCCAAAAAATTTTGGGATATGATTTCTTCTAATAGATCAAAATATACCCTAAATCTACCACAGGGTTTGTTCTAGTCTCCAGCCCGAGTAAATTCTCTCCACTTTTTCTTTCTTTCTCCAACTAACTTATCTTATCAACTCCTTTTTTAAACTTTTAAAAAATTTTCATCTTTACAGTCATATTCCATCCCTTCATCATGTTTATCCTCTGTGTGTGTGTGTGTGTGTGTATGTGTGTATAATTTTTTTCTTTCTTTAAAATTTTGGGAGGTAGTTTCTTCTAAGACACCAAAATACTCCCAAAATCAAGTGCGTGGCCCTGTTCTATTCACCAGTCTAATATATATTTTTTTCTTTTTTTTTTATTTCTTTGAACTTGTTTTTACTTCTTATCATCTCCCCACAATTTGGGGTCTCTTCTGATTTGGTTAATGCACATATTTCAGGTCTTTGCCATCCTTTTAGTATTTTATTTTCTCATTCATATATTCTTTTTTTTTTTTTTTTTTTTAACTTTTTATTTTTTATAAACATATATTTTTATCCCCAGGGGTACAGGTCTGTGAATCACCAGGTTTACACACTTCACAGCACTCACCAAAGCACATACCCTCCCCAATGTCCATAATCCCACCCCCTTCTCCCAAACCCCCTCCCCCCAGCAACCCTCAGTTTGTTTTGTGAGATTAAGAGTCACTTATGGTTTGTCTCCCTCCCAATCCCATCTTGTTTCATTGATTCTTCTCCTATATGGTCATTCATATATTCTTAGCTGGATAAAATGACAAGGTGGGAAAGATCACAAAAAAAAAAAAAAAAAAAAAAACAGAACAAGAGGCAGTACCAAAGGCTATAGACCTAATCAATACACACATTGTTAATATGTCACATCTAGAGCTCAGAATGACAATTCTCAAGGTGCTAGCTGAGCTCAAAAAAGGCATGGAAGATATTAGAGAAACCCTGTCTGGAGAAATAAAAGCGCTTTCTGGAGAATAAAAGAACTAAAATCTAACCAAGCTGAAATAAAAAAAGCTATTAATGAGGTGCAATAAAAAATGGAGGCTCTTACTGCTAGGATAAACGAGGCAGAAAAGAAAATTAGTAATATAGAAGACCATATGAAGTTGACCAGAAGAGAGACAAACAACTACTGGACCACGAGGGGAGAATTTGATAAATAAGTGATACTATAAGATGAAACAATATTAGAATAATTGGGATTCCAGAAGAAGAAGAAAGGGGGAAGACAGAAGGTATACTGGAGCAAATTATTGTAAAGAATTTCCTTAATATGGCAAAGGGAACAAGCATCAAAATCCAGGATGTGCAGAGAACTGCCCCTGTCAAATCAGTAAGAATAGGTCCATACCCCATCATCTAATAGTAAAACTTACAAGTCTTAGTGACAAAGAGAAAATCCTGAAAGCAGACCAGGATAAGAAGTCTGTAACATACAATGGTAAAAATATTAGATTTGCAGCAGACTTATCCACAGAGACCTGGCAGGCCAGAAAGAACTGGCATGATATATTCAAAGCACTAAATGAGAAAAACATGCAGCCAAGAATACTATATCCAGCCAGGCTATCATGGGAAATAGAAGGAGAGATAAAAAGCTTCCAGGACAAACAAAAACAAAAAGAGTTTGTAAACACCAAACCATCTTTACAGGAAATATTGAAAGGGGTCCTGTAAGCAAAGAGAGAGCCTAAAAGTAGTAGACCAGAAAAGAAAAGAAAAGAAAAGAAAAGAAAAGAAAAGAAAAGAAAAGAAAAGAGACAATATACAGTAACAGTCACCTTACAGGCAATACAATGGCACTAAATTTGGATTTTTCAATAGTTACCCTGAATGTTAATGGGCTAAGTGCCCCAATCAAAAGACACAGGGTATCAGGATGGATTAAAAAAAAAAAAACCCATAAATATGCTGTCTACAAGAAACTCATTTTAGACCCAAAGACACCTCCAGATTGAAAGTGAGGGGGTTGAAAACAATATACCATGATAACGGACATCAGAAGAAAGCTGGGGTGGCAATCCTTATATCAGATCAATTAGATTCTAAGAGATGAGGAAGGACACTATATCATACTCAAAGGGTCTGTCCAAAAGAAGATCTAACAATTTTAAATATCTATGCCCCTAACATGGGAGCAGCCAACTATATAAATCAATTAATAACAAAATCAAAGAAAATCAACAATAATGCAATAGTAGGGGATTTAACAGTCCCCCTCACTGAAATGGACAGATCATCCAAGCAAAAGATCAACAAGGAAATAAAGGCCATAAATGACACACTGGACCAGATGGACATCACAGATATATTCATAACATTCCATCCGAAAGCAACAGAATACACATTTTTCTCTAGTGCACACGGAGCATTCTCCAGAACAGATCACATCCTGGGTCACAAGTCAGGTCTCAACTAGTACCAAAAGATTGGGATCATTCCCTGCATATTTTCAAATCACAATGCTCTGAGGCTACAACTCAATCACAAGAGGAAATTTCGAAAAAAACCAAACACATGGCTAATGAGCTTTCTACTAAAGAATGAATGGGTCAATTAGGAAATAAAAGAAAAATTGAAAAAAATTCATGGAAACAAATGATAATGAAAACACAATGGTTCAAAATCTGTGGGACACAGCAAAGGCAGTCTTGAGAGGAAAATATATAGCGATGCAAGCCTTTCTCAAGAAACAAGAAAGGTCTCAAATACACAACATTACCCTATGCCTAAAGGAGCTGGAGAAAGAACAGCAAAGAAAGCCTAAACCCAGCAGGAGAAGAGAAATAGTGAAGATCAGAGCAAAAAACCAATGAAATAGAAACCAAGAAAATGATAGAACAAATCAATGAAACTAGGAGCTGGTTCTTTGAAAGAATTAATAAGATTGATAACCCCCTTGCCAGACTTATCAAAAAGAAAAGAGAAAGGACCCAAATAAATAAAATCATGAATGAAAAAGGAGAGATTACAACCAACACCAAAGAAATACAAACAATTATAGGAACATATTATGACCATAATTTGGAATTTGGAAGATGGATGCATTCCTAGAGACATATAAACAACCAAAACTGAACAAGGAAGAAATAGAAAACCTGAACAGACCCATAACAGTAAGGAGATTGAAGCAGTCATCCAAAATCTCCCAACAAACAAGAGCCCAGGGCCAGATGGCTTCCCAGGGGAATTCTACCTACCATTTAAAGAAGAATTAATTCCTATTCTCCTGAAACTTTGCCAAAAAAATAGAACTGAAAGGAAAAGTTCCAAACTCATTTTATGAGGCCAGCATTATCTTAATACCAAAACCAGACAAAGACCCCATCAAAAAAGATAATTACAGACCAATATCCTTGATGAATACAGATGAGAAAATTCACACCAAAATACTAGCCAACAGGATCCAACAGTACATTAAAAAGATTATTCACCACAACCAAGTGGGATTTATTCCAGGGCGGGAAGGTTGTTGGTTCAACAACCGCAAATCAATCAATGGGATACAATACATTAAGAAAAGAAGGAACAAGAGCCATATAACACAGAAAAAACATAGGTGCAGAAAAAACATTTGACAAAGTACAGCATCTTTTCTTGATCAAAACTCTTCAAAGTGTAGGGATATAGGGTATGTACCTCAATATCATCAAAGCCATCTATGAAAAACCCACTGCAAATATCATTCTCAATGGAGAAAACTGAGAGCTTTTCTGCTAAGGTCAAGAACACAGTAGGGTTGTCCATTATCACTACTGCTATTCAACATAGCACTAGAAGTCCTATCCTCAGCAATGAGACAACAAAAAGAAATTAAAAGCATTCAAATCAGCAAAGAAGAAAAGAGAAAGGACCCAAATAAATAAAATCATTTTTTTTATCACTCTTTGCAGATGATATGATACTTTATGTGGAAAACTCAAAAGACTCCACTCCAAAGCTGCTAGAACTTGTATAGGAAATCAGTAATGTGTTAGGATATAAAATCAATGCACAGTAATCAGTTGCATTTTTATACACCAACAGCAAGACAGAAGAAAGAGAAATGAAGGAGTTAATCCCATTTACAATTGCACCCAAAACCATAAGATACCTAGGAATAAACCTAACCAAAGAGGCAAAGAATCTATACTCAGAAAACTATAAAGTACTCATGAAAGAAATTGAGGAAGACACAAAGAAATGGAAAAATGTTCCATGCGCCTGGATTGGAAGAACAAATATTGTGAAATATTGTGAAAATGTCTATGCTACCTAAAGCAATCTACACGTTTAATGCAATCCCTATCAAAATCCAACCCATTTTTTTTTCAAAGAAATGGAACAAATATTCCTAAATAATCCTAAAATTTATATGGAAGCAGAAAAGACCTTGAATAGCCAGAGGAATATTGAAAAAGAAAACATAATTCCAGACTTCAAGCTCTATTACAAAGCTGTCATCATCAAAACAGTATGGTGCTAGCACAAAAACAGACACTTAGGTCAGTGGAATGGAATAGAGAACCCAGAAATAGACCCTCAATTCTATCAACAACTCGTCTTTGACAAAGCAGGAAAGAATGTCCAATGGAAAAGAAGACAGTCTCTTCAACAAATGGTGTTGGGAAAATTGGACAGCCACATGCAAAAAAATGAAACTGGACCATTTCCTTACACCACACACAAAAATAGACTCCAAATGGATGAAAGACCTCAATGTGAGAAAGGAATCCATCAAAATCCTTGGGGAGAACACAGGCAGCAACCTCTCCAACTTCAGCCACAGCAACTTCTTTCTAGACACATCACCAAAGGCATGGGAAGAAAGGGCTAAAATGAACTATTGGGACTTCATCAAGCTGAAAAGCTTTTCCACAGCAAAGAAACCAGTCAAGAAAACCAAAAGACAACAGACAGAATGGGAGAAGATTTGCAAATGACATATCAGATAAAGGGCTGGTATCCAAAATCTATAAAGAACTTATCAAACTCAACACCCAAAGAACAAAGAATCCAATCAAGAAATGGGCAGAGGACATGAATAGACATCCCTGTAAAGAAGACATCCAGATGGCCAACAGACACATGAAAAAGTGCTCCACATCTCTCAGCATCAGGGAAATACAAATCAAAACCACAATGGGATACCACCTCACACCAGTTAGAATGGCTAAAATTAACAATTCAGGAAACAGATGCTGGCAAGGATGCAGAGAAAGGGAAACCCTCCACTATTGGTGGGAATGCAAACTGGTACAGCCATTCTGGAAAACAGCATGGAGGTTCCTCAAAAAGTTGAAAATAGAGCTACCCTATGACCCAGTAATCACACTACTGGGTATTTACCCTAAAGAAACAAATGTAGTGGTCCAAAGGGGCACATGCACCCAAATGTTTATAGCAGCAATGTCCATCAACAGATGATGTCCATCAACAGATGATGTCCATCAACAGATGAATGGATAAAGAAGATGTTTTATATATATATATATATATATATATATATATATATATATATATATAATACACACACACACACACACATATATATATAGGAATACTATGTAGCCATCAAAAGAAATGAAAATGAAATCTTGCCATTTGCAATGACATAGTTGGAACTAGAGGGTATTATGTTAAGTGAAATAAGTCAATCAGAGAAAGACAATTATCATATGATGTCTTTGATATGAGGAATTTGAGAGGCACAGTGGGGAGTGATGGTAGGGAAGGTAAAAATGAAACAAGACAGGATTGGGAGAGACACAAATTATTACAGACTCTTAATCTCACAAAACAAACTAAGGGTTGCTGGGGGGAGGGTTGTAGGGAGAGAGTGTTTGGGTTTTAGATATAGGGGAGGGTATGTCCTATGGTGAGTGCTGTGAAGTGTGTAAGCCTGACAATTCACAGACCTGAACCCCTGGGGCTAATAATACATTATATGTTAATAAAAAATTAAAAATTAAAAAAAAGAAAAAAGAACATGTCCAAACTAAGAAAACATGTAAGTGGTAAGTATAAGGGCACAGGTAACCTGCACTTACAGAAGGTTGCCTTACCATACCAGAAGTCAGCCTCAGGTTGCCACATTTCCATTACAATTAGTCCTGATGACTGACTCCTTTTGAGATTCATCATGTAAAGCCCTCTGCCACTAATACCATATTGATGGCAGAAAGGAAGTGAAAGGAATATAGGAGAGGAAGTCAGATCAGGTTAGTTTTTTATTGCTCATAACAAATTCAAATTTGGGGCCTTAAAACTTTATCCACTTACTGTCTCACAGTGTCTGTAGGTCAGAAGTCCACACATCCTGTAAGCTAGCTTCTCTGCTCAGCAGCTAAGAAAGATGTGACCAAGATACCGGCTTAGGATGTGTTCCATCTGGGGCTCAGGGTCCTTTCCCAAGCTCATTAGGTTGTTAGAATTCAATCTTTTGCAGTTACAGGGCTGAAGTTTCTGAGGACTGCTCTCAGCTTCCAGACCTAACTCTCAGGTCCTAACAATATAGTCCTGTCCCAGCACCAAAGCTGTTTCTTTAGAGGCAGCAGGAGAATCTCCCTCCAAACTGTAATAACAGTCTTATACAGCACAACCTAATTAAGGGAGTGACCGTCTCTCATATTCACTGATCTGATCCACTCTCTAGGTCATATATACCAATAGGCAGGAATTTGGAAGCCATCTTAGGATTCTTCTCGACCACACAGTAGTTACAAGGAGAATTTTAATATAGTGTTAAAAGTATGGTTTATTGATCTCTGTGTGTTTTAATATAGTGTGAAAAGTATGATTTACTGATCCCTGTGTGTCTTATGAACGCATGGAAGACAGAGTTTCTGCCCCAAAGAATGGGAATTGAATCTTCAGCAAAAATAAAAAATAGGTATGAAACTCAGGAAAAGTAAACTAAGGCATCAAGGGATTTAAACTAAAATCTAGTGGCAACATAATAGGAAAGATTATTTTTCTTAAAATCGGGAGTTAGTGTTCAAACAATGGTGATTAATATTTTTGAAGCAAAATTGTAATGTTGCTAATTTTAAATACACTGCACAACAATACAGCAAATAGTCAGTGTAGTATGCTTTGTGACTTGCCAGATGGGTAATTCAACCTAAACCATCTCCCCAACTTCAATTCCTCATCTTCCAAAAAGACATAAACTGGTTGATATGACCTGCAACATGGCAGCTTTGACCTATGCTGAAAAACAAAATTTTAACACCTAATCCATTAACAGATCAACTCAGTGGTCAATAAATGTCTTTAGCTAAATAACTTAATATGTCCAATTAAATAATTTTAAGTGATTGTTCTATAAATCTGTTTACTCTGTTTCATTTGCTTCTTATTTTAAAGTCCAATATCAAAGGTTGTTACCCTGATTCTTAGATCACTATATAATACTTTCAATAAAAGCCTAAAGATTAAAGACCATCTTGCCTCTTAAACTACACTGCAGTCCCTTTCTGAATGGTACAGTTTTCTAAATAATCCAAATATTTTCTGGGTTATTATAAATTTTTAATATTCAAATATTATTTAAATGCCAGATATGTGGAAGTGTATTATACAGTTTGATCTGCTTTAGCTGACTTTTTCCTATATTCTCTCTTTCTAAAATCATATTGCCAAGGTACTTTTGAAAGCATAAAGAAATTCCCCTGAAAGTATGACAGTGGAGTGCTAGAATATCAAATAAATTCTGCTTTTATTGAAAAGAAAATTATGGGACGCCTGGGTGGCTCAGTGGGTTAAGCCGCTGCCTTCGGCTCAGGTCATGATTCCAGGGTCCTGGGATGGAGTCCCACATCGGGCTCTCTGCTCAGCAGGGGGCCTGCTTCCCTTCCTCTCTCTCTGCCTGCCTCTCTGCCTACTTGTGATTTCCCTCTGTCAAATAAATAAATAAAATCTTAAAAAAAAAAAGAAAATTATGACACTAAAATACAGAGTAATATAAAGCTGAACATATGCACAAAACGTCCACTAGAAAGGATACAAAGCAAAATGTTAAATCTGTATATATAATATGGTATGTTATACTTCAGTTTCCATAGCAACTTTCTTGACAGATGTTAACATGGATATTGCTGTGAAATACAAAATAGCATGAAATAAAGTTATGCATATTTTCAGTCAGTGATTAGCTTACTACACACAGAATTGCAGAAGCTAAACTACATATCACTGAACCAAGCACAAAAGAATTTGACAAATCTGAGAGGTTTGTAGTATAGCATTAACAAGATCTATATTAGGGACAAATTATTCAAATATCAAATTGCATAGCTCTTAATAATAGTACCTCTAATCAGAACAGGGGATTTTGATGAAAAAGAAATTCTTTCTATGAGTAGAGTTTTTCCTATTTTGTAGTCCTGTAGGGGGGTGTTTTTGTTATTTTTTTTTTCTTGGCATATTATAGTTTATAACTGTTACAACAGAAATCAGCGTGATGTCTTTCTTTAAAAATTCACTGGGCCTCTTGGGCTATCACAAGATAGACCCTAATTCCAAATAACTTCACTATAAAGGAATTTTTTTCTTAACTTGAAAATCCTGAAATGGTATTGTCTGATGGCTTCTCTTTCATTTACTCTTAAGAATTCATCTCCATTACTTTACATACATCACTCTACCAAGGTCACAGATGACCTTCACATTGCAAACCAACAGTCAAATTTTAGGTTTTTTACTTTGTTACCTATTAGTACAATTGGTCATGGTTGATCATTCACTATAGCTTAAAACACTTTGCTTGTCTGCCTGAACACTAGTGTGGCCAATTGTTGTTGGTTTGCTTTTCAAAATATTCTGATTCTTTAACACCATTGGTCAAATCCTCTAAATGTTTTCCATGTCATTCAGAATAAAATCGTGGGCCTGCGAGCCCTCCATAGTTCTTCCTCCCCTCTTCCTCATCTCCTACCATCTCCCTCTTTTTGCTTCAGCGACACAGAACACCTTGTTCCACCTTAGAACCTCTGAAGTCACTATTTCCTCTGCCAAGATCTCTTCGTCCAGATTATCAAAATGACATCCTTCCTTCCTTCATTGAAATTTCTGCCCTAATTTCTCCTTTGCAGTACTGCTTTCCTTGATCATCCTTTCTTAAATAAAAAATTTCTCTCACTCCTTGTTTTATTTATTTATTATTTTTTTTTTTTTTGCACTTGGCTTTGGGTGGATGGATGGGTGATGGATGGACTCATGTCTCTTTCCTAAGAGCAGAAAAATTTCCTGTTGTGTTCATTGCTGTAGACTTAGATCCCCCAACTGTGTCTAGAGTAATGTAGGTGCTTTACAAATGCTTTTCAAAAGTGTGAATAAGTCAATCCAGGAGTTCAGACAGTATAATTGAGGCCTTTTCCCTCTCTCCCCTCAGCAATTCTCATTTCTCATTCTACATTCTCATTCTACATTCATGCGAATACAAGTGTTAAGCAAAATGTATACCAGCAGCTGAAGGCTCACATACTCTGAAATAACCCATCTCAGTTTAAATTTTTTTTTTTTCTTGGTAAGCAGACACTGATAGCAGAAACATGATCTTATCGGCCCTCTTTGGATGCTATGCCTCTTCTGGACCAATTATTGCATCTAGAGAAATACAGTACTCTATCTCATATAGTCCAGGTCATGGGACTCTCTAGGAGATAAATAGTCAGAGCACTAATACTAATGGTCCCTTCTGACCACAAGGGTAGGCTAAAAATGGTTTCTTCAAAAAAAGCATTTCTGGAAGGACAAATAACATGCCTCCTAATATTTAACATTGTATGCCAATATGAAGGGCACTAATGTGCTGATACAAACATAGCAGGTACTTAAGGAAGGAAAATGGCAACTCTTGCTGCCTAGGAGTACAATGCACCCTAGGACAGTCTCATCTTGCTACTGTGTTCTCTGAGCGTTATGTCTCTGTGACTCATTTTCATGGCAATCCCACCTCATAAGAATATTCTGAGAATAAATATGATGACAAATATGATAATATAGTTTACTGTAATAAGGATACAATTAGTCTGAGAATATGACCTCAGCCCAGATTTTCAGTTCCTAAAGTGCATCTCCAAAAGAGTCAGTACTGGCTCTAAACCTAAGCAAAACTGAGTAACTGAGTTTAATCAGACTCTGCCACTAACTAGTTATGACCTCAGGGATCCAGCTTAAAGCCTCTAGCGTGGGATTCCCCACCAGTAAATGACAGATAAGTTACCTAAATTACAAGGTTGAAATGAAACTAAATCGTGGTCATGTCTATAAAGCACCTTCTCTGCTACCAGTATATACAGAAAATATAAATTACTGTCATACTCCAAATCCCACATTACCTATGGAAAAGCTCACCTATACTTTTCAGTTTCTTTGATAAGTTCTTCCTTATGTGTTCTTGTATCTCAGGGTTCTTTCTTTTTTTTTTTTTTTTTTTTACTGGAATAATATTTATTCCAATATCTACAACTTGAAGTCCTATTAACTTTTCAAAATTCCTATCAAGTACCATTTCTTAGTGAGAGTATCCAAACTTTCTAATCAGGATTAATCTCTCCTTCCACTGGGCTCCCACAGTATTTTAAACATCCTGCCTAATATGTTGTATTATTTGTGTTACTAACTTTTTTTTTGGCTGGTCTAGGAACTCAGTGCACTGCAGAATGTAATTACATACATATCAATAAGTGAAAGGATCTTGTGTTGATAATTCAAATCGGTTTCATTTTAATTCCTCCATATTCTTATAAAATCATGTTAATGAAAATAAGCTTAAATGCACAAGTGAGAAATTGGTTCAAACTACTAATAACATTCCTTCAAGACTATTTTGGTAGCAATATGCTATAAGCATGTTCAAGGAAAAAATTACTCCTCCCAGTAATTGAAAATATGTTTTAGAATGATGAATTAAGGGCGCCTGGGTGGCTCAGTGGGTTAAGCCGCTGCCTTCAGCTCAGGTCATGATCTCAGGGTCCTGGGATCGAGTCCCGCATCGGGCTCTCTGCTCAGCAGGGGCCTGCTTCCTTCCCTTCCCCTCTCTCTGCCTGCCTCTCTGCCTGCTGTGATCTCTCTCTGTCAAATAAATAAATAAAATCTTTAAAAAAAATGATGAATTAATAAATAGAAAATCATTTAAAATTTATCATTTTTCAAAGGTTCTATATCCATGTAATGCAAAGAGTTGGTATATAGAGAATAATTTTCATATATCTGAATATCAACATAATAATCTGAAGTAACTTTCTTATTCTCCTTAGGCTCTTCTGTTTAAATTGAAGCTGGGTGCCATACAATTCATCATTCTCAACTGCTGTCCTCATTCATTTCTTTGTCAAAAGCAATCATGTGATGTCTCATTAGAAGAGAAAGAAATAACTGCAAATGCTCTGTTCTTTGTAGAATGAATATCATAATCTGCCAGATAATTTCTCACATAGATCATAATAGTTCTGTTCTTTAGGAAAACTCCATTAATAACATCAGTTTCTAACAAAAAAAAGTTTGAAATGTTACTATTTTACTGATTGCTAGCTACTTATTCATCATTTTATATATGTTAGTAGGTGATCACAAATGTAGAGGGAAGAGAAAGAAGGCTTTCAGATCCAGAATAGATGCACTTGGGGCGCCTGGGTGGCTCAGTGGGTTAAGCCACTGCCTTCGGCTCAGGTCATGATCACAGGGTCCTGGGATCGAGTCCCGCATCGGGCTCTCTGCTCAGCAGGGAGCCTGCTTCCCTCTCTCTCTCTCTGTCTGCCTCTCCATCTACTTGTGATTTCTCTCTATCAAATAAATAAATAAAATCTTAAAAAAAAATGTCTGTCAAAATAGATGCACTCAACTCTAGGAGGATTGCAATCCTGTTAATGAAAAACATTTAAGTCACTATTTTAGAAAAACTCTATCAAGTATGGTTGTACAATTCCCACTTCCTAGCAAAATACAAATACCAGACAAGACAGTACTAGAGAAGGAAATGATAAAAGTATGCAATTTGGGATATCAGCCCTAAAACAAAGCAGTCCATGGCTAGCTCAAGAACAAATATCCCTAAAGGATTTTAAAGGATATCTCTGCATCTGTCACATTTGTTCATATTCATAAAAGTGAACCTATAACACCAAAGGCATATTAAATAGACTTTAGTACAATTTATTTCAGAACAGGGAAAATTATACATTTAAGAATGATTTATGTAAGGGGCGCCCGGGTGGCTCAGTGGGTTAAAGCCTCTGCCTTCAGCTCAGGTAATGATCCCAGGATCCTGGGATTGAGCCCCGCGTCGGGCTCTCTGCTCCGAGGGGAGCCTGCTTCCTCCTCTCCTCTCTCTCTCTGCCTGCCTCTCTCCCTACTTGTGATTTCTCTCTCTCTCTGTCAAAATAAATAAAATCTTTAAAAAAAAAAAAAAAGAATGATTTATGTAAAACTATTCGAATCTGAGAAAATATTTGTTCCATTTGAGAGGGGTAAACATTGGAAACATTCCTTAAAAATCTTCTCTGAAATAGTTTACTTCCTAGAGCCTTAATCTGTTTAGGCCGCTTTAACAATATACCACAAACTGGGCAGTTTATAAATGGCAGAAATTTATTACTCAGAATTCTGGAGCCTGGGAAGTCCAAGATCAAGGCACTAACAGATTCCGTGTTTAGTGAAAACTCTCTTCTGGGTTTCAGACTATCAGCTTCTTGTGTACTCCCATAGCAGAAGGGGTGAGGGATCTCTCTGGGGTCTCTTTTATACAGACACTAATCTGTGGTAGAAAGCTCAGTTCTCATGATCTAATCACCTTCCTAACACTCCACCCTAATACGTTGGGTGTTAAAATTTCAACATATAAATTTAGGGAGGATGGGAACATAAACTTCCAGCTCATTGCACCATCTGGGGTCAATTTTTGTGTATGGTGTGTGGTAGGGATCTCATTTTATCTTCTTTATCAGTATCCATTTTTCTGTCATTATTTAATGAACAATCTCTCTTTTGACCACTGATTTGTCATAACACCTCTGCCATTTACTGAAAGTTTCATATATGTAAGTATATTTTTGGACATTAATTCTATCTCCATTCATTTTTTCAATTTAGTACTAATGCCACATTCTTTTGATTACTGTAACTTCAGCGTAAGTCTTAATGTCACGTAGAGTGATTTCACTTCACCTGTACTCTTCTTTAGTGATTACCTGGTTATTCTTGTCCCTTAGCTTATTTACATTTATATTTTATATTTTAAGGCACCTTGTCACTTTTTCAAATTCTATTTTTAAAAAAGTTAGATTGGTGAATTAATTCAGAAAGAATTCACATTTTAACACTGTATCTTCCATCCATAAATTGAACTCTCAATTCCCTATTTAGGACACTAGTCTTTATTTGACATGTTTCTCATTGTGGTTTTAACTTCATTTTTCTAATGCATAAAGATGTGGAATAACTTTTGCCTTTTGTCCATTTTGTCCTTTTTTCCATTTTCTTTTTTTTTTTAAGATTTTTAAAATTTATTTCACAGAGAGAGAGATCACAAGTAGGCAGAGAGACAGGCAGAGAGAGAGAGGAGGAAGCAGTCTCCCTGCTGAGCAGAGAGCCCGATGCGGGGCTCAATCCCAGGACCCTAGGATCATGACCTGAGCCAAAGGCAGAGGTTTTAACCCACCGAGCCACCCAGGCACCCCCTTTTTTCCATTTTCTAATTCTATCATTTGCTATTTTACTGTTCAATTTTCAGTGTTCTTTTTTTTTTTTTAATTAAATATTTGAGGTGGGGGATGGGGCAGAGGAAGAGGGAGAGAGAATCTTGAGCAGACTCCACACCCAGCTCTGAGCCCAACACAGGGCTCAATCTCACAACCATGAAATATGACCTGGGTCAAAAATCAAGAGTCAGAAGCTTAACTGACTGAGCCATCCAGGTGCCCCTCAGTGTCCTTTACATATTCTAGATACTATAGATACTAGTCCTTTTTCAGATAGGTCATTTATAAATACTTTCCCCCAGGATGGAGCATGTCTTTTCAATCTCTTAACAGGGTCTTTCACAAAGCAATTTTTTTATTTTGATAAATTCTAAATTATCAAATTTTCCTTTTATGGAGGGTGCTTTTGGTATCAAATTCAAAAACTTGAGACATGACCATATGTTTCCTTCCTCCTTTAGTTTGTTAATATGGTGTAAAATTTAGCACGGACCAATCAAAACTCAGATCTTTCCCAAAACTGGAGTATTCTTTTTCTAGTCTCCAAAACTAAAAGTGTATAAATTTAGATTAGGATCCTTTTTCTCTATACATTTCCTCAAGACATTTAGGACATTCTCATCAGTTTTTTTCTTTTCCCTTCATTAAGCAACTTTAAGTGGTTGATAGCTGCCAAGGTAACATCAATGTGTAGGAGGGCTATGGAAGGGATCAATAGAGGTAAGGGAGGATGGTTGTACTTTGAGTGCCACCTTTCTTAAGCTTTAAAGCACTATTATTTAATGAAGCCAAAGACAATACTGGAGAGATTAATAATCATTTATAAAGTAGTCAAAATTATTGAAGTAATATCACATATGATATGCTTAATGTCATTAACGTGGTACAGAATCATATGTTGAGGTTTTTCTCTGAGATGGGTATATGGTTTTTATGCTGAATATAAGAGCTTTTTAAAACAAGGAATTAGAAAGTACAAGCTGCTT
Source organism: Mustela nivalis (assembly GCF_964662115.1). Classification (NCBI taxonomy): domain Eukaryota; kingdom Metazoa; phylum Chordata; class Mammalia; order Carnivora; family Mustelidae; genus Mustela; species Mustela nivalis. The sequence goes on along the minus strand of NC_139024.1, from coordinate 72,911,623 downwards.
TATAAGTAAATTAGTTTTTCTGATGTGGCCTTTAGCAGTGAACTAACTATAAATTGAAAATGTGAAACAAACCATCTTCTGGCATGAAAAAATCTCACACAGAAGTTATCTTTGGTAGAGAAACAAATAAAAGACAAAATTAACTCACTGATACTTTTTAATTCCAAGCCACACCCCACCTGAATCATCAAATCTAATGTGGTAAAAAAAATTGAAGTCAATGTTGTGTGATTTAGGTAGTAGCCTAACAATTATTTTTCACTGATCAATGCACATTAATGCTACCCTAGAATTTATTTGATTAAATTTCCCTTTGTTACATATTTGGGGACATTCAAATGAAGTCTTAGTAAAATGTTAATGCCTGATCTGTCCTCCTCAGTAGCAACAGACTGAATTTTTGTGTCACGCACAGACACCAGTCTATTTACTACAGAGATTTTCAGTAAGCCCCTATTGACCACGGAATGAAGCTCAAAACAATGAGTTTTAACCCAACTCCCTGTGAATCTGCTACTAAAATACCTTGCCTATCTTATTTTCCAAGGTTATTCAATTAATAACTCAACATCTTAGCCAAATTAGAAGACTTACTGTATCTTTTGAAAACTTTAAATTTTCAGTTAATGTCTTTGATCCTGCTGTTTTCTCTTCCTAGAAAGCACAAAAATCTATATAGGTTGCAGAAATTGGTTCAAACGACACATCCTCCAAACACCTTCCTGATTCCTCAAAATAACCACCAAATCACCAAAATTCATTTAAACCTTACTTTTGGTCATTATATCAGTATATGCGGGGTGGGGGGAGGTATTGCTTTGTTTTGTTTTATATATATGTATATAGTTTTGTTTCTCATTAACTCATTGGGAGCAGAGATCATTTCTGATTTATCTTTATATCCAGTAGACTATCTAGAATAAAACTTGGAGGTAATCAAACCCAAACAATGTTACTGAATAAATGCATGATTGGATATGTACCACAAGTGTTTAAAAGTTTCTTTATCAATCGTTTATCTCTAGGAATGAATTTAACAAATTCTATATAAGCTCTGTCAAGGAAAGTTTATGAAGTTCTATTGATAGGTAATAAAGCAACTTTTTATTCTGTCCAAGAGGACATAGTAGGAATGGACCAGATTTAGCCTCCCACCTGACACAACCAAAAACCATGAAACAATGGTTTTAAAGACAAACACTAAGAAAGGAAAGATGACAAAAGGCAAACTTTCTTCTCTAAGATCAGGAACAAGGCAAGGATACCCATTCTCTCTCCTTTCATTCAACATAATATTGGAAGTCCTTGACAGAGCAATTAGGCCATAAAACTAAAAAAATAAAAGGTATAGAATTTGGAAAGGTAGAAGTGAAACTGTCATTATTTATAGAGGACATGATATGACATTTAGAAAACTATAAGAAGTCTACCAGAAAGCTATTATAACTAATAAATGAATTCAGCAAAGTCAGAGGATACAAAATCAGCAGATAGAAACCAGTTTCATTTCTATACACAAATAATGAGTTATTAGAGAAACTAAGAAAACAATTCACTTACAATATTATCAAAAAGAATAAAATGCCTAGGAACAAATTTAACTAAGCAAGTAAAAGACATGATCTTTGAAAACTATAAACCACTGATGAAAGAAAGTAAAGATACCACAAATAAATGTAAAGACAATGCTCATGGATTAGAAGAATTAATATTGTTAAAATGCCCATACTACCCAAAGCAATTCACAGATTCAATGCAATGCCCATCAAAATACAACAGCATTTTTCACAGAACTAGAACAAAGAATCTTAAAATTGTATGAAACCACAGTAGACTCTAAATAGCCAAAGCAATCTTAAGAAAGATCAAAGCTGGAGATAGCATATTTCCTTATTTCAAACCATATTACAAAGCTATAGTAATGAAAACAGTGGTGTACCTGCATGAAAACAGACACATAGATCAACACAATAGAATATACAGTCAATTAATCTATGACAAAAGAGGCAAAAATATACAATGGGAAAAAGATAGTATCTTCAATAAATGGCATTGGACAAACTGGACAGCTAAATGCAAAAGAATGAAATTGGACCACTGTTTTATACCACACACAAAAAATAAATTCAAAATGGATTAAAGACTTGAATGTAAGACCTGAAACCATAACACTCCTAGAAGACAACACAGACAGTAAGCTTTTTAACATCAGGCTTAGCCATATTTTTTTTTTTTTGGACCTGTCTCAGGCAAGGGCAGAAAAAGGTAAAACAAACAAATGGGATTACATTAAACTAAAAATCTTCTGCACAGTGGAGGAAACCATCAACAAAATGAAAAAGTAACCTACTAAATGGCAGAAGATATTTGTAAGTCATACATCCAATAAGGCGTTAATATCCAAAATAGGCAAAGAACTCATATAACTTAATGTCAGAAAAGCAAAGAATCCAATTAAAAAATGGAGAGAGGACTTGAATTGAAATTTTTCTGAAGAAGACATGTACCTTCATTAGGTGTTTCTCCTTATAAAAATAATTTGATAAACTGAATCTGAATCTAATCAATCTCCTAAATCCAAGGGGCAATTTAAAGGGAATACAGTGGACAGAGGAGTATGAAAAACTACACAACAGGGACATAATCAACAAACTTCAGACTAGTAAGCTCTGAAGGACCCATTTCTTCAACAAAAAATTCACAAGGGATAAAAAAAAAAAAGATGGTAGGATTGAAGAAGATGTAAAGACATGTTTGCATCTGATTCAAACGAAAACATTAAAAATTAAGACATTTATGTGACATTTGGAGTTTTATCAACGTCAGGAATTATAGCTGATGCTTAGGTGTTTTTAATGTTATTACAGTTATTTGTTTATGAATTTTATCTTCTAGACATATGTATGGATATATGTAACAGTTGAAAGTATAAAATATTTGGGTTTTGCTTCAAAATAATAGAAGAGGGAGAAAAGTGAATGAGTGTATAAACAAAACAAGATTGGACTTGAGTTGATATATTTTTTTTAACACTTTGTTTATTTTTAAGTAATCTCTATGCCTAACACGGTCTAGAACTCAGGACTCCTGAGATCAAAAATCACATGCTCTGACAACTGAGCCAGCAAGGCAACCCAAGCCAGTAGTTGTTAAAACAGGTTTGTCTATAATGAAAATGAGTTCCTTAAATCTATTCCTCCACACAGGAAGCTTCTAGGACACTAGTAATATCCTACTTCTTGCCCTGGTGGTAGTTACATGGGTGTGATTATTTGAGGTATGTCATACGTTGTAAACTTGAGCTTTATCACTTTTCTGAATGGGTTCATATACTATATTAAGGGATTCTCCTTCTGTGGTTTCCTCCCCTTCACAATTCTCCCTGCTCTCTCTGGCTTGCCAAGACTCCTTTCTGTGGTTGTTCTATCTTAGGATTTCTCTACCTTGGCACTACTGATATTTTCAGCCAAATAATTATTTGTTGTGGGGAGCTGTCCTTGCATTGTAGGACATTGAGCACCCCGACCTCCAGCCCTTCATTTTAACACCAGAAATGTCTCCAGACTTTACCAAATGTCTCCTCTAGAACAAAATCCCCTTGTTGAGAACTATTTGCTTTAGCCAGCAAGATGTCACTATTGCCTCTAAAGTGTGAGCTATCCACAGAGCACTTCTGATAACTGAGTCTGAACTTGGGACAAAACCATGACAAACAAGAAAAATACCATCTCCCCTCCCATGCCAGTAATTTTTCCATGTTTGACTCTCTTGCACAAACTGCCTGTTTTTCTTTACTTTTCAGAAATCTTAGGGAGTTTGAAGATCTTATTGCTTGTCATGTTTGCTTTTGTATTTGCCCAGAGTCTATATTTGCTAAGGGGATGAGGTGCAGAGAACTCACACTTCCACAGTGGAATTAGAACTTAGAGTAGCCTCCATTTCCCTCCTGACCCAAATACACCCATTAGAAGTAGGTATCTAGTATCTAGTACTAGTGGTATCTAGTTCTATGACTATTCATATTTTTTTCTTTATATCTAAAATTTCTATTTTACTAAAATATATCTCGGTGTCAACTTTTCTGAACAATTTTCTCTGGTCAACATAATAGCATTTCAATATGTGGATTTAATTTTTTTTTTTAAGAAAAATTAGAAATTTTTTTACATTTTTTTCTTTTCCATTATTTTTCTTTTTCATACCCCAATTATACACATGTTTGGTTTTTTGTATTTATATTCAACATTTGTCATGCTTCCTCTATTTATTTTTAATATTTCTCTAATTTCTGCTTAACTGTTCTTGGTTTCTTATCTCTATCATCTCTTTTTTCTAGTGTCTCTCATACCTAGTCTTCTTTCCAAATTCATCTCTGACTTTTTCTCTACTTTTCTTTTAAATATAAGTTCTACCACTTCATTTAATCTCCTATTTTCATGACTTCTCCATCCTGAGGTTTTTAATATATATTTCCAATATTCCTCCCAAACAATATAGGAATCTTATTATGCTTAAATTTTAATCATTATTTTCTAAACAAATGTTTTTTATCTTATATTTATTTTAGAGCTTTCATTGGTACCTTCTTTGGTATTTTTAAAATTAATCATTATAACCTTTATTTTGTTGCACTCATGATTGCTTAAATTTATTTATGTATTTGGAAACCAAATTGTATGCCATACGTGTATCCAATTTCTTCCTTCTGAATGCAATTTCTTCTTCCTGAGATACATCTTTTCAGAAATTTTTAAGAGAATCTCTGATGGAAAAGTTATTCTTCTTTGTTTTAAAATTATCTTCCTGTTGCCATCATATGTGAATAAGAACTAGGCATATAAACTTAGGTCAAAAGTTATTTTTCTTCACTGTTCTCAAGCTATAATTCCATTATTGTCTGGCATATTAGTTTGCTAGGACTAGTGCTAACAAACTAGTACACACTGAGAAGCTTAAACAATAGAAATTTATTGCCATGCCGTTCTAGAACTATGAGAGAAAGATGTGTTCTAAGCCTCTCTCCCTGGCTTATAGATGGCCATATTCTCCACATGTCTTTTCACATCTTCACCCCTCAATGTGTACCTGTTTCTAAATTTCACATTTTTATAAGGGCACCAGACATATTGGATTATGGACCCATACTACTCTAGTGTGACCTCAAACTTACTTAACTGATTATATCTGCACTGACTCATTTACAAATAAGGTAACATTCTGAAGTAGTGGGGGATTAGAATTTCAACATATAAATTATTAGGGGAAACAATTCAATCCATTGCATTTGGTCTTTTTCTCCATTGAGAAGTCCAATTATGTTCTGTGGACAATATTTTTTTACTTTGATTATTTTTAAGATTTTTCTTATAAATCATGATCCTATAGCTCATTACAATATTTATGGATATAGATTTATTTTTATAAATTTTTCTTGAGACTTAGTAAACTGTTGATTTTTTAATATTAAAAAGTGTTTATGATTTTAATCACTTATGAGAAAATCTCTTCTTATATTGGCTCTATCACACTATACAAACACTAGATCTATCTCACTCTTACCCCCTCTTCCATCTTCTTAATTTTTTTCTGTATCTTGCATTATGGATAACTCTTCAGATCTATATTCCAGTTCATAGATTCTCCTTTTAACTGCACCTAACCTGCCTTCAATGGTCTTATTATAAAAAATTTAAAATAATAATAATAGTAACATTGCTTTTTCTAGAGGTCCTATTTATCATTTTTCAAAGCTGCATTTTTTTCATAACATGTTATACTTTTCAGTTTATTTTTGTGTTGATATTATCAATGTAAATTCACTTACTTTATAATTCTTAACATGTATTCTGTATTCTTAATTCTGTATTCTAAAGTTCTGTGTGCCTAACTCTGCTGTTATATCTTTTGATAGTAGATTTTCCCCCTCGTTTTAACTTATAATTGTAAGATCACCTGTAGAGGAGATTATTTTCTCTGTGTTAACTGTGTGTGGCCTGGAGTGTAAAACTGCCCTCTTAGTTACTTCTCCCAGGTGAAGTGTTAGTATCACTGGTTCAAGATAATTTATTTCATTAATTTCTTACCTTACGAGCATTCCTGAAAATCCGAAGCAATACAAATTAGTATTGCAAATCAGTACAAGTTTGTCAAGTTTTCCCCCCTCAGAGTCTCAATTGAAAAAAATATTTTTCTTCTTCCTAAGCATAGAAGTGTTTTTTAGCTTACATTTTCTCTCAGGTAGACTTCTAATTTTATTTAGGGGTAGTAATTTTTTTCTGTTCCTAATGACTGAAGATTTCTTTAGAACACCATGCAGATAAGACCACTGTCTTATAATTTTACTAATAATTTAGTGGTAATGATAGGACAGTGAGGATAGTAATGAAAATCTAACAGCACAGAGGGTAACATAAAACTGAATTAGACATTTCTAAAGTATATTAGTCTTCACCCACCTCTAGCCCATTCAGAAAAAGAAAAGTCTATATAATTAAGACTCCATCTTTTCTTTCATTCATTCATTCATTCATTCTGCTGACAGAGATTTAAAATTCTATTGTTATTATGAAAATAATATATTCTTCCATCTTCTCCACTAATTAAATACTATGTCTACCTTGGCACAATCAAACCTCATTGAGTTGCTCTATTAGCCCTTTAGCTTTCAGATTACAGTTTTTCCTTACCACAAACAAGATCAAATTATAGAATAAAATGAAGTCTAATTTTTTAGATAAATTCTGAGTAGTCCTTAGTGTGACACGTTAATTTTCATGAATGTAAGAAGGCATTTAATCATTCTGCATGGTTGTAATTATTCTTTATGGTATAAACTGATGAGACCCTATTTTGGCTACAGTGTGGTTTCTAGTGTGAGAGACCTACTTATGTTTTCTCAGGAAAATTACAGACATATGCATTGATAAATGTAAAGAGAAAGCCTTAATTTTCTTGTTTTCCATAGCTTATATTAATGTTTAAGATAAATTAAATTTTTCTCCAGGTTTTTATTTAAATTGCAGTTAGCTAACATAGTGTGATATTAGTTTCAGGTATAGTATATAGTGACTCATCATTTCATACAATACCCAGTGTTCATTCCAAGTGCCCCCCTTATTACCCATCATCCATTTAGCCCATGCCCCCACCCACCTCTGCTCCAGCAACCCTCAGTTTGTTCTTTAGAGTTAAAAGAGTCTATTTCTTGATTTGCCTCTCTTTTTTCTCCTATGTTCATTTGGCTTGTTTCTTAAATTCCACATATGAGTGGAAATAAGACAAATACAGTATTTGTCTTATTTTGCTTAGCATAATACTCTCTAGCTCCATCCACATCATTGCAAATGGCAAGATTTCATTCTTTTTTTGTGGTTGAGTAATATTCTTTTTTATGTATATACTACATCTTTATTCATTCATCAGTCAATGGACATTTGGGCTTTTCCCATAATTTGGCTATTGTTGAAAATGCTTCTATATTCCTGGGCTGTAAGATGGTTCAATATTTACAAGTCAATCAATGTGATACACCACATTAATAAAAGAAAGGATAAAAACCATAGGATCCTATCAATAAAGCAGAAAAAGCATTTGACAAAGTACACTCATTCATGATAAAAATCCTCAACAAAGTAGGCTTAGAGAGAACATACCTCAACATAATAAAGGCCATATATGAAAAACCCACAGCTAATATCCTCAATGGGGAGAAACTAAGAGTTTTTCCTCCACCATCAGGAACAAGACAGAGATGTCTATTCTCACCATTGTTATTTAACATTGTACTGGAAGTCCAGACAGTACCTCAGCAGTCAGACAACAAAAAGATATTAAAAAGCATCCAAATTTGCAAAGAAGTAAAACTTTCACTATTTGCAGATGACATGATACTCTATATAGAAAACCCAAAATACTCCTCCAAAAAATTGCTAGAACTGATAACATGAATTCAGTAAAGTTGCAGGATACAAAATCAATGTGCAGAAATATGTTGTATTTCTTTTTTTTTTTTGGAATTTCTAACACCAATAACAGCAAAATTAGTAAAATAATTTCTAGGGACACCTGACTGGCTCAGTTGGAAGAGCAAACGAATCTTGATCTCAGGGTCATAGTTCAAGCCCCATATTGGGTGTAGAGATTACTAAAACAATTTTTTGAAGATTATTTCTATTCTCTTTGTTTTATGTGATATTAAATGGTCTACCTTACAAAGTAGTTTTTAGTGTTATTCTTTTAGAGTGTCTAGCAAGAAGGCCCATATCTAGGTCTATAGTGTAAATATCCTTCCTGTCATGTATATATCCAACTTTTCCAGACACTATGGAAATAAAAATCAGGATGTCCAAGCATTGAAGAAGGCTAAATCTCATTCTAACTACTCCTGGTGGACCTCTGGTCTGTAGACTTATGCATGGATTCATTCTATTGCCACTGGGCCTAGAGCCAACCCATGTGACATCATCATATGGATGATAATTTCAACTCTAGTATTTTCTTAAGCCATAAACATGACACCAATCTTTATACTAACTGGCATGGCAAGAACAAATGTTGTATCTTATTTCATAAAATTCAGCTTCCCAAATCTAGGCTTTCCATATCACCAAAATCACGAGATAGGAAAACCAAGTTTATTCAAGCTTAAAATTCTAATTGTTTTTACATTGATATATATCACAAAAATATTAATACATTTCATACCCATATAGTTTTCTGCATTCTATTTATTGTTAAATGGGTATCAAAATGCTGGTTACATCATCCAGAGCTTCTAGACCAGAGCTTCTAAAAGTTCAATGTTTTTAATTAATTTAAAGTGAAAAACTAGTCATTATTTAAATATGGATTGCTGGACAAAATCTTCAGACAGATATAGTTTAGTAATGATGAGATGGTCGGATAAAACTGATTATAATTCGAGTCATTGTCATTAAAAATGAAGAAACTGTAATTCATACTCTGATAATATGAAACCCTTGATTCTGCCCTACTTTGTTCTATAAATGTTACTGTAGCCTGAAGGATAGTTGGTAAAGTCTTTACCTATATCTGTTATCTTTATACCTAAACTTCTATAATCTTCCCCTAACTCTGCACATAGATACACACACACACACACACACACACACACACACACACACATGCAAACACACACAAGTGCATGCCCACATGGGTGCATCTCATTTTGGGGTATTTCTACTCAATTGCATTGCTAGTGTATATCTCCATCTAGCCAATTGCCACATTGATGTATAACCCTGGTTAATTTTTATTTCTCTCATGATACTTCATGCTGCTTATCTTTGTGTTTCCAGTGTCTGTTTCACTGGCACACAATAGATACTCAATAAATTTTTAGAGAATCTGCCCCTTTTATATTATTTTTTTCTTTTTAAAAATAGTTACTTATCTCACCACAAGCCACTTAACACCCTGATGCAAAATGAATACCTAGTTTGACCCAGAAAGTTGAAAATCTTTTGTCCTTTTCCGCCCTACTCACGTTAGCAAATACTTTTTAAGTTGATAGTACTAATCACCACCTAGTGGCTAGGATGGGGAACTATCTGATTTGATATGTATTATCTGGCACTTTCAAGGCATTTGGGAGGCCCAAACATTCGGAATTAGAAGTTATCAATTACAGCAGGAGCCTCAAGTAATCCCCAGTAGAGTCCAATCTAGGCCTTGGATTATCTTATATCTAGATCGTTTTGTCTGGGGCTTAGACCATTTAATCTTCTTTGGGGATGTTTGCATACAACAGTGAGGTTCCCAATATCAGACTTTCCAGATCCAAATCTCAAATCTACCACTTACACTCTAAATGATCTTAAACAAATCATTTAACCTCCCTATGTCATAGTTTTTTCATCTATAAAATTGGATTTCTCATCTATAAAATAATATTCCCATACAGAACTTCATGCTCATAATATCACATTGAGTTTCCTCTGAGGACTTAGTAACTCCTGTGATTGAATTAATGCAGTAACTGGCATTTAATTAGAACTCAATAGTTGAGTATTATTTCTGCATTGAGCTAGTTTACCTTCCTGGTTAAGTTTGAAAGCACTCCCGATTAGATTCATTATACACATGCAGTTTTTCTCCAGTCCAGGTCCTGGTTTCCATTGTCTTTGTCTGCACTGGTGACTGTTTCTGGCCTACCCTGGCCCTACTTTCTAATTCCAATGCTTGACTCATCATCTTTTCACCCCACAAACTACCTCTTAGCCTGAGGAGATTTGTGTCTGCAGTGTGACTCTTGTATTTCCATTTTTATGACAATAAAGATTTTTCCATCTTGGGTAATTTTCCTTTATCTATAAATACACCACCTTAACCACTTTACTCCTTGTATATTTTTTTTGATCATCCCTTTCTCCTACACTTAAGCTCTATTGTATTGTCATGGCTGATAATACAACTGGAGATCTGTGGAACTACCTGTATCAAGGAAAAAGAGAAAGCTTAAACAGTTGTAAAACAAAAATTAAGCCTAAATTATATGAATGTTACTGATCCTTGAAGACCTTGAAAATGCCCATGAATCCTCCCAAAATCCTGCACAAACCTGCCATTTTCTAACTCCTCATCTATTAGAAGTGTACATTTCTTCAAGAACCAATCTATTGAGAAATATTTTAAAATATTTTTTAAAATATTTTTAAAACTTCTTAAATAATATTATTGTGAAAAACTGAAAACATTTTCTGTAAATATTGATACTTCAAGCTATGTTTTATTGTATCAACAGTGTATTCTATATATAGAACTATATAAAACTAACCACCATCATAAATACTGTTGTTACAGAATAATATAGGCCAAATGAACTCATGATACATGATTCATTTCTAAGTTAGGAACTGAACATAAGAAGAATGAACATGATATCTGATCTGAATTATTTGGGCCTATTCTGCCAGCATGTCCTCCTGTTATCTAAGTTATTGAGTAATTCAATCTTGGTTGTTTCTTTTTTTTCTCCTCCCTGTTGAAACAACTGTGCTTTGAAATTTAGAATAATCAGAACAGCTCAATCAGATACTTTTCAGTCAGATTCCCCTGATCACATTCTGAATATATTACTTAGTGATGACAGTCTTTTGTTCGGTGGGGTGTTCACAGTATGTTGGGCAGTGGAAACATCACTCATGGTGATATTATATGTCTGAGGAACAGGTCAGAATGTGGGAATGCCCTGGTTTGTTGCCCTCAATCAAGTAAGGTAATTTGTTCTCATACATTTGGATGAAATTGCAGTTCCTCTCATCGATAAATAGCTATATAGACTTAAGGTCTCAGTCAGTTCATTCCATTTTTATACTGGACATTCTTCTCCAAATCATGGACCAAAAGCTAAAAAAGGTGAAAGAACAGAGGCCAGTTCCAATTCCTTCTGCCACGTTTCGCTAATCTTCCCTTGGTCTTCCCGTGGTCTTCTCAGAACGCACTGGCAAGCAGCTCCAGAACCAGGCCCAGAGCAATCCGTCAGAGGTCTGCCCAGATCATAATAGATGAGACCCACTCACAGTGCACTCTCCTTACTTTTGAATATAATACAGAGTTTGGGAAATTTTATTTTGTGACTTACTTGATAATTTCGGTTTATTTTCTGATTCTAGATAAATCATTGAAATCATAAAAGGAAAGAAATCCTTAATGCTGGCACTATGATCCTTGTGCTATAAAGAATGATATTACAAGTGATTTTAGTCATAAGGTTTTCTGATGATGGATTTTTGAGTCAGAGTTTTGCACCCAAGGTGTCATACTTCAGAAATAAAAGAAGGAAACTGGAACTTTAATGACAATTTGGTTAGTATCTATGACAAGGAGTCTCTTCTGAGGTTCTTATAACTAGGTTATTCAGGTTCTGCAGGTGCTATTAATTCACTGCCTACAATTTAAATATTTTTTAAGGTTTATTTATTTATTTTAGAGGGAAAGAGAGAGCACATGGGGAGAGGGGCAGGGGGAGAGGAAGAAGGAAACTTTTTTTTATTTAAATTCAATTACCCCACTTATAGTACGTCATTAGTTTCAGATGTAGTGTTCAATATTTCATCCGTTGCATATAACACCCAGTACTCATCACATCATGTGCCCTCCTTAAGAGAGGAAGAGAGAATCTTAAATAGACTCTGCACTGACTGTGAGCCCTAGAGGGGCTCCCTTCATGACCCTGAGAGCATGACTGAGCTAAAAACCAAGAGTTGGACACTCAGCTAACTGAGCCACCCAGGCTCCCTTAAAGATTTTTTTTAAAAGCTTGTTCTTCTCTGGGCACCCAGGTGGCTCAGTTGTTAAGTGTCTGCCTGATCCCAGGGTCCTGAGATCGAGTCCTGAGTCAGACTCCCTGTTCAGCAAGGAGTCGGCTTCCCCTGCTCCTCCTCACTAATGCTCTCTGTCACTATCTCTGTCTCTCTCAAAGAAATAAAATCTTTTAAAAAAATTTAAAAAGTGTTCTCCTCTTATAAAATTACAAAAGGAAATGGGTCCATTACTTGTAGAAAAATATTCCTATTAATTTTAAGCCTGCTTTAGAAATATTCAAATGTATGCACTTATGCATTCACTCAAAACATTTTTTTCTAGATGTCTGTCAAACTATGCAAGTTTTGAAAGTAGCCTGAGACTCACGTTTAAGAAAGAAAATAACACAAAAACATGTGATGGAACCAGGCTACAATTATAAATTAACACAGGTGTAAAACATAAGATAATATAAAACAGTAATCTAAACAAAATATACATTTTCAGAAAATATACTGTAAAGGGCAGGTATCTAGGTCAACAGTGGACCATGTGAGGTTTAAGAAATCTGGGAAAGGAAATCTAGGATAAGGAGGTCATGAATTGCAAGATGGTGCATCTAAGGAAGGAAATATAAAACCAACATGTTATAATAGAGAAAAGAATGAAAGATCATTTAAGATAAAGATTCTACTAATTAATATGGAATCCCTCAAAATCAAGTTCTTAAGGAAAATTACCACTGGCCTCAGAGTAATTACATATTTCATCATGAATCAAGAGAGAATGTATTTTCATTACTTGGAATGTTGTAGGTATCCAGGACAATACAAAATAATAATGAAATAAACAACAAAATTTTAACCTGTTGAGTGTTCTAAAAGCTTTAGTAGATGAGGGTTCTTTACTATATTAGAGTCTAATCGTAGAAAAAAATGAGAAATGACTGTGTAGTCCTGGAGATTAAACATTAAAAGACATGAGACTAAATGTGAGAAATATCTTAGGACGATATGAAAATTAAGAAAGGAAATAAGGCTTCTGGCCAATAATGCACAATAACCAATCAAAGAAAGAACTACTAAGGCGAAGCATGCTGCTATCACTTTTGTGGACACACTAATATTGACTAAGCTAACACTAAATTTCTCCTAAGTAGCTGATGGCGAAATTACTTGTGATTCAAAGAAGTTTCCAGAAGAGGAACTAATAAAAACTCTGTTTCAATAGGAAGAAGTATAAAGATCTGAGGAAACATTCTCATTAGAGCCCAGAGAAAGGCAGCATATCTCAGGAAAAAAAATTCACTAATCCTAGCTTTGATCCATTTGAATAAAAGTACCACTATTTAAAACATTGATTTCTCAAATCCTACAAAAGTTGTTGCTCCCACAATCCTCTTTGTACAAAGCTTCTTTGAGGGCTCTTGATCCTCATTACCCCATCACCTCCATCGCCCAACCCCCAAAAGAATAATTACTTCGTCTTTGCTCTACCATGAATCTCTCTCTGTCATAACACAATTGCCCATTACTATATATTAACAACTAACAAATAACACTTGTAATAGACTGGAAACTCCTTAAGGCCAATGTTTGTTATATTCCATTTGCCTCACACAATACTAGCATCTACTGGGACGTAAAAACTTATGAAATGTAGAAGTTTAAAGTTGTTCTTGAATTAATACTAGCAGTTCATATATAGTTTGTTACATTCCTTCACAGTATTTTGGACTTTCTCTTCTTATCTCTTAACACATTTGTGAAATAATTACCAATTATAATAATTATTATATAACTTAGAATATTATATACGTAATTTATGTGTGTGTGTGTGTGTGTGTGTGTGTACGTATATATATATATATGGCCTGGGCTAACCACATAATTTGCAGGGTTCATTACAAAATGTAATTGTGAAAGTCCTTGTTCATAAAGCAGGGGGGAGGAAAAGTGCCATAAATTACAAAATACAAAGCTTTTCCCTTTCTTTTGAGTTTCTTATTTTAAACTGTCATGGTGCTTTTTACTTTCTATTTAATGTCATCCTAAGTAAAGAGCATTCAAATTTTAAATTGTTATAGATTTTACTGCTAATTTCATATTGCATAATGCCAGTTTTAAATGCAAATATAAAAAAATATAACTTTCATGCAGAATCATTGAAATTATACAATTTCTATTTGTAGCTTGCATATGCATATATATTTTGTTGCTGCTAGAACCAAGGATACTCTGCATAAAACTAATAACTATTTTGTTTCACTTCTTGATATGCACACACTACCAGCTCTCTATTGACAGCTTACCCAGGAGTAGGGAGGGACTGAAAGGAAAGGAACCATGGATTGCCTTATCTTTCTTTTTCCTCCTATTACACAGCAGCTTCTATAACATTTACCTTGTACTTGTTCTGAGTCTATACTCCAGTGCATTGTGAATGCAGTGGAGTTCTGTGTTGATGGGACATCACAAAAGCTATATAAAAAGGGATGGCAAGGAATGATGGTCATACATACTGTTCAACATTGTCTCTGCTCACGTGAATGATCTATTATCCATCAAACTCTGGTTACAAAACACAAGTTCTAAGGTAAAGCTTTTAAGAATTGAAGATACAACAACAGAGCATTAAATTACACACAGGCCCCTTCTGGGGGCAAAGCCTATTGACCTAAACAGCTGTAAACCCATGAAGCCTACACTGTATGGGGCCTCCTGATATTATTTAGATCACAACCCTAACCACAGAATGAGCTAACTAGTCAAACACAATGGGTTTGTTAATGTCACTAGCATTAGAGGGTAGGTGACTTAAGTATTGTCTTAAGTTGTAACTTGAAGACTTTGCCAATTACTTTTGTTTGAGTCCAAAACTAATGTGAACTTTCAAGCTGTGAAAGGAATGCTAATAAGCTAATTGCCAAAAATCTCGTAAATTTTAAACTTATATAGATGCTATTTGTGGAAATACTATCAGACAAAAGGCTCTGTTACAAAGATACCTCATATCTGAAGTTAAAAAAAAAAAAAGATTTTCAAGCTATGGGATGGCACTGCATTAGTAGATACTGAAAAGAAATTACTAGGTTGTAACCAGAATTTTTTAAAATAATGAAACGGATAAGACAAAAATAGAAAAGATCAGAGCGCTACACATACAGCAAAGATATGTCTAATTTTATGAAACTTTAGTTTCCGGTATATATATACCTATAATACATATATATACATACATATATATGTGTGTGTGTGTGTGTGAATTAAAGTAATATGCTGCAATGTAAGATGTATTTCCTCCTGTGGGTTATCATTTAAAAAGCCATTGTCATTAAAACCTGTGTCCTACATGGGGAGATGGAGAGGAGAAGGGAGTTGAGGGAAATTGGAAGGGGTGGTGAACCATGAGAGACCATGGATTCTGGAAAACAATCTGAGGGTTTTGAAGGGGCGGGGGATGGGAGGTTGGGGGAGCCAGGTGGTGAGTATTAAGGAGGGCACGTATGGGTGTGGTGCAAAAACAATGAATACTGTTACGCTGAAAAGAAATTTAAAAATGTGTCCTGAAATGAAGTCTATGGTTTCTAAACTCAGAAACCATCTTTTGATACTGTAACAAAGATTAATTTCAGAAAAGGAAGATCAAGTTCATGTAAATCATCCTGACAACTATTTTCCACAAAATGTTGCCTTTCCAAGCTCAGATCCCTGTAGATGATTATGTTCTCCAGGATCTGTAGATAATGTACTCAGCAATTCAAGCATTTGCAACATCCACCAGAGAGTGGGCATTTGGAATCAAAGAAAGAAACACACATGCGCGCACACACACACACACACACACACACACACACATACATACACACACATATTCCTTTCCATTACATGATTTAATCCTCACAGTAATCTCTAATGGATAATAGCAACCTTTTTTTACAGGCAAGGAAGACAAAACTCAGAGAATTTAAGTAATTTGCCCAGGCACATATCTTATTAGTGGCAAACAGGACTTGGAACCTAAGTTGTCTGTATCCAAGTTCAGCATTTAAGTCTCCTGAGGTGTTATAATCTTATAAAAAATGTTGAAAAGATTAAAATTAAAAGGGGAAATAACATAACTGATGCACAAAAATCAAGGTTTGATTGTGTTACAGTCTAGTGAAATATAATTTAATTTTAGACTCCATTTTCCCATTGAACCATACCGTAACTAATAGGCAATATTCTTTTGTGAATCAGAGCTTCAGCATTTGCATTTTCTTGTGGTTACATTATAAGAAATAATGTGCAATGTTTTGATTTCTTTGTACCCACAATCGAAGACATTCAAAAACAACAAAATTCCACCGAGGAGGAGGAAAAAATAAATCTTAGAGAATTTTGGAAAGAATAGTATCAACTTTTTATAGCAATCATAAGAAAATCATCTACATTCGTATCAAATATCAGGTTTCCAGCACAGGAAAAGAAAACTGCAGTACCTGCCATTTTAAATTACTCCCTGTCATGTTTTTATTCCTCCTCCTCCCCTGGGATGTTAACGTCTTGAAGAAATATGTGTGCACTTTGAAAATATTTCCTGAAGTCAGTGGATTCCATATGTTCCTAGGGAAACAAATTATTCACTCCGTGGGTCATTCCTGGTGACATTTAGATCTTCTAATCAGTACATTTAGGCCCTATGTACTTTATATTTTCAGAGCTCTCTTATGTAGACCTACACAGAACTCAAGAAATATTTTCATTGACTCAAACCCTCCCTTAATCTAAAAGAATACACATGAACACACACATACACTCTCTTTCATACACATTTACATATAAGAACACATTCACAAAGACACACAAATTCATGTACTTTAATTATACTGGACAATGGTTTAAGAAAAGTAAGACTGCTATTTCAAACTAAGTGATACAGTTCTAAATGCAAAGGAAGCATTAGAAATGTACACAAAAATATACTCAATTTCCTTAGTTCATAGAGTTGATCAGAAGAAAGGAGGCCAAAAAACAAGTTTTAAGAGATTGCCTTTGTTTGGTTTGTGTGTTGTTTTGTTTGCTTGTTTTACAAAAATAAAGATCAAGAATTAGAGTCTGACTTTTGCTTTCCTTTGGACCAAAAAGGAAAAATGAAAGTATAGTTCTTGAAATGTTTTCCTCATTTGATTTCAGGTTCTGCCTTTTTCCTGTTTTCTGAAATGTTCTTTAATGATTCCTCTCATTACTGACTCTGATGTTGGAGCTTTCCCAAACTATTTCATTGATCCTTTTCTTCATTATTTTTAGAAATTTCAATATTATCACAGGCTTCAATTGCCATCAATGTGCTATAGATTCCCCAAATATATTATTTTACTCATCTTATTGTACATATATTTGTTGATCATTTATAAGTCCAGAAACTTTGTGTCATTAGTTGGGACAAAATAATCGTGGTCAAAACCATCTTACAACTTAAAATCAAATACTGGACCCATATATTAAATATGTAAAAGAAAGAAAGAAAGGAAGAAAGAAAGAAAGAATGTAACCAAGTAACAACAGTTCCAGCAAGGAAAAAAAAAAAAAAAAATAGGGCACAAAGTAAGAGAATAAAGTAGGAAGAAGGGAAGTGACGTTTAAGTTGAGATCTAAAAATTAAGAAAGATCCAGTCTAACAAAGATCAAGGATAATAAATTTAAATAATTTGTAATATCTTTGATTTTAAGATGTATATAACTGAACTCTAATTTCCATACAAATCCAATTACCCTGCTTTTTCTCCCAGCTAATTCTGTCTTTGTATAGCATCACCATTCACCCAAGGTGACCACCTCAGAAGTCTCTCAAGAATCTTCCTTGTTCCTCACAATGTACATAAACCCTCACCAAATCCAATGAATTCCACTGCATGTAGGTGTTTAATAAGTGTTTTTGTTAATGAATAGTGACTCAATCAATAAACCACCTCCTAATGAAAAGTTTCTAAATGCACCATAAATCTATCTTAATAACAATAGAATGTGTTTCTTCTTGATTTAGAATGTATACTCTGCCTTTCAAAGGAACACAAACTACTTTTGTTGAACACATCACAATACTGAAGAAAGCAGGAGAGAAATCAGCCCCTATCTTGCCATTCAATCTCAGTCTAAAATAGTTTATTGACAAAGGGAAGGCCACATTTTTATTTTAGGAACTATCGCTCCTAAGGAAGAGCATCAAATAGGAGAAAATAATGCTTATCCTCTCCTCTCCACATATAGAATGCTCACAGATTTTTATTCCCACCCATATCTCTTCCATGTACCCCTTGTCTCTAGGCTTATATATCCAACTACCTACTCAGAATTTTCACGTTAACTTCTTAAACATGTATATCTCAAATGAACTAACTTCTGATATTCTCTCCCAAACCCTCCTCCTCCAACAGTCTTGATTACCTGTGTTATTAACAATTCCATCTTACCAGTTGCTCAAGACAAAAGCTTTGGAGTCATTCTTAACCCCTCTATTTTCCTTATATCCCACATTCAATTTTACACAAAATCTTGTCAGTTCTACCATCTATGTAGATTCAGAATCTGACCAGTTATCTCCATCCCCACCATTAAAAAAAAATTGTCTTAAATTAATATTGTTTCTCTCTCAGATTATTGCAAAATCTTCTTTCAATAGAGTTTCTGCTTCCATACTTACTCCCTTACAATCCTTTCTTAAAAGAGCAGTCAGAGAAATACTTTTTGCTCAAAACTCTTTGATGTCGCTTATCTTACTGGGGTAAAAGGCCCAATCCATACAGAAGCCCAATGTGACGTGCCTAGTTGCGGCTCTTCCTCGAGACATACTCATCTTCCAGTACTCCCCCTTCACTCCCTTTCTTCTTATCATTTTTTTGTTACTTCCTGAGTACTCTAGGTAAGCATTTCCCTCAGTGCTTTTGTAATGAGACTGCTGTCAGATCCCGGAAAATGATCCTGGATCCACCTCTTCTACCCCACCTCACAGCTAAACCTTTATCTCCTTAATTAGTCCTCCTCTGGCTCCCTGCTTAAAATTACAAACCCCTCCCTGTCTCACACTTCCTGTTCCCCCTGCCATACTTGATCTCCACAGCGTTTTCAAAGTCTAAAATTCTATGTAATTGTGGGATTTTTTCTTTGTTGACTGTTTCTACTAACTGAAATGTCAATTCTCTGAAGGCAATATATTTTGCCTTCTTTACTGCTATTTCACCAGGGACACACAGTAATGTAAAAAATTTAAAGGAACAACCAAAAAGAATAAATGAAAAAATGAAAAATGTGTATTTATATGTTGGGAATTAGCTTGGAATGAAGATGGGAGATTGGGTCAATACTTGCAAATTAAAAAGAAACCCGTCCTCTTTTATGAGAAGAGATTTTTCTACTCTAAATAGAGTTTAACCAAATTTAAATTGGGGGTGTGGTAGAAAGAGAGAAGTGGGAGGCAAATTAAGGATGGGCTTGCTATGGAGGGGTAGATAAAGGGAGAAGCGGGCATTGTGACTAATCTGGATGTCTGGTTTTTGGAAATTGAGGCGTTTGCCCTCAACTATTTCCAAATCTCTGGCTATTAGGTTCTAGGACTCTGCAAAGAAGGTAGATACCACCAAGCATAAAGATAAAAATACTTACTAAAAATTAGACTAACACTATCTCTAAATTCCCTGGAAGCTAAGGCAAATAGCAAAACAGGGTTGAGTTAAATGTGCATTTGTTTATGTGTTTGTTTTGCCAAGGAAAGCATGCAATTCACTTGAAAAAGACAAATTTATCTTACAACTGAACAGTTAACAATTGACTTAGAATCTCTAACAAGGACCTACGGATAAGAGAGTGAACAACATCTTAAAACATAATTTAATGAGATTGAGATATAGATATAGATATATAATGTATACACACATACACATAAATATGTATATATTTATAAAAACTCTATGATATTTTATAGGCTGTCTCTAAATCCAAAGGACATAGCATTAAATGAACATATGTGGAGCCCCACAGGATATATACAAATGTACCTTGCATGTTTATGTTAATACCAATCCAATCTTTAGCATTCAGCTCCATATATCCCTCCCTTAGCAACATACTTATGACTTCTCTTTACCATCTTAAACAATTACATAGCACACAAAATTACCAAATAAAAGGAGTACGGGTGGAGGTGTCACAAATTGGTTGGTACTTCTGGAGGAAAGTTTGTTGAAGTTCTATCACACCTTTTAATATATTTTTAGAAAACTAAAATCAAATGTCCAGAAATGATTTTGAAGTCGTGTTCCTAAACTGATCATTTTCTTTGCCTCCCTCAACCAGAAGTGATTGCTTTGTGTTACTTTGTTCAGATCACTGACACCTGCTATATGTAGAAACTCTGAGACTTTAAATCTTTTTTGTTTCTAGCTTTATTGAGGAATTACTGGCAATTGGAATTGTACAGACTTAAAGTACAGCCTGATAATCTGATGTAAATATACACTGTAAAATAATTATCAATGAAAATAATTAACACATGCATATCTCACATAGTTAACTCTGTCTGTGTGAGAAATGAGAATACTTAAGATCTACTTTCAGCAAATTTCAATTATATAATACTGTATTGCAAACTATAGTCAGCATGCTATATATAAATTAGATCTTAGAACTCATTTATCTTGTAACTTGAAATTTCCTGTAACCTCTTATAACCTGAATATCTTGTAACCTTTCAATTTACATTGCCCTAATTTTCCCGCTTCTCAGCTCCTTGCAACCATCATTCTATGATTTCCTTCGATTATATCAATTTTTTTCATCCCACATTCAATGATACCACTTAGTAGTATTCATTCTTCTCTGTCTGGCTTATTTCACTTAGCCTAATGCCCTCCGGTTTCATCCATGTTGTCACAAACAGCAGAATTTCCTTGTTTCTTATGGCTGAATAATAATTTTATTGTACATATTCACACAAAATTTTCTTTATCCATTCAACCACTGAAGGACAATAATAAATAAATAATAAATAAGTTGTTTCTGTATCTTGGCTATGTGACTAATGTTGCAATAAGGATGGGAGTACAGCTATGTCTTTGAAATAATTGGTTTAATTTCCTTAGGATATAGACCCAGGAGTGGAATTGCTGGGTCATATGGTAGTTCTATTATTAATTTTTTTAGGATATCCTTACTGTTTTCCATAGTAGCTATACCAGTAAGCACTCCCACTGATGTGGGAATGTTTTCCTCCACATCTTTGCCAACATTTGTTATCTCTTGCCCTTTTTGATAACAGCCATCCTCACAGGTGTAAGGTGATAATCTCATTGTGGTTTTGATTTGCATTTCCCTGATGAGGGGTGATATTAAGCACCTTTTCATAGATCTACTGGCCATTTGTATGCCTTCTTTGAAAAAAAAAAAAGTCTCTTCAAGCCCTTAGCTCATTTTTAATCATATTATTTGGTTTTTGGCTATTCAGTTGTATGAGTTCCACATATATTTTGGATATTAACCCCTTATCAGATATATGGTTTGCAAATACTTTCTCCAATCCTGTAAATTCTCTTTTTGTCTTATGGATTGTTTCCTTTGTTGTGCAGAAGCTTTTTAGTTTGATGTTGTCCCATTTGTGTATTTTAGTTTTTGTTGCCTATACCTTTGGCATCATATCCAAAAATATCATTGACAAGACCAATGTCAAAGAACTTTTTTCTATGTTTTCTTCTAGGTTTATGGTTTCAGGTCTTACACTCAAGTCTTTAATCCATTTTCAGTTAACTTTTGTGAGTGGTGTAAGATGGGTATCCAGTTTCATTTTTAGGCATGTGGATAACCAGTTTTCCCAACACCATTTATTAAAGATACTACCCTTTCTCCATTTTTTGGTTCTTTTCTTTTTTTTTTTTTTTTTTTTTTTTTTTTCAATTTGACAGACAGAGATCACAAGTAGGCAGAGAGGCAGGCTGAGAGAGGAGAAAGCAGGCTCCCTGCGGAGCAGACAGCCCCAGGTGGGGCTTGATCCCAGGGTCCTGGGATCATGACCTGAGCCAAAAGCAGAGGCTTTAACCCACTGAGCCACCCAGGCTCCCCTCCATTTTTTGTTCTTGACACCCTTGTCAAACAGTGGCTGACTGTATGTTCATAGATTTACTTCTAGCCTCTCTATTTTGTTCCACTGGTATATGTGTATATTGTTATGCTAGTGACACAATGTTTTGTTTACTAAAACTTTGTAATACAATTTGAAATCAGAAAGTGATGCCACCAGCTTTGTTATTCTTTTTCAGGATGGCTTTGGCTACCTAGAATCTTTGTGATCCCATATGAATTTTAGAGTAGTTTCTTCTATCTCTGTGAAAATATACCATTAGAATTTTGATAGGGATTGCATTGATTCTATAGATTGACTTGGGTAATATAAGACTTTTAATTTCCTAATACAGTCCGTACTCATTATTCACAAATTCTGCATTTGCAAATTTGCTTATTCACTTGAATTTATTTATATTCCCTAAATCAGTATCTATCTGCATTGCTTTCTCAATCATTCATAGAGAGTACAGAACAATGAAAAAATTGAGTCTCTAGTTGGCATATCTCCTAACTGAGGTTAAACAAGGAGATGCCCTGTCTTCTTATTTTAGCTCTCATACTGTAAATCAGTACTTTTTCACTTCCATTTAATACCTTTTTAAAATTTTGTGCATTTGGTTGGTGATTTTGCCATTTTATTTTAGTTTAGTTTAGTTTTTACTTAAATCCCAGTTAGTTAACATACGGTGTGATATTAGTTTCAGGTATACAATTTAGTGATTCAACTTTCAAACAACATCCCGTGTTCCCTGCAGCAAGTGCTCTCTTCAATCCCCATCGTCCATCTAACCTTTCCTCCCACCCATCTCCCCTCTGGCAACCACCAAAATAAATTCCAAGTGAAGTGAAGACTTAAATATGAGACAGAATTTTGCCATTTCAAATAATCACCAAGTGCAGTATCGATGTGCTGCTTAGTCTTTCTATGTGCGAGGGACTGATGTGCATTAACGAAGAAAGTGTGTGCACTGGATAAGCTTTTTTCAGGCATAATTTGTCATGAGAGTGCTGTTGACCATGAGTTCAATGTTAGTAATCAAGAATATCTATTAATTTGGGTGTCTTCAAGCGGAAACGTGAATAAAATGAGGTTCTATATTGATCAGTTGTCAAAAATATTGTGACCAGAGGAACCTAACACTGTATTTCCCTTAGCAGCAATGTTCAGTATTTGTTAATTCAGTGTTTGCCATGACTTTATAGAACATAACTGCCATGAATAATGAGAATAAATATATACAGTCAAAGTATGAAATACAAGCTTTGGAAGAAACTTTTGAATGTAAAGCTTATAAAATGTCACCAGGGCTACCTTGCTAGATACAGTCTAGTTAAAAGAGTTTATAAAATAGCTACGTGTGTCCATGCTGCTAATCATGGATGCTTCTAAGGAATCGAAAAGAACATGTGTATAACTCCTCCCTTGATCTTGGCACTCCCTTCCATCGGGCAGCATGATAGAGGGGTATCTTTCTAAGCAAAAGTTGCAATCCTCCTTGGCAATTACATCTTTGATCAAGAATGACAATACTAAGCCACCAGTAAAAATATATTACGTGTAATTCTTCAGGCATTAGCTCTGCTAGTGTAACTGGAAACTTGAGAGATTTTTCTTCATTTGTTTCTATTTTCAGGGTTTTTGGAAAGGGAAGAGGACTTGAATTCAGAAGATTTATGTTTGGAATCTCTCCTCCACCACTTTCTAACTATAGTTATTCTATTAATCTGAGTCTCTCTCTCTTTTTTTAAATCTGAGTCTCTTTATGCAATATAGAGCAATATCATTGTCACAAGCCTATTGTCCACATAAGAGGAAATTATATGAGAGGATTCTGAGAACTATAAGGGTTATGTAATCATGCCATATCCAATCAAATCTAATCTAATGAAATACTTATGTCATAGTCCTAGCCAAAGGTCTAGCTTTGGTCTTCATCATTCCTGATTTGGCTAAAACATTTTACTCTATGATTAACTTCTTTCTGAAACAATCTCCCTTGTTTTTTAAGAGACTGCATCATCTCATTTTTATTTCACCCTTTTATCATTGTACTTTCTTGGCCTGTTCTGGAAAAATCATGATTTGGGGAAGGAAGAAGGATAAGGGGAAGAACAAAACTTCTGAGTCAGAAAACCCAAGTTCAAATGAGGCTCCTCTGGTATAGAACCTTATACAAGTTACTCTTTTGTTTCTACCTTTCTTCATTTGCAAATTTATACTAAAAAATATGTATCTTATAGGATTCTTCTGAGTGTTAGAGAGGTAAAAGAGATGATTATGTTCCCTATGAGATGACTAAGCTGAATCACGCCCTGTGCTATATTCTGGTTTATCTCGGTCACTACTAGCAGGCCAGCCTCCCTGTGCATTAATTGGATTCCTACTCTAATTTGGATCTGTACATCCCCTAGTCTAACTAAGCTTCCACATCTTGTCAACACTCAACTCTTGTACTGTGCCCTCTGACACTGCTGGTTTGTCACCATCAATAAACTCAGTATGCTCAACCTCCTCTCTATTAGTTCTCTTCACCATCAGATCCAGCTTACCTTGCATGCCTCTCAATTAATGGCTTTTTCTTCCACTCATGGGGAGGAATTAAATATTCTCTCTGCCCTGTATTGCTTCTTCCAACTTCCCCAAATGTGATAGCTACTTCCAAGTACATGTTATCAGACTCTGATATGTGATAATCCCTCCTTGTTGCAAATGTCTATCATCTTCCAGGTCACTCCCTCTCATTTAGTGACTACTTTATCATCTTTCTCTTTACCACTATATTATGTTGGGTGATTTCAATACCTACTTAACACTTGGGTACTTAGTTCATTGACCTTCCACACATTCCATGTTATTCCTGTGCTGTAACCTTGAACCACGCTAAACTATCTAATGTTTCCCAAATATGCCATATGCCTTCCAGTCTCAGAATATTTGCTTAAGCTCTGTTTATGGAGCACATCTTTTTTCATCTCTAACCAATTTCTACTTATCGTTCACTGCTGCCCTAAATGTCATTTTTCCGTATGTAGTCTTTCTTGAACATTTAATTGGCTGTGAACGTTCCTTTCTTAAAATCCTGTGTCATAATTATTAGAGTTAGCCTTTAATTATACTCTTCTGCATTCTTGCCTTATCCTATGCCCTATGCAGATGCTTATTATTACTATGGTAAGCTTTTAGATGGCAGCAGGAGCTACATTTTACCAACAGTGGCCTTCCTTGATAAATCCAATACAGCCATTTTTAAAATATATGCTCAAAAATCCATGTTTAATTAAAGAATTATAACTACAATATTATTAATAATTAAAATGTGCTTAATCTTAGGGTGCCTGGGTGGCTCAGTCAGGTAAGCATTGCGATCTTGATTTTGACTTCAGTCTGCTCTCAGGGTCTTGAGGTAGAGCCCTGTATTGGGCTCCACACTCAGCAGGGAGTCTGATTGAGATACTCTCTCTCCCTCTCCCACTGTCCCCACAATACTCCCATCTGTAATACAAATAAATAAATCTTTCAAAAAAAGTTTTTAAGGGGCGCCTGGGTGGCTCAGTGGGTTTAAAAAGCCTCTGCCTTCAGCTCAGGTCATGATCTCAGGGTCCTGGGATCGAGCCCCACGTTGGGCTCTCTGCTCAGTGGGGAGCCTGCTTCCCTTCCTCTCTCTCTGCCTGCCTCTCTGCCTACTTGTGGTATCTGTCTGTCAAATAAATAAAATGTTTTTAATCTCAATAGACTGCTGGTTTCCATAAAGAATATGGTGTCAGGCAAAGGGCTAGAATAGCATCTTTTTTGGATTCTGAGTGCTACAACAGTGCTTTTAATTCAATCAATTTTTGTTAAATTGATAGATTCTGTTCTGTTTTTTTGGTCAGAGTTTTCCATGCTTAGCACCTTTGAGGTGAGATATGTCCACACAAGAGGGAAATAATCTGCAAAAGTCTTATATGAAAACAATAATCCTGAGTAAAAGTGGTGACAATTCTCTAAGTCATAATTCAAAACCTTGACTAATTAAAAGAATCATCTGCAAAATATTGGAAAAAATATAAATGCCTAAATGGCATCCCCACACACAAATTAGAATTTCTGCAAGTGAAACCAGCCACTTGATTTATACTTTGGGGATGAGATCAATTTTGGAAATTAGGTATGGCCCAGAGCTGGGTCCCTTTCTTACCAGCATATTTGACCTCTAAATGCCATCCAAAGTGATTATGTATATATATATTTTAAATTTTTTAAATTAAACTTTTAAAATCTGAGTGTGTGTCATCTATGCATTGAATAAGAATCTAGGAAATATAATTGAGACAGAATAGTTGGACAAATCTATAAGTCAGTGATTATTACAGGTAAGTATTTTAAAGGTGGATAATTTAATATGGACCTACTTCATTTAAAATATATTTATATAATATTTATAATACATTTTTGGTATATGAAAAAAGAATTTCCAAGTTAGTGTGTTTTCTAAGATTGGCAAATACAAAAAAAAATAATAAAAAACCCTAAGAAATGTTAGTTCATATGTATTTGATACTGCCTGTTCTTGGCTTGTATAATTGTGTTATATAAATAGGTCCAAACCAAGTCAAGAGAGTTTAGCAATGTAAAAGTACCATGAGAGCTCAGAAAGATCATATAAAGTCACAAAACATAGCCAACTGAACTTTGTCAATTGTGGGGTTAATCACAGTGGAATAACACTTTTACTTAGCTAATCCATGTCGCTTCCATTTTCAGAGAAAACTGATAAGCCACACCTTGTTCTCAGAAAAGATTTAATAACTAAGAACTGGAATGAGACTGAAAAGCCAAGTTGTATTTCTCATATTAAAATTAAAAGCATAGAACAAGGGGCAAAAACACTAGGGTTTGTTGAATCAACTGTCTAAATTCTTGTATTAATTCTACCACTGAATTGCTCTAGGGAAAACAAAAGCTCTCTTTTTAAATACGCCTGTTTTAAATAGTGGCAATATTATTTATCTAAATAGTAATTAATAATAACAATTAAGGACAAGGGTGAACTCGTGCTTCATATGTGGTAGGCATAGAGAACTCCGACCTACAAAACAGACCAGAAATCATTCATTCAACAAAAATAATCTGAGCATCAAAGCACCACAAGAGGCACTCAGAAGAAAAAAAAAAAAGAAAGAAAAGACTACCCCTAGCACTTTAGATTCATGATCTAACACAGAAGGAAGAAATATTAAGAGATAAAAAATGAATATATCTATAAGCCATCTATGGTATAATCATCTGACATGAGATGAGTTCTTGGCAGGCTTTTGTAGCCGTAAGAAACTTTAAGGAAGGGACGCCTGGGTGGCTCAGTTGGTTAAGCAGCTGCCTTTGGCTCAGGTCATGGTCCCGGTGTCCTGGGATCGAGTCCCACATCAGGCTCCTTGCTTGGCGGGGAACCTGCTTCTTCCTCTGCCTCTGCCTGCCATTCTGTCTGCCTGTGCTCGCTCTCTCTCCCTTTCTCTCTGACAAATAAATAAATTAAAAAAAAAAAGAAAGAAAGAAACTTTAAGGAAGAAAATTTAGTTGGGCTTGAATAATAAATGGAGAGATGATGAGCTGTGGAAAGCATGCTAAGTTGTGTTCAGAAATAATAAACACCATTTTTTGGAAATCACAAGACTTTGGGTCAATTGAGATCTTTGAAAGCTGGTTAACCATTTTGTACCTCAGGTTTCTCATCTGAGAAATGGGAACAACAGTAATACCTACCTATGTTTTATAATTATGGGAAGAATCAAATGAAATAATGCCAGCAGAAGTGATCTGGAAACTGCAAAATGCCATGAATATGATACAGTCTTAAATATGTTAATAAAAAATAATAACTCATCACACACACAAAAAAAGTACACTTTCAGTTCGGAAAATGATGTAAGTGAAGACCCAGAGGCCCCTGGTGTGTGGACAACTCGCCTTATTTGTTCATTGCTGGTGAAGCAGAGTTTTTAAATGGGCCCTTTAGGGGTGTCTGGATGTCAGTAAAACATCATGCTCAGCGTAGGAATCTGCTTAAGATTCTCTCTCCCTTTCCCTCTGCCCCTCCCTCTCACACACATACACACACACACTCTCTCTCTCTATATATATATATCTCACTCTCTCAAATAAGTATATAAATCTTTTTTAAAAAAAAATTTTTTTTAAAAAATGGGTACTTTGGTACTTCCCATACCTGATCTTCCTACTTCCTTTACTTTCTCCCTGAATGACTCATCTTCACACTTCTTTTATTTAAAAATGCATCCTTAATTCAGTAACTACATCATATTTAATTTTGCAAAAAAGTTCCTCATCTGAATCTTTGCCTATTCTGTGAAAAGGACTAACAGGGTTAGACATTAAATGAGAAATGATTCAAATGGAAAATTCAGGTAATATTACTTCTTTTTTTTTACTCCAGGGTAATAAAATACCCAGAGTTGTGTTTCAGGAATTTGTGTTCTGCAACAAAATTTTAATAATAAATCATATCTACAAAATTATGGAATTAAAAAAATTTCATGAGAATCTACCCTAATCCTTGCATTTTACAGAGGAAATAGCCAGGCTACAGAAACATTAAGGCAATAAAGTATTCAGTAAACACATGGGCTTTGGAATGAGACTGTCAAGACTAAATTTAACTTTTAATAGCAATGGCTTCTGTGTGATTCTCTGATTCTCAGTCAACTCCTCTGTAAGATGGAGATAATTACAGTACATATCTGGTAGAGTAATTGAGATGGTTAAATAATCTAAAGTATATAAAGCCCTTACCACAATACCTGACCTGGAGTAGCTGCTCAATAAAAGTTGTTATTATTACTACTGTCAGCCACAGCCTTGTTATCCAGGCCTAGGGAGAGGTTACACTCAAACTGAGGTCTCGTGAATCCTATTTCAGTATTCTTTCACTTTAGTTTCAAGGTATTGCACAAAATTTTAAGTAAATGCTACTGCGCACGAGAAGGGTTTGAAGAATGCCTTCAACACTGGAGAGTCTGTTTTCATGAACCTCACCATATATGTGCTTTCTGTAAGCCTGCTCTTCCACAGCCAATTAGGATGAATGTCCTGATGAAAAGGCAATGGTACTTCTTCATCACAAGTGCAAATAGCACGATTACAGGGCTGATACGATTAAATACACAATCTTTTGAAAATAAATTGAAGCTGACATTTTTCACTAGCCTGGATGTCTGTGGCACAGTGGTTCCCTAATCCTCCCATAGCCTTCACATGGTAACAATGATAACTCTCTTGGCTCAGTGCTATACAGTTTTTAGAAAAGCCTTCACTCACATCTTCCCATGTGATTCACACACGCGGCTGTGCATTAGAAAGACAAGGTATTACGACCTCGTTTTGTAGATGAGGACAATAAAGCTAAGGAGTGACATACTTGAGGTGACCCAGTTGGTAAGCAGTGAGCCTGTCTACTCAAACCCAGATATTCTGTCTTCAAGTGCACATGAAGTGCATATGTGTTCTTCCTGCTTCAGAAAGCACAGTGCCCTCAGCTTGATTACTTACAACATAGAGTGATTTTTATCTTCAGATCAGGTTCAAATACAAAAGAATTCTTAGAGTAACTGAAATGCACTGCCATCTTATGAAATAAGTTGGTAAACCTACAGAAACATCAGTCTGGTTTTCTGGAGGGTCAGTAGTTGCTCTGCTGCCAGGGAGAATTAGGTACCTATGAAGTTAGAGCTGAGAATCTTTGTGCTTAGAAGCATACGAAGTAAACTTGCCGGTGGTAAAAGAAGAAACCTGACAGAGCAAGCAAGCAATGGTCATCTTTCTAAGTTGTTAGCAAGACTTCTGTGCAACATCTGATTCTGCAATCTGTCATTGCTCAAAGCCAAGAAATGAAGAGATAGTGGGAGTCAAGTTCTTTGTAGAAAGCAGTGCAGTTGTTGGGGGCTTTGTTCCCTTCCTTTTGCCAAATGGGATGGGACTCTGGCAGCAACACTTTGAATAAATCCTAAAAACAGTTCTAAGGGCCAAGAAATTACTTCATAAGGGAGAGGGAGGGAGAAAGGGAAGGAGGCGCTGGATCCCTGGAGCAATCAATTTCTGTGCTGGACTATGAGACCTGATTATCTTTATCTGATTTTTCCAACTTCAAATGCTATTGATCACAAAATACCCCGCATCTTAAAGATCTGTGACTCACTTTTGAACCTGGTGACCTGTTTCTACGTACTGGTTGTTCAATTTCAATTTCCCCGCAAGTAATTCAGCATGTGTTAGCTCCACATTCCCTAAGAGTACTATCTTGTCTTTTGTTAAGTAGCACTGGCTTTATTTTTTAATTCCTCAATTCTAATTCACCTTTGAATATCCAGATAAAATAATCACAGAATATTATAGGGGGAAAATGTTGAATTTAGTATAGGGAGACTTGAATTGAGGTCCTGGCTTTGTTATTCATTAAAAGTACAGGTGTATTAAGCTTGATTGTATCAGGCTATTTTTACTCCTCAGGAGCTCAGTTTTCTTCTTTGTTCAAAAAAAAATGTTTATTTCTAATTTCTAAGCCTTTAATAGTTTCTATAATTCTATGATCTTCTGACTTCCAAACAATCCTCAGGAATTCTTATGTTGCCAAACTGAGGTAGTATTTCTTTTCTTTTTTTTTTTTTTTAAAGATTTTATTTTATTTATTTGTCATAGAGAGAGAAGCAAGAGCAAGCACAGGCAGACAGAATGGCAGGCAGAGGCAGAGGGAGAAGCAGGCTCCCTGCCAAGCAGGGAGCCCGATATGGGACTCAATCCCAGGACGCTGGGATCATGACCTGAGCCGAAGGCAGCGGCTTAACCAACTGAGCCACCCAGGCGTCCCTGAGGTAGTATTTCTAAGTATAATCTCTCCTTGCACTCTGAAAGGAGAGTAAAAGGATCTAGAGTCTACAGAACATATAGCTAAAGCCATGTTTTGTTTCAAAGTATTCCAATCCAGGTGAATCAAATAAACAGAAACAAAGTCAATGAATATGTTATGTATATGTTCATATCTTGTTTTAACTCACAACTAGGAAGAATGTATAAAACAATAAGGAAAATTACAATATAAAAAAATTAAAATAAGAAAATTGTGAATAGAACAGAAGGTCAAGACCATAAGGAAAGGCAGAACAAAAACATATATAGCTTGATAAAGTCTATATTGTCATTAACATTGACATTCATGTCCATCCTCACACTGTGTTCCCCATGCTTAAAGATCACACGTTTTTCTATGAGGTAGTGAAACTATATTTATTATATTCAAAGTCATATATTTTCAAGTATTTCTTGTCTTTTCTTACAAAAAATATATCTCAATCAAGAAAAGCCCGTCATGCCATGTATTTCTTAGGTCTTTCTTAGATCATACTTAACGATTGGACAATTCTACATAGCTTGTGAAAATAATGTATTCTCTATACCTTTTAATGTATATATATCTAATCCACACTGAAAAAGATTTTACATCCAAGGTCTGGATCTTTACTAAGTTGTTTTTAAAAATATAACTCCCAAATGTACATTACTGTTTGATTCTTTTGACTGTACTAACAATCCAGAAGATACAAATCAAGTAAAAGCTTGATGGCCATCTGGTGGAGATCTTACAGAAGGTGTTCATACTTTGGGCAGGGTCTGGCTTCTTTTCATAAAAGTTGGTGAAAACTTGGTGTGAACTTCAACCCTGTGGACCAGTTCTCAGGCATCATAAGATAGAATCGAGGAGGCCTGGCTGGATCAGATATGTTTTGCAGAGCACTGGACAACAGATGTAAGCCAAGGAGTAAGCACTAGTATTATCTCAGGGACTACCAGTCACTACCAAAGGAGTATTATAAAACAGAATACTCAAGAAGCAAATGTAATGATACAGGAAAGAAAGCAAAAAGTCAGGAACTAAAGGAATCATGAACTGGTCAGAAATCAGAGTGGAAGACAGGATAATAGTGAAATATTTATGATATTGCTATCTTGGCTGTGAATGAAGGAAGCAAGGATGCCAAATTCCTTTTTTTTTTTTTTAATATTGAATGATAGGTAGATTAGTCAGCTTAAAGGAGGATTCAGTTGTCTGTTTGCCACTGTAGCTATCCAGTAGAGATGACAAAAATGTCAAATCCTCTTAAGATGTTCTAGACTGTCTGAGGTCACCTTGGTACCATTTTTCTGGGAAAATAAAAGGAAAAGGCATCTCAGACCCTTCAATAATTTAAGTGTAGATTATCTACAGAGGTATAGCCATTTTTGTCAAATTTTGTTTCCAGAGACAGTTCGTACATCTCTTCCATTTTTCCACATCTTGGGCACAGAGGCACTTTCTATAATTTTTCCAGACTATCTTTTCATGGGGGTTTGTAAAACGAAGAACCTTGAAAGATGAAGACCATGTTTCCCAAAGCAAAGGGTAAGTTTGCCTACTGTCTTGTATAATAAAATGCATGTTTATCGTCAGAGTAAAAGACAGTTACAGTAAATAGTTACACGTATTATAAAAGATTCAGGTTCCCTAATCTCAAGATACCTCTAGTTTAACACCAGCTGCTACAAGGACAGGCATTACCCAATCTTTGCACTGTTTTGTGGGAACTGAGGTTTGGGAAACGAGCGCAAGAAAATGCTGATACTCTGACTACTCCCTGCACACACACACACACACACACACACACACACACACACACACACTTTATCATCTCCGCTCTCTTACTGAAGATTTGGCTTTCATGATGATAGGCTGTTTTGGGAGCTTTCCCTTTCCCAAAACCTTATAGTAGTTTGATCATACCGTATCTATGATAGGAGTGGCTCCAGTCTTGTTTTTGGCAGCATTAACCTGTGTCTGCTCACTGACCAAGGTCCACATTTATCCAGGTTGACAGTTGGGCAGAAGCTCTGGTTCCTCTTAAAGTAGTTATGCCTCATACCAGTTCTACCAGAGCAATCTGAGGGATATTTGTCAAAGTCGATTCTGGGGTAATGCATGCCACCAGCATTACCTCAGCATCCTGGCTTCTTCTGGTGCTTGCCAGTGTCCCTGCGTCCTTGGCTCACATGACCCCAAAGTTTCTGGATCTTCTTCAGTCCGGATGGCATGTTGGCAGTCCAAACAAAAGCATTTAATTCATTTTTTAGTGTTATCAGCCTTTTATGTAGATTGGGGCAGTCACCTTGGAATACGGTTTGAGAAAGATGCAAGTGGAGAGGATGAAGGGTCATGATATGTAAATGTGAAAGAAACAAGATGTAGGTATTTAAGTTGAATGTCAGGCAAATGGGCAAAAGGGTAAGCTCCAGAGAAATCCAGAAGAGGCAGAAGTCACAGAGCCAGTGGTGACCTGAGGCAGACATACTAGTATATCCCAAGTTTAGATTATTGTGTTTATTTAGATTATTATCACTTTAATGTTCCAAACAACTCGACCAATACAAATATACCACCCTATTCATTTGAGCAAATCTTTGCCAACACTTAGCAAGTTTCAATTTAAACACATCACACATCTGTTTATATTCAGTAGAGAAATCTGAGAATTTTCATCAGGATATACAAAAATTGAGTCTGGAAGTTTGTGGTCTAACAAGTCCTCCTACTCAAAAGCAAAGGCATTATCACCAAAAAGGCTGTTTGAGCACAGACAAAAGGACTAAGTTTTCAGAGATGATGGGAAATACTGTGCCCATCCCAACTTATCCATGTTAAGAACCAAGCTATCCTTCTGGCTACACCAAATTGGCCAAGACCAGATTTATGTGCTTACTTAACTTGGTATCACAAAAAAGATGAAATGCTTAATAATTATATATTGGAATTCACAGTTTTTATTTTCTTCAAGACCTCATGATAGGGCCCTGGGTAATAAGCAGGATTCTTCTATCAAAGTAAAATTTCCCCTAGAATTTACATTTTTTTTCAAAGACTTATTTGAGAGAGAGAGAGAGCAGTGGGAGCAGGGAGAGGGAGAAAGAGAAACACAGACACTCTGCTAAGGGCAAACCCAGCCATGGGGCTTGATCTCACAACCTTGAGATTATGACCTAAGCCAAAAATCAAGAATCGGAAGCTAAACCAACTGAGTCATCCAGGTGCCCCTAGAATTTACATTTTAAGCTAATTTCCTTTTTAGTTTATATTTTTCATTCTCTCCTATTCATGAAATAAAAGTCATTGATCACCTACTCTCCCTATATGTAAATAGTTTTTTCAAATATTTTATTTATTTACTTGACAGAGCGAGAGAAGGAGCACAAGCAAGAGGAGTGGGAGACGGAGAAGAAGGCTTCCCAGCAATCAGGGAACTGGATGCGGGGCTCCCTCCCAGGATCCTGGGATCATGGCCTGAGCTAAAGGCAGACACTTAATGACTGAGCCACCCAGGCACCCCGATCACCTATTATATTTAAGGCACTTTACTCACCACAGAGTACCAAATGATGAACAAAACAAAATCCCTGCCCTAAAGGAACTTAAAGCAGGCAGTTATCTTTGGAAACAGACCATCATAGAAGCACACTCAGATTGCCACTCCAACAAAAATATTTAGGTTGTTAATTGGTTTAACTTACTCCATTTATTAAATGATTTGACCTATCAAAATAAAGTTTATAAATATTATATTTACATAAAATATATTTATATGTATTTACATATATATGTGTTACTCTACTTCTGCAAAGTTGAAAGTGAAGCAGAATTACAAGTGGCCAGACTCATTCTTGTAATCTACTTTTATTAAATTGTAAGGTACCAGAAATTTTTAAGAACTAGCCTATATTAAAAAATAATAGCAGTAATAACTTAAAGTTTTTCTATAACCACCATGATCCTCATTCTCCAGTCAAGCATCCAGCACTTTGACTTGGTCACTCTTTTCTGCCTGCGTAGAGGTGCTGCTAAGTTACTCCCATCTGTGAATATACTGCCATCATAAGGTTTGTATTTTTGAGAAACTGAATCCAGGGAAAGTAATCCAAGGGAAGTTTCAGATAGCATGGTCAAGATAGACAATATACATGTAGAAGACTCTTCCTACAGCTCTCAAACAGCATCAGGCACTCATCTGATTTATTTATTATTGGGGTTCATTCTCATGAAAGCCGCTTCTGCTACTGCACACAGGATAATTAGGACATTGCTCTATCAGGTCCTAGGCAAACAGCAACCAAGAAATATGCATAGATCTATTTGGTGATCCCAGGCCACATGGATAAAAATGGAACTATCACGGGGCGCCTGGGTGGCTCAGTGGTTTGGGCTGCTGCCTTCTGCTCGGGTCATGATCTCAGGAGCCTGGGATTGAGCCCCGCATCGGGCTCCCTGCTCCGCAGGAAGCCTGCTTCCCTCTCTCTCTCTCTCTCTCTCTCTGCCTGCCTCTCTGCCTACTTGTGATCTCTGTCTGTCAAATAAATAAATAAAATCTTTAAAAAAAATGGAAATATCACATTCTAGAATATACCACTATCCTATTGTTCTCTGCTTCAGACAGTAAAACCACCGTATGTCATTCATATGTGGTCTGCACTTATTATCTGGCATTGCCCTTGATAGAAAGAAACTGAGTGAATGAGATCTAAATACAAACATCTAATTTTTACCATTCATTGCAACTCTAGCCCCCTCCAAATTTTTGTGAGAACTAAGACACATAGTCTTTAACCAAATTAGGTCTCTGATCCCTTTACCTAACTTTCCTCTCCTAGAATGTTAGCTACCTCCCCCCACCGCCAACATACATTGTTTCAGTTGCTTCCGTACACAACTTGCACCCCTACCGTGTCATATTTTCATTATGTTTTTTCCATTTCATGGTCCCTGGTCCTTTCATAGTGCCTGTCTAGAAGGTATCCAAACTTTTATCAAGGCAACAAGTCTACCTTTTTCCTTCTTAACAACCAAGAGATAGAAAGGAAATCACTTATTGTAAAAATTGTGACCCCCTACAAATTTCTGGTTTCTGGCCTCAGTGGGGCTTGTAATGTCTCATTTGAGCCCGAGTCTTTATTCTTGCTTCCTATTCTCTCCTGTTGGAGATTCCAAATTTTCAGTTCTTTCCTCAAGCTCTATGCTCTGTTGTACTTGCCACAGCCCAAACAGAAGATTTCTTCCAGTTAGGCAGTTAACTTCCCTACCTTGTCCTTAATTGCACATTCAAAGTAAGCCTCCTGAAATTTGATCATTCCCTCTCTTTCCTTCGTTACTGTTCTGGAGAAATCAGTGATAATTTCTTTCCTGGAACACTGCACATTCTAACTGATCTCCCTGCCCATAGTTTCCTGCTTTTCCATATCGTGTGCTTCCTTGAATACAACATTCATTCACTCTAATCCTACTTCCATATGCTGGTAACTTCCAAACCCTGTCCTGACTGATCTCCTAAACCACAGATCCACAGTTACAACTACCTTCTGAATATCTCCAAATGGACATTCAGTGGACTTGGTATGCTTAACATGTCAAAAACTAAAATTTTAAATTTCCTGCCCTATAACCTACTTCTCCCTGAACTGTTACTAAATCAACAGCGCTAGTTAGAATCTGTTAGCCACTGTCAGCCCCTTCTTCTTATTCACCAGTCTCCCCAGACATCACAAATAAATGACTGCTAAGCATTGTCACTGTACCACCCAACTATCTTTTCAATCTTTCTTCTTCTCTTAAATCCTCTTACTAGTTAATGTTCAAATCTTGTTCACTTGGGGTTAAAGTAATGAATGTCGCCTACTAACAACGCTTGTTTCCCCAGCCTGACTCCCTGATACCAAAGCATTATTGCTAAAACATAAATACATAATTCAGTATGAAAAGCCTGGAAGTGTCTAATAAATCTTACTATTCACCATCTAAAGGAAAGGAAAAGATGACATAAGCCTGGAAATTAAGACTAACAGTAAACTAATGCCAGAAATTAGGAAGTATTTGGGAAGAATCCTCACTAAATGCAAAGTCAGTAACACTGCCCACCTTAAAGAGGAAATGATGTACATTTGTACTTACCATATATCAAGTATTATAGTAGGAGCTTAGGTAAGAAACCAATCCATCACAACTCACTGGATTAGAAGTGTACTCTCCAGAAGCAATATTGCCCTCACCATAGGTATAGGTTCTCAAATCAGGCAGAGGGCTTTTTCCTACTTTCACTTTCCAATCCACCACTTGGAGTTCCCTTTCTACATCTAGTCTAATCCTGCAAACTCCAGGGAACTGGATAGGGAATAGAGTGTGGTCACAGTAGTAATGGCACATTTATTTCTAGAAAGTATACTTCCTACAAGTGAGTCATTACGGTATAGGTAGAGATTTGTGAAAGCAGAATATATTGAGGATTGTAGTTTTTTAAAGGTAAGTATGTGCTCAAAATGACATAGCAGGCAATAGAATGAAAAGGAAAATCGTATCCTAGATAGTGACATTAGATTAAGAGTTGCAGATGGTAAAAACTGAGAACAAATTCTCAAAGTGACCAATCAGTCACTACAGCCGTAAGTCTGAGAAGTAGACTCAACCATCACTAAAGTCAACAGGCTCTGAACCCAAAGAGCAAGACACATACCCAATCTGTAGGCAAACACCAAGAGTGAATAAATCAAAAACTAAAACAAAAATAAAGAAAGGAAGCTGGACTTCTGGAAAAAGAAGAAATGGCACCTGAGAAAGGTGACACCAAATGTAAGGTCCAACGGAAGGAAGAGGACTTTGAAAAAAATAATTGAATATGTGTATATTTGGTATTCTAATAAGGAGATGAAGTTAGAACTTTAAGAATAGAAGAGAAAGCCAAAACACCAGCAGAATCACAAATCAAAGATATAGGTCAGATAAGGAAGAATTATTCTTCTCAGGCTAAAAAATGCAGTAACATTTAAAATGTACACTGAAAGATGTGATGATAGTAACACTGTGTGATGTGAAACCAGTGACATAGTGGACATACTTGAAATATCCCAAAATACTGTGGAAAAAGAAAAAAAAAAACTAAATGGTGGATATGTGAATAAGATAAAAGAAAAATTTAAATATGCAACAATAGTTAACACTTACAAAGCATCTTTTAAAGCACTTTACATGCATTCTACCCACTTAATTCTCTCAATACTCCATCCTCATATTTATAAATACAGAAACTGGGAAAAATAACTAACCTAAGCTCACAAAGCTAATAGGGAGAGAATTACAACCAAGACCATCAGACATCCTCAGCTATTAGTCATTATACTATAATAGCTCTCAAAAAGAGTATCTAGAAGAAAAGAAATACTCAAATAAAAGAGAGAATTTAACTAATAAGGGATTTGAAAAGTACATTATAGATTTATTATCCATAAAGGTAAAAATAACTAATAAAGGATTTGAAAAGTTACATTATAGATTTATTATCCATAAAAGTCAAAATAACCTAGACAAAAATCTTACATGATGACTATAAAGATAAAGAATCACTGACACAGCATATTCCCCCCTGTAATAATAGTTGGCAAAAAGAGTTGAGAGAAAACTTTTTGTCCCAATAGTTTAATATCCAGCCAAGTTATTATTCATCTATGAAGGCAACGGAAGATATTCAAATATTCAGAAACATCCCTCCTTTACAACACTTATGAAAAGAACACACATACTCAAGAAATGTTTGCATTACACCGTTAAATGAGGAAAGCAGCTTATAAAACAATAGGCATTATGTAAGCCATTTTTTGAAAGAAAAAAAGTATCTTTGCAAATATATTCATAAAAAATATTTATAAACTTTCATGGCAAAACGTTATCATGTAAGAAAGGGTTTTTTAAATTTTCCATATTTGGAGTATGCAATTGTTTATGCCATAAGAATAATGAAAGTTAAAAAATGTTTTTGGAAACAGATTAATAAAAGTTAGGGAATCATAATATTAAAAATCATGATGAAGCACTGAACTCTGGCTCCATGCTGGGTGGGGAGTCTGCTTGAGATTCTCTCTCTTGCTCTCTGCCCCTCCCTCTGCTCCTTTGTGTATGTGCTCTTTCCTTCTCTCTAAAAATACATAAATAAATCTTTTACAAAAATAAAAAGAATGAGAATGAACACTATATACTGGCATAGAACACTGTTCAAAATTTATAGTTTTATGAAGAAATCATATCTCAGGAAAATACATATAAGATTATTCCATTTATTTTTAAAAAACTCTACAAAGCAAAAAGATACATATTATTATCTGCCTTAAGTACATGAAAGTGTCTATTAAAAATCTTGAAAAGTAGAGAAAGAATGGGAATTATTTTTTTTAATTCCTACATTTTATAGTTCTCTGTGGGATTTATTCTAAAATAAAAATATATCTGCCAAAACCCAGGTTCCCTAAAACAAAGAGGCGAAGGGAAAGCTTGGTTCTTAATGTTTGACTGAAGGGAAGAGTGCAGTCAATGGCTGTAGGAGGGAGAAAAGCCAGAAAATGAGGCAGGGAAGTAAGGAAAGCAAAAACAACATGGGGCAGTAAGGAGCTGGCACAGCTTCCCGGGAAAGCATAGCTGGGGACAGGTCCTGGCAGGCCACATAGAACATCTGCACCTTGGAACAGAGGGAGGTGGGCTGGGGAGTAGACTACAGAATCAGCTCTCTCTCATCTCCTATTCCTCAGTGGTCCACTTTTCCCCCACAAGTTAACTCCCCGGAATTTCTGGGTTGTGTTACTCACTGCATGCGAAGAATCTCTGGGAGAGACAGATCTCATGTGCAGTACTCAGTGCTCATCTGAATGCAGAACCCATGGGAAAGACAGACTTGTCAAATATTTGGTGGACTCGAGCATGGTATAGATACTGCCACAGGTCTCCCCTCATCAGGTACTGTAAAGCCCAACTTTCTGCCAGGGAAACCTGAGACAGTAAGTGTTATTTGGGAATAAGGTGACTCCACGGAGTCATGGAGATCTCCACTGAACAAGTGCCCAAGACCCCAGGAAACAGATGGGGCCAAGTGAATATAGGAAGGTATGTGAATGCTTAATTCCACCGTCAGTATATTAAATTACGTAAATGTGCTAATTATAGAATTAAAAATGAGTAAACAGATAAAAGCTATTAATACGTTTTTACATTCTCTGTTAAGGGAAATAAACCAAAGACAGAAGAAAGGAAAGAAGAGAGAAAAGACGATGATGACACAGTCTAAAATCCTGAAATACTGACAGAAGATCAATTCTATGATAAGATTTAAGTCCTCTCTATTAATATTGGCCATATATATGCTATGCTTTACCACCACTTATAATCATTACCATTGGCATAAGGAGCCAGCCTGAAATTGAAGTCAGTTTGGAAGCCAAGAAAAAAGAATGATACCGACTATGCCATAAGGACAGACAGCCAGCTGCTTCTTAGTGTCACGCTGGCTTGCCTCTGTAATTTTAAAGGCACACCTCAGACTGTGAGAGAAATTACCAAAGATACAGAAACTAAGACTCTAAAATCATAGATGATACTAATCATCTCTATTATGAAATTCTGCTCAAAGTTTTCCTGTAAAAAATAAAAATTTTTGTTTTCTGTCCCATCAGGAGCTTAATTTCATATGGAAACATCTTCATTCTACGATGAAGATTTAGAAATTAAGCTGGGAAATTTTTCAAATTGTCTACAGTCTATGTTTCTGTTAGATTTCACATTCCATACTACTTAGTTCAATGCAACTCAAAAAAAAAAAAAGCCGTTGAATGGAACATGGATCCAAGGGACAGAGCTAAAATCCAGGCTGCCATAAACTCCTTCCAGAGCTCATCTTTGCAATGACATCTATTCCCTCTCTAACACTGTATTTCTCTTTGACCTTTAACATCAATCTGTTTGACACTTCTCACTCTGTGACTGGTCAATGACCCTACTTTGCTATGCAACCTCTCACAATAAGATTCTATTTTCAGGTATATATTTTGGATAAGGATAAAGACGTCTTAGCCCAATCACAGCAGTCCAGAAAGGCATGAAGGGTTAAGGGAAGGAAAAATGAAGCAACCTGGCAAGAGCTCTGCCCCCAGGCCTGAGCTGAGCTGAGAGGTAAGGAAGCCACAACTAAACCAAAAAGATTCAACATCACTGGAAGGAAGAACTCTCTGCCCACACCTGCTGGTAAAACCATATATGTTCATGGCATGATGATATGAAAGACATTATGATGCACAAGGAGTTTCTGCTCAAAAATCTCAACCCTGCCCCTCGACATTGTATCATCAGGGATTTATGCCTTTGCAAATTACCCAAGCTAACACCCAAAAGTACTAGAATGCCAGCCACTTGAAAAAGAAATACAGAAAAGCTAAATATAGTATGAAAAGTTGGTGATAAAAAAGGCCACAGAGAGTGTAGGTAACTGTAAGTAAGAAAAAAAAAAAACAAAAAAACAAGACAGGGGCGCCTGATTAGCTCAGTCAGATGACTGAGTATCTGCCTTCAGCTCAAGGGCCCTGGGATTGAGCCCCACATTGGGCTCCCTGCTCAGTGAAAAGCTTACTTCTCCCTCTCCCTCTGCTTCTTCCCATGCTTTCTCTGTCAAACAAACCAATTTAAAAAAAAAAGACAACTATTTCACATATGTCACTTTTTTCCCTGAATTTTCCGTACTTGGTTAGGAAAAAGGAGCAGTGAGAGTCAAAGGAAACAAAGTATCCTTTGGGTACCTCCTCTGCAAATGCCTTGTTATAGCTGTGAGCTACAAGGAAGAAACAAAATGTAGAAATGCAAGTAGGAAGATAGAAAAAAGGAATAAAAACAAAAATCAAAGTTACTACAATAACTAAGAAAGCATGAGCAAAATCCTAAAACACATCTTGGACTAAATATAAGAATTTTTAATTTCATGTTGGCTCTATTTGGAAATTTGATCCTAATGAAATATAGAAATAAATTTGTACCTGATGAGAAAAATGCTGGCTATTACTCATCTCCAAGGGTTACACCTACAGAAGATGGATTGTATGAAAATGTTATGCAAATCTTAAAGACATTCACTCAAAATTTGCTTTGAGTAAATACCAGCTTATCATTGCCACAGACCAGAATCTGAAGCTGTATGATTTCTTACAAATATGTAAAGTACTAAAGAAAAAAATATATAAAATATTTTTTCCTCCCTCAATTCCTAAAGAGCAAATGTCCTAAAACTAATTTCCTCATAAACATA
Source organism: Mustela nivalis (assembly GCF_964662115.1). Taxonomy (NCBI): domain Eukaryota; kingdom Metazoa; phylum Chordata; class Mammalia; order Carnivora; family Mustelidae; genus Mustela; species Mustela nivalis. Next base: position 72,869,096 of record NC_139024.1, on the reverse strand, counting down.
GGAGCTGTCTTACCGTTCAAGTATGAAGCAGTTAGTGGCACTAAAATAGAGTCCATGTCTCCTTCAATCAGTTTTTCTTTTATTATTTCTAGTTATTCTTTTCCAATAGCTTTCTTTTATACATTCTGTCAGCACATATTTGTTGAGCATCTCCTATGGGCAAGCCATATTGCTTAAAATGAAAAATGTAAAGCTTAGAGCACTTGATCCCTACACTTAAGGATCTTGAAGATTTGCTGAAGAGGTAAGATGCATCCAGAAAAACAACTATAATGCAAAACAGAAGATGTCAGAAGAAAAATTAAATATTAAAGCAAAATCCAAGGATAGTTTAGAGGAACGCAGAAAACATTTGCACAGTGTTGGGAGAGGCAAGGTGTTTTTCATGGAGCATACACCAGCAGAGCAGAGCCCTGAAGAACATGGAGGATTTCTAGAATTACAGCTAAAAACTGAAGAAATCCCAAATGAAATAATGCAATACTAGGAGCAAACATGAGAAAGCCGAAAATTTGGGGGAAGAGCATGTAGTCTAGCTATGTATGTTTAGTGTATACGTTCAGTATATTAAGAACAAAATGCTAGACTTCCATGATTTTAGGAGCTACTGGCTCATACTCAGATTTACAAGGCATGCTTGTATACAAACCATAAACTATCTTCTGTTGGAATAATACCATTACATTTACATCTGATACCTTCTAGATCAACCCTTCATTTTAACTGAATTTTAATTGAATTGAAAAACTGAATTTCAAAGAGGATAAATGGCATTTGCAAGTTCACACAGCTAATTAATAATGGTGGCTCGTAGTGTGGAGTTTATCATTCTGGTCCAGGAGGAAGGATTTATCCCAGGCCATAAATGTTCTTTTGCTCCACACCCTATCTCCCACTCTCTCCTTATTCTTGCCAAAATATGCGTTGGTTCACAGGCTTACCCATGCAGTTTATGACCAGGGGAGAGAATATTTTCTCTGTAAGATGCTAACTGGTTCATATAGTGAGTCCATCTCCCCCTTGGCCTTGTTAGCTCCCAGGTTCTAACTAACTCCTAGACTACACCTTAACCAAGAAGGTCAAGACAACATTGTCACCAAGAAAATTTCTGAAAGAACCAATAGCAGTTGAAATGCATTAAACATAACTTTCTTAGATTTGACTCCCTCTAGAGTATGTTGGAGGAAAAGACTTGATCCAGTGAATTCTTTTTCAATACCCATTTTAAAACATGGAAAGTTCTTGATGCAATACTCCCTCCTCTCCTATGAAATCTATAAGTTTTCTTTAAAAAAAAAAAAAGAGAAACAATTCAGTTTTTCTTAATGGATGGAGCTAAAATGCTTCTGCTGAATAAACTACTGATTTATATCTCTAACTCATTCACTTACTGGCACCGGAACCAGAGATCTCAAAAGTACATCATTAAATACTGGCTCAGTGATTTAAAGTATTAAAATTCCAAATTCACAGTAATACCTTTAGTATGGGGCAGGTTGTGTTCTTTTTAATGAGGTAGAATTTAATAACTGCTTATCAAATAAACTTATTGTGAAACCTTTTTTCTTCCTACAGTTTCAACAGAAGTTCATTAACCAAATTCAGTGAGATTAGCTTTTTCACATATATAAAAAACACATATTCATTTGTAAATGTGAAAATGTCGTAAGTTCTTTTATGGCATGGCAGGATATGAATATATTAGTTTCATATTGCAAAAAAGAAACTCAAGAACTTGCTTAACTCTCCTAAAATCTTAATCCTTGAATACATTTAAGAGACTTCTTTCACATGTTTTGCATTCTCTGTTTGAGGTAAACTTATTCAACATAAAAATTTTCTCAATGTCACTGAAGCATTAAGTATGATACATCAATAATAATGGAAGTATTTATGAAATCCTTTGCAGGGATAACAGTCAAATTACCTCCAGTCTTTCTTGTCCTTTCCCATTCTAGCAAGAAACATACATAAAGCATATACATATACATGCATATACTTTATATATATATATATATATATATATATATATATATATATATATATACAGATGCAGTAGTTATGGACATATATGTATATCAGTGAGCTGCTGCTAGCCTATGTTGGTAGACCCAATTACAGTGTTGTTTTACTATCTACCACCTCCAAATTTAAATAGTGTACTTAGAAACTTGAATATAACATGGGAGAAGAGACCATAAAATCTTCATTTGCAAATACCTTAACATTCATCTGAATTTGTGCAGCAATTCCACTCTGCTGGAAAACATATTCCATTTTAGGCAGTGCTCATGGTCCAAAATTACCCCTTATGTCATTCTTTCACAGTAATGTTCCCTCCAATACAGAAAGCTCTCATTAGGCCTTGGGTCCCCAGCTATTAGTTGATTAGTAAAGTGCTTTTGCTTGTCTACTAATATTAATTATTAACTTGATTGATTAATATACATTAAAGAGGCAGAGGAAAGTCATGCTGGTGGGAACCTGTAACAGATTGGTTATTTATTTGGACACTATGGGGCATTAAGTGTTCATTATGACTTCCTTGAATACTGCAAAACAGATAACTGCTCACTTTCTGTAGGACTGAGAAAAAAATTCCAGTTTTTCACAAGTTGCAAAATGTAGTGACTAATCCTTATTATGTTGTATTACACAGTTGTATGATGATTTCTGATGTCAATAGACCATTTCCCATCCCACAGACTAGACTCACTTGACTTTCTGTTTATTTAAGTGACACTCTTGTTTGAAATTCTGGGGGCTTCTTATCCCTTTGAGTCACACACTGTGTCTGGGAGCCTCTGCTCTGGCACTTTTAGCACCTCATTAATTACTAACTGTAGCAAAGTCCTGCTGTTTTGCAACTCCTCTGCCTTTGTTGGGAAATCACAACGGCTTGCTAGAATGAGAAGGCCGGACAATAGTTATCTGCCAAAAGTCCAGTTGTAAGCATATTACAAAGGCTAATTATCTTAGGGTCTTGTAATTTCCCTAGATATTCAAACTCGATAAGATAACTCAAAGTGTCCCTGAAGTACCTTTAAGTTTAGCACCAGGGGAAATCCAGGAAGCATTTGCATTCAGCTAACTAACATTCAGAGACTTTAAATAATTGTTACAGTTGTAAGTGAGGATAGGTGATGAAACAGAATATAGTCTCCTAGTTAACATGGGCATCTTAGAGGGAGAGTCCAAGGCACAATACCCACAGGCAAGCCAAAAGCCCTCTCAACTTCTTTTGCACAGATGATCTGAATCTCGCATTTGGCTTTCAGTCTGTGCTCTGCTACACTGTTGTTTTTTGAGCATACTAGTTCTGACACCAATCCCCACTACCCACGCCAGTAAATTTTAAGTCCTTCAGAGGCAAGGGCTATCTCCTAATGTTTTTTTGAAGATTGATTTATTTGACAGAGAGCAAGAGAGACAGTGAGAGAAGGAATACAAGTCAGGGGGAGTGGGAGAGGGAGAAGCAGACTTCCCGCCAAGCAGGGAAACTGACGTGGGACTCGTGACCTGAGTGGAAGGCAGCCACTTAACGACTGAGCCACCCAGGGGCCCCTCTTCTAATATATTTCATCTGTAACACCTAGAAGAATCCTCTACACATTTCTCTATATAGATACTTAAAATACAGGGTATTTTCCTATTGGAAAATATAACAAGTAAAAATATAAATAATTCTATAAATCAATGAAAGATCTTGGATGACAACTGACAATTTTTCGGCAGAAGAAACCCATCAAACCAACCTGTTGTTTTACGTCAAGATGGCAGATATACTGAATATAAGCGTTGTCCACGCCAGTATTAGAAATGGTGTCTTTCCCTTTGTGTCACATTGATCAATAAAGAGACTACATATTCTTGAAGTCAGTATTCTTCCACCTGGGGTGTAAATAAGAGTGAAAGGAATCCAAGGATAGCTTTTCAGTACTGAAGAGTCCTTACCCCTTCCCTTTAGAGTGAATGAATGCCACAACTCAGAGTCAGTTTAACCATTCTGATTTGCTCTCCCTCTTCCGGTAGAAACTGTGGTTATCTTGTCGGCAATGTTCCCAGACAAAGAGACTTAGAGGTGTTGAGAATCGTTTACTGATCTAGGAGGAGCAACGGCTCTTGATAAGGATAAAGGATGCCTCATTTGAGTCCCACCTGCACCTCTGTTCCCGCCCTATCAGATATTCTGGAATCTCATCCCACATTCTCTCCTTTAAATGCTGATGTCCCCACTTTGTGAGTCCATTCCCTCTTGTCACCTAGAACAACGATAGAGGGCCTCTGAGACAAAAATTATCTCGCCTAAGGCTACCAGATAAAAGGAATGGAACGTCTTAAGATTACCAATGTTTTCCAGGCCTTCTTGTTAATGTCGCCTGGGTTGCTTATTCAATACACTGAAAATGGACTCTAGACTCTATTTTGTTAATAGGGTCTCTAGGTGATTCTTATCTTTAGGCATATTTGGGAAAGAGGAGGGAATGTATTTTACCCTGTTAGCATGCTAACATGGTAAAGTATTCAAATTATACAGATGCCCCAATCACCAGAGATTGTAATTTAATTGTGTTGAAACAAGAGCCCATTCATCGATATTTCTAAAAATACTACAGTATTTCTAAAAATCCCAAATGATTATCTCATGAAACACTTCTCAAGCTTCAATGTGCATATAAATCACCTGGGAAATGGTTAAAATGATTCAGTAGATTGTTACTCAACACATCTAGGATGGGCCCTAAGAGTCTGGGTTTCTAACAAGGTGATGTCTGTGTCACTGGTCTGTGGACCACATGTGAGTAGCCAGGACTATTCATAGCGATCTTTGGGACTGGAGCCAGAGCTAGAGCTAGTGCTTGCTCACTCACCATCCCTTTCCCTCTCCCTCTCCCACACACATTATCCCTACTTACTTACTTATATTAACATATAATGTATTATTTGCTTCTGGGGTACAGGTCAGTGAATCATCAGTCTTAAAAAAATTCACAGCACTCACCACAGCACATACTTTGCCCAGTGTCCATAACCCATCCACCCTATCCCTCTCCTCCACTCCCAGGAACCCTCAGTTTGTTTCCTGAGATTGAGTCTCTTTCCAGTAGTGAGTGAAGTGAATGTCATGGAAGAAAAGATTGAGAGTAACCCACCACCTTGCCTCCCGGGGAGAATTAGGTGAATGAATGTGACAACATGCCCTAGAACCTGACGTAGGGCCTGGAATGGGAGCTCTCAGAAATGGCCTCCGAATAGGAATCTGAACATTGTGAGGGGGCATATGCACAGAGTGGATCATTCAACTGGTCTCAAGAAAGAGGGAGAAATTTTGAGCCTTAATCTTAAGAAAGAGGGAGAAATTTTGAGCCTTAATCTTTCCTTTGAACAGTAATAACTTTAACATCTAAACTTCCCTTTCCCTAGAACCCCCTCAGATTTGCTTCAAAATATGGCTCTCACTCAAGTCTTCAAAGTCTGGTATCCTGACCAAACTGCTCATTTATCTGTAGGCTACAGAGTAATCTTTTTCTGGGGAAAATAAAGATACACAACATAAAATCTTCATTTTTAATTTATTTCTCTGTATCTTCTCTTGACTAAATTATGAGCTCCTGGAGACCTATGCCCTTCATTTCTTCAGTGTTACTCTCACAACATTTAATGAATTTGCACTTATTGCCCACACAGTAGACACTCAACACTTTCATTAACTAGCAGTGTGGAAGTGGAGTTCAGGTGATTTTGCACATTGCAGTAACCTGAAAATAAATGAATAAATGTCAACACTGTAAATTAGTTTAATACATGGAATAAACACAGCGCCTTATTTATTTGAGCAGGTTATAACTTTTTCTTCCTTAAATATGACTGAAAAAATAAAAAACAGGAACACTCGTACAGCAAATTCATGTTGGAGTGCTCTATTGTAAAAACAAATATGGGGGGCGCCTGGGTGGCTCAGTGGGTTAAGCCGCTGCCTTCGGCTCAGGTCGTGATCTCAGGGTCCTGGGATCGAGTCCCGCATCAGGCTCTCTGCTCAGCAGGGAGCCTGCTTCCCTCTCTCTCTCTCTGCCTGCCTCTCCGACTACTTGTGATTTCTCTCTGTCAAATAAATAAATAAAATCTTTAAAAAAAAATATGGGTTTCAGTTCCAAAAGTAAATGCAGAAATATTAGAACTTCCTTGTATTATATCCAGAATTCACCTGACCCTAGACCTTACAAATACAAGTATATCGATATCAATGAAGAATTATTAAAAGAAGAAAAACTAAAGAGTTTAACCCAAGGATATGAATCAATTCATAATTATTTTAAACTCTGTGAAGAATTCTTCATTTGAAAATGGTAGTGATGGACCAGGTCAATGCCCAGAGACAGTACAAAAGGAATACTGAGTAAATGTGAGGGCGCAAATGAATGAACTAGGGAATGAATGAGCTGTTCTGAAACTCCATTGATATGAAACAAAAGGATATGAATTTTTGAAATAGCATAGCATGAGTGATGAAATGGCATTCAGAATCCTGGTGTGGGCAAAAGTATCCTCCTAATGAAAAGGAGAGGGTTTTGGTCTCAGCTCAGCCAGGATGGCCTTGGGCAAGCCACTTAAGTTTCCAGGCCTCAGTTTCCTCATATACAAAATAAAATAATATATACTAGACAATCTCGAAGAGTCCTTACAGTTCTATAATTTGATGAAGTTCACAAGCCAAGTTAAACTGAAACTTCCATTAACAATCGAAGTTTTACCAGCTTCCAGGCAAAGATTCTAGTTTGATTTTGAAATTGCAATTCAGGGGGTGCCTGGTTGGCTCAGCTGAGTGTCAGACTGAGACTTCAGCCCCTCTCAGGGTCATGAGATGAGCCCCTCCTCAGCCTCCAGGCTCAGCAGTCGACTTGAGATTTTTGCCTCTCTCCCTCTGACCCTACCCCCAACTCTGGTGCATACACTCACTCTCTCTCTCTCTCTCTCACTCTCTCAAATATAAATCTTTTTAAAAAGAGAAATTTCAATTCAGTACAGGAACTTTATGCTGGCATAGCTTGTATTAGTGGGAAATAAAATTTGTTCTGGAACTTTAAAAGCCTGGAAAGAACATTGAAAATTCCCTCCCCCGAGGTCTTTAAAAACAGTAGACAATTTCCTCTCTCAAAGATGTTTAAACTTCTGCTACCTCAAGTTTAAGTAGCAAACAGGTTTATAAAGGATCCTAAAGCCCCTTAGCCCTTTGTGATTCAGAGTACCGTGATCACATCAATGTTGTGCCCTTCACAGGGAAGGTTCATGGTACCAGAATAAAACATTTGCCAAGCAGGAATGATTAAATTAACTCCCAAATCCTTTGAATTCTCTAAAATACATGTATTTCAACTTAGTATTAAAGGTAATCATTCTTCAACAATGTACACAAAACAAAAGAAGCCATTCTTGTATTTAACTTTTAAATACCAATTAATTCAACAACAGAAAATATATTTTATTCCAGGGGATGCGGATGTTCCATCTTTCAGTCAATCTTGTCCATTATCAGTACCGACTTACTGACTCTTACCCTGTAAATTATCCATTACTTCCCTCTTTGTTACCTTAATGCAAATTGTCTACTTTAATTCCCTCATTTACTCACCTTCTGCCTACTCATTTGGTTTACTTACTCTAGTCACATGCGGATGGAAAGAATCAGAATCTGACTTAAGGGTAACCTCAGAAGCCCAATAGCTACAAAGTGTGTTTCTCACTCATGAAATATATCCAGCATAGTCAGGAGGGGCTAGTAAGTGAAAGGGCTGTACACCATAGTTCCACAGTGACCTAATCTGATGAAAACTTAATTTTCTCAGTGCTTCCAGGATTGTCGCAGCATTAAAAAGAGAATGTGGTAAACCTGACCCTGACTCTTAAAACTTTTTTTTAAAGTATTTATTTATTTATTTATTTATTTATTTATTTATTTATTTATAGGAAGCCTGGGATCATGAACTGAGCTGAAAACAGATGCTTAACCCACTAAGCCACTCAGGCATCCCTGACTCTTAAAAACTTTTTTCTTCAAGTGACTTAGGATCACTTCTGCTCTCATTCCTTCCATGTATACATTTCCATGTATACATTCTAAACCTAACTTTGCTGAATGGCCCCCATGGCTACCACACAAGACTATGTCAGGACCAGCATTATAGAAAAGCTCTTTTGGTCACTTTTCACCAATACTTGAATGCTGTATGAGATGTCTTTGGCTCCCATGTAAACCTGTTCTTGAACTATTATACGAGGTCCCACCAGCACGGAGAGGAATTTTGTTCCTGCTCTGACCTTTGATTATAAGTTCCTTATGGACATTGTGCACAAGGTTCTAGGTATCCACAATAGTTCTGCCCCTACTGTACGAAAAGGAACATGAATGATTGTGTCAGAGACTGGACTGTGATTTCTTTGTCCTACTCTCCCTTCCTCTCTCCTTCAGTTCCAGAAAGGTTCTACACGTCCACTTCCTTCTGATAAGGAAACCTTTAAAGTACTGACTTCTTACTATGAATTTCAGTGAAACTCTATATTTAGACCTCCATACAAAGTTATTACAATATTATTGACTATATTCCTTATGCTATACTTTTCATTTCTGTAACTTACTTATTTTATAACTGAAAGTTTGTACCTCTTCATCCCCTTGGCCTCTTTCACCCATCCCTCCCCCACCTCCCCTTTAGTAACCACCAGTTTGTTCTCTGTATTTAAGAGTATGGCTTTTTGTCTGTTCATTTGTTTTGTTTTTTAGATTTCACATATAAATGAAATCGTCCAGTATTTATCTTTCTTTGTATGATTTATTTCAATTAACATAATACCCTCTAGGTCCACCCATGTTTTCACAAACATTAAGATTTCATTCTTTTCTTATGGTTGTGTATCTATTTTATATATATGTAACATATATAAATATCTCATAATCTTCTTTATCCATTCAACTATCAATGGACATATTTGTGTTGCTCCTATATCTTGGCTATTGTAAATAATACTGCAGTAAACATAAGGGTACATATATATTTTTAAATTAGTATTTTCATTTCCTTTGGTTAAATACCCAGAAGTAGAATTATTGGATCATAGGGTATTTCCATTTTTAACTTTTTGAGGAACCTCCTATTTTTCATAGTACACTAATTTACATTCCCACTAAAGTACACAAGGGTTCTCTCTTCGCCATATCCTTGCAAACACTTGTTACTGATCCTAGTCTTTCTAACTGTTGGGAGGTGATAATTCATTATGGTTCTGATGTGCATCCGTACTCACCTACTTCTAGATCTGCACTACTTTAGTATACATTCTGGATAACCTTCCTGTGTCCTAGGATATCCCTACGCAGGTGAATCTGCATCAGGGAATTTAATTTTTTTTTATAGAAGTGCATTTTATATACTAACAGAATCTCCTCCTACATTAAGGAGACTGCAGTGAAGTGTCTAATCCAAATTTTTATTAATGCTTTACTGGGCCATTCATAGAAGAAACAAGTTCATACTTGAACTCCACCTCCCTTCTACTGTAGCTTTTTCTTGCAGTTTCTGCACTCACTTTTCACCTCCCATAATCATTAAGCATCCTTATTAGATACAAATCTCCCAAATACTCACATTTCATAATGCCCTGCACAGATTGAACCTTCTCCCCTTACCAAATGTTAGAGATCTGTTACAAAGAAAACAATCTAATTAAAATAATTCACTAGTTCTGAACTTCCTTGAGAATATTTGTACTTAAAATAAATTTCTAATTGTGATAACTGCAAGTAGTATACATAAGGATGTGCATATTTTCATCAATGAGAACCAATAGATGAATAAAAGATATACACATTCATATACACAGAGGAAAGCAAGCAATATGTATAAGTATCATTATTTGGGGGAACTATCCTCAAGCTCTTACTTACCTATTAGAAGTTAGGCTATGCATTCTTAACAAAAATGTGAAAGACCATATTTCATGTAATTTATTATATTACTCAAAAAAGCAATGATTCTTATGATTACAAATAGGAAAATTCACCTTAGAGTCATGCAAAATCAATGTATCATTCCTAAGAAAGTTAGAGAATTAAATAGCAGTGAAGGAGTAAATCCATTAACTTACTTGCCTCTTTTCCTAAACCCTGAAGGTTTATCTATTTTGTAGTGCACCTATTTCTTTGTATCTAAGAATTATGGAATGTAATGATAGTAACTTCATGTTCATATGCACGAAAATGGTAAGTCTTTCAGTCAATTTTAGTAGACAAAAGAAAGGCCTCCCAGCAAGAAAGCATTTACACAGTGGCTCTTTTTAATGAGGAGACTTCTATGTTGTATTCACAAATCTTAAGTAATGCTATCTTAGCTCTTGAGACAAGAAAGAAAGGAAGGAAAATAAAACGATAAAGTTACCACTACATGAAGGAAGCCCTTATGACTTCCCCTACTATCAGAATGCCCCAGTATTTTTTTTCTCTGAGTTCCAAATCATAACAGCTTTCTATTAATGGACTCAAGGCCAAAATTTTATCATGAATGTAGTCTCAAACTTTGTACTAACTTGATAGTTTGAGGTCTCCAGGCTAGAATTTAAACTTAATCCAGAGAAAGAACTAATCTAGAACCAGAACAATCTTTACAGATGGAATATATGGTAAACTTCATTTTGTTTTATTTCAATTCAGTGTCAGTTTTCTGACCTGCCAATGGGGTTTGAAAACTTGGCTTTATACAAAGATCAGTAACCTATTCACCAGCTCCTTGATGGGTTAAAAACAAGCCAAATAATTCTCATATTAAAGAGGGAGTCTATTGGGTAAACTGTGGAATCTTGGCTAGCCCTGTAACTTGCTTTAACCAACAAAATATATTGGAAATGAGAGTGGAGGACTTCCAAAGGGCCTTGCAGTTTCCCCTTTTTATCCATCTAGAATCCAAAGGGCTCCATGCGCAGAGGATGAAAAAACCACGGGAGGAGAGCTACCTACCTTCCCAAGCATCTCAGATGAACCCATGTTCAGTGACCAACAGTTAAATTCAGCACAGAAATGGAAGTGTCTGAGCATAGGTAGGGAGACCAGCAGGAGAACCAATCAACTAACAAAATTGTGAGAAGCAATGAATAGTCAATAATTTCAGGCACTAAGTTTTAGGGATCGTTACAGCAATATGTAACAGAATACAATCTGCCTGGGAGGAAAGTCCTTTGTTTTCCCTCATTTTCTGGCAGAATACTTCTCACTGAAATAATTGGAAAGCATGGCAAGCCAGTTAGCATGCAAATGTCAGAAGCACCACCCAATGACAACCCTTTCTATTCCACATAATGGTTATAACTCCCTCCCTACATCTGTGTCATATCCACAGGTCAAGGTGAAATCAAAGTATGTTTCTAGAAAGAAAGAATTATATGGAAGAGAAGAAGAAAGAGAGGAGGGCAGAGCTAGGCCAACCCTTTATCAGTACTACGTGAGTTAAGGCTAAGTTTCAGAGCTGGGATCTCCTAATATGCAGAGGGCTAGAGACCCAAATGGATGAGTCTTCCCGGTAAGGTTGGGGCCATAAAGAACTGGAGAGAACAAGTTGCAAAGGAACTGTAGAATGTGCGGCGGGGGTGGGGGGGTGGGGTAATGGTGATGCATAAGGCTGGGGTTGGAGAACAAAAGCACCTAGAAGACTGACCCTCATTTCTTTGTTACTCTAAATACATTCAAACACTTATAGGAAATAGGAGAAATGAAGTGTCATTTTTCTCACATGAGAAGAATCTACCCACAGAGTATCTACAAATAAACTAGTCAAATCATTAACCTACATAGACTCCCGCACAGGTATCAGCCATTAACAGCACTCCCACATGGTCAATACTGAGCCACATTGAATTGCTGGGGGAGGAGGAGGCCTGATACCACTCCAGGAGCATGGTTGCCTCCCTAGCAAGCAGGCAGCCAACTGTGACCACTGACCTCCAGAAAACAAGATAGAAGAAGAGCTTCTACCTCCACCTCTGAATCAGTAGCACCCTAGAGCAGAGGAAGGAATCCTTCCTTATCCACATTAAGACTCACCATCAAGTCCTTCAAATGCTGTACATCTTAGATACAGAGTTTATCTCCACCCCACCCCACCCCCGCCCCACCTTTGTTTCTCTTTCCTCTTCCCACAAATACCACACATCCTTTATTGCGCAGCATTTATTTCATGTAAGTGTCAGTGGTTTCTGTGCCTGCCTCCCTCCCTGAGGGTATTTTGCTTGAGGGCAAGGCCCTGGTCTTCATGGCTTTGTATCTCTAGAAGTCAGCATGGTGCTTGCCACATGGTCAGTGAATTTTGAAGGAAGAGTAATCAGCTGACAAAAGTGGCAACTCATGTAGCTGTTACTATGTCAGTAGTAACAAATACAAACCATAAATGATAGGTAGTTACGTGGATGGAGAAAAGCATTTTATTTTTTAATATAGATGCTTTAAAGAGATATTTCCTAAATATAAAAAGCCTGTTCTTGAGCATACCCATGATGCCTCTACATGTCATTTTATTTGTCATAGACTGTAACACTGCTTTCCACCAGAACACCAACACAAATGATCACGCCATCTCTTCAATATTCTTAAGGACCATAAATAGTACTCTGCTTCTTTATCTAGCCTGGAGTCCCCCACAGCAGGCAGCATCAACAAACATTTGTAGGATGAATGCACAACTGACTTACCTAAGCCGCTACCCTTTACTATGTCCTTTCCAATAAGGTACCCTGTGGATTGCTCAAGACTGGTTTTAGATTTAACAGGAATAAATAAATAAATAAATAAATAAATAAATAAATAAAAAAAAATGACTGTCGCGGCCAGCACGATAAATCAACCAGGAAATGTGAGGGTAAGAGGATGGTGAAAAGAAATTAAGAAACAAAGAGATGGAGGCAGGAGGAGCACTGAGGATGATGTCCAACAGTGCCGATTTTATTCCACATCTTACAAGCATTTATAAGGCAGACCACAATAGGAGTAATACATCAGTACCTAGTCAGATCACCGCAAGTTTCTGTAACAAGTTTACATTAACTACAAGCAAACCTCGTGATGCCAGGTAGTCTTGGCTAATGCCATTAGCAAGACAATCAACCAAGCAGTGGGTCATGGGAAGTACAGGAACAACAAGGACCAACTAAGAATTCATGACCCCGACCACATTGTTCCCTTCTGTAGGGAGAGCGTGTGGAAGTCACGTAGGCGAGCGCACGACACGTAGCACAGACCCTTTCTCAGTGTTACTCAACTTTCCTGTCCTTGACTCCTTATCAAGATGTCGGGACTTGAAACACAAGTTACACAAGTCAGGGCCTGGTTTGATCCACGACTCCAACCATGCCGTAGCCTCCAACAAGTGACTTAGTCAAAACAGCCTTACAATTAATGTCATACATCTTTTATTGATACTGTGTCCTGCCTTACTCCTTCTTTTTCCTGTTTCTCACCTTATTTCTAATGCCTGGTTACAATTTTGAACATGAACTTTGCTCATTGCCATTCTGATTCTAGTTACTCATTCTGGTTTAGGGCATGACCTTAATCTGATGGCTGTTGTATGCCATCTTCCTTACTAGAAAAGCATTCCTGGCTTGTAACCTTCCAGCCTCCCCTGATCATCCTTCCCTTCACCCAACTCAGTTTTAATCACAGTGCATTCTCTGGAAAGGCCAGAGAAACATGGCCTAAATCACTGGCTTTAAACCAGACAACCGGTTTCAAGCCCCAGCTCTGATATTTATGTGTCACTTAAAGACCCAGCAAAAAGTCCTGGAAGATACTTTTATAAAAGGACTACTTACAATAGTGCGGAGTTAAGGGTTCTAACAGGAGATGCTGAGGAACCCAAGGACTAGGAATAGTGGGAAACCATTTGTACTCCTAGGCCTGAAGAGGCAGGGCAGGTAGATGGTGTTATTGAAAACTGGTTAGGAGCTAGAGCCAAGGAATAGGGCTTGTCAAAGCTACAGTCACCCTGAGTGATACATCAGTCTCCAGAATGATGCCAAAGCAGGGAGCAGAACCTCTCTTCCTTGCATGCTCCCACTGCTGTCCCCATTGACTGAACCTAACCAGAAAGCAGGACAAAATCTCTGATGACTGGTCCACAGAAGTCAACATCCTAGGGTCAGGGAGGACAGAGAAAACAGATGTTGAGGTAATATAAAATAACAAGAATAGCTTCTATGTAAGTTTAGGTTAAGTGACTTTACCTTGCTGGCTTGTCTCCTCTATGAAACAAGTGTTTTGAGGCTCTATTGAGATAACATAGGCAAAAACAGCTATAAAAAAATGCTCATTAAAACTATCCCTCACCTAGCCTTGCACACCCCATCTTCCAGTACTTTATATCTTTGATAGTAACCCCTCAACCTAAAGCTGAGGCCTGGATATAAACCCTCAACCCAAAGATGTGGATAGAAAAAAGAATGGAATAACACAAAAGAAAAGGGAAAGTCCTATTCAATGAAATGCCTATTCCTTCCTCACCTAGAATTCCTGAAAACAGGAAATGAGACTGTAGGAGGTTCAAAAGTCTTTTTCCCTATCCACTCCAGGCATCTGCCGGCAATCTGAGCTTTAAAATCTGTTCTTCCTTGTCCCAAAGTCTAGAGACATCTAGAGAGATTAAATCAGCTCTGGACATACTGTACTAGGCCAGAGTCATCTAGGATTTTAATGGATTAGGCATTTCCAGAAAATCAACAAGTTTGTGAGAAGATTTCTAAATCTGGGCCTATTCAATTAATCACAATCCTGTAAGTGAAAGCTGTTGTTGTCACATAACTAGAAATAGCATTGACATTTGCAATTACAAGTCTGCCTTTCTTTCTTGGATATGTTGCCATTATTTTCAGAGCTAAAAGGCACTTTGGAGATCATTCAGTTGAATTTTCTCATTTTTCAGACGAAGAAACACAATGATAAATACAGATCAAGAACTTAACCTTGATCCCTAGATTGCCAGTCAATCTTCTTACCACAACACATAGCCTCTTAATACTAAAGCTCTATAATCAAAAATTTCTGAGGTATTAAATTCTTTACATTAAATACTAGCAGAAACTCAGTTTTAAATGAGCCCAGAAATTAGCTTATTTGTGAAAAAAAGAAGTTTTTAAAAACAGGCACACCAGACAGTGCTCACCACAATTTTCTAAGTGTCCCATAACTTCATCTGGGAGGAAGAACATTCCTTCTTGTTGACAGAAAGTAATCCATCATGGGTCTTGACTTTCTCATTTTCTTAATGCTATATAACCATTTAATCATTTTTTCAATTGCTGTAATAATTCTATCTCCTATATTTCTCACTCTAAAAATAGTAGCTGTCCTTCATCTGCTAATTTCAATGGCTTTTAAATACTGCTGTCTGCTCTATGTTTCAAGGATGACTTCTAGCTGCGTCAGTTGCACAGACCCAGCCAGCAATACCCTGTTTGACTTACTCAGATGCCTCCACATCTGAGTAACTAGAGAGTTGAGCATTTTCAGGATCTGCATGTTAGCTCTGTGGTATAATGACTGATGTCAGCCTGAACTTTGCCAAAGATCTCTCATCACTGCTAGTTATATCCCATTCCAAACGACTGGGCTTGCTCTCTCTTTCTGGAGCACACCCCCTTTCACATATTTGAGTATGGATTCAACAATATGACAATCATTTTCTTTCCTTAAAGTGCCACTCCTGCAATGGACAAAAATAACTTCTTGTCACTGCCTGGTGGGGGAGGTGGTAAAAGGGAGATGAGAAGTTGTAGTAACTAGTCTGGATGTGTTTAAGCCCCCATCTTTATCCAAAAGTATTCTATTCTCCAGGCCTGACTTTAAGTTCCTGGTTATTCAAACTCCCTGGGATTTTCACGTTTTCTGGGGAAAAACAACAAGCAAATGTTGACTTCGATGCTGAGCCTATGGTTTTTAACTTGCTTTAGGCTTGGGCCCCGTAATCCTCTGGCAGGCACAGGCTTCTATAAGTGTTGTTTTATTGATTAAAAATTTAAAAAGGTCCTATGTTGCACAAAAGTAGGCCATGGCATGCTTTTCTTAAGCTGCTAGAACAGTCGAGGGGATGGGCAATTCAGCCAAGCAAGTAAACACACATTTAATAGTACGGTTACATGGATCAGGAAAAAGTTATTCTAAAGCATAGCGTTAAGAGAGAAAGAATACACTCTTCATTTGTTTAATGTTTTCCTTATGTTTCCTCAGAACCGTGCTTATTCCTTGACAAGCTTTTCCTGCATATTGCATCTAGTACTTCTTTCCTGGGATGGATCAAGACCTGCAGCTTCTGGCTCTGCTTGTTTATTTATTTACACTGTCATTTCTATTCTCATCCAAACTAACGTATGTCTGCACAATACAGAGTGAAAAGTAAATGTCTTTCTTCATGTTTATTTCCCTGAAGTTGTTCACTAAATTGCTTTTTTTTTTACATCCCTTTTGCAATCTCATCCCATCCGGCTCAAGTATCCTGGATTAGAAAGGCAGTCTCTGGAGTCCTTTTCAAAGGGAGCCTCCCACAGCCTTTAAATCCCCCACATTTTATGGTGCAGATATTCAGGATCTGAGGTATTAAGTAAGAAGGAAAGCAAAGCTGACTGGGACAGACACAGAAAAATAGAGTAGCTTCTTTTTTGGGTAATCATTATTGGAATTGTCCTGTTATCTGAAATTTTTCTGGTTCAAAGTGCTAAACTCAGTCATTTGCAACTGGACATTATGCAACAGATAAAGACGGGGAGTGTGTTTATGTGTGTGTGTGTTGTGTGTATGTGCACGTGTGTGCGCGCGTGTCTGTGCCTGCAACGTACAGACAATACCATTCTACCACAGAGAAATAATTGCAAATAAAAATTATTAAAAATAAGCCAAAAAATCATATCCCATAATATAAACTCTAAGGAAAACTACTCCTACCTTCAAAATTCCAACACAGGTATGCAAAGTAATTAATAATATTTAATTAAAGAATTAGCATGGAAAGGCCAGGTTCTCAGATTCTAATTTTTAGCACTTTAACAAGAAGGTGCATTCATCTTCCTTTTCTTTTGCTTCCAGGCCATTTCATCTCCTCAGTCCTCTCTTCTGGGCTGTATAACCACACCACTGAAGACTTCAGAGAAATACAATCTGAAGCATTGCAGGTTTGCAAAATGGGATGGGTAGGAGCGGTGACCTTCTTATTCCAGTTATTAATAAAAATAAATAGAAGTTTAGGGATTATAAATGGAGGAGAAAGAGAGAAATACAATCTTACTTGCTTTCCAGCAGGGCTTTGGCTGTCTTCTAAACCTAAATTATTTGAGCATAAGAATTAGCAAGGTGTTTATGAATCAGGGACTTTTTCAAAGTGACTTCTCAGGGGCTGTGTAAAACTGTAATGCTATAAAGTATAGTCCTTCGGATATTGTTAAATACAGCTACCTATTAGTTCATATTAAAATCACTTCGGGGGCTTGTGACTTTCAAATAATACTTTTTCAGTAACGTCTGGAAGCTCATCGACTTCTGCTACTGGAGAAAATTGGTGGGAAGCCTACCACTGCCTAGTCACAGCCAGAGTGTACACCACTTAGAAATGCCGACCCTCCGTTCTCCCATCCCTGGGTGGACCAGAGGCCTTTATTTCCCACTGCCATGGGGCCCTTACCTGCGCTGGGAACAGAGGAAGTAGTGGACCTCCCCCATCTCCCCTTAGACTGGGAAAAATCTTTCCGAATATCATTCTCTGCTCCCTAGACGACAAACGAAATTGCACAACAGATCTTTTCAAGACTGGGAGACAGCGGGTGAGAGAGAACGCGCGCCGAGCGAGGGCAGTCAGTCTAGGGAGAGCATTGCCTTCGGAGTGGAGGGATCTTCCAGAGCCGCACGCAGCAAAGGCTCAGTTTGGACGAAAGCCGCAGCACAACCAAATTTCCAAAGGGATGGTCCTGAACGCACACACGGCGGGGTCCTTCCCACTCGGGGCAGGTAACCCGCCCGCGAAGTGACCGTCAGCGCCCACTGAGCTCCTCCGGATCAGTCGCCCGGGAACCAACTGCAGCTACCTTTATTGAAAGGAAGAAAGCAAAGGAGTGGGTGCTCAAGAAAACCGGAAAGAAGCCCGCACACAGAAACCCTCCAGCAATCTGCCTAGGTGGCGAGGGGCGAGCTGCCCTGGGGCCGGCCAGTCGTGGCGCGCCGGTGCTGGGGGTGGAGGCGCGAGGTAGCAGGGGCGCTCCGTGGGGAGAGCCTGGTGCGCCCAGCCTGAGGCGGTGGAGACCAGCCAGGCTCAGAAGTGGGGGGCGGGCGTCTCGCGCCCGCGGGACCTTCGGCCTCAACACTCCTGGCACTAGGGCGCCCACCTCTCCCCGCGAAAGCTGCCTTCTGAGGGGCTCTTCTCGCCACGCTCTGCCTCCCCCGCTCCCCCCCGCTCGCGTTCTCCGCCTTCTTTGCAGTGTCCAGAGATGCTCCGTCGCAGACCCGGGACCCCTTAGGCGCCTCTTCCCGTCCGTCTGCCAAATCGCAACGCCTGTACTTTTCCAGCTCCCTCTTTCCCTCTTGAAATTGAAAGTTATTGAGGTCGCTCAGGGTTGTTGCTCCAGCAGTTTCCTTCCCCGCCCCCGAGCTCCCCCCGCCCCCCGCAGCCATCCCCCCTTACCCCTCCCTCGTCCCGTCCTTCCCTCCCTCCCTCCCTCCTTCCACCACTGGAGCGGCTCCTACTCGCGAACAGCAGAAGCAGCTCGGGGTCTCTCCGCCAACCCCTTGGCCATGGCCGCGGTGCCGACGGCGCCCGCTCCCCTACGATCCCCGGGCCCCCGCCGTGGTCGCCGAAGCCGCCGCAACCTCTGAATCCCAGGGGCCGCCGCCGCCGGTACCCGCCCGCCCGGATCCCGCCCGCCGCCGCCCCTCACCATGCTACCTGCGGCCGCCCCTGCGAGGCCGCTCGCTGCTCGTGGAACCCTCGCTCGCGGTGTTGACAGCCACCCCTGCGGAACGGCCGCGCTTGAGGGCAATTTGAAAATACAGTAGTTGGTTTCCCTGCACCCGACCCGCTTCTTCGTTTGCCATCCCGGCACGCCTATCGGATCTGAGTGGAGAAGTTGTCCGCTGCTTGGGGACTCCCTCCCTATACGCCTAACACTTACCTATATTTCTAGAACATTTAATATAATTAACAAAAGAAAAGGAAGAAAGGAAAGGAAACATTACTGGGTTACTATGCACTTGCGACTGATTTCTTGGTTTTTTATCATTTTGAACTTTATGGAATACATCGGCAGCCAAAACGCCTCCAGGGGAAGGCGCCAGCGAAGAAGTAAGTGCAGGGTTTTTTCTACACGTTTGCTCCCTCCCGCCGCGTTCACCTGTAGGGTCTCTCTGCCGGTCCTGCGTCGGCTCCCGGCGTCAGCGGTCCTCCCTCCCTGCACCCCACGCCTCCGAGATCCAACGCGTCTTTCACGCCTGCCTCTGCGCGCCCTTCTCTTCCTCCGCATCCTCGCGGGTGCCAAAGCGGGCGGACCGGCCGTTAACGTGGCTCCCGCCCCCTCGTTACTTAAGGTTCGAGAAAGCGTTCCGGTTTTCGTTAGACTAGCTCTAGCTATTTGTGCTTTCCTTCCGTGACTGGGACGGGAGGCTGGAGCCCCTGGCATCCTAGACACCCGGCCCGCGAGATGTCCCCGACCGCTGAGAAAGAACCGGGGGGAGGAGCGGCCGCGGCGCCGGTTCACCTCGCGTGGCTGCCTCGCTCGGGAACACCTCGCTCGGGTTGCGAACTGCCCGCGGGCGGGCCGGGGAGCCAGCGAGCGAGCGCCTGCGCGGCTGCTACTCGCAACCACGCACGGATGGAGCAGGAGGGCACGCGGGGCGTTCAGGGTTCGCGTGTCTACGCGCTTGCAGAGCCGCTCGCGATCCCACTGCGGGGAGGGTCAAAGGACCGCCGAACCCTCCACTGGGAGCCGGAGATGCCCAGTTTCCAGTTAACGATCTGCCTGTCACGCGTGAGCGCTTGCACCGTCTCAGGCTCTTTCAAGGGTCTCCTGGGGCAGACACAGAGTGAGGGTGGGGTTCCCCCGTAAGCGCTCAGGCTCGCCTCCTCACTGCTTCGTGTCTCCTGTTACTTGGAAGGTTGGCTTGCGAAGTCGCCCTGAAAACAGTGCCCTAGCTGGGATTAAATGGGTGGGTACCCCAGGGCACCCTCAACCCCGGGTTGGTCTCTCTGAAAGGTGGCGTCCTCTAGAGATTCGGAGACAGACGGGACGAGAATGGCACCTTTCCCTGCTCCCTGGGTGCCTGGCGCGCTGGGGTCTGTGCCAGCGTGGGCAGTCTTGTTCGCCAGTAGCAGGGCTGGGGGCGACCCTGGTTCCGATTCGGGGGGCGCTGGTGGGGTCAGGGAGGGAGAAATCTTCCCGGAGTTTGCGGGGCACAGAGAACGAGGCTACTCCCATAGCCCCCCAGACCTCCGCCGCGGGGGAGCCAGTGACGCTTGGAAGCCACGGGTCCCGCGCGCGAACCCAGTCTTGGAGCGCCGGCGGGCTAAGCCCCTCCGGGCTGACGCGGGTGCAGCTGCGGGGACACAGCCCAGGCTTGAGTGAGATGGATATTTAGCAATCGCTTCTCCGCCGCTGTTTGTCTCTGCCCTGTCCCTGGACGTGAGGGTCCCCGAAAGCTCCCTTTGTGCCATTAGCCTCTGGCAGACAAAGTCTGGTTCACCTGAAAACTGCCTTTAAAAAAACGTAGCTGGGCCCAAGTGCCAGGGGCTCCTGTTGGGTCTCACCACCCCTGGGACCGCGTAGCAGGGGGCAGGAGGGCCCAGGCTAAACATGTCAGGGCATCCGATTTATTATTCTTGGCTTCTGAATGGTTTGTGTTCTTCGTAACTCCTCCATCCACCCTTTCACTCAAGGCGAGAGGCCGCCTCACCGAAGGGGCGGCCTGGGGCTTAAGCCTTGCCCTTGCGTCTTGGTGGTCCCTGCCTCCTCACCTCGCGGGCCCGCGGACACTTCATCTCACGTCGGTGGGGAGAAGGATGCCGAGTGAGTCCAAGGGCAATCTCCTGCTTTGCATTGCTCTGACACACTACTTCTTCACGCCACTGAGGACCCCAGGGCCAGTAGCTACAGAATTCCGGGGAAGGGGGCAGGATCCTGAGCAACAGTGTATAGGTGCCCCCCGATTGTAGGTGGGGGCCCCTGTTTTTGAAGGAAGACACGCGAAAGAAACCTGGCCATTCCTTCGTTCCCACCAGCCCCAGCTGCCCGGTGATGCTGCCCCAAGGCTGCGGGGACCAGCGGGATGGCCCACCTCTAGTTTCATACTCCAAAGAAATCTCAGTCAAAAGGCGAACTGCTTTTCCACCTGTCTCAAGGCCAAGACAGAGGCGCCCTCTGATTGTATAGTGGGGGTGAGGGAGGGAGTGCGTGGCGCTGGGTTGAAATTCCAATTATTCTGTGGGAGTGGGGCTGGGAGAGAGCTCCCTGTAGCAAGGGATGGACGCTCCTTGCTGCTTCGCCCTTGAGTCGCCTTTGCGGCTGGGTTTGCTGGTACAATCCTGGGAGAGGGGCGACCCCTTGCGTCCTTCGAGGAGACAGACTAGGCTCTTGGCAGGTGCAGTTTGGGTTTTGGAGAATGGGAAGGAGAGATCTTTGTTAAATGTCCAGAAACTCAAGGCCAAATTGCATGTGCACATACTTGTCTTTTGGAAATTTCTGAAAGAAACGTATAAGAACTTTGTCCTCCAATGAGATCTAGGAAAAAAAATTAATGAAAGGTAAAGTAGTAGTCAAAGGTATTTCAGAAAATAGTTGTCTTTACTTTTTCCTAAAAGAGACAACTAAAGTGAACATTATAAAGGGCACGAATTGCATGGAGCACTGGGTGTGGTGAAAAATAATGAATACTGTTATGCTGAAAATAAAAAATAAATTAAAAAAAAAATAAAAAAAAAAAAAAAAAAAAAGAGTACCTCCCTTTGGCCTGTAGTTAAATAGCTTCACTTTCCTAAACTTCTAAAATACAAGAGGTAGAAAATTAAGGTGTAAGAACTGTTTTTTCAAAAATTTTTAAAGTGGTCTCTTGAATGTTTTAGTAGAAATGTTTCTTGCAAAAAAAAAAAAAAAGTAATTTGTTTGTGGTGTTCAGTATTGTCAAGTCTAGGGAATCATGGCTAATCCTCAGATGTGGCAAAAGCCACATTACTATTGTCCTGTTTTCCTGAAACAACTTCTATACCATTTGTCTATACTTAGTGAAAACTAGTGATCTTAGAGCATTTTAAAGATTATTTATTTATTTATTTATTTGACAGATAGAGATCACAAGTAGGCAGAGAGGCAGGTAGAGAGAGAGGAGGAAGCAGACTCCCTGCTGAGCAGAGAGCCGGATGCGGGGCTGGATCCCAGAACCCTGAGATCATGACCTGAGCTGAAGGCAGAGGTTTAACCCACTGAGCCACCAAGGCGCCCCTCTTAGAGCATTTTAAACATAAATGTTGCACCTTAAAAATTATCTGTGGAGTTATGGGTGAGTAAATACACAATAACTTTTTACCTATTTGGATTCGAATATAGCTCCTAGAAATGACTAATTTGAACTTATTTAAGATAAAAATGAAATGCAACCCTTATTCAAAATTCCCCAACCAGCAGTATTTTCAGAAGCAAAGTTTGGCTTTAAGTACAGCGTTGAATCAAGAACCCCCAAATCCAGTTTTTAACTCACTTCCAGGTCAGTCTTTGCAACTTAGTAGTCAGGTTCTGAATTCCAGGCTATCTGCTAATAAAATTAAATGTCATACTTGCCATAATGATAATAACCACAGTACCTTACCATTGCACTGAATTTCCCTTGAGTTATACCTTCAGACCCCTAAATAGTAACTTGAAGAGCGGGTATTTATATTCCCATTTTGCAGAGGAAAAATCTGAATAACAGAGGCTAAGTAACTTAATCAAAGCCATACAGCTAGTAGGTAGAACTTGTCTCCTGCTGCTTACACTACCTGCTGATCCATCAGAGAGAAGATGTCGGGAATGTTAAGTAATAATAATAAGTCTGATGTCTTCAGACCATCATTTATCCACTTTGTTTGAAAAATAAGCTGTTGTGGTTGACTGGAAATTTTTGAAGTGATACTTATATTATTATACATTAGTAACCAATGTCAAAAAATTAAATATCTGGTAATAACAGCAATAATTAATAGTAATAGTGCAGCTTGCTAAATATAATGATATTATTCAGTTATTCTGAAGACATTGTAGGATCATATTATTCCAGAAGATTATTGTTAGAAACATCAGATGTCTTTGTAGTACCCTTTTAATCTGATGCCATCTATTAATTGGGTTTTAATTATCTGGGTTCTAGATACATGCAAGTTTTAAAAAGCCATTGTGTGCATTGCAATTACAAAGCTGTCATTGCACAATCTGTGAAACTTCTAAAAATCCTTCATAAAAATGACTGAAATAAAGGAGTAAGAAAATAAGGGAAATAATTTTAATGGTAATAAAATAAAACCATCCTTTTGGAATATATTGTCATTGCTGGACATTGTTTCAGACATTGAGCCATTCTTTGAGATTCTGACACACTCTTGGTAATTGCACTGCCAATTATGGTAAATATCAAGTTAACTATAGGATAAAAAAAATCTTTCATTCTCCTACACATTTTGTAATATTTAATTTTGAATGGAAGTATGGTTTGGAAATTGGCTACAGTGCATTTTCTCACCTGTCTACTTCAGTTACCAGTGTATTTTGTTTTTGAAAGAAACATTAATAGATAGAAGATAGGAGTAAAATTTGCTGGAAAAAGAATATTCTGCAACATATCATGTGATGTTTGTATGAATCACATATCATGTGATGTTTGTACGAGATTTACACTCTTAGGCAGTAATGGCAATATCTGAATATAAACAATTGTAAATTCTAATATATTTACTATTACACCTCAGTTATTTTTTTAACATATCCTGTTATACTATTTTAATTATTACTTCAATAGAAGGATTTTACTTAGAACATTAAGGATGATAATTCTTAAATATTATCTTTTTAATCCTAAATTACTCTACATAAAGTAACTGAGAATATAAGAATGAGTGTGAAACTGACTTAATGTCATCATTTCATTGTTCCTCTAAACATGAAAAATGAACAGTATTTCAACTTATAGGTAGATAGCTTTTGATAAAATCATTCCTTCATTAAATATTTACCCAGAATTTAATATTCCACAAATTAGGTCCCCAGAAAGTAATGACTAGAAATTACATGTAGTTAGATTTGATTTTCAAGTTATGGGGAAACCATTCATACCACCATACTACAAAACAAATTTATTAGTCGCTGGATCATTTTAAAATAATTAAATCTGGACAGAGATCTCCAGATTACTATTAAATATCTAAAAAATATTTTCCAATTACATGGTTAATCTTTTTTTTTTTAATGCAGTTGTTCTTTTAAAGTCTATGTAATGTGGGATTGTCAGAACCCTAAATAGAGTTAAGACCAAATGGTCTTCCTGCAATTTTAAGAATGAAGTATCAAAAAATAAGACTGTTTTACGTATAGTGATTTCTTAAATCATCTTTCCCTGCTTTATCTAAATGTTTCATTCTCGATGTTGTCCTAACCCTTTTTCCTACTTCCCCGCTATCCACTCATCCCACCCCCCAAAAATCCTTTTCCAAGTAGTGAATTCTTGAAATGCCATCAGAGTGGGTATTATATTTCATGAAATGTAAGAAGCAACTTTGGTTACCATTAGGAAAACATCATTCAGTTCTGAGAGCATGGAAAGGATCATGCAAGACAGTGTGTTGAAATTACGTGTTTTACTTGGTTAGAACTATTTCTTCTCTGAACAGTGCATGGTACATTGGCATGCTTTGGAGAATGAGCATTTGAGAAGTGTTGCATCATAAATTATATAGGTTTCTTTTTTCACCTTCCTTTTAATTTTGAGGAAAAATGTGGGTTACTTTCTTAATTGTGAATGTTTTCTTCAGGTTTAAAATGATTGGATTATCTTAAATTTACCATCTGTTGGAGAACCTAGTAAGTTTGAAATGCTTTGCAGTTACACCTTAACAAAATATGTAAAGCATAAAATACACATCTGCAAGAATTTACTGACCATTTTTTTTATTTAATCCTGTCCACCAGATCTTTCCATTCAGGAGTATTACTAGCATTCTGCTTAAAGTACTTATCCAGCAATACTAAAAGAGTGGAATGTTCCATTCTCAAGGATTGTGGGGGTGCTGAGGATGCTTACTGTCTAAATGCCATTGAATGCTATGAAATCCCATTTTCTGCTCTAGAGAGTTTTCAACAAGATGAAATTTTAAGCAAATTACCTACATTTTTTTCACATTTGAAAAATTTGAATAATTTCAAAAATTCATTTTAAAAAATATGATTACAGGTGCCTCTTATCTGATAAAAGCTTTTCTGCCTTATTTGTAATCTTGGCGAGGGACCTAGTTACCATCTGCTGCCACTAAAATTCTTCTGGAAGTTTTATAAAGAAAACTCAATGGTACTAAAGAATATGATTGCCCAATTACATATATATTTAATAGCTTTTAACTGTTGTCATGCCTTATGCAAGAATCTAATCCAGTCTTCAAAACACTACCTTATTTTAGGGCTTCATCTGACCTTTAAGAATTTGATGAGTAGCAAGCATCAAAAGTTCAGGATAGAAACTGAGACTTAAGGTGCCATTGAGGGAGAATCCCCAGTGTCTGTTGGGAAAAAGTAGATTCTAGTCGTAGGTTCATTTTCTCAAACCCCACCTCACCTTTTCTTTCCCTTACTCTCTCTTTGCTCATTCTTTCTTTCTCCTCATTTAATAAACCACAAGTGTTTCCCAAACATTTACTACAGAGGTTACTTCTGGTATTCTAGTACATTCTCTCTTCAACTTACCATCTTTTGGTCTGAGAACGTATGTCACAACTATGACTTAAATAGTCATAGTTAAACAGTTCTTCTAAATTTAGTTTTCTTTTTCAACTAAGTTTAGTGGATAAAGATTGAGAATGCAAGCAAATACAAATATTCCTTTATTATAAGGAAATATATATAAAGATTAATTAATAAGAGCTTTATCAAAGTAAAGATGGAATTAATTATGATATTTCTCATTTTTCACAATATCTAGTGCCCCAAAACCATAGCCATTGCACAGTGAATATACTCAGTCTTCAGCAGGTGCATCTTGTCCTTGGGCTTGGAGTCTCAGGAAGCTGGTTTGGAATCCACTAGAGAGAAGCTGTAAAACCCCTCCACATACACCTGACAGGCTGTACTAGGGTGGAAGCAGCAACTGTGATGACCCAGGTTTAAGATAATAAGGACCTGTGTGATAATAACAGAGACTGATTGAGCAAGGGAGTATATAGAGCAAGTGATTTATATGGATTCAAGTATTTATATGGATCAAGTGTCTAGGTGTTGGCAACTAATTGGATATGAAGGGAAAAGAGACGGAGTCATATTTGGCACCTGATTTTGTAGTGTAAGGACTCAGATCTGGGTGAATGCAAAAGCAATGGAAATAAAAAGATGGGAAGTTAGGGAAGCAGACTTGGTAGAAACTTATTTTTCTTTTGAGCTATCTTTACTTTGAGGGCCAGCATCTAGTAAGTCAGAATCAAAATCTCATAGTATCGGGGCTGAAGATAAGTATTTAGGAGTCATATAAGGGGGATAGTTGAATGCATGAGATAAAATCTAGTGGTGCCATATTTATTATTATTAAAAGTGTTTGCTTAGCTGACATTGAGACTCTTACTGGTAGTACCAAAATAAGATTAACTACATTAAGTTACTTTGTCTATTTTAAAGAGTCTAATGTACCAATCTCAACTGAAGCCTCTCATTTTTGTAGTACTCTTTGTATTATATAAGAGACTGGTCCCTAATCATTCCATTTGGATCTAGCATGTACTCATAACAGTGGCATTCTCCTTTCAAGCAGATTTCTCTACAAAGTGTGCTCTCTTACAATGAGAGGTTCTGAGGATGGGATGGCACTTGAAGGAATCCAGTCCATCTGTACAGTGTATATATTCTGTACAGTGTATATACTTCTGTACAGAGGTAATCCGTATTACCTCTGCAACATCCCCACTGAGTAATTATCCAGCCCTAGTAACACCGAGGCCCCACGTCCTCTTTCTCCTCCAATTCAATTTTGGCCTTCCTCATCAGAAGCAGGTAATATTTTCTAGTGTGTTTATCCTCCTAGTTGTCTTCTGAGCACTTTGCATTGGCATGGGATTAGATTCAGTTACCTTAAAACATCTTTCTAGGATGAATGCACAATAATCCAGTACACTATATTCATTCCTAAAATCTGGCCTCAGAAAACTAGCTAGTAAGCATATTTATAATTATACCCCAATACAAAGCACATTCCTGAGAGTAAGTGGTAAAGCAGCCCCCATTTTATAACCACATAATACAAACCACCACCACACAATATAAAATAGCAGAATTTGTGAGATGCTTATTTTAGAACACTGTTTTTTTAACATATGCTTGATAAGTTGGTAAGAAAAAAGAAAGAACGTAGTTTCTCATCCTTATGTTCTTTTTTCTATACAAAGGGACCGCACAGGTATGAACATAGTAATCATGACAAAGGGTGTCATAAAAGGAAAGGCAGTAGAAGTCACATTTCACTGGTAAGAAAGAGACAAAACTTTTATGCCAAAGTGTGTGTAAGTGCCTTCAGGCAAACTGTAGTTTCATGGTTCTCAGAGCCACTGTTATATTCATATATATGTTATTTTACTCCTCATTTGTATTTATTTGTCAAAGTGAATGTTGAGATACTGGTTATTATTTAAATAGCTGCCATGTTTTAAATCACCTGTGAGGGCTAGATCCTGTACTTGATGTTTTCGCAGAAGTTTATCTCATCTAGTCCTCAGACTTACCCTGTAAGGATGGTGTCAGTAGCCCCATGTTAGTCACCTGAGGTCACTCAACAAAGACGTGGTGGGCCTGGAATTTCAGCCCAGGTTAGGCTTCAAAGCCTGTGTCCTTCTCTGATTTCTTCACGTCTCCTCAACTACTGGTATTAGTACTTAGGGCAGTCATAGGTTCATTTTCTCAAACCCCACCTCACCTTTTCTTTCCCTTACTCTCTTTGCTCATTCTTTCTTCCTCCTCATTTAATCAACCACAAGTGTTTCCCAAACATTTACTACAGAGGTTACTTCTGGTATTCTAGTACATTCTCCCATTTCTCTTTCTTTTTTTTCTACACCTTTGCTCTCTTTCCTTAAATTTACCCTATTGATGGTTTTTAAACATAAGAAGTTGCTGATTTTCTTCCTTAGGAGCAATAGAATAGCACATTTTATATGAAATACTGCAAGACTATTCTTCTCATCTGCCCTGTGCATATCCAAGAGAAGATTAACTTAGGCATGAGGATGTGACAAAGTCTATAATTTCACAGTTAAATATCAAAATCCTTCTATGTAATTTACAACCACAATAGATATTTCACTGGCTAGTTTTTTGTTTTCCAGAAAAGTCATCTTTATGGTGCTTCATAAAATCTGCTATTTATATTACTTTTACCATGAGTATTAAAAGTAACCTCCACTCCAAATTCTTTATTTATAGGCCTTGGTACAGTGATTTTCAACCCTGATTTCAAATTAGAATCACCTGGGGATCTTTAAAACAAAAAATATAAACACACACACACACACACACACACACACACACACACCCCAACCAAAAAGACAGACTCCACCCTTGACCAAATGAAACAATCTCTGGGGATGTGGCCTGCACATTTGTGTTTTCCTAGGCAGTCCTGATGATTTTGCACCCAAGACTGAGAACTACTATTGGACCCTTAATTCAAGAATAACTATTACAGCTGGGCAACTGTTAAAAACAATGCCAGTTTCATAGGGGTTAGACAAACAAAATGGAACTGTGTGGGGTGTGGTAAGAGATGAGATATAACATCATCTGAGCAGATAGTAGTTTAAAATATAAAGTAGTCTGATAACCTCGTATTGTTTATCAGTAGAGTATTGTTAAACTTGTGGCACTGACCAGTGCAGACAAGATTGTCTGATAGGGAATTGTCTCAGCCAGAGAGTCTAAGAAAAGAGAGCAAACAAAGTGCACACAGTAAGACATGATACTGAG
Organism: Mustela nivalis; assembly: GCF_964662115.1. Taxonomy (NCBI): domain Eukaryota; kingdom Metazoa; phylum Chordata; class Mammalia; order Carnivora; family Mustelidae; genus Mustela; species Mustela nivalis. The sequence continues at coordinate 72,839,861 of NC_139024.1, read as the reverse complement.
TTTAACAGACACTGACTTCCTAGGACAAGAACAGTGCGACTGGGCAAGGGGCAACCAGAGGGGGATGTGCTTGCTGCTGAATCCTCCCGTGGCTGAGTGAGGCACTAAATGGATAAAAGATGGGGTATCAGCCATACCAAAATTTTTTTCAAAGCTACTTAATGATAAACAACTGTTCTCAGGTCTTACCAGATGATTGGTAATGTGCCCCAGAGTACTCTTTGTCTTCAGAAAACACGTCATGGTTAGAAAACTGCCTAACAAGAAATAAACATTCTTTTCTTTTATAGTTTCTACAATTCCTGACTAACTCCAGATTGACTACTGTTGATGGGTAAAACTACTATAAATAACGTAGTTTTAACTCCATCTCAGTGGGTTAAGTTTTGTGGTGGGTTGTTTATTTGTGAACTTACTGCTTTTACTCCTCTCCTAATGTGCTCTCCTTTGGGTGGTTATCTTCATCACGTCTCATTTATTATTCTTTCCTAGTCCATGAAGGATTTCCAAACCTTGTCATAAACCAGGGAAGTCTCCATGTAAAAGCAAAGTGGAAGTCTGGGCTTCCTGTCAGACTTAATTCTGCTTGTTAAGGGGGCTCCTTGGGAGAATTCGGGTTCTAGTGAGTCACTAGGCCAAATCCCAATAACCACAATTGCCAAAAGTAATTAGACTGAGGAAAGCCAGGCTCCTGGGGAGGAGGGTCATCACAGCACACTTGAGCCACTGCCCCGTGGTCAGACCTAGTTACTTGTCCCTAAGGATTGGGAGCAATCATGAGTTATGGAGAGCAGGAAATCCACCAGAAAACAATGCTTTTCCACCAATTTTTTTTCTTCAATAGATTATTCACCTTAAGCAGGCAAGAGATCAAAATATGCCCCTATACATGCACAGATCATGTCACCATCATCTTAACAACCACTTTGTCTGCCTGAAGGGGGGCAAATGCACACGTGCAAAATTCCTCCTGTCTCCAGTTGCAAGTTCTCTCCTCCCTCCCTCAGTAGATAAAAAGAACCTCAGGAGTTTAGTCTAAGGCTTTGTAAAAGAAGTGTCTGATTAGGATGGGAAGGGAAGAGATCCCCTGTAAACATCCTAAAGTCAGTTCAGATGAAGTAACATTTGGAAATAAGAAAATTGTAGTACATTTCCAGGACAGGGGTTCTAAAACCTCCAGAGCTCAGAAAGGGCCAAGAGTGCACTTAGGATTTCTTATACTGAAAAGAATACTATTTAGAAACATGATGCTGTAAGTAGCTAAGGAGAAGTTATCAGTAAGTGGTGCTCTAATTTTAAACTTTGAATATGTTAGAAACTAGGAGATTGTTAAACCTTTTTATAGGAATATATTCATACAGCACAAATGCCATCTGTGCTTAATAACCTAAGTGAAAGTCCGCCTCGGAAACTACTAGCATTGCCTCAGACATCCAGAAAAGATACGCTGTCTACCTCATGTGATGGATCCCACTGTTCACTGCCCTTAAATGTGGTAGGTTAACATTCCTTTATAATGCAGAATAATTTCAGTATATTTCAATATTCCTATGACTTTGGGTCAGTGGCTCTTTTTGTTTAAACATGTGGCTGGGTGATATTGTTTATCTTAAGTCCACAGAGACGCAGGCAGGCAGGTTTTTTTTCTGACCAGCCTTCTGGGGCAACTAGCAATCTCCAGGTAACATTTGGCTAACAAACCCTGACCTCCTGCGCTGTGCACACTGAAGAGTTACAATGATCAGCAGTCGATATGGTATCACCAGTTTAGTGGCACTATATTTTTGATTTTCTTTGGTCTTGAATTTGACCATGAGACAGACTAAGAAAAGAAGATTCTATTTTTTAAAGACTTAGCAGCAAGACTGTAACCTTTAGGGGTGCCTGGGTGGCTCCGTCAGTTAAGCAATTAAGTATCTGCTGCGCAGGTCAGGATTGGAATCAAGCCCCCCCTGTCTTACTGTCTCATTGTACTCACTGCTCAGTGGGGAGCCTACTTCTCCCTCTGCCCCTGCCCCCTGCTCATGCTCTCTCTCTCTCTCAAATAAATAAGTAAAATCTTAAAAAAAAAAAAAGACTGTAGCCTATATTTACTTGTGTCACTACTTTTTGGTGGCATGTCGTTTCTGCCAGGAAATACAAAAGATACAGACAAATGCTGCTTGGCCACAAACTATGTGAGCACATACTGAGCTGCTGAAGATTTGTTTCTTACAGAATTCAGTCATGCTTTTCCAATTTATGACATATTTGTTGATCTAAGTCCAAATGGACCTTCATTACTGTTTGGTAACAAGAGAAAAAGCCCACAGGTGGCATCTCCAGCTCCTCTGCCCTTCATTTACCCGGTCACTTCCTGTCATCCTCAGAACTCGTAAGCCCCTTCTACAAAGAAAGGGCAATCTCTCTTTCCTATAGCACATTTCCAAGACATCCACCCAGCTTTCCAGTTCTGTTCAGAGCTTGATGCAGATCCAAGCTGTAAACATAAATCAATGGGATTCCCTTGGAAGTCATTTACACTTGCAGGATCATGTCGATGCATACTTGACCCTAGTATCAATAATCAGTAGCATGTGCCATTCCACCCAGCACTGCGCTTCCCGGACCCAGCCCTGATTCATGTGTGTTTTCAGACTTGTGAGCATTCTGTGTGCATACCTCAAAGTTTAATTTCTCATAGACTAAAGGAGAGTTCTAGAAGAAGGAGCTCCCAGCCATTTCAGGCCACCAGGGCCATTTTCAGCACCCATGTGGACATCTCACTGACATTTCAGAAATTGATTAAAACTGCCTCCGACTTTAATATATTGCCCATACTATAATGGAGAGCTTTTTAATCCCAGAAAGCTTTATGTAATAGTTTTTTTTTTTAATTTCATTTATTTATTTGACAGAGAGTGAGAGAGAACACAAGCAGGCAGAGCAGCAGGCAGAGGGAGAGGGAGAAACAGGCACCTTGCCAAGCAAGGAGCCCGACATGGGGTTGGATCCCAGGACCCTGGAATCATGACCTGAGCCGAAGGCAGTTGCCTAACCAACTGAGCCTCCCAGGCACCCCTGTAATAGTTTTTAACCAAACCTCTTAACAGGCTGAGGGGCACAAGTGCTACCGTTCATCAGGTAAGAACACGTTTCAGATGATACTTGCCAAGATTTTCCAGTGCAGGATGTTTGCTCTACCCTTCCTAGCCCCAAATCACTTCTTCAAATACTCTCCAAATTCCAAACCAATACGAAGATGAGTTGAACAGTCTTAATTTTAGAATCTTCCAAAGAAAAAAATAAATAGACAGCTGAGTTAATTTATAAAACTGCAGCATTTATCTTGGCAGATTTCAGTTATCTCTTGTCTAAGTCTTGCATGTTAACTCTTACTCAGCAGCTCATGGGAGCAACAAGTCATTTCTATATATTAAGCACCTTGGGAGCCATTGAACAAAACAACTTTGGTGTTTCTTCACACTTCGTGTACACATTTCTTTTCTCATACACAATTTATTTGCTGGGTCGCTGAAACCTAAATAATCCATTTAAATCTGAAGCAAATGGAGAGTCATTTTTACAAGAAGAATAAACAACAGTGGCTGTTGAAATACTTGACTTGAATTGGGCTACACACTGAAGTACCTTTTTGTTAATACAAACCCTTCCTATTCTATCAGTGGCTCCCTGAAATTCTAGGACTGCTTAAAATTATAGGACCAGGGACCAGGAATCTCCCTTCCCCCGTGCCAGTTCCCTGCTCCTGGGAGTATGCCAGCAAGTTTGCAGGATTCATTCTGACAACTGTTCTGGTGTAAATATTTAGAGAAATCCTTTCCATTAGAAACTAAACAAAGTGTAAGTAGCTGCTCCTAAATGATAGATCTTATTAATGTTTGCAACAGCAGGCTTTATGCTGTCTGATGTACAGATTCCAATATACTGGAAAAGACTAAGGGTAAAAGAATCAAGACAGGAATTACATTAACTGTACCAAATGTGAATTACAAAATTTTATTTTAACTTATCACTATAGAGATGTGGTTTCATTTGCACAGAATATAGGGGAAATGAGTTAATTTAAGCTAAAAATAATAAGAATTTGCTACTGGTATTCTCATGGTTTAAAAAAATGGGGTATCAGTGATTACAGCTCTCTTTATCAACATGTTCAAAAGCTGTTCTTACCTATTTCTCCATGTCCCCTCCCAAATAAAGTAATACATCTGAGATCCTGTCTTATATACGCTCTAGTTTCTCTATTATTATTTAAAGACTATGAAGAGGAGTAATGGCTAGGCTCTGGTGCTTACATCAAATATCACTTGTTAAAATAGGTTGCTACCCTAGGCTCAAGGGGTCAGAGCCCCCCACCATGTTCCACTCTGCCCTTTCCTGTTTGCATAGTATTTTCAGGTATTTATATGTACTAGGGGATAACATAGCTAAGTAATTGAAAGCATCAGAGGCTTCACTGACTGAATTTTAAGTTATTTATATACTATTAATGAATACTATGCTACTGACTAGAAAAGGTGCATATTCTTTTGACTAGTTATTATTTCTCCCTACTTTTGATGATTTAGAGCCTACACTAAAATCTAAAAAGCTTTGAATTTTAATTCACTTCCTTTATTTATTGTTGTCACTATCTCAGAATTCTCATTAGTATATGCTGTTTCCTTTCTTCATAGGAATAGGATTTTTTTTTTTTTTTACATAGGATTTTTCCCCCTGTGGAAAAGCACTCTAGAAAAAAGATGCTATGTAAATAATGCTACTAAAATATCTACAATGAGATTTTACTTTTCCTTGTTTTGCTTCAGATGTGTAATGACAATCACTCACTGCTGAGTCTTCACCTGAATCCCATTTGAATCCCATATTTATCCACAATTTAGCAAAGAAAATAATGAAAGAAATTTAAGGGAGAAGAAATGGAAATTTCATAAACTTAATTGCAGAAGAATAACATCTTTCTGATTGCCTTTTTCGGATCCAGATCTTCTGAAGTTTGGACTATAGTTCAAAAAATCCCATGTTAGGGGGCAGATGGTTTGATTTCTAATAACATTCTGCTGTGTACTAAATAAATACCATTTATTTAGTCTATGATTGCATTGCTCCCACTATAAAATGAGAGTCCTGATCTTTTACTTATCCGAAACCAAGAGACTAATCTCAGAGTCCCCCCCAGCCCCCCCACCCCCCGCCACCAGGAAAATCAAAGAGCTCTTCCTTTTCCTTCTTGTAGCATGCTGTATCCTTAGATAGTTGTCAGTCAGAACTTCAAGAATGTGGAGTTAGGGCTTCAATTCAGAAGTGTGAGTTTTTCTTTATACTTTCATGGAGTTTTTTACATGATTATTTTTTTAAGGCCAACAAGTGAAAACGAAATTCTTTTGGGAGAAAAATATGAGGAAAAATTGAAATTAAACTTGGTCCTAATTAAAACAGCATAAATTCATTCAGCAGTGATTTACTGAACATTTAGTATGTGCTAAGATTAAGTCAGCACAACACACATCAAACCTACCTTTGTGGCATGTCACAATGTTTAAAGAAAGAGAATTAAACATTAATTTAAAGAAAAATTTAAAATTTAAAGAAAGAATTAAACATTATTCAGCTGAAGATAAATCAGAGCTGTTAGATATTCTTTCTAATTGTATAACATTTCTTTTTAAGGCTTGTTTAAACAGAATTGGAAATTAATGAGAAGGTTTACAAATGAGCCAATGCACACCCAGATTTTTCTCTGGAAAACAAGGATACCAGACAGCACGTGAGGATGAGGCAGGAAGGTGGAAGGAAGATCAACAGAAAACACTGGAATTTATTGGGCCTCCCAGTATTATCTTGTCTGAAAATTTATGACCAATGGATAAGAGTCATCGTTCAGCATGACGTCTGTGACAATCATAGGAAGTATGCTATGCATACTATAAACGTAGTTGGCATTGTTAGGTAAAGCTTGTAAGGGAATGACATAGTTTGGCTGAGCAAATTTCCCTTTTCAGCACATTGACTAATTTCTATAGTTGAACTTTCCATGCTAGTTCATTAACTGGAATTACTTTTACCAAACAAATACTAAAATATTGTGTGTTTAAAAATAGTGCATTTTTGTCCATCTCACGGAGGCATTTTTCAAACCTCTCATGGTCACCCCTTGACATAGGACATGGGACATAGCTTCCAGACTGCTTAGGGCACCACTTTGGCCAACACATATCAGCATGTTTTTGGATTTCTTATGTAAGTCTGTTGATGACCTTTCCTAACATCAACTGATAGCTTTAAAGAGGTCAGTTGCCAGAATTCAGAGCCTTGGAAATAGCACGTTCCAGTTCTTTTCTGTATGTTAGTACTAACTTGTGAAAGCCAGGTGCTTTTATGGGTATTATCTCTTGTAAACCTCACAACATATTTTAACTGTTTTAAAAATGAAGAAACTGAGGCCCCAAACCATTAAGCAACTGACCAAAGTGGCAGCAGCCAGCAATGGTAGACATAAGAGTATACCCAGATCTTCTGACTCAAGGACAGCTTTCTCATTACGCTCTGCTTTTCATCAAGAAGACAGTGCGGGAGGTTTAAATGAGGGGGAGTTCTCTCTGCACCTGAGAGGGTACTACAAATGGCTCCTTAGACAAGAAATGAGGTTGAGAGAGAGTAAACTGAGCTGGCAGAAGTGGTTACTTGGGAAGAGCAGTGAGAAGCCTTTAAGCCATTTTTAAAGCAGGGGCCTGATAAAATCTTAACGATTGTTCCTAAAAGATCGCTCTAATTGCTAAACGGTAGCAGTTGTCCTGGTGGGAAGTGGAAAGATGGGAGCTCTCGGAGCTAAGGATGTAGACTTCATAGGGAGGAGTGGTTGGAGTTGAGGGTGAGTGGGGCTTCTAGAATCTTAGCTTTGGGAATGGTTTGATGCCATTTGTGTCAATAGAAAATATTAGAGAAAGAGCACGTGTTTAGTAGGTAAGTAAAACAACATGTTTTAGTAGGTAGGAAGATTTTGGTGAGTAGTGTATGCAGCATAATCCCCTCAAATTACTTAAGGAAAAAAGAGTCCAGGGAAGTAGGTAGCTGACTGTAGTCTTTTTGTAGTGGACCCAGGAGTAGAAACAACTCCCTTGGCCATTCTGTAACACCAAAGGCCACAGAGCAGATAGGTTTGCAGGATGGCCTTCCAGAGATGCCTTCTGTGGCTCTTCTGGCAATCTGATTCTTATTTGTTTAATTAATGGTCATTTCAAAGAGAATTTTCTGCTCACTGGATCAACACTTACTTCACAGACTCCTTGTTTCCTTACTCCATGAGATCCAAATCTAAAAAGTTAACTACAACCTGTTACCCTAATCTAACATGACTCATATCAGGGCACAGTTTAAAACAACAAACCAGTTACACATATTCTCGTCAAATACACTTGTCAGTTTTCTCATCAAATGTATTCCTAGTCTGTTCTTGGGAATGATTAGATTCCAGTCTGGCCCTAGTTGGTCAAGTATCACTTATGCCCACTGTTAACTATAACATATCAATATAATTTTGCACAGTTTATGAACATTGTCTCATTTGAGTTTTTCAATACCCCCCTGAAATGGGTGAGCAGGTTTTACCATTCTCGTTTTATAGGTCAAGCTTAAAGATGTTAAGTGATTTGTATAGTGTCACAAAGCTAGTAAATTTGAGCAGAACTCAATCTCAAATTTCTGAAAGGGGCATATTTGTTCTGTTTTACTACAGTCCATGGCCTTTCCTTTGTGACCACGATTCCTATTTATCTCCTGTGAAGTTCCTCCTATTAGTATAATTTCCTTGGTGTGTGACAATAAAAGCATGTAAATTAGGGAAATCTCTATTATGGATTTCAGTATTCTTACTGGCTGATAAGGTGAATTGGTGGATCATTAAGGTCCTTTCCTTTAAATATCCATGTGTGAGCCCATCCACAGGAAAATAGATGCTAAGGGAAAAGGCTGCTAAATAAGCCATTTTAAAGACTGAACAAAAATGCTATCAAATCTAAAAATAAAATCTAAGCTCATGGCTCCTCTAATGGTCCTTATAAACTAAACGAAACTAAAAATAGAGACTTGTAGTAATATACATTTGTCCCTCCTTATCTTCAGGGAACACATTCCAAAACCCCCCAAGTGGATGCCTGAAACCAGGGATGGTACCAAACCCTATATGTACTGTTTTTTTTTTTCTACACATACCTACCTATGTTAAAATTTGTAAATTAGGCACAGTAAGAAGTTGAACAGCAATAACTAATAATAAAATAGAACAATTATAACGACATACTGTAATAAAAGTGATGTAAATGTGTTCTCCCTCAAAATATTTTATTTTACTCTATGCTCCTGCCTTCTTCTCGTGATGATGTAAGATGACAAAATGTCTACATGATGAGATAAAGTGAGGCGAATAACATAAACATTAGGCTACAATAGACCTTCTGTCACTATGTTAGGAGGCTCGTTTGCTCCCAAAATATGGTTTCCACAGATAACTGAAACTGAAAAGCAAAACTTTGGAGAAGGGAGAGGACTGCCAAAACATTCTGTTAAATGATTTTAAAAAGACCATTCCTATTTTGCTATTTCACCATCTATAATTAGTATTTTTGTTAGATATAGAATAATGAGGGGCGCCTGGATGAGCCTTCGGCTCAGGTCATGATCTCAGGGTCCAGGGATAGAGCCCCACATCGGGCTCTCTGTTCTGTGGGGAGCCTGCTTCATCTTCTCTCTCTGCCTACTTGTAATCTATCTATCTCTCTCTCTCTCTCTCTCTCTCTCTCTGTTAAATAAATAAATAAAGTCTTTAAAAAAAAAAAAAAGAATAACGAATTAGGTTCCTGAAATCAGCTCCCTAATAAAAATTGATCAGTGCACTTTCTGGTGGTACGGTGTCCAAACCAGCATGCCTGTCGGGGGTATGAAGCAAAATGAGCTATGTTGTGTCTCTTTTGTAACAAAAGGTTTTGGTTCTGTAGTCTCAATGTAGAGTGATTGTTTTTATTTAAGAATTTATTTGAGAAAGAAAGAGAGAGAGAGCATGAGATGGGAGAGATCAGAGAAAGAAGCAGCCTCCCGGTGATCAGGGAGCCCAATGTGGGACTCAATCCAGGGGCTCCAGAATCATGACCTAAGCCAAAGGCAGTTTCAGTTGCTTAACCAACTGAGCCACCCAGGCATCCCAAGAGTGATTATTTATAATGGACCAAAGGAAAATATGTTTTATCGAGTGAGGTAGGCAGAAAGCCAGAGGAATATTTGGCAGGTGTCTTTGTTCCTACCCTGGGCAGTTTTCCTGACTGACTTCACAGGTCCTGTCTCCCCAGTGACTGTCACCAGAATTGAACATCAGGGATCTCAAACTCTGGAAAATGTAATTGGATATTGATGCCGTAAGAAACTAAGCTTAGCTCCAGCATTTGGCTCTCTGGCTTTGGAAAGCACTCAGATTCCACACCTAAATTCATGCATACTCAGGTGCGATGGCTGAAATGCTGGGTTAGAAGAATACCCCCAACTTTGTTTTCTGAATTCCTATAATGTAGGAACGTTCCCTAAAATTCCATCTTTCAAAACCGTAATGTTTCCTTGTTATCTTCACAGTAAACTCCCTAGGCTGCTATTCATGATCCTGATGTTTGGTCTTAACTTTTGCTCCCCTTTATTTCTGTCCATAAATTTTATGTTTTAGTGAAATCAAAAAGCCTCTGAAGAGTGCCACCAAGGCTAGGTGATCCTTTCTTGTGAGGGCACCAAATTTCTATAAGTCTCAGTTCTTGATTTTGGATGGGTTTATTTTTTATAAAACTAAGGGATTTATTGGTTCTATATGATTTATTATGAACGCATCAATATGCCTAGTCCTGGGCTATCTCTTTGGGATAAAAAAGGGGAAAAGACAAGTCCAGCCCTTAGGACCTCAATATAGTCATTTTTACCTGCTTTTTTCCCTCCTTCAGGCCCCTGCCCTTCTAATTGGATATTTCTGAATCTCTGTATCTCAGTCAATTACATCATTTTGTTCCTCATCTCCCCACTTAGAAACACAGTCAACATTTGTTATTCCTTTGTTTATCCATTTATTAGTTTTTTTTTTTTTCATTTGTCTGTTTAAAATTGATTGTCAAATCCTGTCAACCTTGCCCATTCTTCTTTGGAGATAACTTTAAAATCCATCCCCTCTTCTCACATTACTCCCATTAGTGCTGTTCTAATTCAGCCAACAGCAGTGCCAGTTATCAAACATAACATAACATCCCATTAACTTTTTTTTTAATTTATTTTTTATTTATTTTCAGCATAACAGTATTCATTATTTTTGCACTACACCCAGTGCTCCATGCAATCTGTGCCCTCTCTAATACCCACCACCTGGTACCGCAACCTCCCACCCGCCCCCCCCCAATTCAAACCCCTCAGATTGTTTTTCAGAGTCCATAGTCTCTCATGGGTCACTCCCCCTCCAATTTCCCCCAACTCCCTTCTCATTTCCATCTCCCCTTGTCCTCAATGCTATTTGTTATGCTCCACAAATAAGTGAAACCATATGATAATTGACTCACTCTGCTTGAATTATTTCACTCAGCATCATCTCTTCCAGTCCCATCCATGTTGCTACAAAAGTTGGGTATTCATCCTTTCTGATGGAGGCATAAATCTCCATAATGTATATGGACCACATCTTCCTTATCCATTCATCCATTGAAGGGCATCTTGGTTCTTTCCACAGTTTGGCGACCGTGGCCATTGCTGCTATAAACATTGGGGTACAGATGGCCCTTCTTTTCACTACATCTGTATCTTTGGGGTAAATGCCCAGTAGTGCAATTGCAGGGTCATAGGGAAGTTCTATTTTTAATTTCTTGCGGAATCTCCACACTGTTCTCCAAAGAGGCTGCAGCAACTTGCATTCCCACCAACAGTGTAAGAGCGTTCCCCTTTCTCCACATCCCTTCCAACACATGTTTCCTGTCTTGCTAATTTTGGCCATTCTAACTGGTGTAAGGTGATATCTCAATATGGTTTTAATTTGAATCTCCCTGATGGCTAGTGATGATGAACATTTTTTCATATGTCTGATATCCATTTGTATGTCTTCATTGGCGAAGTATCTGTTCATATCTTCTGCCCTTTTTTTTGATATGATTGTCTGTATGGCGTGTGTTGAGTTTGAGTTTTCCCCTCCCCAGAAATTCTTCTCTTTGTCATCAGAGTATTTGCTTAAAACCAAATTAAGTCGTGTTGCTGATTTGTCTATAAATAGTTCCTTCAAGTTCTATGAAAGATTAAATTCAAGCCCCCATCCAGTGTCCCCATATTTCTCAAAATCCAGCTCAAACGTCAGGATTCCCATGTAGGTGGTTCCAGATGGTTAGTTGTCTCCTTTCTGCTGAGGCCTTGTACGTAATATTTGCCACCCTGGCTTTACTCTGTTTATGGTCTCTCACCATACTTCAGACTCAGGTTTTATCCACCTTTCCATCCAAAGCACCAAGCACTACTTAACAAACTCTCTTAAAGAAAAAGGAGAAAATGTATTGGGTGTGCTCTATGGTACTAGAACTTCCTGAAAGACAGGCAGGTTTATGTTCAAAATAGGGAGATGTTTTAAGATGTTCAGTATATAGAGATGCTATAAAATAATTATACTGGCTGCCCCCAAAACACAAGATTTGTTTTACTAGACATGATTAAATGGACTCTTCTGGGGAGGCTGTTTGAACTAAATCCCTCTAAACTTCCAAAGTTTTATTATTCTATCACTAGAAGCTAATAAACTATGTGGTCCACAGTGTTCTCATCTGAAACTAGAAAAGGAAGAGCTCTAAAATCCTTTTAAATTCCACAGTTATATTCACCGTTCTCCCAAATCTTTATGTATCCATGCATAACACTCTTGCTTCTAACACTCTCTTCTTCCCTATTTGTCAAAGTTCTTTTCCTTCAAGTCCCATCACTGTTCCTGACTGCTGCCTGGCATCTTCACATACCTTAGCCATCCGCAACTGCCTGTGCCTTGGAATTTCTGCTGTGCTACAATTTCTAGTCTATATATTGATGGGCCTTAAAAAATAAAAAGACTGTTTTACCAACTGTATTGTAGGCTCCTTGGAGACCATGTTTTGTTTCTGAGTCCCTGTAAGAGTTATCGCTGAATAAATACTTATTCATGAAAATGGCAAGGATGTGATAACTAAAAGTAAGGTATCTGTATCACCTGTGTCACATTCACATGAAGAGCTTCTTATAGGTGCCCCTGGGCCCACCACTTCACTCCTGAATCAGAATTTTTTAGAATGAAACCTATGCATTCACATTAATAAAAAGTACTCTGGCTCAGTTTTATACACAGTAAAATTTTAAAACCTCGCTGGCAAAGACTGTCAGGTTCTTTATACCATTCTGGTATCATTTCCATGGCACACTGTACCTCTTTCGGTATGTTTGAGCACGTCCTTGTCTTCAGTGGGTTGCTAGAGTCCCAGAGGACTTCTTGCCCAGAATGTGGAGTGAGAGCACCATATCTGATACTCACTAAAAGCTGCATCTGTGATCCTTAAAAAGTAGTCTCTTATTATGACTGTTAGTGAGTCCTTGGCTCTCCAAATTTCCCCAAAACTGTGTTAGAAGCAGCATCAACATCTGCCCTCTCTCCAGTCTCCTTGCTTGAAGGTTTTTGAGTCCTTATTGACTGAAGCTTCACAGCTGCCTTGAAGAAGAGTGGAACAAGTACAAGGTTATACTTGGTACTTCCTGGGTAAAACAAAATGCCTTGCGCATACTGACTTGTTACAAGTGCTTGTAAGAGTGCTAGGTGCTTACATGTGATCCCATTTAATCCCTCCAGTACCTATCAAGTAGATATTCCCACATTACAGATAAGAAAGCTTAGGTTCAAAAAGCTACTTGTCTCTAACCAGACTGTGAACTTCTTGATACAGATGATTGGTTTTATTCCTGTTCAGGTGTTCATTCACTGTGTGTGGATGTTGGAGAGTTTAATTGTCTAAATGAGTAGCTGAATAAAGAGATAAATTTTGGCTATTCAGCTAGTAAATCTCAAAACTCTGTTTGAGTCCAAAGCCAGCTCACCACCTCCCAGTCCCTGTGCTCCTCTGGGAAGTGTGTAGGACTCATGAAGTACAAAAATGAATCAAATTCACAAAGGTGTGTATCAGCACCTTCTGCTCTGTCAGCAATTTTGTGACTCTAGGAGAAACATCCACTTATTTTTCCTGCTCAGGATTTTAGATGGGTCGCATAAAGCTGGATTTATTTAATGGTATACCCACTATTTTCACATCTCCTTGTGCCTGTTAAAATACCACAGGTCTTTCGCCTGCTGTCTGCTTATGCTAAGACCTCAGCCATCAATATGCTACTTCAGCATGCTATGTGGCAAGAATATCCAAGCTGATTCATCATATAACAAAGTCGAGTTTGTTTTTAGCACAAACTGAAGTTTGTTTTGTTCAAGAATGCAAACTTAGTAGTTATGGAATAACACGCATGCAGGTTCATTACCATTAAACTATCACATTTTCTGTTTATGTTGATTTCTAATTAATTCTCTCTTTAAAAAAAAAAAAAAAAAAAGGTGGGGGGGGGGGGGAATGGCTCACTCAGCCAGACCAGAGCACATAATGATTCCCACTGTTGGATGAACACTGTTGGATCTGTCTCATGAAAAATGCTGTTATTACCACCCACTAACTCATCAACAGGTCCTGGCTCTCTATGGAATCTGGGTCTTCATTACCCCTATCCACTCCCTCTTGTCCTCTCTTCACCTCCACTTGGGAACATGGCCACTTGGAAAAAGGGAAGCTTTCCCTCCCTTAGCTACAGCTGGAGATGCTGATTCAGTACCTTACATTTTACACCCGTATCAGGGTGCATTAACCTTGTGATAAATTTCGACTTGTGGTTAGGAAAAAAAAAACCACTATTTTTTGGTTGTACAAAATGCTTTCTGTTGCAGTGTCAACAGCAGAATCAACTATAGCTATCTGGTAGGTCACAGGAAAACTAATATGGTTTTCACTACTTTTGAAGAATCAGCTTTGGAATTAGCCCACAAGCTATTAATCTATTTAATGGAAAAAAGAAATAACATAGACATTCTAAAAGGAAGATTAGAAATAAAAACAGTAATGCTGTTCCTCTCAATTACCTAGACTTTGTCAATGTTCATCACTAATGGCAAGAATTCAGGAAAATACAGAAACGATTATATGTAAGATTGCAAAATGTTTTATTTTTATTCTCCTTATTTGTTCTTATAACCTCTTATATATTTCATAATTTTCCTGTGTGTCTTTTCCACCACCACTATCCCCCCAAAAGAGAACAAAAATGTAAAACTCCGAAGCAAACTAAAATTACTGCTTGAGGAAGGAGAAACAAAGGAGAAATGAACTATTTCCAAGAGCAAAGAACATGTAGATTGATGCACAGTCTCCTCAAAGATTAGAATCTGACTATAAATCTCTATGTTGTCAGGCCAGTCAGAACATTCTCCTCTAATATAAAATTTGATAAAACAACATGTTTTCAAGGAATACAAGATGCTATTTCCATTTCACGATCCATAAAATTAACAAAAAATCAAAGTGAATGATTATGTTGGGCAAAATGTGTTCTTTCCTTTCGTTCTGATATTCACTTAGCAATGCAGAATCTATACAGAGTTGGCACGTAATCCCAGCTATTTACCTAGGTCCACAAGGTTCTGTAGGACCTGGCTCTACCCTCCTTCTCTAAACTCCTCTCTTACCATTCACAGTGCTGCAGCTTCATGGGTTCCCCTTGTGCTGTTGCTTTTGCCTGGTTCTTTCCCATAGGCTTTAAATCCTTTCCCTTGCTGATGCTCCACCTGGAATACTCTCCCTCCCTTAGCTTTTCATAGCTGACTCCTCCTCATTTTCCCAATCTCAGCTAAAGGGTGACATTCTAAAAGGTGCCTTCCCTGACCACTGTATTTAAACTAGCTCCCCACAGTTATTCCCCGTCTTATTCACCTGTTTATTTCGCTCAATATCTATCACAATCTTTAAGCATTTAAATATTTACTTGCTTATTACTGATTGACATCATGAGATCAGGAACTAGATGTCTTATTCACTCCTACATTTACTACATCTTGTGTAGGGTTAGGGTACATGGTGAGTTACTAGAAATTTTTGCTGAAAACCTTAATCATGGTTTTCACAATGTGTATACGATGCAGCCCACTTTCATCTGTCTTTCATTTCTAGTCCTCCTACTTCTGTAGCCTGTGGAAAGACAGAGCACAGCCCTTGGCCACCAAACTGGCATCTAGCTACCAAATATTCATCATAGCTTAGATTTCAGGAATTCTATATCTGCCATCATTTGCTAGCCATTTTTATAATATTTTGAGCTGGCTTGATTTTAGTGGAAAATCTAGCTAATTGCTATTTAATGTTAGGTCTGTTTTATTGCTGTGGTTTTATTTTAAAATATTTATAGAATATAAATATTAGACTCCCTTCAGGAAATTATTATTCAGTAAGAGAAAGAGAAAGATTTTCCAAGTTCTCAAAGAAATAGTTTCCATTAAAAACAGTATGTTTCCCCACATAATAATGGTGGAGCCCTAACGGGGCTGTATTCAGCAGCTGGTGAATACATTCCTCTCTGAGACTTTAGGAATTTGGTGAAGCCATTGGTGTGGGCAAAAACTTGCAGAATATTCAAGGTTGATTCAGTGGGACAAAAGATGTGGCAGATGCTATTATCCTAATGCTTCAGGTCAGTTAATGTCTGTGCTACTAACTTTGATAAAAGACCAAGTAGAGTGTGTGTATCATGTGTCTAGTTATGTATGTGGGCATTTTGTGTACACCCACATGCACAATAAACATGTACACACCATCAGATGCTACACTGCAAAAATAGCAAAATCTGTGTATGTTTGCTTATATAAACATGGCTCTCTCAACAAATTACTAGTCAGAAATAATAGTGAAGGACTATGATAGGCCTCTATTCATCCAGCTATCATCATTTGAGAATGTAAAGGGGCATTGCATGCCAATAGGTAATTATATTCATTCAAACAGCTTTTGATAATTTGCTGTCTGTGCCTAACAAATGGTTGTGGAGATCTGGCCACTGTTTGATCTGCCTTAGCTGCTTTAACTTATAAATAAATAAGAAACAGTGACTCTCAATACTTTCTGGGGTTGACCCAATAGAATTTGAAAGAGATTGCCAAGTAATTCAAATTTTTAACATTAGGTTTTTCTTAAAGTGAATAATTCCAGACACTCCAGAGGCCCCATGAAACATCTCTTTCCATGACCATAACACTATATTAAACTTAAAAATTATTCTCCTAACAATCAAGACCCAAGGTATGATAGAAATATGTTGTCCTTTCTTAGGCAGTGATAAGTCCACATTTCCTTTAGGTTAACAGAGAACTGTAGTAAATGGTACCTAGAAAAACTTCTTTTTTAAATTTCAAATTATTTATTTCATAATTAAGCATCTCACTGTGTATATGATTTGAAACTTTATTCCTTTGCCAGATATTTATAGGAACGGCCAACTTAAAAATCAGTTATGCTTTCTATTAAGTATTTACCTATCTGGCATCTTTATTACTTTTAAAAACAAATAAGTAGCTTATCTTTCATATTTAGTGCCTTCTGTTCAATAATCAAAACTCTTCATTGAGAACCCATTTAATCCATAGCTGCCCTATGTAGAAGCTGGGAATTATCAAGAAGATTATGAAGACATTATCAAGACCAACTTTCAAGAAGCTTCCAATCAATGTGAACATCCTCATAAAAGGAGGACATGGAAGAAAGGACAGATGCAGAACTAGCTCTGATTACAGAATTCCACTGGCCTCTTATCCCTGCCCTATCACTTACGGTCACTACAGGGAGAAGAGCAGGAAGTTAATGTTGTGAAGACAAGTACGCGTTAGGAAGAATCTGGTCTTTCAAATAATATTATTTAAAAAAAACTTTTATCAAATGTGTCAATTTATCTTTTATTCTTTGAATTATAAAATCACTATATTACTTTGATGTATTTATCACTTACTAGAAACTTAAGTTAAACCTTTTATAAACCTAAAGCATACCAAATTTTGTACTTCTGGGAACTCTCTAGCCACAAATAAATGACCACCAGAGGTAATTGGTAACATGCAATATTGGATTTCTTCCACACAGCAATTTACAGTAGATGTGAGTACATTTGCAGTTGGGTTTTAGAAGAGAATTAAACTAAGGCAAATCCTTGAAGCCTACACTAAAATTGTTAACAGGAACGGAGTTTAGATGTCAGTGCTGCAGTTGGTTCAGTATATCATAAGCATTGAAGGGCATAGCCAAAGATTGTGTATTTACCAAATGCTCTACCATTTAAAACTCTATGTTCTGGATGTTTTATCAAAGAAGTTAGTTGAGGGGCACCTAAGTAGCTCAGTCGGTTAATTGTCCAACTTTTGATTTTTTTTTTTAAGATTTTATTTATTTGACAGACAGAGACCACAAGTAGGCAGAGAGGCAGGCAGAGAGAGAGAGGAGGAGGAAGCAGGCTCCCCACCGAGCAGAGAGCCCAAGGGGCTCGATCCCAGGACCCTGGGATCATGACGTAAGCCAAAAGCAGAGGCTTTAACCCACTGCCCAGGCAACCCCCAACTCTTGATTTTTGGCTCAGGTCATAATCTCAGGGTCATGAGATCAAGCCCCGAGTGGAGCAAGGCCGAACCCTCTTGCCCCTTTAGCTCTGAACTCAGCAGGGAGTGTCCTTGAGGTTCTCTCTCTCCCCCTCTCTTCGCTGTCCCTTCCCCTGACACTGCTCTTTCTCTCTATATACTAAATAAATAAATATTTTTAAAAAATGGATCCACTCTTATGACTATAGCCTTTATGTTGCATCAGTTATGCATTACAAGATTATCAAATAGAGAAATAGTAGGAAGGCTCAACAGCTAGAGAAATTGAAGTCACTCAGGGAGTATCGACAGTTCTGACACTGAAAATTGGTTTAAATTATGCATTAATATATACTCTTTTCATACTTAACCTTTGTATACTAGTTAGGAAAAGATGCTTTCCTATTTTCCAATTTTAGGGAAAGGTACACTAATTTTACCATGTATTTGACACATTTGTAGAAAAGAAAGTCCTAACTTAACATTTCCAAGAATTTTGCTCATTGTTCCACTCATATTTATCCTTGTGACACATCTAAAGTTTGCTTATGTCTAAAGAAATTGTTACCCGATAACAAAGATCTAGATTCTAACCTTTGATGTAAACTTACTATTTGCCTTAAAGGTTTAGCATTTTTTTGAGTCCTAGTTTCAGGTTTCGAAATAAATAATTGTGATGGCTTCTATGTTTACTAACAATAGTTACTATAGTTAATTTAGCTTCTTGTGAGATGTATGCTTTGAAAGCAAAAGTAGTGTAGAAATAGAAAGTATTGTTAAAAATCAGCTGAAAATATGTCTTTTTCTCTGGTGACCAAATGTCCCTTATTTTGGACTATGTTTCCTTCTTCTGGTGTTCTTCATGTCCTCTTTCAAGGGGTCTTCTCTAATTAAGTAGCTATAGCCAGAGACTTTCATTTACATCTCTGGCAACCATTATAATATTAAGGTCCATATATGAAGCATCACTTCCGGATATTTAATAAAATCTGTAAAAGCAGTGATCCCAAGCCATGTTTATATTTTTAGACTTTTTTATTCTACGCGCTGGCCCTACCACTCTAACCATAGGCTTTCACTCCCCCGCTGTCCCTCACCTTTTCTGTTCACTGACAGGAGCCCAAAACACACCTTCTCAAATCCACTTTCTTGTTCAGTCCACATTTTGTTACTCACCATTTTGATTGAGTCTACCTCCTAAATGTCCTTGGGAGTGTTCATACCTTCCGCAACACATTACACTGCCTTTACTATATTTTAAGCTATCATCGGTCTTTTACCTTGATCGCTACATGATTCTTCCAGTGTCTGTGCCTTTCATACTGCCAGAGAAACTACCATTCTCATACAAACGTGATCACGTCACTCACCAGATTGAAATCCCCCATATGAACAGAATAATTTCCTTGGCACAGCCCACAAAGTGTTCCGTAATCTAAATCTGTCCTGCGCCTCCGATCTTTTTATAGTCCTCATTTTTCCATTCACCACTATTTAGGCATCAGTGCACTGAACTCATGCCAGTGTCCTTCCTGATGTGGATAATTGGTGTGTCCCCTCCTCTAGCCCCACCATGGCCACTTACATACTGATAACTTCAACTCATTTTCTTATTTTTATTTAAATTCAGTTAGCCAACATATAGTTCATCATTAGTTTCAGACGTAGAGTTCAGCAGTTCATCATTTGCATTTAACACCCAGGGCTCATCACATCACCTGCCCTCCTTAATGCCCACCACCCAGTTACCCGATCCCGTCTACCCCTCCCCTCCAGCAACCCTCAGTATGTTTCCTATAGTTAAGAGTATCTTGTGGTTTCTCTCACTCTCTGATGACCTTCCATTCAGTTTCCCTCTCTTCCCCCTATGGTCCTGTGTACTGTCTCTTACATTCCACATATGTGTGAAACCAAATGATAATTGTCTTTCTCTGATCGACTTATTTCACTTAGCACAAACCCTCCAGTTCCATCCATGCCAATGTAAATGGTAAGTATAGCTGAGTAATATTCCATTGTATATATACACACCACATCCTCTTTATCCATTCATCTCTCTATGGACATCTCAGCTCTTTCCACACTTTGGCTATTGTGGACATTGCTGCCATAAATATTAGGGGTGCAGGTGCCCTTTCAGATCAATCCATTTGTATCCTTGGAGTAAATACCTAGTAATGCAATTGCTGGGTCACAGGGCAGCTCTAGTTTTAACTTCTTGAGGAACCTCCATACTGTTTTCCAGAGCGGCTGTACCAGGTTGCATTTCCACCAATAGTGTAAGGGGGTTCCCCTTTCTCCACATCCTTGCCAACATTTGTTGTTTGCTGAGTTGTTTGTTTTAGCCATTTTGACTGGTGTGAGGTGGTGTCTCATTATGGTTTTGATTTGTAGTTCCCTGATGCCAAGTGATGCAGAGCATTTTTTTCATGTGTCTGTTGGCCATCTGGATGTCTGGAGAAATATCTGTTCAAGTCTTCTGCCCATTTCTTGACTGGATTATTTGTTTTGGGGGTGTTAAGTTTGATAAGTTCTTTTTTTTTTTTTAAGGATTTTATTTATTTATTTGACAGATCACAAGTAGGCAGAAAGGTGGGGGGGTTGCAGGGGAAGCAGGCTCCCTGCTGAGCAGAGAGCCAGATGTGAAGCTCAATCCCAGGACCCTGGGATCATGACCTGAGCGGAAGGCAGAGGCTTTAAGCCACTGAGCCACCCAGGCGCCCCTAATAAGTTCTTTCTAGATCTTGGAAACTAGCCCCTTATCTGATAGATCACTTGCAAATATCTTCTCCCAGTCTGTAGGTTGCCTTTTAGTTTTGTTCAACTTGTTTTCTAAGATTGGGTTTAAACCTTAAGTATTCTATGAAACCTCATCACTGCTAACACCTCCATTGCTCATATGAAATAATAGTCCAAATGCTGTTTGAAAAAAAGGTGATTCAGAAATACAAAATGAAGTTATTATTAGAGTGGAAAAGAAGAAGTATGAAAAAAACAGAATTTAAGAGGCACCTGGGTGTCTCAGTCAGTTAAGCATCTGCCTCTGGCTCAGGTCCTGCATCGGGCTCCTTGCTCAGTGGGGAGTCGGCTTCTCTCTCTGCCCCTGCTCCTGCTCCCCACCACCAAATAAATAAATAAAATCTTTTTAAAAAATAGAATTTAATTTCCTAAGTTTAGAATCACAAGATTTTAAGGCTGAAAGAGTTACAGTCAATCCAGACCAAAGTTTTCTGTGGTTTCCATATAAAAAGTAAAAACTTTCCTTAAGATGAAGTTTGGGAAATTTGTACCTAGTTGTGTAATACTGACTGTATAATTTGAGTGACCCTTATACAGCATTCAAGAAATAGTTACTACTCAACTGTAAAAAAAAAAAAAAAAAAAAAAAAAAACCTAGAATCATAGAATCTAAGCTTCACAGTCTCAATTTTTCCCACTTCTCACAGCATAACACTGAAACTTTCCTGAAGAAATAAAGTTTGCCATTATTTGTGCCTGCCCATAACTGGAACTCCCTGATTACACACAAATAGAAATTTTCTTTGCCAATTAGGGCAATTATGTCTTCTTTACTTTTTCAAAAATCGACTTTGCCAAACACTTTTTTCTAAAAAGGCAAAAATTGAAAAAAACAAGCAACAGCCCAACATTATGAGTTGATTATTAGATTTCTTCGGTGAAAGTTTTAAAGAATTGAGCAAAGTACCTTGGCATATCTCATAATTTTGGTGGGAACTGTTACTAACTATGGGTCCTTTTATGGGGCTTTTTCCTGGAGAAGTTTCCAAATACCCAAAACCCAAAACTTATAATGAAATGCATTTTAAGGTACATCCTTTTTGAGGCTTTGCACCTCTAAATCATGTTTCTTTTCGTAACTGATTTAATAATTGACAAGTTTCGAGGTGCTTGAAATTATAATTTTGTTTCCTTTGCTGCATTTCAGAGTTATAGATAGGTTGTTGTGGACCAGTCAAACCCATCTGCATTCAAACTCAGAGTCACTGACTGCCCTGGGATTGAAGTGATTTTCTTTCAAAGGGAGGTCCACTTCTCCATAGACAGTTCTTATGAGGTTTTACCTGTATCTCTGGTGTCTTAAAATGGGCCAAACCAGCTTCTGAACACAGGATGCTTTCTTCATCCCTTTTCTTTTTTAGGGTCTTTCCCTACTTAAAATGATTGTACATTTTCTGTAAGTCTCCAATGCTGACTTACTGGCATGAAAAATGATCCTGTTACTTGGAAAACAGTTTTCACTTACAAGTCCCCCAGGTCCTATAATGTCTAAACCTCCTGTGCCATTTTATATGTCCGTCCCACCCCATAGAGGAGCATGTACAGGAAAAGCAAACTTCCCTTCCCCCACATATTTCCTCAGTTTATTTACAAAACGTCTTGGAATGAGAATGAGCTGCTTGTGGTTCCTGTGGCTGATTCAGGGATGGTTTCCTCTAGGCAGAGGATGCTGGTCAACCAAATGACCTCTCTGCAGCTAACCCTTGCACCCCTGTGGTAAGGCTGATTGGGCTTATGGGTACCCCCTTCTAACTAAGCCTGGTGGGATTTGTTTTTGTGGTAAAGAACTTAGCAAGAACCAAACATCACTCTGAAGTCAGGCCTGATAATGGCAAGGCCCATCAGAGCCCAATCCCACTACCAACAACAAAAGAAACCAGAATACATTGGGATACATTTACACTCCTGTGCATCAACCTTTGTTTCTCAGAAAGGTCACAATTTTTCCCTTCCAGATTCCTGGAAGGACAGTAAAGCTACTTAAT
Source organism: Mustela nivalis (assembly GCF_964662115.1). Taxonomy (NCBI): domain Eukaryota; kingdom Metazoa; phylum Chordata; class Mammalia; order Carnivora; family Mustelidae; genus Mustela; species Mustela nivalis. The sequence goes on along the minus strand of NC_139024.1, from coordinate 72,817,358 downwards.
TGTATTTGAACACAGAGTACATGAGAAGAAAACATCCCAAACACCAGATATGTGAGAGATGTACTTCAGTCAGCCCTTTTCCCACAGCTCGTATGTATGTGCTGATGACCAGTTAATAGTCATAAGAAGGTTTAAAGTTGTGAAGATCTTTAAACATGAATCTTGCACATGTTTGTCTAAATCTGTTCAGACTTGCTAATGAATAATCTCACCACCACAGGTATATGTGTAGCTCTAGTCTTTAGTGTCATGTCCTCACTAAATACATATTTCACTTGAGTAAATGGAATATTAAGACAAAAGAACTATAAGAATTCTCTCCCCTGGGGGTGCCTGGGTGGCTCCGTCGTTAAACATCTGCCTTCAGCTCAGGTCATGGTCCCAGGGTCCTGGGATGGAGCCCTGCGTTGGGCTTCCTGCTCAGCAGGGAACCTGCTACTCCCTCTCTCACTCCCTCTGCTTGTGTTCCCTCTCTCGCTGCCTCTCTCTCTGTCAAACAAACAAAATCTTTAAAAAAAAAAAAAAAAGAATTCTCTCCCCAAAGATAAAATGAACATTATAAATACTATGAATTATAATTAGTAATATAAATAACCACATATGATCATATGGAAATACTGGTAAGATAAATATCACATTTTCTTCATTGTATCAATGTGAACTGATACATGTAAAACTCCTGTGAAAGGAAATTATTTTTTTTAATTAATTTTTTATTTTTTTTTAACTTTTTATTTTTTATAAACATATATTTTTATCCCCAGGGGTACAGGTCTGTGATTCACCAGGTTTACACACTTCACAGCACTCACCAAAGCACATACCCTCCCCAATGTCCATAATCCCACCCCCTTCTCCCAAATCTCCTCCCCCCACCAACCCTCAGTGAAAGGAAATTATTTTGAGAAATCATGGGAGAATGGATTCCAAGGAACTATGTTAGTTTCACAATCAATTTACACGGGAACAAAGGGTAAAACTGTGTTCGCTAACAGACCACAGTTGAAAAAAGATATCCTAAAAGGAAGTATCCTTGCTCAAGTTAAACCTTCATCTATGTTGTCATCCTTGCTTGAAGAAATTAGATGCATGCTTTTCATCCATCACATAAGTGACAAGCAAACTAATGTGCATTGATTTCAGTGCAAAATTACCCAGTCTCCAATCTTCCAGGATCCTGGTTCAATGAGAATATTTTCATTACATGTGCCTGTGCATGTGTGTGTGAGAGAGAGAGAGAGAGAGAGAGAGAGATCTATAAATAGTTTGAGGCAGTATATTCTTAGTTTCCAAATTCCCAAATTCTAAGAACTTTTAATTAAAAACTATGTATGTATTAAAGGGAAATAGTAGATCATAGAAAAGGGAAACAAAAATTCCAACTCATTCACCCATTACCACCAATTGAAACCTAATGAAAAGTGTACCATCTGCTTAGAGAATGTCATCGAACTTCTGCATTTATAATTTAACATTTGTTTTTATCTTTCTGCATTTGTCCTTTCAGCGCATTCTAACGTCAGTCAAGGCTGCCAAGGAGGCTGTGCAACGTGTTCAGATTACAATGGATGTTTGTCATGTAAGCCCAGACTATTTTTTGTTCTGGAAAGAATTGGCATGAAGCAGATTGGAGTGTGTCTCTCTTCATGTCCAAGTGGATATTATGGAACTCGATATCCAGATATAAATAAGTGTACAAGTAAGTGCTACATGGCATTATGTTTTTATCTCATCCTTGGGGACTTCCCAGATTTATTGGCCTCTAGAGTATTTGTGATATTCAGTGTTCAGGAAATAATGATATTTACCTGATAATTAGGCTAAACCATACTTGGACTTAGCCCTCAGAGCAGGAAAATTTTCACCTCTTGCAAAAAGCACTCAAGTTTTGTGTTATTGTTGTTTTACATTATAAAAGCAAAAACTGAGAACCTGATTATTACTCATGGAACGTATAGAAAAGTACAGTAACCGTTAATGCCATCTGAGTTCCCATTATGATCATAACATCCAAGTATTTAATGACTTAAAGAATAAATTCAGCTGTTTTTGCTTCAAGAAGGATTCCAGTATAGCCAGTGAAACATTTATCTATCTGTTGGAAATGAACGTTGAAAACACTGTCATTATCCCCTCTCCTCTGGACACTGAAAGTCTGCAAACCCACTGCAGACCCAGTAACTTTTTAGAATCTAAATTCAGAAGTATCATTCCTCTGTCATACACCACACATACCCCTACTCCTCTCCTGTGAACGCATCTCAGCCATTTTCCACTGACATCACTGGTCTTCTTGCAAGATCTTCCCACCTCAAGGCTTTGCAGTTACTGTTCTGACAGTTTGGAAAGCTCTTTACCTACCTATATCTTTGCTTGGTTGGCTCTCTTCTTTCATTCAAGATTCTGCTCGTATGTCACCTTCTCAGGGAAGCATTCCATGACCTGCTTACTCACAATAATCAACCTTTTCCCCTTATTGGTCATTTGCAATAGTTCTTGTTTCCAGAGCACTTATCACTCTGGAACCACTTTGTTCTGTGGTCCTGGGTTAGTTACATAATCTTTCTGAGCCTTGGTTTCCTTATCTATAAAATGGAAATTATAATAGGAGCTGTCTCACTAGGTTATTGTCCTCATAATAACTTCCACAACTTAAACCTCTTAAGTGACTTAATGTTATAACATACTCGCAGCGATATCTGACTTATAGTAATCACTATATAAGGGTCAGATGTTGTTATTATTTATTGTATCTCCCCTCCTAAAATGTAAACTCTGTGAAGTCTTTATCTCTCTTGTATGCTCTGCTGTCAAGCAATATCTAGAATAGTGCTAGGCACATAGTGGACAATCAAATATTTGTTGAACGAATGAATAGACTGCCAAAACAGCCCAAAAGCAGTATCTAGTATATTTCGTTAAAGCTCTGATCAAACACTTTTTACTGTCATTTAATATAAGTAAATACTTGGTCTTATAAACATTTTTGGCAATAGACACATTGTCAAAAACTTTTCATAGGGCTATCGATACAATAATTTCAAAATCAATGGCTGATGTATATCAACTGAATGACTGTGGAAGAATTCATAATCCAGTCTGGCAAATTAATTTTGAATCCTAAGCGTGTTTGGCACAAAAGTCTCCTGTGCGTATAATGTAAGCATACAGACCTGGACCAGCAATAGATAAGTGAAGATAATGAAAGCATATTTCTTTCCTTTTTTTTCTATTTCAGAATGCAAAGCTGACTGTGATACCTGTTTCAACAAAAATTTCTGCACAAAGTGTAAAAGTGGATTTTACTTACACCTTGGAAAGTGCCTTGATAATTGCCCAGAAGGGTTGGAAGCCAACAACCATACCATGGAGTGCGTCAATATTGGTGAGAAGGAACTCTAAGGTTTATAGGGGAGGAGAAACACCTCAAATGATAATGTCAGTCTCCATGGAAGTGCTGCTTAAAGTCTTATTTCATGACTACCTGAGAGACTATTTCCAAGAGGCTTTCTTCATCCTTCCTTACAAAGATACCATCTTAATGTATCTTTGTAAGGTGTCACAGTTGTGACATGTATCACATGCATGTATCACAGTATAATTTAACACCCCATGGGTGCCCCATTATTTCTGAGAGACTGTTGGCAACTGTTTCAGCTATTCTGATCATTACATATTTATTGTATATCATTATGATACAGTGAAGTTCTACTTAATTTATTATAGACATACTTGCATATGTCATAATATAATACACACAAACACACACACACACACACACACATATATTTGGTCTTAAACTAAATTTCCACATTAGGATAAAAGTTTCACAAAACAGGTCTGATGTGAAGCATGAGTAATGTTGTTTTCCAAGAGGAGAAATCACTCTCTGGGTATGGCCTGTTGACACTCAGTAGATGAGCCAAAGATCTACAGAACTGGAGTTGATGTAGTTGAAAATATGACTTTTTTCTCTTGCACTGCTTTGCTGAAATGCCCTACTTGCACAGAAACAAGGAGAGGACTTGGGACTCACTCAAACTGACAGGAGGACACAAGTCACAGGGTCTGATTAAATGCATGCTGAATTTCCTGGGAGGGACGTCCCTCAGACCAGTTGTTTGTCTAAATAATGGATCACTGTCAGGCTCTATTTTCCTTCTTTTGAGTGTTGCACAGCTACTACAGCTATGAGTTTGATGAACAGTTGGGGAACAGATGCTAAGTCACAAGGGAAAACAGCATACTAAATCTCAAAATCCCCTGGGCAAGAGCTACAAGAACCTTTGATGCTGCACTGATATTGGCGTACGCACGCAAATATTCTCCTGATTCAGTACAAGATAGTCTCCAGGACTCCCCTGCGGTCCGCACAGATAGATCTATTAGAATCAAAAGTGTAGAATAATAACTCTTAATGTGGTCGTTCACCTGTTTCAGGTCCACAAGAAACACTTAGTTCTAAACAAACTTCGTAGAAGAATGAAATGAATAGATGATATTTTAAAGATAATTTCAGAAGCATCTGGAAAACAGCAAGCATGAAACAGTTCATGGCTCATTTTGGTTTAGTCTCCACCCCCCCCCCCCCTAGTCAGTAAAGACACAGAGAAACAACTTCGAAATAGGGTAAAACATACATGAGAAAGCACTTCAAGCCCATCTCTTTGTAAGTCCTGAGGACTGATGATTAAAGGTAATAAGTTCCAAACTGTGGAAGAAATAGGAAACAGTTCTGTGGAGTACTCAAGGGCAGAAATTCAGGATGAGTTGCAGAAATTTTGTGGTCTTTCTCGACCCAGAAAAAAGAGCACATGTTTAGATTCTCTTAGCTGTTGAAAGTGTAGCATTCAGTCCTTGAAAGACTGTTTATCATAAATGTATTAATGTTTTTCTATCATAGAGAGCATTTAGCACCTGGCATTGTTGGATTAACTAGTAAAGGTGACTGGTAATTTCTCCTACTATTTAGACAAAAACTCTCTCTTTTTTTTTTTCTTTTTTTTTTTCAAAAACAATCTCTTAACACAGTTAAATTTAAGTAATTTATATGTTTAAGAATAGGGGTTAGCAATCTAAAAGCCATTTAGTGAATCTGGCTCATCGAACAGTTAGGTGTAAATGACCTAGACACGGTAATAGTGCAAATCCATGACTTTTGTTCAGGGCTCTCTCTTGTCACTTGCCGTAAGGGATGCCTCCTGTCATTTGCTCTCTAACCAACAAGCAGTAGGTGAGCCATGACTGAGCTTGCCCTGGAATTTCATGAAAAATGATGACCTGCTTGCTTGGCACAAAGAAACATTAAAGCTTATTTCTTTAACAGAGATGCAACTATGACCGAGAGCGAGAAATAATGGTTCCAAGGACACATTGTGAGTTATTGTCAGTTATTAGTATCTTGACTCTAGCTCTCTGGTGCTCACCAAAGATACTGAAGAAGGTGTCCCTCCCTTTGCTGAAATCGATATTGTGTCACTTGTTTCTTACCCAGATTATTATTTAGAGGAAAGGTCATATACGGAGAAAATGCCACCCTGATGTAAAGCTAGGGGGAAAGACTTTAAGTTTCAACATATCCACTCCTCGTGGTTTGTTGTAAATTAGACATAAATGTCCATTGAACCCAATCTTATAGGAGAATATAGTTCTATTCCATGCTCTAGATACTTGTGTCCTTTCTTCACTGTCATCGTGTCATCCTTTTTGCTCCTCTTGGAGAGTTGGCCTTGTTCAAGTATTCACAGAGGAAGATATCCAACTTTGAACAGTGAGTAGCAAGGAACATGCCCTTTGCTATGTTCTTAATAGAACCATGCAATTGGTCAACAAGAATGAGAGCAAACGAGTAATGATGTTATAAGGTCATTACCGGTGGGAGCATCTAGTTCAGCTTTTATCCCAATTCAAGAATCCCTCTTAGAGCATTTAAGACTATAACAAAATGGCCACTTCGAGGGACAGGAAGCTAATTACTTTTTTGAGACCCTTGCTTCATTAGTGAATAGTTAAAGATTTCCATTGTTAATATTGTTTTTAATACAGAAAATAGAAGAAATAGAGAAAATGAGTGATTTTGTTTTTTTCCTTAGTTTTCTCTTAACCAAATGATGCTCCAGTTCTGTATCATTCATTTAATGACCTGAGTGTAACTTAAATCACAATCCTTTTTGTTATCTTTACATGTTTTCCAAAGTTTCCAATTTTCCAGAAATATTTTTAGAAACTAATATTATAGATTCATTCTACAGTATTTCTCTAGGAAAAACTCTCTTCCTCTCTACCTCTCAAGGCTTTATAACTAGCCCCCCCCTTTTTTTAGATCTTTTTAATATCTGAACTCATAAGTTTTCAGTATTTTCCCTTCTTCTTTCTCAATGGAATTATCTAAGATTGTCATTAGAATTTCATTTTTCGGGCATCTGGGTGGCTCAGTTGGTTAAAGCCTCTGCCTTTGGTTCGGGTCATGATCCCAGGGTCCTGGGATCCAGGTTTGCATCAGGCTCCCTGCTGAGCCTCCTCTCTCTCTGCCTGCCTCTCTGCCTACTTGTGATCTCTGTCTGTCAAATAAATGAATAAAATCTTTTAAAAAAATTTAATTTATCGGAGCACCTATGTGGCTCAGTCAGTTAAGCATCCAACTCTTGATCTTAGCCGAGGTCTTGACCTCAGGGTTTTGAGTTTAAGCCCCATATTGCGCTCCATGCTGGCTATGGAGCCTACTTCAAAAAAAAAAAAAAAAAAAAAAGAAAGAAAGAAAGAATGAATGAATGAATGAATTTCGTTTTTAGAACCAATTGTCATATGACTAAGGACTCCTAGCTGTAATTTTAAAAATCTTTTTTTCTAAAGTCTAAATACACATTTGCCTAGACCACCTTTGCAACTGTGAAAAAGCACCAATGTTCTGGTCATTTTCACATCAGGTAATTTTTTTTCTAATTTAGTCCTCTTGGTTCTGGCAATAAATGAATATTAGATGAAGTGATAGCTTGCAAACTTTAATTTTTATTTTTCCATTTGCTTTCTTAGAGATGGTTTTATTTGTTTGTGCTAAAAATTCACTGCTTTTGTATCATTAATACCAGGTTGGGACATATGTCTTTAATTGGCAAAAGATACAATATCATTAAGTGACTTTGTGCTCTTTTCTTTAAAAAAAAAAAGATTTTACTTATTTCTTTGAGAGAGACTGAGAGAGCGTGTAAGAGCAGGGTGAGAAGAAGACTCCCTGCTGAACAGGGAGCCCACTGTGGGGCTTGATCCCAGGATTTTGGGATCATGCCTTGAGCTGAAGGCAGATGCTTAATTGACTGAGCTACCAAGGCACCCCTGTTACTCTGTTCTTTGACTAACATCATTATGTTAGAACTAAACATGAAAACTAAGAGTGGCTCAGTAAGGTTCATTTAAGTTACAGAAACTTAAATTCACTAATTTAGTCATTAGCATTTAACTCTTGTGTTACATTCAGATACCTGATGGCAACTATAAAAGCATGTAAAAGAATGTGTGGCAAAAGAATTTAAGTTTCTAAAAGATTTAGGTTATATTTTTTGAGGTTGCATGAAAGAATTTTGCTCTAAAATAAGGATCCTTTAAATCAGTAGGCAGCAAGAAAGGTTAATGGAAACATGTTTTGTGGAAAGAATCTTATATCATCTAAAGAATTATTGCTGCAAGCTGTTTCAGTTATTGTAAATTAGGAAGTTGTATGAACAAAAATAGAATAATAGCATCTTGCAGATACCTACTTTGGTTAGAAGTGCAGAAATCTGTTACAAGACTCTGGAAAGCCATGATTGAAAAAAAGAGATTAATACATATAAAGAAGGGGGGAAAATCTACAGAAGAAGCTTTAGAAAAATTACATCTGTTCATCTTAGAAATCATTTCTTCACATTGATTCTAGAAGCAGTTTCTCAGCTGAAATTGACCCAGAATCCACTTAAAATAGATGCTGCTATGTCTGAACCATTCCTGTTAATAAATAATATTTAAGTATTCAACTGCACATGAAGTGGAAAAAGCAGTGAATCCAGGTCAATGACCTGGATGCCTTTTTATTTTTCTTTTAAGATTTTATTTATTTGGCACAGAGAGAGAGCAGGGGGAGCAGCAGAGGGAGAAGGAGAAGCCGGCTCCCCACCGAGCAGAGAGCCCAACGCAGGGCTCCATCCCATGACCCTGGGATCATGACCTGAGCCGAAGGCAGAATCAGTTGAGCCACCTTAGTATCCCATGGACACCTTTTTTGCTTAACCATTCTCTAGCACACAAGTTCTCCAAGGGTGTTCTTTGTACATGCAAATCGGCACCGTATGTATTGTTAAAAATAAAAATTCTCGGGGTGCCTGGGTGGCTCAGTGGGTTAAAGCCTCTGCCTTCGGCTCAGATCATGGTCCCGGGATCCTGGAATTGAGCCCCACATCGGGCTCTCTGCTCCACAGGGAGCCTGCTTCTTCCTCTCTCTCTCTGCCTGCCTCTCTGCCTACTTGTGATCTCTGTCTGACAAATAAATAAATAAAATCTTTAAAAAATAAAAATAAAAATTCTCAGACCTGGTCCCAGACAACTGAATAAGAAACCCCAGGGGTGGAGTCCAATGGTCTGTGCTTTAGCGAGCCCTCCAGGTGATTCTGTTGCACGCTGAATTTCAAGAAGCAGATCTGTAGCACATAATAATGACTAGTCTATCACGTTATGGTCAGGATCAATCAATAAAGCCTTGGCCAATTGCGAGTAATTGTATTAGTGCCCAGGTTTATAAATCTAGAGTGAAAAGTAAACCTAATGCAAGAATGAGTTTACCTGATATTTTATAAGCATGAAAATATTATATTTCTACCTTTCCCTTTCTCTTTGTTTTCTTTAAGTCATCTTGCCCAAGTTTGTTCTACAGGATTTCTCAGAATTTGAACAAGTATTGATAGAAGCAAATATTTTTGTTTCTTAAAATTTGTGAAAATATCTGTGAGCCCGCTCAGCCTGCTTCTGCTGTTCTGTTTCAGTGCACTGTGAGGCCAGTGAATGGAGTCCTTGGAGTCCATGCATGAAGAAAGGAAAAACGTGTGGTTTCAAAAGAGGGACTGAAACACGGGTCCGAGAAATAACACAGCATCCATCAGCAAAGGGTAACCTGTGTCCCCCCACCAGTGAGACAAGAAAATGTACAGTGCAAAGAAAGAAGTGTCAGAAGGGAGAACGAGGTACAATCTTACTAGCAAAATGTGCTTATTTGAATTCTCACAACTTATTTCACTTATTTCTTAGGAAACATTTAATACTATTGTTGGTATCTAAAATCCTGAAAGGTACACCAACCAAACTGTATGTTGGCTGTAAATCACAGAATATAGATGTGCAGGGTTTTTTCTTTAACATCTTAATTTTATTTTATTTTTTTTCGTGTTCCAAGATTCATTGTTTATGCACCACGCCCAGTGCTCCATGCGATAAGTGCCCTCCTTAATACCAACCACCAGGCTCAACCATAACCTTCAATTCGTTTCTCGGAATCCACATTCTCTCATCTTTCATCTCCCCCTCCGATTTACCCCAATTCACTTTTCCTTTCCTTCTCCTAATGTCCTCCATGTTATTTATGATGCTCCACAAGTGAAACCATATGATAATTGACTTTCTCTGCTTGACTTATTTCACTCAGCATAATCTCCTCCAGTCCCATCCATGTTGATACAAAACCTTGATCCCCAAACCAGGCAAAGACCCCAACAAAAAAGTGAATTTCAGACCAATATCCCTGATGAATACGGATGCCAAGATTCTTTACAACATCCTAGCTAATAGGATCCAACAGTACATTAAAAAGATTATCCACCGTTACCAGGTGGGATTTATCCCTGGGATGCAAGAGTGGTACAACATTTGCAAGTCAATCAATGTGATAGAACAAATCAATAAAAGAAGAGAGAAGAACCACATGGTCTGTCAATTGATGCAGAAAAAGTATTTGACAAAATACAGCATCCGTTCCTGATTAAAACTCAAAGTATAAGGATAGAGGGAGCATTCCTCAACTCCATAAAATCTATCTATGAAAAACACACAGCAAATATTCTCAATAGGGAAAAACTTGACAGCCTTCCCATTGAGATAAGGAACACGACAAGGATGTCCATTCTCACCACTCTTGCTCAACATAGTACTAGCAGTCCTAGCAACAGCAATCAGACAACAAAAAGAAATAAAAGGTATCCATATAGGCAAAGAGGAAGTCAGACTGTCTCTCTTCACAGACGACATGATACTTTATATGGAAAACCCAAAAGACTCCACCCCCAAACTATTAGAACTCCTACAGCCATTCAGTAATGTGACAGGATACAAAATGAGTGCACAGAAATCAGTTGCTTTCTTATACACTAGCAATGAAAATATAGAAAGGGAAATTAAAGAACCAATTCCATTTACTATAGATGTGCAGTTTTTAAAAATAGAGTCTGATATCAAAACTATAAACTGCTATAGATGTGTGTTAATTTGATCTTGATGGGAAAATGATGCATTTTTTATTTTAGGCCTATGTTTGTCTTTTGGGTCATTATCTTTCTTATCCTTTCCAGTACCTAAAAAACTTTTGAGAAGCCTCATAAACATGAGATTGCATACTATGTGGTACAAGATCGTAGTGAAGCAACACCAGCCGTAAACTTATTTTTTTTTCACTGCCTACAAATCAAAGTAGTACAATTAGGTTGTAAGCTTTTGTAGCTAAAGCTATTTTAAAGGTTACATAGCATTTTTAAAAATATTTAAATGGATATGTGTTTCTACAGTATTTTTTTAAAGATGTTTCTTATTTATTTGAGAGAGAGAGTGGGAGGGAGAGGGAGAGAGAATCTGAAGCAGACACTGTGCTGAGCACAGAGCCCAGTGCAGGGCTTGGTCCTATGACCACAAGATCATGACCTGAGCTGGAGCCAAGAGTCAGACACTTACTTACCTGACTCAGCCACCCAGGCTCCCCAATACATGTTTCTTTTTTTTTTTTTTTTTTTTTTTTTTTGCTGTTTGATCCCAAGTTATTTTTCTTTCTTTTTTTTTTTTCTAATGCTGATTTCACATTTGAAGTAAATCAATAACGCTATATTTTATACATATAATTCAAGCATTAATGACATTTGATCCCAAGATTATTTTACTTTTACACTAACTTTATAAACCATATTATAGAACCTATTAGATCAATAATAAATAACTCTGTTAGAGGGGCACCTGGGTAGCTCAGTTGGTTCAGCATCTGCCTTCGGCTTAGGTCATAATCCTGGGGTCCTGGGATGGAGCCCCATGTTGAGTTCCCTGCTCAGCAGGAAGCCTCCTCCTCCTCCGCTCCCCCTGCTTGTGCTCTCTGTCTCAAATAAATAAATAAAATATTAAAAAATAATAACTCTGTGTTAGAGCTTGTTCTGAAGTCTTATGATTGCCAAGAAATATACCATTTAATATGGTGTGTTAGAGTAATTAAGTTTCCATTTAGGAGACCTGCAATTGTTGTCCTTTAAAATATAATTTTCCGTCTTTCTCACTAATGTCCTCTATCCCACTGCCTACAAAGAAAATTATATAGCTTTGTGTACCTATTGGCAGCTCTGTTGAGCCAATAAATGATCCTCTCAATGAATTGCAGCTTGAAAGGAGTTTGGGTGCCTCTGTAGTTGAACTTCCTGTGCTTTATTTAATTCATTCTTTCATTCAGCATGGTTTTGTTGAATTTTTACTTTGTGGCCACACACAGTGCTAAGTCTCGGAGATTCACAACTGAATAGGGTACTACCCCTATCCTGAAGGTATAATTAGGATCCAGTAGAAGGTTGAGATATTTATATAGATAATCATAATATCATATAGGAAAGGAAGATTATAGATACTTGAACAAAATTTAGTGGGAACAGAGAGGAGAGTGTGCAAACATGAAAATTGATCATTTAAGAAACACTGTGGATCACTGGTACTTTGCAAAATGTCTTTCACTATACCAGAAGAATTGGCCATTATCAGAATGTATCAGCCTGCTGTTGCTATTAGTAATCAAGTAGTTAATGTGATAAAATTTTTGAAGACATGGATGATTTTAAAGGGAACTTCAAGCTTTCGTAAGTTTGTAAGAGGTTTTCATTAAAATTTTAAGGAATGAAAATTGGCTAGTGAAAAAGGTCTTTCTGGCATTTGTTAACAATTAATTTAAAACATCTTAAATCTTAAAAGTTGGATTTGGAAATCAAATATTTCATCACTCGGCTTGTTGGTAAACTCCCATAGCTGTATATTTACTTATGTTTGCTACATTTTCTTGAAACTTAATGACTTACAGGTGGTCCTTGCTCATGTTATTTTTCACAAAGATTCTACATTACTAATCAGTATTCAGCATACTTAACTTTTAAAATATAAGTGAAAAAAATCTTATCCAATAGAAAAATTAAATTATGATACTAGTATTTCATTTGAGAATGTGGTCTTCTAGTATATTTTGCTAGGACTTGACTTAAATATTAACATTGAAAATGTCAGTTTTTAAAACTAGCTATAGATAAGATAAATAATGGCACAAGAAGTTTAAGATAATAACCTGTGACATACACTTGGCTTAAAAGTTTCTTCTGGTGTTTTTTCCTCTTCTCTGTCTCTAAATATAGTGACATTTACATTTACTAAAAGAACTTCATCCAACTGGAAAAATTTAGGTAGATCACATTTATAATTCCAGATTTAGTTCCACTTTTGTTTAATCTTTATTCATCTTTGTATATGTCTCAAAAAGTTTTTTTCAAGTGGCCCAGAAATTTAACATAGGAAGGAAACCACTTCTCCCTTCATTTCTTACTTCCCTAACTTAATATTTTTCTTAACTCCTCTTGATGATAACTTACCATACATGCTATCTGAACACAAAGAAACCAAAGAGAAAAATAATAGTGAACTCTGGACAGGCCACTATATCAAACATCATATCAAAATAATAATGCCTCCTGGAGTCTTCCCATTTAGATTGTGAGATATGTATCATAAATATTCATGGAGATATATCATGATAAATACAATAAAGTGATAAAAGCTTGATTTCTCCTACCGCTGGAATAGCCGTTATACAAGTGGTTCCTAAATGCTTATAGACTTATAAAATAAGATCTTTCAGGCTCATGGTTTCAGCATTTCTAGAAGAATAAGCTAAAAGATTAGGTTCTTAAAATAAAAGTTAGCCTGAAAATCTTGAATTTAAACTTAAGTATATCATCTCTGTCTAAGAGACTCACAAAAGACAGAGGTAGATAACTCATATTTGGAAAAGGTATGGCACATGTGTTCAGGATTTTTTTTTTCTGCTATGTTGTAATTGCCAAAGGCAAGGTCTCCAGGGAAGAATGATAAGATCCAGAAAGGACTTTCCAAAATGTACACAAAGAAGCTGAATTGATGGAAGTAGTTTTTAGTAACAGAATGAGTTCTTCAAGTCGTGAGATGTATTTTAATAAATATGTTGAAAAAATTGGTTGCAAAATCTTACAAACATGCACTTCTTTTTACTAACATCCTTCTCATGTTTAGAATAGAGTAAATGAGTATGAGGTTATAAATGTAATTTTTGTAGCCCCTACATTTTTTATTTGATGTACTATTTGTTTGCATATTTTAGAATTTTTCCCTTACCTTTTAATCAGTCTTAATTGCTCCCTCAATTACCAGTTTTAATAAGAAATTAGTACTATTGCAGTATTTTCTAACTTGAGCCTATCTTAGTAGAACTATATATCTGAGATGTCCAACATATAACATATACTTTAAGAGAGTATAAAGGCTAACATATGGAGTAGTCTCACATGGGCATTAAAACAGAATATTGAAATGGAAGAAAACAAGGAGAAAAATGCATGTTCAACAGTTTTCAACTTATATTTATTGACTCTTTTGATATACTGGACATCACTATCTTATAAAAGGGGTGTGAAACAGGACAAGGGAATACATATGTGCCTGTATTTGATGCAAAAAGGTTGATACTATATGTGTAGAGGTACAGGGGGTCAGAGGAAGGAGAACCACTGAATATGTTTCTCATTCATTTGTACATTTCTTTAACTGCAGAGAATTTCTTGTGGCTATTGGGTTTTGAGGAAATTCACAAAGAATCAAAGAAATGATGTTCTTTAGCTAACTGCGTGAAGAACATACTAATTAATTACATGTAGTGCATGATCTTGGGATAGAGAGGAGAAAGCAGAGCAGAGTCATGGAAGAAATGGGGCAGGGTCTACTTCCTTGATTCAAGAAGAAATAGCATCCCTCCAAGCAGAAAGAGAAAAGGATCCATTAGAATATAAATGCAGGTATACCTCAGAGATACTGAGGGTTTTGTTCCAGACCTCCATAACACAACAAATATTGCAATAAAAATGAGTCAAATTAATTTTTTTGTTTCCCAGGACATATGAAAGTTATGTTTACACTATACTGTAGACTACTAAGTGTGCAATAGCATTATGTCTGAAAAAAAATGTACATACCTTAATTTTAAAATACTTCATTGCTAAAAAATGCTGGCCATCATCATGAGCTTAGTTCTTGTCTTTGCTGGTGGAGGGTCTTGCCTCGATGTTGATGGGCTGCTGACTGAGTAAGGCAGTAGTTGCTGAAGGCTGGGACAGTTGTGGCAATTTCTTAAACTAAGACACAAATGAAGTTTGCCACATTGATCAGTTCTTCCTTCCACAAATGATTTCTCTGTAGTTTGCAATGTCTTTGATAGCAGTCTACCCACATTCAACGCTTCAACGCTGGAGTCAGTCCTCTCAAACTCTGCTGCTGTTTTATCAACTACGTTTATAAACTACTAAATCCTTTGCTGTCATATCAACAGTCTTCAGACACCTTCACCAGAAGTAGATTCCATCTCAAAACACCACTTTCTTGGATCATCCGTTAGAAGCAACTCGTCTGTTCAAGTCCGATCATGAGATTGCAGCAATTCAGTCACATTTTCAGGTTTCATTTCTCATCTCTAGCTCTGAAAGCCCTGTGCCATCATCCTCCAGTGTAAGGCTGTTTGGTCTGCATTGCAAGTCTGTTTTCTGTGTGGTCACCTTCCTTGATGATCTTCGCTAGACCTTCTGGAGAACTTGCTGCAGCTTCTGCGTCCGCACTTGCTGCTTCATCTTGCCCTTTAGACGGCAGCTTTCCCTAAACCTCTGAACCAACCTCTGCTAGCTTCAAACTCTTCCTCGGCAGCTTCCCCACCTCTCTCACCCTTCACAGAACTGAGTCAAGTTAGGGCCTCACTCTACATTAGGCTTTGGCTTAAGGGAATGTTCTGGCAGATTTGGGCTTTCT
This sequence comes from Mustela nivalis, assembly GCF_964662115.1. NCBI lineage: Eukaryota > Metazoa > Chordata > Mammalia > Carnivora > Mustelidae > Mustela > Mustela nivalis. The sequence goes on along the minus strand of NC_139024.1, from coordinate 72,802,010 downwards.
GTCCAGACCAATAAAACTTTGTATTGGCAATAAGACTGTTATGCTGTCTTATTATTCATTTGTTCAGTGGAGTAGTACTTTGAGTGTCCTTCAAGAACTTTTCCTTTGCATTCCCAACTTGGCTACCTGGCACGAGAAGCCTGGCTTTCAGTGTGTCTCAGCTTTCAAAATGCTTTCCTCACTCAGCTTAATCATATCTGGGTTTTGATTTAAAGTGAGAGATGTGTGACTCTTCCTTTCACCTGAATGCTTAGAGGCCATTGTAGGGCTATTAATTGGCCCGATTTCAATACTGTGGTATCTCAGGGTATAAGGAGGCCCAAGAAGAGAGAGAAAGAGGGGGGAACAACCAGTCAGTGGAGCAGTGAGAATACATACATTTATCCATCAAGTTTACCATCTTGTGTGGGTGCCCCAAAACAATTACGATAATAACCTCAAAGGTCACTCACCACAAATCACCATAAAAAAACACAACAATAATGAAAAAAATTTGAAATATCACAGGGATAAATAGGATACAGAGGCACAAAGTGAGTAAATGTTTTTGGGAAAATGGTGCCAGTAGACTTGCTGGATGCGGGGTTAGCACAAACCTTCAATTTTTAAAAAACAAAAACAAAAAGAGTATCTGTGAAGACAATTAAGAAAAGTGCAATAAAGTGAGGTTTCCTTGTAAATAAAATATCCAGAAATATTTCTAGGGAAGAGATAAATGTGGAAATTACTGCATTATTGGAATATATTATAGGTCACATTATGTGCTTTCCCCAAATTAAAAGCAAAGTTGTAAAATTTATCTTGGTTTCACATAAGGTAAAGAATTATATGTTAATTAATAATCACTATTAATTATTTTCTCAAATACCGGTATTTGAGAAATAGCTCTCTATTTAAAATTAACAGCATTATCGGTTTTTTAAAAAATCAAGCAACTAAAAAATGATGAGTCTTCTTTGTTCCTAGGCTTGTTTCTCCTTTAGTTCACTTCTTAAAATCTTTATAACAACTATTCCAGTAAAGGATCATCCAGTTTTCTACAGGAAGGATTTATATTAGATATTCATTCAAATTCAAAACAAGACATTTAGCAAAGATTCCCAGAACAGTTCATCAGAATCCAGAGAGATGGTTTCATTAGCTCAAATTTGTCGTATGCCAGTTGGCTAGATGTCCTCTCCCCACCTTCACTTCATGGAGGAAGACCAGCTGGCCTACAGACACTCATCCTGTGTGAGCCCTGGAGGATGTGAGCTTTCTGCTCCTTCCCTGCACCCAATTAATAGACTAGCCCCTTGAGATAGGTCAGAGAAAATTTGAGAAAATACAGAGCAGAAATAATAATGGCATTAGAGATGATTGTTCTCCACTAGGTGTGATTTTGTTCCCCAGGGGACATTTCTGAATATCACAACGTGAGGGAGGGAAATACTACAAGCATCTAGGTAGGGGAGGGGTGCTGCTGAATACACGACCTTGCACAGGGCAGCTGCAGACAACAAAAACTATCTGCTAATAGTGCAAGCAGAACTCAACAGTATCTCTCTGTTACCCCTTCTTGGGACCTACCCAGCCCCTACTGAAATGGGTTGTTTGTTCAAATTCTGGGGCGGACCAGTTGCCACCAATGAAAACACTCAAAAGGTATGAATCCTTGGTAAGGACCAGATGGTGGAACAGAGGGGGAAATTTGCCTCCCCAATATAAAGAGAATAATCAACTTTATCAAAAATTAATATTGCTTAATTTAAAATATTGCAGCACAGAAATTTTTGGGTATATTTAAAACTTCCAAGAAAAGTAGTCCATTGCAGTAAATAACATCCTTCACTCTCAGAGAGATGTTTATTAGTATAAATGTATATACCTCCTCTTAAAAGCTAAGGCAAATTTTTCATTTAATGTCCTCAATGGAGAAGCCTGGCAGTTGTTTAACCATGGTTTTCCCATCTTCTCACTTAAACTAAATATGTCGCTATAGCTGTCTCTTGCTTTAAGCCCTCTCCTATCTATCAGGTTGAACTATAGGAAACTGCCACTTTTCTAGGTCATAAATGTGGCCAAATATTAGCAGTTTCCTATGGTTCAACCTAATACTTCAAAATTTTATCTCTCTAAAGAACCAGACCTAGAATGTCATTGTTACTGACTGAAAGATTACAGTCTGTATACACCTCAACCTAATTCAAAGATTAGGCTTTTAAAAATAGTACAGGTGTACTACTGTTTTTGGAGGCTGTCAGCACTGGTGTTCATCTCTCAAGACTCCCATAAATGCACAGTTCATCTTCAGATCTTTCAGTCATGGTCATTCATGGCCTCTTCCCTTAATTTATTTGATCATGTTTTCTTCTCCTTAGCTCTATTACTTCTTTCCCACCAACTCCCATTGAACCCTTGAAGCATCAAATCAGTTTGAAAACTCAGTGGATAAGTGTCCAAATTGGTTATCCATCCAGATAAAAGACAGTTACAGCTGCTGTTACAGGCCCCAACCTTTTTCACTGTTTCTTCTGACATTGACATTACAATGGCAGGACCTTTGTGAGGATCCTCTGCTGCCCAGGTACATGGTTTGAAGACCATGCCACGATCCCCTGTATGCACAGTTTACTCCCTTCGGTAAGTAATGCAGCAGAAAGATCACAGTCAGCACCTAGCTAGAGGTTGAAAAAAAAATGAAATGACAGTTACTAGGTTTCATGCCTCTAACACATTTCGTAATCCCATCGTATGTTCTTAAACTTCTCAGTGTTAAAGGAAAATCTATACAGAAAATGAGAAGCCTTTTAGTTCATGCCTTGCAATCCTAGGCACTGTACCATTTTTATTCAACCAGGAGTTATGAACTCCTTATATGCCAAGTTTATATCGCTCCATTTTTGCAGGCTGTCTAAGATGTTTGAGACATTATTCATGGGGGTCAAATTCATGTGGACATATTTATGGGGGAAATAGTTAAGTGTTAGCATTATCTGTGTAGTCCCTTCCTTGCTATGGTGATGGCATCATTTTTAGGCTTCTCTGCTGTGTTGGTGTGTACCTCAGCCATCACTGTTCTAAAGAAGTCTTTATAATAAGTTACCCTTGCAAATGTCTGTATTTTTAGAGATGTTTATAAATAACAAATGCTTTTTAACCCATTGGTACGTGTAACATAACACGTACTGGTCAGTTTATTGAATTGAGTAGTAACTGTGCTATTCAAAGCGCTCCTCAGTCCCTAAGCAAGCAATGGTCTTGCCATTGTTCAGATCCTGTGCACAAGGATGAAGTTGTTTCAGTTAGCTTCTGCTACATAACAAATTAACCCCAAAACATAGAAGCTTAAAACAACAACTGTCTCTTTAAAAATAAATGTGCGTGGGCAATTGAGGCTGAGATCCACTGTGCAGCTCATGGCTGGTCAGGGAACTAAGGAACTTGTGCTAGGTCTCTATCATCAGTAAGGTGGCTAGGAGGTCAACAGGGTTCCAAGAGGGAGAATAGAAGGAATTGCTTTTGAAGCTAGGCTCGGAAGTGGCACAGTTCCACTTTCACTAAATTCTTTTTTTTTTTTCTTTCTTTTTTTTTTCTTTTTTTATTTTTTATAAACATATATTTTTATCCCCAGGGGTACAGGTCTGTGAATCACCAGGTTTACACACTTCACAGCACTCACCAAAGCACACACCCTCCCCAATGTCCATAATCCCACCCCCTTCTCCCAACCCCCCTCCCCCCAGCAACCCTCAGTTTGCTTTGTGAGATTAAGAGTCACTTATGGTTTGTCTCCCTCCCAAATTCATCTTGTTTCATTGATTCTACATTCTTTTAACCTATGCAAGTCATGAGGCCATCCCCAATTCAAGAGTTGGAGAAACAGATTTCACCTTTTGGTGGGAGAAGCTGCAGAATTACTTGGCAAGGTGGTGTGCATACACAGGAGTGTTTGGAGAGCATCAACCATTTTTGCCATTTACCACAAGGTTTTTCTTTTGTTTGCAGTTAGGGGACTGTGATTGTTCATACACCCAATTTTTATTTTTATTTTTATTTTTTACTATCTAAGGTACTGTCTCTTCCCTTATAAAAACACACTCCGTGGTTTCTGCATCTACAATATTTCTATTGTACTTTCCAATTTGTAATGGGAAGAATAGGAAGAATAAATGAAAGTCCAGGCCAAAGTACCTTCATACACTCAACAGATCATTGACTAAAGCGCCAAGTATGTGCTAGGCTGAGGATATAGCAGCAAGCAAGAAAGGCAAAAGCCCCTCCCATCACAGATCTCTTATCCTAGCTGCTGGCATCATAATATGTCATTTCACAAGGTAGTTACGGCCAATGATCAGCCCACTTGTAGCATTTAACTGAGTTGAGTTTTCATCTTCGCGCTTTGCCCCATCAGTAGCTGCAGTCTTAATTGGAGTTCGCTGAAACAGTCACAAAGACATTTGTTTATGCTGGCAAAAATGAAATACCTCTGTCTACTTTTGGTGTGGTCTCAAGGCAAATATATGTCTTTCTTCGGTGACCACCATACTGATGTGCTAATATGTGTTTGTAAGATGGCTTAGTGGGGTTAAAGGTACAACTTGTGGCTATGGAACAGAGCTGAGTTAACGGGCCCTTTGGAGAAATGACCCCAAGACCTTGGCTTCCTTTGCAGCCTGTTCTAGCCAAAGGAGATCCCTGCCAGTTATGGAGGGTTCCCTAGAGAGAGAACTCGGAGAGCATCAGCATAAATTTAAATTCTGGATACCCCCCCACCGCCAGGATAGTTTCCAAAAGAGCTTTCTTGTCCTTTGCTAATTACAAAGTAAACATTTCTCCAGCAAAAAGACACTTCTCCTTTCATGCTTCTGTTCTCCTTCCCACCTCCCTAATACAGACACTCCTTGAAACTGCTGTTGTTGCTGAAACCTCTTTGGCAGAGAAGACATCCGACATTTGAAGGCACAAAAGAATGATTCTTTCTGTAGATCATTATCTTGTCCTTTTTTTTTTATCTACTCCAGCAACTTCTTCATGGAAGCATTACAGAATAACTTTGTAGATTGTTGTAGCCTTGCAGAAAGGACTGAGGCCTCCCAAGGGGTGAGATCAGGCAAATAACGACCAGATTACAATTAAATTCTGTGACATCACTGAAACAGAAACATTCTCAAACTTGTTTACCTTAGAACCATATCATGTTTAGCATCATGAATGAAAATGCACCCCTCAAATAGTTTGATTTTTGCTGTCAAATCAGACCCCAAATAGGACGAGGTTTAATTTTTAATGCTGAACAAATCCAAGCCTGAAGCTTCTAGCACAGTGCCTGGCACCAGTGGGCTGTTACTATTAACATGTACAAAATGGCTGTAAATGGCAGAGTCATCGAAACATCTTAATCCTCTATGTTTCTGCTCCCTTCCGTGTATATCTCTCTTGCCATTTAATCTTCAGTGTCTTTTGCTTTTTGTGTAAAGTACCCCATTTCTCACATCCTACATTGAAAACGGTTTTCTATGTTTTTTCTTTCAGTTTCTTCAAAAACGTTATTTGCTAATATAGGAATTATTTCTCTAACAGAAAAGCAATGTATCAGTATTATATCCCCCATTGATAAATCCTTTTTCACAAAACTCACTGTTATCCCATCTGTATTCATCAGGACATTTTAGTTAAAAATGACAGATTTCAAATTAAGCAAAAAGAAAAACCATTGGCTTTAGGCACAGTTTGCTCTAAGTGCTCAAACAATATCTTCTGGGTCTTTCTCATCATTTCAACTCTTGCTGCTTCTGTTTCCCTCTGCTTATTGGCAACACTTCTCTCCACTCAGGGGGAAAGCTGGCTCTGGGCAGTCCTAATTCTATATCCACTCATTTTGCTCTTAGTCCAAAAGCATAATGTGTTCTCCCTCTTGGTGTTCATTCATGCATTCTCATTAAGGGACTCAGGTTGACCCTGCTTGGGTCACATAGCCCATCCTTGTGAACCAATCACTGGCAAGGGAACTGGAGTCCTGTGATTGGTCTGCCTGAGCTGCATGACCATCCTTGAAATCAAGGGACATGTGGGCCATTTTGAGTGATGGTTCTACCTAGAAATAAGGATGCTAGGCTGACAAAACAACAGATAAAAATTACCTCCTTCCAAAAAAAAAAAAAAAATTCAAAATTTTAAAAATTGAGTTTATACTCTTGTATAGGGTAATCCCTATCCAATATTATTCATGGGGGGGGGGATTTAAGTGAAGAAGAGTAAGTTCTCCCTTTGTTTTTGTTTCCTTCCTCTATTTTAGACTAGAGAAGCATGATCAGCATAATGCTAATAATATTTTAATTTAACTAATTTTTTTTCTGATTTCTCTGGTTTTCTGGAAACCATTTCTCCAGTTTTATGTGAGTAAAGTGGCTCTGAAATGAATAGAAAATGAACCCACAACTTGTATAAGTAGTTCCTGGGATTGATTTATGCAAGCTTAAGTAAAGACGTGTCCATTTCCATTTCTAGTTGCTGAGTGTTCTGTGTGAAATGTACCAGTATGGGTAATGACCTTTTGCTTGATTATGGACCAGGTCACTGGAACTTTATAATTAACTCAAACCCAATTACTGAACTCTTGTGTTTATACTGTGTATATACCACCCGGTCATAACTCCAGCCTCTGTGAGCCCAGACTGCCATAATGCCTTGTAAATGGTTGTTTTGTTTATTTGTTGTTTCTGCTGGAGAAGCTTGCTTTTCTTATTTTTGAAGAGGATAAGATTTAGGAAAGAGTTTCTGAATAGAGTCCAGTTACATTTTATATCTCCATGCAAAATATGTATACTTTAAAATAAGATATTCTTTTATTTTTGCGTTTCATGACATTTAATGTCTATGGCATAATGCTACTTATTTTTCACTGATATTTTGAATAATATCACATTTTAGGCAACAAAATATTGACATACTAAATCCACACTTGGGAAACATGAATAATTGCAAATAATTTCAAAAATAAGACATAAAATATATGCATACTTAGAATCAATAGCTAATATCTAATTAATTGCAACCTTATTATCCTAATTTATAGAAATAATAACCTAGTTTTCCATAATTAGTAGAATGCTAATTGGATAGCCAATTATTTTATGAAATATATATATTTGAGAGTGAAATATCTTTTTTATCACTCAGTATAATAAATACATACTGTAAACATCTGATACAATGCATGCTATTTCCAACCAACACCCAAATCGTAAAGGGATTTGTTTTCTTTCAAATCTTGTTTGTTTCAATAGCTTAAAACATAGCTTACTAAAGGATTTCATGGGCAGAACTTTGGTGGATTCACACTTGTCCAATTTGTCAAATTTTGTTTTGAATTGTGTAGGAAAGGGGAGTTTTTATATTTGATTTCTCTCCCTCCACCATGTTTGATTCCCTTAGTGCCCCTCCCCCGCCTTCCCATCCTTTCCTCCCTGCAGACTTCCTCAGTTTTCCAGTTGTTTCTTTTCATGTTCATAGAACTCAGAATATAACATTGAATATTTGCAGTGTCAACTTGGTGGAGTCATCAGGAAGGCAGAACCATCTCGGTTCAACTCTGGACTTGCTGTTTATTTGCGTTTTTGTTTATTTTTCACAAATGCATTTTTTTAATACTAGTAATTGTATATATGCTACATTATGTATACATACAATAATGGCATATATACCAACGTACCATAATGGTGTAATAGTAAAATTTGTTCCTGTTTACCCTTCCTACTATAATAAAGAAAGATCTCTGTAATGATAATGAACTGATTCACTCACCTTCCATCAAAGGTAAAAGAGGCAGGATACATCCTAGTATTTACAATACAGGCTCTGAAACCACAGAAATCGTTTTCAAATCTCAGTGGAGTTTTTAACTAACTCTATAATGTTAAGCTAATTATTTAGACTTTGTAGACCCTATTTTCCATATGAGGAAAATGGGGATGATAACTAACCATATTACAAAGTTATCGTGAGGAGTTAGCGAGTGTGTAAAAAGTTCTTAGACTTGTATCTGGCACACAGTAAGCACTCAGTAATTGTGAGGCCCAACATACGATGGAGTTCCAAACACTGGATGGATAAGTCAAAGGATTTCACATTTTAAATATTAATTTACTCTCCCAGGTTATTTTTCAAAAAGGTTTTAACAGTTCACATTTGCAGTACATCAGAAATACCTATTTTTGTTATCCTTGCCATAAGTGGATGTCATTAGTCCTCCAAACTCTTGCCAATCTGGTGGATGAAAAATGAAATCCTGTTGTTTTATTATAGACATTAATTTATTTGGATTTCTGTAGGCACCTATCTGTATATTTTGCCCATTTTTCTAGTAATTTCTGAGTCAGTTGTTGGAACTCTTTGTATAGTAGAGATACTAACCTTTTGTCAGGTGTATAGCAAATATTTTTCTTACCCTATTATTTATTTGAGTGTTTATAGTATGTTTTCTTATATTTTAAATAATTACAACTTTTCCTTCTTGGTTGCTGATGTTTTAAAAACCTGTTAGATACTGTAATCTTAAATGTGTGGGTATTTATTCAATAAACATTTGTTGGGCAGCAGTTGTGTGCGACACATTACTAGAAACACTAGTGTAATGTGTTAGGGTATACATATGGTGAATCATAAATATATATGTAAGCTCTCTCACCCTTTGCCCCTCATAAACTCACTTTTGCCTCTGGCAATTCATTAAACAGATGTGTGTATTAGAACTAGTCTTATTCCCCTTGTTAAGAGCAGTATCATGTGAAACAAGAGAATGAGAGAGCCAAAAGACACCTTAGAGATGAATGGTTCATCAGTCCTTTTTTGGCAATAAATGACACCACGACCTAAAGAAGGTCAGAGGCTTTGCCCAAGTGAAGCCACAAGGCTGGTGATGATAGAAGTGGAATGGGAATCCCAGTACATTGCACTTTTTACTATATCATGCTGCTTTATCCACACAGTATTTTTCTATAGTATTATTTTATTACTTTCCATCAACAACTGTCTTGATGTTATTAACCCCATTTGTAGAACTACATAGATTTTTTTTTTTTTTTGGATCATTTAACTTTATTTTTTTTTTTTTGAGAACAGTTACAATTTATGTTGGATTCTTTTTTTTTAATTAATTTTTTATTTTTTATAAACATATATTTTTATCCCCATGGGTACAGGTCTGTGAATCACCAGGTTTACACACTTCACAGCACTCACCAAAGCACATACCCTCCCCAATGTCCATAATCCCACCCACTTCTCCCAAACCCCCTCCCCCCAGCAACCCTCAGTTTGTTTTGTGAGATTAAGAGTCACTTATGGTTTGTCTCCCTCCCAATCCCATCTTGTTTCATTTATTCTTCTCCTACCCACTTAAGCCCCCATGTTGCATCACCACTTCCTCATATCAGGGAGATCATATGATACTACATAGATATTTAATAATGTATCACTGCACTGACTTTACCTGCTTCTTCTTGTTTGAATCACTTCTTATTAGCACTATTTTTAAACAACCAAAGAAGCCACCTACTTAGTTGCTACAGTGGAAAGAGACTCTCTCTAATGAAATACATATTTCTCAGTGAGTTTATTCTCATTGCCTGAGGTAACTGAGGACCAAGATATTCTGGGAAGTAGATTTGAACACTGAACTGAACACTGAACTGAGTTGTCCTTGGAAATGTGGTGTGCGAAGTGTCACCAAAAGGGACCAAAGGGGGGGGGAAAATGAGGAGGCTTCTAATAGGTATCTCATAAGGAGAAGACTGGCCTTTTTAATGAGCATTTTACTGAGTCTCGTTTTGCTCCTTGTAATAGATTGTTGGGCTATTTATAGATGCTTCCAAAATGAGAAGATTGGATTAGAAAAGTAGTTTTATTTATTTTTTATTTTTTTAAAACATTTTATTTATTTATTTGACAGAGGGAGAACACGACAGGGGGAGGGCAGAGGCAGAGGGAGAAGTAGATTTCCTGGCTGAGCAGAGAGCCCAATGTGGGACTCGATCCCAGGACCCCAACATCATGACCTGAGCCAAAGGCAGACGCCCAATAGACTGAGCCACCCAAGTGCCCCAGAAAAGTAGTTTTAAAATGGAGTTTAGTAACAGAACCCTCTGCTTTAATGAAATCTTATGCACATTCCAGTATATAAAATAGATAAAAATACAAGTGCTTGTTGTTAGTGAAGATACGGAGAAATTGGAAACTTTGTGCCCTGTTGGTAAAAATGTAAAATGGTAGAGCCACTATGGAAAACAGCATCGCGGTTCTGCAGAAACTAAGAATAGAATTACTAAATGATCCACCAGGTCCACATCTAGGTATACACCCAAAATAATTGAAAGTTGGATCTCAAAGATATATTGGTACACCCATGTTTAGAGCAGCATTATTCATAATAGCCAAAAGGTAGAAGCAACCCAAGTGTCCATCAACAGACGAATGGATAAACAAAATGTGATGTATACATATAGAGTAGAATATTATTCAGCCTTTAAAAGGAAGAAAATTCTCCAGAGAATGAAAGAGTGGTTTAACATCTGCAAATTCATTAAGGTGATGTACAGCATTAATGAGATGAGGAATAAAAATCATATGATCATCTTAGTAGATGCAAAAGAAGCATTTGACAAAATTCAATATCCATTTATGATAAAACCTCTCAACAGAGTGGGTATAGAGGGTATACTTAATTAAGGCCATATATGACAAGCCCACAGCTAAAACTCAACAGTGAAAATCTGAAAGCTTTTCCTCTAGGGTCAGGAAAAAGACAAGGATGCCCACTGTTCCCACTTTTATTTGTCATAATATTGGAAGTACTTACCAGAGCAGTTAGGCAATAAAAAGAAATAAAAGGCATCTAAATTGGAAAGAAAGAAAGAAAAAAAACTGTCACTATTTGTGGATAGGATCATTTTATATATAGAAAATTTTAATGACTACACCAAAAAAACTGCTAGAACTGATAAATGAATTCAGTAAAGTAGCAGAGTACAAAATCAGTATACAAAATTTGGTTGCATCTCTATACACCAACAACAAGCTATCAGAAGAGAAATTTTAAAATAACCCATTTACAGTTGCATCAAAAAGAATAAGATGCCTAGGAATAACTTTAACCAAGGAGGTCAAAGACTTACACACTGAAAACTAAGTTATTGATGAAAGAAATTGAAGACAGAGAAATGGAAAGACATTTCATGCTCATGGATTGGAAGAATTAATATTGTTAAAATGTCCACATTACCAAAAGCGATCTATATATTCCCTATAAAAATTCCATTGATGTTTTTCACAAAAATAAACTATTCCTAAAATGTATATGGAACCACAAATGACCCTGACTAGCCAACGCAATCTTGAGAAAGAACAAATATGTAGGGATCAGGCTCCCTGATTGCAAACTTATTACAAAGCTATAGTAATCAAGAGTATGGTATTGGTATTAAAAACAGACACATAGGTCAATGCAACAGAATAGAGAACCCAGAAATAAATCCACACCCATATGTGGTCAATTAATTTATAACAAAGGATGCAAGAATATAGAGTGGGGGGAGGACTGTCTTGTCAATTAAATGGTGTTGGGGAAACTGGATAGCCACATGCAAAAGAATGAAATGAGACAACTGTCCTATACCACACACACAAAAACTAACTCAAAATAGATTAAAGACTTGAATGTAATACCCGACACCCCTAGAAGAAAATATAGTTGGTAAACTAGCTGACATCAGTCAGGGCAATAAATTTTTGTATATGAATCCAAAAGCAAAGACAACAAAAGCAAAAATAAACAAGTGGGATTACACCAAACTAAAAATCTTCTGCACAGCAATGGAAACCATCAATCTAAAAGGCAATCTACCAGATGGAAGAAAATATTTTCAAATCATATATCTGATAAGGGATTCATATCTAAAATGTGTAAGGATCTCATACAACTCAATGTATAAAAATCTCCTACAGCCTTATTAAGGGGATCTGAATAGACATTCTTCCAAAGAAGATATACAGGTAGTCAAAAGGCACATGAAAAGATGCTGAACATCACTATTAGAATGGCTATCAAGATAACAAGAAATAACAAGTATTGGCAAGGATGTGGAGAAAAGGGGACCCTCATGCACTGTTGATGGGAATGTAAATTGGTATAGCCACTATGGAAAACAGTATAGAGTTTCCTCAAAAAAACTAAAAATAGAACTATCGTGATCCAGCAATTCCACTTCTGGGTATTTATCTTAAGAAAATGAAAACACTAACACGAAAAGATATATGCACCCCCATGTTTATTGCAGCATTATTTACAACATACAAACACCCATACACACACACATAGTGGAATACTACTCAGCCATAAGAAAAGAATGAAATTGTGTCATTTGCAACAACAGGGATGATGGATGGAATGTGAGGGAATTATACTAAGTGAAATAAGTCTGACAGAGAAAGATGAATACCATATGATTTCATTTATATGTGGAATCTAAAAGCAACTAACTACACCAAACAACAAAAATCATAGATAACAGAGAACAGAATGGTGGTTGCCAAAGGGGTGGGGTTTGGGGAGGAGACAAGACAGGTGAAAAGGATTAATAGGTACAAAATTCCAGTTATAAAATAAATATGTCATGAAGATGTAATGTACAGCATGGTGACTTCATTTATATTTGAGAGCATACTTGAAAGTTGCCAAGAAAGTAAATCCAAGAAGTTCACTTTGTATGGGGACAGATGATAGCTAGGCTTGTTGTGATGATCATTTCACAATGTATACAAATAACAAGTTGTTACGTTGTACACCTGAAACCAATGTAATGTGTCAGTTGTAACTCAATTAAAAAGAAATTTAAAGGAAGGAAATTGTCACATTCTACAACATGGATGAACCTTGAGGACCCAGTGCCAAGTGAAATAAGCGAGTCACGTATGTATGAGTCTACTTATATGAGGTACCCAGAGTAGTCCGAATCATTGAGATAAGAAGTAGAATGGTTGTTGCCAGGGAGCTGGGGTAATGGAGAATGGAGAATTATTATTTAATGGGTTCAGAATTTCAGTTTTTCAAGACAAAAAGATTTCTGGAAATCGGTGGCGGTGATGGTTGCACAAGTGTGAATGTACCCAATGCCACTGATCTATGCACTTAAACATGATTAAGATGGTAAATATTACATTAGTGCATTTTATGGCATTGTAAGATAATTAAAAAATACAGAAGTGCTTGTATTGAAGTAGGACTAACTAACCAATAGCCATGTGCTAGAGTACTCTATAGAAGGTCAGTAACAAGATGGTTTATGAAATCTCTATTATGTTTTCCAATTAGATTTAGGTAAAATCTGAACTTGACATTGCTGTGGACACTTTATTAAGCATAGTATTTATTCTTAGGAAAATCGCTCATCTCTCAGAAGGGAAAAGTATGTCAGTGTACCCCCCCCAGCATACGTCATGCAGAAGTTATGTCACACATCTTCATATATATTATGCTGTAGCTGTTAAGATGTTGTAGGGTGACAAGAGATAAGTAGCTACAAGCACTAGCTCTTTCAGAAAATATGATATATAAATTTAACATGAGGGGCTTTGAATTTGTCTGTTTTTTGGTTTTTCCTCAAATTCATATTCACTTTTACTAAGTTACAGAGCGTAGCTTCCATCTGAAGCAGCAAAACTGTGGAAAAAGAGACATTCCTAATACGTACACTTGAACACATTACCTTTAACTTGTAATAAGTGTATGGCACTGGATCATTTTGGACATCTTTCCTTACTATTGGTCCCACCCAATCCCCTGGCACAATGTTTTTTTCAGGATTTCTGTCATTTATCTCTCTCTTTTTGATTGCTAAATGCATAATCTAAAATACTAGGTTGCATGTCAGCCTAAACTTGGCTACGAGTTTAGGAGCTTAGGAACACTTTTTATATAAACTCTAAGGAGGTCAACTTTAGAAAAATCTCAGCTGCTGTACTTGGATCCCATAAGCCACTGACCATTTATAATTAATATTAATAAATGGCAGATGACAGATGTTTATTGCTTAACTAAAATTGTGTGTGCAATACTGAACTTTTAAAAAATAAGTTAGTTTAAGACCCAAAGGACTTGAATATACATATGCACATACATATATTTGGAATAATGAGAAGAATAAAACTACCAACATGTGATCCAGAATCCTCTAACTACAAACACCCAAGATTTCATAGGAAACATAAAAATATTCTTAGTTCATCAGATTAAGCATTGATTTGCTATGAAACTCTATTCCTTTGCATATAAATGCCTAGTTTCACAAACATTTCTCTGGAAAGGGTGCTTATGAATCATTAATATGTTCTTAACTATCAATCTCGCTACCCAAAACCAAATTGTTTAACGTGTGGTGCTCTTAAATCAGAAAATTTTTAAAAAGTAATATCAAAATTCTGAGTTGGCTTAAATCTTTATATTCCATGAAATCTCATTAAATAATATGACAACTGAAAGAGAATTTATTTACTTCTGGAGGCTAACAAGGCCACAAGAGTTCAGTTATCTAGTTATGTTATTTGGGAACCTGATAAGATGATTAAAATAGAGATGAGACTTTTAGTTTGAAGAAGTAAAAATGGCTTTCCATGGGAATTAAAATGGACCAGAAATCATATTACAGAAAGGTAAAGACAGGAAAATAATTTGCTTAAATTGTAGTCCTTACTCAAATCCCATAGCCAAATCCATTTACATGGGTTTTTTCCAGTTGGGCTGTACTTAGTAATGATTTGTCTAAACTTTGGCAGTTTTGCATAATTAGCTCATGTAGTCCTTTAAATATTCTAGGCATCTCTGTATTGTTATCAACTCCATTTTTAAAATGAGGAAGTTAGGATCTGAGTATGAGTAATTGACTTAAAATCACACATAGTAAGTGGAGACACAAGACTCAAACCCAGACCTGATGACAAATCTAGTGAGAGTTCAAGTTACTGAGGTAAAAACTGTTGATAACTACCTTCACAGTGTTAGCTAGTAAGTAAGGGAATCAGGATTAGGACATGGATCTTTTTTCTCTTAATCCAACCTACATCCCATGCTGTCCCTTTCTAACACTTCTGCCCACATGTTTAAGATGATCATATATCTTGGGCGCCTGGGTGGCTCAGTGGGTTAAGCCGCTGCCTTCGGCTCAGGTCATGATCTCAGGGTCCTGGGATCGAGTCCCGCATCGGGCTCTCTGCTCAGCAGGGAGCCTGCTTCCTCCTCTCTCTCTCTGCCTGCCTCTCTGCCTACTTGTAATCTCTCTCTGTCAAATAAATAAATAAATCTTAAAAAAAAAAAAAAAGATGATCATATATCTCTATCTGTCCGATCTTTTCTAATTATACCCACCACACATGTGGTTGGCATTAGCCATTATTTCTTATTACTGTCATTTTGTTGCTAATAAAATTAAGAATGTTCTATTTCTACCACCAAATTTTCTAAGTCTTTCTGTTTTACAAACTTTTGGTTGTTCAAAGAACAAGCTTGAACTTGATGAGGAAATTGGCCAATGATTCCCTTTTTGCTTCAAATCACACTAATGTTTTAAAGCCAAATGGCTTTCACAAATTGTCAACATCATACCCAAATGCAGTAAGTGGTTATGTGAGCAGCATCATGTTGTCTAAACAAAGACTCTGTCAGTCAATAGTATCAGTAACATTCAGGCTCTAAGAGCTTTGTGCCATTCACAGGGTTATGTTTAAATATGGATCCTAATAAAGACCCTCATTTGGCTTTTTAAAACGTTATGAATATCAATACCGCATTCAAATACACTAAAAGAGCATTGAAAACATAAAATGAGATTCACTAAAAACTATTTCAAAGGTTCAGATTTTTGACTCAATTTACAAAGTGTGTATGGTCTCCCAAGTGTTGTGTGAATCAGTGGATATGCCAGACATGGAGCAAAGTTCCCACCCCACGAGGCTTCCAAGCCTGAAGCAAGATCTAAGTAGATAGAGTTCCAAGACAGAACACCATGTGCATGTTTGAATAAAGTAGATGCGGCATGACTTTTGGGTGGAGAACTCATGACTATATGGGAAAATCACATGCTGTTCTCACTTGCACTAGACATCTGCTGAAAGCACATGAGATTAGGCACAGGAAGTGGTGCAAGGTTTTTTCTAGAATATGGTAACTTCATTTTGGACACTCGTTGGCAATAGAATGAGAATTTCATGTTTGCATTATAAATGTATAGCATACTCACCCATGCAGGCCAGCAGAGCACAGTAAGCTATTTGTTTGTAAAATGATGGGAGCACTTATTTCCTCCAGTAGTATTATTAATAGCTATTTATAGCCTTTAGTTTGGGCTGTTAAAGAACAGCCCCTTTCTAGTGGTGTGTTTGTGATACCTTGCTTTTGCAAAGGCTTAAAATTCAGAGAGGCTTTTAAATATTTCTTAGACATGAAATTGAACTCACAAAATAAGCTTAATGGCAATCTAGTCAGAAACACATGAATATGTCTCCTTTAAATTATATACAGATTTTTGGAATTAAGATGTGGTAAAAACCTACTAGTGGTCTATTAAGCCATCTAAAGCACCAGAAACATAATTGGAGATTCTCAAATTCAAGGATGTCCTAACAGAAGTAAGAACAAATTGGTGGTTGCCATTTTGGCCTTGCTTGTGCATTTTTACAAACACTTCATTTAGCGTAGTGTTAGAATAGTGGATATGCTTCCATCAGGAATAGACCAAGAGGTGTGAAGAGGGCAAAAGAAACATGAAATGTTAATAAATGAGAGCAATAGATAAACATGAAACTGCATCTATGCTGGATTTTCTTTTGTTGCTGTTGTCCTTATGGGAAGACGTCCTGTGGCTTTTCCACTTGACTGCACTGCCACCATATTCTCTAGAACCATTAGGATGGAACTAGTCTCCATTTTTCTCCAAGTTTAAATTATGTGTGTGCTGCACAGTGATTTAGAATAGTATGTATGGAGTCAGAGAACTGGAAACATAGTCACCAACACATTGCTTAAACAAAGCCTGTTTTATGATCTATTTGTATTTATTCTCGGACATACAATAGGTTTCCATATGAAGTATTCAGTAAAATTGTCTTGGGCCAGTTTGCAAGAAAGTCTGATAGAAATAGTGCTTAGATTTATGGAGAAGCTTTCTATCTTTGGGCAGCTTTATCTTGCTCTTTAAACTAGCCACAACATCATATGAGTAAGGAACTGTTAGACTTCACTCATTTATATTCCTGACTTGAACCACAGATGCATGAAAATTTATTTAATCTTAAAAACTTTTTAGTGCCCATTTCAACATGAAAAGGAGTGATTTCCCCAGCTTATTGAAAGCAATCGATGCTCACCTCACTCTCTTTATATTCTATAATTTATTTGTCCTTTAAAATATACATTTTCCAAGTATTAGACTTATTTCTTGATCTGTGGTCATCTATTGATTTGTGGTTTTAGCCCTCTATTTGTGTTTCTTATCTTCAACTATTCCCATTTGTTTTGTTTATTTTTCTAGCTTCGAAATAAAAATAGACTCCTTTATTGAAGGACCTTTATCAAAGTTCCAAAACACATTATTTAGTTTTTTTCTGGGCAAGGGAGGCTATGTATCTTCCCCGAATATTAAAAACTCCAGAAATTCAAAGAAGTAGGAGCTTTGCTCATGGGAATTAAAGAGTATGTTTGAAAGACATTCAGCTGTATTACTCTCTTGAATTGCATATGGTTAATCTGTTGCTGCCAATTGGAGCTTGGTTAGATGTTTGCTTCAGTTACCAAATAATACTCTTCTGAGAACACTGATTATTTTTGTTAATGAGTACAAAGTGCTGGAAGACTTTATGCTTTCTGATAATGTAAACAACTATTTGGTTCAATATTGAATCATTTAACACACCCTTCTTCTCCCTGATAGTAC
Source organism: Mustela nivalis (assembly GCF_964662115.1). Taxonomy (NCBI): domain Eukaryota; kingdom Metazoa; phylum Chordata; class Mammalia; order Carnivora; family Mustelidae; genus Mustela; species Mustela nivalis. The sequence goes on along the minus strand of NC_139024.1, from coordinate 72,784,050 downwards.
TGCAAAGGTTAACACCACACACATCACAGTCTAGTCCAAATCATAGTCTCCAAATTCATGAACTTAAACTTAAACTGATTTTTACATCTCCATATTAGTTTCAGTCTGAAAACCACTAAGAATAGATTTGGTATCAATTCTGGATATTCTTAGATATCTTAAATATCTAAACACTGTATTCTTTAAGATTGGCTCACCAAATTGGCTAATAATGGTGAGGAAACATCACATTGAATGAGGGTATTGTTAACCATACTCTTTCCAAAATTCATCTTAAATTATTTCCTTATAACTATTGTGTATTTATCATCAAAAATCATCACTGTTATTTTAAAACACTTATAAAGTACCCATCTGAAGACGATATGCTCTTGGATTCTTCATAATGTTAAACAGATGCAGACATAAAGACAAAAGCAAATTCCAGAGTATTTTTGCAGCCGTGAAACCACCATTAAAAAAAAAGTTTTGTGACCCCAGTGTTACCTTGACATTGTCTTGAGCATTTCATATTTAATTATAGTAGATTACTCACCAATATAATAAATACAGATTTATGAGATACTGTAATGTTCTTAAAACAAATGAAAACCACCCAAGAGGAGCCTTACCAACCCTGAGGTTGTCCAGATTGCATTGGCTAAGATTAACTGGAAGATCATTCATCTCTAAGGGTCATGCAATTAATCTCAGAGTGGGAGTTAAAGTGATGACTAAGCAGAAAAGGAAGCTGAGGTACAAGCGTGTAAGTAAAAGGCTGGAAGCTCCAGTATCAAGAAATTTGTTTCCTTTTTTGTGAATAGTCCTAAAATACTTACTCCTTCCTATTAGCTTCATTGGGTCCTAAATTTAGGATAGCTATTATTCATGACCGTTACTGATATGATCAAACACGTGGAAAAAAACAAGCTTTATTTAAAAGAGCACAGTGTGTTTTACTGTCGAGGAAGAAAAGAAGGCATTTTATCTCAGGAGTCACCAAAAAGTATTTTAGAATAAATTTATAATAACCCAGCGCTTGGACAATGAGAAAGCTCAAGACACAGTATAAGAAGAAATATTCTGCACCAGGGTTTAAATATTTATTTAAAAATAAAAGTAGAAATTCATCTTAAATTAGCTCAGGTGACACCTGTTGCAAAATATGAATTCCTTGTAGCCAAATTACTACACTCTTGATAATCCCTACGATTTTCAAGGACAGCAGTAAACACTACTTGCCACCCCCCACCAATCCACAACTGTTCTCAAACCTTACATTATAAGCCAAGACTTCTTTTGAACTTGGTCTTTCCTTAATGGGAGAACCTTTCTCCAACTGGGGAGAATCCTGACCCAAAATTGGCCTGCTGTTGGGGGTTTTATGAGATTGCCATGGCTGTTAGCTCATGAAAAAGTGACTGCTAAGTCGATTGCTCACTTCAGTATTCCCACTGGATATTTTGCTCATTTCTTGGGAATTTAAAAGAATAACAAATAACCAACAAATCATCAAAAACTATAACATGTTACCCAATTCTTGGGACTAAGCCAATGAGACTAGAATCTTAAAGATCACAAATGTGAATTCTCAGCCTTCCAGCTACCAAATTGTCCTAAGTACTCACCAGTGGCAGTTCCATATCTCAGCTGTACAGAAGGGGCACATTCATCTCGTAGCTGTCAGCTTTAAGGCTCTACCGCCTAAACCCAGCTGGCCATTACAGGCGGGAGCCACATATTGGTCTCAAGACCACAGAGTAGTACCCTGTCAGAAAGAGGATGTGGATACAGATATAATCTAGAATTGATTTGAGGTTGACATCAAATGGTCCATGGCAGTAATAAGTGCTTGTCCCAAGAACTTGACTCTGTATTCCATGAAAATTAGTGATAAGGTGTGAATATAGTACACAACACAACTCTAGAAATGAGTAATAAGAGCAGGTTGAAAAAACTGAAATGATGAAACAAAACCCGAAAGTTTTAGAATTCAAAATTGAAAAGATTTGCATCTACGTTCTCTCTTTTTATAGCTTGAAAACAAAGAGAGAACAGACTCACAAGAAGCCAAACTTGTTACAGATGTGTTTGTTTTTTCCTCAAAAGTCAATTATTTAATGGCTGTCCAGGAAAAGAAGTCAGAGAGAGCCAAACAGTGGTCTTTTGGTTTTGCTATTGGGGTTCTGTTGTTGTTTGCTTGTTTCATGGAATAAAATAATAAATTTGATCCCAGTAGTATCAGTCTCATAATCTGTGGGATACAGTCCTTTGACTCATTTCTGAAATAACAATGAAGTGTGACATAAACCTGATATTCATTTATTATTAGTAAATATTTACTTAGCTGCTCTCCCAGGATTGCTCATCCTATGAGAAGATCTTTATAGTTATCTTAAATTCAGATCTCAAACTGCTAAATTCTATTTCACTATACAGATTTTAAACAATAGCTCATATATTATAGTTGACAAGTGGAGACACTTTATAGAATTTGGACTGAACAACAACTTTAAGAGTTACAGACAAGTCTCCCTGAGATATACACACAAGCCTCTTAATTACTAACCTCATAACAAAATGTATGCCTTAAATCACTTTTAATTTGAGCCCAATTTTTTCACATAGTCATAAAAATAAAAGATAACTAATATGATTAAACTGGGAGCAACTTAGTTTTAGGTATCTCTTCAAAGATTTCCCTAAAATGATTGAAAACCTGCTAAATAAAAACATGCTGTAAATATGTTTGGTTGTAAGTCAGAATTAGTAGTGTAGAATATCAGTTTCTTAGGAATTTTCACAGAAAAATATGCTGGGCTAAGAGTCAGCATCCACATGATACAATATTTATTGCTTTCTATTGCATATTATATATAACATAATGTTATATTACATTTTATATAATTTTCAGCATTTCCAAAGGATGTTTATACTTTGTGAACTTTTATAAATGAAATCAATAAAATATGTGGATAAACAAAATACATATTGTTCTAGATTTCAACTAGATTTTTTTCACATTATACTTCAAAAGTATGAAAATATTGCTGAGAAAGAAGCATCTGTGTCTTTTCACATATAACTTTTCTTGATTATTTTTTAGGAAGGCAGACTAAACATGCAGTTCTGACATAGTGCAGCATCCCATTTTGATTTCTGAGGAGCTCAGAAACCTTCACCGGCTGAAAAAAGTCTCTGAAAAGGGCAAAACTTTCTGACCTCAGGAGTTTCTGATAGGAAGAACTGAGGCAGCAAACACCAAGAGTACAGAAAAAATTGGAATAAATTCCCCAAAGTTCTGTAACCACATTGGTGTGGGTGCACGGAGGAAGGCATAATTTCATTCTCAAAGAATCTCCCTGTTTTCACATGCTTTCATTTCTGTACAAGCTGATCCTGCAGATGATACAGTCCAGATGAATTTCTGCTTAATAGGAACTCTTGTTCACAAATTGACACTGAAAATGCAATCCCTTTATATGTACAAAATAAAATGGTAAGGACCCATCTTGTTTCACAATTTCGTTTGCAATTTATCAGGTAGTTTTTAGGAAAAGTACACTTTTGGTTCTCAGATGGGTTGGATAAAGAGAGGAGGTATGAACTTTAAAAAAAATACTGTTTCTTTTTGACACTTGGCCGCCTTTGACTAATTTAGTATTTTGTATCTATTATCAGTAAATTTAATTTCTCCAAATCTCCTAGATTAGAGTTTCCAGTAAGGAATTTAAGGTACTTGTGCTTTCTAATGGTCTGTGTAGACAAGTTAGGTGCTGTTCATAACCAAGACGACCCATTCAGGTGACCTAGAGCATTTGAATAGTAGCCCGGCAGTCTTTAAAAATGTCTTTGGCATATATTTATGGACTAAATATGAGAAAACCATTACAAAGTTTGGGCCTGTATTAGTTTTCTCTTGCTGCCATAAGTTGCCAAATATTTAGAGTTTTAAACAGCACAAGTGTATTATCTTACAGTTCCACAGGTAGAACAATAGTTCTAACACAGGTTTAATCAGGCTAAATCAAGGTGACGACCAGACTGTGTTTCTTTCTGGCACTTCTAGGTAAGAATTTATTTCCTTGTCTTTTTCAGTTTGTAAAGGCTGCCCACATTTCTTCACCCAAGGCTGCTTCCTCCATCTTCAAAGTAAAAAACTAGCAGATTAAGTCCTTCTCACATAGCATTTCTCTGACCCTCCCTTTTGCCTCTTCCTCCCCTTTTAAGGACTGCACCCACCTGGATGGTCCCAGATAAACTCTCTGAAAGTCAGCTGATTAGCAACCTTAATTCCATCTGCAATCTTCATTCCCTTTTGCCGTGTAAAGTAACATTTTCACAGCTTCCAGGATTAGGACATGGACATCTGCCTACAGAATGATACCACAAGGCTGTTATGGTAAAACAGGTCATACTTCTGAAGGGCCCCCAATTTACATAATACTCTCTTAATGGACTCTAGGTAAGTGGTCACCAAGCCAAGGACAAACATTAACTGACCTTGCTCATCCTTATGAAGCAAACACTCAACAGTGATGATTTCCTTCATGAGAAATTGTTGACAGATTCAGCTAAGTCTGCCCGGTTCTTTCATTATTCTGTCTGTGTGTCCCCTCTGACTACTTCCACTGATTTAAAGAGGAAGTTACTCCTTCTCGTAAACAGATTGTAGAAACATATGACTAAATCTGTGACCCTCTTGCTCAGCATGCATGTGTTGTGCATATTAATCAGGACAAATTGGAGCCCAGAATTTGGAAGCTGCCTGCAGGGGTACTGTTAAGTCTTGTATCCTCACTGCTCCCAGCTGGAGTGATGCAATGATACCATGACTCATATAGGATGATTTTATTTATTAGATCACAGCATCAGCACTAAGAAAAGATTTCTTTACTGAAAATAGCATAAAGAAACTGAAAAAGCAATATAATCATGACAGAGGAAAAGTAAGTCTAATAAAATACCTTGTCCTACTAGAAAATTCGTGTTTGTGAATAAAATGGTCATTAAACTCCTCAGATTAAGCCTTATGGTGTCACCACTCCTCTTGCTTTGCATGATTCTGGCTCTGAACATTCTGTCTATTCATCCTTTTTTTTTTTTTTTTAACTTTTTAAAATTTATTTTCAGCATAACAGTATTCATTGTTTTTTGTACCACACCCAGTGCTCCATGCAATCTGTGCCCTCTATAATACCCACCACGTGGTACCCGGACCTCCCACCCCCGGCCCCTTCAAAACCCTCAGATTGTTTTTCAGAGTCCCTAGTCTCTCATGGTTCAGCTCCCCTTCCAATTTACCCCAACTCCCTTCTCCTCTCCATCTCCACTTGTCCTCCATGCTATTTGTTATGCTCCACAAATAAGTGAAACCATATGATAATTGACTCTCTCTGCTTGACTTCTTTCACTCAGCATAATCGCTATTCATCCTTTGACTTGATTTTATATATTAAGTAACTACTGTATGCCAGGACCTGTGCTAGATGCTTGAAGTAAAAATGCTAAGGGAGATATGCAAGTATGTATGAGACTCATTTGAGAGTTCATAATCTAATGGTAAAGTTAATTATAAGCAAACAATGGCATAGGTAGATGGGCCTGATGTTCTGGGAACAAAGGAGGTAAAGTGTTATTGGCTGTTATAGAACAATTAGAATTTTTCCAGCTAGAGAGGCTATCCATTGAAGAGGACCATCTAAGGCAGAAAAGCAAGAAAGAGCATGATGTGACCAGGTAATCATGAGATGTGTAGTGTGGCTGAAGCAATAGGAAATAGGGAAAGAAATAATGCTCTATAAAATTTTGGAGTACAGGCACTAGGGAGATTTAATAGCAAGAGACTAACAGGAACAACAGACCAGCACCCTGTGGTATAAGAAGATAGCCTTTCAGCACGGTGCAAAATAACTGGGAGCAAAGAAAAGCAATGTCCCTAGTTTTGCAAAAATACATTCTAGAGAGCATAAGAGGCTAGAACTAAATGAGAATGAAAAGAGCACATTTGTGAGAGGTAAAATTTTCAGTTTTACTAAAGCAGATGGATTCAAGTGGGATAAGGACTGCCACGAAAAGTCTTAAAAAAATTCAATTCCCTTAAGGTTTTACCCTAGTCAGATTAAGGCTGTTTTATTTTTGAAGGTGAGTTGATTCACTCAGCTGTTTTGTATTTTCACAGAAATCATCATCATCATTATTTTAGGAGTTACAACTTCATAAATCTTTTCCACTTTCTAAGTACTTATGTATCATTTATTCCCCATGCCTACCACAAACAGAGTAATAGGAAAGATCCTCTCTAACGTATAAGTTAGAAGCAACTGAAATACCGAAAGTACTTCATTTAATGTCACATAGCTGAAAAGTAACATAGCCAAATCTATCTAAAATGCACATTTTCTGATACCTATTTCAGATTTTTATATTTAATTTATATATTTTATTTTTTATATTTAATTTAATGCTGCACATATATTTAAGCACACGTTAAAAAAAATGAGAGTTTAAATAACATCAGTCAAGAATAGACAATGGCTCTGTGGTTTGACAGAAAATCAGACTCAGATCCACCTTCGAAGTCCAAGGTCATAGAAGCTATACTTACTGCTTCCCTACTTACCTGCTGGAGAATTATTGGGGAAGACTTCATGGAGAAAGCAGCCTTCAAAATGTATCTTGAAGGATATGTACAAGCAAGGAGGGATTTTCAAAACACTTAACATTGCAAGTACTGTGCAGTGGGTTAATGTATCAATTCATGTATGAATCAAAAATGTTAAATATACAGAAAGAATACAACTGCTTACTATGTGTTGTAAGCAATAGTGAAAATCACCTCTCATCTAAGTGATCTCTGATATTTGATGATTTTTTAAGAAATCACAGGTATCATATTCTGTTTGGACAGAATCGTACACCCATACTCAGACGTGTTAAAGTCAAGGAAAGCTGTCCAGGAGACATTGTGTGCTGAACTCCTCAAGGCTCTGCTACAGCTAAAAGTACCAACGGAGTTTGCAAGGCCCAAAATGCGTTTGATTAAGGGTGACCTGGGTGTAAGGGAGAAGAGTCTCCTTATCCACAATCCTCCTAACCCTCAGAACAGCAGAATCACAAATCTACTGATCTTTCTTCTGCCTTCCTTCGGTATTTCTACAGCTCAGTATTTTTAGTCACCTCCTGACTACTACCCCTTTTCTTAAAAAGTCCCTGAAGATAGGAGAAGGATTTATATACAGTCAATGATTACATGTTCCCCTTTCTACTTCGGTATGTCTTCTGGCACACAGGAAGACTGTTCACTTTGCTCAGAAAATAAACACCAAAAACATGGGTTATCAAAAAATATCCCTTTAAAACTCTTTTTCTATTTAAGTTGACCTTTTTATTTCAAAGAGCATCTTATTTGGTTCTTAACTGTTCAAATAAGTACTCATTTTCAAGGCGATTGAGTAAGACAGAGTTCATTCCTTCAAGAACTGTCACAATTTCTTTAATTTTTAGCTCATTTGTTTAAGTCTTCCCTAGAACTTTCTCTCTCCATTAACTGCATTACACATACCATTTGCTGTCCCTGCTACACCCTCTTAAATTGAAAGTTTCCTCATACTACCCAAGGGCACTTCATTTGGGTGGAATTCCACTGAAAGCAAAATTCAGTAAATTACAACAAAAGCCACAGTCATTCAAAATCAAGGGGAAAATCAGGCTTCTGAGACTGTGGGGTTCCATTTCAAAAGCCCCAATATTGGGTCAAGATGAGCCGGGATCATATTTCATTATTTTAAAGGAAGACTACATTCCCAACTCCTCCAAATAAAGCATCATTTATGCCTGCTAGACAAGATAATATAAGGAAGAAAAGGTTATTTTGCCATCTTTCAACTTTTCACAGTCATCCAAAGTCCCTTCCTCTCTTCCTCCACTTCTCCTTTCCCTCCCTCTTCCTGACTACTTATTCTCCACTCTCAGAAACTTTTTATTAGGCCACTGTTTCCCAGTTTGGAGCTGGGAGATAGTCCATATTCCCCACCTCAGGGAAACGTTAGAACCTTCAAATCTCTGAAACTGTCTTAGAGTTTAAATTCCTTCTCAAAATAGAAGGGAGTAGGATACCTCCCTGTTGCAATCTGGGCTTCTAAGGCCCCTTTTTGAGGCAGCCTTAGGGATATTCTAGTTATTCATCATTGGTTTGGTCCTAAAGATGATCTTCTAGAGCATGGTCAGTCAAGATTATTTCCCTGAGAGCGTGGTGTAGCTCTCTGGAGTGGGCTCTTGCCCCTTGAAGCTGATACTGGAACAGAAGTGACTTACTGGCTGAGTACTGCACAGTAATAAATGGAACCTGTTAACACAAGTTGTTTGAGGGGCACGTGGGTGGCTGAGTTGGTTAAGCATCCAACTCTTAATTTTGACTTGGTTCATGATCTTAGGGCCATGAGATTGAGCCCTGTGTCAGAGTCTGCACTGGGCTTGGAGCTTGCTTAGGATTCTCTCTCTCTCTCTCTCTCTCTCCCTCTGTCCCTCTCCCCATCACCACCACTCCCAATCGCTCTCTCTAAGAAAAAAAAAAAAAGTTGTTTGACTGAAATAGTGAGTAATCATGGCATATTTGCGTATGAGAATAACATCAGAAGCATCCTCCTTCCCCAACCTTCCCTCAAATAAAATGATGGCCATAAAATCAGGAAAAGAGAGTACTACTTATTTTCCATTTAAGTTTTTCAACAAATACTTACTGAATAGCTACTGCATACAGGTTCTTGCCAAAAAAAAAAAAAAAAAAAAAGGCAAACCTACCACACTCTTTGGAGCAATGGTAGTGATGCTTACCTGTGCACTGGTGTGTGGGCCTCATACACCTCAAGGTTCTCTGTATACAGAATTATGCAAATGAATATGAAACCCACTGCTAGAAGCCCAGTATTATCTACCTACCACCAAAATAACCTGTTCTGTGAACTGTGTTTCATCCTGAAATATTTTTATAGGGAATCAAGATTAAGGTTGCATTTCTACAAAAATAACTCATCATTTTTGCAATTATTACTACATATTCTTCCTAATATTACAAAAAATAGTATAGTTCAGCATCATCATGACATATTACAAAAAGGCTAGGAATATAGCTAAAAATTCAGTGATAATATATTATGATACATTTAGGGACCTGGTCAAAAAACAATGGAAGGAATTGAACAAGTTAGTAAATGAACTAGAAGAAAAAGGTGGGAAATGGGGCTTCTAATGATCTTGTCAGTGTTGAGAGAGAAAGTCCACACACAGAAAGAAGATTGTGTATCTGAAGAATGAGAGTAAATCTTTAATTTCTTCTGCATTAATCAGATGCCTATTAGAGGACCTATATTTCATTTTCCTCACAACATTGTGAAAGTTCGTCAAGAAATGAAAAGGATGCCAGTGTTAATTTGACATATGGGAAATAACCTTTGATGAGAGAAAGTTAGAAGTCATGCAGCCGGGCAGAGTCTGTTAATTTTAAAGGATCAGTCTTCTAAAGAACATTCCTAAGAGGGTGAGACTTAAGAGGGTGAGACTTAAGGACTCAACTTGTAAAACTGGTTGAAAATTGAATGGCAAAACAAACTTTCTGTCTTTGAGCTTATATTTTAAATCCACCAGAAAAATAGAACTTTTCCATTAATGGTGGGAAGGAACCTATAAAGACATATATGTGTATATATAATTATATACGCACACAAGCATGCACACACATTTGCTACACATATGGCTACCCTCCTGACTCTCCTCTCCCACCCTAATGCACATGAGTGCAATGACTAAAGGACAGTGAAAGCCATTAAATGAGACATGGTCAGATCTCACTAACCTCACTTAATTATACAACCAGTATTTTTAGGTTAGCAAACATTCCATTCACAATATATTTTAGAGAAACTAAACTTGTTGTATTCCACTCAAGTATATGTAACCAGTATGGATGACATAATTATATGACGCTATCTTGCTGGGTTTGGAAAATGCATGTGGAAAGTATTTCTAATAAAAGAACAGATATTTGCACCAAGAGAGCAGGATAAAAACTACCTAAAACATTTTGCATCATCTGCCACAAGTGAAATATGCCACTTATGATCTTATTATCATTATGAATGAAATGTATTTATTGCAAATTTTAATATAGTAGAAGCTAAATGAGATCTTTCTGTTTTCCATCCTTGCTTAAGAAATCAACAGTTTGAGATAGCATGTGTAACTCAAAAAATTTTTTAAATACTGAAGCAAGGTGAAAACATTTGAGAATGTACTGAAGGTCCATTAAAAAGGTGAACTTTACATAGATAATCAATAAATAGCTGAAAATATTAAATTACAGCTATAAATGTTTGTGACATCTCTACTAAAAATATCCTGGAGTAGCACATGCTAAATAGACTTGGTAGTTGTTTTTCCCTCTGTGATATAATTCCAGATTAAGTTTCATTTTTCCCCCCACAGAACAATAAAAAGCTTCAAAGGAAGGAAGAGTGGGCTGTGATAGAATGAGAATTAGACATCAAGATCAACTAGTGCATGACATGATAAAAGAGATTAGAATAATATCAACATTTCTGGTATAATCCATCACTGCAGATGTGTCAGCAAGTATATGAGGCCATCCCCTTCTGTCAATAAAACCGAGTAGACAATTTGAGTAAGGGAGGAAGTAGAGCCCAGTCAAACATGGCTATCAACACTTCTCTTTCTGTCTCAGCAGAACAAAATTCTGAGGCAAGTTCTTGGAACAAACAGAAGTTTATCCAAATGAAAATCACATGATAAATGCCAAGAGAATATTCCTCCTCTGGAATTCTTTCAGTTCTTCGACTTAACCAGCTGGAATGAATTTTCAAGTAGCATTTTGTTCAGCCTTTTGAAATGAAGGACTTTCCTGTTAATTGGAAAGCTATATTTCATCAAAGATAAAGACAGTGCTCTTGGCTTAGTGATTCTCTTTTAAAAAGAAAAAAAAAAAAAAAAGACATTTGGTGGATATTTAACCTAAACAAACTCCAGAACACTCATTTTAAGTGAGAAGGACTGAACCGTGAGCCTATATACCTAACTAAAGAAAAATGGGGAAAATTCAAATGCAATGTTATTCTAAGCTCTGCATGAAAACTTGCTATTATACTGTGCTCCCTCCTGAGAGGAATATGTAAGGACAGAAAAAAAAATTAAAAAACACTAACTTTCAGAATCAAATATTGATACAACTGAGGTTTATGGTTTTCTAAGGTAAATTAATTGGGTAAGCCACAGATTTAAGCATTCTTTATTGTGCTACTTTAAAATGTGTTTTGAGGACAAGGATAACATGATTATCAACTCACAAAGAGCAAGAAAATAAAGTTAACCAGGAAAAAAAATATTTAAGACTCAGATTTTCAAACCAATCTAAACTTTAGGCAGTACTTTGAACTTAATTGCTGGTTAGTGATATGTTAAATACACATTTGATATTTAAATTGATGCAGAATTAGGCAACCTGATTTATCACATGAACATGAAAAGTTTTAAAAAGGAATTAATTATAATGTAATACTGTTCCCAGACTTCTTAAGGGAATCACTCAATAGGTAGTCTGGGGGTACCTGGGTGGCTCAGTGGGTTAAAGCCTCTGCCTTCAGCTCAGGTCATAATCCCAGGGTCCTGGGATCTGCTCAGCAGGGAGCCTGTTTCACCATCTCTCTCTGCTTCCCCATCTCTCTCTCCTTGCCTCTCGGCCTACTTATGATCTCTGTCTGTCAAATAAATAAATAAAATCTTGAAAAAAGAATAGGTAGTCTGAATGACAGTTATGTATTCTGCTTTAAAATAATGTTATAAGAAAACCTCTTTATGATACTATTTATGTACTTTGAATCCAGCAATATGTGTAGGATAGGAATTTTCCTTTTTTTTTTTTTCTTAATTAACATACAATGTATTATTTGCCCCAGGGGTACAGGTCTGTCAGTCATCAGTCTTACACAATTCACAGCACTCACCAAAGCACATGCCCTCCCCAGTAACCATCACCCAGACACCTCATCCCTTTGACAGCCCCCCTCTACTCCAGCAACTCTCAAATTGTTTCCTGAGATTAAGAGTCTCTTATGTAGGTTTGTCTCCCTCTCTGTTTTCGTCTTGTTTTATTTTTCCTTCTCTTCCCTTATGTTCATCTGTTTCCTTAAATTACACATATGAGTGAAATCGGGTGGTTTTTGTCTTTCTCAGACTGACATAAGTTTTGCTTAGCATAATACCCTCTATTTCCTTTCACATCATTGCAGAGGGCAAGATTTCATTCTTTTTTATGGCTGAGTAATATTCCATTGTATATCTACACCACATCTTTTTTGTCCATTCATCCGTCAATGGACATCTTAGCTCTTTCCATATTTTAGCTATTATGGACTGCAATAGATTTTTTTTAAGGATAATGTCAAAGAAATATTTGACATAAACATTCCATAGACTCACACATACACATATATTTTGTACCTTGAGATATAAGCTGATGGTCTATAGCAGCAGCCAGCATGAGCCTGAGATGGGCAATAAAAAGATTATGGTGTTATAAAAAAAGATAAACACATCAGTTCATTTTTTAAATAGTCTTTAATACTTTGAGGAGATTGGTCTAAACTGAAAATTTCAGGGAAGACAAGTAGCAGGGCAACTAGGCAGGCTTCGGTGATTTTTTAAATAATGGAGCCAGCCACATCATTATCTAAATTTCTAAAGAAAAACAATATACATATTAATCCCCCTATTATAAGTTCATAAATAGTATATAAAGCAATCAGAATATCATATGCCAAGTTATTTTTTCTTGAGAGAGCAGTTAATACTCATTTCACAAACTAGCTACAAATTTCATGGCAGAAGTAATGTACTGAATTTGACTGGATTTAATAGTTGAAATTTACCAGCATACCCACTGACAAGTGAAAATCAGAACAAGTTTACAAGCTAATCCAGTAGATACAATTGTATAACACCCAAGGTCTAGTTCAAAACACATTATGCAAATGTGCTTAGACCAAGAAATTTTCCACATATAAATGAATGTGCGTGATTAAGTTTCCAAGGGTTTTGTAATCTAACCTAATGTGGTAGATAGAACTTCAAAGTCAAGAGATTTTGCATTCAAACAAAACACTGAAGGGATGCCTGGGTGGCTCAGTTGGTTAAGCAGCTGCCTTCGGCTCAGGTCATGATCCCAGCGTCCTGGGATCGAGTCCCACATCGGGCTCCTTGCTCAGCAGGGAGTCTGCTTCTCCCTCTGCCTCTGCCTGCCATTCTGTCTGCCTGTGTTCACGCTCTCTCTCTCTCTCTCTGACAAATAAATTAAAAAATCTTAAAAAAAAAACACTGAAATTACTAATTTCAAATGAACTTTTATCAAATTGTGTTTGATTCAAGAGAAATAAGTTTACATTAAAGAATACTAAACTTAAAATGGTTACCTAAATAAAATAGGTATCTAAATTGTAATGCCCTGCTGTGTTTTTAAAATATTATAAAATACAGGATACCCTCTACTTTTATAATGAGTAGGTTGTAAATATTGCAAATAGTAAAAAATCTTTGGGCACTTTCTCCTTTGTGCTTTTAACTATTCTTTTAACACTGATGATTTATAACAGGAAGGCATGTTAGTATGCCTAGTATGCAATATCCAGCATCTTTAACAGTTTCTTCTGGACTCTAAAGTCCCTCTTGAGTGCAGAGTCCAGGCTAAGATTCTGGGCAGCAGAAGCAGTGAGATGGAATAGGGTTACCTTGGGTGAAAGGGCCATGGAAATTTCTGTCAGCACACAGCTAAAATTCAGAATTTCAGGTCCTGAATCTTCAGTGAATGATGAAATTATTTAAACAAGAGAGGAAAACATCTGTCAAGGCGAACTGAAAGTAATCCATAAGGAAAGTATGACCTAACAAAAGAAAGTTTATTATGCAAAAGCAGATTATGAAAATAGAAATTCTAAAAATTGGTCATTGTTAATGTTTATGATGTTTGCTATAAAATGAAGTGATTTATAATAGGACTGCATTCATGACTCACTGGGATTTTTAAATCTCAATCAGTACAGTTTTTTCTCTCTTTGGGTGTAAAGTGTAACAAAATATAAAAATCTCTGATAATTTTATGAGGATTTCAGAAATGTAGCAGTGGTAGTTTAAAGTAAAACAAAGTTTCTAAATTTTATATAAATGACACAATAGGTAAATAATTTCCAAAATTCACGTATACTACATTCTTCCTGTTTACAACTGGGAAGGGAATGGAAATACTGAAGAATACATGGACTGTAGCAATAAGAAAGAAGAAAGAATGAAGTGACCAGGCTGGTCCTGGCACAAAACATCTCTTGCAAAGTGCTGTTAGGATCTGAGGAGACACTTGCTGCTCAGAATTCAAATTCCAGAGGCGCCTGCGTGGCTCAGTGGGCTAAGCCTCTGCCTTCAACTCAGGTCATGATCCCAGGGTCCTGGGGTCAAGGACCTGGGATCCAACCCCACATCAGGCTCTTGACCTGCTTCCCTCTGCCTCTCTGCCTACTTGAGATCTCTCTCTCTCTCTCTGTCACATAAATAAATAAAATCTTTAAAAAATAAAATAAAATAAAAATTCAAATTCCAAGAGGTTAAGAAAGTATATTCTAAACCATAATTTTTAGAAAACTCTCTGTGCTATTAGGTTAGTCCGTGCACTTTCCTTGCCCCCCTCTTTTGACTAAGTAGCTCCAACGTGAACTCAAAGAAGGATGCCTTACCACAGTGCACTCTCTTGAGATGTGACACAGAGGCAGAAGGGCATAATGTGGTTAAGAGCCTCATTTCCCCAGTGTTTGGTGTAGGGTATAGTAGAGCTTGTAGACCTGGCGCTCTCACTTGGCAGCATACCTGTTACAGGGGCGCCTGTCTGGTGCAGTCATTTGAGCGGGCGACTCTCCGTTCATCTCAGGTCATGATTTCCAGGTTGTGGGATCCAGCCCCTCATTGGACTCTGTGCTCAGCCAGGGGTGGGCTTGAGATTCTTTCATTCTCCCTCTGTCCCTACCCATCCCCACACTTGGTCACTCAAGCTCTCTCTCTCTCTCTCAGATAAATAAATCTTAAAAAAAAAAAAAAAAAAGTAGTAGTATGACTGGTATACCTAAGTGTCCATTAACCTTTAATTACCATTAGTCTTACTATTTTTAGAAGCAGACCACCCTTGTCATCTTCACCAGGATTACCGCAACAGGCTACTAACTGTGAACTTACTGAGCAAAGAGGATAGAAATATAAGTAACCTAATCCAGGAAAAGGTGAGCAAGTGAGGAAGGTCGCCCTGAAGGAGTGACACGTGGCAGAGAATTCAACACAAAGGCTGAATCAGAGCAAGGGATGTGAGAGAATGCATTCTAGTGAATGTATCAAACACATGGACTCAGTAAATGTGGTGGGTTGTGGTGAATGAAGTGCAGGGGTGACTAGAAAGAAAAGTATGTGGCCATTGAAGGGAATGACAAAGTGAGTAGGGGCTGGACAGAGGACCAGGACCCTGAGTGCCATGTTAAGACACTTGGGTTTATCTGCTTTCACCTTCTAAAATTTACACTCAGTGTCTTAGAGTCAGGACAGTCTTGTTTCTGAATTCCCAAAGAATGTAACACTAGTAGATTGCATCTCTTCTATTAGTCCTTTTCAACTGGTAGGAAAATGCTATTTTGATCTTAATATGTTTTAAGGATCAAAGCTATCTTTGCAAAAATGGTTCAAGGTACTTTCCCAAATTAAGAGCATTTGGTATAGAGTGTGTAATTTTATGCCAAATTATTTTTCTGCAAATAATTAATCAGAAGCATCTTGGAAGTTAAATAGGAATGCAATTAAATCAATTCAGGTATTAAACTACAGAATAAATAATTCAAATAGTTTTAAACTTTAGTTTGGAGAAATTAAATGTCTATTTACAAATCCATTTCTTCATATTTTCACTACATTTATTATAAATTCCTAGGTCAGAGTAATATCATGGAAATAAGTATTTTTATTTTTTTAACAATTTTATTTATTCATTTGACAGAGAAAGAAAGAGAATGAGAAAGAGAGCACAAGCAGAGGGAGAGGGAGAAGAAGCAGGCTTCCCCCTGAGCAGAGAGCCTGACGGAGGGCTCAGTCACAAGACCCCCAGATCATGACCTGAGTGGAAGGCAGACACTTAATCAACTGAGCCACCCAAGCAGCTCTATTTCTATTTTATTTTTTAAAAAACAAAAAAGGTTTGAATGCATTCCTGATTCTACATGGTAATAATACAGCTGAAAAGAAATTTGTCCTTTCCGACTATCAGCTGTGTTCTTTACCACTGGGTCAGGCTGTTCTGTGTTTGTATAGCCCACAATTCAAAAGCCTTTATATATGATATGTATCTATGTACCAGATCATAATTGCTGAAGAAGTTAAACTGTAGCAATTTCCCCTCCTCTGCAAAATTTCCCAAGTGATATATTAACTAAAAGGAATAAAATTTGGAATTTTCATCCTCTATACATTAAAGTCAGGTCAGTTCTAGGTTTAAAAATCATTAGATTAACCCCATTTTCTCATGATTTGTGCTTTTTTGAAGGTATAAAGCGTTTCCAATTGAACTTCATTCCACAACCAATAAAGAGAAAACACCTAGCCATACATTTTGCATTTTAATGGAATATTTATTTAATTGGTCTTAGTTATAGATTCAATAATATTTGGTCCTCCATCTAGAGTGTGGGATACATTTTAGCTTTTTGAGAAAAATTCAGCTTGTCTTGGAAGTGGACCTACTGAAAGCTCAATGGCTCCTCTTAGTGGTGGCATGAAAGAAATTCACCAGGAAGTCCTTCATAAAGACCTCTGCACCGACATTGCTAAGCATTCACCAAATTGTGACCTGATATTCACAATTTGAGTAATTCGCAACAAATAAATCCTGTCCGTGATTCAATGGAAGCAACTTTTTTTTATAGCCCTCTTACATTTTAAAATCTAATTTAACATTTTCCATAGTTTTCATTTTTCGCTTGGAACTTAAATACATAATTTAGGAAAAAGAAATTCAGGACTACTTCCTTCTCTCTTTGTTCATTTTTACATGTTTATTCCTTTCAGTTCATATTTCTATTTGAACAGGTTTTAAAAAGACAGGCTGAAACTGATTTTCATTTTGTATCTAGCTGTCTGTTTCAAATGCACCTAGTCAGAAAACTTGCCTTAAACATTAGTAGCTATGGTACCTCAAAAAACATACTTTGTACAACTATCATATGATCTCCCTGATACGAGGAAGTGGTGATGCAACATGGGGGCTTAAGTGGGTACGAGAAGAATAAATGAAACAAGATGGGATTGGGAGGGAAACAAACCATAAGTGACTCTTAATCTCACAAAACAAACTGAGGGTTGCTGGGGGGAGGGGGTTTGGGAGAAGGGGGTGGGATTATGGACATTGGGGAGGGTATGTGCTTTGGTGAGTGCTGTGAAGTGTGTAAACCTGGTGATTCACAGACCTGTACCCCTGGGGATAAAAATATATGTTTATTAAAAAAATAAAAAATTAAAATACCAAAAAAAAAACACATACTTTGTATATATAAAGAAATTGAATAAGAAACCATATGATGTGAAATAAACTTTGAGAGTATACATTTAAAGAAGTTGGATCTTCTATCGATCTACAGCTATGGTTCTTATTCTTTGATAGAACTCGGGGTGAACTTGTTAACTACAGGTTCCTGGGCCACTCATAAGACCTAATGAATCATAAGCTCCAGGGGTGGGGCCTAAGAATATGTATTTCTCAAAGTCATCTATGTTTGGAAACCTGCCTGCAGAAGGCCCTAGGGAGTGCTTAGATAAATGACCATGTTTCTGTATTAATAGGAAATAATTTCAGTATCTCAAAAATACCACCTATTCAATTAGGTGATTCTGGTTTGCAATGAAATCTTAAATAATGTGGCACAAAAATTTTAGCTACCCTTTTAAAAGTTAAGGCTCAACACTGGGCATTATATAAGACAGATGAATCCCTGACCTCTACCTCTGAAACCAACAATACAGTATATGTTCATTGAATTTAAGTTTTTTAAAAAGTTAAGGCTCAAAAATAAGTACCTATCACTGCATACACTCCCTTTATGGATTCTAATTACAAAAGTGCTCCTGAATCAGAAATAAGATCACATGTCAGCATATCCTATTGGCCTTTTCTAAACTAGTCACAGAAACTGTTATCAGATTCTGTCTGTCCCCTGTTATCAGATTCTAATACTTGCCCTTTTCCGGTTTTCAATATCACTGATCCTCAGGACAAATGCCCAACATGGCAATTGAGTCCTGCACATGGTTCCAGCTTCTCTGAGTAATGTCCTATATTTAGACTCTGATCAAACCAAGGAAGTCTACTTTTCAGTTCCCCAGATTGACCATGTCCTTGCATGCCTTCATTGACATAACTGTTCACTGCCTGACATCCCCTTTTGCCCTCTTTGGCCTGGCAAAAGCTCATTCGTTCTTTAAGCCTCAAAAATATCACCCCATCTGGGGAGTCCTTTCCCATTTCCATTGGCAGAGGTCAATGCTTTCCTTGCTGTGCTCCCATTAGGAGCTTGCACATGCCTCTCCCCATTTTAGCATTTGCTTGTAACTGTAATTATTGCGCCTGTCTCCATGTCTCATTTGTATCCCCAAGTTTTAGCACACTTTCTGGCATAGAGTAGAAGCTGAATTCATGTTTTTGTAATGAGTTAATAACATTAACTTTAATTTCTTCCATGATTAATGTGTGCCAGGCACTATGCTAAGTGCTTTACAAGCATCTCGTGTAATCTTTACAACATTTAGCAAATAGTAATGATTATCCACATGTTAAATGCCAGCTAATCCTGAGAGATGCCAACAAATTGCCAAAAGTTACACAACTAGTTGTTGGCAGACCTAGAATTTGAGCACTATGTTTTTCTGACGCTAAAAACAGCAATCTTAAACAAATGTTGCACCATAAAGGCTTAGGTCATACTTGATTGCTAATAGTAATTTCTCTTGGATGGTCTCTATCCAACATCAATCTTATACCTGGAACATCGAGGTTTGACAACTATTAGAACACTCTACAACTCAATTCTGGTGCACATATACACATGCATAATCAGTGAATGTTGAAACACAAACATGTATGTAAGATTGTGGTAGGTTTGCTTAGTTTGCAAACTTACCAAAGTATAAAACAACTATTGACCACATCCATAAAAAGTCATCAGAATAGAAAAAAGAAGTCCTCTTTAATGAAAACCTTACAGGATTTCCCAAATTGCACGTGATTTTTAGTGGACTGCAGCCACTCTCCTGCATTTCTATTTTATTTCTTGGACGAGAGGAAAATACATTATTTATACAAAAGGGTAGTTAGTGTTTCCAACCACTAACACATGGTGTGTAAAAGATAATAATCCCATTTTTCTATTGTGCAATAGCCCTCTATTGGGCAACAATCATGTACAATGTGCTAGTTTCCTGTTACTTTACTAGAGCCTCCCCTTACCCGCACCGCCCAGACTAAATAGTTACTCCTTGGCTAATAAAACTATAATACTGAGTTCCATGCTACTTCCAAAAATGTTTCTGCCTGTCTTAAGAAATAATTGTATCAGTTTGCTAATAAACAGAAATGCACTATAAGTTGAATATGTTGTCACTTGTGGCTAAAAAACATATAAATCAATCTGTGGCCAAGAAAGAAACAATATATTTCTTATGTGTTCAGAATATTATGGTTAAGATCACAGCTGTAAGATGTTGGACCATCATCAAAAGAACAATGTCAAACACTGAATTTTTGGATAATTTCCATAAAAATGACATTTTGTTTAGGGTCAGTAGGTTTTGTGGAACTTTGGAATAATTTTCACTGATAGTTTTTTTAGAATTGAACTTGAACACCTCCAAAATGCTCCTCAAAATGGAAATACTATGTAATCTAACATTTACAGCCAGGTCCTTCTGAAAACCAAGCACATATCATGAAAACCAGCATTTCTCTCTTTTGCTTTGTACAGTTTCATGAAAATTAAATTGTGCTGCATATTCAGAAAGGTAAATATACTCTTAGGTTTTCTCTGTTTAATTACCAAATTCAAGTCAACACTTCAAATGTGTAATAATTAAAGCCAGAATGAGGAAAAAAACAAAACCTGGATTCCTTCCTCAGAAATTTTATCTATCCAGCAAATTCTTTCAAGTACAAAGAGTTATGGAATCAGTCAGTCAGTGTACAAGTAGTTCAGCTCTACATGTAACAGTCAATCCTAACATTTTTTTGTTCATCACTACATATCCAAAACAATTTGACTGATATTTGTCTTACAGTGGCCTGAATTCTTATTTTTATTAACTGTCTTTTTAGAGTCCAGATTTTGGAGGTGCATTATGTTTAGCCCAAAAAGGCAAGTTTTCAAAAGTAGTTGGAAGATTTTATAAATATAGTCTCAGACAAGCTAGTTGTGGCATAAAATCCTTAATCCAAGGAGACTTCGTTGGCCCAGGATACATATGCAGTATTCATAATACTGCTCCCTAGGATTCTGTAACCAGAGCTCAAGAAGAAGAAAGCCAAACCACTGAATTCAATATTTGCAGCCTATTTCAAGACATAAAATATTTTGGTTCTCTCATACCAATAAATTCTCCAAAATACTTTGTCTAAAATGATTTTTTTGTAGACAGATACTAATTTCAAATTTTACATGGCTTAGTTTCTGGGGATGCACATTATCAGAATTTGTCCCACACCAAGAAGTAGTAAGACCTAGTTTTCATTTCCTATGATACTGATTTAATCAGTAATTTCTCATTGAGATATATATAATCATGGATGTTACTAAAACCATACCCTCAGAAATTATTTCACACTGTAGACTACATATATACATAATATATGTATGTATGTATATATATATATAAATATATATGACATGATAATAAAATACCTAGTTAATTCATTGTATAGAAATAAAAGAACTAACTAAATAACTAAATAAATAAAAATAGCCCATCCAGTTTGGTGCAAGCCTCATGCACTTTGCTACTTTGCTCAAATTACCCTCTTCCACTAAAACTCTTAGCAATTTTCCAATTTCAACAGAAGGAAACTCAGTTCATCTCCCTGGCTCTAGTCTACCTTGCAGAATGCCTTTCCACATCAAAACCTTTAAGGTCGGGGCACCTGGGTGGCTCAGTGGGTTAAAGCCTCTGCCTTCAGCTCAGGTCATAATCCCAGGGTCCTGGGATCGAGCCCCACATCAGGCTCTCTGCTCAGAGGGGAGCCTGCTTCCCTCTCTCTGCCTTCTCTCTGTCTGCTTGTGATCTCCATCTGTCAAATAAAAAAATAATAATAATTTAAAAAAAAAAAAAACCTTTAAGGTCCTATTGATTCCACTTTTTAAAATGCCCCATACTCTGTATCTGAACTAAATCTGTGCTTCAAACCCAGTTCAAGATCAGGGACCTCCATGGAATCCAGTGTATATCCAATAAATATTTGCTCATTTGAGTGAGAGAGACACAATGTTCCTGCCTGCGTAGCTGATACCATAGGGTTATTGATAAGTTACAGTTAGCACCTGGCTGGTGATCGCAAAGAAAATCGATTTCAACATACAAACATTTGTGTTGAAATAGAGTACATTTCTCCTGGTATTTGCATATTTGTTATGTAAATCAAGTCTTTTTTAGTATATGACATGCAGTTATAGCAGAACACTGCAAATATCTAACTGTTATTTGGAAAAATTTGAATGCGAAGGAGTGCCTTCAGTAGGAGTTAGATAACATATATACATTAGAAATGTCTTATATGGCACAAAATCTATTCAAAACTTTGTATTAAATATTCTCAAGTAACTATGATGTAAATTAATTCTCAAACTTATAACTATAGAACCCTCTACTGTCCAAAACTATCATATGTTAATTTCTTCATTATATTTTATGTTCCATGTTCACATTTCTTGAAATGTGGTACAGATCTCATCAAAAGTATCTGAGTGAATGATTTAACGAGTAGATACTTGGTATCTATGGTCTGATATGCAACCTAAGAGAAATTTAACTCGTTGTTTAAAACTTAGAATAACCAAATACAACATGATTGAATGTATTTTTAAAAGGTGTTCTTTCATTTCAGGAAAAAAAGGAAGGGAGAGGAAAAGAAAAAAACCTAATAAAGAAGAAAGTAAGGATGCCATACCTGATAACAAAGGTCTGGAACCCAGCAGAGAAACTCCAGAACAACGAGAAAACAAAGACAAACAGCAGCAGAAGAAGCGAAAGGTCCAAGATAAACAACAGAAATCGGTATCGGTCAGCACTGTACATTAGAGGGTCCCATGAGATCGTTGTAAACTCATGATGCTGCTATCTCAACCAGATGCCCAGGACAGGTGCTCTAGCCATTAGGACCACAAATGGACAACGTGTCAGTTACTGCTCTGTCTCAACAACATTCCAGATAGTTGCTATATTCTTTGTACAAGCATAGCTAACAACAAAGAGCCAAAAGTTCAAAGAAGGGATGTTTTCAAATGGTTATCTAACACGCTTCTGTGCATTTCTAAGAGACAAGAAATTTTGTATATAATTATCAATAGGCTATAAGATGTAACAGCATAATGATGACATCTGGAGAGCGACATCTTTTTCCCTATAAAAATAATTTTTCAAGCTATTGCTTTAAGAAGCGAAAGATAGTTCTGCAAATTCCAAGAGGCAATATCCCTTCAAAGTCAATAAGAGATCAGGGAAGAGAAACATCTTTCAAAGAACAGTGTTGTTTTGTCCAGGAGATCTAGAGAGTGCTCAGACATTAGGGCCCGGCATTTGGAATTGTAGGAATTACTACCACCGAAACGACCGTTTTCAGATTGGTTCTATTGCCTTCACCCTGTCCTTCGGCAAGAAACATGAGAGTGTACACCAGAGTTGAGCATACTGTGTGGGATTGGAAAAAGGCAAAATGTGGAAGAAATCATAGCGTTGGAGATGACTTCTGTGCTTTACAAAACTGTGAAGGGTTGTGATTACCTGGAACAGGTCTCTAATCGATGTCAGCACTGTGTGGTTCAGCCTCTGCTACCCCTTGGGTTATATAAGTCTGTAAACATGTACTTGTAAGTTCCAAAAGCAAAATCATACTTATTAGAAGAAAATTCTGATTTCACAGAAAAACAAAAACTAGAGCAAGGAGACTAGAACATATTTGCAAAATCATGTGGTTTCTGCAGGAAAAACCATTTTATTACCACCTGGAACTAACAGGGGATACTACTTTCTAACAAGGTGTATCTAGTAGGGGGGAAAGCCACCACAATAAATATATTTGTTGATAGTTTTTAAAGTTTTTGTTCATTTTGTTTTATTGGAAAATTGTTACTCTTACAGACTCATGAACTAGGAAATGGGATTCTGTATCCTATGTAATCTGAACATACTACGTTTCTCGATGTTTGCTTTTGGAATCCACCTTTTGTAAGTAGATAGAGATTTACTTATAGCATCGTAGGAGGTATTTATTCAGCTTTTCCCTTAATCAACAAAATTCTAATTCTAGATGCATAGGCCTCCCGAGATGCTTTCACGGGTCCCCCTTCACTGCTTAGAAACTAGCATCTTTCCTTGTGTGTCAGTTCCTTCTGCATTTTGAACATTTGGCCTTTTCTTCTCCATGTTTTCTCAGTCTGTGGATCTCTTTTGGGGATTGAAGTCAACCTAGCTGAAGGCCTTCCCAGTGTTTCACAGAGGACACAGCCAGCCCAGGACAGGAGGAGGCATCTTTGAGCAAGCCCACAGAATCTCGCAGCCCACCTTAGCCTTTCTGTCGTAATGGCAAGATGCAAGGCTGCTCTGCCCACCCCCACTTCCTGGCCCTCTAAAGATCAGTGCTTTCAGAAGAATTGGCAGTTGAGTCTGGCTTCTGGCTGCCTATCTCTGGTCACTTTTTTTCCTCCACCTGTACTGTTCATATGGACTGCTTGGCTTAATTCGTTTTTCACTTCTCTTGTTGTCTTCCAAGATATGAAATTTTTGAATGATGCATTTCTGTTTCTTACTTTGGTGTTTTCTTTCCTACTCTGCATGAGATAAGTGTTTCAACTAACTAGATCTATTCCCCATGTACGAAAATAATTCTATTTTCAACTACAGCTTATATCATCAAGGAGAAATAAACCTTTTCCTACAAAACTATATTAAGTGGAAGTATATTCCCATGTTCTAGGACTTTTGGATGTTTTCAGACTTCATCTTTGTCCTCAATCTTATCTAGTCAAGCAGTAGCAGCCAAATTATTTGTCTCTTTCTGTGATGGTCATTGTCTCTATTCTTTCAAAAAGCCAGTTATTGGGAGGGTCTAGGCGTGCAAATGCAATGCTGAAAAATGGTTAAATCAGCCAAGACACAACAGCTGTGGCAATGATTGTCATGTCTTCCCAGGTGTTTTGACTCAAGACTTTTACCCTGAGATCTTCCAGAAAACAGCAGATAATCTAAATCCTTGATGCAGCACTTAAATAAAAGTAGAATTATTACAAAGGGAAAAAATGACAAGTAGCATTAATATTTATACTTTGGGTGAAACATAAGTGAAGACACAGATAACATCAATTTTAAATGTTCCTGTAATAGATCTTGAAGCATGTGGAAACATTATGATGTTGAAACTGGCAGCCTACTCAACTTTGAGCAAAATCTCATGATCAACTCTGGTAAATTTCCCACACTAGGCACAGAAGGCATTAACTCTCTGCTGTGATTATGTCTCTAAGATCTGGTGAACTATTGTCGGTAATGAGTGGCTGGTAAATTTTTGATTCAAAGAGAATCAAAAGACTGCAGCAACAGAAATCTATGTCTAATCCACACTCCTCATCTTCAAATTCTGCTTTATAACTAAGGAAAGGTCTGTCTTCCATAGTCAAAGTAAGGTTCTCCTCCCAGATATTAACCATTAGCAGATCACCCAGGTTCTCTATGTTCCCTTTTTTTTTCCTTTAATTTTGTTTATTTATTCGAAAGCGTAAGTAAGAGGGAGGGAGGGAGAGAGAGCAAGCGTGAGCTCACGCACAAGCAGGGGGAAGAAGCAGAGGAAGAGGGAGAGGCAGACTCCCCAGTGAGCAAGGAGCCCTGTGCAAGACTGGAGACTCTAGACTCGAGCCCAGGATCCTGCGATCATGACCTGAGCCCTGAGAGGAAGGCAAACGCTTAACCGACTGAGCCACCCAAGTGCCCCATGGGTTCCCATTTTCTTAAGTACAACATGAGAAAGGTGGGATGAAGATGATTACTGGCAGGGGAGCATGTGACCTCTATGTTGGTTCAGGGTGATGCCCCTACGGAGTTCTCATCAGCGGCAGTGTCCTCTGGCCTCCTCAACCCTGCTTTTACCCAAACGTGAAAATGTATTAGTTCATAAAGGATACAGATTGAACTCTGATGTTACTAAATTAAAAGTTGTTCACATTAGTGGTTATTAAAATATTGAAACAAATAGCATTGAGAAGGAAAAAAGGAATATATCAATGCATCTAAGTCCAGGAAGGTTTCAGAATATCCTCACAAAAGGGAGACCTCAAAGAAAACCGGAAGTTCTCTATAGCTAAAGTTAGGCAGTCTGGGTTCACATCCCAGTTGTGTTACTTAAATGTCATAACCTGTGTGACCTTGAACCAGTTGTGTGGTCTCTCAGAGCCTCCATTCCTCCCCTGCAAAAAGGAAATGGCAACACCTACCTTGGAAAGTTATTAGGAGAATTGAAAGGCTCATCACTCATTATAAGTGATTATTCTGTATACAAATAAGTATCACTAAAAAGTAATGAATCTTTTCATAAGTCACATATATAAATCAATTTTATCTCTTGTAATGATAAGTGAAAATATCCTTATAATTGTACACATGTAATAATCTCAAGGTATATAGTGAGAATCACCAAAATGAAATCAAGAATAGTAACTAAACTGTAAACACTAGTTTTGTCTTAAATCCTCTTACAATTGAGAAATTACTCATTCTTTAAAGTACACATATGCATTTTACCAATGAACATAAATAAAAATACTCTATCTTTCCCATGGATATATTTTAATAGCAGAGGAACTGACTAGACTCTTTCTCAAAACAATAGCAACTACTGTCTGCAAATTAGGAGGGATAAGTCTTCTTTCTAAGGCTGATTTGTTACTTCGCAGTTCATCTGGAAACCAAATATATCCTCTACTGAAAGAATAAAATTAAATAAAGCTGATGGTCAGATCAGTTGAGACTTTTCCCATTGCAAGAATAACATTTCATCTCACCAATTTTCTAAATTGGGGGAAAAAAGGAAAATTTTTCAAGAGAAAATTGTACATCCTTTCTGCTAGTCACTCACAATTTGGCTAAGTTATATTGTGTAATTCTCCTAAAAGCAGTCCGAGAGAATTACAGATCTCCTCATTTTAAAAATGAGGAAATTGGGGCACAGGGAAGTATCCGATGTTACACAAGTGGCAACCAGTAGGGCTGAAGGTCCCTCTCACCTCTGGCTGCCTCTAAAGCCCATGCTCTCTCCCCTGCATCATAGCCCTTTAAAATCAAATTTATTACTAATTCCAAGAATGTCCATGACAAACATTATGGAAGTATTCTCCTGTGATCCGAATTAGCACCACATGAAAACGAAGCTAGGAAGTCCAATCACAGAGGCCTTAACCCAGGATAAGACTCAAATCTGAATGTGTGTGCAAATGTGTGTGCGTACCTGCATCTGTTCTCCATAGCTGTGTGTGAGCTCCAGTCCTGTGGAGTGACTGGTGGGACAGTGGATAGGAGGAGGCAAGTGTGTTCAGAAAGTAAAGGAGATATGAGAATTATGTGCCATCAGCAGAAAACCGAAGTTGAAACAGAAAAGGAACAGCAGGTATGGCTCCTTGGGAAAGTCCTGGATTGCTACTGTGGACTGGTGCTCAGCTTAGCTCTTCCTCAGTGTAAGCAAGGTATTTACCAACAGGACCACCTTGCCCTTGTGTCCTTGGTCAGAATTAAAACGATATAGAAAGAAACATCAACAAGTCATCCCTCTGGTTGGAACAGCCAAAACAAAATCCTTCAGATAATGCTTCATTTTCTCCCAGCTACTTCAAACATTCCGTATCAATATTTTAATTGTCACAAACCTTTTCTTGCCCATCCTGTCTCTTAAGCATTTCAGAGATCCACATATCTATCATATAAACAGGTTAAAAAAAGAAGAAGAAGAAAGGGAAAGAAGAGACAGGAGGGAGGAAGGCAAAGAAAAAAGCAAAAAATAGTAACCACTTTTATTCACAGTCATTAAAATACAGTTGTAAGAAAACCTCAGCTAGTAAAAATATTTCATTAGCTGGAAAATTGGTACATGATAATTTTAGAAGACAGAATTACCTGACCATAAAATAATCTGATATATCGACAGCTTAAAAAATGATCTTATGCTTTTATAGCTACAGCTGTATGCAATGAAAAATATTATTGAAAACCATGTTGAGGCAATCCAAGATACTGAATCATCTACAAAAGATTATGTTTTACTTTTAAAAATAAAGAACTGGCAGATACATAGTAGAAAAAAGTGTAAGCAAAGATGAATAATTAGTTTAATTACCAAAGTCTTCTTGCTAATTAAGGTTTCATTGATATGCTATATTCTATACTGTTAATATCAGTTGCTATTTTAGTTATCCCTATCAAATTTCCATCACAAATTTTAAGCGAGAGATAGATTTTTTTCAGCCAGTTTAATAACTCCGTAAAAATTATACAGGAGCATCTACCTCTATAATAAAATCAAAATAATAAATACATTTATAAGTGCCTTGAAATTGTAAACACAATACATATTATAAGCCACTATTGTTTTTGCCCAATGAAGAGCAGATGGCCTTTCCTCATTTCTCACACTGTTGACTTCAATGGAACTTTATTCTTAGAGAAAATTATACATACCTTTCCAAAGAAGGAGTTAATAAAAGCACTAATGCTTGAGGTGACTATATATAAGAATGCAGCATGCAGCATTTCCTTCTGTCATAATTTTCTTTGTTTGCTGTCATTGGAGCTACATCAAAAATAAGGCAGGAGACACCACTTCACTTTGTAAATGTTGTCTTGCCCAGACATAATACCATAAGCTACTACTAAATTTTTAATCTACACCAGGGACATTTTTGAATCAGTTGATGCTACTACGCATGCTCTCTCTGCCCAGATCATGCATACCCTTGGTGGTCCCAAGCTCCCAAGAGAGAGGAAGCTCTGTAACAGCCCAGTCAACCATCTGGCCATGACAGTCTCAAGATTTGGGGGAAAAAAAAATAAAATAAGAAGAAGAAGTAGAAGAGAAAATTTTCTGATCCTGAGAAGAATGGGGGCCCTTACTTTTATCCTTTTAGCTACCCTATATTACCATTCACTGCCTCTCCCCTAGAATGCTCTGCCAAAAGAGTGGAGGGAAAAAAAAGCCATACTCCTAGCCTTTTAGGGTGGGCAGGGGCTGGGTTTTCCCTTATGGCAATGTCAACCTAGCCTTTGGCCTCTCTCCCTGCTTCGGCCCTGTACTTTGCTTATTTATGTTTTTTGGTTGACTAGTTTGAAAAGAAAAAATAATACCTAATGATTTAAAAATTAATCTAAGAATAAGTTTGAAAGGAAATGATTTAGTAAATTCCTCGACTCTTAATATCAAACTAAGGAAACAATATTATTTACACTTCTTAAAGCAGTAGTTTAGTAAAAAAAACCAAAACATATGGACATGGGGGAAGGTATGTGCTATGATGAGTGCGTGAGTAAGCCTAATGATTCACAGACCTGTACACCTGGGACAAATAATACTTTATATGTTAATAAAAATAATTTTAAAAAATGAAACAAAAGGAAACTAAGAAAACAAACAAAAATATAAAAGCACTTGCTATTTAACATCCAAGGACATTTCCTTGTATGTTAACTTTTTAGAAGCAGTTCACCGAGTTTGCTCCTACTGATCTTTCTCCCATAATAGAAAAAATGGTTATCACTCACACCAAATATTATGGGAAAATAGATTTTCGTTTTATCCAAACCAGCAGTGATAATAATTTATGATTCCAAAAATACATAGACAAGGAGAATCCACTTAAGAAAGGGAGTCATTTTCATGCACATGAATTCTAGCTTTCTTGGTTGCCATCCTAGAACCCTTTTAAATGTTGGAGTTTTTAGAATGGGAGAGGGGAAAATGAAGTATTGGAGTAAACCAGGATTCCACTTGTTGATTATGGAATATTTAAAGCATAGCTTTAATATGCAACTTGGGAAAGGGCCAGCTTAATTTGTATATCCATATGACCCAATCAAATTTAGAGCAGTATTATTTATAGAAAAGAGAGATCATTAGAAAGTGCTGTTCTAGGTCTTCAGATTTCTAAATTTATTATGAAAATTGTCCTTTCTACAATCATGAAAATAGATTGTTTGGTCATAGGTAGCCTTGCAATCCACAGCAATTTGCAATTCTGGCCCAGTATGAGCTTCCTTGCCTCTACTGTTCCACTCTCCAAAGCAACCAGTCAATTAGATCGTAAGTAAAGACCAAATTGACAAAGAATAATGAAAAATTAATAACCCTAAAGAGAAATTACTATAGAAGATCAGTATTTGTTTCAGTTTAATGTTTTGGGGACTACATCACTTTGGGAAATGAATATAAAAACCAGTCAGGAGAGGTATTTCCTCCCTATCTTAATCTGTTTAAGCTCCTACAACAAAATACCAGAGACTGGCTAGTTTGTAGAGAGCACTTATGGGGTCTGGAAGTCCAAGATCAAGGTGCTGGCAGAGCTGGTATCTCATGAGGGCTCACTTTCTGGCTCACAGATGGGACCTGTCTGTGTCCTTGCATGGTGCAAGAAGCTGGGGAGCTTTCTGGAACCTCTCTTATAAAGGCACTCGTCCCATTCATGAGGGCTCCAACCTTGTGATCTACACACCTCCCAAAGGCCCCATTTCCTACTATTCTTCAATGGATTCTTCAATTAGGATTTCAACATACAAATTTTGAGGGGACACATTTAGACCATAGCACCATCCATTAGTGAGCTATCATCTAAATAAATAAATAATCAAATATAGATTCTGCCATCCTTCTTGTATAGCTAAATAGCAACAGAGCTACCCAATTAGAATTAGTATTTTCATATGTATACACTCCACAAACACTTTCCTAAAATCCTCTATCAGCTTTCTAGGTAGAGGTTAAAGGCCTTTGTGTTGTTTTGTAACAATCGCTTTGCCAACTCTTGCATCCACAGTAAATATTAATGTTTTCCAGTCTGTACAAATTATGAGAAAACAATAGCATTACATTTGTAATTATGTAACTTTATTAGTTTTGAGGTCAGAAATAATGAGAAAATGTGAAATTACAGAAGTCTAACTTTGCAGAAATAAAGTGATTTAACTATCAGTTTGAAGAAAAACATCTTTATCTGTAAAGGCAATCATGACTGAACCATGGAACTAGCCAGCAAAACTATACAAAACTCAATCACAAAGTTCAAAGTGAATTGAGAAGAACGCTTCAGAAACAAATTCATTCCCAAATCACTTCTTAAAATGTAAAAAGAAAAATAATACTAAAGGAGAAGAAAATAATTAAAAGTGGAATCCCCTGTTTTGTTTTTTTAAAGATTTTATTGTTTGAGAGAGAGAGCATGACGAGGGGGATAGAGCAGAGGGAGAAGGAGAAGCAGGTCCCTCACTGAGCAGGGCTTCCCACAGCAGGGCTGGATCCCAGGACCCTGGAATCAGGGCCTGAGCCAAAGGCAGATGCTTAACCAACTGAGCCACCCAGGAACCCCCACTTAAAGGTTTCAATTTGAAGAGAGGCTTCAATCTCTCAGCAAAGTGCTGCACATACGGTTCCAAAGATGCCACCTCAGCCCCTAATCCCAAACTGTCTTCAGTGCTTGCCCAGCCTTCACTGGATACCACTTTCCCAGCTTCTGTTTTGCAAGGTCCCCAGTCTGGACTACCACAGACTCAGTGCTGGATTTCCCAGCAGGAAGACTAAGCACGCTCTAAGGGACTCCACAAAGCAGAGGTAAGGAAAACAATTTGGTGGTGGGTGGGGAGCATTGCTGTTTTTCTATTACAAAACAATTTTTGAAAAAAAAAAAATGCTAGTCAATATTACCAAAGTGGTATTGAATTAGTCACAACGGGAAAAACAAGAACATTGTTGAACTTTCTCATACTGGTGTTACAGTTTAAAATTGTTTTATTTTGCAACACATAAAGGAAAAGGATAACAGAATCTTTCATTGGTGGGGAGGGGGCTCCAAGACCTTAACAAACACCTAATACCCCGCCCTCCCCTTGCCCACCAGTCAGTACTCAGCCTGGTTTAAGATACCCCAGTGATTCTATCAAAACTCAACTAACTTCTCGGTATTCTGGGAGCCTTGGGAAAATCTCCTTTCACCTTTAACAGGAGGCTGGTTTGTAAGGAGACATATGAGATGCCCAGCCACCCATTCCTCCTTGTGTTTCCTTCATTCCTGTGTAGGGTAATAGCTCCAGGAACTCAACTCTCTCTCACAGGGTAAGTCATGTAAAACCCTGTAAGCGTAAAGGAAAAAGGAAAGGGAAAAGGGTCCTCATAATGAAGGAAATAAAAGGAATCCTGGAGAACACACTAGAGAAACCCAGACACACACATTCTTTCCAGTGTTATGTAGCTTCACCCACACTCAAAAGGAAAAAAATTGTTTTTGCTTCGAGAAGCTGTGCCTCTCGAAAACATAAAAGTCTTGGACTATCACAATAAACATTGCAAAATAAATAACAAAATGACATCTGGACCCCAAGCTTTGGATGGGGTAGAATGAGACAGAATGCTAACTTTTCTTCATTCTAGTAATAAAGTATAGATTTCATTTTTTCTTTAAGTTAAGAGATGCTTTCCGTTATTAACCAAACACAAACCAAGGACATGCTGATTTCAATCTGAAATCCCAAAAAATGTAATACTTTCTGTCCATAACATCTTTTCACAAGTTGGGCTAATCTTCACAATATTTTAATTCTTTTTTTTTTCTATTTGAAACTAAGATGATAAGTACTCAGTTACCAAGCCAGGACATTTAATATGAAAATGGTTCACTTTTAGCCCTAATTATTATGGGTACTGGTAAACAAGAAAACTACCATCTTTTTGCATTGGAAAACCTCCCATGTAATATAGTAGGAAAATGAAACACTTCTATTGTAGAAGAATATTATTGTAATGATTATGTTTAATTGCTATTCATTCCAATGACAAGGAAAAAGACAATGTTTCCTGTGCTTCTAATATAAATCCAACTTGATGTGGTGATCCCATTCAATTATTTACGGAGACTTTACAGCAACCGATCAGGCTCTCTTCCTGTGTAAAATAATTACATGGAATGCATGAATTTCTCCTAATAAATTTAAGGATTTTTAGATAGGTACTTGCCTAAGAGTCACTTTGCTTATCTCCTGTAATGCTCTGATAAAATGTTTGTAGGTGACATAGTAAGTGTTGCATGCCCAATGCCAAAGAAACAAAAGCATTAACTCAGTTAAGCGTCTGCCTTCGCCTCAGGTCATGATCCCGGAGTCCTGGGATCAAGCCCCTGTGTCCCTGCTTCTCTGCTTCCCTTTACCTCTTTCCTCTGCTTGTGCTCCTTTGCTCTCTCTCTCAAATAAATAAAATTAAAAAAAAAAAAAAGCATTAGAAACTTATGTCTTTGTGAGTTAATTGTAATGCCTCCTAAAAAGTCTTTATGCCTGATTTATAGTAAATAATAATAATAATCAGCTAAATTATTTCAAACTTACATACTCCATTATTTCTTGTTCCCAGCTTATACATAGTGATTTTTAACAAATGAAACAAACCTGGTAACAACTAGTGGGACAATAAATATTCCTCATTTAGTCAAGTAATTATGTAAGAATATTTAATCTCATATAAGCAGTTTTAAAAAGTGTTCTTACTTCTCTTTCCATAAGCAGTAGTGTTTGGCAGAGGAAAATGATGAGACATGGTCCGAGATACAACAACATCTGCCAACAGTCTGCTCCAGATGACACATATTCATTGTATTTCTTACGTATGACCTACAATATACCAGCAAAATGGGGAACTTTTCCTTTTAAAAATTTATCTTTTGAAAATTAACAGGCTGGGGCGCCTGGGTGGCTCAGTTGGTTAAGCCTCTGGTTTCGGCTCAGGTCATGGTTTCAGGGTCCTGTGATAGAACCCCCATCAGGCTCTCTGCTCAGCAGGGAGCCTGCTTCTCCCTCTCTCTGCCTGCCTCTCTTGACTACTTGTGATCTCTGTCTGTCAAATAAATAAATAAAATCTTTAAAAAAAAGAAAAGAAAAGAAAAAAACAAGCATTTCATTATGGATTTTTTTTCTTTCTTTTTCTGATTAACCCAGATTCCACTTGTTAAAGGTTTTTCTAAATTCTATTCTGTCTTTTATCAGATACAGTTTTGCAAAGGTTGGCGGTAGGTCAAATTTACCGAGGCTACAAGTTGTAACAAGTTGAATAAATGGAAACACCGAGAACACTAGGAAATGTATCTGGGGTTGACTTACTTTTTAAAAAGATTTTATTTATTTATTTGACACAGATTGAGCAAGAGCAAGAGAGAGAGCAAGCACAAGCAGGGGGAATGGCCGGCAGGGAAGAAGCAGGATCCCTGCTGAGCAAGGAACACAATGTGGGACTCAATCCCAGGACTCTGGGATCATGACCAAAGCTGAAGGCAAACACTTAACTGACTGAGCCACCCAGGCACCACTGGGTTTGCCTTATTGAATGAAAGGTAGTGAAAAGAGCCCAGGCTTTGGAGATAGGAAGACTTATTTATTTATTTGAGAGCGAGAACAAGCAGGGGGAGGGGCAGAAGGAGAAGGAGAAGCAGGCTCCTGCTGAGCCCAATAGGGGCTCCATCCCAGGGATCTGGGATCATGACCTGAGCCAAAAGCAGATGGTCAACCAACTGAGCTACCCAGGCACCCCGGAAGACTCATAAGTCCTTCCACCACAGATGGGTGGGGAGGCAGGTCAGCATTGGCTCTCTGTTGGGGTCCCGAAAGGTTGGTCGGGAGGGTCTTATAGCCAGCTGGCCACTCTAGTCTCTTGGCGGAGGAAAGGGCCCTGTTGCATCTGGGACCACAGAAGTTGCTCTTCTGCCAGCCTCTCAGAGCAAGACCACCAAAAAACTGGAGCCACAATGAGCTTCCTGGAGGGTAAGTAGGATCCCTGAGGCTTGGTGCCTGAAGCCCCTTCCTCACTGTTCCCCCATGGGCCTGTCTGCTGGGGGACACCTCCCTGGTTCCTCACAGTGACCAAACAAGAAGGGATGTCACTCTTTAAAATGGGGTAACAAGGTCGTACCCCTTGCATGTGTCCCCTCCAGGTGGTCCCGATGATGATGTGATGAGAAGCGTGTGGCTCATTTGCTGTGCTATATGCAGTGAGCTCTGTATTCTCCCCTCCCTGCAACCCACCAAGTGCTCCCATTTTCCAGAGGAGACAGTTGAGGCCCAAAATTGTGGCTGGAGAAGCTAACCGAAGACTACACTCAGCTTCATGTGCAGAGTCAGGATTTGAACACTGAACCGACCCATGTGCCCTAGCTTGGCTTTCTGGGTTTGGACAACCGATGGAATCTAGTAGGGATTCTTCCCATCTTCCAAACCTGGGGAGTACAGCCCGGTCCTAGCACCCTCCAGAGGGAGGTAAGGACATTTGTTGTTCCTTCCTGCCTCACCATCCTCTCCCTCCTAGATGATGGTTGGTATTTCCCTGCTTCCGTGTCTGCCCCATGATACCAGTATGTGTCCAGTAGTCAGGGGTTGGATGGGGGAACCATTAAAAAGCAAAACCTTATTTCAGAAAATTCTGAACATATAGAAATAAAAGCACAGTACCACCAGATCCCCCCAAAATAAAAATAAACCCTTCCACCATACACTAACTGTACAATGACCTTAGAAAAAAATTTAAGTTCTTTGAATCTTGGTATCCTCTTATATAAAAGAGGAATTCCTCAAATATGAGTAGTTCTTTGCCAGCGAAACAAAGTCGGAGAGGATTCGTGGCATCACAGGCCATGAGAAGAGTCTGGTGTGGAAAGAGCATACGCTGTCTGGGGAACTCTAAGTAGCTTTTGTGTTCTCTGGCAAGAGATTTGGAAGGTGTGTGGGTTGGGCACAGATGTCAAATGGCCTCCTATGCTACGCACAAGACTTGGCACTTTATCTTGAAAACAGTGATGAGTGGTAATGAAAGGACGGAATTTTTTAAAGAATAAGGAAAAGATTCAGATGAGCAGCACTTTTAAGTATACTGGGTATAAAATTATATTATTCAATTTCAAAATAGAGCATAAATTAGCTCAGAGAAAGAGACAAAGGAGCGGTGGGGACAGACGTCATCTGGGACAGACGTCATTTGTAGCCACAAAATGTGGTGACCAGTAGGAGAAAGTAGGTGAGTGAAGAGAATCCCATGTTCGGTGGGTCTGAGGAGGCCAGGGTCACTACCCAGAGACTCCACTGCTGGCAAGAGGATGGCTTGCAGCTTTGTTCTTTTTGAGACATGTGAGACTTTCAGTGGAGATGAACCCAAGGGAGTCTGAAATATAGCTCTGTTCTTGATTAAAATGTATGCATTGTGGAGATACCAACTGAAGAATAATCATCTAATAAATAAATCTGAGGACACGAGTGAGAGAGCCTGGGGAGAATGCAGCTAAGGAGAGGAGACTGAACACAACTGACAACATTTAACCAGAGAGCAGAGGACAAGGAAGTGAGGAAGGAAACAGAGACAGACTGGGATATAAATAAAGAAGAGAGAACGTGACAACACCTAAAGGCAGCCCTTGGAAATTGAAATGAGTGATTATAACCAATGCCACAACGAAATCAATCAATCTAAAAACCCTGTGTTCCCGCGATTTGCCAATCTGGTCCTCTTTCAGAGCTTGTTTCAAAAAAGCTGTGAGAACAACGTTCAACCCACCACGCGGAGAACAGAATGGCAGAGAGAGGGAGCTGCGCAGGCAGAACAGGCCGCACACGGCAGAGGAGCGCGCCCTTCTGGCAGGTGCAAGGGGAGGGGCGCCCAGAGCCCAGAGCCACCCACAGTCAAGGCGTGATTGACGTGGGTCTGCTTTATGAAAAAAGAAATTAAACGAGAGCATGTTAACCCACAAAGGAGAAAAAGGAATTTCCTAGCTTGTCAGGCGTACAATCATGTAAACTGGTAATAAACTCAAAATATAACTAAAAAAAAAAAAAAAACAAAAAAACCGTATTAAGCACAGTGGACAAATATCAATTTAAACAATTGCCATTCTAACCTGTTTCTCCCAACACATCTTCCAGTTCTCTCTCAAATGCCTGTATCACTTCATAATTCCCAACAAGATCATTTGTTTTTACCTTCTCCTTTACTTTGCTGTCTCTTTTTCTATTAAAATGAATTCACTAATGCGAATTCACCGTAATTGGCCTTTCTATCTGAAATCAATATACATTACGGCACTCCTTAACACCTAGATTAACCTTCTCAATTTTTCGGCAATATTGCCTACTCAACTTTTTGCCCAGAACATACCGATACTTAATGAATCTCCACTTTTGTGTATGTTACTTTAGAAATAAATTACAGATAAAATGAAAATGGGCATAATAGTCCTTTTAAAAATGTACAATACAAAGTACCATAATAAAATACATCAAAGATTGGGGCGCCTGGGTGGCTCAGTGGGTTAAGCCGCTGCCTTTGGCTCAGGTTATGATCTCAGGGTCCTGGGATCGAGCCCCGCATCGGGCTCTCTGCTCAGCAGGAAGCCTGCTTCCTCCTCTTTCTCTGCCTGCCTCTCTGCCTACTTGTGATTGCTGTCTGTCAAATAAATAATTAAAAAAAAATTAAAAAAAAATACATCAAAGACATATTTAATATAAAGTATAAAAATATAGAGTATAATAATATTACTAATATCAATGTGAGGATGCCTTCTCTCCTCCTCAATCAAGTTGTAAGCCAGTGTTTGAATCATGCATACAAATCATTGACAAGAGGGAAAACCGTTTATGGCAATTTACGATGAACTAGGAGAAAAAAAAAAATGTTTTCCTAAGAAAGATCAAGGTCTATAAACTATTATTTCATATTAAG
This sequence comes from Mustela nivalis, assembly GCF_964662115.1. Lineage (NCBI taxonomy): Eukaryota > Metazoa > Chordata > Mammalia > Carnivora > Mustelidae > Mustela > Mustela nivalis. The sequence continues at coordinate 72,746,753 of NC_139024.1, read as the reverse complement.
CATAATTGTTTTTCTTTTTTCTTTTTTTTTTATATTTGCTTTTCTGTTTTCAAACACATGCAGTGGCACACCCTTATATGCAGTTCTATTAAATGAAACCAGTTATGTTTTGTTACGGTTTATAACTCCATCTTCTACCTATTGGCACACGTTCAGCTCTGCTATTAAAAATTAGATGTTTTATTAATGTATTTAGTTGCTGACGGGAAGCATCTCGTGCTTAGCATATTCAGCAAAAATAGGACTAAATTGTCTCCGTTAACTTATTTAATGTCTACAAACAGAAACTTGGTGTAATGCATATAGTATAGATCCAGTGATCAATATAGAAGTTTTCTGCCCAATAGAAGCTCAGATAACCAATAAAAAAAAATCTTCTATCTTCCCATTTCCTCCTAAAAAAAAAGAAAGAAGTATTTGCTCTCAGGTCAGATCCCAAATTGTAAAATCAGGTATACAAGAATCAGAAAATCAAGCAATTTTCCCATATTTATTGTACATTTTTAAAGCAATGAATTACTTTTTATCACTATCTCAAAACTTCTCTTTTTTTAAATTCCCTTAGTTTCAAAAATTTTTTTTTTTGTCTGCATAACAGGGCCTACCCTAATAAACAAAGGGAGATTCTGAAGACTGCTCTAAAGATGTACGTTTATATCTGACAAAATTCTAAAGCTAGTATTAAGCTATCTTGATAGAGTTGCAAGGCCAGACTTTATAGTCAAAGGAGACTCTACAGGCCACCTGGAATGTCCACAGGTCTCAGACATTCTGAGTGCCTTCAAAATTGCACTTTTCCTATCATGTTTATTCATTTATTTGGTTGGTTGGTTTGGAAGATTTTTGTTTTTTCTTTTAAGAGTTTTTGAAGTAATAAATTAGGGGAAATTTCATAGACCACATCTTGAAATTAATAAGGGATTTGACAGAGTTTCTCTGAATATTTTTTATTTAAATTCATTTATTTGTTTGACAGACAGAGACCACAAGTAGGCAGAGAGGCAGGCAGAGAGAGAGGAAGGGAAGCAGGCTCCCCGCTGAGCAGAGAGCCTGATGTGAGGCTCGATCCCAGGACCCTGGGATCATGACCTGAGCAGAAACCAGAGGCTTAAGCCACTGAGCCACCCAGGCGCCCCTGACTATTTTTATGAATAAGATTTACAAAAGAAACTACAATGAGCTGTCTCTGTATCTGGCTGAGCAACTGTGTAAGGAACAGTGATCAAATTTTCTATGTCACCCACAAGTTCTATAAAGGGGCACCAAAGTCTCTGTCCTTTATTCTTCACTGTTACTTCATCTCGGTAGTTTAGATGAAGCTAAGGAAAGCGCACTTACCTAAATTTGAAAAAAAAATAACAGTGATGGGGCGCCTCAGTGGCTCAGACGGTTAAGTGTCTGCCTTGGGCTCAGGTCATGGTCTCCAGGTCCTGCCATCTAGCCCCATGGGGCTCTGCACAGTTGGCAGCGAGTCTGCTTGTCCTTCTGTTCCACACCGCCCCCATCTTACGCAAACTCTCTTTCTCTCTGTCTCTGTCTCAAATGAATAAAAAAATCTTTAAAAAAAAATACAAGACAGTACTAGGAGAAAAAGCTGATACTTTGGATGAGAAAATTAAAAAATGGAAAACAGCCAAACAGTCTAGAATGATAGACTGGGACCAAAATGATAGAATCAATAAGAAAAGAAAGCATCCGCCCACATTAAAGTTTTAGGAACTACCCAGAAACTATGGAAATAATGGCTATTGGCATAGGGGGTAAAATTCAAGCCCCTGAAAATTTCACTTGATCACAAGCTGAATGGGAGCTGAGTATCTGATAAGGAGCTTAAAGGAGCTTGTGAAGCCAGGTCCTGTGGACAGCTTGCCAGTCCCTCAAGGCTGCTCTTTTCACCTTGGGCTCAGGTCCTGGGTACAAGCTAATGTGAGTGTCTGGGCGTTTTCTCATAAGCCCATGATAACATCCCTTTAACAGTTAGTTTGGAATCTTGAAAAGCAACAATTTACTTATATCCTCAGGCCACCGCCTGCTCAAGTTTAACCCTGAGCTTTACTGGGAAATGTGAGGCCAGGGAATCCCAGCACATGAGGTGGGATTTTTCACAGGAAGGGAGAGGATTCAGGTTTGCCTAATTAGTCACCAGCTCCCCTCTCCAGTCCACCTCCTTCTTGAAAGAATCATTCAAACTTCAGCTAGAGCAAGGAGATGGAGGGCTAACTGACAAGGAGTTTGATAATGTGTTGGCATCTAGTTATGGGGTTGGGAGGGATGAAAGAGTGGGGGAAATTCATACTTGAAGCAACACAGACTAAAGAGGGAAAGGAACACATTTTGGTGGGTGACTGGAGATGGGGAGGACATGTGCATGGAGATGTGCGTGCACGAGAAGAACGAAATTTCTTGTTGTTGTTTTTAAACTTCAATTCTCATTGAAACTCAGGACATCGAGCAGAATCCTTCATTACACTTAAGAGCAACTGCCATTTTCTGACTCCCTACTCACTGGCTATGGGTCTATCAAAGCCTTGAGCAGAGCAATCATCAGCTCAGCTTTTCACCCCTCTTTCTACTGCATCTTGGGTGACTGTCTCCCCTATGCCCATAACATCTCCAGCACTCCAACCTCGTTGTCTAGATCCCTCTATATGGACACCCTGGACCATACCACATTCAAAACTCCACCAGCTTTGGATTTATAATTTCTGGATTGCCACTCTCTATCCACAATGTCCTAAATTTTCTACTTCTTCAACGTGTTGGTTCACAGCGGATATTCTTCAATCTCATTAAGAACTATCATCCTTGGTTCTTTAATATCTTAATTTCTCATCCTCCTTCTGATTTCCTCCAATTATTCAGCTCAGCTTCATTTTTCTCCTTCATAAATGACAGTAGTCATACTCATGTCATGTAGGGATGTGAGGTTAAGAAATAAATTACACAAAACACACAACATTTCTCCTTGCTAAGAGTAGGCATTAAATGATCACTAACAATGCTGGTCCCCCTAGAGCTTAAGATTTATTACTAAAGAAACTCTCTTGCCATTACTATCAATGTTGTTGCCCTTTACTCTTCTTCTGCATCTATTTAGTAAAACTCTGGCCCTGGATCAACCAGTTACTCCTTTTACAGTTTCATATTTGGCTGCCAAGCACTAATGAAAACAAATGCTGCAATCACAAAGCCTGATACCACTACAAACTGAAGGTCTGCCCCATCAACTGAGCTATGAACACTGCACAGTATAACTTTTGGTCCACTTCCCTCATTCCCCGCAATAATATTTTCAAACATTCAGTCTGATTTTCTCCACGCTCAGCAAATGAACTTTACTTTAGTAAGAAAATGGAGACCATCATGTAAGAACATTCTCCACTCACTATCTCCCCATACAACACAAACAAATGTAAATATAGTTAAAACTAGACTTATGCCTTCTCTTTCTGTGTTGGCCAAATGGTAGTCCTGCATTTTGAATGTCAATCCTTCCATCTGCTATTTGAATCACATCTGTCCATTTCTTTGGGAACCACACTTAAATCAAGTGTATTTCCTCTCTTCTGTACCTTTAATGTCTTTTTTCTTTTGGCATCTCCCATCTTGTCTCTTTATCTTCTAGTGATAGCTTTATTTTTCCTTTTCTAAGAGCTATGTTGTTCTAAAGACCAATATGTACTTACCTCCACTTTCCTATTTCCCAAGTCTGTCTCAATCACTGTATCTGTGCTCCTTCATCTCCATTAAATCCAAGCCTACAAACATCTTTCTAGTTGCTAAAAACAATAGACATGTTTCAGCTCTTACCTGACAGGACCTCCTTACTACTCATGCTATTTATCATCTTTATTCTTGAAATTCTTTTCTCATGTGATTGCTATGACATCAACTACTCTTAATTTTCCTCCTTTATCCCCCATAGAGAATATCTCATTCATTTACAGGATTTTAACTACAATTTAATGTTAATACTCCAACATCTAAATCTCCAACTCTGGTCCCCTGTAGATCCAAGTAGGTAATAAAGAGTTCAAGAAAAATGAACATTCTTGATTTGGATGTCCTATAAAATGTCAAACTATCATGTCCCAAAATAAACTCATCATCTTCCTCTTATTCTTTCTTGAAATTTATTTATCTTTCTTTTATTCTTATCTTGGCAGACTGCCACATCCCATCCATTTTGTCAAGTCATAGATTGCATCCAACTTTCGCATTTATTCAGTGATTAAATTGTCAATTTTTCCCATAATATTCCTTAAATCCATAATTTGGTTATTATTATCCTATGATCACTGTTGTACACTTAGCCTTCCATGTGGTGTTCTACATGACATTCCTTGTTGAGTCTGCTAGATGTCACTGGAGCCGTACTCATACATGGCTGGCCAGGTATCCTCCCAATAGGAATAGCCCCCCAAAACTCTCCATTGCCTTTTAAAAAAAATTAGTAAAACTACCATTTATTAAAAACTTACTCTATAAGTACTTATGGGCTTCTTTGCTCAGAAGCCTCTGGACAGTCTCATTCTGTAAGCAATTTCCCCTCTCATGCAGCCCTGTCTAAGAACTGCCCTATAAAGCTTGCTGTGTGTTACTGCTTCTCATGGGCAGATTTTTTTTTTTTTCTTGATGATCCCCAAGGATAAAATCCAAACTTTTTAGCAGATCATATTAGAGAATTCATCATCTGGTCTCTGTTTCTCCACCCTCATTTCTTGTGAACACGTATATACAAATCATACCCAAATATCCATAGAAAAGTTTGAATCAACCAAGGTTAATAGAAGGTCTGATTACTGGGCAAACTGTATTCCTCAGAGAGGGCTCAAGTCAAAAATCATTCATTTATTCCCTAAACAAATATTCAGTACATACTGACTACTCTGTAGCTGGTATTCTTCTCAGTCCTTGAACTACATCATGAATAAAATAAATAAATGCCAAAAAAAAAAAAAAAAAAAAAACCAACAACAACAAAAAAATCCCCCATGCTGTGAAGCTTCATTCTGGAGGGGAATGGGGTGACATTTGAGTTTGGGGAATTTATTCTGAGGTAAATGGGGAGCCACTGGCAGCTTTGAGCAGAGAAGTACTCTGATATGACTAAGATTTCAACAGCATCAACCTGGTTTTTAGGCTGAGAATGGATATTAAGGAAAAAGAAAGAAAGGAAGTACTGAGAAAAAATGTGTCTTCGAATAGAGTGGTAGCAGCAGACATGGTGTAGAAGGTCAGATCCTGGAATTATTTTGAAAACAGAGCTACTAGATTTGCTCCTAAGTTATAGGTTGTTAGTGGTGTGTGGAGGAAAAAAGGAGTTAAGGATGACTCCAGTATTTTTTGATGAGAGCAACTGAAAGAATTGAATGGCTATTGACTGTGGTGGGGAGCACTATGGGTAAGGTCTTAGCATTTATTCTCTCTCCAAGTGAAACCTTTCTCCTCAGTGAACTGTAAGTGTTATTGTACATCGAAGCTTTGAAAAAAAAATCGTGATTCCTGGAAAAATATAATTTTAACCAAGCAATCCCATCAATAAATGTGCAATAAAATAATGACAACTTGGGGCGCCTGGGTGGCTCAGGGGGTTAAGCCGCTGCCTTCGGCTCAGGTCATGATCTCAGGGTCCTGGGATCGAGTCCTGCATCGGGCTCTCTGCTCAGCAGGGAGCCTGCTTCCCTCTCTCTCTCTCTCTACCTGCCTCTCCATCTACTTGTGATCTCTCTCTGTCAAATAAATAAATAAAATCTTTAAAAAAAAAATAATGACAACTTGGATGGATCAGTGTGTTCTAGATACTCTGATAGCCCATATGGTCTAAAGGATAGTACAAATCAAACTGCATCCATGATAAATGAGTCACAAACAGGAACTGTTTAGGACTTGCAAAAATACAGTATAAATACAAACGGATCTTAAGATTAACTGTGAAAAAAAAACCCTGTTTTTCTTTACTTTGTTTTATAACCTTCCTTCTCTCTTCTATTACCTTCTAATTTGTTGTTCTTTTCTCCTTTCTAAAATTGTTTTTTTCTTGACATTAGTTTTATCCTGAAGTTAAAATGTGATTCCCAGAGCATATGGGATTAAAATTCATCCAAATCCATCATGTTTTATCTTAATTGGCCTCTTATTAGCAAAGCAAAAAGAGCCAAACCTATTACAAAGCCTAATTGGTAACAGGGGTGCGGGTGACTCTTTCACTGAGAGTAGGTGGAATAGGTACTTGACTCGTGATTTGCCCAAGGAAAGTATACACGCTGCTTTAAAAATAGAAAAGTCCCTAGGACTAGGAGAATACAATATTTATGTCAGTCTGAAAAGAACAATGCATGAATTTTAAAGCTGGGAAACTTAGAAACTCTGCATTCTGTCTTGGAAACTGACTTTAAGCAAGTCATTTAACCACTCTGAGTCAGTTTCCCCGGTTGCAAGGCATAATTCTGTACTTTCTTTTTTTCTTCCTGCTTATCTTACTCCTTCTTCCTCTCATCTATACTTTCTTTTCATCTGTCTTTTCACCTCACCTTCACTTTCTCTTTTTCTTCCTTCCTCCCTTTCCTTCCTTCCTCTTTTTTTTTAAAGATTTTATTTACTTATTATTTGGGAGAGGGGAGGGTTGGGGAGGAGCAGAGGGGGAGGGAGAGGGAGAGCTGACTCCACACTGAGCAGGGAGCCCAGTGCAGGGCTGGTCCATCCACCAGAGACCCTCAAATGACTGAGACACCCAGGAGCCCCTCCTTCCTTCCTTTTTGCCCTCCTCTCTTCCTTGTCTCCTTCCATTCTGCCTGTTAACTCTCATGCTGTACAGGACTGGGAGAGATTTCAAAAAAACAAAAAACAAACAAACAAAAAAACCTCTTCCAATAAAATAAGGGGAAAATGAGAATAGGAATAGAAATACAAAAGTACAAATAAATACTAATCTGTCAGACTAAAAAGCACAGACAGAGCTGTGATGGTCGATCTCCACACAATTAAAATTTTAAAAGATTTAGCTTAGGTTACTCTACTTTGATTGGAAAGAGAAAATTCAATTGCCACTGTCATTTGGCTGGGAGCAAACATATCCCCTTGTAGCAGGGTCTGCACTTCTCAGCACCCGCCAGCTCTGTCAATTGTACGCACAAGACAGGTATTTCCATTCCATTCCCATTATGGCCTTTTTCAAACTCTTCCTATTCTATGCAGTTCCTCGGCGGATAAACACTGGCAGGGTGTTTAAACTCTCTGAAATGAGATTCATTATCTGCAGACACTGAGATAAACATAAATCTGTGTATTGCTCTAAGAATAAAATAATATATGTGAAAGTGTTTGTATTCATCTTCCATTGCTGTTTGACAATATTGACACAGCCTTAGAGGAAACAAATTTATGATCTCAAATTCGCCCTGGCCAGGAGTCTAGGCTTGGCTTAGCTGGAGCCTCTGCTTAGGGTCTCATGAATTTGTATTCAAGGAGCTGACCAAGAGGCCATTATCATTTGAAGCTCAGCATTCTCTTCCCAGCTTGTTTAGATCGTTGGAAGAAGTCTGCTCCTTGCAGTTGTAAGACTGGGGTGCCCACTGTTTTTCTGCCTGATGGTGAGTGACCAGAGGCCACCTAAAGTTTTTCGCCATGTGGCTCCCATAGTTAGTCCACAACATAGATGTTCACTTTCTTCTGGGCCAGCTGGAGTGAATCTGATTTTTTTTTTTTAATCTCAAGAGTTCATTCCATTAGGTCAAGCTCACTGAGAATAATTTCCCTTTTGAGGTTTATCAGTCATCTAAACATAAAAGTGAAATTCCGGTATAGTCATGGTTTTACCCACTCATAGTGTGTAGGTTATACATGGTTATAGGTCATTCGGGGGTCTCTTAAAATTCTGCCTGTTGAAGGTAAAATATCATGACCCCCACTCCTACAAAAAGGACACTTAAAAGAAGATTTTATCAAAAATGCTGGCTGGTTTAATATTTTTGACACACCTGAATCTTGACTATGTTGAATCATCAGTTCAGTCCACGTGCCATTACAGGAAAATGTTACCCCAAGGATTTCTCAAATTCGTAAACTTTTACCTCCTTCATCAGTCTCTGTAACTCACTTAGAACTTCATTAACTGGGGCGCCTGGGTGGCTCAGTGGGTTAAAGCCTCTGCCTTCAGCTCAGGTCATGATCCCAGGGCCCTGGGATGGAGCCCCCCATTGGGTTCTCTGCTTAGCGGGGAGCCTGCTTCGCTTCCTCTCTCTCTCTCTGCCTGCCTCTCTGCCTACTTGTGATTGTGATCTCTGTCTGTCAAATAAATAAATAAAAATCTTTAAAAATAAAATTTTTTTTAAATTTAAAAAAAAAACATTTCATTAACTGTCGGTTGCACACTGTGAGGTGCAAGGCTCTGCTGACAATGAACTCAGAGTGGTTTCAGCCTTCACAGGGCTTGTGGTTAGTACTGGAAGAACAAAACAAACAAAAACCTCAAACAAGTAAGGAAACAAATGGATGCGATCTTTGCTAAATACGGCTAGCACGGTCCGTCATTGGGGGCATTTGGCAGATCGGTGGTAGTATTCAGATGGCAATTTTAGAAAAAGATCCTGAACATTACTAAAAAATTAATGTTTGTGGAGAATGACTAGACCCATTTATGAAATTGCATCGTTGGGACTCTTTAGTACACATAAACATAAATATACTGGTTTTAGGGAGAACTGAAGCATCTTTCATCAGCCTACCTTAAATTCTGCTTACAGTGAAGAAGAATCCTAGTTTAATTTTGTTCAAGGCTTGGAGTACTGTATTGGGCCACGGTCCTACTGGTGCAATTAAGATGTATCTGTGACAGTCTGATCACTGGGGTCCCTTCTCTTTAGGGGTCCCTCTTGCCTGTAGATGTGATCTTACTGGAATTTTCTCCAACTGGAATGGTTCATCACTTAGAATTAGTTTGTCTGCGTATAAAAAAGTAATCGTGACTTAAAACAAGAGAGTTTATTTCTATGTCATGTTAAAAAAATAATAATAAAATAAAAGGCATAAAGATACATGTTCCAGGGCTGGTAGGGGCTCCATAATGCCATAAACCCAGGTTCCATGAACCTCAGCTTGTGCCTTCTACCTCATGGTCTGAAGGACCTGGTCAGATTCCAGCTGGACTAGATAACAACAAACCGAAATCCCAGCTGCCCCTTAAGAAGAGTCTTCAGAATCTGTAAAAGCAAAACAAACAAACTCAAAATACCTTCTGCTGACATTTTAGTCACCTTGATTACATGACACACCTAGCTGTAAGGAAAATTAGAAAATGAAGACTTTTTTTTTTTTTTTCCAGGCAGCTTATTTCCAACTAAAATTTAGAGTTTCCATTATAAGGAAGAAAAGGAAAATGGAAACTGGAGTAGGCAACCAGCAGTCTCTGCTGTGTGGTATAAGCCAGGAAACGAATTTGAGTGGAGTAGGCAAAGTCCACAACTTTGGGCCGGTTTTGCTCTAGGCTGCTCAGGCTAACCCAGTCTAGACAAAAGAGGTCCCTCACGTGCGCCGTCCTCATCAACTAGAGTTCCAGTTAGAACTGGAGCCCCAGTTATTACTGGTATAGCAGCTTTTTATGCAAAACAAAAAAAAAAAAAAAGAAGAAGAAGAAGAAGAAGAAATGAAAGTCTTGGAGTATCGGATATATGTGACAGAAACCCACATTGCCCTAGGTTAAGCAAAAGGGGATATTTTATTGGAAATTCATTTGATGGACAGAACTTAGAAAAATATCAAACAACGAAAACTTTAGAAGAACAGGTGTTGAACTAGCCTCAGGGATAGACCAGACACTGACAGGATCTTCTAGTTCTAGTAATATTCTCAGAACATTCTCCCTACTTCGCACCTCTACTCTGGGGTTGGGGGGGGGGGAGCAGGGAGGGGGAAATGAGCTTTATTTTCCTGGATTTCTCATTATAGCGAATCTGTGGAATGCATCCCAGCTATTCAATCATGCCTAATAGTTCCTGACCAAAGAGATAGAAAGAGATTCAATTTTTGGAAAGGGACTCTGATTTGCCCAGTTTGTGGACTATTTCTGTGCATGGACCAATCACCGTCAGTCCGCTCTTGAGCCTGGTGGCTGAAAACAAAAATGCATAGGTGCTGTACATGAGAAGGAGGAAAGCTACTGAGTGAGTAAACTCAACAGTGGTCTGCTAGACTTGGAGCTGACATACTTAAGTTTTGGAAGTTCTGAACAGAATTAAGAGGCAAAAAGAGAATAGAGGTGTCTGAGTATATTTTAGAATTCTAATATTTCTTCAGGAATAATTTGAGAGTGAGAGCCACCTAAGGAATTTTTCATTTCTTTGTAGGAACTAAGGATGTTCTTGATTAAGAGAAGATATTCAATTTGTTTGGTTTTATGGAAAGAAAACAGTTTGCAGAGACATTATATTTCTGGCCTCATATAATGGAACTGGGCTTTTATCTGATGTTGCATAACCCTGGCTAGTTCTTCCACCCAGCTGTGTAAGAACGGCCAGCGGAGCTCCCTTGAGTTCCTCTCTCAGCCAACCCAAAAAACACAGAGGAAGGGAATCCAACCAGTTCTGCCCTACGCCTTGGGCCAAACACTTTCTTGGTTTTCTCAGCTTCCTTCCATTGTTTGTTGCTAGACGGTGTGATTTCCTTGTCTCAAAGAGTGCTGACATTCTGAATTCAGATTTAAACTTTGAAGCAGAAGCAAAGAAAGCAAGTAAGCCTTCCACAGGAGTTTGATCCTAGGCTCCTTAGGCCCAATTAACCAAATCGAAAGAATCAGTGTACAGTCAAGCCTAGCCCACCCACTGGAGTCCTCCAAAGGAGTTTAAAGCTGACACCCCATAGCAATAAGTGTTCTTTGATTTTGTTTTTGCTGCATGGTTTTCATTTTTGCTTTATTTGTGGGTTTGGATATCTGTTAAGAATAAAATTAAGGTGCTTATGATGCTGTGTCCTGGCTAGCCATATCTCTTTCCATAAAAATCTTTTGCATTTCACGCATACGTAATACACACATTCACACACTCATATACTTTACTACAACTAAATACATATATATGAGGGGTTCTGATATCCTAGTATCATGGAGTTCAAAAATTGATTTCTAATTCCTTTCTTACTAAGGCATTTATAAGACCCCCTTAGTCCGTGTAAATGAGGATATATAGTATTTGTACTGCTTCAGTCCGGAATCCTCTTATATTCTCTTTTATGACTGTGATAGCTTTTAGCAGGCCACCTACATTGGGATTTATGTCTTATTTAAAAGCCCTCATTACTATTTTCAGAGAGTCTTTTTCTTTTATATCTACATGCTCAAATTTCAGTATCAGTTGATTTCTATAGAGAATTGACTTCTCTAATTTGTTCTATAAAATACGTTCAGCCTGATTTACTTCTTAACCTTGACATGATCTCTCCTCTCCCTCTTCCTCTCTCTCTCTCCCTGTTTCTTTCTTGGATAGAAGGTAGATGGACAGGAAGGAAAGAAGGGAAGGAGGCATGGGAAGGGAGGGAAAAAAAGAAAGAAGGGAAAGGAAAAAAGAAGAAAAAAACAAAAAAAAAGGAAAAGAAAAAAGAAAAGAAAGTTCTCAGAGAGCCTTGGTATTATATTCCATAAACATGAGCAAGAGGGGCTATCTCTACCCAAGTTGATAACTTTCATATTGACTAAATCATGACTATCCAGCATGACATGGCCTGGGTGAACATTGACTACAACACTTGAGAAAGTATCTATTTAACAGTTTCATCCACAATACTGTAGAGGTTAAATCTAGTTAAAATTCAGTTTCCTTCTCTCTTGGCAGGAGCCTAACCACAAAGGCAGTATATTCACAAGTGTCCCAGAGGGGCCAAAAAGAGGATCAGAAGACAGAGACTCAAGCTGCCAGATACAAACCTCTCACTACCCCCTGCTCAGCCTCTTCTGTGCCTTGGGAATGAGTCAGGGAGGGGCTTTGAAAAGCTGGGAGTGGGTTTCATAGCCCATGGGGCACTTCTAAAGTCAAGGAATTGGAAAGAGTGGGCCCCCTCTTAACTCCTCTTCTTTCTTGGTGGACTCGATCATGCCAGAGAGCTCAACACAGTCAGAAGTTAGTTCTTGCCATCTCACGTAGGTCTTCTTGAACTGAAAATGTTAATGAGCCTGTGATACGTGTTAACCTTGGAATGACTCCTCTTCTCTTTCTTATATCATTATTACTTGTGCCAGCTTGTATGTACGATTACAATTTAAGGAAAATAAGTTTGAGTTAAGGCACAGAGAGATTGTAGTTATTAATCTAAAAAAAATGGAATTAATGTCTAATTCAGTTACACATAAGCTGTGTTGTCGTGACTCAGGACTATGGCAACCAGATGCGGAGGATCCCATCTGCTATGTGTTAAAGCACCAATACCTATGAGTAACTAAAATTTAAGAGTAAATTTGAACTGATTCAGATTTTATTCCTAAAATATTGGCATTCTCGTTTTTGCATTTTCATTTTGTGTAGGGCTGGAGAGACTCAGCATTCCATTTAAACCTCTTTGGATCCCCTTGAGCATCCCCAAGTGGCCCTCAGCCAGTTTCTAGCCAGTGCCTGGGACAATTCTGTAAACCTGCTTGAGGGCAGCAGGAACTGTTTTGCCTACAGACTTGGAGCCAAAGATCTGAAGGTGTCTCTGTACCTCCCATTTCACCAGCCCTTGGCCAACTACTTACTGACACAAAAACAGGAATGCCCAGCTCTCTCCCCTCCAATCAGGACAAATGCTGAGGTGAATTTTACTTGTCAGAGGACTTGACATTCTCTGGAAGGCAGGCTGAGCCTCCTCCCTGGCTTCCTGTGCTTCCCTCTTCTGCTAGCCCTACTCCCTTCCTGGTGTCTCCCATGAGAACTTCCTTTACAATTCACATGTCTGTGGGTTGGTATGTTTCTAAGAAGCCTGGCCTAAGACAATATGCTGTCTTGAATAGAAGAGAAAATGATAAACTTGGACATGGTCTATCACAAATGGCACAGGGCTCCAAGTCCACCCACAGAACTGTTCCTCAAAGGAATGTCATCTGTCAGATGTCACCACAAAAACACAATGTTGAAATCCTTCCCAAACTAAGCCTGGATGAAGAATCTTTTTATATAGTCAGTCTTTGTACCAGAGGAGAGAGAGATAAAAACAAAATAAGTGAGTGTTCATGTAAGTTTAAAGATTCTTGTATCTAACTGTGGAATTTTTATTTATTATTGAAGTATAGTTGACCAGTGGTGGAATTTTTTAAAAGAGAGAAATGAATTGGAATCAATTCATTTTTAAAATATTAATGGGAATGTTGAATTTTATTGACTTATTCCAAAAAAATTATAAAATTTCCATTTCAGTTACTTTCTAGAGAAAAAAAAAAACAACAACAGAAGGAAAAGAGGGAATGGAGACAAGGAGACACATTGAAAATAAATTTGCAATCATATCTAATGTTTAGAGAGTGCTTATTTTCAGCCAAATATCATCTGAATACACATATACATGCATATGTACATATACATGTGTACATATAGACATACATGTGTCTGGAGGTGTGTATTTTCCCAACCACCACTCCATGAGTTGGGCACTATTATTTTCATACTTCAGATGGGTTTAAACTATGTGGGTCCACTTACAAGCAAACTTTTTTATAATACACTACTATAAATGTATTTTCCTTATGATTTTCTTAATAACATTTTCTTTTTTCTAGCTTTATTGTTTAGTGTACAGTATATAATACATATACAGAATACATACATGTTAGTCAGCCATTTATGTTATTAGTAAGGCTTCCAGTCAACAGCAGGCTATTAGAAGTTAGGTTTGGGTAGAGTCAAAACTTCTGTGTGGATTATCAACTCCATTGGGTTGAGGGGGTAGTTCCCCCAACTCCTTTGTTATTCAAGGGTTAAATGTACACACATCCACATACAGATATACGTGTGTGTAGGTAGGTATCTACCTACAGTTCTTTGAGTCATGGTCTCCCCAGCAGGGCAGTATGACTTCTAATTTTGTGTCTTGGGACTTTAGGAGCCCAAAGCAGAAGCTGCTACTCTCATAAAAACAAGGTCTAGAACTGTCGTAGTCTCTTTCACATAGTCTCTCTCTACTAGTCAAAATCGCCTCATGCCAGTCCAGATTCAAGAAGAGGAGAAATAGAACCTGTCTCCTGATAAAAGGAATATCAAAGAATTTGTGGCTATCCTTCATCTGCCATACCCTTCAAACAGAAACAGGCCAGTAATGCACAAATGTCTGAGAAGCCAGCAAGGATTCAAACAATTGAACACTTTCCACAAGGAAGGGCCATGGGAAGCTAACTTAAAGAGCAGGAAATGTCTCTGAGGTAACTAGTGATATCTGAGGGTTGGATTATTATGGAAAAGGAAAGAAATAAGAGGCCAGAGCCCCACACACTTTGTTTGGAACTAACTAAACATACTACAATTACTTGGCCCAAAAGGTTTTCTGCATGTTCTTACATAACATTGTACCTATTGTCTTCACTGCCCACAGGACTTTCTTGCTCAGACTCTACAGCCTTGTTTCTAAGAACCTAAGTTCTAATAATTTTCATTGTTCTTCATGTTTCTGAAGTATCTTCCATCTGTGAATATATTGAATTTATATGATTCGTTCATAGTACATAATCCCAGTCAGGAAGACTTTCCTATTTGTTAATCAAGAATCATGCACAAAGGTAGGAGTGGAGACATGAATAGTAATAGTACTGACAATTTCATAAATATATTAGCAGGATTTTCTTTTTGTCCCCAGGTCAAAATAGAATAGTTCAAGGCAAAATAGGTGATGTTCACAAAAGCTCCGGAGTCAGGTAGAAATCCACCATACCATTTGCAAAACAAATGACTTGTTTAAGCCATATTTAATGTGAATTTAGCACTACTTATTTTCTAGGATTGTCGGGATTATTCAAAAAAATGTATATTGTATGGATAGCACAGAATAGTCATTCAACAAACAGTAGCAATCATTATGAATATTATGTCAACTCTAATATCATAGTGCCGTAGAGAACTAGAATAAAAGAATAAAACCCAGAGGAGCAGCCCATAGATCTGGTTAAACCTCTGTGCCTCTAGCACTTTAATTTCTGAATATTTTAATTATCTTGCATGTGAAGCTTACATAATTACACATATATTATGCATTTATAGTTTACCAGTGTAACTCATATTTATTTACATATTGTCATTCAATCAGAAAATACATGTTATGTTATGGGTTTTACCAGTATTTATTTTCAGAATTCATTCTATTTTAAATTTGATTTGACCAGTGTCTGATTTCTGAAATGTTTTTACTCATCCATTCTTTATGAGCATAAAAATTGAGAAGCTATTGTTGTTAATGGAAAGTAGTAGATTAAAAGTGACGTTATTTATGGCCATAATGGCTGTTCTTGGCATATTCTTTCAGGAACAATTATTTCTTGATTATTGTAAATGTACTTAAAAGTAATACACTTGAAAAATGTATACAGTACCTCAAAAGAAAGTTCCCCATAGTCTAGTTGTCTTTGAATATAAAAGACTATTTAAAATAGATCATCGCATTCCTTCGTCTGGCCTTTTCTGTTTACTCCCAGTCTGGTCTCCAAGTCATCACATACTATTTGTTTCCTCTTCTCTGTAACCTCCAATGAGAATTAATCTCTCCCTCATACACCTTTGTTTTTAAGGGGCATACATTGTACTTTTTAAAAAATAATTTTAACATTTTGATTTGATGTTTTATTTAAGAATTGTTTGGGTTTATGCCTGTCTGTCCCACTTGACTGTGAGCTCCTGAAGGCAGAAGACGTTAAATCTATGTTAAAAATACAAACCAAAATGCAAATCAAAAAGACTGTGTATGTAAAAGATACTCAGTGAGAGGGCTTAAATCTGCTAACGCACATACAAGAACCAATTGTATACTTCATTAACCCACCCAAAACAGACGGTAATATAAAATAAATACTAGCTTTTTACAGCAACATAAGTATTTTTTATGATGGGCTATTTAAAACATACAGTCTTACTGAAGTATTTTTGTGGCTAATTTTATGCCAAGAACACATCATTTTGGGTCTTGAGACAGAACTGCAACAAGGGTAATCTCCAGATGGGTGACACTGGGCTCCTCAGTGTAGCCTGAGGGACCGCAGCAGCAGCCAGACCTTGGAACTTTTCAGAAATGCAAATTATCTGGCTGCACCTACATCTGCTGAGTCAGAACCTCTGGATGCAGAAACCAGAAATCTGTGTTTTCACAAACGATCTGTGGGACTCTGATGCACGCTAATGTTTGAGAGATATTATTATAGACATTTTTTAAAATTCCAAGCTAGAAGAGAATTGAGGGAGAATTGAGAAGTCTTTCCATCTAGCTCTTGAGGCCAAGAAGGGATACGGTCCTTGCTTAAATGGCAGAACCAGGATCACAACCAGAATCTTTAATTCCAGATCAATGTTCTTTTCAATGTTCTTTAACCCCCTCCCCAAAAAAGTCATTTTCTCTTGAAACAAAACAAAATGGTTTTGTGTTAATACTAGGTGGAGTTTGAATTAATGCTGAGTGGAATTTGGGATCCAAACTATAGTCACTTGTTACAAATAGCTAACTTAGTCTGAAGTTATTAAATAAAAAGAAGCATGGAATCTTGCCATTTGCGACAACATGGATGGAACTAGAGTGTATCATGCTTAGCGAAATAAGTCAAGCAGAGAAAGACAACTATCATATGATCTCCCTGATATGAGGAAGTGGTGATGCAACATGGGGGCTTAAGTGGGTAGAAGAAGAATCAATGAAATAAGGTGGAATTGAGAGGGAGACAAACCATAAGTGACTCTTAATCTCACAAAACAAACTGAGGGTTGCTGGGGGGAGGGGGGTTGGGAGAAGGGGGGTGGGGTTATGGACATTGGGGAGGGTATGTGCTTTGGTGAGTGCTGTGAAGTGTGTAAACCTAGTGATTCACAGACCTGTACCCCTGAGGATAAAAATATATGTTTATAAAAAATAAAAAATTTAAAAAATAAATAAATAAACAAAAATTAAAAAAAAAAAAAGAAGCATGGAAACATTGCATTATTTTTGGCTGCTTGGCAGGAATTGTGCAGACCCTTTATTCGTCCTCTCACTGAGCAATAACCACACAGGCTCTTGCATGTGTACACACAATTATACACAGGAAATGTCACTCCAGATATGCTACTCCATCACAATGAAGCCATTCCTCCTCCAATGACGCATTTAGGAAGATCAGACATCTATGTCTTGTTCCTGACGTAGTTAGAGGGCAAATATTTGTTCTTTTACCATTAAGTATTATGTTAGCGGTGGGTTTTTATAGATTTCCTTTTTCAAGTTGAGGGAGTATTCTTGTGTTCTTTCTTTGCTGAGTATTTTATGAGGAATAGATGTAGAATTTTTTTAAGTGTTTTTTTCTGTGTTTGTGGAGATAAGTTTTCAATATGAGTTTTCCTTTTCAGCTTCCAATATAGGGAACACATTGATATATTTTCTGTTAAACCAGCCTTATATTCCTATAATATATTTCTTATATTCCTATAACCAAAGCCTATTTGGTTATGATGAATTACCCATTTTATATATTTTGGGACTCAATTTGCTAAAATTTTGTTTGGAACATTTATAAAGATATTTATGAAGAATATTGATCAGTAATTTTTCTTATTTGTTTTGCTATGTTTCTTGGAATGCCTTTGTCTGGTTTTGGAATGCATTTAATAGTAGCTTCATAGAACAAGTAGGGAAGTATTCCTTATTCATTAATTTTTAAAACAGTATGAGTGGAATTAATATTGTTTTTCCATTAGATATTTGTTAGAGTTCACTAGGTAAGCAATCTGAGCCTGAAGTTGTCTTTGTGGGAAGTTTTATAACTACAATTTCATTCTCTTTAGCAGATATAGGAGTAGTTAGATTATTTATTTGTTCATGAATGAGCTTTGGTAATTAATGTCTTTGAAGGAATCTGACAATTTCCTCCCCCTTTGACCTGGAAACTCTCTCAAAGCACTCTGATAAGGATATCATAGCACTCACCTTATTTGTTTCCCATCCGTCAGAAATCACTTTCCTTGTAACTGTATGTGCAATGTTTTAAAATTATTGTTGCATATTATTTATACATTTTTTATTTGTTTCTTAAGTGTAAGTAAACTCTATCCCTGTTTCTTCACCATGGTCAGAAATGAAAGTCCTCTCTCATTCACGTGGTGTTTATTTTTCCATGCATGGTTTATCTTTTGACATGCTTTTCCTTTTAACTTACGTGCTCTTTTCTTTTTCTTTTCTTTTTTTTTTTTTAAGATTTTGTTTATTTATTTGAGAGAGAGTTGGAGAGAGCACAAGCAGGAGAGGGAGAAGTGGGGAAGGGAAGCAGACTCCCTGCTGAGCAGGGAGCCTGATATGGGGACTCCCAGGGGCTCCATCCCAGGACCTGAAGATCAAGACTTAAGCCAAAGGCAGACACTTAACCATCTGAGCCACCCAGGCACCCCCATCTGCTCTTTTCTATTTAAATTCCATGTCTTGTAAATAGCACATAGCTGGCTCTTTCTTAAAAAAAAAAAAAAAAAAAAAAAAAAAAAAAAAATTCCAGTCTATCTCTGCATTTTAATTGGTATATTAGGCCATTTACATTAAATACAGTTATCAGTACTAATGGGTTTAAATCTATTATCTTACTCTTTGTTATCTTAGTTTCCTATCTGCAAATTGATCCTGATTCCTGCCTTCTCTTAGATGGTGTATTATTTTTTATTCTATTTTATTCCTACTACTAATTTATTACCTCCTCCTTTTTATCTGTTTTGTGATTACTTTAGGCTTTACATTATACATCAACATTATAGTCCACCTTCAAATAACTTTTTAAAAACTAATGTATAGCCTAAGAACCATAAAACTATCTACTTCCATTTCCCTGTCATCTTTTGTGCTATTTTGTCATACATTTTATTCTATGAATGCTTTAAACTGCATAGCACATTGTTATTATTTTTGCTTTAAACAGTCATTATATATTAAGAAGATTAAGAAACGAGTTAAGAATAAAATATTCATCTTTCATTTATTTATTATTTCAGGTGCTTTTTATCCTTTAACTGAAATCCAAATTTGCTTCTGGTATCATTTTCCATCTGCCCAAAGAGGTTTGTTCTGTTTTGTTTAACATTTTTTGTTGTACATACCTGGTGGTATGAATTCTTTCAACTTTTGTTGGTCTGAAATAAACTTTTATTTTGTTTTTGGGTTTGGTTTTTTGTGGGGTTTTTTGAGATTTTATTTATCTGGGCGGGCACAATTGGTGGGAGGGGAGGGTAGGAAGAGAGGAAGCAGACTCCCTGCTGAGCAGGGAGCTCAATGCAAGGCTCCATCCCAAGACCTCAAGGTCATGAGCTGAGCTGAAGGCAGACATACTGAACCACCCAAGTGCCCCTATTTTGCTTTGATATTTTGAACATATTTTCACTAGCTAAAGAATCCTAGCTTGACCATATTGTCTTTCAGTGCTTTGAAGATGGTATTCCCACTGCTGTTTCTGGCTTCCATTATTTCTTTTGCTATTCTTAGATATTTTCCATTGTAATGTGAATTCTTCTCTAGCTGCTATTAAGATGTTCTCATTTTTTCCGATTTTACATAATTTGATTATGATGTGATTTTATGTGGTTTTCAGAGTAATTTTTATTGACCTACCTGGATCAGTGGGTGTATAGTTTTCATCAAATTTGGGAAATGTTTACCCATTATGTCTTCAAATGTTTTTCTGACACTCTCACCCACCCCATCCCTTTCCTCTGGGATTTCAATTACACACATATTAGAATGCTAGATATTGTCCTACTGGAGACTGATTCTTTGTTTTTTCAATCTATTCCCCTACCCCCTCTACCGCGGTACTTCATTAGGGCTAGTTTCTATTGCCATGTCTTCAAGTTCACTGATCTTTTCTTCTACTGTATTTAGACTGGTTGTTGTTGTTTTTTTTTAAGATTTAATTTATTTATTTGACAGAGAGAGAGAGATCACGAGTAGGCAGAGAGGCAGGCAGAGAGAGAGGAGGAAGCAGGCTCCCCACTGAGCAGAGAGCCTGATGCAGGGCTCTATCCCAGGACCCTGGGATCACGACCTGAGCCGAAGGCAGAGGCTTTAACCCACTGAGCCACCCAGGCACCCCTATTTAGACTGATCTTAATTGCATACAGTGCATTATTCATATGTGATATTGTATTTTTCTACTCTAGAAGTTCCCTGTCAGCCATTTTTATAGATTCTATATGAAAGATTTTCTCCTCATCATTTCATGTTTTGCTTTGCCTTCTTGAATATGTGGGTCATATTTACAAGAGCTGTTTATATAACATTGCTAATTTCAACATCTCTGTTATTTCTGGATCAATTTCTATTGATTGATTTTTCTAATAGTTATGGGTCATAATTTTTTTACTCATTTGCAGAAAATTTTTAATTTTGATTTTTTTTTTTTTTTTTTTTTTTTAGATTTTTTATTTATTTATTTGACAGAGAGAAATCACAAGTAGATGGAGAGGCAGGCAGAGAGAGAGAGAAGGAAGCAGGCTCCCTGCCGAGCAGAGAGCCCGATGCGGGACTCGATCCCAGGACCCTGAGATCATGACCTGAGCCAAAGGCAGCGGCTTAACCCACTGAGCCACCCAGGCGCCCTAATTTTGATTTTGATTGTGGATTTTATAGTATCAGTTGTTCTATTTTGTTATATTACTTTAAATTGTGCTAAATTTTGTTCTGGCAAGTTACTTGTAACATGTAAGCTATAGGTAGGTTACATAACAGGAAAGTTACTTATAATAAGATCACTCTTGAGTTTTCTTTAAACTTTGGTATAGTGTGATTGTAGTGTAAAAACTAAAATTTCAAATGCTGCCTTGTTGCCTTGGTCCCCACAGGCCCACCTGTGTGCTCTCCTGTTCCTCTCATCAGATATTCCCTTTACACATTGGGAAAGGCTCTCCATCTGGTTAATTCCCCTATCAGCTGGACCAGATGCCCTATACTTGTTCCTTGACTTAACTTGACTCATCTCATTGCCAGTTCACAAAATTATTCAAACAAGCCAATCACAACATCCCATAAGAACCAAGGGACACCTCTTACAACTACAAAGCCTGCCTCCCATAGCCACACTGGAGTTACTTGGCTCCCAAAGACAACCCCATGTAGCCCTGCCTAGAATTTGGTGTTCCCTCTTAAACTCTGAGTATATGTGGCCCACTAACTATTGCCAATCTCTTCTGTCCATTGTTGGGTACCATGTGTTTGACAATCTTATACCGTTTAGGGTGGGGGACCCCTCCTTCACCAACAGGGTGAATAGGAGTTCATTAGAACAGTGGAGTAGTCCTCAGTCTTGGGCTAATATAGACCCATGAAGGTAATGCTCTTTTGAGGATTCTATCAGATGAGCTTTGTATTATTTGATCTTCACAAATTTTTGAGGAAGAACATGAACAATTCCCAAACCTGTGTGATTTCTAGGAATTATTCTTCTGCTCCTTCATGGTGATGCTTTATGTAATCCTCAGATAGTTTTCAAAACTTCTTATTATATGTAGATAACTTTTCAGCTAAAGACTCAAGAGATCCCTCTAAAAATCTCTGGAACTCTTTCTGTGTAGTTCTTTCCTCTCCAGTAATCTCACCAGCATATTTAAATAATTTAGCCTCCCTAAAGTTTGATTTTTTTACTCTCCAGTTTAGCAAGATTCTTGGGTTCCATTTGGGTTCCTATCTTTACTGTGGCATAAAAACTCTCTTTAAGCTACTAGTAAATCATAGGGCTCATACTATTTACTTCTCTTCTCTTAGCTGTTTGCTAAGCTGTTTGTTGTTTGCTAGCTAGTATCCAAAAACTTTTGTTTTTTTATGTGTCTCTTTTTAAAATTGTTGAAGACATGGATATGGGTAAAATCTAACCCCTCTTAGTTCATCTTCACTGGAAGAAAAAGTTCTCATCTAAAATTTTAAAGTATATTTTTTTAACAAATAATGGTGTGCTCAAAAATGGAAAAATACTTATTTTTCAAATAAAAGTAGAAACTAATTTCCCCTTTAAATATTCTGAGAATTTATAGATGTGAGAAGTTCATTTTTAAAGATTTACTTTGAAACCCTGGAAACTGTTGATTTTCACCAAGATGTATGTTATTCTTCGGCAAGTTTCCTATTTTTTTCTCAATTCTGTCTCTCAGATCTCTTGCCATCATATATCTCTAGATTAAAATAAACATCTATCTGATCTTTCTGGCTCCACTCTCATCCCATGTCAGATCTCTTGCCTATCAGTGCAGAATAGATTGTTCTTTACAGCTATCTTCTGCACAATATTATCCTGCTCAAAATTGAAAGATTTGTTTTTAATGCTTACATAATTAAATCAAAACTTTCAAAATTTGGACTACTTTATAAACTAAACCACAAAACAAATGTTATTTATTAATAGAATTATACTTTGCCTAAATTTTTAAAACCCTAACTTATTTTCACTAACAATGTGAGTCACAGACTCAGTGGTATTAACCTGGGATATGTTTAGCTTCCTCTTTGTTTTTTTTTTAAAGTTTATTTCTCAGTATTTCAATGCTACTTTAGGGATAATTATCTTCATTTTTTTAATCTAACATTTGCTAAATGTCACTATTTTCTAAATGCTATGTCACATACGGTAGATATATAGATGATAGATATTATAGGGTTATGTATAATGTAGTGTTATGCACCTTACACAAAATAATCATATAATGATGTAATATTTAATTTTAATACAATCTTATAAAGTAAACTTCACACCCAGTTTCATTCATTACAATTGAGGAAATATTCAATTAGAGAGATACACAGTGATTATATCACAGATAAGAAATGTATACATGATCTGTTTCCAGAATTGATCATCTTAACCATTATATATAAATGAACAATGTAGAATGTAAATGTTGCAATTATTTATTTGTTCATGGAATCCTGAAATAACAAATTATAATTCACGCAAAAAAAATATAGGAAATGAGTGATATATAGTAATAAAGTATAAAAGCCACAATGACTATTTAACAGTCACATAGCTTTAGGGGCACCGGGGTAGCTCAGTCAATTAAATGTCTGCCTTTGGCTCCTCTGCCTTTGGCTCCTCTGCCTTCGGCTCAGGTCATGATCTCAGGGGTCTTGGGATCAAACCCTGCTCGGGCTCTCTGCTCAGCGGGGAGCCTGCTTCTTCCTCTCTCTCTGTCTGCCGCTCTGCCTACTTGTGATCTCTGTCTCTGTCAAATAAACAAATAAAATCTTTAAAAAAAAAAGTCACATAACTTTATATACCATTGCATCTCTTATATATCACACCACTTTTTAAAATAATTTAACTACTATTTGAAAAAATACTATTAAGAATATGGCACAAAATATTAAAGAAAACATTTTCAGAAGCACAAAAGGAGTAAATAAATGTCATGTCATTCTCAGTTCATTATGATCAATTAGATAAAAAACTAAAAATAGGGTATAACTGAATATTCTCATTAATAAGATATATATATAATAACTGCGTGTTGACTAAATTCTACTACAGCCACCTGGTCTTTTCAGGCATACTTTTATATAAGAAAAATTTTTGAGTGCATAATTCTGTGCAAGCAAAACCTCAGTAAATTTTTGAAAAGCTACAGAAGAAAAAAATAACAATGTTACAAATGTAAGCTAAGAAAATTATATTTTTTTTTTTTTTTTTTTTTTTTTTTTTTTTTTTTTTTTTTTTAAAAGATTTTATTTATTTATTTGACAGAGAGAAATCACAAGTAGATGGAGAGGCAGGCAGAGAGAGAGAGAGGAAAGCAGGCTCTCTGCTGAGCAGAGAGCCCGATGCGGGACTCGATCCCAGGACTCTGAGATCATGACCTGATACGAAGGCAGCGGCTTAACCCACTGAGCCACCCCAGCGCCCCCAACCACCTGTTTTTAAAGGCTGAAGTATTTTTACTGTTCTTGGTCGGAAACATTTGTTTAAACAAAGTAGCACTTGGTTGCTAAACCCTTGATTCTAAATGGACATAGCCATCTCATTTTTGTTGGGCCAGGGTTTGGATAACAATTTGATTTCCCAGTCTGTTTCTTTTTTTTTTTTTTTTTTTTTTTTTTTTTTTAACTTTTTATTTTTTATAAACATATATTTTTATCCCCAGGGGTACAGGTCTGTGAATCACCAGGTTTACACACTTCACAGCACTCACCAAAGCACATACCCTCCCCAATGTCCATAATCCCACCCCCTTCTCCCAAACCCCCTCCCCCCAGCAACCCTCAGTTTGTTTTGTGAGATTAAGAGTCACTTATGGTTTGTCTCCCTCCCAATCCCATCTTGTTTCATTTATTCTTCTCCTACCCACTTAAGCCTCCATGTTGCATCACCACTTCCTCATATCAGGGAGATCATATGATAGTTGTCTTTCTCTGCTTGACTTATTTCACTAAGCATGATACGCTCTAGTTCCATCCATGTTGTCGCAAATGGCAAGATTTCATTTCTTTTGATGGCTGCATAGTATTCCATTGTGTATATATACCACATCTTCTTGATCCATTCATCTGTGGATGGACATCTAGGTTCTTTCCATAGCCAACAGACACATGAAAAAGTGCTCCATATCACTCGGCATCAGGGAAATACAAATCAAAACCACAATGAGATATCACCTCACACCAGTCAGAATGGCTAAAATCAACAAGTCAGGAAATGACAGATGCTGGCGAGGATGCGGAGAAAGGGGAACCCTCCTACACTGTTGGTGGGAATGCAAGCTGGTGCAGCCACTCTGGAAAACAGCATGGAGGTTCCTCAAAATGTTGAAAATAGAACTGCCCTATGACCCAGCAATTGCACTATTGGGTATTTACCCTAAAGATACAAATGTAGTGATCCAAAGGGGCACATGCACCCGAATGTTTATAGCAGCAATGTCCACAATAGCCAAACTAAAGAAAATTATATTTAAGACACATACCTCTCCTAAAAAATTCTTCACCAAGAAGTCAAATCTTAAGTGCTTTTATAAAATAACATACAAAATAATGACAAGAAAATGAGGGGTGTATCCAAGGAATCAGAAAAAAACAGCAAATGAAAAGTAAGAAAGATATAGAAGGAAAGAATCAAGGAAGCTAAAAGTTGGAATTTTCATCTCAGTAAAAAGAAATTATTGTTAGAAGGGGAAAGCAGAAGAGCAAACAGCAAGCTGAGATGGCTCTCTCTGACTATAATGAAAATTCTGAATAAAATAATACAACTCTTAGCTTGAAAGAAAAACAAGAAAACTCCTGGAGCCGAAAATAGAAATAAATCAATTAATAGAGGGGGAAGGTGAAGCTGATGTCCTTGAGTATGGAGTGTTCCATGAAGTACACATGTAGGTGCTGGGGCTTTAAGGCAAGCAGGAAGATTGAACTGTGACAAAGTATCTACATAATGGAAAATTTTAACACCCTTCTCTCAGAAACTGATCCTTAAAACCTACGAGCTGATAGTTAATATTTAAAAAACATTTTTTAAGATACTAACAATAAAATTAATAATTGAGAGAACAGTTAGGGAATGCACATTCTTTTCAAGTTCAAATGAGATATTTTCAAAGGCTGATCAGGCTATGGACCACAAAATATTCTCAATAAATGCCAAACAATTCACATACACCACATTCCATAACTACTCTGCTACCAGAAGGAAATGAAAAACCAGTAATTTACAGCCTAAGAAGGTAAATAAATCAAAATTATTGTAACAAATATCTGGTAAGTCACAAGTCAAAGAAGAAATCATAATAGACAGTGTTTATTATTAAACTTTAAGTCACAAATAACAACTAAACCCCAATATAGTAAAGTTTGTGCAATGTAATTAAAACAGTTTCTAGAGGAAAATACATAGTCTTAAAATGCATTTATTACAAAACAAGAAAAGCTAAGAATTAATGAGCTAATCAACCAAGAACTTAGAAAAGTAATAACAGAAAGGGCATCTGGGTGGCTCATTGGGTTAAGCATCTGCCTTCAGCTCAGGTCATGATCTCAGGGTCCTGCAAGGACCTGCTTAGTAGGGAGTCTGCCTCTCCCCCTACCATCCCCCCTTGCTGGTAAACCAAGAAGACATTTTTGAAAAAAACTAACAAATAGAAAAATATGTAACAAGATTGATGGGAGAGACAGGAAGAGAGGGAAAGAGCAGAGGAGGATGCAGAAAGAGTATTGTTAAACCAGCTCTCTCTGGTGTGGGGGTATGCTTCAATCTGTGAGATTTATGACTTCTATAGTGTAAATATTGCCATTATTGCTGATTTTATTATATTTTATTTTAAAGATTTTATTTATTTATTTGACAGACAGAGATCACAAGTAGGCAGAGAAACAGACAGAGAGAGAGGAATAAGCAGGCCCCCTGCTGAGCAGAAAGCCAGATGCGGGGCTCCATCCCAGGACCCTAGGATCATGACCTGAGCTGAACGCAGAGGCTTTAACCCACTGAGCCACCCAGGTGCCCAAGGAGTTTAGAGATTTTTTTTTTTTAAAGATGTTATTTATTTATTTGACAGACCGAGATCACAAGTAGGCAGAGGGATGGTGTGGGGGTGGGGAGCAGGCTCTCCACTGAACAGAGAGCCCAATGCAGGGCTCCTGGGATCATGACCTGAGCCGAAGGCAGAGGCTTAAACCACTGAGCCACCCAGGCATCCCGTCCTTATTGCGGATTTTAACAACATGATGTCGCTGTACACAGATTGGGGAGAGATGGACAGATTTGGCTCTGGGCAGCCAGTCCAAGCCAGCTCTAGCACATCACTGGAGAGGAGTCACAAACAAATACTAACAGAATTGAAAAAGAGTACACGATGCAGTAAAAATTTAAAACATTACAAGAGAATATCTTTAATAATTCTGTGAACATACGAAAAAACTTGGGAAAAGCAGATAATTTCTCAGAGAAGTATAACTTCCTAAATAGACCCAAAAGCGAGCTAGACTAGAGCTACTCCTCATACTTACTAAATTAGAATTTCTGGATGCGAGGTCACAGACTTTGTGTGGCGATGTACACTGCAGTTTGAGGATGATTGCTTCAAGAAAAGATCAACCTAAAGTCATACAAACTATTTTAGAGACCAGATAAAGAAAAAATTCCCCTATGAGGCCAATATAGCTTCCCACCCAGAATGAGATGTAAAGGGGTACCTGGGTGGCTCAGTCAGTTAAGCATCTGCCTTGGGCTCAAGTCATGATCCCAGTGTCCTGGGATCAAGCCCCATGTCCAGCTCCCTGCTCAGTGAGGAACCTGCTTCTCCTTCTGCTTCTCTTTCTGCCTCTTCCCTTTGTTCATTTTCTCTCTTAAAAATAAATATGTAAAATTTTTTAAAAAAAGAATCAGACATAAATGCTATAAGAAAAATTATAGGCTGATGTCACATGGAATATAAACCTTCTAGCTAAGGTGTTAACAATGGAATGCTTGTACGTGTTAGTCTCTGTCAGTGTGGGCCATGACTAAGTTGGAAATATCCCAGGAACCAAAGATGTTTTTATATCAGGAAATCAGTTACTATATTTGTGACAGTAATAAATTAAAGGAGAAAAGCCATATGATGATCTCTATTGGTACAGGAAGTATTTTTGGTAAATTTAAATACCTACTCATGATAATATTATATTATTATTATTAACTCTTAGCCAACTAGAAATAGAAAATTTTAACCTGATCAAAATTATCTTTAAAACCTTTAAAAACCATAATATTTTGATAAAATTATAGATACATGCCTTTTAAATTACGAAAAGACAGATACCTACTATTACCACGTCTATCGGGTATTGTATCGGGGAGTCCCACTCTGTGCAATAAAAAGTAAAAGAAATAAAAGGATATCAACCAGAAAGACAGAAATTTCATTCTTTCTTGGTGATACTATTGTGAATACAAAAAATTCAAAACACTTTGTAGACAAGCTAGTAAAGTTCAAGAAGATTTCTCAATATGATATCACTGTACAAACATCAACAGGACTCCTGCAATAACATTAGATCTCATTCACAATAACTTTAAAATTTTTAAGTCACTTAAGAATAAATCTAACAAAATAAGCAAAATATACAGCCCTAATTATTTGGTAATCTAAACACTAGATAGATGGAGAATATAGAGTACTTGTGAAAAGGATGATTCAATATTTTAAAGATGTTATTTCTTCCCAAATTAGGGTTGTCAGATTTAGCAAACACAAAATAGAAAATACTAAGTTAAACTTCAATTTCAAGTAAATTATGAATAACTCTTTTATATAACTATCTCCCAAATATTGTATGGGACAAACTTACATTAAAAAAATTATTTCACGGAGGGGCACCTGGGTGGCTCAGTGGGTTAAAACCTCTGCCTTCAGCTCAGGTCATGATCCCAGGGTCCCGGGATAGAGCCCCGCATTGGGCTCTCTGCTCAGCAGGGAGCCTAATTCCTCCTCTCTCTCTGCCTGCTTATCTGCCTACTTGTGATCTCTGTCTGTCAAATAAATAAATAAAATCTTTAAGAAAAAATTATTTCATGGATATGTCTATCTATCTATCTATCATCTATCTAGATATATACACATGTAGATATAGGTATTTGTTTATATTTATATACTTTGTTATTTATCTGAACTTCAGATTTAATTGGGCACCTTGTATTTTACTGGGCAACCCTATACTAAATTACTCTAGTGACCCAGTATTATCCAATTTAATACTAATGGGATTTTTCATGGAATTTAGAAATAATCCTACAATACATATAGAAGAGTATAGCATGTGATATATAAATATGAAAATGGCTTTTCTGAGAATAATGGGTAGTGTAAAGAAAATTTGCACTACTGCTGGGTCTCTCCTTTACTCTCACACGATTATCACAACAACACTGACACAAGCTATGGTTGGAGAATCCCCCACACCAAGAAATTCTGCGACTGCAGCTGGGGGAACCTACAGTTTAACTTAATTTGAACCCTATCTACCTGGAGAAAGCATCAGATCCCTCAGGTTAGGGCTGTCTCACAAAATGGCTCCCAGCCTCAGGGGCCAATAGCAAGCTCAGGTTGTTGTCTGTATTTCTGGTCAGTTAGCTATGACTTAAGGGTTCCCATCTGTTAGAAGGTGGAAGAGAGTCGGTGAAGTATCTCCCAGACTGAAAAGGCACTTTAAGACCAGAAATGAAGCAGGCCTCTCCATACAGTTTACATAATTTTATTCAGAAACTGAATAAAACTATTTACATAGTTACAAAGTTTTATTTACTGACAGGGAGCCCTGGGTAGAGAATGATGCATGGCAGCTGCATAGTTATTCCCTGCAAAAGCCAGACCTTAGTCCACAGACTTTATAGAGTGAGGGGACATGCAAAAGGGCATTGTAGTGAGATCAAAAGGTGTGCACACACCTCAGACGGTTGCATGCCCCTAACTGACAGCTACTCTTCAGTTAGATCTTGTGGCACCACCTGTGAGTCAGGAAGGGGAAAGACTATGTTATCTCTAATGGATTAGTGGGAGGCCCAAACAAGTCTTGGTGGGCATTGCTAGGTATGTATATTAATCTTCCAGGGGCCTGGAATGTGTAGCCCCAAGAGACATCTCTGAACAAACATGAACAAAATGGAGGGCCAAAGATGGAGTCAGTATTGTCAGCACTCCTACACCATTATACCCTCCTCGGGTTCAATTAATAGCTGGAGCAGCTCACAAAACTCAGGAATACAGTTTAATACCGTTTACCTGTTTATTATAAAAAGATATGATAAAGAAGGCAAATGAGCATCCAGATGGAAGAGATGCATAGGAAAACTTAGGTGGGAGGTTGCAGAGTGTCCATGCCCTCTCCAGGAACACCACTTTCCCAACACTTTCCTCTCTTCACTGGCCTGGAAGCTCCCTCTTCCTGATACTTTTGGGATTCTTAGGGTATGATCATAATTTACTCAATTCCAGCTCCCTCTCCCCTACCTGAATGATAGGGCATGGGGCTGAAAGTTCCAAGCTTCTAATCATGTCTTGGTCTTCCTGGTGAGCAGTCCCCATCCCAGAGTTCATGGAGAGTCATCTCATTAGAATAAAAGACACCGCTATCACCCAGGAAATTCCAAGGGGTTTAGGAACTCTATGTCAGAAACAGGGATTAAACATCAAGTATCAGAATAAAAGATGTTCCTAGTGTTCTTGTTACCTAGGAAATTATAAGGATTTTAGGAGCTTTGTACAGGAATCAGGGCCAGAGAAATATATATATATATATATTTTTTTTTCTTCTATTAATTCACTGGTAGGTTTTTGCCTTAGACCTGGATGATTAAAGAGACAAAGAGAAATTCAATCTTTTTACTCCAGACTCAGAAACCTCAGCCCTGGGACGCCTGGGTGGCTCAGTTGGTTAAGCAGCTGCCTTCAGCTCAGGTCATGATCCCAGTGTCCTGGGATCGAGTCCCACATCGGGCTCCTTGCTCTGCAGGGAGCCTGCTTCTCCCTCTGCCTCTGCCTGCCTCTCTGTCTGCCTGTGCTTGATCTCCCTCTCTCTTTCTCTGTCAAATAAATAAATAAAATCTTAAAAAAAAAAAAAAAAAAGAAACCTCAGCCCTGATTACACCGACATTGGTCTAATCACTCCTGCCAGGTGGCAACAAGAGGGGAAAGGAACATGTCCATATCACAGTCATTGCTTTCATCTGTTTCCTTCTCTTCCTATCAGGGACTCAAAGAGCACTTTTGATTTGTGGCAATAAAAGGCAAAAATGAAAGTATTAGAATTTGAAAATGAGTCATGACAGTCTTTTGACCTCAGTAACCATATTGCAGGTATACTGTCCTGCAAATAGATCCAGCAAAATCAATTTGGAATTCTCCTCATAGATAGATATAACCAAATAATAGGTTTTTGGAGAAAAAAAAATCATTCTTACATTGAAATGCAATCATGAGTAGAACTTGTATTAGTTGGGATTAAGAGCAAAAAACAAAAATCAAACTGTCCCAACAAGCACAGAGGAACATACTGGAGGATTGAAGAATATGAGACCTTTTTACACAATCTCAGAGTCATTCTTGGAAAAGTGAGGAGCCAAAGTATCTATGGGGAAATTGGAAGGAAACAGTCACAGCCAGATGGGATTGATCAGCTCCAACTGCTTTTTCCACCTTTCTCCACATTCCATGTGAGCTTTAAATTCCAAAAAGAGGAAAGCATCTGATTAGTATAGCTTGGGTCACATGTCCATCCCTTGGCCAAGGGAAATGCAGACATCTTGATTGATAGTTCTTTATTGTATCCAATAGTGAAGAAGTAGTTTTCCCAATGAAAGTTCAGGGCACCATTTCAAAAAAAGAGGAAATGGACTTTTGGCAGCCATAAACAACAGATGTCCACTGCATGAACAAATAACACAGGTTTTGGGAAATGTACCAATGGAAAACAATGACATTGTGATTATCAGTTGTACCTTGGTGCAAGACTGTGATTGATATATATATATATATATATTAAGATTTTCTTGATTAATTGTTCTAGGAAGTGGTTAATACTAGAGTAGTAGAAAATGATTAGGGCTGGAGACATTCTGCTGACACCAAGATGTTATTCTAGAACTACTACTGTTTACAGTTGTTGCTGGGAATCTCTGCTGTGTGAGGTGCAACAGCAACAACAGTGAAGAAAGATAAGCCACTTTCTCAAGCTTCCAGTACCCATCATGGTAATTGAGAATCCTCCCAGGTTAAGGAAGAAGGTAACTTGAGTGAGTGGCAGATAACTGGGGCATGGCAGAAACAAAACCAAACCAAAAAACGCCCTCCCCATAACAAAGCAAAAACAAAAGAAAACATTCCAGTTATTTGAACTGCATGAGAGTTTTCTTTGCCTAAGGTTAGGATGGAGTTTCCTCCATGGGGATCAGTACATGGTCTGTGGCCAGCAGAGAAACACTGGAGAGAGCCAGCAGCAGCGTAACTCAGAAGCAAGATGAGCATGCCAGAATGAAAGAATCTGCTTACTGCCCAGCAAGCATATATACCTGCACCACTAGTGAAAATCCACGTATCCATTCTCGCATAATCAGGTATCATATAAAAAGACAAAGAAAAAAAACCAGAAACACGTGTACATATATAGTGTCTACAGATATGTATATGTGTATATATAATAAACATGATGCATATTTCACTTAGGAAATAATTGCTACTAATATTCCCAACAGTTTTTTATTCCACATTTAAGGTATCTTTGTTGTACAGAAGCTTGACATTTTTGTGGCATCAAATATTATTTTTTTTCCTGTAATTTCTTCTATTTCTTTTGTGCTTGGAAACTCTCCTACAAAACACAATATTATGTCCATAATTCAGTTTAAAAGATGTAGGTTTGGACAGTGTGCTATGAGGTTGGGACTGCTTGGCTTAGGCTACACATTATGTGCAGTCATTTGCTGTAATCATATAAATCACATAAAGGGTGATCAGCTAGCTTTCCATTAGAAAGGTCACACTCCAGAGACTACATAGGACTGCTTCAGCTAGTTTCTCTCTGACCACCAGATATTTTTCTAATCAGTATATGAGTGGTGGAAAAGGGTTTCTGTTGGTGAGGTGTATTCTTATGGAGGGAATTAATGGCATTGTATACAAATTTCAGAGACACCTCCTCTTGCTTGAACAGTATACAAAAATCAAGGGGATCCTATATCCTGTTTCCCATGGCTCCAAGACTTGATCCCTAATGAGGTGTCTTACCTACTAATAATAATCTGATAAATGGTTGCATGTGCAGAAGAATTTGGTCTGAGAATTGCTTTCTTTATAACCTGATAGAGGTTGTGAGGAAATAGGTAATTCTCAGTCACCTCTAACCCTTGGAGACTACAATTAACTCACAAAAATAACTGAAGAGTGGTACAAAATCAAATTGGCTTAAACCAATTCATAAGAATCAGTTCACTATCCACCTGTGCTTTCTTCTAATTTATTTCATGATTTTATCTGTTATATCTAACTCTTGGCCCATCTGGAGTTTTTAATTTCAAATGCCTACAGGAGTGGAGCCATTCATATAAATGCGTGAGACAAACTGGCATGGAACAGGAAGTAGGAAGAATTGTGCCAAATTGCAGAACACAGGGGGCCACCACTCCTCTGTTCATGCCAATTCTGGCCATCTGGGGATGAGGGTCCAGTATTGCTGTATTTTCTGATTAACTTTTTTTTACAGTTTTTCTTAAACATTTATATTTTGTTGAAAATTTTTCTGATTTTTAAGATACCGTGCAACAAACAGTATATATTTGTGGCCCAGTTATGGTAAAAGGCTGACCAGCTTATAATATATTCTTTATCACATAAGAGGTAAATACATTTTTTCCCTCCAAGTGGGCATATTTACCCCCCAAACTGTTGAAAACATAGCCTTTCTTCTTAAATTCTTATTCTTCCTTTATCAAGCACTGTATACTTGTATACTAGAAGCTATTATTTCCCACACATTTGGGTAAATTTGAGAATAATTTGTCCATCTCCAACAACATTCAGATTTTGACATGGAATTTTAATTGCAAATTAAGTCCTTATTACTTCAAATAATTTTTAAAACAAAAAATCCAATTTGAAAACAGCATTAAAATTTAATACAAAATAATTACTTTAATATCTTAAGTAATATATAAATTTTTGTGTATGTTTTATTTCTAAATATTAGACAAGTTTTTTCTAGCTCTAAGAATTTTAAAATTCATTCTTTTAAGCATTCTAAACAAATAATTGAATAATTGGTCATCACTTTCTGGGCTAGCAAGTATTTTATGTAACATGGAGGGGTTTTATTTGTTAAAAGCTTGCAAGGGCTCAACAATAAAACTGTCATGATTTAGAACTATTAATTTTTTAAAGATTTTATTTATTTATTTGAGAAAGAGAGAGAGAGGGCAGAGTAAGGGCAGAGGGAGAGAGAAGTAGACTCCCCACTGAGCAGGGAACCCAACTCAGGGCTCAATTCCAGGATCCTGGGATCATGACCTGAACTGAAGGCAGATGCTAAACCAACTGAGTTACCCAGGCACCCCTGAAAGTGTTTTTTTAAGTAATCCCATAGTTCCTGGATATATGTCTTAAGATTCATTTTTATTTACTGAAAACATTATTTATTAGCAAAAGTTTCCAATGCAGCTATTTTTGCTCTTTTAGTAATTCACTTCTGATTTTTATTCAGATAACTCATAATACTAAGTTTTCTGTAGGAAATAAATAACATTTATTGATATCAACTATGTGCCTCTGTTCTATGAGCTTTGGGTAGTAAAGACATATAAGGCCCCTCTTTTCAAGAAACTTACATTCTTAGAAGCAAAGACAGATAATAAACCATGAAATAATTTTTTTTACAATATCAAGTAAGGAAAAATACTCTGGGGACGCCTCGGTGGCTCAGTTGGTTGAGCCGCTGCCTTTGGCTCAGGTCATGATCCCAGGGTCCTGGAATTGAGTCCTACATCGGACTTCTTGCTTGGCAGGGAACCTGCTTCTCTCACTGCCTCTCTGCCTGCTTGTGTGTACTCTCTGGCAAATAAATAACATCTTTAAAAAATAAAAATTTTTTTTTAAAAAAGGAAAAATACTCTGGTGAGATTAAGAGTGTGATAGGAGGGGCACCCAGGTGGCTCAGTCCATTAAGCAGCTGCTCTTGGTTTCGGCTCAGGTCAGGATCTTAGTGTCATGAAATTCCACCTTGAGCTCCATGCTCCACGCTCCATGCATGGGGAGTCGGCTTGGGGTTATCTCTCTCCTTTTGGTTCTGCCTCTTCCTATACTCCCTCTCTCAAATAAATAAATCTTTTCCTTCTTTTTTTTTTTTTTTTTAAGATTTTATTTATTTGACAGAAAGAGAGGGAGAGCCAGAGAGCACAAGGAGGGGGGGGGCGGGAGGATGGCAGAGG
The DNA here is from genome assembly GCF_964662115.1 of Mustela nivalis. NCBI lineage: Eukaryota > Metazoa > Chordata > Mammalia > Carnivora > Mustelidae > Mustela > Mustela nivalis. Next base: position 72,711,679 of record NC_139024.1, on the reverse strand, counting down.
GAGAGGGAGAAGCAGGCTCCCCTCTGAGCAGGGAACACCCCCACCCCCAACGTAGGAGAGAGATGGGGAAGATGACATATCCCAGGACCCTGGGATGGTGACCTGAGCTGAAGGCAAATGCTTAGCTGACTGAGTCACTCAGGCACCTCTAAATAAAAAAAAAAAAAATTTTTAAGTGTGATGTTATAGGATGTGACAGGCTGAGGGAAGTGGAGAGTTATGGGTAGTCAGGAAAAAAAAAAAAAAAAAAAAAAAAAAAAAAAAAAAAAAAAAAACAGAACAAAACCCACTCTAAAAAACCAAAAACAACAACAACAAAAAACCCACCTGAGGAGGTGATATCAAAGTTGAGACATCATTGATAAGAAGTAAGTACCACAGATCCAAAGAGATTTGTCTTAGCTATTGGGTCTACTATAACAAAATAGCACAGATTAGTAGCTTATTAATGACAGAAATCTAATACTCACAGTCCTGAAGGCTCTAAGAGATCAGGGTACCAGGTTGGATGAGAGCTCTCCTCCAAATTGCAGACCTCTCTCTCCTTGTTCCTCACAAGCAGAAGGGGTGGCTAGTTTGTAGGACATCTTTTACAAGAGCACTAAGCCACTAAGCTCTTTCTTTCTTTTTTTTTTTTTTTTAATATTTATTTATCTGACAGAGAGAGATCACATGTAGGCAGAGAGGCAGGCGGAGGGGGGCAGGGGGAACAGGCTCCCCACTGAGCAGAGAGCCCGATGTGGGGCTTGATCCCAGGACCCTGAGATCATGACCTGAGCCGAAGGTAGAGGCTTTAACCCACTGAGCCACCCAGGCGCCCCACTAAGCCCTTTCATAAGTGTTCCACACTCATGAACCCATCTTCTCCTAAAGTCCCTATCTACGAACACCTTCGCCTTTGGGAATTTAGGATTTCAACTTTAATCTTTCAGGGACACAAACATTCAGACCATAGAATGATTCCATGTAGAAGGCACTGTTCATCCAAACTATTTGAAAAATTTCTCTATTATCAATATTAGTATGTTCCAGGTTACTCATGCCACTGGAATTTTCAAATTTATTACTATAATGTTATTTAGTAATGCTATGTTCCCCCATATCTATGGCTGTTTTTCTTTCTCATTCTTAATAATATACATTTGTGATTTATATTTTTTTACTTTTATTTTTAAATCAAACAAAACTTTTGGATTATCAATTCTACTTTCATTTTTATATTTAGGATTTTATTCCTCTATTCTTGTGTCCTTTTTAAAAAATTACTTTTTATTCTTTATTCTTAGTAATAGAAAATTATAAGACTATGAAATTTTCTTTTAAGTTTTGCCCATGTTCAAAAAAATGCTGACAGGGACGCCTGAGTGGCTCAGTTGGTTAAGCGCTGCCTTCGGCTCAGGTCATGATCCCAGTGTCCTGGGATTGAATCCCACATCAGGCTCCTTGCTTGGCAGGGAGCCTGCTTCTCCCTCTGCCTCTGCCTGCCTCTCTGTCTGCCTGTGCTCGCTCGCTCTTTCTCCCTCTATCCCTGACAAATAAATAAATAAAATCTTTAAAAAAAAAAATTTTAAAAAATGCTGACACATTGGATTCTTGTTTTTCTTGCTTTAAGATTGTCTCAAATTATAATATTTATTTCATTGTTGGCCCAAGATTTAGAGATTTAAACTTTGAAATGATGGGTAATTTTTCCCCATTTAAGTTTTATTAATATCCAGTATAATTACACTGTTATCAGAAAATATGACCTGAGAAATTTATTGAAATATTCTTTGTAGTTTAAGTACATGAGTTTCTTTTCTTTCCTTTTCTGTTTCATAATTATTACACAGGTACTTGAATATAAGGTATATTCTTCTCTTGTGGATATAAAGTTTATTGTGTATCTATTGATCAACAAAATATGATGTACTTTGTCCTTCTCGTCATCTTTTTTAAAAAGCTATGTACTCTTATGATTTGTCTCCCTCCCAATCCCATCTTCTTTCATTTTAACCATAAAAGATTCAATCTCAAAAAACAGACTGAGGGTTGCTGGGGGGGGAGGGTGGATGGGAGAGGGGGGTGGGGATATGGACATTGGGGAGGGTATGTGCTATGGTGAGTGCTGTGAAGTGTGTAAACCTGGCGATTCACAGAGCTGTACCCCGGGGATAAAAATACATTATGTTTATTAAAGAAAAAAAAAGCTATGTACTCTATCAAAAGTTGAAAGATGCTATCAGTTGTACAAAACAGATTTTTTTTTCCAGTTTGCCTATTTCTAAAGGTTTAGAAGGAATGAGAGAGAGTGACAGCCAGAAATACAAGTTTGCAACTAGAGTATGAGACTCTTTATTATCAGATCTAGGAACTGTATCGTGTATCAGGATGTCTTTTATTGCAAATACTATGCAAAAAGTGAACTCAAGCTGACTAAAACAATGTAGGGGCCATATGAGCTTACATAATCGAGAACTTTAGAAAAAAGACAGCCTTGAAGTGTGCTTCAATGAGGCTTCTGGCATTCTATCAGTCTGATTGTTCTGTCCCTGTCAGTTTCATCTTCAGGCTGGTTTTCCTCATGGTAACAACACGAAGAAGGTAATCCAAGGTGTGGCCTCTGTACTTAATGCCATTTAAAGGAGAGGGTCTGCATCCCAAAGCTCTCTGTGAAAGTACCAGAATTTTATTCTAGCACTCTTAGGTCAAATAGACATTAGCCCGGAGTTGGCATATACTCACTGACTTAGTCCAGTTTCATGCTCCATTTATAAGAATGGTGTAACGTTTCCCAGAATCTCATAGACCCCATATGGAAGGTCCATAGGACAATGAGGAAGAACAAAAGGGCACACTCAACACTGGTTACAGTAGCAGCAAATACCTTATCTGTTGAAGCCCAGCCTCACACTGGCACTTCTATATTGCTTGGTATCTAAGGGAGCCAAAAAGTCATTTTCCAGAACCTGCTAACTGTTGGTTTCCTCTGTAGTTCTACCCAGTGGAAGACACTCATATGCAAATAGGAGGTGGAAGGGGAAAGTTGATTCTTTTCTTGGTCCTGGCTCTGGCAGTAGCGAGGGTAGGTAAGTCCTGGTGGCCATGAGACCCTGGATCCCTGCAGCCTTGGTGGGCTTATGAGCTCTTGGCTTGCTATTGCAGCAGGTCAAACAGATGTGCTCCAGCAGCCTTGAGAAACATACGAGTGGCCTTAGGAACACTAGAAAGCCCTCTGTGCCTTCAACCTCAGGAGAGCTTAGTGACTTTCTAGTTACTGATTTCATAGAACCCTCATCTTCCTTCTTTGGCTCCTCCGTTTTTTCAAAATTTGCAAGCAATTCACTGCATTAAGTTCCCTTTGTTTGAAATACATAAGGTGGTTTCTATGTTCCAAATTGGACCCTGACTGATACAGTGCTGTGCAAAAATATTTCAACTTTTTAGGTTATAATTTTATTAAGCTAATAATTGGTATGCATATGATTCCATAAATAAACAAAAGCCCAAATGCATGATTATAAGTCCATTTAACATTGATTCCTTAATCCTAGTCATTTTGAGGAAAATGTGATATTGCAAAACATATCTGCTGCCTGTATGAATGTAAATTACTTCCTTTTATGTAATAGGTGCACTGTTTAAGTTTCAGTTTTATTAAAATAATAATCAAGCTTTAAAACAACAAATAATTCTGTCAAAAAAATAAAACAGAGCACTTATCATTCAAAACTATACTCAATGAGTGGTCACGTCATCCAACAAAACAAGCACGGATTTGGGAGATTATAGCTAATATTGTCAATATAAGACATCTAAAAATCAATATATACATCATGTGTTCATACAAGCAGAGTGAGGAAAGTCAGCCTTGACTTTATAGTCAAACTGTAAAATTTTCACCCAGTGACCACTTTGTGTTGTATTATTTCCCAAGAATACAATTGTCAGAATTCGGTTGTAACTCCTAGGGCCACAGTAGGAACCTTGATAACTAGTTAAAGAGAGAGCACTGATTATCACATTAGGTAAAGGAAAAACAAAGTAAAACTGTCTACTATTACTTACAAGGGAATTCTACTGGGAAAGTAAAACTGAGAACTATCTAAAATATTTAGTTGCTTAAAAATCCAACTCTTGATTTTGGCTCAGGGCATGATCTTAGGGTCCTGAGATTGAGCTCTGCATTGGGCTCTGAACTCAGTGGAGAGTCTCCTCCCCCCTCACCTCCTTCCACCCCTCCCCCACTTGTGCACAAATAAAAAACTTTAAAAAAGTAATAATACCATTAAGTGTAAACATAGTATCTAAATATTTTAAATATCTATATATTGAATAAAAAACTATATTCTCCAATAGAAAGCTTACTTAGTGAGAAGAGTGGCATTATCTTGTTTTGTAAACCTTTTTTAGCCTGGCTTAATTGATACAGCCAAATTCTAATACATCTTTCTACATTCGATCTGTTGCTACGTCACACATCATGTAACCTCAGGAAACTTCAATGTACAAAGGCACAGGAGGTTAGGGAACTGAGTGAACCAGGCAGCTAGAGTGTTAGTATTATTATCAAAATAATGTTCACCTCTGGAGCCCTCTGAGATCTCAAGGACCCCCCCCCCCCAGGGAATACTAGAAAACAGCTTAAAAACCAGTGCCCTTAGACTAGGTACATCAGTGGTTTTCAACAGATTTTTCACTGTAACATTATTTTCTCATGTGTGTTTTCCTGGATGTCTTCAGATATTGACTAAACAAAATGAATACTTTAATTATTAAGCAAAACAAATAACATCAAACACTTATGGGTGCTGGAGGGCAGTAGAAGGAAGTGGGAGTGCCCAGAGAAATACCTGGTTTTCATGAAAGTATTATATGTGCTTGTGGAAAATAGACAATACGTTAGGAATAATGAGCACTTTGTAGCAGTCTGTTCCAACTCCTTTATCTTTGATTCAATGAATCAAAACAGAATGCCAGTGATCATAACATTATCAATCAGTGATTGAATAAAGTGATTTATTTCTTTAAATCACTTGAAAGTGTGAGCATTTTAACAAATACTGGAAACCAATCTCTTTTTTAAAAAAGATTTATTTACTTATTTATTTGAGAGAGAGCATGACGGGGAGGGGCAGAAGGAAAGGAAGAGAGAATCTGAAGCAGACTCCGTGCTGAGCCCAGAGCCCAGTGTTGGGCTGGATCTCACCAACCAGATCACAACCAAGAGTTGATGCTCAACTGACTGTGCCCCCAGGTGCCCCAGAAATGAATCGTTTTTAAAACACTTTTGACAACATTGAGAAGTGTATTATTTATAGATAGAAACTCACCAGTATGTTTCAGGTGGCTCGTTTTTACAACACTTTTGACAACATTGAGAAGTGCTATACCATGCGTATTATTTATAGATAGAAACTCACCAGTATGTTTCAGGTGGCTGGTAGAAATGGGGTATATACTATTATCCAATTCTCTTTATATGCAATTGTTGACAAATAATGAGTTTTTATTCATTTATATATTGTTTGGGATATAAATGGGTGTGCACTATTCATTCATTCTTTCGACATATATTTATAGAGTTTCTCTAATATGTCAGGTCCTATTACTGGCAGTTAGGATACAAAAGAGAACACAAATTCCTTCCCAGAAGAGATTTATGTTCTAGTGTGGAGAGACTCACAATAAAGATAAATAAACTAACTAAATCATACCTTACTTTGTGATAAGCATTAGAGAAAAAAAAGTAAAGGGGGGGATAAGAAATACTGGGAATAAGAGATGCCATGATTTAAAATAGGGTAGCAAGAAGAGGACTGACTGAAACGATGGTTTTTGGGAACAGACAGAAAGGCAACCATTACAGGGAAGAGCACTGTAAGCAGAGAAAACTGCAACTCCCAAGATTGAGGTTGAGAGCTTAAGTAGTGTGTTTTTGGAGCAGAAAGCTGTTGAGTTTGTGAGGTCAGAGAGGTAACGGGGGGTGGGGGGGATCTTAGGGCCATGTATGGGACTTTGGTTTTTACTTTGTTTTGGGAGGCCATGAGAGACTATGAACAGAGAGAGGAGTGGCATGATCTGACATTCTTTTAATAAGTTTACCTTGGTCTCTATGTTGAAGCCAAACCTCCCTTTGAGGAAGGCAAGAACAGAAGCAAGAAAACCAGTCCCTGGGCTACTGCAATAATCCAAACAAGAGATGGTGTAGGTGGTTGCACAAGTGGTAACTAGCCATTTTCGGAATGTATTTTGAAGGAAAAATCAAGATTATTAGCAAAGTGGATAAGGGACAGAAGAGAAAGAGGAATTAAAGATGGGTTTGGATGTGGAAAGATGGAGCTTCTCACTGATACAATTTAAGGTGTAGCTGAGAGACAATTTGAAGCCTGAAAGGACACAGCAGTGAGATTCTTGTCAATTCCTTTCTTGTGTGCAGACGGATAGATAGAATATCAGTTATAATATTTATTTACAGAAACTGTTCTAAATACACTCCGGGGCAATGGAAGACTTGTGAATAACTTTTTCTAAATTAAAAAGTATTTATGGATCAGTAAACATGCTTGTGTCCTGATCTCCACTCTACCTTGAACAAGAAAGTCTTTAAGTCATGTAACCTTGTCATATCTAGTTCTAAATTGATAAAATAAGCATTAGATGAGGTGAACTCTTACAGTCCCTGCCTGAATTCAAATCCCGGCGTGTCTGTTTTTGTAAAATGGGAATAACAATAGTACCTACCTCATAGTTTATTGTGAGCTAATATGTATAAGGCACTTAGAATGGTGCAGTTCACAGTTAGTATTATATCTTAAAGCTGGAATTTTCAAGTATATGTCAAATTTTTGGTATTACTTGTTCGTGGGGTGTGTAGGATAAAGGAGTAAGACAGAGGATTAAGCTTAAAGCTGGAGAACATGCTCTTCAACATCGTAATACTTACAGACGTTATAAAAAACATTATTTTGCTTACACTAAGCATCATTGGGCTAGATGGCACTCTTCAAGAACCTGTTATATATTGATATATATGAATAAAAACCTTGAAATATGTTGACTTCAGAATAAAAGAGTATGTAAAACATGTCTACATATATAGTCACTAGAAATTTCCAAACTTAAAATAGTTAATGATGTCTCAAAATGCAGCAGCACTGCAAGTAAGATACTGCCATTTAATGTTGGAATATATACTCTTTTAAAGACAAAACGCATGCTATTCCACCTTTTTATAAATTCAGAAAATATAATCAGTTCCGAGAAAGACAATGTATATGCTAAAATATAATGGAGAATACCGCCACGGTTTTGACGGTTAAAACCACACGAACGCAACAAGATAAGCCATTCCTTCCGTTTTAGATTCTTCTGACTAATCTCTTCCTCCAGCTACCTATGCTCTAGTCTAAGAAAAATGGGTCCAAAAGGAAATTAAAGAATTTTTATTTATTTATTTGACAGAGAGAGATCACAAGTAGGCAGAAAGGCAGGCAGAGAGAGGAAGGGAAGCAGGCTCCCCGCTGAGGAGAGAGCCAGACGCGGGGCTCGATCCCAAGACCCCGAGATGATGACACGAGCCAAAGGCAGCGGCTTAACCCACTGAGCCACCCAAAAGGAAATTAAGATCTATATATTTTTTTTCGATTAAATTGCTCAGCCCTTCAGACGGTGAATTAACTACAACTCTCAAAGAACTCCTTCGTTGTGGCTGTTATGAGAACAAGCAGTACTCTGCCAGGACTCTGTACCCCCAAATCCAGCTAGGCGCCCAAAGGCTTCTCTTGGGTCTCGAAGCGGGGTTTCTGAGCAGCACCACCTGCCGGTTCTACACCCGTCTTCCTTGCTTTGCCCCACATCTCACCGGTGGACCGCCTTCTTTCGATCTCCGGTACCTAATCACAAACAAAGCACAATACAAAGCCGTTAGAACGATCCAGGCAGAAACGGCAGGTCTCCAAAGGTAGTAACAAGTAGATCCCCAACCCCTCGCTTCAGTGTTGGGTCGCGGAGAAACACCGCGCGGAAGGGCTACTGCAAGCGCCCCAGTACGAGGCTCTACTTCCGCCCCGCGCGGCCCCGCCCCCTCGCGACGCGACGGGCTGTCACGTGACCGTCGAGCGCGTTCCCGGCCGCTGCGGGCTCCGAGGCCGAGGAGGAAAGACTGCGAGACGGCCGCGACTGCGGCTAGAGAGGTTGGAGTCAGGGTGAGGTTCTTCGGGGAAGGGTCAAAGTCAGCCACTCTGACGTCCTAGCCCAGGGAAAGGCGTGATGGCTCGCGGTGTCACCTCCTGGAGCGACGCGCTCCGGGTCGGCCCTACACTCCGGGCCTGAGCGGGGCGGCGGCGAGGTCAGGGGCCGGTACGTAGGTGGACGCCCTTGGGCCGGCGCGGCCGCGGCTCTCGGCGCCCAGGCGTGATGGGGCAGTTCAGCTCTTCCCGCCGCCCCCACCTTGATTGCTGTCGCAGGCGAGAATACTGTGACGGGCGCTGCGTTGTCCGCCGCCGCCGCCGCAGCCCCTGCCCTGGGCGACGGCCCGGAGCTGGTCACGGTCGGGGTACGAGGGGAGGAGCAGCGGCCATTACTGCGCAGCCTCTTCCGCCAGGGTCCTCGTCTCTGCCTTTGGTGGCAACCCGGTTCCTCTTCTCTTCCCTTGGTGGTGGTGTCAGGCCTCTCCTGGGGGACCTTCCGTGCTCAAGATTTAAGGGCGGCTATGGTTTGAAGGTCCTGAGCCCTGTCTCCCCGTGTGGAGGCCTCTCCCCGGGCCTTGGGTCAGATCGCAGCCGGGGCGTACAGTTCCCTGTATTTTGTCTTTTTCCGGAGTGTCTTTGGCTACTTCCTTCTCTTCCCTCTCTCCCTCCTCCTCCTGCTCAGTGTCTGGGTCTTGCCTAGTAGGAAGAGCAGTCCCTCCACCTTGCCCTGGTTCAGCCCAGCGCTGCGTATTCTCGTTGTTTGGATGAGTAATAATCTTCGGAACAATTAAGAGATCTCTTTACCAGTTGAGCCGCCCCCCCCCCCCAGACCCTCAGTGCATCTTAAAAGCGGAGGCTGTTGCTTTGTTCTGGTTGCTGAGTACGAATTCTCTCCCTACCTCCCCCCCCCCCATCCCATCTGAAAGAGTACGGGTCTTCCATTGTTGTCGCTGTTTTATTTTCTGTAGATCTAGAGAAGGCTGTAAAACTGTTTTGCGTTTACACACACATTTGGCAACTGGAGGTTTCTCTTGTTAATCATTTCGTATATGTTTTTATTTTTCTATCCTAAGTGCCAGTTTAGTCACACTTAACCAAATTTCGAAAAGTACTCAAATTTTAAGTAAATTTTTTGTAATATTGGAACAGGGTGGAATTAAGGGAAGAATAAAGCCAAGAAATGGTAGAAAAAGCATTGTCTTTATAGCTTGACATTTCAGGCGCCTGGGTGCACTCCGCCCCCCCCCCCCCCGTGTGTGTACTTTTTAAATAGGATGAGAAAGTATAACATTGGCACTGAAAACAGTGTATAATTACAGAAATTGGAGGACTTAAGACTTTTTGTCTTTTTAGCAAATGAATCTATGTTTAGACTCTGAGAAAGACGTGGAATATAGGACACATGAAGAAATTCCCCACAGAAATAATAGGATTTATGATGTTGGCTCTGCTGTTTTCATGACCAGCAAATACTGTTTGTTTTGAGTGTCTGAGTGCTCCAAAAACACATGAAAATAGGTCAAGCAGATTTAAAGAGAAAACCAGAAAAGTGAATGCTACACTAGAAATAGATTTTTGGGTGTGTTTGTTTTAGCCTTGTGTATCTTAAATTGAAACATTTTGTTAAACCAGCTCTTCAATTTAGAATTTATTTTTCAAATGGGCCAATGTAAGTTGTAGGCAAAATTAAAATAATGGTAAACATTTGAAAGTTTTTGTTATATACTGTGTGTTAAAAACTTGGTAGAATTATAATCATCAGGGAAACTATTTTTCCAAACAGCTAGTCATCAGACATCAGGATGAAAAAGAGAAATGGCGTTTTTCTTTGAGGAGTCGCGTGTCAACTGGTAAAGTATTTTGTTTGTTTCCACTGATTTGAATTGTTAGAAGACTAGGACAGATTTTTTTTTTAATGGATCCAAAAATGATTTTTTAACTTAATATGGAAGGAAAAGTTAGTATTTAGTCTTTTCTTTTCACAATATTAGTCTGTTTAGAGATTATTTTATGTATTAGCCATTTACTGGCATGAAATGCCTGATGTACTGTTAGCTGAGTAGTTGATTTTTTTTTTCCCCAGTGTCAGTAACAGAGGGTGCTACCCTTTTTTACATTCCCCTCCCTCGTTCTTGATTGTGCCTAAGGAACATGAATTTGTGAAACAACAGGTTGGATAAGGAATAATCTTTGTGGATATGGAAACCATTTTATTAACATTCTTCTACAGCCACCTGTGCCTATTTATGGAATATTTAGTGTTTATGGCTTACTGCCTTTTGGATTAATTAAAATAAAACCTGTTAAATTTATGTTAAAGCATTTAGAATTACAGAAAAAAGAGAAGGGTTAAATAACATGGGAGTTAGGATTTGACCAGGGTCACACATATAATTAGCAACAGAGCCTTTCTCATTTACAAAATGGCTGCAGGCTTTGAAATGTCTGTTTGATGAGATGAAAAGACAGTATTTGTTCACAGTCACATTTCATGTTTTGCTTAAAATAAAATGCAGAGGCCACAGTTGGTAGGGAGATGTAAAGGTTTAATGCTTGAATATGACGAGTGTGAAGGTCATAGATTGCCATACAGTAATGTTTATAAGGGGAGTAGTAAACAATAAAGGAAGTAATTCTTTAAGATAGTGTAGTGTTGGGGCTCCTGGGCAGCTCACTTGGTTAAGTGTCCTACCCCGATCCCAACTCAGGTTTTAATTTTAGGGTCCTGAGTTCAAGCTTCATTTTGGGCTTGAATAATTTCAGTGTATGGGTATATCCCCATACAGTAATAGAAGAATGTGCAAAATATAGTGGAGGGAACAGTTTTGGGGAGGTAGTCAGAGAAAGTGGTAGTATAGTAGCATTCATAAGTTATAAAAGCTGGATTATACGAGGAGGAGGAAGTACAGAACTACAAAAGGGAGGTTTAGAGAAGTATGAATAATTTGGTATAAATAGATTATGAATCTGTGAGAGCTGTGGTAGGAGATAAGTAAGACTAGAGAGAGATTTAGATTTGAGGTCAAAAGCCTTTGAATACTGTTCTTAGGCACTTTGCCTTTATTGTATAGGCTGGAGAACCAATATGGGGCTTCGCATATGGGAAGCTCCTTTTGCCTTCTAAACATATCACTCAGAGGCTTTTCCACATGGGTAAAATAAAATCATATCAAGTATTGGCCCTCATTTAGTTGAAATGATTTTTGACTAAAGACTTCTGTTTCCCAGTATGACCTGTGTTTTCTGTAAGCTGAGTTTTAGCAGGGGATGAGAGGGAAAGCTAAAAATGGAAACATTAGGGCATTTAGGTATCTCTCTCAATTTGAGACTCTTAAGAAATACTAAGATGTATCTGCTAAATTATATCCCGTCTCTATTTTTTCGTTCACTGGTCTTGATTTTTTCCTTTTTTTTTTTGAGTTGGTATACCACAAGTTGGAAAGTTCATTGAAGTATTTTTCTTTTCTGTCACTGCTAGCTTTTATATAGAACATTTTCTGTTTTGTGTATTTTGAATTAAAGAGTAAAAACTTTTATTAAATAGCTGTCAGTAATTGGAAAAATATAGGAAGTCTTCAAATCTTTATAATTTGATGTATTTTTTAAGATTTTTATTTATTTGACAGATTACGAGTAGGCAGAGGCAGGCAGAGAGAGAGACAGGGGAGCAGGCTCTCCACTTAGCAGGGAGCCCGACGAGGGGCTTGATCGCAGGACGCCGAAGGCAGAGGCTTTAACCCACTGAGCCACCAGGCACCCCTTATAATTTGATATTTTAGCTATTATATACTTTCCTTTTTCTTTGATAAGTTCTTTTGAAAAGATAATCATTTATTTGAATCTGTTATGTGGAGAAAAATGGTGGTTTTTTGATTTTGTGACTGACTTGAAAAGTGGAACTGTAATTAGTCCTATTTTCAGAGAAGATAACAGCATATTCAGATAATAGAAGTGTGAATTTGTTGAGTGGTCACAGATTATAAATAGTATGGTATTACTTTATTTTCAGTTATACTTATTTACTAATTGGTTGAGTGGGTAAATGACTTAAATTCACTGACGGTCTCTAAACTCATATATTTTGAAATTTAGTCTGTCATCTTTTTCCCCTAGAATTGTTAAGGGGCAGAAATATGTAATGTAGTTTCAGATCTTTTCTTTTTTTTTCTTTTTTTTTTTAAGTTTTTTTATTTATTTGACAGACAGATCACAGTAGGCAGAGAGAGGGGAAGGGAAGCAGGCTCCCTGCTGAGCAGACAGCCCTACTCGGGGCTTGATCCTAGGACCCTCCCTGGGACCATGACCTGAGCTGAAGGCAGAGGCTTTAGTCCACTGAGCCACCCAGGTGCCCCAAATCTTTTCTCTTTTTATATTACCTTCCTAATAGTTCTTTTCTGTACAAATTTTCACCTAAAGAAAGTTGGTATTTGCATATCAAAATAGTGTGGTAAATTTTACTATAGTAATTCATAAATTATATTGAGTCCGGTGTATAATTTATAAATCATTCATTGAAGCAAGAATTATGTATGTTTTAATTATTTATGTTTACCAAATTAATTCTGGCTTATAGTTAGAATTCACTATTTTATCTTACATCTTTGTATGAAAGGAAAAGCCTCCCTCTCCCCTCACTAAAAAAAAAAATCTTCAGTTACAAATTAGAAATTTTCTAAGGACTACTACATATGACCATTCTGAATATTTATTTACATGCTATGCCCTGTCTTATGTCCACTTGGCATTGTAATTCTCAGAGGTTATAGTGGATGAATCAGCTTGGGAGAATTGGTATCACTGAAACTAGTCAGTTTTGATTATAACACAAAATGCAGTTTTCTGTTTTATCTGTGTCAGCAAAGGTGTGAAGAAAGTAACATGGAGTTCATTTTCTTAATTCAGCAATTCTGGTAATAAATTGCCAGTTTGGTATGTCAAAAGATTGTTAATACGCAAGACATTCTAAACTGGCATTGCCCAATATGATAGCCACTAGCCACATAGAGCTGTTGAGCACTTGGTAAGTGGCTAGTCTGAACTGAGTTAGTGCTGTAGGTATAAAATAAATACCAAATTTCAAAGAGTATATACATGAAAATATAAAATACCACATTTATAATTTATATGAAATTTGGAAGTGGTAATGTTTTAAATATTTGGGGTTAAAGTATTTAAATTAATTTTACCTGTTTTATTGTTCTTAATATGGCTAATAGAAAATTTCAAATTACAAATGGGGCTTGCATCATATTTCTCTTTGGTTTTGCTGTTCTAGACTTCTCTGAGATAGAGTACACCGAAGAAGAAAAGTTTTTTTTAAGGAAACACTTTAAAAGTGTTTTTAAGACACTTTTAAAGAAACACTTCCCATCTCCCAATATTGATAGCTTTGTGATTTGGGGTTAAATCCTTATGGGTTTGGGTTTCCTCATTTATAAAATGGGTATAGTCATATATACAGGGTTGTTTTAAGGTTATCAAGAGCTTCATGAACTTTCTAGTATGCATATGAACCACCTGGAGATCTGATTCTTGCTATGGAATGGGGCTCCAGATTTTTCATTTGTAAGGGACTCCCAGGTAAATGCTGATATAGTTGTTGGGGACACAGTTTGTATAGCTAGGATCTAGAATACTACATAGATTTTAGTTTATTTTCCTCCCCCCTAACTGTTATCCATTTAGGGTCCACTTGAAAATTATCCATGGGATATAGGAATTGGAAAAGTCACTGTAGCTTGCAAGATTTACTAAAACTGGTTTTATTCTTGTTTTTTTATCCTCATTCTGGAGAATTCATTGCCAGTGAACAAAGCTGTAGGTGAATGATGTGCTTGTCAAAAGATGTAAAGATGGCTTGAATCTTACATTTGTAAATGTATTAACTTCCCTCTGTTGTATTTTAAGCTCTTTAAAGAAATGATTAGAACTTGGTTATCTTTATATCTTTAGTGGCTGGCTTGTTCACAGAACTCAAATGGTGTTATGTGAATAAATTTGTTTCAGTATTTTATTTTTCTCAACAGTTACTTTAAGAAGTTATTCCTTCATCCAAGAAATAACACTTCAAGTCAGCAAAACCTGATTGGCAGTTTACTGACCATTTAGAGATAAAAGACAGTCTTTATCTTCAGGAGGTTGATGGTTTAATAGAAAGTTAAAAGCAAACAAATAATTTCAGTGTATGGGTTATCCCCATACAGTAATAGGAGAATGTACAAAATATAGTAGAGGGAACAAATTTTGGGAGATAGTCAGAGAAAGTGGTAGTATAGTAAAATTCATAAGCTGTAAAAGAGCTAGATTGTTTTAGGAGGAGGAAGTACAACACTACAAAGGGGAGGTTTAGGGAAGTATGAGTAATTTGTTACACAACTAGGTTATGAATCCGTGAGAGTGGTGGTAGGAGATAAGTAAGACTAGAGAGAGATTTAGGTTTGAGGTCAAAAGCCTTTGAATTCTGTCCTTAGGAGCTTTGCCTTTATTGTATAGATTGAAGAACCAAAATGGGGCTTCACATATGGGAGGCCCATTTTGCCTTTTCAGCATATCATTCAGAGGCTTAAATTTGAGGGGTGTTACTGAAGCATGATAGACTGAACAGTAGTTCAGATGAGAGGTGATACATGTCTGAACTGAGGACACTAGCAATGGCAAGAGAGTAGAGGATAGATTCCAAAGGTGTTCAGGATAAAAGTTGACAGAATTTGGTTGGAGAGATGAGAAATGAGATGAGAGATGAGAAAAGGATTTTCTGTTTTTCTCTATCTGCATTCCTTGATTAAAGCATGGAAACTGAGATGTCACTTTGTAAGATGCGTGCAGACATGGGGGTTTGTGGAGAATGTTTAGACGAGAGACAGATGTGAAAGACAAGTATTCTATTAAGAAAGAAGTTAAAATGATTGGGTTCCAGATTGGGCAGGAAAAGAAATGAGACTGTCAACTGCCTAAGAAAAGAAGGCTGTCAAGAAACTAGAGGTCCTTGTGAAATTAAACAGTTGTGGGCATGAGTAAGTTAGCTGGAAGGACCAGAGTTTGTAATCTAAGACAGAGATTACAATTTTAGAGAGGTAGCACTGTAGGTGATTTATAGTTCCACGTGTATCATCATATTTTTTTGCTGGATGGACAGGGAGATGAAATTTACTGAATTTAGGATAATAGGAATTGAAAACGGAGTACAGTTTTTCTCAAAGTGGATTTGATGGATGATTACCTGCATCACTTTCACTTAAGGGGAGATTCCCGGCTTAAACGCCATCCAGGTCTACTGGCCTAGAGTGTCCCGGGTTAGGGCCCGAGAATGTATATCTCTAATAAGCAGCCTCAGTGGGGCTAGATTAAGAACCTCTTAGTTAGGAGTTGGAATGGGTCATATTTAAACTGGTTCACAGTAATGTGTCAGAAGTTAGGATGGAGAGGATGATGAATAGTGAAAATTAAGTCACTGCCTTAAAGGTTAAGCTAGAAGAGCTGTAGGTAATTACATAGTCAGTGGTGAGCCTTCAAAGAAATACTGTTCTTGTTAAGAGTAATAATGATAGAATAGTAGAATGTTTCCTCCTGTCCTGTGTGTAAAAATGGGCAGTTTCTGTTTTGAGTACCTGTAGAACAGAAATGAATGACATCTCCTGTGGTGCCATGGAAGTTGTAGGCACCTAAATGGTAAAGTAAAAGGGTTTGTGGTGGGGAGTACGGGCGGTGGTCATGACAATGGAGTCCATATAATGTGTGGACTAAGTTTCCAAAGTCTGTATAACGAAAAGGTTATTTAGAAACTTTTTTTGAGTCACTTTTGAAAATCCTCTGGTTCTAAAACAGATGATTGTAATGTTAAACATTAAGTAGGATAAGCTGGCTCATATTAAAATCTCACTGGGAAAAATTTCTATAAAAGATAAATAATTTATCTTTAAACACTAAAACCCCTATATTGTGAGAGGCACATGGAACTGGAAGAATTCGACTCTTCCCTCTTGCTGATTCGACTCTTCCCTCTTGCTGTTACGGTGAGGCTTACAGTCTTTTTAGTCCTTATGTTTGCTTGATTCTGAGTTCTGTGTTGTGATGTGCCTCCGGCACTGGACATCGTGAAGTGGCAGGAGAGAATACTAAAAGAAGGATTAATGGCTGAAATGTTTTGGTTGGTGCTTCTGGATTCCCTGAATAAGAGGCATCTTGGGAGAAGTTTGGTTTAACAATTGTAAACTTGGATATACATATACATAGCCGGAGGTTCTAGTCTTTTCACACACTACTTTCTTGTAGAAAGGCAGTGGCTATGAAATACATTGCATGTGGGCTAATTTGTCCATATAGAACCTGATTGACTTTAAAAACATTTTTATTGTGATAAAATAAAATAAAATAATTTAAAATTCACCATCTTCGCCATTTTAAATGTACAACTCATTGTCATTAATTACATCCACAATGTTGTGCAACCATCGCTACTATACATTTCCACAGCTTCATCATTTTAACCAGAAATTCTGTATCCATTAAGCAGTAACCCTGTTTGCTCCTCTCCCTTGCCCCTGGTAACTTACCTACTTTCTGTCTCTGAATATACCTATATTCTTTCTTTTTCTTTTTTTTAAGATTTTTATTTATTTATTTCACAAAGATCACAAGTAGGCAGAGCAGCAGGCAGAGAGAGGGGGGAAGCAGGCTTCCTGCTGAGCAGAGAGCCCGATGAGGGGCTCAGTCCCAGGACCCTGAGATCATGACCAGAGCAGAAGGAAGAGGCTTAACCCACTAACCCACCCAGGTGCCCCGGAATATGCCTATTTTCAGTACTTCATTTAAGTGGAATCCTAGTATTTGTCCTTTTGTGTCTGGCTTATTTCACTTAGCAAAATACTTTCAAGGTGTATCCATGTTATAGTATGTATCAGGACTTCCTTTCTTTCTATGGGTAAATAATACTCCATTGTATTTGTATACCACATTTTGTTTATTCTTCTGTTGATGGGTGCTTGGGTTGTGTCCACCTTTGATTTTTGTGAATAATTCTGCAGAGAGCATTGGTGTACAAGTATCTGTTTCCGTCTTTATTTTCAATTCTTTTGGATATTTACCTGGGAGTGGAATTGCTGGATTATATGATAATTCTGTTCAATTTTTTTGAGGAACCACCAAACGTCACAGTGGCTGGACTAGTTTTCATTCCCATCAGTAGTGTACAAGGGTTCCAGTTTTCCACATTCTCACCAATGCTTCCTGTCCCCCCCCCTTTTTTTAATTATAGCCATCCTAACAGATGTGAAGCAGCAGTTCGTGTGGTTTTGATTTACATTTCCCCTGATAACAAATAATATTGAGCATCTTTTCATGTATTTATTGGCGGTTTCTACATCTTCTTTGAAGAAGTATCTATTTATTTATTTATCTATTTATCTTTTTCTTTGAAAAAGTATCTTTTGTCCATTGAAAAAAAATTCTTTGTCCTTTTGTTGTTGAGTTGTAGGCATTCTTTAATGTATTGTGGATATGAAATCCTTACCAGTACATGATTTGTTTTTTTTGTTTTGTTTTTTTACCAGTACATGATTTGTAAAGATTCTCTCCCATTCTGTAGGTTGACTTAACTTGCTTGACAATGTCCTTTAACGTCCAGAAGTTTTAGTTTTGATGAAGTCCACCATTTGCTTTTTCTTTTATTACCCATGCTTTTGGTGTCATTCATATCTAGGAATCCATTGCAAAACCCAGCTTCCTAAAGATAAACCCGTCTGTTTTCGTCTAAGGGTTGTATGGTTTTATCCCATTTTAGGTAGTTGGTCTGTCTTGAGTTAGTTTTGTATGTGGTGTGAAGTAGGGATCCAACTTCATTCTTTTGCAATGGGCGGTTTCTGTTTGGAGTAGCCTGTAAGAAATGAATGGCACTTCCAGTACTGTGTTGAATAGCAGTGGTGAAAGCTGGTATCCTTGTTTTGAAATTTTCTCATTTTTAAGATAAAATTTGCCACTGAATTTTTTTAAATGATTGTACATAATTGACTAATTTTACTGATCTTAATCTTTGTAGAAGTTGATGAAATAATTTCTTTTGCAGCACAGAATGAACCAGCCATGGAAGACAAAATACCTCACACTGTTTGACTGCCTGTGAAGATGATTGTTTATTTTTGTGACAGACAGCTGTGGGATCTGTAATAGAAATGTAAGTATGGCATCATGGTTTGTCCCAAAGATGCAGTTGATAAAATGCAATTAGCCAAGTATGTTATATTTAGTCCTAATTATACAAAATGAGCATTTTGTATTGTTTTAGATGTTTTATTGAGTTAGTAATTTTATTCACGTTAAATTATTATTAATGTAGATATCCAGAAAGCTTATTAGGAGAAATTTCTATAAAAGTCAATGAAACAAGACAAAAGAATTTTCTCATAGAAGGCTAAAAAACTGGGAATTTTTAGATCTTCTAGGTTCTACTTTCTCTTTTCATACTAATTTACTTAAAAACCAAACTAGGCAGACAGTATCACATTCTATAAACAAGAGGGACTTAACAGGACTTAAAAATACTAGTTGTTAACAGGACTTAAAAATACTGTTATTAAAAGCTTGTTTAGCTAAATTGAAGTGTTCTTTAAATTGATTTTTTAAAATAAAGATTTAGAGAGTGTAGGGGAGAGAGGGGCAAAGAAAGAGAGAGAGTCTTAAGCAGACTCTGTGCTGAGTGCAGAGCTCGACATGGGCTTGATCTCACAATCTTGAGATCACGACCTCAACTGAAACCACGAGTTAGACATTTAACCAGCTGCACCACCTAAGCACCGGGATTGTGATTAGTTGATTTTTAAAAAATTTAATATATTACTGCATTTTAATTGAGTTCACTCTAGCCCCCAGTTTTACCAGTTGTGTTTTTCCTATTGTTTCATTTTTGTGAAATATGCTTTAAAATATTACATTACCATGATTTTGCCCATTTTGAATGTCATTCTATTCTTGATGTATATTTTTACATGATGAACATATTTCTGTCTTCCAAGTTAATATGAACATTATCCAACCTCTAGGTATTATTTCACATGTTATTTCAGGTTGACATGTAACCATTGCTATCTACTTCAATATGATGCTTTAATTATATATTAAAAGTATGGCAGTATCGTTCTTAGTGTTGAGAATCTGATAAAAGAAAAGTGAAACCTATAAGCATTTTTCTTTAAAATTGGGGCAAATAGGGTGCCTGGGTGGCTCAGTGGGTTAAGCTGCTGCCTTTGGCTTAGGTCATGATCTTAGGGTCCTGGGATCGAGTCCCGCATCGGGGTTTCTGCTTAGCAGGGAGCCTGTTTCCCTCTCTCTCTCTGCCTGCCTCTCTGCATACTTGTGATCTCTCTCTGTCAAATAAATAAATAATCTTTAAAAAATAAATAAATAAAATTGGGGCAAATATGTCTTATTTAATCTTATTCATATGTTATCTGCCCATGTGTGTGTTTGTGTGTTTGTGTGTGTGTGTGTGTGTGTGTGTGTGTGTGTGTGTGTGTGTGTTTAAATCCTGTAGGTTAAATATTATAGGTGCTGGTCATCAAGGAGCTAGATTGTGGTCTAGGAAGTGAACCATAAATATTAATTAAACAGTGGAAGAAATGCCATATTGAGGTAATAATAAGATGCTTTTGGAACTGAGAGGATTTAGTCCCTCTGATGGTCCAGAGTGAGAAGAACTTTTAGCCTGATCTTGAAGAATAAACAGAATTTTAACAAGCTGAGAAAATTAGGAAATGTTTTTCAAGTCAGGGGAATGAGGGAGGGGCACAGCTCCCTAAATATCAGGGTATCTTAGGGGAGTCAGGGAGCAATCCCATGTGGCAAAGTGCGGTAGATAGGAAGAGATGTCAGAGTTGGTAAAGGGAGTGAGTATTGAGTACCTCCTATATTGCTAGGAGCTTACTGGGTATTTTATTTAGATTATTGAATTTAATTACTGTGAAAAATGATAATAGCTTATTTATTGGTGAAGAAACAGAAGTAGAAAGATGGAATCATTTGCCCTAGGTCAGTGTTTTCCAAATTTCTCTGTTAAAAACTTGTTAAAAACACAGATTTTTAGACTATAAAGCAGATATGTGCGAATTTCCAGGGTAGAGCACACCAGCTAATTCTTTCTTTTGGAGAGGTTTGGGAAATGCTTTCCAAGGTCCATGTATTAAAAATAAATGATGGAGCCAGGATTCTAGTTAAGTCTGCGTTACTCTAAAGGCTTATGTCAATGTACTCGGAAGCCAGTGCTTAGGAATTTGGATTAGATAATGTAGGCAGTAGAAAACTTGAAGATTGGAAAGAAGACTAATTAGACATGATTAAACTGAGAAAAAGGCATGAGGAGGAGAAAGGACCGAAGTCAGGGAGTCTACTTGGGAGGTTAGTACAAGAGTGTATCCAAGAAGCCAGAATTGGGATTACAGGCTTTGGGAATAAAGGGCATACATTCTAAAGGTTTCTGTTACGGAAAAGAGAAGTGGCTAAGGAATAAGGGAGCATCCAGAATGGCTCCGAGTTTTAGGCAAGATCAAAAACAGGAAAGAGAATGAATGTTTAGGAGAGCAGAAATTTTGATTTTAGTCCTGTTTTATTTTAGGTTCTTGGAGAATATTGAGGTAAATTCTTTGAATACAGATTGGAAATACAGGTGGCATGTTCTGGATATTAGATTTTTGGAGTCGTGGTAGTATATGTATTAATTTGAAATATTCAGTAGACTGTGTGGACACAGAATATAGTGTGAAAATAGGATCACAGACAGCACCTTTGTGAAGAATACTGGTACTTAAGGGCAACTAGAGAAAAGAGAAAACAATAAAATAGAAAGGAAAATTGGGAGAAAGTACCATCATGAAAATGCACAGTATAAAGTTTTAGAAAAAGAGTTGGTGGTCATAACATTCAGTGCAGTGGAATCAAAGTCTATTGAGAACAGAGATCATTAAACTAAGCATGGTAGTTGATACTGAAATTTAGGGGTAGAGAATATGAACCAAAATCTTGAGGGAATTGGGATGGTACTAACACCAGAAATTGAGGGGGCTTAGCTTTTCAAAACAACTAGCGGTACTCTCTCTTGAGCCAAGAGGACTGATGATAAGGTAGAGTAAGGATAAAGATAAATTTCAGGGATTCACCCTTACTAATTTTTGAATGATAACGGAGTCCAGGATATCTCTAAACTAAGAAGTTGGAGAAGTTGTGTAATAGTCTTTGGGGGAATAGGGAAAGGAAGTTGTCTTGACTGAGTGAAGAGTTATTGATAGGAGGATTGATAGTCTCTGGGAAATCAAAATAGCTATGTGTGTTGCTTACAACTTTTACACCATACATTTCACTATAAAAGTGGAAATTTTCATGAGTTTAATAGTTAACTTTTATTAAGTCTTCTCCTTGCTTGACCCGTCTTTTTTTCAAAGGTCTCCCTTGGAGCTTTTTTGGTGGTGGTGTCTCTTTATTCCCCATCTCTCTCCGACCATTTCTTAATATCTTTTGTAAGCTAATTTGCCTCATTAGTAAACACTGAAATAATCCAAGGTTCTGTGGTTGGGCCTTTTGTCTGCTCTCTCTACAGGTTTAATTTGGGCATTCACTCATTTTCGTGTCTCCATAAAGAACCATGTATTGGTGACTCATCAGACTTTTTTTCAGGTTAGATTTCTTCAGAGTACCAGTCTAGTAAATTGAGCTGTCAACTACCTGTCTTCATCCAGAGATCTTAAAAGTATCTCAAAGTCATTATGTCTGAAACCGTACTCTCTTCTCAGATTCTGAATCGTGATGGGTGTGCCATCAATGATCAGAAAGCAAATACTTACATTTCCTAAGTATTTCTTGTATTCATTTGTTGGAACCTTACATCTGCATCCTCCCTCCCATTATCTTCTATCTGATTTACTATAAATCCTACTTTTTTTTGCCCCATGCCACTGAGTCTTCCTCCAAAAAGCTGTCCAAATGATTTTAATAAACAACTAAGCCTATCACTTCCTTACATAAAACCTTTCAGTGAATTCCTTTTGCCTATTTAGGAGTTCATATGTAGACCAGCTTCATAGAGATCCTGAACCCTTTGAAATTATATGTAACATTTCATCAGATTGTTCTTAATAATGCTGTAATCTAGAAATGTTTAAGAACCTGGGGTACCTGGGTGGCTCAGTTTGTTAAGCGTCCGCCTTCAGCTCAAGTCATAATCCCAGGGTCCTGAGATTGAGCCCCGCATTGGGCTTCTTGCTCAGAAGGAGCCTGCTTCTCAGCCTGCCACTCCCCCTTCTTGTGCTCACATACGTGCTCACATTCTCTCTCTCTCTCTCTCTCGGACAAATAAAGTTTTTTAAAATAAATACATAATAAATAAAATGTTCAAAACCATTGGTATTTAGAGAAAATGTTTAAGTTTACTAAGATAACATAATGTACAAGGTCTTTGCAGCATTTCCTCTTGGGTAGTATATTTTATCATGGCCATATTTATCATGGAGGCATTCATTAGTAGCTAAGAGTGCAGACTGAAGTTGGTCCATCTGGGTTTGAAACATAGATTTGGAATTGGCTTAGTCATTTACGAATGGAGCCTGTGACTTTGGGCGTATCACCTGAGCTTTCTATATTTTCCTTATCTGTAAAATGAGTCCAAAATAGTGGACCCATTTTATAGGGTAATCTGAGGATTAGATGTAAAGTATTTCAAACAATACTCTCCCTCAAATAAAATTTAAAAAATAAAGTGGGGGGAGAGGGGTGCAGGGCCTGAATGGCTCAGTCAGTTAATCATCTGCCTTGGGCTCAGGTCATGATCCTGGGGTCCTGAGCCCTGCATTGGGCTCCCTGTTCCACAGGGAGTCTGCTTCTCCCTCCCCTCCTGCTCTCTCTTTCAAATAAATCTTAAAAAAAAAAAAAAAAGAATTTCATTAACAGTTGATTTATTTAACCTAAATTGAAAGATATGTAAGAATACTTGCGCTCCCATTCTGTATCTAATTTTAGTTCTTTCTGTTCCCAAAATGTTTAAAGTAATACTGAGGTTTAAATAAAGCAGTAGGACCTGATGAATTAAAAGAGGTTTTCATATTCAGGTTTATGCTTTCATTTAATTTATTCAATTTACAATAATTTTGAGTTGAATGTGAATTATCCCAACTTTACTGGTGAGAAGGCTGAAGACTCAGAAGCATGGTGTGAGTGTGTGATTTTTTTAAAAACCTCTTACAGGTACATTAGGTACTGCTTATATTTGGCAGAATTGAAAGTAATGTACATAGACGGTTACCGCAGTATAAAGTTTCTTGGAACAGACAAAAGTATTCTGAATTTTTTGCCAAAGGTAAATCGAAATATGTGGTATTCTATCTCTTGTCATTTTGGGAAGTACTAAGATTTTGTATTTAAGAAATACATATGAGTTGTAGGGAGCCTAACACAATGTATTGTGCCCGGCCAGTTCTTTCTGGGGAAATAGGAGGACAGCATTGATTAAACAGTTGAGAAGCAAGTGCTTTCACTTGCTTCACTTAGATTGTTAAGTGACAAGATCTTTGAAGGCAAGTGTTTATTTCAAAATATTTTGAAGCTCTTTTAAGTGCCTACCACATGTTAGAGTTCCTATCTGGTAGAACTTAACATAGGTTGGGAAAAAGTTACAGTTTGCTAGTTTGTGTAACCTAGAGTTTCTGGTAAAGGAGTTGATTGGAAATGGAATTAAAGGTTGAAAAAAGGTTTGGAAATCAAGTATTTCATAGTAATCTGTTCTTTCCACTGAGACTGCGAGCCACTTCCTTTTCTAGACAGATACAATCTTTCCCAAAACTTGCTATCATTTTGAACCTTGTGTATTGTAGAACCAAGGACACAGGAGAAAGCAGTAAGAGAATAGATTGTTGGACTGGATGTGCTGTGATTTAAAGCCTAAGAGGATTGTTTCTCAAGTTTTGATGAGCATAACTATTTTTACTGACTATAACTTTTGTAACGACTTTACCCAATTTTGAATGCTTGATCTTGGAAAAAGGCAGAAATTCTTATTTCTTGTTTAAAACAGCAGAATCAGTGGTACAGAGAGACTGTCATTCATTTTAAGCAGCAGTTAATTAATAGTTGCCCATCTCTGTGAGACCTTCACCTCTGTTTCTCAGTCCTTTTACATATCACTGGGTGCACTCCTCTATCATTTTCTGCCCTTTTAAAATATCTAGGTTGGGACACCTGGGTGGCTCAGTAGGTTAAGCATCTGCCTTTGGCTCAGGTCATGATCTCGGGGTCCTGGGATCAAGCCCCACATCGGGCTCTCTGCTCAGCAGGGAGCCTGCCTCCCCCCTCTCTCTTTGCCTGTCTCTCTGCCTACTTGTGATCTCTCTCTGTCAAATAAATAAATAAAATCTTTAAAAAATTTAAAAAAGGATTACATTTATAAAATATCTGGGTTTCCTAGTTCTATGGGATAAAAATCAAATCAGATGTTTCTTTAGCCAGGCACAAAAAGACTTTCATGATTTAGCTTCTGATCGCCTTTGTAACTTCATGTCTTGCCTATTCCATTGCTTATATGACCCAGGGCTATGTATGTGTCTCTGCCTTCAAATTCTTCCACTCCCCAGACACCTCTGCACCCCATACTTTATAGCCATGTCCATCTTCTAACCTCTCTCTCATTATTACTTTTTTTTTTAAGATTTTATTTACTTATTTGACAGAGATCACAAGTAGGCAGAGAGGCAGGTGGAGGCCGGAGCAGGGTGGGGGGGGGGGCAAGCAGGCTCCCCACTGAGCAGAAAGCCCGAGGCGGGGCTCAATCCCAGGACCCTGAGACCATGACCTGAGCCAAAGGCAGAGCCTTAACCAACTGAGCTACCAAGGTGCCCCCTCATTATTACTTTTTATAAGGATCCCAACATGTTATTGCAGGAATTAGGCCATATTGTGATACTGTGATTATCTGCTTTGCTTGCATGTGTGTTTCCTTATTTAACAAAGTAGGCATGTATCTTTAGGTCCTTCAGTACTCAGCATTGTGGGGCACTTAGGTGGCTGCATTCGGCTCAGGTCCTGATCTCAGGGTCCTGGGATCGAGCCCCACATCAACCTCCCTACTCAGCAGGAAGCCTGCTACTCCTTTCTCCCACTCCCCCTGCTTGTGTTCCCTCAGTCACTCTCTCTGTGTCAAAGAAAGAAAGAGAGAAAGAAAAGGAAAAGGAAAAAACCTCAGCATCATATATGGACTATGGTAATTTTTAAATAAAGGTTCATATGACTCAATAAGGCAGAAATTAACAAATTTTATGTGAGTGTTTAAGCCCAGTATCATCCAGTTTAACAAACCTTGCTCCTTTCCCTTTTGGGCAGTTTCAACATTCATGTCATTTTCTCCCTTTTTACAGGATTGTAACATTTGTGAAGCTTTAGTGATTACAAAGTATTTTTGTTTGGCGTTTGTGTTTTTTGTGGTTTTTGGCTGTTCTCACTTAAGTTTTATAAACTCAGATTTGTAGGTAAGGAAATTTAGACTGGATTTAACTGGGTGCTGAAGAGTAAGGAAGAGGGAGAATCAGGTTTTTAGATTTCTTATCTAGCAGTGGTTTCATTGTATAATAGCTGCCTTATTGCACGTCACCTTTCTCCCTTGGCCATCTGCAATTTATCATTATAGTCTTCAGTGTGCTGCTTCTGGGTTGATCTTTAAGTGCACTGACAGAATTTTTATACATTCCCAAGGTATATACAAGTAAATTCTTTAAAAAAATTTGTCAGGGGTGCCTGGGTGGCTCAGTGGGTTAAAGCCTCTGCCTTTGGCTCAGGTCGTGGTCCCGGGATCCTGGGATCGGGCCCTGCATCGGGCTCTCTGCTCGGCAGGGAGCCTGCTTCCTCCTCTCTCTCTCTCTGCCTGCCCCTCTGCCTACTTGTGATCTCTGTCAAATGAATAAATAAAATCTTTAAAAATAAATAAATAAATAAATAAAAATTAAAAATTTTTCAGCCAGGCGGTTTAAATTAATGTTATTTAAAGTAAAATAAAAGGGACATTCAGGTGGTTCGGTTAAGCCTCTGCCTTTAGCTCAGGTCATGATCCCAGGGTCCTGGGATTGAGCCTTGCATGGGGCTCCTTGCTAAGTGGGGAGTCTGCTTCTCCCTCTACCTGCCACTCCCTCTGATTATGCATGCTTTCTATCTGACAAATACATAAAAATCTTAAAAAATAAAACTCAAAACATCTTTTTTTTTTTTTAAGTTTGTTTATTTATTTATTCGATAGAGATCACAAGTAGGCAGAGAGGCAGGCGGGGCGGGGGAAGCAAACCACTCAGGCGCCCCTCAAAACATCTATTTTATATGATGGTACTATATTCTCCACTGAAAAACATTCATTTTCTTAGCTAATATTTGAGTGTTCTCTCTCTGCCAGGTCTTGTATGGGAATACAGAGACGAGCCAGTGATCTGTGTCTTGTCTTTACAAATCCCACCTGCTTATGGGGAAGACTTAAGTTAACAAAATAAACATACATACAAATGTAACCCTGAAATTCTAATGAGTACTAGGAATAAGAAGTACATGGTAATAAGGTATTTAAAGAAAAAAAAATAGGGTGATTTGACCTAGTCATGGAGACTTCCTCAAGAGGGATAAGATGGGTAGTAGTCAGTCCATGGGGGATGTGGAAGGCAGGAAGTAAAGAAATGTTCATATAGAGAAAACCGACTGAAGGGAGCGGCCAGTGTGGTTGGAAGCCTGATCAAGGGGAAGTCTGATAGAGATGAGGCCAGTGTGAGAGGTGGGGGGCAGGACTATTGCAGGGCTTATAGGTCCTAGTCTATCCTAAAATCAACTTTTTAAGCAAGAGGTCAGGCTAGACCAGTTAAAAGGCATTTTCACTTATTTGATAAACAGTATTTACTTGGTGGCTAGGGAACGGTAGAAATGTGTAGTAGGTGGATTCAGGAGATACTTAGGATAAAATTGATAAGACCTGCTGATGTTTTAGATGCAAGGAGTAGAAGGGCAGTTTCAGTGATGGATTTCTGGCTTGAAAAAGGTGGATAATGGTGTCATGGGGTTTGGGGTGGAGCTTTTATAGAGTAAATAAGGAAGAAACAGATAATGAGTTCAGTTTTCCTTTTTGCTCTCAAGACATCCAGGAAGAAACCTAAAATCAACTGTTAGAAATCTAGATCTAGGGCTCACTGCCATGTACTTCTCATTCCTAGCACTTAGCAGAATTGCACTGTTAACATCCATGTGTGTGTTTATTTTGTTAATGTCAGTCTTCTCCATAAGCAGGTGGGCTTTCGTTTTTGTTTTCCCATTGTCCACTATGTAGCACATGTATATAATAGATGCTTAATAATAATATGAATTGTTGAATTATATTGGAAGAGTTGAAATACAATTTTAATAGTACATGTATTTTCTTCCCTTTTCTTAGGATGGCTGGCTGTGGTGAAATTGATCACTCAATAAACATGCTTCCTACGAACAGGAAAGCGAATGAGTCCTGTGCGAATACTGCACCTTCTCTAACTGTCCCTGAATGTGCCATTTGTCTGCAAACATGTGTTCACCCAGTCAGTCTGCCTTGTAAGCATGTTTTCTGCTATCTGTGTGTAAAGGGAGCTTCATGGCTTGGAAAGCGATGTGCCCTCTGTCGACAAGAAATCCCTGAAGATTTCCTTGACAAGCCAACCTTATTGTCACCAGAAGAACTCAAGGCCGCGAGTAGAGGAAATGGTGAATATGCATGGTATTACGAAGGAAGAAATGGGTGGTGGCAGTATGATGAGCGCACTAGTAAAGAACTGGAAGACGCTTTTTCCAAAGGTAAAAAGAGCACTGAAATGTTAATTGCTGGGTTTCTGTATGTTGCTGATCTTGAAAATATGGTTCAGTACAGGAGAAACGAACATGGACGTCGCAGGAAGATTAAGCGGGATATAATAGATATACCAAAGAAGGGAGTAGCTGGACTTAGGCTGGACTGTGACGCTAATACCGTAAACCTAGCGCGAGAGAGCTCTGCTGACGGAGCGGACAGCGTATCAGCACAGAGTGGAGCTTCTTCCATTCAGCCTCTAGTGTCTTCTGTAAGGCCCCTGACATCAGTAGATGGTCAGTTAACAAGCCCTGCAACACCATCCCCTGATGCAAGCACTTCTCTGGAAGACTCTTTTGCTCATTTGCAGCTCAGCGGAGACAGCATAGCTGAAAGGAGTCATAGGGGGGAAGGAGAAGAAGAACGTGAATCACCATCTTCAGGCAGGGTACCGGCACCAGACACCTCCATTGAAGAAACCGAATCAGATGCCAGTAGTGATAGTGAGGATGTATCTGCGCTTGTTCCACAACACTCCTTGACCCAACAGAGACTTTTGGTTCCTAATGCAAACCAGACAGTATCTGATCGATCAGATCGATCAGGAACTGATCTATCAGCAGGGGGTGGAACAGTGAATGCTGGTGTCAGATCTAGAAGGCCCGATGGACAGTGCACAGTAACTGAAGTTTAAAGTCTTCCGCTCCATGCTCAAAGTTAAAATGGTTATCTGTAAATTTCTGCCCACATAACATTATACTCATCCCTGGTAGTGCATTTTTGGGAGTTGGGGTGGGTAAGGGTATAGGGAGGACAGATTTGTAATTAAAATGTCTAACATGTCTGTTGAGGAATTTATTTAATATAAGGAACTTGGCGTTAATAGTTGAGAGCGGTTTAGTAATAACCCAGTTTTCTTGAGATCTGTTTATTTTATATATTTTTAAAATTTCTTCAGTTCTTTTGGCCAACATGTGTGTATTATCTGTGCATTAACAGTCCTCATCTGACTCTTGCGTTGTGTCTTATTTTTCTGCATGGATTGAAGTAAAACCATTACTCAAATTTGGCATCTATGAGATGTTGGTATTGGTATGAACAGGAAGCTTAATTAATGTGAGAATAAATGTGAATTTGGGATTTTAAAATAGATGAATAACAGCTGTTAAATACTAAAGTTACTGAAATGGAAATGTAAAGAAAACAGCTAATAACTCATGTTTCAGAATCTTGTCTGTAACATACTTCATGGCGTTTCCCATAGGCTTTGCTGTCTAGTCCTTGTAGTTTGAGGTTTCTCTTGACCTGCATTTTTCTTTTTGATTACAGAATTTATAATTTAATAAATACTAGAGTTTATCAAAAAATAATTTGTCTGTTGTTTGCGTCTGGAAAGAGGATGGAAACATTTTGACATTTGCGGCCAAAGGTCAGTAAACAGGTGGTGGTTTGAAATGGTTGTATTCAGCTTAGTCACCTACTCAGGAAAGTTTTTTTTTCAGAGAATATTTAAACAGAATCTACAAGCAATTGCATGGAATAAGTATGTATGGAAATAAACCTAAAGCTCGTGAGACTTGAATTTCTTATATAACTGATAGTAGAGACCATACATATTAGATTTTCATTGCCAGTCTTCACTAGTGGTCTGATACTAATTAAGTGGTAGGCTTATTTGTAAACAGCATTAGTAGACACAAATTTACTTTACATAAAATGTAGAATTTGTGGTAAAATAGGAAGTCTTGGGTTAACTTGGTAATCCAGAATTTGTTTCTGAAAAATGGTAATGTGAGTTTGTCTTAATATATTTAACTCAGAACAGTAGGATCGTGTTGAAGCATATACAAGTTATTTTTAATGTTTTTCAAATGTGAATTGAATGTTACCATAGCAAATAAAAACTGTCCTTACTCTGAAAGTATCTTTTATCTCTTGTTGTGATAGGTTAGAATTGGGAGTTAATTCTTTGACTTACATGCTTTTTAGAGCCTGTATTATAAGATGATCATAAAAGTTTGAGTTGTACATTTGTATTAAGTCTACTTTTAGAATATAGCTAGTTATGGAAAAGAAAGGTCAGCTACTTTTCAGAAGAAAATAGAAATCTGATCTATAATGCAAATGTTAGAAGATGCTTCATGAGTCCTTTTGACATCTTAGGAAGTTTTGATGTAAAGTTATTAAATTTTATTATTAAGTAAACAGTAGTACTTATTACTAGTTCAGAAATTCCAGGGCATACACATAATGGCCAATTTTGTAGAGTCAGTAGACTTTCCACATGATGACTATTGTTTGGGAGAGAATTTAAGATAGAAAACTAGGTTATTAAAATACCAAATAAGGCTCCAAATTTGTAGGAGGGTAAGGTGGGAAGCTTTTTTATTTAAAAGAAGAACCATAAAAAAATAATAAAAGAAGAGCCATTCACCAATTCTTTTTTTAAATTATTTAATTTATTCTTAATTTTTAAGTCATCTCTATACCCAGTGTGAGGCTTGAACTCACAACCCCAATATCAAGAGTCACATGCTCCACCAACTGATCCAGCCAGGTGCCCCCTCCCCAATTCTTTACCTCCTAGCTGCTTAGAGCAGAAGAAAATGATTGATCATACCTTTTTTTATCTTGTCCCTGACCTCTCTCCACTTTTGTTCTTTAGCGCAATTTTCATTAAGTTATCTTTGTAAATTATTTCCAGGTAAGACAGAACCAATACTATATCAAAAAAAATAATCCAGGAGTAGGTTTTGTGGAAAGGTTTTTCCTTTTAAAAAACTGGTCTTTGGTTGGGTTGTAGGGTAAGAACTAGTGTGGGAATTGATGACAACTTTTAAGCCATGTGTGGGATATTTTAGCTGAATATTTCAGATTACTTGATAATTACCTAAATATACTGGAAACTAGGTCAGTAACTTCATCTATTCAAAAAAATGATTAAAAACAAATCAAATACTAGTGTAGCCTTCAAAGTAATTATGGTATTTAACTTCTGTAAATGTTAATCACTGGGGTTTTCCTTTGTAGTACATCATATTTTTAAAAACTATTTATTAAATTTACTTTTCCTGGCAATAGCCTCTTTATTTGCAGGTCCACCCCAAACTCTTCCTACTAGGTCTTTTTCAATCTGTAATGCCTCCTCGAAACAAAGCTCTTTGCCTGAAGAAACACATGTTTTCAAAGCTCTAATTACTTCCGGTGGCCCTCTGGTAAACTGCGTTAGCCATTCTTGTGCCTCCCTTAGACATTCAGTTTCATCTGTAGACTGCAAGATCTCTTCAGCCATTCCTATGTCTAGAGCTTTTTTTGAATCCAATTTGAGAGCCCCGCTTAACACTTTGAGAGCCTGCCTACTGCCAATGATTTTACTTAGTCGGGTAGCACCGCCCCAGCTTGGTATTATACCCATGTCTTTGTGGACAAATCTGATCTCACTCTCTGCAGTCATTAATCTGCAAAAGAGAAAAGAAAAAATATTAAGTATATGTGCTTTAGTCATAAAGTACTATTCATTATCTAATCTGAAATCTCCATAAATCTTTATAGATAGTAGCTATGTTATATTAAAAACTGCAAGTTCAAAGAATCTGGTTAAGTATAAAATTCAGTTTACTACACAGTCTTTAATAATTCCCTTTGAAAATGATGTCAGCATTTTAATTGTGCTACTTATACTTTGCTTTGGGAAATAATTTAGTTTTTATTTTATGTTTATTTCTAAAACCCCAAAGTAGCTTTCTAAAGTGAGTGGTGGCCAAAGGAGAAAATCTGGACTAAGTGAATATCTGGGAGTAGGGAATGCTAGGGTCATACTGTGAAAAAAAAAAAAAAAAAAAAAAAGCATAGTAAAGTTAAGGTCAATAGTTGTCAGGAAAAAAACCTAGTTCTTAACCCAGCATCTATAGTCTTCAAGCAAATACCTACTAAGCACTATGTATGCCAGGTTGTCTAGGTGTGGGACTCCAGGAATGACCAATATAAAATGTGTGTTCAGTTCACATTCCTGATATGAGAAAAGACACTGAACAATATAGGACCAGTAGTGATAAGTGCTTCAGAAAAAATAAAATGGGGCAAAGGACTACAGACTGAGATGGGAGTTGGCACTGTTAACTAAGGTTAACTAGTCCTCAGAACAAGGATATGAGGTATAGTAATATTCCCATTTACAAAGGAAAACTGAAGCCACAGAGACTAAATAAATAGACCACTCAAGGCCATTGCCACTATAGCAGAGCCAGAACTTAACACCCAGGAAGGTTAGCTTATTAGGTGTGCTCTTAACCTCACAGTACAGATAACAGCAAGACCAGGATGGAAACAGCATTGCCATCAAGAAAGCGGACAGTGGCAGCGGTTGTACTAAATGATGATTTCCTGTAGCAGGGATGCATTTTCCCCAAACAAGGTTTTTATTAATAGGGTGATTAAGAAGCAAAGTGGAACAAGAAAGGGAGTGTTAACACAAAGAAATCAGTGGACATAATTTGCCAGTTAAATATCCATGTACTATTAACAGAATGCACAAAGCTATCCTGTGTAGGAAATATTGCCTGTGTTTTATTTTGATTGCACACTTCAATGAGCTTTCACTGTAATCTGGAACAAAGGTCATGTCTGAATTTTAATTTTTTAAGAAAAATTATAGCTGTCAAACTACTCACGATGCAAAAGATGGCCTTATGTTAGTTCTGCTTTTCATAGTGTAAAATGCTCAGCTGCAGGTGTTTTGATTCTATCAGCACCAAGAACAAAAGACTCTTAGTCTTTGACTCTTTAATCAGGAAAAATATTCCAGTAAATTCTCACAAAAGCCTATTTATTAACTCACTGGGACAGAGAACTTTCTCTTCACAGCTGTGAATTCCTACAAGGGAAAATCTGCCTCAATTATGAACAATTGCTTTTAAAAAGGCAAATAACTATGCAAATAGTAGTTTTCAATAAATTTAAGTAGAAAGGAAGAAAGACAAATCTCTTATGAATTGAATCTAGCCCAAAACTGTGAGAGGAGTACTGCCTTGTTACAATAAACAGAAGAAAAATGTCAAAAATTAAGAAAGTGGAATAGAAATTATAGAAATAATGACTTAGTAGTCTTAGAAATAGGAATACTGTTAATACTGAACCCAGTTCTATAAAACTTTCACCACATAAACTGAGAGTGTCATGGTTCTAAATTACATCCTAGAATTGACACTGATATTGGCTCAGAAATATGCCTACAATACAGAAAAAGATTATGTCAGAAAAGACATTCACTTAGAATCAGCTGAACATATAAAAGTAGGTTAAAGCCCCAAATGAGGGGATAATGTAGATGAGTTTATGACAACAAAAGTTATTATCTATGTAAGCACACTTATATTTGGAATTCTCTGCTTATAAAGAAGACTCTGTTTCTATACCATGTATTTTTTTTCTTCTGCCATATTTTACAAGGTCAGGGATACTTTTTGAAATCATATTTTACAACTCTAACAAATCTTAAGATAATCTTTGTAAAAACTACCTGTTGTGATCAAACTCTGATATCCATGTTTTACATACCATGTCTAGGGTATGTTTATCTACTGACATACATTTAATGTACATTAGCAAATACTACCAAAAAATTTATTAATGACAACACATCAGTACACACACCCTAGGCATGATATGTCAAAAATGGATGTCAGAATTTGATCACAACAGGTAGTTTTTTTTTTTTTTAAGATTTTATTTATTTATTCGACAGAGATCACAAGTAGGCAGAGAAGCAGGCAGAGAGAGAGAGGAAGAAGCAGGCTCCCTGCTGAGCAGAGAGCCTGATGCAGGGCTCAATCCCAGGGTCCTGGGATCATGACCTGAGCTGAAGGCAGAGAGGCTTTAACCCACTGAGCCACCCAGGGGCCCTGGTAGTTTAGTTTAGCAATGAGAGATCACAAAACTCTATTAATCTAAAAATTAGAGTTTAAATATAAAGTTTTAAATGTTGATAACCATAATCTACAAAGAAAATGTCCAATATCCAAAAATAGAAACAGCTTCCTGATAGACCTTACAGACTTATACACTAATTACTTCTAGACTTTAGATGCAGTTATACCACCTGTAATAAAATTTACTGCAAGCAATAATCTATACGGAAAACTGGAAGACCTAAAACTTAAAATTCTGAAGATTTAACAGCAAACTCAATTTATAAAATGATATTAAACTCCCTTATTTTGTCAAGAAAAAGAATTACAAGTATCTTCTGCTTATCACTGTAGTTATTATTGGCAATGTTTAAAATCTTTGACATCTTGGTAGAAAGGGGGTGAAGAAATTAATCAAATGTCGATATGCTCCTCATTACCGTGTGTATGCAACAGTAAACTACCGGTAATAAAAAGTATCACCTTCAACAGGTGCTGTAAAATCAGGGATGATACCTGAAAGTACTGTTAGGTGTGCTAGTACTTTCTAGTAAGTTAGCTATAAGTTGCAGGTCTTTGAACAAATGTATTCCAGAAAAACTATTTTTAAAGATTTTATTAGAGCACGCTCATGCAAGCAGGGGGAGGGCCAGAGGGAGAGACTGAGAGAGAATCTCAAGTGGACTCCCTGATGAGCATGGAGCCTGAGGCTGGACTTGATCTCACAACCTAGGAATCATGATCTGAGCTGAAACCAAGAGTCAGACCCTTAACTGACTGAGCCACCCAGGGCCCCCAAGAAAAATTTTAAAACAATTATCAAGTTTTATTAAAAAGGAAGTTTTTAAGTAATGGTTAAAAATGTTTTTTTTAAATGTTTATTTTTAAGTAAAAGTACTTTCAGTGAACCCTGTTATAAAGAACTGAGAAACAAACAATTATGTTGGATGACAGTAAGGCTTTGATGTGAAGTGCACAGACTTGAACCAGACCGCCTGGCTCTGCCGCTAGACTGACTGCATACTACACCTTGTGGAATACAGCAAAGAAAGACATATGGCATAAAGAGGGTGAGGAAGATTAAACCACTCAACATCCCTGGGCTTCAGTATGCTTGCTTATAAAATAGATATAACACTTGTGCCATAGAATTATGAATATTAAATGAGTTAATATGAAAAGTGCTTAGAATATATTTGCAACAATTTATTGAATAGAATAAATCTTAAAGGGATTGCATTTGTGTATGTTAAAAAAAAAAAAAGGCTCTGAATCTGCCCCAGCCACATCCATAGTAGAGCACAGTACTTTTATTTGGAATATAAAAGTTATATATATTTTGTAGCCTCACAGTGCCTGACACCTCTTAAGCTATGTGTACTCACTTGTATGAAGTTGATTGCATTAATAGGTCGGTCACTACAATAACCGTTGTGTTTCTGCTAGAAAAGTAGTATGAAGTTGTTTCCTAGACTAAAAAGACTTGAACCCTAAAGTACTGAAAGGAAAAGAACTATCTGTACTTACACTGGGAAGCCCAATAAATGATGGTATACTATCCTTCTTCAGTATCTGTTAACAGAGACTACAAAATATATACAACTTTTATCTACAGGTGAAGGTAGAAATCTATAGAAATCTATAGATAAGGCTGAAACAAAAGAGTCCAAGTTGATTTAAAAAATAGACATATAGCTAAGATTAACTTAAGGAATACTGTGTAATATAAGTAAAAGCATAAATATTTTTACATTTTAAAGCATTCGTGTTACAAATTAATAACAATGTCATAAATCTAAAGTTTGGAATCACTGATTAAAATAAGCTTTAGGGCCCAAAACTGGTAGTCCTTTTACAGTACCTTTTTTTAAAAGATTTTATTTATTTGATACACAATGAGAGAGTGAACACAAGCAGGGGGAGTGGGAGAGAGAGAAGCAGGCTCCCCAATAAGGAGGGAGCCCCTGGGGCTTATGACCTGAGCTGAGGGCAGATGCTTAATGACTGAGTCACCCAGACGCCCCTACAGTGCATGTTAAGAGCCAAAGGCAACAAAACAAGTTGTGGTGACATGAGGAAATATGTTATATAAAAAGTATATAAGTAGCAAGAGCATCTCTGGTCACAATACTTTAACTCATGCTTAAACGTTAGCACTGATTTGTTTGCACATGTACTTCCCTGGCGCCTTCTCCCTCCTGCTTTCTACCTAACATCATACCCCACAACAAATTATGAAAACGAGAAGGCAAGAACCCACAGATGCTCTCCATAATTTCCCCATAATTTCCTACTCTTAAGTGATTGACTTCATGAGGCTCCATTTATTCTATCCAGAGACTGCCTAAGTAAGGACGTATATGGTTGAATGAGTGAACTTTTGTATTCGTGTATGGAAGGGGTGATAGTAGAGTGAGGGATGAGCAGACAGGAAAATGTTTTGGGATATCAACTCTGATTTTAATATTCAGTAAGTAAGCCTGCTCAGAGGTGAATTTTCTTAATATTACAGGATCTAAGGTAAGAATTTCCACATAATGTGGTAACTGCAAAACAAGCCAACACAGGCAATGTGATTGCTTCCTACGGTGGACATCTCATATTCAAAGAACAGGCACTGCCACATCAGAAATGAAATTTGATTTTTAATTACTCTGAGATATGTGTGTGCACACGGTGTGCACATCTGTCTCTGTGCAAGTGTATGTTATAGATATTTTGATTTTTACTTATAAATAAAGTTCATATGTAAAGGAAAGGGCTACCTGCAGTAGCTCCCTTGGGATAAGCATGCTTATAGCTCCCTTTCTTTGTAATATGCCTTGATCCTATGGGTAGCAGCTGGAAATGCGAATACCTGGAGCTAATCTATTATTTAGATTAGTGACACAGTGTTAGAGAATGGACACAAATTAGGCAAACTCTAAACTGCATAGCTGAGAATTTTATTTCACTAGGGTGATGGAGGAATAAAAATGTGTTTTTCATCCTGTATATAAACAGCTAAATCTTCCAAGAGATTTCAAAGAGATCTTCCAAAGAGAAACAGGAAAAGACAATGTAGACAATTCACACACACACACACACACACACACACACCAACGAACATGAGAATTTATGTTACCAAAGACCTTTAAAAATGCAAATTAAAATTTAATTTCTGGTTATTAAAATTAGAAAGCAATTTTTAAAAATTATACTCAGTAAAAGACAGGATGCTCTCAGATACTCATCTATTGCTGGTATTAGTATAAAGTGGCAGAGTCCTTCCTGAAGAATAACTTGGCACTCTGTATGAAAGACTTTGAACATTTTCATATCCTTTGATTAAGTACTTGAACTACTAACAGGATTTATTCTAAGGAAATAATCTGAAATGTGGTAAAGCCTTATATAAGATAGTTATCACAGCATTAATCATAATAAAGAAAAACTCGAAACAACCAAAGGAGGATATTTAGTACATCCATACTGATGGAATATTTTATACTTATTAAATTCATGTTTTCAAGTATATTTAAATACACTGAGAGACTGTTTTCCTTTCTGGGATCTCTAGGGCTCAATCATCTTCCAGACTTTTTCAGTGTGTTGGCAAAAATCAAGTTCCATGAAATTTTAGAACTGAGGTCCCTGTTTCTATGCTGGCTTTCAACTGGGGGGTTGTTATCTTCGTCTTATTTTTTTTAAAGATTTTATTTATTTATTTGATAGACAGAGATCACAAGTAGGCAGAAAGGTGGTGGGGTGAAGCAGACTCACTGCCAAGCAGAGAGCCCGATGCAGGGCTCTGCGGGGCTCGATCCCAGGACTCTGGGATCATGACCCAAGCGGAAGGCAGAGGCTTTAACCCACTGAGCCACCCAGGCACTCCTAGGTTGTTTTCTTCTAAAGGCCACCTGCATTCCTTGGTTTAAGGTCTCTTTCTCCATCTTAGATGCCTTCTCATGCCTCTAATCTCTCTTGCTTCCCATTCTGCCTCATATCTTTCTTTCTTTCTTTTTTTAAGATTTTATTTATTTGTCAGAGATAGAGGGAGAGAGAGCGATTGAGCACAGGCAGACAGAGAGGCAGGCAGAGGCAGAGGGAGAAGCAGGCTCCTTGCAGAGCAAGGAGCCTGATACGGGACTCGATCCCAAGGCACTGGGAATATGACCTGAGCCGAAGGCAGCTGCTTAACCAATTGAGCCACCCAGGTGTCCCTCATGTCTTTATTTCTTAAAGGCTCATGTGATTAGACTGGATTCACGAAGATAATCCAGGATGATCTGTTTACAACTTCAGAACTTTAAGTATATTGGCAAAGTCCCTTTTGCCAAATGTTAATACAGTTGACCCTTGAAAAGCACTGGCATTAGGGACACTTACCCCATGCATAAGAGGTCCCCTCCATATAGTTGATTAATATATATTTTGTATATGTATTATATACTATATTTTAACAAAAAAGTAAGCTAGAGACAAGAAAATATTAAGAAAAACCATAAGGAAGAGGAAATACATTTACAGTACTATAAAAAATCCGGGGACCCATGTAATATGAACCTGTGCTGTTCCAGGGTCAACTTCTAACAAGTTCTGAGGAAGAAGAGAATGTGAGCAGAAAGCTTTGTGGGGCCATTGTCCTGTCTACCAGATCACCTAAAAGCATAATGGAAGTACTTAAACTTGATTTTCCTTTCATTCCACTGTGCTGTTAATTTTCCTGCACTACAACAGCTGGCTGCCAATACCATCATCACCCCCTTTTCACCTTTCACCTTCCAGGTAACTTCTGGCTAACTATTCAAGGATTCCTTTTGTTTTATCATTTTAGTTGTTAGTAAGTAAAGACTTCATGGGGGAAACAATCTCCATTAGGAAGAAAAAGTGAGTATTTGCTGGAATTACAGCATTATTACTCTTAGGTGAATGTTAAAAGCACTCTAAAACCTGTTGAGGAATCCAGATTTCATTAAATGTAGACTGTAGACGTGCAGAGCTCCAGAACCCAAAACAAGACTTTTTCCCTCCAATATTAACTTCAAAAAACCAGAGTATAAAGGCATGATTGGTCTCTTGCGGTGCTGTCACTTTAAAGGACAACATGGGTATAGAAATCTAATTAAGAAATTAAGATCTAACTGTGGAAAAAAAGGAATGTATCATAGTTGGTAGAATTAATGTATTCTGTTAAGAACTTCCCTAATTCCAAAATATTTCAAATACACAGAAAATAACATACTCAAGTACTCACTACCCAGATTGTACAGATGTTAACATTTTGCTACATTTATTTCTGAACTCTATTCTCATCCCTTTTCCTTCTCTTCCTGACTTTTCTTTCTTTCTCCAGTGGCAGCTAATATCCTGAAGTTAGTGAGAATTATTTCCATGCATAATTTAACTTTTGATAAATATTCTATGATCAAATAGTAAACTTCTGCATGAAATAATAATATTTCAGTTTTATGTCCAGTATCACAAAAGACAGTGTACTCTGACTATGAACATGCTCAATATTTGGCAGGTAATTTCTATATTGAAAATGAATTCGCCAGATTATCATAGTGTGATGACATAAACCATTAAGATAATTTAATTAACCCTGTCTACTCTGATTTATCACTTCTGCTGTTGAAGGACCTATAGGGTTGTTTCCTGTTTTTAGCTATTATTATGAACATTCTAGGACCTCTCTGTAGATGAACATCTGTATGCACTTCTACTGGATTTATACCATATTAGGTTTCTTTTCATTATTTAAATCCAATTTAGTTAACATATAGTGTTATTTGTTTTAGGGGTAGAATTTAGTGATTCATCAGTTGCATGTAACACCCAATGCCCATTACATCAAGTGCCCTCTTTAATGCCCATCACCCAGTTACCCCATCCCTCCACCCACCTCCCCTCCAACAACCCTCCATTTGTTTCCTAGAGCTAAGAGTCTCTTGC
This sequence comes from Mustela nivalis, assembly GCF_964662115.1. Classification (NCBI taxonomy): domain Eukaryota; kingdom Metazoa; phylum Chordata; class Mammalia; order Carnivora; family Mustelidae; genus Mustela; species Mustela nivalis. Next base: position 72,671,858 of record NC_139024.1, on the reverse strand, counting down.
AGTTTGCCTCCCTCTTTGTTTTTGTATTTTTTCCTTCCCTTCCCCTATATTCATCTTTTGTTTCTTAAATTCCATATATGAGTGAAATCATATGGTATTTGTCTTTCTTGGGCTAACTTATTTCCCTTAGCATAATACCCTCTAGTTCTATCCACATTGTTGCAAATGGCAAGATTTCATTCTTTTTGATGGTTTGGTAATATTCCATTACACACACACACACACACACACTCTCTCTCCACATCATCTGCACACACACTCCACATCATCTGTTGATGGACATCTGGGCTCTTTCCATATTTTGGCTATTGTGGACATTGCTCCTCTAAACACTGGGGTGGATGCTTCCCTTAGAATAACCTTTTTTGTATCCTTTGGAGAAATACCAAGTAATATAGTTGCTGGGTCTCAGGGTAGTTCTATTTTAACATTTTGAGGAACCTCCATGTTTTCCAGAGTGGCTACACCAGCTTGCATTCCCACCAACAGTACAAGAGGGTTTCCCTTTCTCCCAACCTAACACCTTTTGTTTCCTGACTTGTTCATTTTAGCCATTCTCACTGATGTCAGGTGGTATCTCACTGTGGTTTTGATTTCTATTTCCCTGATGCCAAGTGATGTGGAGCATTTTTTTCATGTGTCTCTTGACCATTTGTATGTCTTCTTTGGAGAAATTGTCTATTCATGCCTTCTGCCCATTTCTTGACTGGATTTTGTTTTTTTGGGTGTTGAGTTTAGCCCTTTGTCATTTGCGAGTATCTTTTCCCATTTCTTACAGTTTTATTGATTGTTTCTTTTGCTGTGCAAATGCTTTTTATCCTGATGAAGTCCCAATAGTTCATTTTTGCTTTTGTTTCCCTTGCCTTTGGAGACATGCCTAGCAAGAAGTTGCTATGGCCGAGGTCAAAGAGGTTGCTGCCTGTGTATTCTCCTCAAGGATTTTGATGGATTCCTGTCTAATTAGATCTTTCATCCATTTTGAATTTATTTTTGTGTATGGTATAAAAAAGTGGTCCAGTTTCATTCTTCTGCACATGGCTGTCCAATTTTCCCAATACCATTTGTTGAAGAGGCTGTCTTTTCTCCATGGAATATTCTTCCCCGCTTTTTCCAAGATTAGTTGACCATAGAGTTGAGGGTCCATTTCTGGGTTCTCTATTCTGTTCCATTGACCTGTGTGTCTATTTTTTGTGCCGGTACCACACTGTCTTGATGATTATAGTTTTATAATACAGCTTGAAGTCCAGAACTGTGATGCTTCCTATTTTCTATTACAGTTTTGTAGATTACAAAGTCCAAAAAAAGACTCACTAGTTTAAAATCAAGATTTCAGTAGAGCTGCATTCCTTTCTGAAGGCTCCAGGGGAGTGTTCATTTCCCTACCTTTTCCAGTTTCTAAAGCCTGACCATAGTTGTTGGCCTGTAACCACACTTCTCCATCTTCAAAGCCTGCACCAATGGGTTGTATCTTTCTCACACTGTATCAACTCAGATCTTGCTTCTATCACTAATCCCCCTTTCCTGACTCTGAACTTGTCAGTGTCCCTTTATAGCATTTTAGGACCCTTGTGGTTACACTGGGTCTACCCACCAGGGTAGGGGATTAAACCAGGATAATCCCTCTGTTTTAAAGTCAGCTGAGTAACAACCTTATATCTATCTGCAATCTAATTCCTCCCTGCAATATAACATAACATGTTCACAGGCTCCAGGGCTTGGAAGGCCATTATTCTGTTTAACCACAGATACACAGGAATAGAATTACTGTGTCATAGGATATGTGACATTCTACATTAGTACATACTGGGCATTGTCCATTGTACCAACTTACACTCCCATCAGTATTTTCTGAAAGCTGCAGTTGCTTCACATCCTTGCTAACACTGACTATATTCTATGTTTTTCATCTTAGCTTTTCTTGTAGGAGTATAATAAAATTAATTTGCATTTCTTTAATGGCTAATTAAATTTAGTGCTTTATGGCTTTTTTCTTTTCTTTTCTTTTTTTTTTTTTTTTTTTTGCCATTCAGATATCCTCTGAAAAACTGGAATTTTTTGCCCCTTTATTTTAACTGGGTTGTCTTACTACCTTGAAGGAGTTCTTTCTTTATTCTAACTATGTCTTTGGTCAGATACAAATATTGAGATCATCTCTCCCTCTGCAGGTTGCATTTTCATGCTTTTACTTAAGTTTTTGATAGAAGTTAGTAACTTTAATATAGTCTAATTTATCAATCTTTTTCTTTATGATTAGTGATTATTGTGTCCTGTTTTAGAAATCTTTGACTACTTTAAGACCACAAAGATATTCTCCTGTTCTCTTTTAAACAGTTTCAGTGTTTTACCTTTCACTTTTTTATCTGCAATTCATCTTGAATGGATTTTACACATATAAATACACTGACTAAAGAGACCATTCCTCCCCAATGCACGAACAGTGTCACATTTGTCTTAGATTAAATAACCATATATTTTCAATCTGTTTCTGAACTCTACTGGTCAGTTTTTGTACCATTGTATGTACAAAAAGCATCTGTTTAAATTACTTTAGTTTTATAACAGGTTTGCTATCTGATAGTATAAGCCTTCTAACTTTGTTCTTTGTGACTTCCTTAGTTCTTCCGGGCATTCTGCATTTCCATATGAATTTTAGAGGCTGCTGATACACCCACAACCACACCCACACCTGTACACACCAACTTGCTGGGATTTTTATAGGAACTACATTGAATCTGTGGATTATTTGGGGGGGGGAGGTCAATCTTTAAAATATTGAGTCTTTTATTCCATGGACATGGTATATTTCTATTTCACCATTTATTTAGGTATTCTTTAATTTCTCTCAGCATTGTTTTCCAGTTTTCAATGTAAAATTCTGACATGCCTTTTTATTTGTTCCTAGGTGTTAGGTTTTTTCGTAATGCTACTCTCAATGTACAGTTTTTTAAAATTTTGTTATTTGTTTGCTGCTGTAATATAGAAATGCTATTGACTTTTACTGACCTTGTAGCCAGAAAAGTTACAAAGTTCATTTATTAATTCTAAAAGATTAGCTTATATATTCTTTTGGATCACAATGATGTCAAATGTGAATAATAAGGTTTTATTTCTTAGAATCCAATCCTTATATAACTTCTTTAATCTTGCCTTACTAAACTATCTAGGATATCTAGTATAATTATGACCAGAAGTGGCGACAGTACTCTCCTTGTTCTTTATGTCAGAGAGACAGCTTTTAATATATTTATCATTACAAAGGTGTTTCCTGTAGGATTTTTGTAAATGTTCTTTATTAGACTAAGAAAGTTCCTTCCTAGTGTGTTAAGAGTTTTTATCATGAATGGATGTTGAATTTTGTCAAATGCTTTTTCTGCATCTATCAGATTGTAATGATCTGTCTCCCTTTTTTGTTAATATGGTATATTATACAAATTGGTTTTCTAATGTTAAACCTACCTTGAATTTCTAGAAAAAGCCCCTCGTAGTCATGATGCATTATCATTTTTATCATTAAATTAAATTTGTTAATATTTTGTTAAGGATTTTTACATTTATGTTTACAGGGTTGGTCTGTAATTTGCTTTCCTATTATGTCATTTCTAGGTTTTGGAATAAATATTATACTCATTAAAAGAGCTGGAAAGTAAAACTTCTATTCAAATAAAGAGTATATGTAAGATTGATGTTACTTCTTTCTTAAATGTTTGGAAAACTTCAATGATTAATCTAAGTTTTAAAAACTAAAACTTCAGGGGTTGGTCTAGAAGACTGCTGCCGATTGATTCCTGGTATTTCCATGCATCCTCTCCCAAATTACAAATTAAAAAGGAGTGAAAGAAAGCCACAATGACAGGATTACTCAGAGACAGAGAATAATGCATATTTGAAATTATCTTTTTTTAAAAAATTTCTTTATTTGACAGAAAGAGGGAGATCACAAGTAGGCAGAAATGCAGGTAGAGAGAGGGGGAAGCAGGCTCCCCAATAAGCAGAGAGCCCAATGTGGGGCTTGATCCCATGACCCTGGGATCATGACCCAAGCTGAAGGCAGAGACTTTAACCCACTGAGCCACCCAGGTGCCCTGAAATTATCTTTAACTACAGAAATAAACACCAACTAAAAAATGCTTTCCTGCTGCTGTTGCAAGCCAATGGGCACAAAGTGATAACGAGGCAGCTTAACACATCCATGTAAAACAGGACAGGGAAATGGAAAACTTTGAGCAAGTACAGTTAAAATCACCCCCAGAATGAGAAAATGTGGTACTACACTCTAAAAAATTGAGTACAATTTGGGGATTTGCTAGTTCACAGCACTGGCTATAGAAAAGGAGCTTAAAAATGAATAAGGCTAAAATTGATAGCTTGAATAAGCACAATTTCCGAATAAAAGACCCAGAGAAGAGGAGAAGGGGTGATTCCCTTAAAGAAATAAAAAAATTGGGGGGGGGGGGAAGAATTCTATAGAAACAAAAGAGATACAAGCCATGCTATCTTCTCTTCCATTTCCACTTGTCACTATGCGTCTGTTCAAAATCTAAACTGTGAGAAATTGGCACTCTCAAATTAGGAATCCTAGCCACAAAATACGCAGAAATAGAAAATATCAAGCTAATTCTATAAAGAGCTACTGTAAAAATAAAGCAGAACATGTAAATTCAAATGTTTCTGCTGATGAAAAGCACCTCCCTCCCCATGTAAAACCATGAAATAGAAGAAAAACTAGTAACAACCACTCCAAAATGCATTCAATATCTTCAAAGAGCACAGTTTATAGGTAAAAGAAAAACACTGAATCAGAAATTCTATAAAGCTAATTCTATAAAGAGCTACTGTAAAAATAAAGCAGAACATGTAAATTCAAATGTTTCTGCTGATGAAAAGCACCTCCCTCCCCATGTAAAACCATGAAATAGAAGAAAAACTAGTTACAACCACTCCAAAATGCATTCAATATCTTCAAAGAGCACAGTTTATAGGAAAAAGAAAAACACTGAATCAGAAATTTAAATGCTTTTTTTTTAGAAAGGGTGCAGGCGAGTGTGACAATGGCGGGGGGGGGGGGGGGGGGGGAATGGGGAAGGAATCTTAAGCAGGCTCCCATGCGCGGCACAGAGCCCCATGCAAAGCTCAATCTCACAACCCTGAAATCATGACCTGAGCCGAAATCAAGAGTCAGATGTGTAAATGACTAAGCCACCCAGGCACCCCTTGAATCAGAAATTTAAAAATCAGGAGTAGAAATCAACACCCCCCCCCCCACACACACACAAAGGCACAGGGGCTAGGAGATAAATGAATGAGAGCTGACTGAGCTCAGACAAGAATAGGTTTAAATAAAAATTAAACATAGGGCACCAAAGATAAGTAGGAAAACAACCAAGAGAATGAGAATTGGTAAGAAAAAAAAAAAAGAAAGAAAGAAAGAAAGAAAAAAGAAAGAAAGGAAGAAAAGAAAAGAAAAGAAAAAGAAGTTAGAGAAATAATATATGAATAACTGGAAAAGAAACAACAAATATTGAGAGTTCACTGGATACCTGGGGAAACTGACTAAAGAATCAACTCTCAGATATCCTAATAAAATACTAGACTTTATAGATAGAGAAAACTCAGGGTCTTCAAGCAAAACACAACAATAAGAATAGGAAACTAGGGGCACCTGGGTGGCTCAGCAGGTTAAGCCTCTGCCTTCAGCTCAGTCATGATCTCAGGGTCCTGGGATCGAACCCCACATTGGGCTGTCTGCTGAGCAGGGAGCCTGCCTTCCCCCCTCTCTCTGCCTGCCTCTCTGCCTACTAGTAATCTCTCTCTGTCAAATAAGTTAAAAAAAAAAAAGAATAGGAAACTATCAGAGAAATAATAATTGGGACAAATGAAACCATCTCTATTGCATAATTAGAAAAAAGAATTAATGATAAAACCAATTCAAACAACAGAAAAATTCAGGAAGGTAGCAACATATAAAATTAACATAAAAATAATGTTCACCCTATACACAAGAAAGAAATTAGATGACATAAGCTGGTGCAGCCACTCTGGAAAACAGTATGGAGGTTCCTCAAAAAACAGAGCTACCCTATGACCCAGTAATTGCACTACTGAGTATTTACTCTAAAGATACAAATGTAGTGATCTGAAGGGGCACGTGCACCTGAATGTTTTTAGCAGCAACGTCCACAATAGCCAAACTATGTAAAGAACCTAGATGTCCATCAACAGATGAATGGATAAAGAAGATGTGGTATATATACACAATACTACGCAACCATCAAAAGAAATGAAATCTTGCCATTTGCAACGATGTGGATAGAACTAGAGGGTATTATGCTGAGTGAGATAAGTCAATCAAAGAAAATTATCATATGATCTCTCTGATATGAAAAATCTGAGAGAGCAGGGGTTATGGTGGGTAGGGAAGGAAAAAATGAAACAAGATGGGATCGGGAGGGAGACAAACCGTAAGAGACTCTTAATCTCACAAAACAAACAGGATTGCTGGCGGGTGGCAGGGTAGGGATAGGGTGGCTGGGTTATGGACATTGGAGAGGCTATGTGCTATGGTGTGTGCTGTGAAATGTGTAATCCTGATGATTCACAGACCTGTACCAGGGCAAGTAATGTATTATATTAATTTAAAAAAAGAAAGAAAGAAAGAAAGAAAGAAGATGACATAAAGGAAGGGAAAACTCAGTTTGCAATGGCAACAAGAGCAAAATACTTTGAAATAAATTTGCAATAAAATATTTTTAAATGCATTAAGAGAATTATAAAACTTCCCTGAGAGACATAAAAATAGACTTAAACAAATATTAAGACATCTCCTGCTCTCGGTTTAGTGTGTGTCTCAACATTATCAAGATATCAGTTCTCTCTAAATTAATTTATAAATTTAATGTTAGTCAAATAAAAATATCAATCTATTTCTATTCTGGAGGTAGATAAATTCATATGAAAGCTCCTATAAAAATAAATATGCAAGAAGAGCAAGGAAAATAAATTGAAAAAAGGTATGAGCAGGGACTGGCCCTACCTCATATTAAAACATACTAAAAATAATTAGACATATTTAAAAATATATAAGAATAGTATCCTGGTACATGAATAGGCAAACAAACCAATGTAACAGAAGAGAGATCTACCAACAGATGCAACTGTAAGTGGAAATCTAGTATATGATAAGATCTAGTGTCTAGTATAAGATAAACTGAATACATAATATGTATATAATATGACAGTGATATCCACAGAAGGCCTTCCTAAAGAAATAGTATTGAGATAAAGGATCACCATTTGGAAAACAGAGAAAATAAGATTCATTATTCACTCCATAAAAATAAACTCAAAAATGGATTAGATATATAAACATAAAACACAAAACTATACAAGTATTAGAAGAAAATATGAGTGAATTCCTCTATAACGTGAACATATGGAAAGCTTTTAAAAAGTACTCAAATCCCAATGCAATTAAAGAAGAGATGGATAAATAGGACTACAATAAAATAAATGCTTTCATGGCAAAAATAAACAAGAAAACATAAGCAAAGTCAAAAGACACAATAACAAGCTGGACAAATACATTAAAAAAGGGCTAATATCCCGAATCATCAAAATGGCATCAAAAATGGGAAATAATCCTAATATTTAAAGAACTTATAAAAATTAAGGGTAAAAAAGCCAAATATTCTATAGAGAAATAAGCAAAAAATGAATAGGTAATTCACAAAAATTAAAAATGCTTCTTAACCACTGGAAATATGATCAACTCAACCTACTCTGGGAGAAATGAATATTAGAACTATGCAGAAACACTATCCTCACCCATTAGACTGGCAAACATTCAGAAGCTTAATAGTAGCCTTTGTAGGCAAGGCTAAGTCAAACAGAACACAGAAAAATCTAAGAATTGTCTATTCCTTATGAAAAAGAATCTGGCAATATCTGATAAAGCTAAACATTCATTTAACCTTTGATTCAGCAGTACTCCTAGAATTTATCCTTAAAACATACCATTAATACTACTAAAAAAGTACAGTCATTCATTGCCAACACTGTAAATATGAAAAACAACTTCAAGCAACAAGGATGGGAAGAATGAAAAAAATTAAAACTGAATACTGAAACTAAATGAACCTCTAATGACTAACATAATCACACTGAAGAAGGAAAAACAACAGGGAACTAGTACAAGTAACTTCTGAACACAGTCCAATACTTGGATTATTTACCCTTAGTCTAGGAGGCCAAAAAAAAAACCCCAAAAGACAACAGGCAAAACTTGAACTCTTTTTAGTAGCTTCTTTTCACAGTGGTATAGACACAACAATTCTAAAATTACCTCATGAGCATTATAAGATTAAGCAAATGAGTAAATACAGTGATGTTACTGGGAGCCAGGGGTCCAGGGTTGGAGGAGATACAATATGGAATGGAGGAGACAAGAACAAGCTTCATGAGAATAGACTGGATTGGGAGATATCAAGTATAAATGCATAATCTCTAATGAATTAATGCATGCTCTAGCTCTGTTTGCTAAGACAGTACAGAAACAAAGTTGCCAGTAGCAATGAGAACACCACCAGGCATCCAGATCCTGGTTTGTTTTTTTTTTTTTAAATACTATCCCCTACTCAAAGAACCAATGCTAAAAAAACAAAACCAACCAACCAACCAACCAACCAACCAAACAAACAAACAAACAAAAAACTAGTACTTCTAGAGAAATGTCTGAATCTAGGGTCAAGGAGAGGAAGATCTAAGATGCCTACAATACTGTACTCAGAAAGTAGGAAGTACCCAAATGGATGAATGATGGAGCATTATCAAAAGGATACAGGAGCCAACTTGAAAGGCTTCTCACTGGCCAAATCTGGGACAACTAAAGCATCGAAATAATCAAGGACAGTAATGAATCATAAACCACTGAAAACAAAACAAAACAGGAATCTATTAATCCACACTGATGACAAATGTACACACACACACACACACACACACAGAGAGAGGGAAAATAGTGAAGGGGCGCTTTACCCTTTACCAATGACAACTGATACACATGGAGGGAATGGTGGAATTAGAAAAACACAAATTTGCAACCATCATAGTAAAGATGGTTTCAGAAGAATAATCAGGGAATGCAAAAATCCAGTGAAGAAAGTCTGGTGAAAAACACAGTATTACACTCGTCTTAAAGCATCTCTCAAGGGGGAAAGGAGCATGTATAGTAGGGAAACCAAACTTTGGACACGGTGATCAAAATTAGCATCACCAATGATGGGCAGAAAAAACACTTGTGTGCATCCAGATGTGATATCCTGAGAATATAATAATCACTTTTGCAGGGATGTTATCCAGGGACACAAAAACTGAACTGAATAATGAGAAAATATCAAAAGTCCTCAAAATGAAGAACAATCTATTAAAAAACAAAAAGCAAAACCTGACCTATTTTCTTTAAATTATCAATGTTGTGAATGACTAAGTCAGGCTAGAGAACTCTTCCAGAATAAAAGAAAGTGAAGAGATCCTGAAACTAAATGCAGTACATGATCTTGTAATGGAGGAAAACAATGCTATACTGAACATTACTGTCTAACCGACAAAATTGGTAAACAGACAGTATATTATATAGAAATACAGCATCAGTGTTAAATTTCCTGCATTTGACAACAGTACTGTAGTTATGTAAAACAATATTCTTGTTCTTAAAAAAATTATATATATATATAATTATATATATTTAAGACAATATTCTTGTTCTTAAAAAAATTATATATATAATTATTCGTGTGTGTGTGTATATATATAAATATGTGTACGTATAAAGGATTAATAGGGCAAGATGTTTGCAACCTACTGTCAAATTTCTCAGAAAAAATATATACACATAGATATACAGACATATATATATATACATATATGAGAGATAGAAAGTAAAAATAAAATATCAAAATGTTAAAAACCGGTAATCTAAGTGAATGGTATAGGGAAATTCTTTGTATCATTCCTAAACTTTCCTATAAGTTTGTAATTGTTTCCAAACAAAAAAATGCAATTCTAGTTTCTGTCTTGCACCTAATTCAGTAACAAATAATTAAATATTAGATACATCATTAAAATATTTACATGGGGGCGCCTGGGTGGCTCAGTAAGTTAAGCCTCTGCCTTTGGCTCCGGTCATGATCTCAGGATCCTGGGTTCAAGCCCCATGTCAGGCTCTCTGCTCTGAGGGGAGCCTGCTTCTCCTTCTCTCTGCATGCCTCACTGCCTACTTGTGGTCTCTCTCTCTCTCTGTGTCAAATAAATAAATAAAATCTTTAAAAAAAAAATTACATGATTTCCCTTGCCAAAAACTGATGCTAAAAGCCAAGCAGTCTGAGTCCATCATTTTCTCTTTTCTAGGGTAGTTTTCAGGATTTTTCTTTTCTCTGTCCTTCCCCACCTCTACTTTTTAAAATTAACATATAACGTGTTATTTGCTCCAGGGATACCGGTCATCAGGCTTACACACTTCACAGCACTCACCATAGCACATACCCTTCCCAATGTCCATCACCCAGCCATCCTATCCCTATCTCCTCAACCCCCAATAACCCTCAGTTTGTTTCGTGAGATTAAGAGTCTCTTGTGATTTGTCTCCCTCCCAATCCCATCTTGTTTCATTTTTTTCCTCCCTACTCCCCATAACCCCCTGCCCTGCCTCTCAAAATCTTCATATCAGAGAGATCATATGATAATTCTTTGTCTGACTTAGTTATTTCACTCAGCATAATACCCTCTAGTTCCATTCACGTTGTTGCAAAAGGCAAGATTTCATGTTTGATGGCTTCATAGTATTCCACAGTATATGTATACCACATCTTCTTTATCCATTCATCTTTGATGAACATCTAGGTTCTTTCCATAGTTTGGCTATTGTGGACATTGCTGCTATATACATTCGGGTGCACGGGCCCCTTAGGATCACTACATTTGTATCTTTAGAGTAAATACCCAGCAGTGCAATTGCTGGGTTACAGGGTAGCTCTATTTTCAAGTTTTTGAGGAACTTCCATACTGTTTTCCAAAGTGGCTGCACCAGCTTGCATTCCCACCAACAGTGTAGGAGCCTTCCCCTTTCTCTGAATCCTCACCAACATCTGTCGTTTCCTGACTTGTTAACTTCATTCATTCTGGCTGCCCACTCCCATTTCTGAGTGATGTGGAATAAGATAGAAAGTGGAATAAAGGAATGAGTGTTCTAAGTACCTCCTAAAGCACATTCTGGAATCTTGAGTTCAAAGCCAATGTAAGAAACCATATTATAATTACTCTTAAAATATGGGGCACCTGGATGGTTCAGTCAGTTAAGCATCTGCTTTTGACTCAGGTCATGATTCCAGGGTCCTGGGATCAAGACGGCGAGCCTGCATGGGATTCCCTGCTCAATGCGGAATCTGCTTCTACCTCTCCCTCTGCCCCTCCCCTATCTCCCCAACCCCTGATTGTGCACTCTCTCAAATAAATAAATAAAATATTTTTTAAAAGGTCTGCATAAGTGAACCTTTATTAATTTGACATATATAGGAATTATTACTGTTTTCCAAAAAGTATCCAAATAAAAGTTAAAAAAATAAAAGTAGTTTACAAAGGTAACTTAGAATAACAAAATTACCAGTTCTCATTAGTGCTCAGATAGGTGAAACGTGACAACTATATTCTCTATGCCAAGCCTGTTATGTTGTAGGCAGAATGCCCCCACAGATGTCCACGGCCTAATCCCTGGAACATGTGCATCACATGTACTTCACATAAGAAGAGACTTTGCGGATGTAATAAAGTTTTACATACATTAAAATAGGGAGGTTATCTGAGTGAGCCCAACTTATCCACATGAGCTCTTAAAAGCAGAGAACTTTCTCCAACTGGAGTTACAGAGATGCAGCAGAAAGGTAAATGAGGAAAAACTCATCCCACCATTGTTGTAGGGGGCCACATGGAAAACATGACAAGGAATGCAGGTATCTCCTAGGAGCAAATACTGGTTCCCAGCTGATAGTAAGCAAGGAAAACAGGGACCTCAGTCCTACAAATGCATAGCGTTGAAATCTGCCAGTTGTAATCAGGATGAGCCTGGAAGTGGTTTTCCCTGAATCTCCAAGGCCCAGTTCAGCTGACATACTGATTTTGGCCTTTTGTGAGCAGGGTTGAGAAACCAGTTGAGCCCAGCTGGACTTCAGACCTATACATTTGTGAGATAAACTGATGTTTTAAGCCACTACGATTTGTGGCAATTTGTTATGGCTGCAATAGAAAATTTATACTCAAATAAGTATTTTCTTAATTTATATTTCATTCTAAATATTTTAATTAGTCAAGATAGATTAAAAAATTAGAAGCGAATTATTTTATCACAGTTCTAGCTTTTTATTTCCTCACATCAATTTTATCACTAAAAGGAAAACATAATGTTTGGATGACTAGATTCTGAGCACTGAGGAATGCCAATTTTGAATTCATAAGTTAGTGTTTTGCTTTTAAAAATGTTTTTATTTTTTATATTTTTTAAGATTTTATTTATTTATTTGACAGAGAGAGAGAGATCACAGGTAGGAAGAGAGGCAGGCAGAAAGAGAAGGGGAAGCAGGCTCCCTGCTGAGCAGAGAGCCAGACTCGGGGCTCGATCCCAGGACCCTGAGATCATGACCGGAGAGGAAAGCAGAGGCTTAACCCACTGAGCCACCCAGGTGCCCCTTAAAATGCCATTTTCTCTAAGAATGTTTTATATGAAAATTATGACTCAACCGAATGCAATTTAATATAAGGGTCTATATAGGCCAAGCAGACCTGGGTGTTTCTGAACTATTCTAAAATATTAATTCATTATGTGTATGATCAGCTGGTGTTTACAGGGTTTGGGGACAGGAAGAATGCTACAGGAGCTCATTTCTTTGGAATATTCGTACTCAGTGTATCTCTCATCTTCTGAAATAGTTTTCCCATGGGTAATGGAAGCGCAGCAGAAATGAAAATCCTAGTTGAGTGAATTCCAGCCAATTCTCCAGTGTAAGAAAGTTAAACAAGCTTAAAAAGGGCCAACATATATCCTTAAGGAAGAAACTTATCTTTTTAGTGGAATGCTATGAAAGCTTTTGGTGTTCTTTTGGGAATAAGCATATATTTTTAGAATAATTAAAGCAATTTGTCACAGAAGGTAACTGACAAGGTATTGATAAACTTGGGGGAAAGATCACCTAGAGTAACTTGTATTGACTTATCCCTTCCTTGTAACTGTGGCTAGTGAGGTAGTTCAGTATGCATACTGAACTACCTCACTAGCCACAGTTACAAGGGTAGGTAGGTTAAAAAGGGCTGAACAGCCGAAGACAGTGCTTTTCAAACTTCTATTAGGAAGGATCAGTTCCTACCATTTGTTTTTCAACTTATCAACTGTGAATCAATAATTTTATAAAATACAGTAAAACTATATTACTATAAAAATGAAATAAAATCCCAAGACATAAAAGTTCTTGAATGTGTCTAGTACATATAGGTGCTAAATGTATGTTTAATGAGTGATTCAACTAATTTAATATGAGAGCCTATATATACCAAGTAGTTGACCCACAAATGAACATGTCTTCATTGGGAAGGTGAATGTATCTGGTATATTATTAGATCTGATGAAAGCAAGCACAGTCAGACATCTCACAACCAATAACATACATATTTTATGAGACCCTAGGATACATGACACTCCTTTCACTTAGAGAATGAAATAGCAAGCAAGGAAAATTAGAAGTACTAAAAGACTAAGTAGTCTCTGATTATTTTTCCTGTGATTTTGCCTTTTGTCCTAAACCCTAACTACCGAAACACAGATCAGGAACGACTATGAAGAACAATGCAAAAGTCTAATTAAATGCTTACAGATGAACAAAGGGCTCTACATTAAAGATATCCAGAGGGTATCTATAAAGTTTAATTTGTACTTACTTTTATGTGGAGGATTTTTAAGTGTAATAATGTGCATTCACATATAGCTTAGAATATTCTTTAAATATATTAAATTATATATTTATGTAATATTTATAATATATTCATAAGTATATATTTAATTATATATAAGTACCTGTATTTCAGGTTTAAGTGAGAAAAGTATTTAATCCTTTCACACATAGAACATTCTATATTTAGTCTCACGTTGTCCATAAAGCCAATGACCACTTCCTCTTCACAGAATCGAATGTAGTATCCCAATGCAATCTGCACTGATAACAGCAGAGGGCACTGTCATATGAAATGACCACTTTTCACTGTATGTAAGATTTCCTCCTCAGTTAAGAACTACTAGTTTTCAAAGAGGTTAGGATCTTTAAAAATTGTCTTATACACCAATACTACTTTAATATACATATTTATGTGAATACAAAGTGATATATTTCAATTGATAAATTGGAACCTCAGTCATAAATTATAAAAAAAGAAGAAAAATAATTTAATACTTTGAATGAATAAACTTAGTGGATCTCTCATACCATTTCTATTACTATATGATGCCATTTATATAGAGTTCAAAAAGAAGAAAAATAGAACATATCAGTTACAGGATAATTTCCTTTCTTAGCAAATAAGTAAAGTAAGAACTACTTTCATTAGGAAAAAAATTAATTCTCATAAAATTTAGGGTAACAGTTTCCCCTAGATGGAAATGAGAGGGCTGTTACTTAGAAGGGGTTTATAGGCAACTTCAGGATTCCTGACAATACTCCCATTCTTGATCCATATCATGGTAGCAGGTTCCCAATTTGTAACAGGTCACTAAACTCAACATTTATGTTTTATATATAGAAACGCCAAATATTTTAAGGCCTTACCAAAACCACTTCAGTAGTCAGAAAAATATACAAAAAAGGTAATCATAAAATGAATAGTATAAGAGGCGCCTAGGTGGCTCAGTGGGTTAAAGCCTCTGCCTTCAGCTCAAGTCATAATCCCAGGGTCCTGAGATTGAGGCCCGCAACAGGCTCTCTGCTCAGCAGGGAGCCCGCTTCCTCTGTCTCTGCCTGCCTCTCTATCTACTTGTGATCTCTGTCAAATAAATAAATAAAATCTTTAAATATAAAGACAATTTTTAAAGATCCTAACCTCTTTGAAAACTAGTAGTTCCTAACTGAGGAGGAAATCTTACATACAGTGAAAAGTGGTCATTTCATACATACATTTCATATTAAAAAAATAGTATACATGTAGAAAAACCTACTTTGAAAACAGGGGTTCTAAACCAGGGGCCCATGGATGAGATTTCATGCAAAGTTTCCTAAGATAGGGTTCATAGCTTTCACTACATTCTCAGAAAACTAGAAGAACATTCTCAAAAAACTAGTTGCAATGTGAAAATATCATCTGGATATAATATAGGTCCAGCTATCTTATACGTAACTGAGTTCCAAATGAAAAAGAATAAAACATATCCAACATAGAAGACTTTCGGGTTAAGGAAATCATTATCTTCATTCATGAAGTTAAAAATTCTGATGTGCTTAAATGCATAATAATTTGTGAAGTTATAATATGTGGAAGCAAAATGTACAACAATAGCATTAGGACAGAAGGAAATAAGGAATATACTATAGTGTTCTTGTATTTTATGAAAAATAGCATAATATTATTGGAAGGTGGGCTGTGATAAGTTTAAAATGCATCATATTAACTCTAAACCAACGAGTAAAAAAAAAAAATCTATAGATATATGCATATTTGTTTGTGTATGAATATAAAATGAGAAAATATTTTTCAGTATTTTATTAATATTTATTTTTCTATATATGCCAGACACTACAATTCCAGAAATTTGTATATTTTGGTTTTCTGTTTCATTTTTTTAGAAATATATTCTTATTTTATATATATGTACATACACACACACATATGTGTATAGTACATATACACACAAACATATATTTATATATAGGCATACCTCATTTTATTGTGCTTTGCTTTATTGCACTCTGCAGATATTGTGATTTTACAAATTGAAGCTTGAGAGCAAACCTGCCATCCAGCAAGCCTATCAGCTCTGTTTTTCTGATAGGTCTGCTGCCTTCATCTCTCCTTGTTGCATTGTGATAATTCTTATAATATTTCAAACTTTTTCATCATTATTATATTTGTTATAGTAATCTGTGATCAGTGATTTGTGATGTTACTATTGTAACTGTTTTGAGGTACCATGAGCCATGCCCATATTAAGACCACAAACTTAACTGATAAATGTTGTGTGATCTGACTGATCCACCCACTGGTCATTCCCCATCTCTCTCCTCCTCTTGGGCCTCCCTATTCTTTAACAGAAAAACTGAAATTAGGCCAATTAACAGTCCTGAAATGGCCTCAAAGTGTTCAAGTGAAAGGAAGAGTCTCATGTTTCATTTTAAACCAAAAGCTAGAAATGATTAAGCTTACTAAGAAAAGCATGTCAAAATCTGAGGTAAGATGAAGGCTAGGCTTCTTATACCAGTTAGCCAACTTGTGAATGCAAAGAAAAAGTTCTTAAAAGGAAATTAAAAGTGCTACTCCACTGAAAACACAAAATGATAAGACAGCAAAGCAGCCTTATTGTTGATACAAAGTTTCAGTAGTCAGGACAGAGATCAAACCAATACAACATTCCCTTAAATCTAAGCCTAATCCAAAGCAAGGGTCTAACTCTCTTCAACTCTAGGACAGCTGAGAGAGGGGAGGAAGCTGCAGAGGAAAAGTCTAAAAAAGCTAGCAACGACTGGCTCATGAGGTTTAAGGAAAGAAGGGATCTTTATAGCATAAAAGTGCAAGATGAAGCATCAAGCACTGAGGTAGAAGCTATAGCAAGTTAGAAGATCTAGCTAAGATAATTAATGAAGGTGGCTACACTAAACACATTTTCAATGTAGATGAAATAGCCTTCTACTGGAAGAAGATGCCATGTAGGACTTTCATAGCTAGAGAGCTTCAAGGCTTCAAAGGACAGGCTGACTGACTTGTTAGAGGCTAATGTAGCTGGTGACTCTAAGTTGAAGCCAATGTTCATTTACCATTCCAAAAATCTTAGAGGCCTTAAGAATTATGCTAAATCTACTAAATGTACTCTGTCTATGCTCTGCAAATGAAGCAACAAAGCCTGACTGATGGCACATCTGTTTACGACACAATTTAATCAATATTTCAAAACCCACTGTTGAAATCTACTACACTGAAAAAAAAATTCCTCTCAAAATATTAGATGGAGCTGGTCACCCAAGAGCTCAGACAAAGATATATGGGATTAATGTTGTCTTCAAACCTATAACACAACATCCATCTACAGCCTATGGATCAAGATATTATTTTGACTTTCAA